>NC_141937.1:25273102-26771227 GCF_057802395.1 Ceratotherium simum simum | reverse complement strand
TGTGATCCTTCCTTTCAACATACTTGTAAAACCAATATTGTAATGAGAATGGGGCTTGGTGAGCAGGGGTTCCAGATCAGGGAGGGATAGCTGAACCTGACTTTCCTTCATCCTGCTCCATCCTCCTATGAAAGAGCTGCCACCCCCTTTTCTCCACCTCAAGAGACTGTGAAGAATTAAAACCATCAAGAAACCTTTGAAAGGTTGCTATTCCTTTGGTTAGTATTTTTTATTTTACCTTCCTCTACTCTCTAATGAGGGTGAATATATTGGTGATAGGGCATTTACCAGTTGCAGTCTAAATTAGGAACCTTTAATTCATGATTCAATTCAATTCAACAAACATTTAGGACAGAGGAGAAGGGAGTGAACATTATGAGACCCCTGCAACATGTCGAGGATGATGTTCCCTTAAGCTCCATAGTGGGATGGTGGAGCCTATGAGGGCAGATATTCTCTCCTCCAGCTCCCTGGCAGGGGGGCAGCAGGCTTGTGGCCTGAGTGAGCTGACTAGATGCTTTTGCCTGGGATTCTGACTTGGAAGGAGTGGCCCACGGTGCAGGGAGAGTCAGGGATTACTCACAGCAGCAGTGTGGAGCGAGTACCCAGTGGGGAAAGCATGGTGTTCCTATGGGTGGTCCTGGCTGGGCCTGGCCTGGTCCCTCCAGTTTGCAAACCTGGATCTCCAGCCCTCCCATCGACACTGAGAGACTCCCTTTCAACAGACTCTTCCTGCTAAAGACGGTTTCTGATGTTTGCAGCTGAAAACCCAGCTGATGCAACCACTAAGAGGTAGAATCAGGCCTCAAATTTGGTCTCTCAGATACTGTAAACTCATTATTTATTCTTCTATACCCAAAAACATGATTGGATCTGAGGGACTGCCAAACCTATCCAGTTGAAGCCTTCGTGGGAAATGGATTTACAAGCAGATCGGTGATCAAATAGGTCAATAGTGATCGCACACACACACCTATATATTCACACACACACATGCATGTTTAAATTGATTGGCAAGTTTCCATGAAAGAAACTGGTTAAGCTTTCTGTTGCTGGCATTTCCAAAGGAGGAGAGCAGACATAACATTTACTGAGTGGTTGTAAGCGCAAGACACAATGAGTGGGCTACAGAAGGGAATATGTTGGTTAAGCACAGATTTGGGAGTCAGATAGATCTGATTTCAATCCTAGGTCTGCTATTTAATAGACTTCCGTGAGTTTTGACAAGTTATCTATCTCCTTTGGACCTTAATTGTCTTATCTGTAGAATGGGGATAATAATTCCTATTTCATAGAAATTTAAAACAGCACACATAAAGTGCCCAGCACAGTGTGTGGCACATGGTAAGTGCTTAGTCAATGGGAGTTATTGTTTTTATTTAAATATATTGCCTAGTTTAGTTCTCACAGCAACACTGGTAAGTGGGTATTTGTCCTTTCTTGAATAAGCTTAGGAATCTTACTTGTTGGCATAACCTCTTACCCTTCCTAGAAGAGGAATGTGGGAGTGGGTGAGGAGCAGGGATGGTGAGGAGGAAGCCAAACATCTTTATGAAAGCTCATTCTGAGCCTAAAATGTCATCTGGGTTGTCTGTTTTCAGGTTCATCATTGAGCTGTTAAGTCAACAGTTAACTTGACCTGTTCATTTTACATGCTGTAACACCCAAGACAAATTTAGATTTCAAAGAGGCTGCTATAAACCAAGGGCTCTCAGCATTTCGTGATAAACCATGATTCAATTCCCCTGACCCGGGTTAGCCATGTTATCCCTGGTCTCCCGACACTCGGGTGCAGGATACACCAGGCGAGGCATAGCTCTGAGCATCCCGCTGTAGGATGCTGCTCCTGCGGTGTAGTGGGGACCACAGGCAGGGTTTGAGCAGCACCAGGCAGAACAGCCCACTTCACCAGCAAAGTGATGATAGCTTTGGAGGAGGCAACCAAATCCACTTAGAAAATAAGTCAATTAAAACATTCTTTAATGAATACTTAATAGTAGTCCCCATTGTATTCTATTATAGGAGGTAACATAGACGAACAGTCTTTGTCAGTATTCTTGGCAAATAATAGGGATAAGGGAATGTTAAGTTACCTTCTCCTTTTCTTATGCCATCTCTTTTGGTGACTTGTAAAAAATTTTCATCTGAATGAGATTGTATAATTCTCCTAATGATTTTAAGAGATATGTGTGGTTTTTAATTATGATTTACAGAGGTGGAAATCTGGAACTTCGAAACAATTTTTCTAGGATCGTACTGTCTGGAAATGGTAGAGTAGGGCCTCAAGCCCAAATCTTTTGACACCAATTGTGTATTTGCTCATTCCCCATTTGTGGATCATCTACCTTGTGCCTGGAACTGGGCTGGGAAATGGGACCCATGTCTTGGCCATGGCCCCTGCCTGCAAGGAACTCACACTGGTTAGGAAGAGCCTTTCCTTTTTGCCATCCTGTCTAAGACAGCACTGTGTTTTTTCTGGCCCTAATTAATGAAGGATATATTCAGGTTTCCAATTTATGGTAATTTTCTTTAGAAACTAACCAGTTTTGGGTCTCCATTTCAATCTGCCCACAACCTCATAGTTAAACTGTCAAAATGGTGTGGAACATGGAAATATTTCTCACAAGGCCCCAGAGAGGGGCATTTCAGGAGTCTGTGACCCCCCTGACTGTCTTCAGTCTGGGAAACAGAGAGGGAGACGCCCCAGTCAATGCATGCCCAACAGTTGTGTTTTTCATTTTTGTTTTAGTTTGTTTTATTTTTTTTGTAAGACAAAGCTGGGTTTGCTGCTTACCTGGTTAGAGACACAGCTCCTTCAACCAAGGCTTGTAGCATCTCAGAGGGGTAAGGGTAAAGCTGGGTATTTACTGGACTTGGAAGGCTAGTTTAATGCAAGTCTTTCAATGCATTGCTCTATTAGGATTGTGTTACTGTTTTAAAACTTGAGAAATGGTGCCTTGAGAGTAAAAGTCTTGGAAAACCCTTCTAAGGTTTGGGGCTGTTGTCCAGGTCTTCTGGCCATGTGGCCACATGATTAGTCCAGAGAAGTCTGGCTGTGGGACATATGGACCGAGACACTGGTGACTATCTATAAGCACACGTGGCCATTTTGAATTTTCTTAGTTCACTACTATTTCCCAATTTAGTCCAAGGACAAACCCTCCTTTCCACCCCACTCTCCAGCAGGTGGAACTTCCTGGGAGCATCATATACATGACACAATAATAAACATACCAACCACAGTAATACTAACAGCCCACATTTATTTACCCCTGACCATGTGCAGGAGACTGGGCCAAGCATCTCACATGGATTCCTCTCATTAAGCCCCATAGCAATGCCATGGGGGGGAGGGGGCTACTGTTTTATTCTTATTTGTAAATGAGGACAATGGAACTTACTGAGGTTAGGTACTCGGACAAGGAGTTAAGTAGTCCTGGGGCCAGAATTCAAGCCAAGGCTCTCTGAGCCCAAAGCCCTCACTGCTGTAGAAGCTCTCTCTCCTTTTAAAATCTATTGTTCCTACAACTCCTTTCTCTAAAGCAACATCCACATGTTTGCCCACAAGGGAGAAGACTGACTTTCTGGGGACAGAACTCCTCTCTTCTTTCAACCTCGCAGGAGTTTAACTTTCATCCATGTTTAAGTGATTAGGTAGATCCCCCCATTCTGGGGGGCAGAGGCTGCCCCACTGTCGTGCTGTCCTGCCTGGTTTCCTGATTTCCCTAGGAAGCCTCCCAGGTGAGAACGGTTTCCTCAGTTACCGACAGCTCACCCACTGACCCCTCTGCCAGAGAGAATCAATGGCTTTGTGACTCTTGTTTTCTTGAAGGTGTTTCTGTTGGGGTATTCCCAACTCCTCTGATGCATGTTATGAAAAATTAGTGATGAGGAAGACACTTCCTTGGGCTAGAAAGAATGAATATTCAGGCAATTTAGAGAAAACTGTCAGCCTAAATGGTGGCTCCCATAGAAGGAGGGTTTTGAGCAACTGGTTCATTTGTTTCACTGGCTTTAGGCAGACATAGCTAATTGTTCCAGACAGATGAAATTCTACCAGTTTAAAAGGTTTCCTACAAAAGGAGATTCCACTGTTCTTTATAACTGGTATATAACAGTTGGGTAACTACTTCTAATAGCTAATCGAATCCCCCACCTAGCAATCTTGAATTCATTTCTAATTATTTTTCCTAGGGAAAGAAGGAGGAAGGATTGTCCACTTGATAGAGGGGGCCACAGGTGCTCTGCTTTATCGTCTCAGGAACAGGGACTGCAGTGGAAGAAAGGAATCGTTGGCCTTCACAGAAGGGTGGGAGGGGAGGGGAGAAATAAGCCCCAAGTTCAAGCTCAGAAAGTGGGGGGCCAAGTCCCAGAGGTCAGGAACCATGATCATAGAACTTCTGGAATCTCTGTAAATGTTCTGTTTGTTTAGCTGGTGCCTGTGTTCCCATGGTGAAAACACTTTATAAAGACGGGCTCTATACACTTGCTTCCTGGGCAGCAAACAAGGTGAGGAGGAGATAGCAGGGTGATGGTGGAATTGACTCAGGGGACTGGGGGAGAGACCAGCCCTGGGGGCAGTGCGAGAGGGGGCTGCTCTGTCAGGAGAGGATGCAGGCTGAGTCTCCACCACCTGAACTGACAGAGACAAAAGCAAGGGGAGTGATTCGGGGTCTCAGAAAGGATCCTGACATTGAGCAGTAGAAAGACCCTGGGAGAGCTAATGTGAACCCCACCGTGGTCTCTAACACACCCGTAAACTGTTAGGAAAGTTCACGGCATCCTGACATATACCCCTGGTAAAGTCACACCTTCTCCTGAATGGTGGCGTTTCTTTTTGTCTATTCTAGTCAAAGATTGTTATTTTATATGGAAAGAAAGAAGCAGGGGAAAGAAGAGGAATCAGACTTCGTAAAACAGGTGTACGTTAAAGGGGGAGCTTTGAGGACAGAGGCTCTCAATTTAGAAGGCAGGAAACAGCACGTAAATAAGCAAAACAAACTAAGACAGAAGGTAAAAGAAGAAGCAGGAAAGAGAGAACAGAGATTCACAATTCCAGTCTCAAGTGTCATCGCAGGCAGTGACTTCACAGTCTCCATTTAGTCAAGAAGTATTTACTAAATACTCCGCCAGGCCTGGGCATCGTGCTGTTGCTCTGGACGAAGCATACATGACTTAGACTTGGGAACCCAGAGCGTGTCAGCGGGGCTGAATTATGTAACGGAGGCAGATGGTGATGAGTGAAAGATGGAGGTCCAGAACCCGGGCCGTGGGGCTCAGAGAAGGTGAGATCCATCTCATCTGGACGGCACAGGAAAGGCTAGGGGAGAAGAAACTCTGAGGACTAGGAATTGAGGAATGGCGGATGGGATTTTGTCATGTCGACCTGATGGGAGGACATCCTCAGTAGGGGGAACAGCAAGGAATGAGGCACAGAATGGGACACTGCAGGGCTCAATAAGAGGAGAAAGCCTGATATGGCCTCCAACACAGGAAAACTGTTGGAATGAAATTCAGAGCCAAGAAGTGGATGTTCTTGAATTCCTTTATGGTCAGTGAGGAGTCACTGGAAGCCCTGGGTTTGTCAATACAGGGCTGGAAGAAACGGTGTGCAGGCTGTGGGTAGTGCTCTGGTGTTAGGGAGGCTACAAAACCCACCTCCTCCTGCTCACTGAAAAGGAAGAAGTTATCTTATAATTAGCGGTGAAACCACACACCATTAGCCTGCTTCAGGCTGCCATGGTGGCTGCTGCTGGGAAAAGAACTATGAAGAGAAAGAAGTTATAAAAGTCAAGGACATTGCTGGGCAACTCCGTGTGGTAGTAAACGATGAATGCTTCTGAGCCCATTAATGCCTCTCAGTTGTGACTTGCTCTGAATCCTGTTAGCTCCAGCTCATGCTCCCCTCTCTTATTATTTGGAAGCTGAACAACCCCCTTTTATGGAGTTAACACATTAAACTATAGGGAATTGTCTGGCAGTGCATTTACTTTAAACACAGAAATAGTGACTGTTCTGGGGATGGCGGCTTTGCCTCCCCAATCACACTGACCCTCCATGTTGAGGAATTCTGAACTAAGGGAAGTGATTTTGAGCAAATTTGTGGAAAAACGCAAACCCAGATAATCATGACCAAATCATCTGTGTTCTTAAGTGTTGTTTTTCCCCCAAGGTGAGCAATGCTGTAGCTACAATAAATTATTATCTAGAAGTTGAATATTTGCGTCCCTTAATGGCAGTTCAGCATGCCATCATCCCATACTCATTGTGAGGAGGGGTGGGCAACACATGTATTCAAAACTGTGGTCAACCAGCCTGGGTTCCTGGTTGACGGCACCAGCTGAGCTCCCAGGCGGCAGCCAGCTCCAACTAGCCATGTGATAAGCTACGGCTTTAAAAAGTGTTGCCCGTTCTTTGCAGAAATTCCAGAAGTCTGTTGGCATCTGGTCCTCATATATGCATCACAGGGGAAAGATACAGCTCATCATCTTTTGATAACCCTTCAGCTATTTAGAACTGACATTTTATGAGCCCACCCCATGAAAGAGAGCCCCTCTCTCAGTATCCCCTAATTTCTTCCCCTTTCAGTATCTGAAATGATCCTGTTTACTTGTTGGCTTCTTGGTTATCCGTCTCTCCTCGTGAGAGTGGAAGCCTCCAGTGAGAAGGAAACTTGTCCATCTGACCCACTGCTGTGTTCCTGCCTGGAACAGAGGGGAACCCACATTTTCCTTCCTTCCATTTGTTGGGTCAGACCCTCTACAAGGTCCTCCTTGGGGTCTGACCACAGATGTGAACGCTCTTCATCAGCCCCCTCTCCCTTCATCTTATGTTGAGCATTAAGTAATGTAGAAGCTGGAAGGAGGACCTGCTTAAATAGGTGCCCAGTAAAATTTGTGTTCAGAGGTAAAAGCGCTTGCCTTTTCAATGACACCCTTTGGCACTGGTTTATATTATAGTTACACAGAAGTCTTGACCTTTAAAGAAGGATTAATTGATTTATACTGAAATATGTTTCATCTTGTTTTCTAAATTTACGATACTTCTCAATGACATGGGAATGGGGACGCAGGTAGCTGATGGCATCACTCTTTAGCCAAAGACCACCAGGAACTCACCTGTAGTTTGTCACTCATTTCAGTGGGGGAGGGCTCACACCAGGGGGGAAATTGGGGCATCTTAATAAGAGGGTGCGAGGAAGGAATGATGGGATTTGGGCTTGTGTTCAGCGTTTGGGGAGGGTTCAGGGAAGAATAGCTTTGCTCTGCATTGGATACTATCAGGAAGAGAGAAACATTCTATAGTTAGGGACCTTCACAATTCTTATCTAGAAGGCAAAAAGAACAGAGGAGGGGAGAGCTGTGATTGGCACTGAAGCAGCAGTCACTCACATTAGCCAGGACAGGGAGATAAGCAATTTAAATAAGCAATGTTCTTGTTTGTCTGTGTTCAGACATGATTATGAGATGGTCTTGTTTTTGTCTTGATCCATCCTGGTCACAGAATGACTTTCTCTGTGCTGATTTCTGTGAAATTGTTTATGTTCAACAGAAGAACATCAGGGCCCAGCTGTGAGTTGCCAGGCCAGCTAGTGGCGGTCAAGAGCTGTCTCTTTCTCACCAACATATCGCAGAGAACTGCGGGGAGGCCTGACCCACAAGAGGCAGGTAAATGATAGTTGAGCTGCAAACTGAAAAAGCCTACCTTGAAATTCTCAGTCCCAAAGTGTAGGTTTCATTCCCAACACGTAAATATTATTTTATGGAGGTGAAATTTGCATTTAACATTTTAGTTGGTACTTCCTGTATGGGAGCATGGAATATAATTTTTCTCTAGTTTTGCACAAATAAACGAGTCTAAGTTTATTTAAATGTTGACAAGAGCCTTGCTTTCTTAAGTCCTCTGTTTCACCCAATCCTGTCAGCATCTTTGTGGTGCATCACGAGCGATTTCTTTTCTTGGAATCTGAACACCACAGATCTACTAGGTGACAGTCTTGTTCACACACTGAAGGGCTGGGGCTCAACAAACAGGTTTGAGATGGGACATGGTTGCATGCATTTAAGGAAGATTGCTCTTGGTTAAAACTTGGTAGAGGAAGCTGGAGTGTCCTAACAGAGGCAGGAGCATTATTTTTAAACTCACAGACTTTGAAGTCAGGCAGACCTGGGTTTGCATCATCCCGGGCCTCCCACTTACCTGCTGTGAGACCTTGGGCGAGTTGCTGAAACTCTTTAGTCTCAGTTACTTCTGTTATAAAGTGGAGGTCCATATTCCTACCCATAAGTTTGTTGAGAAGAGTGATCCCCTGGGCCTATGGGAAACACATTGCTTGCATGTAATATGTGTCATATGTGGTAGCCTATCCTCCTCCTACCTGAACATCCTGCCAGGTCTCTAACGGAAGCCTTCTGCCTTCCTCCTGTTCTCCTAATCACTTGCCTACATCACAAGCCTTGGGGGTTGGTGCTTCCAGGCCTGTCCTGGTTGCCTCCTCCCAGGGATGAAACCCAGGCTCCTGTCCCCCAGCCCTATGCATGGGAGTCTCTTCCCACACACAGGTCACCTGGACCTACCAAGCTCCTGTCCCACCCAAACCTGGGTCCTACCTACCCCCTGTGTGTCTCATGTCTTCCACACCACCCAGCACAGGCCCCCTCCTGCATAGAGACCCTAGTGAATCAGGCCAGAATATTCTAATCTCATTTATGCCTGTAAATTCCCAGAATTTGCTGCTGTCCCATGTCCCTGTTCTCAACTACAGACAGGCCCTTTACTCTGATACAGGCCTCTTCCATTTTCCCACAGCCTTAGGACATTGGGAACTTCTCCTCACTTGGAGTTTATTCTTTCAACATAGATAATGTGTGGAGTAGGAGACAGGAGTCTATTTTTCTCATTTATTGGGGAAAAGGATCAGTGGATGGGGGCAGAGTGGGACTCAGGGCTCTCCCCAATCCTCATACCAGGTAAAGACCTCCCCAGCAGCCAAGGGCCACTGGACTCCACCCTCCCTCTCATTTCTGCTCACATCTGCTGCCCTCACACAGACCAAGTAAGGATGCATTGGGGTTTCCCCACTGGGGTAGGCAGAGTGTTCATGACAGTGAACTCAGTTGAGATGGGGTGAAAGCCATGGAGTCAGGGATGGTTTGGCCATGGATGGTTGTGCTGTACTTTTGTGTTATCTTGATGATCTGGGACACATTCCTTCTTTTCATAGGCTTATTCTCCTTCTCTGAACTGCCCAAAACATTTGCTCAAATGTTAGGAGACTTAGACTTATTCTTATTTATTTGTCAGAGTTCATTAAATATTCTGGATACTGATCCTTTATCTGGGACGAAATAAAACAACTTTCAGAAGTAGAGCTGTTTCTGCTGTGAAGACTAACTTCTCAATGAAGGAGGCGAGTCAGGGTGGAAGGATCATAGGAAAATCAGTGCTGGGTTGGGGGATCTGGGCTCAAATCAGAAAGATTCTCGTTGCTTAAGTCCCAGAAAATTTGTTTGCATCCAGATATCAGGGCAGTATTTGACACCAACAGTTGGACTGCTTGTTAATTTAAGAGTGATCCTTAAATTCTCTGTTTCCACAAGATCAAGCAGATTCTCCAGTTATATTTGCCCCATAAGGTGGAGGAAGAGTGAAATGCCATGAATTCTCTACTGGGTGATAAGAGAAAATTCCAAAGAAATGAAGTGTTTTAGAAAATAGAGATGCTTATTTAAATATCATTATAGAGCAATACATTACAAAAGGAAACAACCATAAATATCAGCTTGCTCTGTTGAAAAGACAATGAAGTTGTTTCTCAGGACAGAGAAAGAATCCCTGAGGTTCTGTTGTCTCACACGATATTTTTCTGGCAATATCATTTGTAAGAACAGATTCAGGATGCAGAGAGGAATCTGATTTTCCAGAATCAAAGGAGAAAATGGAAAATGTTCTCCTTGTTGAGATTTCTTGTTCAAGAAGTTCAAGTTGAAGTGTGGGAATTCCACACTGAGCACCAAGAGAAAGTGGCATAATATGTTAAGAGAAAGCACAGAATAGGAGAATCACCAAATGCAATAAGGGACCTGAGATGTTGCATCGACTGTCTCATCGTGATCTGATGGTGGTCTCTGGATTTGTAAGGTTTGAACTCCTGGTGGTCTAGAAATGCACAGCAGGTGATCCAAAGGCAGCCATCCAAAAGGCAGAGTCTGGACATGGACCACACTGTCAAGGCCTTCTTGGGAGCATCGTCAGCCTTCAGAAAAGAAACAGTGTTAAGTGTCTGAGGAAACCCTGGGTCAGCTCTCCTGGGTCAGCTCCCCCGTGACTCCCCATCTTGAGCACCACCCTCACTGAGTGTCATATATTTCCCCTCACCCATCACTCCCTTCCTGGGTCCAGCAGCTTGTCCTAAACTCCTCCTCCCTTTATGTCATCACAGGCAGCCCCAAGCCCTGCTCCCAACCATTTAGGCTCAGGACTAGAGTTATTACTGGATCAATCTGCTCCCTGTCCTCAGGTCCTGATTCTCCCTCTCATGGGAGGGCCTAAAGGACCTGGTGGGAGCTCTGATGGAGGAGAAAGGCCTGCATCCTGATTCCTGTAGCCTTGTGGAGGGGTAGAGGCAAACATCCTTCTTTTCCTTCTCTCCCAGCCTCTTCGCTGGCAGCACACATAGCTCTCAGTGTGAGGGTCCCTGTTCCCCCCTCATCCATTACTGGTCCAGCTCAGCTGTGAGCATCAACAGCAGCTCAGTCCCACCTCTCTCTTGAGTCACCTCTGCTCCAGGGAGGGGCTGCTCAGTGGCTCAGGATCTGGGGTGTGCAGGAGGCTGACCACCAGGCGTGTGTAACAGACTGAGCCAGAATTCCCCTTGTTCCCTGGAGAACTGGCGTCCTCCTAATCTCACCTACATAGACTCTACCATTCACCTCCTGCCTCACCTGCTGTGACCTAAGGCACTTTCTGTGAGAACACAGCCCTGAACTCCAGCCTTTTGTGTTGAGTCTGCAAGGCCTTCCCACCCCTCCTCCAGGGATGAGACCCAGGCCCCTCTCCTCTTAGCCCCCTGGATGAGTCCCCTTCCCCTTCACACATCCTGTGGAGACACCATGTGGCTGTCACCCAAATGTGAGTCATGCCCACGACTTGTGTGGCTGCTGTCCCCACACCGCCTCTCGCTGGGCCCCAGGAGACTCTCCCAAACAGGGATTCTGGTCTGAGTCAGGCCTGACTTTGCTAACGCCCTTTAGCATCCACAGGCCCTAAGCCTAGGTGTGGCCCCTCCCCTTTCCCCCTGGCCTCACCAGTGAGGAGACACGGGAACCCAGGGCTGAGCCTGTCCAAGTTGTTGTTCTGGAGTAACGTGAGAACATGTTCTTATTCTCCTGGTCTCGTTTCCACAATGAGAAAGGTCAGTGAGGGGCAGGGTTTGGGCTGAGAATCCACCATTCCCTGTCCTCACTCCAGGCTACCTGCCCCTCCATCCCTCTCAATCTGCTCTCAGTACCTGTTATTGTGAAGAACTCAGCCGAGGATGCCGAGGAGAAGAGAGCAGGTGAGGGTCACCAGGAGGATCCAGGTGACAGGAGTGATGATCGTGGCCCTGCATTGGGCTGTAGCCGGGGCCGTGGTTGGTGATGCTGAAATGGAAAAGGGAGACTGGAAGCCCTAGTCCAGACCCCAATCTCCTCTGAGGAAACTCCTCCTAGGCTCCTGCTGCCCCAGATAATGCTACAATGCGAACATTTTTTACCCCTCTACTTGTGGCAGCCGCTGTGACAGCCCCTGAGGTGGGAAGGGAGAGAGGAGATGGGCCCTGCTCCCAAGGGGCTCATACCGCTAGTGGGGGAAGCAAGGGTTACAATGTAATCAATACTCCTGCTGTGACAGTAGCAGAGGTGACACCTGAGCATGGTGGTAGAGTCATCCTCTCAGGAGCTGACAATTGAGGAGGTATTGAAAGATTTCCAGAAATAGACCAGGTGAGATGAAAAAGAAAAGTGAGGCTAAGAAGAGGGAACAGTAAAGAGAAAAGGTCTGGAAATAGAACGATGCCCTCATGTTTGGGGTCAGCCAGATCCCCGGTGAGTGGACCCGAGGGATCTGCAGTGAGGAAGAGAAGTCAGGAGGTAAGGAGGGAGAGGAAGGATGGTAGAACCTACCTATGGCCACCATTCTCCCAGGAAGAACTCACCAAAGATGGATCACTCTTTCACACACACACACGCACACACACAGACACACACACGCATACACACACACAGACACACACATACAGACACACACATACATACACACAGACACACACAGAGACACACATACACACACACACACACAGACACATGCACATACACACACACACACACACACACACACGGTGGGGTGGGTTGCTCTCATCTGAAGAGAATCACCACTTCCTTCTTTTCTCAGCCACCTCTTGTCTCCAGCTTTTTCTCCCGGTGCACCAAAACACCCTGGCAGAGGGCCCCCCCCCACCCCCACCCCCCGCCCCTCTCTGGGAGCCATGGGGACCGGATCGCTGATCTGATGGGGAGGGAGAGGAGTTCTCCTTACCTCTCCCCACTTCCTCTGGGGGCCCAGCACGGTCCGCTCTCAGATGTGCAGCAGTGTGGATTTTTCCAACCTTGCTTTTCGCTGTCTAGGATTCCGTTGTTGGTCTGAGACTGTTCCTTTTGTCATATCTTATCAGGGGAAGAGTTACGGGAAAGCTCACTCTGCCATGACGCTGACGTCACTCCCAACATCCTTTTTTTTCACAAGAGTACTACAAATGCAGCTAACCCCACAATCTCTCTCCTGCACTTGGACTTTCTAACTTAGCCCTGTCCTGGGATGTCTCCGGTTTAATGTCGGGCAGTTGCTGTCTAAGGAAGTGTCTCATGTCTCCCAGAGCCTGGTGCCATTGAACTCCCCTCCCAGGAGACTCAAGGATTTGACCTCACAGGGACCACAGTCACAGGAAAGAAAAGTACTTTCCACCCCTTGGCCTTGAACCTCACACCACGGTCGTCCAGGTCGGTGCGGGTTCGGCGGTTAGCAACAGCGGGGGGTGGGTTATGGAGAGCCCCTCGAACCCTCAGTCCTACAGGATGAGTGAGTCACACTGTCCTGCCCGAGGGCGCGCAGCTGCCTCCCTCCCGGTAGCTCCGCCCACCTGCAGCTGGGTGGGGCTGGACTAGTTCCTGAGATGTTCCTAGTTTGTCTCCTCCTGCCCGCCGCTCCTTTCCCGTCTGCATTCCACGTCCACAATCATTCCTGCTTTTCTTATTAGGGATGGGAAAAGAGAGGGGGGAAGGAGAGTGGGTGGAAGAAAGAAGGGCTGAGGGGCAGGAAGCAAAGAGAGACGCTGCGCTGGTGGGGAGAGAGGAAATAACTTTCTCAGCAGTCACGCCCAGACTCCGGGGGCGGGCCCTGGGGAGGAGCTCCGGGGAGGAGGGTCGCCGGCCGGTGTCCCCACACCGCGGTCTTGCGTGCCGCCGCGAGGTGACAGCCCACCGGGCTCTGCGCACAGCGGGGTCCGCGCCCCGCTGCAGCGGCGATGGCGCGCACTGCGGGCCCCCAGTTCACGCTCGCCCTGCTGCTCCTGCTCCTGCCGCGGGAGGGTCCGCGGGCGGCGCGCGGCGGTGAGTGGGGACGGAGCGGGGGCGGGGGGCAGGGGGACTGTGGATGCATTAGGGCGGCGGAGGGGGACGCGGGGACCCACGGGGGTTGGGGGGCCTTCTCGCTGGTGGCGCCGCCGGCCCCTGCTCAAGTCCTCTCCGCCGGCTCGTTTCCACCTCGGCGACCCCTGGACGGTGGCTGTCACCGTAGGGGCAAGAGGAGGGCAGGGGAAGAGGCGGCTTTGGCGAATAAGAAAGGCCGGAGAATGGGAGGAGGGAGGGCAGGGGAGGGAGAGAGGGCGCGGCGGGAAAGGCTGCTGAAGCCTCCAGTGCCCAGCCCGCCCGCCCCTGGGGGAAGAGGGAGCCCGAGCCCCTGGCGCTCGGGGCGTGGCCGGGACAGGGGGCGTTCCCGCACCTGAGGGAGCTCGCCCTTGCCTGAGGACACACTCCAGGAAAGCCTGCACCCCGGCCCACAGAACCTCCACTCCTCCCCCTCCCTCTCCCCTTCCGCCTCCCCTCCCTTCTCTCTCCTCCTTCTCCCCCTCCTCTCCCCTACCCCCTCGTATCCCCCCCATCCAGCCTTGAACCGCTGAGGGGGAGGGGCTGGGCAGGGGCAGTGTTTGCTCTGCATCCCAGCCCTTCAGAGACTCTCTTGCTGTCACAGAGTGGGATGGGAGGCCTAGGGGTCCTTTTCTCCCGACAGACACAGTCCAGTAGAAGCCCCCACACCTGGCCCCCAGAACCTGGAGTAGGAGGGATGGGAGGCACATGTTCCCAAAGTCTGACCCTGGGAGTGAGGGGGAGGAGGGCACTCCCACTTCCACCCTTCGGGCCCCAGACCCGTGTATGTACCTGTTGAGAGACAACATCATAATGGTCATTGATTTAGGCAAGAGTCTGCAAACTGGTCTTGTAAACAGAAGACAGTGAACATTTTCATCTTTGCAGCCCATTTGGAACCTGTCTCTGGATCAGCTACTCACCTCTACCTTTGTAGTGCAAAAGCAGCCAAAGACAACGTGCAAAGGATGGGGGACCAGACTTGGCCCCTGTGCTGATGTGCTGACCCCAGATTTCGGGTATATATGGTGTCCCAGATATGGATGCCCCATCCCCTAGGGAATCATCTCCAAGGTGTCTCAGCTGTGTGTTGAAGAGCCAGAAAGGTGCCCCGTCCCGCCTGTGGCTCTGGGTGGAGTGAATGTGACAGGATGTGGGTCCTGCAGGTGTGGGCCCTGCTCCCCTCCTTTCTGTAGAGTGGGCTCCTTGGATTAAAGGGGCCAGAGGGACACTCCATGAAGACACAGGTGGGATGCAGCATCTCTGGCGTCAGGACCTGGACCACCTGCCTGTGCAGCTTGTTTGTTCCCTGTGGCCCTGCTCACGCCAATGCCAGAAGAATCGTCTCTGTCTTAGGACCACCGTACCTGTCTGGCTTACTGACGCTCACTATAGAAAACGCGGATATCCCATGGCCAGAGGCCTCATCTCTACTGGGCCCCAGGACCATCCCAGGAGCCACTTTTCAATCCTGTGAATTTCCCTCTGCTGGTGTCATGGCCTTGCTTCTGACCCTCTGGGTCTGTGTCATAATCCTCCAGTCAGGAATTCCATGAATTCCACACAGCACCTTTTCCTACCACAGACAGCTCTAGTATCATAGGTTCTATGGGGTTGTAGGGCCCTAGTGGCAGGTGCAGCCACACTCATTCATTCCCGTATTGTCTATGACTACTTCTGTGCTACAACAGTAGAGCTGAGTAGTTGCAACAGGCTTTGATCTGCAAAGTCTGAAATATTTAATATAGAGCCTTTTCCAGAAAGTCTTCAGACCAGGCTGTTCATAAATGGAGAGAAGATGGGGATCACACCCCTGCATCCTCTAAGGTTTTGAGGTGGATACTAATCCTGGTTAAGATACTGTTTCAGCATTCTATTTAGAGAAAAGGAAAGACAGTCTGAGAACATTGTACTTGAATTCCCTACTACATTGCCGACACCCCACAAGTAACTCAATAATTGTAAATATTTTCCATTCCTGTTACAAATCTGGGGAATGTGAAATGACCACTCTGTGGATCTGTTGACCAATGACACCACTGTGACAAGACTTGGGACAAGTGTGTATTCATCACCTGGCCCCTCGTGCACCACTTCAATAACAGGGTGACTGTGATGATGCTTCAGATCCCCATGGATGGTGTGAACTCACACACCAGGTCCAATAGGAATGTGTGGGTGATTTCTGCTTCCCAGTGCACACTTACCCAAGTAAATGGTGAAATGGCCAAAAGGCCAGAAGGACTTTTGCACTTGCTGTCCTGTTGATAGGTCCCTCCTGATTGGAATCTGGTCTGTCCATCTAGTAATACATTCTGAGATGTGGCTCAGTTCTGAAAACGGGGCAAAGGATCCAGACTTTTGGTTGGGATGGCTGCTTTCAGCCTCCTGATCATCCATCCTTGTGTTTTGTCTTTGTTTGTTTCATTATTTAAATCCAGCAGTGATTGCAGGCGTGGCTGCCCATTGATTTTGCCTGTAGGATCACTCCATTCTGTTAGCCATAATCATAGCTCTCTGTGTTTGATGTCCTGGCTGGCGTTCCGATCTTCCTAGTCATCTTGATCATTGCACCTCCTTGGCTCCTGACATAGAGCACCTCCACCTGGCATCTATTATTTCAACATTTTCTAGCCCTATTACCTCTGGAAGGCCATTGGGGGAACGCCACCTCTTGCCGCCATTTCTGACCTTGAGCAAAAGTCATCATTGAGGGGCCGGCCAGGTGGCATAGTAGTAAAGTTCGGGCTGCTCCACTTAGACAGCCTGGGGTTCGCAGGTTCGGATCCCAGGGTGGACCTATGCACCACTCATGAAGCCATGCCATGGTGGCATCTGACATACAAAATAGAGGAAGATTGGCAGGGATGTTAGCTCTGGAACAATCTTCTTCCAGCAAAAAGAGGAAGATTGGCAACAGATCTTAGCTCAGGTCCAATCTTCCTCACCAAAAAAAAAAAAAATCGTCATTGAGCTTTTTGAGAATTCTGATGCCCTTCTCATCTATGCTTTCCTCATAGGCTTGGGAAACACAACTCTTCAGCCTTTCCCATGGAGCACCGCTGACTGGACACTTCTGCCTTTTCATATTCTATCCACCCTGGCATGTTCACTTCTCTGAGCCATTTGATTCCTTCCTCTACTATGTGCTTCAGAAATTTGCAATTTTCTATGTCATGCTGTGTGGGCAATCCCTTTTTCCAATCTTCCAAGACCCATCCTAGTAGCAGACTAGCACCGTCACCCAGGGCCTTGCTAAATCCCATGACCTATAATTGTAAACCCTCCCTTCTCCAAATTTCCCCACCCCCATGGTGATCCAGCTTCCTCCAGAGCAGCCGCTACATTCTCTCTCATCTCCCCGCGGGACACTGGACTAGATTCTGACGTTCCTCTGGCATCTAGGCTTTTCCTCCCTGGGTGCCTGTCATGCCCCTGGAAAGGTTATGGGCTGACTGATGCTGGGTATTGGCCTGGTGTACAGAGGGGACATGTCTGTGCATGTGTGGTTTCTTCCCAGGCAGAGACCTCCTCCTCCACCTCAAGCAAGGGAGGGGCACCAGCCTTTAACTGGTGAGGGTGAGGGGCCAGGCAGGGGCAGTCCTTACTCTGCCATGCCAGCCCCTGCTGTCACAGAGATGGAGGGATGCCTAGGAGCTCTCTTCACCCTAGCCCAAACATGACCTGTGTTTTTCCTTCACAGATGATCACACTCTTTGTTATAACTTCACTGTCATTCCTAAGCACAGACCTGGACAACCATGGTGTGAGGTTCTAGGTGAGGTCAATGGAAAGAAGTTTCTTGAGTATCACTGTGGTAGTGAGGTCAAACCCGTCGGTCCTCTGGGGATGAAGGTGAATGCCACAGACACCTGGAAGGGACAGTCAGAAGCTCTGAGAGACCTGATGGAAGAGCTCAAACAGAAGCTGCTTGACGTTAAACCACATATTTCCACAACCAGCGGTAAGTCTGAAAGGCTCAGGGCAGAAGTAGAACAGTTTCTGTGGGAGAGGAAGCCATTGTGTTTATGTAAAGATTGGAAGTTGGTCCCACACAGGAAGCCCAGCATCCAGGGCAGACAGAGAGGACAAAGCAGGACCAGGAGATATGAAGGGGACCTGAGGAGTGGACACCATGTTGGGGAAAGGATTTGTCAAGACCAAAGGCTGACCTCTTTCCATGGGGGGCAGATCCTCTCATCCTGCAGGGCTGGATGACATGTCCCTGTAAAGCCAATGGATGCACCAGCCCATCCTGGCATTTTGTTGTGTGTGGCTCGGGTGACAGAACTTGTACAGTGGTTGAGACGTTGGACAATGACAAAGATCTGGTGAAATCCCTCAGGAATATCTCAAATGGAGACTGCAGAATCTGGCTTGAGCAATTTTTGGTGCACTGGGGGAAAATGCTGGAGACAACAGGTAACTGAGAAGAGAAGGAGAGACTGGTGCTTTTCTTGAATGAGGTGACCTACCACTCCTTGTGTGTGTGTGTGTGTGTGTCTCTGTGTGTCTTCTGTGTTTGTGTGTGTTTGAGAAAGTGATTCATCCATGGTTAGTTCTTCTCAGGAGAAGAAGGGCCATAGGTAGGTTCCACCTCCTCCTTTCCCTTCTCACCTCCTGACTTCTCTTCCTCGCTGCACATCCCTCTGGTCCACTCACCGTGGATCTTGCTGACCCCAAACATGAGGGCATCATTCTGTTTTCAGACCTTGTCTTCCTAGAGTTTCCTCTCCTTAGCCTCCTTTTTCTTTTTCATCTCTATTTCTTGAAATATTTCAATATCTCCTCAAATATCAGCTCCTGAGAGGACTTCTCTACCAAAATCCTGATATGTCACCTCATCTTCTGTCACAGCAGGAGTATTGGTTACATTGTAAGCCTTGCTTCCCCCATTGCCTGTATGAGCCCCCTGGGGACAGGGCCCATCTCCTCTCTCCCTTCCTAGTTCAGGGCCTGTCACAGCGGCTGCCACAAGTAGAAGGGTAGACAATGTCTGCATTGTAGGATTTTCTGGGGCAGCAGGAGCTGAAGAGGAGTCTCCTTAGAGGAGATTGGGGTCTGGACAAGGCCTTTCACTCTTCCTTTCCATTTCAGCATCACCAGCCACAGCTCCAGCTTCAACCCAATCCAAGGCCATGACCATCACACCCATCACCTGGATCCTCTCGGTGACTTTCTCCTGCTCTCTTCTCCTGGGCCTCCTAGGCTGTGTCCTTTAGAGTAACAGGTACTGAGACCACATTGAGAGGGAGGGTCAGATAGCTCGCAGTGAGGACAGGGAATAGGGAATTCCCTGCCCAAACCATACCCCCTCACTGCACTTCCTCATCGTGGCAATGAGACCAAGAGAATAAGACCTCATGTCACTGAATAGCAATAACTTGGACAAGCTTGACCCTGAGTTCTCATGTCTCATCACTGGTAAGGCCTCTGAGAAAGGGGAGGGGCCCACACCAAGGCTTAGGGCCTGTTGATAAAGGGGTTTAGCAAAGTCAGGCCTGACTCAGACCAGATCCTCTTTTTGGGAGAGTCTTCTTGGTCCCAGCAAGAGGTGGTGCAGGGGCAGCATGCACACGAGTCGTGGGCAGTACTCACATTTGAGTCAGAGCCACATGGTGTCTTCACAGGGTGTGTGAAGGGGAAGGGGACTCATCCAGAGGGCTAAGAGGAGAGGGGCCTGGGTCTCATCCCAGGAAGAGGAGTGCGTACCTTGAAGACTCAACTCAAAAAGCAAGAGTTCAGGGCTGAACTCTCACAGAAAGTACCTTGGGTCACAGCAGGTGAGGCAGGAGGTGAATGGTAGAGTCTACGTAGGTGAGATTAGGAGGAGGCCAGTTCTCCAGGGAACAAGGGGAATTCTGGCTCAGCCTGTGGTGTGCACCTGGCAGCCAGCCTCCTGCAGACCCCAGATCCTGAGTCACTGAGTGGCCCCTGCCTGGAGCAGAGGTGACTCTGGAGAGAGGTGGGACTGAGCTGCTGTTGATGCTCACAGCTGAGCTGGACCAGATGGATGAGGCGGGAACAGGGACCCTCACACTGAGAGCTATGTGTGCTGCCAGCTAAGAGGCTGGGGGAGAAGGAAAAGGAGGACGTTTGCTTGCACCCTTCCCCGTGGCTACAGGTATCAGGATACAGGCGCTTCTCTTCCGTCAGAGGTCCCACCAGGTCCTTTAGGCCCTCCCAGAGGGAGAATCAGGACCTGAGGACAGGGAGCAGATTGATTCATTATGCACTCTAGTCCTGAGCCTAAAATGAATGATGTCAGGGCCTGGGGCTGCCTGTGATGAGGTAAAGGGAGGAGGAGGTTGGGACAAGCTGTTGGACCCAGGGTGGGGGTGATGAGTCGGGGGAATACATGACCCTCAGAGAGGGCGAGGCTCAAGATGGGGAGTGACTGGGGAGCTGACCCAGGAGAGCTGACCCAGGAGAGCTGACCCAGGATTTCCTCAGCCACTTGGACTAACACTGTTTCTTTTCTGAAGGTTGACAGTCCTACAAAGAAGGCCCTGAGAGTGTTGTCTATGTCAGTGACTCTGCCCTTTGGTCGGCTGCCTTTGGATCACTCGCTGTTCATTTCTAGCCCACCAGGAGTTCAGCCCTCACAAATCCAGAGACCACCATCACATCACAATGAGACAGTTGATACAACATCTCAGGTCCCTAACTGCATTTAGCAATTGTCCCATTCAGCACTTTTGCTGAGCATATTATGCCACTTGCTCTTGGGGCTCAGTATTGGAATTCCTGTACTTCGCTTGAACTGCTCGAACAAGAAATCTCAACAGAGAACATTTTCCATCTTCTCCTTAGATTGTGGAAAAACAGATTCTTCTCTGCATTGTGAGCCTCTTCTTGCAAATGATATTGCCAGAAAAACATTGTGTGAGACTACAGAACTTCAGAGATATTTTCTCTATCCTGAGAGAAAACCTCATTAACTTTTCAATAGAACAAGGTGATATTTATGATTGTTTCCTTGTAATTTATTACCCTATAGTTTATTTATTTAAATAAACCTCTCTTTCTAAAAAACTTAATTATTTGGAAATGTTTTTTTATCGCTCAGTAGAGAATTCATGGCATTTCATTCTTCTTCCACACTGTGGGGCAAATACACTAGTGATTCTGCTAGATTTCTTGTGGAAACAGAGAATTTAAGGATCACTCCTAAATTAACAAGCAGTCCTGCTGTCTGTCTCAAATATTATCCTGATACCCTGATACAAAAAAAATGTTCTGAGACTTAAGCAAGGAGAATCTTTCTGATTTCACTGCAGATCTCCCACCCCAGCAGTGACTTTCCTATGATCCCTCCACCCTGACTCTCCTCCTTCAATGAGAAGTCAGTCTGCACGGCAGGAACAGCTCTACTTATAATGTTTTATTTCCCCTTGGACAAAGGATCAATATCCAGAATATATAAAGAGCTCCTACAAATAAATTGGAACAAGCCTGATTCTTCAAAGATACAGGGCAAATGATGTGAGGAGTTAATACATGGCAAATAAGCCTAGGAAAAGATTGTAAATCTCACAAATAATCAAGAATACTGTGATTAGAAGGAGAATGAGCTACCCTCACATGCCCATGAGAATGGCAAATATTTTTAACCATATCAACACTTACTAGAGAACAGGAAATGGAATACCAGGAATTCTCTTGCACTGTTGATATGAATCAACCTTAAAACACTGTATAATTTTGCACTATCTAGTAGGGTGAAAGATATGCTTATCCTACCTCACAGCTGTCTCAGTGTTCCTTCCAGTCTTGCAAATATGTATCAAAGAGCCTGTAGCTATATGGCCGTTTATTGTAGTGGTAGTGCCATAGCAAAATATAGCAACAACCTAAATTTCCACAGAAAAGGAGCATATATTAAAAATGTTAGTGAAAGATTTCTCTTCCTCTCTGCAACAGATTTGATCATCTGAACCACTGCCCAAAATCAAAAACCCAAAAGGCTGGATGAAAAAATTTTACATCTTTCAAATGTATTAATGCGGACTTCTGATAGACATACAATCAAAGTGGCCACCTCAATATAAATCTCTCCACTTTCCTGTAAAGATTACACAGATCAACAAAACGGGCAAAGTAAACACTCCTCCCCCACATCTTCAGCACGAGGAGGAGACTGAAAATCCCTAAACTCATCAGACCCCTTAGCTAGAAAGGACAATGTTGGTGAAAATTGAATGGGGTCTGAGGGGTAGGTGGTAGGAATGTCTCGGCATGAAATCTGTTCTGGTGACTGTATTATTGCAATCTAGGAGATGTCCTGGTTTGTAAGAAACATGCACTAAAGTGTTTGGCCGTGATGAGACATCAGAGAGATAGCTTGCTCTGAAATATTTCTGGAGGAGAATTTTCTGCAATTTTAGCAACTTTTTGTACATTTTTGCTCTTATCAAAAAATGTTTTAAACAGTAATCAAAAACCTCCCAAATAATAAAAGTTCAGGACCAGATGACTTCTCTGGAGGATTCTACCAAACTTTCAAAGAAGATTTAATACCTAACCTTCTCAAACTATTCCAAAAAATTGAAGAAGATGGAACACTTCCTAACACATTTTATGAGGCCAATATCACCCTGTTCCCAAGCCAGACAAGTACAACACAAAAAAGGAAAATTACAGGCCAATATCACTGATGAACATAGATGCAAAAATCCTCAACAAAATATTGGCAAACCAAATACAGCAATACATTGGGGCCGGCCCGGTGGCTTAGCGGTTAAGTGCGCACGCTCCGCTACTGGCGGCCCAGCTTCGGATCCCGGATGCGCACCGACGCACCACTTCTCCAGCCATGCTGAGGCTGCATCCCACATACAGCAACTAGAAGGATGTGCAACTATGACATACAACTATCTACTGGGGCTTTGGGGGGAAAAAAAGGAGGAGGATTGGCAATAGATGTTAGTTCTGAGCCAGTCTTCCTCAGCAAAAAGAAGAGGATTAGCATGGATGTTAGCTCAGGGCTGATCTTCCTCACAAAAAAAATAAATAAGCAAATACAGCAATACATTAAAAGGATAATACACCATGATCAAGTGGGATTTATACCAGGGAGGCAGGGATGGTTCAACATCTGCAAACCAATCAATGTTTGGTAAAAAAACAAAAACCTAGATAAAATATCTAGGAATAAAAACAAAAACCTAGATAAAATATCTAGGAATAAATTTAACTAAGGAGATGAAAGACCTATACAATGAAAACTATAAGACGTTATCGAAAGAAATCGATGATGACAAAAGGAAATGGAATGATATTCCATGCACATGGATTGGAAGAACAAACATGGTTAAAATGTCCATACCACTAAAGTAAAGTAAGTAAGTAAAGTAATATACAGATTCAGTGCAATACCAATAAGAATCCCAATGACATTCTTTACAGAAATAGAAGAAAATATCTTAAAATTCATATGGGGCAAAAAAACACCCCAAATAGCTAAAGTAATGCTGAGAAAAAAGAACAAAGCTGGAGGCATCACAATCCCTGACTTCAAAATGTACTACAAAGCTATAGTAATCAAAATAGCATGGTATTCGTACAAAAACAGACACACAGATCAATGGAACAGAATTGAAAGTCCAGAAATAAAACCACACATCTATGGACAGCTAATCTTTGACAAAGGAGCTAAGAACATACAATGGAGAAAGGAAAGTCTCTTCAATAAATGGTGTTGGGAAAACTAGACAGCCACATGCAAAAGAATGAAAGTAGACCATTATCTTTCACCATACACAAAGATTAACTCAAAATGGATCAAAGACTTGAAGGTAAGACATGAAACCATAAAACTCCTGGAAGAAAATATAGGCAGTACACTCTTTGACATCGGTCTTAGAAGGATCTTTTTCAATAGCATGTCTACTTGGGCAAGGGAAACAAAAGAAAAAATAAACAAGTTGGACTTCATCAGACTAAAGAGCTTCTGCAAGGCAAAGGAAACCAGGATCAAAATGAAAAGACAACCCACCAATTGGGAGAAAATATTTGCAAATCATATATCCTACAAGGAGTTAATCTCCAGAATGTACAAAGAACTCACACAACTCAACAACAACAACAAAACAACCCGATCAAAAAATGGGCAGTGGGGGGCCGGCCCGGTGGCGCAGCAGTTAAGTGTGCGTGCTCCGCTGTAGCGGCCCAGGGTTCACAGGTTCAGATCCCAGGTGCGCACCAACACACTGCCTGTCAAGCCATGCTGTGGCAGCGTCCCATATAAAGTAGAGGAAGATGGGCACAGATGTTAGCCCAGGGCCGATCTTCCTCAGCAAAAAAGAGGAGGATTGGCATTGGATGTTAGCTCAGGGCTAGTCCTGCTCACAAAAATAAAAAAGGGCAGTGGATATGAACAGACATTTGTCCGAAGGAGATATATGGATGGCCAATAGCCATATGAAAAGATGTTCAACATCACTAATCATTAAGGAAATGTAAATCAAAACTACAATGAGATATCACCTTACACCTATTAGAATAGCTATAATTACCAGGACAAAAAACAACAAATGTTGGAGAGGATGTGGAGAAAAGGGAACCTTCATACACTGCTGGCGGGAATGCAAACTGGTACAGCCACTATGGAAAACAGTATGGAGATTCCTCAAAAAACTAAAATTCAAAATACTATATGACCCAGCTATCCCACTACTGGGTATTTATTGAAAGAACTTGAAATCAACAATTCAAAGAGACTTCTGCACCCCTATGTTCATTGCAGCATTATTCACAATAGCCAAGACATGGAAGCAACCCAAGTGCCCAGTGGTGGATGAATGGATAAAGAAGATGTGGTATATATATACGATGGACTGCTACTCAGCCATAAAACAAAGACAAAATCATCCTATTTGCAACAACATGGATGGACCTTGAGGGTATTATGTTAAACGAGATAAGCCAAACAGAGAGAGACAAACACCATATGATTTTATTCATATGTGGAAGGTAAACAAATACATGGACAAAGAGAACAGATTAGAGGTTACCAGAGGGGAAGGGGGTTGGGGTGGGCATAAGGGGTAAAGGGGCACATATATGGTGGCTGACAAATAATAATGTTCAAATGAAATTTCACAGTGTTATAAACTATTATGATGCCAATAAAAAATAAATAAATAACTTAAAAAGATAAAAAAAGTCAAGACCCAACTCTATGCTGCCTACAAGAAAACCCACTTTATATTTAAAACATAGGTAAGTTAAAAGGAAAAGGATGGAAAAGGATAAACATGCAAATAATAACAAAAGTTGAGCAGTGTATGAATATCAGAAAAAGTAAACTTCCAAATAAGGAACATTACTAGAGATGCAGAGTGCCATTGTTCAATGATAAATGGATCGATTTATCAAGAAGATGCAACAATCCTAAATCTTTATGCACCTACTAAGAAATTTTCTATATATATAAACAAAAACTGAAAGGAGAAATAGACAAATGCACAGTTAAAATTGGAGACTTTCCACACTCCTTTCTAAGCAGTTGGTAGACTAAGTTAACAAAAAAAAAATCAGTATAGATTGTGCACAGTGATAACAAAATGGAGTAACGTATGTCGGGACTTCTAAAACAGACTCTTATTACCCGGGATGGTTTGAAACTTCGTTGGCCAAGATGGGGAACTTTTGATATTTCAAATTAGTTTATTTATGCACACAATTAGAAAAAGGTTACAAAACTAGGCAAAATGAATGGGAAGCCTATTTTAATTGGTACCTAGAGGCCTCTATGAGAAATGCTGAAAAAGTTGCTTCCTTTCAGGTAGTTAACTGGAAACTTTCAGAAGCTGATGCAGATGTCTGTAAGAAACTTTTAGAACTAGAAAAATCGGCCCAAGCTTCACAAACTCTTCCTCCTCCTCCAACTCCTTCTGCCCCACCTTCTTTGACTCCTCCTCCCTTATACCCTTCCCTGGCTGAACTCCATTTCGCACCCCCCAGACCCTGAGCCTCCCTCAGACATCTCAGAGCCCAGTCCCCCACCCAAAGCCCCACTTGACCCCATGCTCTTACTGTCCCATTTAAGATTAAAGCTGGGGAGACAGGAATCTCCCAAACTTTCTTTACCCCCTGTCAAAAGCTGAATTATGGGCCATAGCCAGGTAGTTTCCCAGTGAATATCCCCACAAGTTTGCTGAAGAATTTAACATTGTGATCTAAAAGCCTAAATCCTTAGCTATTAAAAAGATTCCTGGACATTCCATGGCAGATACTGAGAAAGACAAAGGAAACTATTTGGTCAATGCAGCTGCTAATAGGTAACCTTCCAAAAGGAAAAACCTGTCTGAGAACTCTCCTTATCACCTCCACTCAAAATAGTTACAGGAGACCTTAAAAGCATCCTTCAGGAGGCCCAAAAATTAACCTCTGAACAAGAAAGAAAATACTAGACTGAACAAGGCTGCCAATTTAACACTAAAATCAACCTTTGGTATGGCCCTAACAACCTGGTATGGTCCTCCCTGGCCGCCTCCAGGAACAAATCCTTGGTTATATACATGACTTGACCCATTGGAGTTCAGATAAAATGATACCTTGGGGAAAGCAATACGATTGGTAACCTTTACCCCAAGTAGCTTCTTATGTCTATAATAAATGTCAAATCTGTCCTA
Organism: Ceratotherium simum simum; assembly: GCF_057802395.1. Classification (NCBI taxonomy): domain Eukaryota; kingdom Metazoa; phylum Chordata; class Mammalia; order Perissodactyla; family Rhinocerotidae; genus Ceratotherium; species Ceratotherium simum. The sequence goes on along the minus strand of NC_141937.1, from coordinate 26,744,907 downwards.
AACGTAATCCTGGAAAACCTAGCCACAGTTCTATGGAACATTTTCCCTTGCCATCTAGACCCTCTGAGGTATACCATTTCAGGGGCACAGATATGTTTTAGTAATGGTTTGTATGTTTTCCCATTGGGTTGAAGGTTTCCCATGTCATAGAGCTAAGGCCTCAGCAGTAGCAAAGATATAGTTGGAAAAAAATGATTCCAAATTGTGGAATTCCCTTGGAACTTCACAGTGACCAAGGGAGCCATTTTACAGGATAAATATTACAATCTATTTGTTACATTTGGGCAATAATGCCTCATTTTCACTGTGCCTATCCTCCTCAATCCTCTGGCCTTGTGGAATGAACCAATGGTATTATAAAAACCCAATTGGCAAAACTTGTGGAATCTTTCCATCTTCCATGGCCAATGGCTCTCCCCATTAGTATGTTAAATCTCAGATCCACTCCTTTTGGGAAACATGAACTTTCACCTTTTGAAATTATTACTGGGAGGCCAATGAGACTGGACCAAGGGGCTTATGAACCTAGTCTACTTAAAGGTGACATGACGACCTATTGTAAAGGCTCAACCCAATGGTAGCACTGGTAGAACAGTCTTTTCACAGTGCACTCCCAGGAGATGAAGACATCGAACACCACAGCTTACCACCTGGAGGCATGGCTTATTGGAAAATACACCTCCATAAGGACTCCCTGCAGCCTTGCTGGAAGGAACCGTATCAGATGTTGCTGACTAATCCTTGTGCTGCAAAGTTAAAAGCTATTGACTCACGGATTCATATTTCTCTTTTAAAAAGGCTCCCACATCTACCACCCCTGACAAGACTTCTCAATCTGTGATCTTACAGTTATCAAAACATGCCCCAAAACAACAATCACCTGGATGAGAAGCAGACTACATCTGATGTAGACTGCGAATCCCAAGGCACAGGACCAGGCCTGTATTTCTAATCTTATGTCTTCCCCATCTAAATCTTTGTAATGCACAAATCATATACCTACATTATAACTGCTACAATAATCATACTCCTAAGTATGTTAGCAATTCTAATAGTCTTATGTGACACAGGTCCCTTCCTTGTGTTTTAGATTGCCTTTTTGATATTGTTTAACTATTGCCCTATTTTCCTTACCCACCTCAATGCTTCACTCCTTATTTTCACCTCCTCTAAATTGCATATAAAATAGGCTAAAACCTAATCATAAAAGTTTTAGTTCTAATAAGCCTGTCATAACAATCACCTGAAATCATTTAACTAAATCACCAATTAGTAGGCAACAAAACTTCTGGGATCTGGCTGAGAGCTGCCTAATGGTGCTTATTATGATAAGCTACCATCTACTTTGCACCACTTTATCTCACTGTTTCATCCCAACTCTACAGAAACTTGCAAAGAGTGCCAATCTTACCAATTGCTGGATATGCATCAGGACAAACCACACTCATGATGTTCCTGAACTGGTAGCATGGCCTCTGTCCTTAGAAGGTTGGAGGAATCTAACTAGAAAAGGCATAGAATTTTCCTCTGGCATTTTTGAAACCACCTATTGACTGCACTCTGGAAGACAAGTCCCAGATATTACCTCACTTCACTGGGTACCTCCAGCTCACCATGGTGTCTCTCTCACCTGAATTTGGGTACTCACCCATAATCTTTCCTTGTGTACTGAAAATATAAATGGCACTGGGAAAACTCTGGGTCATTTACCACTCAATCTTTGTAACTTCACCCTTCTGTATTATTTTGTTGACCATGTATTCACACCTCGCTGGGGTTCAGAAAACCATTATGATGTTACATCCCTTGATGTGTCTCTATGGTGGGGACACTCCCAAAATAATGGAACTGGCAAATGGGAAGTTGATATACTCCCCTTAACAGGCACTCATCGGGGTACAGATCAAAAGTCAGGAGAATGGTGGAACTTAGGTAAAAACTCTAATAAAATTAATGACCCAATTGACCCTCAACAAAATTCAACTGGCCAATATCAATCTCATCTTTTGCTCCAAGTTTATAGACATGTTCGTTGTTCCTATAACCATTCTCACACTACCAGTTCTGACTACCATGTCTCCTGTGAGAATGATTACATTTCTGACCATGAAATTCCCTCTTTTGAACCAAACAAAAGACTCTGGATGGACAGACCCACTTATGCCATATCTCTCGAAAACACTGGATAATTTATATATTTATTTATTTATTTATTTATTTTATTGAGGTCATAATGGTTTATAACATTGTTAAATTTCAGTTGTACATTATTATTTGTCAGTCGTCACGTATATGTGCCCCTTTACCCCTTATATCCACCCCCCAACACACTTCCCCCTGGTAACCACAAATCTTTTCTCTTTGTCCATGTATTTATTTATCTTCCACATGAGTGAAATCATACGGTGTTTGTCTTTCTCTATCTGGCTTATTTCACTTAACATAATACCCTCAAGGTCAATCCATGTTGTTGCAGATGGGACACTTTTGGTTTTTTTATGGCTGAGTAGTAGTCCATTGTGTGTATATATATATATATATATATATATATATATATATATACCACATCTTCTTTATTCAGTCATCAGTCGATGGGCACTTGGGTTGCTTCCACATCTTGGCTATAGTGAATAATGCTGCAATGAACATAGAGGTGCATAAATCTCTTTGAATTGTTGATTTCAAGTTCTTTCGATAAATACCCAGTAGTGGGATAGCTGGGTCATATGGTATTCTGATTTTTACTTTTTTGAGAAATCTCCATACTGTTTTCCATAGTGGCTGTACCAGTTTGCATTCCCACCAGCAGTGTATGAAGCTTCCCTTTTCTCCACATCCTCTCCAACATTTGTTGTTTTTGTCTTGGTAATTATAGCCATTCTAACAGATGTAAGGTGACATGTCATTGTAGTTTTGTTTTGCATTTCCCTAATAATTAGTGATGTTGAACATCTTTTCATGTGCCTGTTGGCCTTCTGTATACCTTCGTTGGAAAAACGTCTGTTCATATCCACTGTTCAGTTTTTGAACAGGATGTTTGTTTTTTTGTTCTTGATTGTATGAATTCTTTATATATTTTGGAGATTAACTCCTTGTCGGATGTATGATTTGCAAATATTTTCTCCCAGTTGGTGGGTTGTCTTTTCATTTTGAGCCTGGTTTCCTTTGCCTTGCAGAAGCTCTTTAGTCTGATGAAGTCCCACTTGTTTATTTTTTCTTTTGTTTCCCTTGTCTGTGTAGACACGGTATTTGAAAAGATCCTTCTAAGACCAATGTCAAAGAGTGTGTTGCCTATATTTTCTTCTAGGAGTTTTATGATTTCACGTCTTACCTTCAAGTCTTAATCCATTTTGAATTAATTTGTATGGCGAAAGATAATTGTCGGGCAGGCCCCATGGCTTAGCGGTTAAGTGCGTGCGCTCCGCTACTGGCAGCCCCGGTTCAGATCCCAGGTGCGCACTGACGCACTGCTTCTCCGGCCGTGCTGAGGCCGCGTCCCACATACAGCAACTAGAAGGATGTGCAGCTATGACATACAACTATCTACTGGGGCTTTGGGGGAAAAAGAAAGAAAGAAAGGAAGGAAGGAAGGAAAGAAGGAAGGAAGGAAGGAAGGAAGGACGGAAGGAAGGAAGGAAGGAAGGAAGAAAGAAAAAGAAAGAAAGAAAGAAAGAGAGAGAGAGAGGGAGGGAGGGAGGGAAGGGAGGGAGGGAAGGAAGGAAGGAAGGAAAGAAGGAAGGAAGAAAGAAAGAAAGAAAGAGCCCTATAAAAAAAAAAAAAGAAAGAAAGATAATTGTCTACTTTCATTCTTTTGCATGTGGATGTCCTGTTTTCCCAACACCATTTATTGAAGAGACTTTCCTTTCTCCATTGTATGTTCTTAGCTCCTTTGGCAAAGACTAGCTGTCCATAGATGTGTGGTTTTATTTCTGGGCTTTCAGTTCTTTCCCACCGATCTGTGCATCTTTTTTTGTACCACTACCGTGGTGTTTTGATTATTATAGCTTTGTAGTATTTTTTGAAGTCAGAGATTGTGATGTCTCCAGATTTTTTCATTTTTTTCAGAATTTCTTTAGCTGTTGGGGGTCTTTTGTTGCCCAATATGAATTTCAGGATTGTTTGTTCTATTTCCGTGAGGAATGTCATTGGGATTCTGATTGGGATTGCATTGAATTTGTAGATTGCTTTAGGTAATATAGACATTTTGACTATGTTTATTCTTCCAATTCATGTGCATGGAATGTCTTTCTATTTCTTTATGTCTTCTTCCAATTCTCTCAATAATGTCTTATAGTTTTCATTGTATAAGTCTTTCACCTCCTTGGTTAAAACTATTCCTAGATATTTTATTCTTTTTGTTGAGGTTCTAAATGAGATAATATTCTTGAGTTCTTTCTGTTAGTTTATTATTAGAGTATAGAAATGAAACTGATTTTTGTAAGTTGATTTTGTACCCTGCAACTTTGCTGTAGTTGTTGATTATTTCTAATAGTTTTCCAATGGATTCTTTAGGGTTTGCTATATATAAAATCATATCATTTGCAAACAGCAAGAGTTTCACTTCTTCCTTGAAATTTGTATACCTTTTATTTCTTTTTCTTGCCTAATTGCTCTGGCCAAAACCTCCATTACTATGTTGAATAAGAGTGGCAAGAGTGGGCACCCTTGTCTTGTTCCTGTTCTCAGAAAGATGGCTTTCAGCTTTTCCCCATTGAGTATGATGTTGGCTGTGGGTTTGTCATACATGACCTTTATTATGTTGAGGTACTTTCCTTCTATACCCATTTTATTGAGAGTTTTTATCATACATGGATGTTGGATCTTGTCAAATGCTTTCTCTGCATCTATTGAGATGATCATGTGGTTTTTATTACTCTTTTTGTTAATGTAGTGTATCACTTTGATTGATTTGAGGATGTTGAACCATCCTTGCATCCTGGTATAAATCCCACTTGGTCACGGTGTATGATCCTTTTAATGTAGCGCTCTATTTTGTTGGCCAATATGGTGTTGGGGATTTTTTAATCTATGTTCATCAGCAATATTGGCCTGTAATTTTCCTTCTTTGTGTTGTCCTTGTCTGGCTTTGGGATCAGGGTGATGTTGGCCTTGTAAAATGTGTTAGGAAGTAGTCATCTTCTTCAGTTTTCTGGAATAGTTTGAGAATGATAGGTATTAAATCTTCTTTGAATGTTTGGTAGAATTCACCAGAGAAGTCATCTGGACCTGGACTTCTATTTTTTGGTAGGTTTTTGATTACTGTTTCAATCTCTTTTCTTATAATTGGTCTATTCAGATTCTCTATTTCTTCTTATTTCAGTTTGGGGAGGTTATGTGAGTCTAAGAGTTTATCCATTTCTCCTAGATTGTCCAATTTATTGGCATATAGTTTTTCACAGTATTCTCTTATAATCTTTTGTTTTTCTGTGGTACCCATTGTCATTTCTCCTCTTTAATTTCTAATTTTATTTATTTGAGCCTTCTCTATTACTTTCTTAGTGAGTCTGGCTACGAGTTTGTCAATTTTGTTTATCTTCTCAAAGAATCATCTCCTTTTATCATTGATCCTTTCTACTGTTTTTTCGTTTTCAGTTTCAATTTGTGCTCCAATTTTTATTATTTCCCTCCTTCTGTTGACTTTGGGCTTTGTTTGTTCAACATTTTATAGTGCTGTTAGGTGTGGTTCAAGATTACTTATTTGAGATTTTTCTTATTTGTTAAGTTGGGCCTGTATTGCTATGAGTTTCCCTCTTAGGACAACTTTTGCTGCATCCCATATGAGTTGGTATGGTGTATTTTCATTTTCACTTGTCTCTAGGTATTTTTTTATTTCTCTTTTAATTTCTTCAGTGATCCATTGGTTGTTCGGTGGTGTGTTGTTTAGTCTCCACATCTTTGCCCCTTTCCCAGTTTTTCCTTGTAGTTGATTTCTAGTTTCATAGCATTATGGTTGGAAAAGACACTTGATGTAATCAATCTTCTTAAATTTATTGAGGCTTTCCTTGTTTCCCAACATATGGTCTATCTTTGAGACTGTCCCATGTGCACTTGAGAAGAACATGTATTCTGCTGTTTTTGGTTGGAGTGCTCTATATATATCTATTAAGTCATCTGGTCTAGTTTTTCATTTAATCCCACTATTTCCTTGTTGAATTTCTGTCTGCATGATCTGTCCACCCATGTAAGTAGGGTGTTAAGGTCCCCTACTATTATTGTGTTGCTGTTAATATCTCGTTTTAGGTCAGTTAATAGTTGTTTTATGTACTTTGGTGCTCCCGAGTTAGGTGCATATATATTTATAAGTGTTATGTCCTCTTGATGGAGTGTCTCTTTTATCATTATATACTGCCCCTCTTTGTCTCTCATGGCCTGTTTTATCTTGAAATCTACTTTGTCTGATATAAGTGTGGCAACACCTGCTTTCTTTTGCTTGCCATTAGCTTGGAGTGTCATCTTCCATCCCTTCACTCTGAGCTTGTGTTTGTCTTTAGAGCTGAGATGTGTTTCCTGGAGGCAGCATATTGTTGGGTCTTGTTTTTTAATCCATCCAGCCACTCTGTGTCTTTTGATTGGAGAATTCAATCCATTTCCATTTAGAGTGATTATTGATATATATGGGCTTAATTTTGCCATTTTATCACTTGTTTTCCAGTTTTATGTATTTCCCTTGGTTCTCATCCCATGTATTTCGGAGTGCCAATTCAATTTGGTGGTTCTCTATGATGGTTTTCTCATTATTTATCATTTGTGTCTCTGTACTGATTTTTTGTTTAGTGGTTACTGTGAGGTTTATATAACAGATCTCATAGATGAGATAGTCCATTTTCTAATAGTCTCTTATTTCCTTAGTCTAAGGAGGTTCCATCCATTTCCTCTTTCCCATCTAAGTTATTGTTGTCACAACTTATTCCATTTTGTGTTGCGAGTTTGTGGTTAAAATGAAGCGATTATAGTTATTCTTGATGTTTTCCTTTCCATTATCTTTAATGTTATAATTAAGTGTTTGCTAACCTGTTCTGATAGAGAGCTGCAATTTTCTGACTTTGCCTATTAATCTCCTTGCTCAAGTCTTTGTAAACCTTTCATCTTTTTTTCAGGTATGAAGGCCTACTTGATGATTTCTTGCCGGGGGGAGGGGGGTCTTGTGGCAATGAACTCCCTCAACTTTTGTTTATCTGGGAAAGTTTTTATTTCTCCATCATATCTGAAGGATAATTTTCTCTGGATAGAGTATTCTTCGCTGAAGGTTTTTTGTCTTTCAGAATTTTGAATGTATCATTCCACTCTCTCCTACTCTAGTAAGGTTTCTGCTGAGAAATCCGCTGAAAGCCTGATAGGGGTTCCTTTGCAGGTTATTTTCTTGTGTCTTGCTGCTCGTAATATTTTTTCTTTAATATTTTTTTATTTTGACTTTTGCCAGTTTTACTAATATACGCCTTGAAGAAGGTCTTTTTACATTGATGTAATTAGGAATTCTATTAGCTTCATTTACTTGTAATTCCAGCTCCTTTGAAAGGTTTTGGAAGTTCTCAACAATTATTTCTTTGAACAAGCTCTCCGCTCCTTTCTCCGTCCCTTCTCCCTCTAAAATACCTATAATTCTTATGTTGTTTTTCCTAATTGAGTTGGATATTTCTCTGAGAATTTTGTCATTTCTTTCTAGTCTTAGTTCTGTCTCCTCCTCCATCTGAAACATTTCTATATTTCTGTCCTCTAAATTGCTAATTCTGTCCTCCATTAAATGAGCTCTGTTATTTACAGACTCCAGACTTTTCTTTATCTCATTCATTGTGTTTTTCATCTCCAACATTTCTGAATGGTTTTTCTTTATAGTTTCAATCTCTTCTGTGAAGAATTTCCTCTGTTCATTAATTTTTTCCTGATTTTATTGAACTGTCTTTCTGAGTTTTCTTGCAACTCATTGAGTTTTTTTATAATAGCTATTTTGAATTCTCTGTCATTTAGGTGCAAATTTCTGTGCCTTCAAGATTGTTTTCTGGGTGTTTGTCTTTTTCCTTCTGGTCTGGAGTATTAACATACCTCTTCATATTATTTTATGGGGTGGATTTGTGCCTTCACATAGTGATAGTATCTGGTCACAGATACCACCTGCCACCACTGGGGGAGAAGGGGGGAGGAGCTGTGTATTCTGAGCCCGCTGGGATCCCTGGCAGCTGTGCCTATCTGAGCCTGGGCCACTCCTTGTGACCACAGCGGCACTGTGGGCTCTCCCACTGAATGGGAAAGTGATAATGTAAGGGCTCAGGGCTGCTGCCACCTGCTCTCACAGTCCCATTGAGGTGTGATCCCACCTTTGAGGTCACAGTGGTACTACAGGAGTTCGTGGCACCCAGGAAGTCATTCGCCCAGGTGTGCAGATCCACTGCCGCCTCTTCCTGGGTCACACTTGCCATTGTGCTTGGTGGATGGTGCCTCCCAACTCAGTCCAAGCCTGGGCCACTCCCTGGGACCACAGCAGTACTGTGGGCTCTCCCACCTGACAGGAAGGTGATCACATGGGGGCTCAGAGCTGCCATCATCAGTTCCTGCAGCCATACCAAGGAGCGCTCCCACCCTCAGCACTGCAGTGATACTATGGGGCTCTAGCTGGGACAGCAGTCACATGCATGCACGGGGCTGCTGGGGCCCGGGAAGTGTTCACCTATCTCCATCTCCCTGTGGGTAGTCCATCCACCTTCAGATGTATAGCTGTGCGGGTCTCTCAGGCATCCTGTTGTGCTGTGTGGGTATCCTCTGCTGATCAATGAATGTCCATTTAGTTGTAGTTCGAAGGGGGAGAGATAAAGGGAACAGCTCACTCCGCCATGTTGTTGACGTCCTTGTATAATTTTTTCTATGTGGCTCCAATATTTGTTCCAGTCTCTCCTTTTCCTGGAAGGGACAATGTTGAACAGCACTCACCTCAGATGCTACCATTAGAAAAAATCTTCTTTCCACTGCTCATATCACAGTTCTTGGTTCATTCTCTTATCATCTTAAGAGAGCCAAAAGAAACTATGACTTTCAGGGACTTTCTACATACAGCACAACTGTAGATAAAACAGGAATGGGACATGTCTTTGCTACAGCATTATTTCCTACTTATGAGGTAATTGATCTTGACAAGGCCATTTGTAACCTCTCCCTTGTGATGGCTTCACCCTTCAATGCCACCCCACAAGCTACTGAATATCAATAGAGTCAAACAAACAGTCAGCCAGAAGTTGTCCTTCAAAACCAAAACGCTCTTTACATGCTAACTGCTCAACAAGGGGGCATTTGTGCACTTCTGGGAGAAGAATGTTGCTTTTACATAAATGAGTCTGGTCACATAAAACGAGAGCTAAAGGTAATATAAATATAATATAATATAAATATTATAATATAAATCTCCTCAATAACATAGGTGATACTGCTGGCCTCCTAGACCACTTTGACCTGTTGGCTGGTTACCCTCGGGGCTCAGAGCCATTTTGAGATCAGGGTTCTAGGCCTTACTAATGATTATTATTCTTATTTGCTCAATTTTTGTCACCTTTAAAGTGCTAATGATTTGTATTTCACAATGCCGTATGTCTGTCCCTACTTCTAGAGTGATGATTGCTCAATGACTTGAGATGATCGACCAATCTTGCAATTGTGGGCATATAAAGGACCTGATTCTATTTCCAGATAAAGACTATGCCTAAGACTCATTTCCTGAGCACTTCCTTATTGCTCAGACGTGGTTAAGGCCTCTGAGCCTTTTGGGAGGCTTTTCCCAAAAGTGCAGACTGATTAGGTTTCGGTTTGTGACCTGGGCCAGGCCACTGGGGAGGTCTCCATTTTGTGGGTCCTGGTATAGGAATTAGCTTTATCATAACTGATTAAATTTGATTGTCAAAGTTTGATAAAGTTGACTATCATAACTTTGATTAACTTCATCATAATTTTATCTTGGATATATTTATCATAACTTTGAATGAACCATTTTCTTTGTCCTAATAGTACTTATATTTTAAAAGAAAACTCTGAACTCCTATCTAAAGTAAAAGATACGTGGAAATAGTTTTTCTTGTTGTCACCTTTTCTCTCATCCCCAAACCAGATGTGGGTAAAATTTTAATATCTTTTAAAAATCACCAGGTAAAAAACACTAACTGTTTCTTTGGTTGTTAAATATGACTGGTTGTACTTTACATTCTCCTCCATTACCTTACCGCACTGTCCATCTTTGCCAGATCCCACTCACTTTGTTTCCCATGCAATCGCTGTCTGCATATGTACAAGAATTTCTAAAAATAGGAACGCTTGCAAACCAGGCCTTTCTACCATTGTGGTTTTTCAAATGTATTTTTTCCATCAATGAATGGGAAAACAAACTTAATATAGGTTATGGAAATGCAATTCTACCTTAATAAAAGCAAGGAGAGAATGTATATTTTTAACAGATGGGGTTTACTGTGCATAATCTGCTGCCTCTTCTGTGTGTCCCTTAATGATGTAGCGAGGAAATACACAAATGCAAAGTAGTCCAAGACAGGATTATACCAAAATTTATTTAACCAGCCTTCTACTTGTGTAGATTTAGGATGTTTCCAGCTATTGCTTTTACTAAAAGTCCTGTGTCTGTACCTACATCTTTCCAAACTGGTGTAGTATATTTGCAGAATTAATTGCTAGAGATAGAATTCCTGAGGGAACGAGTGCTTTTTTAATTTCAAAATTGACCAAATATTCTATAATGTGTATCCTCAGCTTGGCAGAATATCGAGGCCCTTTAGTTGGCAGGAGTAAAAACTAGGTCTGGAGGTTATTTTGGCAATATGGAAAAAAAGAAAAGCCCTAAAAATGTCCAAGCTTAACCTACAGAACTGTAAGATAATAAATTTGCATTGTTTTAAGCCACTAAGTTTGTGGTATTTGTGGCAGCACCAACAGAAAACTCTACAAACATTCTCAAAGGTACCCAGACAACAGAAATGGACAAAAGCTGTTCTAAATGTCAAAAGGTAGATTTTGCAAAACTTGTACCTGAAAACAATCCTGGATAAGAGTCTAGAAATAGCTTTTAAGGGCCTATTTGGAGAACTCTGGCAGAAAAACAGTGCTCATCAGGATGGTAAGTCAATTACTAAATTTTCCATGCAGGAGTGTTCTTTTTTCTTTTTTTAAATAATAAACAGTCCACATTTACAGAGAATTTGTCCTGTGACAGGTACTGTGCTAGCACTTTAAACACATCTACTCCCTACCTTTCACACTGTGAGGTACAGACTCGTCAGCATTTTCCAGCCCCGGAAGCAGGAAGACAGAGAGTCTGGGCAACAGCTGCTGCCAGAATCCAAACCAAGGCAGCCAGCTCAGAGGCAGCTCCCACCACCGCAGGGGGAATCTTTGTTTTATCTTTTCTCTCATTGCAAGTGGTAAAATTTATTTTACATATTTAAGGTAAAGTTTAAATAAGGAAGGTCATGTGCTTGAGTGGAAAAACAATGTTAAATGACCTGATAAAGAAGATGTGGTATATATATACATTGGAATACTACTTAGCTGCAAAAAAGATGAAATCTTGCTATTTGAGACAACACAGATGGAACTTGCGGGTTTTATGCTAAGTGAAATAAGTCAGATGGAGAAAGACAAATACTGTATGATTTCACTCATACGTGGAAGATTAAGCAAAAAAACAATAAACAAACACGTAGACATGGAGAACAGATTGGTGATTACCAGATGGGGAGGGGGCTGGGGAGCGAAAAGGGTAAGGGGGGACATTTGTGCAGTAATGGATGAAAACTAGACTTTGGATGGTGAAAATACACAAAAGCTATGTATGGTACTTCACAATGACAGCTTGTCATTTAAAGATGAAATTTGTTCCAAGCATGAAGCCAACATTCTAATTCAAGTGTAAGCAGCACTTTATTTTTTTCTTTATTTTTTTTTTTTTTGGTTAGGAAGATTGGCCCTGTGCTAACATCTGTTGCCAGTCTTCCTCTTTTTGCTTAAGGAAGATTGTCCCTGAGCTAACATCTCTGCCAATCTTCCTCTATCTTGTATGTGGGGCACCACCACAACACGGCTTCACGAGTGGTGTGTAGGTCTGCGCCGGGATCTGAACCCACAAACCCCAGGAAGCCAAAGCAGAGTGTGTGAAGTTAACCACTGTGCCACCGGGCCGGCCCCTTAAGCAGCACTTTACATTGACAAAAATTTTAAATGAAGGCACTCAAGATCTTTCAGCCCAGTTTCTTAGTTTTATAAGCAAAAAGAAAAAAAGAAAAGAAAAGAAAACTCAGAGGCCAAGTGACTCACTGCAAGCTAGTGAAAGAGTCAGGATCCAGGATTCAGGTTGTGGACCTTGTTCATCCACTCAGGCACATGGTGTTCATTGTTTTAATTAGTGTTATAAATGGCAAATATGAGAATACAACGTGCCTCAACTCCAAGCAACGTGGCGACCTATCATGATCTGTTTGCAGAGAAAATGGAGGGGATCTGGCTGGGTAAGGACACCTGGGTGGATTCATAACCTCATAATCACAACCAAAGGGTTCAAATTAATGAATTTATATCAACCTTGGGGTAGGTTGATATCGATATCAACTTTAATGAAGTACTTCCAGGCTCTCTCCTTGTCCTTCTCATGGTCCACATTTTAAATCAATTTTTTGGATGAAGATAAAAGGCAAGTTTGTCAGTTTACAGATGATACAAAGCCAGGTGAGATAAGAGACCGTTAGACGAGAGAATCAAGATCTAAATCTTCATGATGTGATAGCTCAGTGGGCTGAGAGAAGACCAATAGGCAACAGTTACAGAGACTGTACCATGTGCTTGTCATCATTGTGTCTGGTGCTTCAAACACTTTATGTCCCTTCATCCTCACCATCCTCATCTCACCATCCTCATCCACACCACACCATGGGAAGTAAGGTTGTGCAATTGTTTCTATGTTATAGTTGAGTGATCTGGGGTTTCAACAGGTTAGGTGGCTTGCCCCAAGTTTACGCAGCCAGTAGGTGTTGGCCCTGGTGCTGCTGTTGGCGCTCTTAACTGTGCTGTATTTACCAGACTGAGTTGCATGAGAGAATTAACGGCAGTTTTTAAATATTTAAAGGACTGTCACTTGGGAGAAGGTATAGATTGCTCTGAGAAATGCCAAGAAAATAAACTAGAACAAGTACTTGGAAGCTGCAGAGCAAATTATAACTGAATATTTTTAAAAATGCTCTAATGAATAGTTAGAGCTGCCCAAGATGGAACGGCTTTGATGTGTGAAGTACTGCATTCCCAACCACTGTAACACGGGGATGGTAATAGCACATGCTGTGTAAGGTTGTCACGAGCAGATAAGTCAATGTTTGTGCAGAACTCAGAACAGTTCTTGGCAGTCCTAGCAATGAACTTTTTACAAGGGTTTCTTCAATTTGAAATAAAAATTAATAGAAGTGTTCAAGCAAACTCTGGGCATTGCCTTAGCCAGTGTAGAAGTCCACTTTTCAGGACTTTCCCCACTCCCTACCACTCCCTTTCTCTCACTCCATCCTCCATGGCTGAGCGAAGGCAGTGCCCACAGCCATGTTTGTACCTCATGAGTTCTGCACCTCAGTAACTGGACCTGGGGGGACAGAGGACCAAGCTGGACTCATCAGAATCTCTGAGAGTCTCTGAGAGTCTCTGATCCCAGTTTCTGTGCGTTGCTGGAGTTGAGGTGAGGTAAACTCAGGCTCTGCACATGGAGGGCAGAAAACTCTAGACTCTGAGAGAAGCACAAATCATGTGTGCAGAGAGAGGTGGAGATCCAAGACCACCTGGTCCCATCGGAGAAGCAGCAACTGGGAGAACAGCTGCCTTGGTTGCTGAGGGCTCTCTCCCCTCGGGTCATGGCCCTCCTTAAGGCCCAGCTGCCCTTCCTTTAGGCCCAGCTGCCCTTCCTGCCCTGCCTGTAAGATGTCTCACATGTTTAAGCACAGTGGCCCTTCTTCCCCAGGCCAATTTGAAGTGGGTTTCTGAGAAAATGCTGGAGCCCAGAGGTAACTGAGCAGGGAGTGGAGGCTGAGGTAGCTCTCTTTAAGGTCTAATGCCTTCCCTGTGTGGATATGAGTCTGTGTGTGTATTTGAAAATTTGATGGATGGATTGATTGATTGATTGATTTCTGGTGGACTTCCTGTCTAGAAAGTGAGTGACTGCCATAGGATTTCCCACCATCCTCCTTTCCCGTCCCTCCCCTCAGTGCAGGAGGCCCCTCCTCCATTAACCAATGATCCAGTCGCCCTGGACTGCTAGATGGTCCCCAAACCTCTATGCATCATTGTGCTTCCAGGCCTTCTCTTCTTCCTCTGTTTTAGTTATTTTTTAACCAGCTCAAATGTCACTTCTTACGAAGCCTTCACCACCTTCCCAGACAGAACTAAGCACCTCCAATTCTGTCATCCTCAAAAAGGTCTACCCACAGTAAACATGTTACCCTATATGGTGATCAGATGGACACTTGCTATCTCCCTCAGTAGAAACATGAGCTCCAAGAGGACAGGGCACAACCCCTGTTCATCTTTATCCCCCAGGATCTGATGGACAGGTTGTCACATAATGAGTCAGTAAGTATGTGGGGGGACATGGACTACCTGGGAAAGTAGGTGTGAGGAATGTATATGTATTCTTAGGTTTGAGAGGGCTTTTGGTTTTTTCTTTGTTTTAGAACCACCATTAAAGGCCCTGGACACCTACCAGTATTCATCCATCTGATTAATTGTATGGATCATCCTATGGAGCTTCCTCTGCTCAGTCCTAATTGGCATCATCGTCATGAAACGTAGGAGGATATCAAGTACCAGGGAAGGTGAGAAGCAGGCTGGCCTCTGGCTCTTGGGGAGGACATAGTCTGGTAAGGACCTGGCAGAGGTGAGCCACGGGTCTCACCCAAGCCCTTGTCCACTGATCCATCTCTACACAGAAATGATGCATTTTCTTAGTCTTCAGCCCCCACCCCACAGCAGCCACATGAAACCATGTAAGTGAATGTGTTTGGCAAACTCTGAAATCATATATAATTGTTAGTTAACATTATATTATATTATCCTACATGATTATTTTTCATATAAATAATTATTTTAATAACTAGTAGTTAAAAGGTTTGATGATATATTTCGAAGCCATTTTTATCACAAGTGAAAGTTTCTGCTCATAACAAGCCTACTTAAGCTCTCTGAGGCCTCAGGCAAAAAGGAATCCTTATGTTGCTTCCAGGGCATCTTAAAGTGGCTGCAGTTGTGTGGGGTAACTCACTCATACGTGGAAGAACCTCCAGCCTACAGTGGTACAGCCCAGACATAGCCTTTAGGGCTAAGAAACCATTTTTTTCAGCCTTAAAATCACTCAAATACGCATCCTCAACAATTGTAATTTCTCCTTTTCATGGAGTGTCAAAAAATATTGGGCTATTTTTTTTCATTTCTTTTCTATTTTTACTTTCTGGTTCTACTTCCTACTCTGTTCCGGACCTGAAAGCAATGGGTTCCTAAATGTCAGCTCTGGAAATAAAAAAAAAAAAAATAGGAGCAAAGACTGCTATTTTGCTATGCAGTTATTTATTCTTCTCCACCTAAAAAATATAGACATATAACAATATACAATTCACAATGTTCAAGCATCCAATCAAAAATTTTCTGGACATACTAAAAAGCAAGAAAATATATTCCATAATCAGGAGAAAAATGAGTCAACAGAAATTGACTCAGAAATAAACAAGATACAGAAGCTGCTCACTGGCAGCTGGGTTGGACATTTTATATACTTACGATGTCATTTAAAACACTAATCCTCTAGATCTACAGGATCTAAGCTGAAGGCCTCTCCACATGCTACAGAGATAACTCACCAGGTACCTATAATTCGCTGTGCTCAGATTTCTAGTTATGGTTGTGGAAGACGAGTGAATGTGACTACCAATTTTTGTCTTTTTCAGCAGCACTGCCCGCCTTGTGCTACTCAAATGCTTCTCGGGAACCCAGTGTGGAAACAATTAGGGACCTATGAGGTAAAGGACTGGAGACAGGGTCTGGTGGTGTCCTAGTTGAGCATGTCCCTTCTCTGGGGCTGGCCCGGAGGTCACAAGGATTGGTGGAAGGCTCCCTTCCCCCCAAGTGCCCGTATCCCTTTGAGCTGACACCCCGAGCAGGTCTGGCTAGTTAATAACACCCGGTGGGCCTAGACATAAACCCTGCCCTAAGCCAGAGGGCCGCGGGCACAGAGTCACGCTCAGGGCGGCACGCACGGAACCCCGCTCTCCCTCGGCCCTCCTCGGGCTGCTCTCCTGCCTGGGAGGAGCCTACGGGAGGGGTGTTGTGGGAGGGGTCAACCGGAGCAAGGGGGGCGGAGGGGCCGGCCTGGGCGGGGCTCCACGCGTCCCCGCCCCCGCGGCGGCCACTGTTCGCTCCCCTGGTGCTGATCCGCCCTGAGGCCGCCTGGTCACCACCGAGCGCGCCACGGGGCCGGGCAGAGAGGCGCGGGCGCGCCGGGAAGCCTCTGGAAGGGCCCGAGGCAGGGCCGGCTATGCCTCCCGCTGCAGCGGTTCCTGCCGGCGCCCGCGCGCCCGCGGCCTGGGAGGCGCAGCCGGGCCCCGGGGGGGCCGCGCTGTGAGCGCCCCGGCCTAGGCCGCCGCGGCCGCGCAGGACACAGGCCGCGCTCGCCGCCTTCCTCGCGCGCGCGGCCCCGCCTCGGCTCGCTCCGCACCGCCGGCCGCCATGGCCTCGGTCGCCTGGGAGGGCGCGGGCTCGGGGCGCGGGCGGCACCGGGCGCTGCGCGCGCTGCTGCTGCTCTGCCTCTGGCTGCCGAGCGGCCGCGCGGCCGGCCCGCCCTCCCCGCCGCTGTCCGCGCTGCGCGCCCAGCTCTCGGGCGTGGAGCAGCTGCTGGAGGAGTTCCGGCGGCAGCTGCAGCAGGAGCGGCCGCAGGAGGAGCTGGAGCTGGAGCTGCGCGCCGGCGGCCGCCCCCCGGAGGGCTGCCCAGGCCCGGGCGGCGGCGGCTACAGCGCCAGGCCGGACGCCATCATCCGCACCCGGGACTCCCTGGCGGCCGGCGCCAGCTTCCTGAGGGCGCCCGCGGCCGTGCGCGACTGGCGGCAGTGCGTGGCGGCCTGCTGCGCCGAGCCGCGCTGCTCCGTGGCCGTGGTGGAGCTGCCCCGGCGGCCCGCGGCCCCGGCCGCCGCGCTGGGCTGCTACCTCTTCAACTGCACGGCGCGCGGCCGCAGCGTCTGCACCTTCGCGCTGCACCGCGGCTACAGCAGCTACAGCCTCAGCCGCGCCCCGGACGGCGGGCACGGCGGCCTGGAGGCCGGCGCCGCGGCCACCGCCCCGGCCTCGCCTCGCCTGGGTAAGCGCGCCGCTGAGGGCTGGCCGGGCCCCGGCCCCGCGCTGGAGGACTGCTGTCCTTCCGCCGGTTGGGTGGCTGCACGGGGGAGACCGCCTAGGCAGCACCGCGGGGCCCTCTCAGCCAAGTTGGAAGTGAAAAACACCCTCCTTCCAAGTTATCTTGGGTGCGGGCATCCAGAAGAGTGGCTCTGATTTCTCAGTCGAGGGGTGATTTCTGAAAAATCCCAGTGGATCGGGCAGGAACAGGCATGGTGGGCTGCTTCTGGCATTTTTCTAGGCTTGGGGATAGAGGCTGATCTGAGAGGATTCATAGAAATTCGATTTAAAGGAGAAAAGCTCAGAGCCAAAAAATAAAAATTTATTTTGGTTCCAGATTTTTGTAAGATGTGGTTTGTGTCAAGCAATTGCAAGAGCAAAATCTAATTAGATCCCCGATTGCTCATAACACAGCCTTGCGTCTTAGCTTGACTCATGACTCATAATTCCACCTCTGGTTACTTTCATCAGATAAAAATGGGAAGGAAAACGTCGGATATTTTTGAAGTGGATCCAATTGATTCCCGTGGATTATTGTTCCCTTTTAGAAACAGTGAAAAGAAGGAACTTGATTTTAGTTGAAGATAAGAAAGTGTAAGGCACGTGTCTTTTTAAAAAGAACTAAAAACGATGCTTTTAATGCGATAGTTTTACTTGCTGCGGATGCTCAGAATGAGAATCGAGACACTTATAGGAGGCTCAAAAAAACTGTAGCAGTTGGAGATTAAGGTCACTGAGGGACTAAAACCTTGACTGGGCCCACTTGTGCTGAGCTCAGTGTGTGTGATCGCTCTCTGTTGCTGTTTGATGTATAATAACAGAGAGTGACATCATAGCAAGATTAGAGGGGGTAGCCTCAGCCACCTGGGAAATCTGGATTCTCCGTGACCTGCGGGTCCAATGAGAAGGGCCTGGAAATCTGTGTCCACAATGGCCTAGCCCCCTAACCCCCTCCACCCAAGAGGAGGCTTAGAACCCTCATTGGGGTGCAGACATCCAAAGGTCGCCCTGTGACTGCTCAGCCCGAGGTTTTCTCCCTGAAGGGGGAGCAGGAGGCACTTTCACTTGGACCCCCACCAGCATCCCCAAGCCCACCCCATGGCTGTCACAAACACATCCTTTCTGTCTGCCAAATAGGGACCCAAAAATCACAGCAGCAAAGAAGCAAAGTCCCCTTCTCTTGTTCTCACCACATGTCTGGAAAAACCGACATTGCGAAAGGAAGTTTTCTTATAAACCAGAGGAAACCAAAAGGAAGATTAACAAGGAAAGAATATGCCCATGGAAATTTTTAAAAATCTTTAAAAAGTTTAATTTACTAATAGAAGTTTCTGAGTCATTTTTTTCTTCTACTTTCTTCTTCGCCCTTCGTTTTCCTAGGGGGCGTTTGTCTAGGAATTCGGTTTTGTAGATGGTCAGGGGTGAAAGTAGGTGACCGCTGGGGTTGGTCCTGGTTCTGGAAAAATACTGCCCTGCTGGCACTTCTTCAGACCCCCAGCAACGGGGAACGTGGAAGGGTGCAGCTCAGGCCCGGAGGCGCGCTCCTTCTGCTCTGCAGGTGGGGCAAAGGTTGTCCTGTTCAACTGCCCTGTGTTTTCCCTGCCCGGATGCTTAACCCGTTGCAGTTCTTTATACTTCTGAGACTACTAAGTTTTTCCTTCTTGATTTTTTTTTCTGAGTTTTGTGAGCATGGGGAGTTCGAGGCTAAAGGAGCATGAAAATGGTTAGGAAAGCTCTTGCAGAGAATGTGTTAGGGGTCCATTTGAGGTAAATAAAAAGGTGATGAAGAAATAGGGAAGGGACAGGTGGGATGGGATAACGAAATTTATAGCAGAAACCATCAGCCGTGTTTATTGCCAACGTGTATTGAGTTTGGTGCAGGGCGCTGTTATAAGCTCCTTACACACAGGAACTCCCTCTCTCCTCACAACACCCAGAGATCTAGGTTCTATCATAATCCCTGGTGTACTCCCAGGCTTGGCAAGAGAAAGTAACTTGCCAGAGAGTCTCACAGCAAGGGAGTTGTGGAGCTGTGCTAGGGGAGTGGGGGGCTGTGTCAGGGGAGTTGTGGAGCTGTGTCAGGGGAGTTGTGGAGCTGTGTCAGGGGAGTGTGGAGCTGTGCTAGAGGAGTGTGGAGCTGTGTCAGGAGAGTGTGGAGCTGTGTCGGGAGTGGGGAGCTGTGCTAGAGGAGTGGGGAGCTGTGTCAGGGGAGCTGTGGAGCTGTGTCAGGGGAGTGGGGGGCTGTGCTAGGGGAGTGGGGGGCTGTGCTAGGGGAGCTGTGGAGCTGTGTCAGGGAGTGGGGGCTGTGCTAGGGGAGCTGTGGAGCTGTGTCAGGAGTGGGGAGCTGTGTCAGGAGTTGTGGAGCTGTGTCAGGAGAGGTGTGGAGCTGTGTTGGGGGAGTGGGGGCTGTGTCAGGAGCTGTGTCAGGAGAGTGTGGAGCTGTGTCAGGGAGTGGGGAGCTGTGTCAGGAGTGGGGGGCTGTGCTAGGGAGTGGGGGCTGTGCTAGGGAGCTGTGGAGCTGTGTCAGGGAGTGGGGGCTGTGCTAAGGGAGTGGGGGCTGTGCTAGGGAGGGGGGGGCTGTGCTAGGGGAGGGGGGAGCTGTGTGGGGGGAGTGGGGAGCTGTGCTAGAGGAGTGGGGCGCTGTGTCAGGGGAGTGGGGAGCTGTGTCAGGGGAGTTGTGGAGCTGTGTCAGGAGAGGTGTGGAGCTGTGCTAGGGGAGTGGGGGCTGTGCTAGGGAGTGGGGGCTGTGCTAGGGAGTGGGGGCTGTGCTAGGGAGTGGGGAGCTGTGTCAGGGGAGTGGGGAGCTGTGTCAGGGGAGTTGTGGAGCTGTGCCAGGAGAGTGGAGCTGTGTCAGGAGAGGTGTGGAGCTGTGTCAGGGGAGTGGGGGGCTGTGCTAGGGGAGTGGGGGGCTGTGCTAGGGGAGTGGGGAGCTGTGTCAGGGGAGTGGGGAGCTGTGTCAGGGGAGTTGTGGAGCTGTGCCAGGAGAGTGGAGCTGTGTCAGGAGAGGTGTGGAGCTGTGCTAGGGGAGTTGTGGAGCTGTGTCGGGGGAGTTGTGGAGCTGTGTCGGAGGACTTGTGGAGCTGTGTCGGGGGAGTTGTGGAGCTATGTCGGGGGAGTTGTGGAGCTGTGTCAGGGGAGTTGTGGAGCTGTGTTCCAGACCAGCTCAAATGCTTTCTCCAGCAGCACCAGGCAGCCTGGAAGCAGAGAAGCGGACAACTGGGTTTCCCACAGTGGGACTGACCAGCTGACTCTGTCGGGGATGGTAGGAGAATGCAGGGATGAGTGGAGGATGCTGGAGAGAGGTGTGTTGAAATGACTGATTCTGCCTGCAGTGGTGTGCAAAGAGCAGGGTAGGGGCTTGAGGTCCTGAGACCTGGGTTTGAGAGCCAGCTCCTCCACATATGGGTCCTTTCTTATCTCCTGGGACTTGAGTGTTTACCTTGCCTTCCAGCCCAGGCCGTCGTGAGGATCAAGGGTGGACATGCTTTGTGAGTTATAAAGGTGGCACACATGTCCATGATGTCATTACAGGATCCTGGTTGGGTCGTGTGACTGACAGAAGGGGATGGGGACTGGGTGTCCCTATAAAAGTAAAGAGCAGCAGGAGGGAGGGAGCAGAGTGGGTAGGACCCCAGAGGAGCTCGAGAATATCATCTCCAAGGACTCAAGGACCAGAACCTTGATGTTGTTTCCATTGGATATTCAGCTTGAAAACCAGGCTCTCTGGGAAGTCCTTGTGTAATTTGGGAAGTCAGGCTCCCCTCTGTGTCAGGGAAAATCAACGCTGTTAGGCAGCGCTCTGCTCTCCCCTCTACAAGCCCACACACCACCACCCCAGCCTCTCCCTCATCTTCTCCAAGCACAGAGAAAGGAGTTGACCTCATGTTCAGGGTTAATCCCTCCACATGTGCCCGACCAATCTCCTTCTCCGAGGACCTTTCTTTCTCATATTTTCAACCTCTCCCTTTTGTGTTGTAAATAAACATCACAAAAGAATGGCAAACAATTATATTTCATAAATAATATTGGGATAACTGGTGGGAATGTTGGGGAAAATACGTTTAGACCTGCAGCTCTGACCACACACAGATAAATTCCAGATGGGTTAAAGAATTAAATATTTTTTAAAAAATTAAGCCATAGATTACTCCATTCATAGGAAGGCTCAAAGAAAATAAAGTTACTATTACATATCTGGAGGGAAGATAACTTTCTAATCAATTACAGCGATCACAAAGAGAAAAGATGGATTATATACATGTTTTTAAAAACTTCTTTATGTCAAGAAACAAAAGGAATTGCAAACAAGAGTCTGGGAAAATATGAGATAAAAAGTATTTATTATATTAATAGAAAGAGCTTATATGAATCAGTAAGAAAAACAAAAATAAATTAACAAACAGTTCTCAGAAGAGGATGTATGGTTGATAAACATGGAAAAATATTCAACCTTAGAAATAATCAAAGAAATGCAAATAATGCCAGCTTATGCTTATTTAATTGGCAAAAATAAGTTTTCTCTGATATTAGCATGCATGTGGAGAACTTAATATAATCTTATATGGTCATTGGAGATGTAAATTGGTACCATTCTTGGAAATCAATCAGGAAATATGTAGCAGAGACCATTAAAATTGTCATTGATTCTTCTGGAATATTTTTTTAGGAAAATGATCCGTGCTAAAGAAAAAGTATGAGCAAAAAAGTTTATTATGGCATTATTTATAACAGTGAAAAATGGGGACAAAGTAAATGTCCAATAGTATAGGTGAGGAAATTAAATGGCAATGAGAAGTTTATGTAGTAACATGGGCAATGCTAGGGTATATGAATAAATACCAATAAATAGAATACATTAATAAGTTAGGTTAAATTCAGGATGTAAATTTATATTTACTGTACCTGGAATACACTTCGGGTGCCCCAAAGTATAATGGGAAGGGAGAACCTTTCAGTTAGAAAGATCTGGGCTGACGTCTGAACTGGCAAATTTATCACTTGTGTGGCCTTAGCAATTAAGTTATCCTCTCTGACCCTGGCTTCCTCATGAGGGTGACGTGTGAGACTTGGCCAAGTTGAGTGAAGCTGTGGCTCAAAAGCACTTAGCATGGTGCCTGGTCCACAGAAATCATCCAATGAATGGCAGCTGTTCATTATTATTATCATCAGCTCATGTGGAGAAAGACTAGAAGAGCACACCGAAAATGATGATAATCATATGGGAGTTGTGAATAATTTTTTCCTGAAGTATTGCAATTAAGAAAAACACACAATGAAAAAAACAAAAAAATGTTGGATTTTGACCCACAGTGTCTAAGTCTCTTCCCTTGGTCTGGCCCCACTTCCGTATCCTGACTTCAGGAGTCCCTTCTAGTTTCTCAGCCTCAGCTGTATCATTTGTGCCCACTCGATACAGATCCAGGTTCCAGAACCTCTTCCTTGTCATTAAGGCTCTGTTCACAGCAGGGTGTTGTATTCAGGCTAGTTAACCATAGCGTTCCTTTCTATGTAAAACGCCACCTTGATATGCTCCCTCAAAATTGATATGAGTCTTATTTCGCCTCTGTGGATCTTACCAAGTGTGTTTAGTTTTCAAAAGAAATCAGTGTTTCCATAGTACTTAACATTGGTTTATTACATTTTTATGACGAAAATTCAGAACTACGTTTATCTTGTTCTTCATCAGCAAGTTAAATATTTTTAAATGAAAGTGAACTTGTTTCCTCTTCTTGTTGTCATTTGTTCATTTTTAAGGCCTGTTTCTGGGTAGATAAGCTCTGGCTTATTTTAAAATACATTGTACAGTGTAATTTGCCTGGACTTGAACTGAGGAGGAAATATATCTCTATTTCAAATATAACAGTGATCAACTTAGAAGATATGAGAATTTCACTGTGTTCATAAATCATACCTTAAGCTTACCTAAAGAAAGGTAAATGACTAAAGCAATGATTTTTTTTTCTTTCAGGAGAGACAGGATTAATTAGTTTTATAATATGTGGAATATTTCAGAGCTTACTTGATTTTTCCATTTTAAATCTTTGGGGTTAAATCTTTGAGATCTTAAAAATATATTATTCACATTGATTGCTGTTTATATCATATAGGTATATTTTAGTTTGTCTACTTAAAAACAGTATTTCAAAGTAAATTTTAATGTGAATAGCTACTAACTATAATGTATTACTGCTGAATTATAAGATGCTTTTCAGAATTATGAAGTGGTAAACCATTGTGTGGAAAGCAGTGAACCTTCCAGAACCAAAGGAAAGTTCTCTATGGAAGGGCCTATTAGTAATGAAATTGTCACATCTCCTTACCTGGAAGAAGCAGAATAAAGATGTCAGGCACTGGGTCTTTGCTCAGAGGTGGAAAAAGGCAGAACAAATGTCCTCTTAGGCAGGGTGTTACTTACGTGGCTTATTGAAATCTGAGTTACTACTACTCATTGTTTTAAATGACTGTGGAAATGAGACTCATCTTCTCAATAGACGTGTGTACTCTTTGGCAACATCATGTGCTTATTCCTTGTAAGGTGCTCATAAAAACAAGTCACCTCTCTGAGGCTGGCAGCAGTGTTCTCATTCAGAAAAGCCGCAGCTCTAAGAGCTGCGAGCCCCTCACATACATTCTCTGCTGCTGGGCCTTGAGGGGATCGCTGGATGAGATCCTAGGCTGGACGGGTGGGTCTCTGAACATCTAGAAGGTGATGGCAACTTGTTGAAGGATTTTTCTTACACAGGAGGATGACCGTATCAGAATCACATTCCAGAAGAGTCCTTGTAGCTGTAGTGACCCTCGTTGCCTTTGTTAATGAGAAATTGATAGGATTGCAGCTGGCCCCAAACCTCAGGCGCTGGGATGTCTGGTTTGGCCCTGAGAAGTTTGCTTAGGAGGCAGCTTGGGCTGCAGAGGAGGAGAGGCAGCGCCTGAGCACCATCATTCAGAGTCAGTTAAGGAAGAACAAGTCCAGGCCAGAATTTGGACCAGAGGTTTGGCACTGGAGGAGGGAGGAAACAGTGGACACCAAAAAGGATGTATTACGAGAAGCTGTAGAGTCTTTTTTCCAATTATGTTACTGTTTCTTTAAGATATGTGTGCATTTAGGTAAGTTTACTAAGAAGAAGCTTAAATCAATTAAAATATTCACAACTCTGCCCTTAGCGATGTTTTCTGTACGCGGCTTCTCCCATCAGTCATCACGGAAGCAGCGGTCAGTTGAGTATTAATATTTCAGTGAACATAGCTAGCCTTGAATTATCTAGTACCATTCTAGATCAGAGGTGGATGCATGCCTGTTTTGCTGTCGTAGGGTATCTCAGAAACTCAGCGTGCCAGCTTCTGTTATCAAAATTAGTTATTAGAAGCTGTGAACCTCTGCTATTTTCCCAGATGAAAAGTTGGATTCCAGAGAATTTCTCTGTGGCCTTTATTTTGTGTGAATCCAAGAACTTGCCTTAACTTTCCGAAATGAATTTATTTTCCGTCCACTGGACACTATTTTAATAATTTGAGGGTAAGAAAAAAAGAAAATCTACATTGGAGGTGAGTTTTTTTTTGAAGTTTGTTTCCATAATCTTTTTTTTTTTTTTTGATGAATTCTTTTAATAGAACCAAAGTTAACAGTCATTTATAAACTTAAGTGAAAATTTCACTCGTACTTCTCCAGATTGGAGGGCCTAGTATTCTGTCTGGTACCCTCAACTTTGTCCTGGCTCCTGCTAATAGCTGACCCTCCACACTTTCTCTTCTGCGTGTGTTATAGCTAAATTCCACGTTAATAATGTGTGGCTGTCTTCTTGTGTATTACGTAAAGAGAAGATAATGAAGACCAATGAGAAGATAACCTTCAGTTGCTGTACATTTTCTTAGCAGTTCTTTGCTGGACTACATCTGTTCTAGCAACAAGATACCTTTCTTAATAAATTAGAAAAAAAAATAGTGATTCATCTCTCCTGTGAATTATTTATTTTCTTTGACAGAAAAGGACGAGCCTCCGCTTAGCAAGGCCGGGCAGGATGTGGTTTTGCATCTGCCCGCAGATGGGGTGATTTTGGATGGCCGCGAAAGCACAGATGACCACGCCATCATCCAGTATGAGTGGACACTGCTGCAGGG
This sequence comes from Ceratotherium simum simum, assembly GCF_057802395.1. Classification (NCBI taxonomy): domain Eukaryota; kingdom Metazoa; phylum Chordata; class Mammalia; order Perissodactyla; family Rhinocerotidae; genus Ceratotherium; species Ceratotherium simum. Next base: position 26,719,401 of record NC_141937.1, on the reverse strand, counting down.
TGACCCTTCAATGGACTTGAAGGTAATTCATGTGGTCATGTGATGAAAACTAATGTTTCAGTGGAGTGGTCTTTCATAATGTCCTTCCGCTTATGTTTCCAAAATGTCTGTAAACTAGCAGAAGAGGTGTAAAGTGGAGAAAGTATAAAAGTGACTGTCCAAAAAATGGTTTATTCTGTAAATTTACTTTTCTGCTGAGTAAACAGGGATCCTGACCATTTGTTTTGAAGCTTGCCCTGTTCTTGTTGCTTTTTTTTGTTGGCTTCTCCAGAATACAAAAGACACTTCAACCCACACATCTGTGGACAGCTAGTCTTTGACAAAGGAGCCAAGAACATACAATGGAGAAAAGAAAGTCTCTTCAACAAATGTTGTTGGGAAAACTGGATTGCCACATGCAAAAAAATGAAAGTAGACCCTTACCTTACACCATACACAAAAATTAACTCCAAATGGATTAAAGACTTGAATGTAAGACCTGAAACTATGAAACTTCTAGAAGAAAACATAGACAGTACGCTCTTCGACATCGGTCTTAGCAACATATTTTCAAGCACCATGTCTGACCGGGCAAGAGAAACAATAGAAAAAATAAACAAATGGGACTACATCAAGCCAAAAAGCTTCTGCACAGCAAAGGAAACCATCAACAAAACGAAAAGACAACCTAGTAATTGGGAGAGAAGATATTTGCAAACCATACATCTGATAAGGGCTTAATCTCCAAAATATATAAAGAACTCGTGCATCTCAACAACAAAAAAACTACCAACCCAATTAAAAATGGGCAAAAGACCTGAACAGACATTTCTCCAAAGAAGATATACACATGGCCAACAGGCACATGAAAAGATGTTCAAAATCATTAACTATCAGGGAAATGTAAATCAAAACTACAATGAGATATCACCTCACGCCCGTCAGAATGGCTGTAATTAACAAGACAGGAAACAACATGTGTTGGAGAGGATGTGGAGAGAAGGGAACTCTCGTACACTGCTGGTGGGAGTGCAAACTGGTGCAGCCACTATGGAAAGCAGTATGGAGATTCCTCAAAAAATCAAGAATAGAACTACCATATGATCCAGCTATTCCACTGCTGGGTATTTATCCAAAGAACTTGAAAACACCAATGCATAAAGATACATGCACCCCTGTGTTCATTGCAGCATTATTCACAATAGCCAAGCCATGGAAGCAACCTAAGTGCCCATCAAGGGACGAATGGATGAAGAAGATGTGGTTTATATACACAATGGAATACTACTCAGCCATAAGAAACGATGAAATCCAGCCATTTGTGACAACATGGATGGACATTGAGGGTATTATGCAAAGTGAAATAAGTCAGAAGGAGGTCAAATACCGTATGATTTCCTTCATTAAGTAGTAGATAATAACAACAATAAACAAACACATAGAGACAGAGATTGGATTGGTGGTTACCAGAGGGGAAGGGGGGAGGGAGGAGGGCAAAAGGGATAATTCGGCACATGTGTGTGGTGATGGGTTGTAATTAGTATTTGGGTGGTGAACATGATGTAATCTATGCAGGAATAGAAGTATAATGATGTACACCTGAAATTTATACAATATTATAAACCAATGTTACTGCAATAAACAAAAAATTTAAAAAAAAGTGTAAATTAAAAAAAACACACTTCAGGGAGAAAAACTCATGCTTTGTTTTAATGACTCGGATTGCTTTTATTTATTTATTTATTTATTTATTTATTTATTTATTTATTTATGTGAGGAAGATCAGCCCTGAGCTAACATCCGATGCCAATCCTCCTCTTTTTGCTGAGGAAGATTGGCCCTGGGCTAACATCTGTTGCCAATCCTCCTCCTTTTGCTGAGGAAGACTGGCCCTGGGCTAACAGCCATGCCCATCTTCGTCTACTTTATATGGGACGCCGCCACAGCATGGCTTGACAAACGGTGCGTCAGTGAGCAACCGGGATCCGAACCTGTGAACCCTGGGCTGCCGCAGCGGAACGCGCGCACTTAACTGCTGCACCAGCGGGCCGGCCCCTCAGATTACTTTTTGTATCCTGGCTTTTTTATTATTTTATTGAGGTAATATTGGCTTCTAACATTGTGTAAATTTCAGGTGTACATTATTGTATTTCAGCTTCTGCAATAGACTGCGTCGTGTTCACCACCAGTAATCTAGTTTTATCTGTCACCATACATATGTGCCCCTTTACCCCTTCCACCTACCCTGCACCCCCTCCCCCTCTAGTAACCACCATCAGATTACTTTTTAAAAATTTTGGTTCTTCTTTTCTTAGTACAAGATCCAGATAGAAAATTCATTCATCAAACATTCACTGAGTTTCTAGCCTTAGACCTTAGGTGCTGCTAGAGGTGAGAAGATGAAGAAAGCACAGTTCGTTGTTCAAACCACCCTGGTAAGAAAGGCCTGGGGTGCCCAGGAAGGGCTTTCACACGGATATAGGGAGTGGAGTCCCTGTGAAATGCCTGAAATGTTGGCTTTTTCCTATATTTCTTCTATTTCTAGTTTTACGTATGTTTCCACATACTGTTAGGAGCTGAGGTTGCCCGCTCCTTTCATTTTATGTGCCGTTTCTTCGTGCTTCTAGCTCTTCTTCCTAAGTAAGCAGCTTTGCTTACGTCTAAAAGCATTTTTAAATTTCAATGTAAAAACGATTCTTCTCTGATTGGGTTGAGTTAGAGGCATAAACGGGAAATGAGGGCAGAGTTAGGAAAAACTGGTTGTAAACATATTCTGAAACAGTAACACAGAAGTATAATTTGGTTGGGTTGTAGGGGGAAGAATAAGTTCAGTTTTTCCCTCTGTTCTCTACTTCTGGAGGCTTCTAATCACGGCTAATCTTATAGGTGGACCACTGTCTACATGGTGTGTTTTGAAGAGTAAGAGAAAGGCCCAGTCCAAAAATATTTCTCCCTTTGATTCAAGAAATCTCAAGATAAGCAATTTAGTTCTGTCTTAATTACCACCTTCTCTGGTCCTGCTTTTTTTGAAATCGATCTTCCTCTGGGCAGCATATTATAAGAGAAATCCTCAGCTCTTGAGGAAACTGTCTTAAAATCACCTTCCTCCAGAATTGAGAAAGATGGCAAGTCAGAGTTCTGTTCTTGTGAATAGGATCTAACTCCACCATCTGACCACGTGTACCTGGGAAAGTACAGATTGTTGAATTCATTTTGCTCTGGCCTCTTACAGTCCATTGACTGCATCTCCACCTCAGTCCTATGGCCACACTCAGCATCCCCTGTCACACGCACCTTACAAGTCCCCACTCTGATCCACCCTGCCCTCTCCTCTCATATCCCAGGGCACTGAACTCCACAACTGCTGCCTTCAGCAGTCTCAGATCTTCTGTCTGCATTCAGGTCGACCAGCTGGGACAGAGCCTCTTGTCTCTCATGGCACCTTACTCAAGGATGCAGGGCTCACTCAACACATTCTACTAAGGTCGTCATCTGCTACCATGTTCCCTTCTGTTCCTGTCTAAGTCCCAAGAAGCAATAAATAGTGGTGTAACCTGTGGCATTGCTGCCATCTAGCAAGGCCTGCTGGATTCAGAGCCAGAGTTGAAGGGAGTGAGAGCTGCCCCACCACCTTGACTTGGGCAGATCTGTGCTTTATGACCTGCCCTTTGCACTACCACTGGCTCCTCTGATTCAGCCTCACACCCCTGTGGCCATAGGGAAAGGTCATAATTGCCCCTTCCCTTACAACCATGTGGACAGAGGTGGGAGGGAAAGTTTCCAGAAGAGCGGGGTGCCAGGCCCCCATCCCACTGGAGCTCAGGTCTCCTGACCACTGTGGTGACTAAGGCAAGAGACAGGACAGGTTCCAACTGGGGTGGTAACAGTAGACATGATGAAGCGGTCAAACTCTGGATATATTTTTAAAGTAGAGCCAACAGCATTTCCTGATGAATTGGATGTGCAATATTAAAGAAAAGAGTGGTTAAATGTGCCCCAAAGGTCGCAAACCACACAGTTCTTGTCTCATTTAAATCTTACTCATCGGAATCTCTGATCTCTGATTGTTCTCAGACTGATGACTTGTTCTCAGACTGATGACACTTTCATCTCAGGACGTTCTTGTTTCTGAGGCTCAGTTGCCCACTCCAGACTCTTTGAAAGTTGTCTTTCTGTCGTCAGCTTTCTCTCTGCTGGCCCTGTGGGTAGTGTTTCAGAACTCACATAGTCACCCCCGTTTGATATTCTCTCGGCGGAGTTGGGCCTGAAGACCAGCTAACAGAATGGCAGTGACTGCTGCTTACCATCTCTCTGACATAGACAGGAAAGGCCGGGGGCCTTGTCTGCAGCTCTCCAGCTTAAAGCTTTTGCAAGGAAAGGGATGGGACAGCTTGTAGACAGTTTTACAACTGGAGGTCTCAATTCTGTCACTGTCTCAGTGAATGAAAGTCACTTTACTGAGGTTTCGTTTCCCTGTCTCTAAAAACAGGGTCATGTCATTCAGCTTGAGATGAGAATCAGCCAATGGAGATAGTGGATATATTTAAGCATTTACTGTATTAATTTTTTTATATCAAAAAAAAGAAAATTTTATTTTGTATTTTTGATTTGTATTACATTTAAGCCCAATATTAAGGTCTTTTTACGTGGTTATCTCATTTGATCCCTATAAGGTAGGTGCTACTATTACTTCCATTTTACAGATGAAGAAACTGAGACTTAGGTTAAGTGACTTGTGCAAGATCACACAGCTGGTGCATGGTAAGGCTGGTGTTTAAACCCAGCTCTGTTGGACGCCAGACTCTGTGCTTCTAACCACTTCATCCGCGTTTCTTCCAGTGTGATGGGCGGATCACCTGGGGGTGCTTGTTAACGTGTAGATTCCCAGATCCCACTCTCCAGACCCCGTGACTCAGACTCTGAAGCTGGGACCTGGAAATCTGTCCCTTAACAGAAGCTCTGGGTGATCACTGAGCAGCCTGAACTGTGACAACCACTGTGTCTCATTACATCATCTCTAATGATTGTAAAGCATTCTGCTCGTGTGTGTGTGGAGTACTGACCAATCCTCCAAGCCAAGGTGGTGTGCAAGAGTCCAAATTCTGGGATTTCAAAAATAAAAGCAAGCAGATGACAGTTACAATAGGGCAACTCTCTGTACTTTCAAGTCCATTAATGTGTAAATGTAAAAATATATATAATGGTCAGAGTTTGTTTGTAGAGAATAATGTCCAGACTAGTTCATTTAACAGAAAGGAATTTTTTTTAAAAAAGGATATTAAGCAGTTAATAGTATCATTGGGAGGGCTGAAAAACCAGCCTTTAGATTGGGCATCCAGAAGTGACTCCTAAAATCCCACCACAGAACTGAAGCTATTGCTCTGCCGTGGTCAGGAAACTGCCTGCAAAGTGGGGTGAGGAGAGCAGGGGTCCAGAGGGAGCCCTGGGCTCAGAGAGTGAGCAGAAGTGAAGCCCACGAGGGTGATTGGTGAGGATGTTGGGAGAACTCGGACCCAGAAATGGAAACCAGGGAAGTGGGGAGTTCCAGAACACAGGAAGGGCCAACATTGTTAAATACAGAAAGAGGGCCAGGGGAAAAAATAAAAGACGAGACTAATAAGTATAGTTAACCTTGATGAATAGGTGACCTTTGCTGGGTCAGTTGGTGAGTTTTAGCAGCACAGTTTCAGGGCAATGGTGGGGAAAGAAGCCAGACGGGTGGGATGAAGAATAAATGGAAAATGAGCAGATGAACCAGCACGAGCAGCATGGACAACCCTTTGAAGAAGTTAAGTTGAAATGGAAAGGAAATAAGATTGTGGCTAGAGAAGATCTTGGAGTGTAGGGAGCTTTTTATTGTTGTTTTGTTTGTTTGTTAGGTCTAGAGAAACTTGAGCATAGCAATGGCAGGGCCATTTGAAAGAGAAATTGATTGATGAGTCAGTGTTCTGAAGGTCAGATAGAGAAAGGGGTCAAGGACTAGATGGAGGGGTTGGTCTGGAGTGCAAGAGGGACGGCTCATCTTAGGGCTGGAGGTGGGGAGGTGATAATGGGTTCTGATACAGATACATCCCCAGGATGGGGTGAGTGACGAATATAATTATGGTCTTAATTTTCTTCTAGAAGTAGGCGAAGTCACCTTCTGAGAAGGAAGGGAGTAGATAGGGGGTGTGGAGCTTGGAGGAGGGGCAGTTTGGAACAGCGGCTGCTAAGGACAAGTGAAGGATTGTCAGTCAAGTATATTGTCGGCCCAGATAAAATCGGAAATTGTGAATTCAAAGTAGGGCTAAATTGCCAAAATAGTGTAGGATTAATATTCCACAGCCCTGGACCAGGAGTGGAAAGGTGGGTCCTGGGACTGCTCCAAGGCCGACACTGATTTCCAGTTCACGATGATGTTGGACTCCGTGCCTCAGATCTCCTAACTAAACGTGATGTTTCCTATTTGGTGTCAGGTGCCTCAGTCAGGAACCCTGAAGCTGTCCCACTTACAGGAAGGAGTGTACACCTTTCAGCTCACTGTGACGGACACTGCTGGGCAGAGAAGCTCCGACAACGTCTCGGTGACAGTGCTTCCCATGGCCTTTTCCACGGGAGGTGAGAAGACAGTCCTTTTCTTGCATTCCCAATGATCAGCAGACACTGGGCTGTTTACGGAAGGATGGTGTTGGATTTTATATTCTGACTGTGCATTTCATTGGTTCTTCCATGGGAATCTTTATTAAAAATATAATAACAAAAATAGGCTCCATTATATTTTGGGCTAAGTGACCCTGCTGGACTGGGGAGGGAGCACTCCAGGGGATGAGAATAGACGTGATCTGTGGGACCCTATAGACGCTCCATCTTTTCTTGACTAGCTTTCATGAAAGACAATCGTCTGGCTTTCCCAGGAGACGATCTTGTTTAAAGGTGGGTGGCCTATTTGATATGTGTGTTCGAAGAATGCAGGTAATGGGTACATTTAAGACAAATTAAAATATATGAAGTACATGTGTCAATTTAAAAGGAATATTTAACAATTTTTTTCATGGACTCTTCACAGTTGCACAGATACATTAATAATATGGCTTTACATTTATATGATGGGTCTCACATCCTGTTGCACAATGTAAACTCTTTTATCTCATTTGTCTATGTTTATTACTTTCCCAAACATCTACATTTCTAAGATTAGCTCATCAAGTTTAAAAAAACGTTACATGAACTTGGCAGCACTAAAGATGTAGGGGTATCGCAGAGAGAACCCCCCATAATCCACTTCTGAGAAGTGCTGAGATGTTGCATATTTCAGGGTCCTGTCACTTGGCCACTGGATGTTTTCTTAGTGTCTGCAGTGCACAGGAACTGTGTGAGCACTGGGCATGGAGTGGTCCACGCCATAGACCTCATCTCTGTCCCCATGTAGTGAACCTTCACCATCACTAGCCATGGCTCTGATAACCTGAACCATGTCTCTGTCATCCTTGATTCCTCACTATTTGGGTGGAACTTAAGCCAGCACTTGGAAGAATAAGGATAAAAAGATTGGAATATGACTGTGATTTAGTGGACGATTGCTGATCTTGTCTTCCATCAAAGACATAGGACAGTATGCATATTGGAAATGAAGGAAGGAGATTTTAGAATCCCAAGGACTCGGCAGCCTCGTTAATTTGCCTTCCTCAGGGATACAGAGCATAAGCAGCATTCAGAACTTTGTTGGCTGACTCCCTGTCCAGCCAAGGTTTCAGCTTACTGTGAGGAAGGAGGGGTGACTGCACATGGACAGGCCAGACACCAGCTCCTGCCCACGGCAGCACTGTGAGGCAGTGATGGTGAGTAAGCAAAGCTGTCCATCCCAGCCCACATTCAAGCAGGCCCTGTTATTCATTGTAGCTGCACAGAAGAGCCAGACAGTTATTCAGAGCACTTTTGAGTTCTGGTGTGCTGGACATGCACCAGGGCCATTGGAAGCGTGGCATTGGCTCCAGCCAGTCACTCCCCAGTGGAGGACCACTAGGCCCACAGGACTGTCCCCCTGCAACCCAATGCTTGTCTGGGCAGGGACCAAGTCAGGTGCTGATTCTGGGAGGAAAGTGCTCATGGGGAGAAGACACAGATTCCCCGTCATCCCCTACAGAAATCAGGGAAGGATTGCTGTCGTACAACCGAGGTGCCTGCGAGGGAGAAAGGGCCCGTGCTGGAATAAGGATGGCTAACCCCTCACCAGCCACTTGTCTGCCCTGGTTTGTTTCCTCAGCCCTCCTTCCCCTCCTTTCCAAGCTCTGAAGGCAAATAGCCAGTTGTCCATTCTGGCCTTTCTCCAAGATGATACTGTATTTGAAGTGGCAGAGAGTGATATGAATCACTTTTAATTACTGAAAGGCCACTTGGGTATAGATCTTATGTGTATAACTTTATATAGGAAATAAAAAGAATGGCTGTCGTCCTAACTGCTGTCTGGAATCACTCACTGGTTAAACTGGAATAACAACTATGAACTAAAGTTAATACAACACCACAGAGAGACACTGAAAACCAGGGCTGCTTCTCTCCCCTCTATTATATATTGATCTTGCAGTTAATGACCCAGCTATAATAATACCAAGGGTGGCACCTTCTGGGTAAACAGAGAGCACACACCCCTGCTTATGTGATGATAACTTGCTTCAACTTTGGCTCTAGAGGCTGCGTGTTTTCAAGCTTTGGGAAAAAAATCTATTCAAATAGCAAGGCAACAAGCACTTCCAATATGATCTAGATCAGTGGTCTCCAAATAGGATCCCCTACAGATGGCCAAGACATTTTTAGGATGGAAAAGAAGACACCAGACTTATGTTTTTATTAATTTTTAATATTATTTAAATTTTCAGTATATTTTACATGTACAATATGTTAGTACAGCAGTACATGCATATTATTTATAGATTGAAGATCTATAATTGGCGAAGATCTGTTGGTGTTTACCAATGTATTATTGATCGAGATGCATGGTCAAAAAGTTTGGAGACCACTAGTCCAGAAATAGATGGATAAATTACAAATATGGATCTGTCCCAAAACTACCAAGGAATCAGTAAAAGCTTGAGATATTTAGGATTTTCACGTCCTGAATTTAAGAAATATGAAAAATAGCTATGTCTTGCTTGGACACAGAATCCCCTCCACTTTTCCTCCTAGCGCCTTCCCTGTGACTGAGCACACTCTGTTTCTAGGCCCAAGTTCTCAGTCACAACTGAGGCTCTTTGCTTCCTCTGCTTTCTCAGGAATCTACCACCATAACTTTTCTTTACTCTCTTCTTCCTCCTGGATCAGGACATCTTCAAATTGCCCTGCACCCAGATGGACTCCTTTCCCAGCCTTTTGATTCCACTGTTTTCCAATGGAATATGTTTCCAAGATTTAGCTTGGGCGTGTATACTAGGCTCAGCTGTTTGTCTCAGTGGAATATCATCATTTACCCCTCTCCCATGTCCTGAGAGAACTGTCCAGTCCATCTGTCCCTGGAAAGTTATGGAACTCTTCCTGACCTACTTCTAGCCTAATACCTTTAATCTGCATTAGAGGTGCCAGAAAGTCTCCCAGTTCTTGTAAAGTTGGCTGAATCTGCAATATAGTACAGGGCGAACGAGGAGGATGCCTTTCAAGAAAGTCCATGTGGCTCCTATGAATTGCACTGTGGATTCAAACCTCCTAAGAACTCCAAAAAGGAGATAATTTCATTATTTGAAGAAAATTAATTTATACCAGATAGTAGCTAAAGATTCTGTTTGTTCTATACAGCGCCAAGGATGTATGGTAGTCAGCATATAGGGTTTAATAGTAAAAGGTTAATCTCAGTAAAAGTTATTACTTAGGAAACAAGAATGCAAGACATAGCATGTAGAAGGTCTGGATGGAGGAGCTCAGAGCTGCTGCTCCTCTGTTCCCATTTCTTAGGCAATGTCGGCTTGGAGAACTGCCCTAAGATGAAGAGCCCATGGTGATTCCTGAGAATTAAGTCAGGAGGGCCAAGAGGAGACCCCCTAACCTTTCCAGAACCCACTGCTCCATCCAGCTCCAACTGTTAGGTGTTTCCTTGCTGTCTGCATCTCACGCATACCCAAATGCATTTCATCACATGTTAGTCTCTGTTAATCTTGACTCAGGGGAAGTCTTACCTCTCCTGCACTCCTGTGACCTGAGACTCGTTTATAAACAGGATGCTTGAACGTTTGCTCACGCTACCACTTCTTTTGTGACGATGGCTGTTGCATTGATATCACGCTGGCTTGTGATGGAGTGGGGCAGTGTCCTGATGGGTCTGATGAAGCTTTCTGTCAAAATTGTGAGTCGGCTGCATTGCATTTTGAGGCAAGGGGTGGAAGGCATGTGTATATTCTCATAATACAATGTGAACTCAATATTGTACTTTTTCTGCCCAGTTTCAGGGATAACTTTACGTGAACAAGCTGTGCCTTAAATTAAATGAGCATTTACCATGACTCTCTAGTCTGAGTGACAAATGTCAAATTTTTGATATTGCTTACATTTTTCAAAAATTGCTTTCAATTTTCCAAAAGATTCTTCCCCATCCTAAAAATGCTGTATAGCATATGCTCTTTTAACAACTGAAGTGAGTTAACATTTTGTTTTGATAATTTTTAGACAGTTTATGGCATCCTAGGGTGTGGCTCAGTCAGAGCTGTAAACCAGTCTTATTATGTCTTGCACATAAAGTCACCGCAAGGGAGAAGAGAAGCTGCGGAAAGTTCCATGAAGTTCTGGCTTGAGGAAGGATGAAGAATCTCAAAACCTTAGGTTTAAGTTTTGTCTTTGTCAATTTATGTATGACATTTAGAAAGTTAATTATTGGAAGAAGGGAGAACAGACTACTCATTTGAAAATGAGAGAGAGAAGGTTTTTATGGGGCTCTGACATGTCTTAGATGGATAGGTTTATTCCCAAATATCCATGACTTTAAATCTACTACAGATTTAGTGGTTTTAGTTAAAGTTCAGAAAAGAAACCCAACAACTGACAGTAGCTCTTCATGCTTCAGTGAGCCTTGACCAGAAGATGGGGACCCACACAACTACTGTCCAGCCTAGAACCACAGGACCAAATGAAGATACCAGGGGGGGCTCCTTGTTGGAGAAGTCCCAGAAAGACACTGCCCCAAACCAGCCCCCTGCGTTGTCAAACACGGAGAAGAGGAATCATTCCGCCTTCTGGGGACCAGAGAGTCAGATTGATCCCAGGATGCCAGGTAAGGACTCGAGGCAGGTTCTCCACAAAGAGCCTCATTGTCTATAATGACACATGGCTCAAAATCAAAGTTATATTTGAAGAGCGGTAAGGAAATATCTTAAAAGAAAGAAGAGAGTTAAAATGAAGAATTTAGCCAAAAAGATAAAATAAAGACACCTGACACTTGTGCTGATTATTTATGGTAAGGTACACCTTCTTCATACATTCCTACATTCCTACATCTATGTATGCATACTCCAGAGATGCCAATACATTTATTTGTAAATACATTAGAGTTGGGAAGTTTTAACACATATGTTACGGAAACTAATACCCTAAGGGTTAAATTTTAGGTTATTTTGAGATGAAGCAGCATAACCCCTACATGTAAATCCTCTTCACACTGAGCAAGTGAATGTAAAGAAACTATGACGTCATGTTGACATGGTTGCATGTGGTAGTAATTCAGGGTTATGCCTCCAATTTAAATAAATCTGTGATTTTTTAATTTTTTAAATAAGGCTAACAAGACTTTTAAATACATTCACACTGCAGAAACATTACAGGATTCTATCATTTTAAATGTCTTTTTTACACCTTTATATTTTCATGATTATATGACATACGAGACGGAAATATAGATGATCACGTTCCTGTATACTTTTGTGACTGTCTTTTCAGTACTCAAACTCCGCATACATTGTACTGAAATAATCTGTCACTATTTTAATAACTTCTTTATGACAATTTTTTGTTCATTGCAGAACTGCAAATAATTAAAAAGAAAAATGACTTAAAATACTACTCTTTATTGAAAATGACTAATATTTTGGCATATTTTCTTCCAATCTTTTGTTTATCTACGTTGTGGATTTTAAATGTCTCCATACAAATATGTCCACAAAATATTCCATGAGGGGCTTTTCTTTCTGCCAGTTGAGGTTCAGGGCGCTTCAGATGCCTGCGTTTGGTCTCTTCCTTGTTGGTGCTGCCACCTACTGGTCCAGTCCGTAGCTCCATGCAAACCTTGGGATTTGTTTACTCCATTTTCTCCATATGGAAGGTCTGTGTGGAGGAGACAGTCAGGGGAGACCAGGTGTTTCTGGCAGGAGAGTTGGAGAGTTGACGGAGAGAACTAAGCTCTTGGAGGCCAGGATGGAGAAGTCTTGCTCCATCACTGTGGTAGAGAGGCTCACATGAGATGAAAGGATTAGCTAAGGACAGCATGGGGAGCACAGGCCAGGTCTCCCTCATTAGGTTCTCCTCTTGGCTCTGCCTTTAGAACCTTGAGTAAGTTGCTTCCTATCTCTGGACCTCAGTTTCCTCATCAGTTCATAAGGGATTTCACCAGATGACCCCTAAGGCCCCGTCTAGCATTGGAGTCTGTTTCAGGAATGACAAAGAGCCTGACGCTCATGCAGCACTCCATCAGCCCTGTCTGTGCTGGATACTGCTCAGTGATCCCAGCGCTGGCTCCTGGGGAGTGAGGACTCAGCCTCAGAATATTTTTGAAAATAGTGCTCCAGGTTGCCCCACCAGGTGATGGGGGTTGGTACCCGATGTGAAATGTATTTGTAATCTCTGCTTTTGTCTTTTTGATAATAAGCCTTTGCCGTTGGCTGTGAAGATGTAAGGAATGGAGTTTCACAGAGGTAGAAAGATTAGAAGTCCAGTGATTATTTATAATATGTATTGTTTTTCCCTAATTATTAAGGTAATATGTATTTACCATAGGAAATTTGGAAATACAGAAAAATATAAAGAAGAAAATGAACATCATCTAGCCAAACTCACCCTTAACAATTGGTTGCGTTTTCTTCTGGTTACTTTTATTTGTACACATACGTGCAGACATTTCTTCCCTTTTAACAAAATTAGGATAATAGTATTTTTACAAAACCTTTATTTTTCTCACTTATGAGCATTTTCATATGTGATTAGATATCCATCAAAAACACAAGTTTCGAAAGTCCAAGGTGAAGAGAGTGGGAAGAGAAGAATAGAAGTTTGTACACGTCAGAAAGGGCCTCAGAGGACGTGGTTTCTGTTTAGACAGCAGCCGTCCCCTCCCTCCCCCTCTGTTGTCACTAAGACCCCAGGCCTAGAACCCCCAGCCTCTGATTTCATGTGAGTTGAAATTATGTTCTACCCAGCATAACGTAAATAGACTGAAAATGCATGATTACTCATGCCCTGTGCCTCAGTGTTACAAGGATCATCAGCTGGTGCAGTAACTATGGAGATAAGTTCAATTTTCTGCTCCTCCTCCCCCACAGACATGCTGTGAGGATAAATAAGACTTAACTCAGTGAAGACACGCTAAAGAGATGCTAAGATTAAGACTAACAATGTAGTACAGAAAGTCATGAGATGCAGTTTTTCCCTATCACAGTGACAAAGGTGAAAAAGTATAATAATTAATTTGTTTATAGGAGTATAGAGAAACAAGTCTCCTGTGCTTTTGGTGGGATTAAATTTAGTACAGTCTTCCAGAGAGCAGTTTCTGAAGCCTTAAAACTGTGTAGCCTTGACCCAATTATTGTCCTCTAGGGAATTTATCCCAAGCATGTTACTAAGGATAAAATTAAGAGTGTGTGCAGATATTTGGTTACACAAGCGAGTGCCCACTCCGTCCACTCAGAGCTCTTGGTGGGGAGAGCACAGGGCTTCATGGTGCTGGTGTTTGCTTGAATGCAGCAGCACAGTGCTGATGTTGCTGGATGTGGTTGGAACTGTAGGGCCTGTTCTCTGTGTGGTCCAAGTCATCCACTGACAAGGCTGTCCTCTTGTATCTGACCCAGCTGGAGGAAAGAAATCTGGATTCCAGCACTTCAGGGTGCTAGAAAAGTAGTGTTGTATCCACATTCAGATTGAATCCGTGTTTTGGAAACTTGAGAATTCATGTCCAGCCCCGCAGGTCAGCACATTCTTTAAGGGTCTGGATTGAAGCAGGGCCTTAGGAGAATGCATGATTTCTGTATGGAGGGTACGGTTCTGCCTGCACTTTCTCTGATTCCCCTGCTAAATATGCCAAAGCCTGCCTGGTTAGCTTCTCTCTGGAGGTAAGTAGAGTGAGCAACTGAGACGTTTGCCTTATTATGGAAAGTATTTTATTCAGAGAGGATGGCCTTGTAAAGGCTACTTAAAAGGGTTTTTCCACATTCCTGGTATTTCATCTTTTCATTATGTTGGACTGTGTCTTTTTTTACTGAGAAACCATTTTGCAACTATAAAACAACATTTCTGGGAAGGTCGTTTCAATGTGTTGAGCCTGATCAGCAGCACAGCTGAACAGCCTGTTACCCTCCAATGTGGTGGCAGGAGTCAACTGGATTCTCAAATGGATGGAGGGTCCAGTTAAGGGAAATTCACTTACCACAAATGAAGATAATCAGATGGTTATTTCCATGAACTTATCAAGGGGAATAGGTCCTCTTTCATTCACCTATTCCCTTCTTTGGAAAATGTCATTTAATCAGCTATAATCAGCATCTGCTTTAGTGCACCCCACTATTTTGGGCACTTAGAGAAACGTGGGTCTTGGAAAAGGTATCCTCTACCTTCTCCAAGGTTCCAATGTAAACTTTGTGGTCACTGTACTGGGGATTCCATAATTTTTACTATTTGAAATCTATAGATGGTTTATACAGTAGAGTCTATCTTGTAACGTCTGACCCACTTGGGTCAGTCCCAGGGAACCACTTGGTTTTAAACCAAATGACATGGTTCATTTTATCGAGAAGTGAGTTGAAGATCTCCGGCATTCTGATGGGATTAGATTACCTGCCAGCCAAATACAAATCTATTCATGAACAGTAATGTTTTTCTTAGCCTGCCTTCACCAATGAACTTAGAAGTCCTTTTAACTAATCTTAGACAAGTTGTAGAGGCTTTTTCAAGGATGGCTAGTACAAAGAATTGAAAATGAGCAAAGAGAATGTCAATAAGGAGTTTTATGGCTATAATGAGGCCTTAATAACATTCCTAGTATAAGCAGACATGCAGGCCACTGCCCCTGGCTAGCTGAGATCTCTTCCTCGTACAATCCAGAACATTTCCTAAAGAGAGGTCCCTCTTACCTACTCTGCAGCCATGCAGTGTGGTCCTCCAGTGAATAGTGAGAAAGGACAACTCTGTTGTCTAGGTTAGTTGGCCATTGTTCACAGGAAACTATAGAACATTCTGGAAGGCAGACCTATATGGTAGCCACTTTCCAAGCTGTTATTTCCAACTTGCTTCCAGAACATGCCTGCATGTTCTGTGATGACTGAAAATGAAATTAAAACAACTTTCACCCACCTTCCAACTCCCTCTGTGAATGTGTAGCTATGCGTGATAGACAACACAATAGATCATTCAGAAGAGGGAAAAAACAATTTCCTAAGACATTAACTCTTCTAAAAGGATCATTACCAAAATGAATTATTTGCAAAAGCAAATGATATCATTGTCTCGTTTCCAAACAAAAACACAGGTTCATTTACCCACCCCATGGTAGGGCCAATAAAGAAAAAAAAAAACCTGAAACACCAGGCTTGTGGTAAGGAAAGAGGTTTACTATCAAAAGGCAGCCAAATGAGGAGATGGGAGTTAGAACTCAGATCCACCTCCTCGAAGGGAAAAAGGTAGAGGATTTTATCTGGGGTTTAGGTAGGGGAAGGAGAGCATGTGCTGGGGTTTTAGATAGGGGAGGGGTAGCATGTGGCCATGTTAGTTGGCACCTTCCCACAAGCCGTTTTGGCCTTGAAGACTGAATTTCTTTTCCCTTGACTGTCTGGATGTTTCTGGTTAGTTTTCGTTTTCAGCCTACATTTGGCCTTGTGAGGCTGAATCTTGATATCTGGACCTTGACTTCTTGGGAAAATCAGCTCACTCATATACCAAGGAGGGACAGAAAGACATAGTTAGTTTTAAACAACAGTTGATTATGCTAAATATACACAGCTGCAGTTAGCAAAGCTTATCTCAAAGCTTTTTGCTCTAGGGAAGATTTTTAACTTCTTCATGCCCGGTTTCAATCCCCACTGTCTAATGATCATTCCTCAATCTTGGGGAATGGGGGCAAAGACCTCTTTAGCTACTTCTTTCTGTGAAACAGTGAAGATCAAGATCAGAGGAATGAAACTATTTTTTTTGTTTTAAAATATTTTTAGGTACCAGTTGGGGAGAGCAAGATATGCTTTGCATGACTAATATTTCATTACTCTGATCAATGACTTTGGAACAATACTTAAGTTTACTTTTTATAATTACATAGATGATGAAACATATTAGCAAAATAGCCCATGTTTTAGTATCCCCTCCATAATGGACCTCAATCCTTGGGGAATCTAGGAGGAAAGGCCTGTAAACCAATTAAGGTTAGTGATCAGAACCTCAGGTGAAATATGATATAGCCAAGTAGCCTGCTGTCTAATAGTCCAACAAGTAAAGTAACAACCTGGGAGTTATTCATTACTTATCTTTAGGATACCATTTTCTGGACAGCAATGTGTGGTTTGTCAGGGGTTCATTTGTCCATTCAGAGAAGTTGGTGTCTAGAGTATGAAGCCAGCCAAGGTTTGGGTGATCCCTGTTCTGATTTTTTTTTTTTTTGTGAAGAAGATCAGCCCTGAGCTAACATCCATGCTAATCCTCCTCTTTTTGCTGAGGAAGACCAGCTCTGAGCTAACATCTATCGCCAATCCTCCTCCTTTCCCCCCCCACCCCAAAGCCCCAGTAGGTAGTTGTATGTTGTAGTTGCACATTCTTCTAGTTGCTGTATGTGGGATGTGGCCTCAGCATGGCCAGAGAAGCAGTGCGTCGGTGCACGCCCGGGATCCGAACCCGGGCCACCAGTAGCAGAGCATGTGCACTTAACTGCTAAGCCATGGGGCTGGCCCCCCCATTCTGATTTACTTCTATGGCATGGTTTATGTTCCCTGTGGTGTTTTTATATTGTTGCATCCAGCAGGGATGAAGTCCAGGATTTCAATAGGACCCAGTCTCTACAACAAAGAGAGTGCAGAGGAACATCTGACAGTGTCAAGCTCTTTAATTTGAGTTCCCTCCAGGTCTTTTGGATCATTTCTAGAACAAAGAAAGGGTCTCCCAAAGTTAGGCTTATATTGTGTAAGCAAGCAACCAGGTATTTAATAAGAATTTCTAGAAGAACAAAAACAAAAACAAGGTTAATGGTTGGAGCAAATTATAAACCAATTTCCGAGCCTGGGGGATGGTCAGTCAAGAAAGTTTCCAGATGTCAGGGTTGAAACAGCCCCTATAGTTTAAAATGTCTCTGATGATGTCATCAGGCATTCAGGTAAACCCTTTGAGTGGCTTACACAGCAACAGGCATGAAGATTGTCCAAACATGGGCTATCGTGGTGCTCTCTCCCAGGTTTATATTAAGTTGTCCAGCTTCAGTTTGTAGGGCTTCAGGAAAAAGGGTGGTTTTAGTTCTCAATGATTCCAAATGAAAAGTACAGGGAAAAAAATTTAAAATGTTAATTTGGAGATCTGTACCAGATACTTGAAGAAACTAGAAGAATTCAGGATCCAGTCCAGTTTACAGAGAGAAAACAAAAATCTCAAGACAATTAACAGAACCAAAATCTAACACCCACAAATGTGTATTATAGTTTCTATTTGTTATGAGAGGTTCGGGGATTCGATCGGAGATGTAAAAGACACTCTCCACTCCAAACAAATGAACTGAAGGTATATTTTATTATATAGAGGATAGTAAGGGCGATAGTCCGCAAACAGATCCAAATAGGTCAAATAATAAGAGGGAAAAAACACCAGCTCGACTGGAAAGGGAAAACATCCACATCGGCTGAGATAGCAGCAGATCCGAATAGGTCATATAATAAGAGGGAAAAACATCAGATCGATTGGAAAGGGAAACACCAGATCGACTGAAGGGAAATGACACAAATCAACCGGAAAGAGAAACACCAGGTTGACCGAAAAGAGAACACATCAAATCAGTTACTTCACAATAAATCAATTACTCACAACATCCACGCCCCACTGCCGGGAGAATCCTGTCAATCGACATGGCTGGGCGGGAATCACACATCCTGGGCAAGACGTCCCTTCCACAGGTGGAACTCTCACCGGGTCTCAGTCTCCAGCAGTTTATATAAACAGTTACACAGTTTACAAAGCAAGCATCTAGTGTTCCCATGCACAAATGGTTATCAGTGACGTACGTGCACTGAGCCCCTTGGCTAACGTCCCAGCCCAGTAATTGTGTACGTGCATTGTTCTCTTCGGTTATCGTCTTAGCCCAGCACAGATGGCCAGTCCATCCCGTGCTACGACGCTCCAAGAGCCTTCAAATGTTACAACTTGCAACTCTCTCCATGGGAGAAGGGCCAGTTCCCACCACGCAGAAAGCAGCTTTTATATTTCTTTTTGTGCTGGTGGCTGTAGGTCAATGGAGCGGCCAAACATGGCTGTACTCATGTCAAGACACTATTGAAAGATAATTTTTCTCTCTAAAATCACCCTTATTTTTACCAAAGATAGCTAAATTAAGACTCATTGGTTTGCAAAATGTCTAGTTTCAATAAACTGGGCCCAATTATTTACATAAGTATAGCAAGAATAACAATTGATCATATAGGCTCTTTTAAATCTGCTTTGCTGGAACTTTTTATAAGGAATCTCAGATTGAACTTTATAGGCCTCTCGAGGCCAGGCCAAGCCAACGACTTGTCATCAGACTCTGCCTGCAATACCTACAGATTTAGGTGAATTCCTCTCTTCTCAAGGTCCCCAAAATATCCTGGAGTTCTTTGCACCTGCCAGAGAAGTGATCTTCTTTACTTACCTGGTAAGGTTGCTGGGAATCCTGTAAACAAGGTACCAGGCCAGTATTTCCAAGTGGATGTACTCCATAAAGTCCAGTCTTTGTTTCTCAAAGCTGTATGGTCATATCCGAGTTTATGTATGTTTTTCTCAAATATGACATTCTAGTCACAGCCTGGATGATATAACCAGTGTTTTCAATTGTGTCCTGCTGTAAGGAGAACAGGTTCTTATTGAACTTATGTAAATAACTATATTTCCATGAAAATAAGAATACTTATTCATCAAGAGTTTTTAAATTCTGGAGGGGTCAGATAGGGAGAAAAAGATAAATGCTTCAGTTTTGCTTACAAATTGCTATAAGTCATAGTTCCTTAAGAGAAAAGAGAAAAATATTTCCCCAAATCTAGAAAAACAAAACACTAAAAATCAGCAATATTTCAAACAAAAAATCATAAAAATTATAATCATCCTCATCAATTTATTCAATTCCATGATATCAATTTTTGATCTTCTGTTAGCAGTTTCACAAGGCCATCAGTTTCTCCATTACAGTTCTGTAGTTTTTTACTCAGCTCAGTTTCATAATCTGAAAGTTTATTAGAAACCTGTAATTTAGAGAAAGTGTCAGAATCCTTTCCATGAATCTCTCTGGAGATGAAACATATTTGCAAAAACATCGGAGTAAAACAACAAGTGTCTGCAAATGACAAAATACTCAAAATGGCGGTTGACAAAGTCACTTGGCTATTTCTGTGACATACAACACTTTGAGATAATAACTAGAACTGTGACTAACAATGAGGACAGATCAAAATTTTTGGAATGTTATATATTTTTTAAAACACTTATATTAATAACATTTACCCACACAATATAACCTAGGAAGTCTTATTATCATTTATTTGATAATGCTTCCCATATAATTTAACATACCAAATAAGCCTAATTAGTTTAGTATCTTCCTCTGTCTATAAAGACAGAACAAAATTTTTGAGAAGTCTCAGGGCTGATTGGAAATTCTCCAAGTTTCCTTTTTAAGTCAAAAGAAAGACTTTAATTTGGGGAGGACTTTGTCAAAAATGTCAAAAAGTTTTAAAACACTTGGTTAAATAGGAAGCAATGCTTAGTTATCCATTTAATCAAGGTGACAACAGAAGATGTCAAAGGCAAACAGAGAGTTAAAACAGTCCAAAAAACCTTAGTATAGAGACCTCAGTCTTTTTGAACATAGGAAATTATTTTAACAAAACATAGGTCTTCTGTCTTTTAGGTAGACTTACTCAAAGGAAAACATTTTATAACTTCTTTATCAAGAGCAGACCAAAAGTTCAAGAGAGTTATCTTTTTAAGAGAGAGAAAGCCAAATTCTACTTTTGTACTAGCTTACTTCTGATATTAAAACTTATTTACTTAAGTAAATTCATTTCAATCTTAGCCAACTTGACCAAGTACAAAACTCCTCAGGGTTTTCTTCCACAAACCTTCTGTCACTTGCTTTTTACGTTCAGAATTTGTCCTGTGTTTTCTTTTCTTTTTATCTTTCCTAGTACTTTAGGACAAATTTATCTTTCTTAACAAAATAAACAAAAATACCTCTGTTCTTTATATCTTCTTTACTGTAAACATACCTTTTACTTTCCTTGTGTACAGACTTTTCAGAAATATGTGTTTTCTCATAGAAAATTTCTCAGCATGCACAAAACATGTTTATCAATAAACCTAAGCATCTTTTAGTTTCTCTGAGATAAGAAATCAAAAGCAGACAAATCTATGCTCATTAATCAATTTCTAATATTTTATCTTATGTGGAAATGACCTAGATGCTCAACAAATTTTTATCATTTAACTTAATTTAGCAAAACTCTAAAGTTTTAAGTTACTAGAAAGATTTTGGAAGCTGTTTTTAAGCACACATATCATAAAACATAATTATTGTATCCCAAAACTTTTACCCATTTTTATCTATCTAAATTATTTGTTCCCAACAATTATGTTTAGATTACTCACAAAACCTTCATGTGACATTAAAGCAGTTAGCAACCATCTTAAGTTGTTTTAAGTACATACATCATAACACATAATTGTTAAAAATTTCCTCCAAAAACTTTATCCTTTTCACATCTATTTAGTTTACTTATTCCCAATAATTATATTTAGATTGTCTACAAAACCCTCATGAGACATCAGACAAAATCAGCTATTATTCTGTTATTTTTTTTTTTGCTGACAAATTTTGTAACAGAGATAACATTTGCATCGTATCTAATGTTGATAACTCTGAAAACATACTTATTTTAATCAAACTAACAAACAAGCTTTCATTTACCAAAGATCATTTTATATCATGTTAACTTGAAAGACTTCTGGGTTAGTTTCTATTACATTTAGAAATAATTTATATAAGTGCTTATTTCAAACCAATTAAATAGAATTCCTTTAGAAATTATACCATCTGGAGGCAGACAAATATAGAGAGAGAGAGACTCACATACAGATAGACACAAACAGAGATCTTCAAAATTTTAGCGATGTCTCAGGTACAAAACTCGGAAGAACAGTTGGATCCAAATTGCTCCCTGGCAGATGGACCTGCTCAGATGGCCAAAGATAGTTATTAAAGATTCTTTTCTTTTTGCTGTAGGGATCCTTTTTACAGTTGTTTTTGAAATTCTTTTGTCTTTAAACCTTCTGCTTATTAATAAAAGACTGCATTCCATTGTCTCTGAGAGGTTTTGAATCCTCTCTTTAAGGGTGACCCTTCAGGTGGACTCATCTGAAACAGAGTTTCCCCAGCATGGCCGTTACAATTCCAAATTATCTCCAAAGTTTGCTTATTTCCACTTGCTAATTTGTAGTTCAGGAATTTGGGGGGAGCTGAAGTGGGGAAGCTCAGCAGGAGAGGAGGTTTGGTTTCTTTCGCCATCAGGGCCCCTGGCATCTCCCAATCTGGCATGTTTAATCACTTAATTATTTTTTAAAGAGGCAGTACAGTATGCCTGATTTCATGTAGAAGCCTTAAAAGATTAGAATAGGCTTCCCATCGGTTGTTTAACTTTGAAGCTGGCTTTTTCCAATTGCATATGCAAATACACCAGTTTGAGTAACCTGAAATTACCCCATTTTGGCCATTTTAAAGTGAGATCTCGTTTAGCATGTTTAATTAACATTGCCTGAAGGGTGGATGTGTGTGTTCTTACAATACCAGGCAGGGGAAACTTTCCACAGTGAGACACAATGTTTATCCCCACAACATAATCTATAATACAGTCAGGCAAAAGAGATGTCATCATTTTACATAAAGCCCATTTAAATATACTAATTTTTTCTTTTACAAAATTTTATCTTAATTTTATCAACTTTTATACCTCTAATCATAGCTTTCATTAGGACTCCATCATTAAGTCTCGGTCTTACAATACTGTGTAGGGGAAGCATTCCCAAGCAGACACAACATCCATTTCCAAAAAAACACTCAGGCAAAGTTGACATGACCTCTTCATATAATATTAGCTCAAACATTTTAATCTTTATAATCTATTACCCTAGCAGCCTAACTATGGCCCCAAACAATTGGTCAGGTTTGTCATTGTGATTTCTGCCTTCTAGATTTTTAATTATTTTTTCAAACTGGGGTAAATAGAACAGGCTTTTTGAGGTCCTTTAATGTTGGGGGGCCAGTAGGGAGTCCTTTTAGCCCACCCAACCTTAGGCAGTGTTTTATTAAAACCTTTGCTTTAACTTCATTCATGTCTGTTTTATTTATCCCATTTTTCTTTTTAATAACTAGCTAAATATTTCCATCCTGCTGAGATAAGTCCTGTGACTCTTCCCCTTCTGATTCCTCTTTGATTTCCCCCCCTTTTAATATTTATTTTATTTACCCCACTGTCTTATTTACCTTGGTTTTTAAAAAACCCTTTAAAAAATTTCCACCTTGTTCAGAAGAGTCCTTTTTTTTTCTCAGCTTCTTTTTATTCTTTTGTTAACTTGTTTTCATTAGCATCTGTAAGACCATGAGAGGAAGCTGAGACCCCAAATTTGATTAAGTTTCATCCTTTTCTTTTTCATAGGTTTCGTAGGTTTATAACTGAAAACATTCCAATTTTGCAATACATAACCCAGAGGGCTGCCACTGGGAATCAAAAAAGTTTCCCATTATGGTACCGCACACACACACACACGATACACACTCAAACATATCCACATAACTATCAAACAGATGGAGCCAAGAGTTAGTCCTGTCAACAAATCGGGACTTCCCCTGAACAAACTGTTACTGTCCCAGTAACCGGGAACAGAAGCCCTGGGGCAGAGGCAAACAAAGAAAGGGAAAGTAAGACTCAGTCAGTTTTAAGGAGGAAACTCACCAAAAGGACGTCTGTTCCAAACCAGAAGCAAAACAAACAAACAAACAAATCTGGAGGCTGTTTCCTTGCCACAAGAAAAATGCGCCTAGGGCCAACGGTGCCGGGTCACACAGAATGTGCTGGGGACAGTACCTTGGACAAATCACCTAGGCAGCTGCTGGACAGCTTCCCAGGAAATCCCAGCCAGCCCAGGGCTGCAGAGCCACGGGCAAAGAGCCTCCTGGCTGGCTCGCCAAATTGTTCTTGAACACAAACACAGGTTCGTTTACTCTCCACACAGTAGGGCCAATAAAGGAAAATAAAACTGAAATACCAGGCTTGTGGCAAGGAAAGAGGTTTACTATAGAAAGGCAGCCAGATGAGGAGATGGGAGTCAGAACTCAGATGCACCTCCTCGAAGGGAAAAAGGTAGGGGATTTTATCTGGGGTTTTATGTAGGGGAGGGAGAGCTGTGCTGGGGTTTTAGGTAGAGGAGGGGGAGTGTGTGCTGGGGTTTTAGGAGGGGGAGGGAGAGCATGTGGCCTTGTTGGTTGGCATCTTCCCACCAGCCTGTGTTTGGCCTTGAAGACTGAATTTCTTTCCCTTGACTGTTGGACTTCTCTGTTAGTTTTCATCTTCAGCCTGCATTTGGCCTTGTGAGGCTGAATCTTGATGTCTGGACCCTGACTTCCAGGGAAAGACAGCTCACTCATATACTAAGGAGGGACAGAAAGACCTGGTTAGTTTTGAACAACAGTTGATTATGCTGAGTATGCACAGCTGCAGTTAGCAAAGCTTATCAAAGTTTTTTTGCTCTAGGGAAGATTTTTTAACTTCGTGCTTGGTTAGTTTCAGTGTTGTTTTGTTCTGACTTGCTGCTCTGGTGAGAGTCTGTGGTGGGGTGTGTGGAAGTGAAGCATTTCTCGATGGCATTCCATATGTTGGAGTCTAGGAAAAGTGAGTCACGCAGTCTGGGCAATGACAATGAGTTCCTTCATGAAACGTAGAAAACAGAAATTCACATTTCAGATATCAAGAGGGCAGGGCAAGTCCCCTGGGAAATTCTAGAGTCCATGGCCACTGTGTCTTCTTAAGTCTCCTGTGCACACTGCCCTCTCCCTGAGACCTGATCTCTCCCACCTCCTGCATCCTGGCTTCCTCTTCCAGGGAATGAGGGCATTTAAGAAAATGCTCTTCAAATTTGACAACTGAAGATTCAGAGTGAACTTATACAGTTTGTTAAACGAACCCACTTTCAAGGCATGTTCCCCTTTCCAAGTCCAATTAACCTATTTCTGTACTGCGTCCTTCATGGAGCTCTGTCCCACACCTTCTTAAGGAAATACTTAAATTTGTTACTTTGCCTAGATACGTTAGTTTGCCTAGAGATGAGTAAATAAATCTGGTATTGACTATGGTTCTTGGAGCTGTGACTTTGAGAGCAGTGTGGTTCAGTAGAACAGCACCTGCTGCAGCTCAGCCCTGGGTTCTAATCCCAGCACCACCAGTTACTAGCTACCAGGGAATGAACTTCTCTGAGCTGCATTTCCTTACCTGTCAGAGGATAATAGTATCTTCTCACAGTGTTGCTATAAGGATTGCACTAGATATTGTATGTCAGTATGACTTATGTCTCTCGGTAACTGTTAGTGCTATATGAATTTTTGCTACAACATTCAAATTTAGTGGCATTCACTAGGGAACCAGGGTCAGAGAGCTACAAGCCTATGAGACAGTGAATTCAAATAGAAAATAGAAACCTGCAGTGGTGTTCCCAGTACTGAGTTCCTCTTCAGAATTAAGAGAAACAATCTCTTATCTTCATTGGAAAGAGACCAGGAAAGGGGGGGATTGTGAATGCAGTTATTTTATATTTTTCCATTGGGTAAAAGACAAACTGGTTAATCCTCTGAAAAGAATTGGAGGTTGGTAAATTTTCATGTTTCGTTTTTATCCCTGGCTCATTATTTTTAAAAGTAGGACAAGAGTTCCCAGCCATGTTATCTTCCAAATGTATTATTGGAGAGAGTACTCACTGAGTGCCTGTCACTGGTATAGCAACCTGAAGATGTGTAGAAATCCTTATTCACATTTTATAGATGAAGACACCGAGGCACAGAGAGGCTAAAAACTTAGACAAGGTCGCACAGCTAGTAAGTGATGGAGCCAGGATTTAACTTAGCCGTCTAATAGCCCAAGTGGGATGATGGCTTAGGCAGGAAGGCTCACTGTGTGCTCGAGGACCTTCTCTCTTAGCCACAGAGACAGGGAGCAGCTAGAGCTCCCCTGAGACCTGCTTGTATGATACCGTTAGGGCAGTAGAGGCTCAGAAGAAAGGATCCCTGGGCACTGGAGCAGTCGGGGTTGGCTGCTAGAAGGGCTGCAGTATGACTTTCATGGGACCCTTCCTCCATAAAAAAAAATAAATCAATATTATATGTTATGACTGTGTCGGTATAGAGATGAATAAAATACAGGCTGGATTCACTACTATATGTTCATTACTATTATGTTCATTGTTTTCTTGTGATTTTAAAAGAAATTACATTAAAACATTTTTGTGGGCCCCTAAAAGTACCCTGAGCCCCAGGCTCTGTGCCCCTTGTGCCTGGTGGACAGGTTGGCCCTGCGCTTGTGATGGTGTGGACGTTCAGCCATGCTCTGAAGAATGGGTAGAAGGAATTTGAGTAAATGGGAAACAAGGATTTTAGGTAATTGCGTGAGCAAAGGGAATGGGGAATGAACATTACCTAAGCCGGGCACCCCAGCTGCCCAAAGGGAAGAATGCTTGTTGGAATAGAGGGCGATATGGGAGCCTTGAAGACCCGCCTGAGGCATCTTGGACAGGCTGAGTCACAAAGGAGAAAAAGAGAATTTAGAGACGTCAATACCCAAAGCCAGTTGAAGAAGGATCAGAACCCATCCCTGATAAAGGTCTCATCCACTCGAGGCAACATGAGAAAAATAAGGACAATGTAGTGAGTTTTTAATAAGGCGGATTTATTCCATGGAAGGAGCTGTTCTTCTTATGTGTTAAATCCTTCATGATTTGGGGGTTTAGACATGTCCTTACATTATAGTGAATGAAGGTGACAGCTCTAGTAAATGGCCATTTCTTTTAAAGTGTTTGCGTGGCAAAAGTTGACAACTCTAAATTGGCCCCCAAAATGATTTTGAATTTTTGATTTTGGTTGACAAAATCCGAAGTTGTTGAAATCACTGTACTAGAAAATCTCTTGCCCTGAGGAAGAGAGCCCAAGTTCTCAGTGACCCCAGTGCTCCACCAGCCTCATCATTTAGATTCCATATTCCGTGTCCCCATCCTACTGGGACATGTCTCCACAGCTCCAGTCAACAATCCCTTTCCTCCAGGGGTGAGCAGCCCCCCACCTGTCTCTCAGCCACCATAATAGCTGTCACCTGGCTGTCTCTTTACCCTTCGGTTCCTCAGTGGTCACTGTCTTCTGCAGTCTCACTGGCTGCTCTTCTTCCTCCCCTCCCCTCACTGTCTGGATGGGAGGGGGCTTCCAGAAGGTGGGCAATAACAGAAATCAACTTGAAAGGTACATCTGATTCTCTAGCCTAAAAAAAATTGCTTATGCCTTGCTCATCTCTCCCGGTCTCTTTGAGCTCTGTATTTATGGAGGAAAGCCCTATGTTTGGCTACGCGTAGGCCGGCACACACAGATCCTTTTTGAGTAACATGATGCGGCTGAATGAGTAACATGATGACTAGAATGTAGCGAGTTGCTGTGGCCTTGGGTGAGAGAAGTAAACGTGGGCTAACCTCACTGCATGCATACGCGGAATGAGTGTGGATGAGCGGCCTTTGCAGACACACTCAGGAGGAATGTCTGAAAGCACAGAGTGGGGAGGAGGCTCTTGCAGCGCCAGAGCCCAAGGTGGTGCAGAATAGAAGAGTGAAAGGATTCACGGCCTAGCACTCACTCGGATGTGCTGGTCTCCACCAACAAGCAGTGAGACCCGCCTGAGTTTGAATCCCAGCCCTGTGACCCACTCACTACTTGATGACCCTGGGCAAGGCCTAGCCAGAAAAATGGAGCTACTGAGACCTGCCAAGCAGGGCGAGGTGAGAAAGTGAAATAGAGCTCCGAAGGCCTTGTGGATGCTCAGTGGTTATTTTTTAAAGAAAACCCTTTCTTGACTGTTCTGCTCTCCATGGTGTGAAGCCCAGAGACTACCCTGGACTCTTCTAGCTGAGTCTTACCTTCCTTCTCCTGGGTGCGGGGGAGTCCTTGTGTGGTGTGCCCGTTCCCCTCTCTCTGTCCAGCCGTTTGTCCCAAACACTCTGCTTTATTCATTTGGTCACAGTAGTTATCTAGTGTTTTAGTATCAAACATAGGCCTGTGTTTATTGGAGAAATAAATTCTGTCCTCTCTAAGACCATCCTAAAAAAAATAAATAAGGCTGTATTTTCATGTCTATTTTCTGAAGTTGCCGATGCACCTTCAATATATGTTCTATTTATTTTCCGCAGACAGTAGTTCCTCAGGGAAGAACAGAAAAAAGGAAGATTATATTTTTGAGTCAAAGAGTGATCGAGGAGGAGGGGAACACCCAGCCCCCGAAGCAGGTAAATGTGTACCTTGGAGACTCATTCAGAGGACCGCATAAACATTGACAGGACCACACAGCCTCTAGTTGAGGATAGTAGATGAAGCTGCAGGAGTTCATGACACGAGCAGTGACCTATGGATCAGAAGAACTGTTGTGTTCTCATCTCCTCTATCATGTGTCATCTTTGGGCTCTTGAACTAATAACCACACATCTTTGGACCTCAGCTTCCTCCTTTACAAGTTGAGTGGGCTGGATAATCCCTCTAGTCCCTTCCAGGTGTAACATTCTATGGAAAGAGCAATGCTCACAGCACAGTGGTTAGGAACACAGCCTCCAAAATCAGACGCCAAGGCTCAAGTCCTTGCTCCACCACTGAGCTCTATGACTTTGGGCGTTATCTTCTCTCTCTGGATCTCAGTTTCCTCATTAGGAAGATGGAGATAATGACCTATACCTGCCTCACAGAGTTGTCAGGGAGAATGAATGGGACAACTAATAGGAAGCATTTAGCACACTGCTTGGCTCATACAATGAGCCAAATAAATGATGGCTATTGTGATTGGGTGATGTATGACACCACAGGAGTGAAGGTCTTAGAGCACCCAGTTCTCTCTCCACGTGCTCTAGTGACAGAGATGGAAGACAGTAGGAACAGGGAAAGGGTGTGGGAGGTTAAGGGAATATTTAGTAAATGAGGAAGAATACCATAATTCCATAATTGTGCTTGTTTTTAACGAGAAAGAAAACACTTTTGACATAGTCCTGTTGAAAGGCAGGTTTTAGTCCTAAATCCGACAAATTAATTAGTAAAAGAAGATTTAGGAGAACAAAATATGATTCTTAAGTTATAGATCTAAACATTGAGAAACTTGCCTTTCACCCAAGAGTCGTCTTTGTAATATCTGGAGAGTATTAAAGTATCAATTTAAAGAATAGATGGCTAAACTAATCCAGATACCAAGAACCTAGATGCTACCTTGTCTGCTGGCCTGCTGGACTTACCCTGTCCCAAGATATCTGAATAAAAAGATCCCCGTCCCCATCGACATACAAAGGGAAACCAGGGGGCCGGCCAAGTGGTGTAGTGGTTAAGTTTGCACGCTCTGCTTCGGTGGCCCGGGGTTCACAGGTTTGGATCCTGGGCACAGACCTACACACCGCTCATCAAGCCATGCTGTGGCAGCATCCCACATACAAAATAGAGGAAGATGGGCACAGATGTTAGCCCAGGGCCAGTCTTCCTCAGCAAAAAGAGGAGGATTGGCAATGGATGTTAGCTCAGACCCAGTCTTCCTCATAAAAAAAAAAAAAGGGAAACCAGGCCTGCCCCTTGCCCGGTTGGCCGGTACCCATTCTGGGTATGGTTATGAATGTCACTCCCAGTCACAGGAACAGAATACTCAATTCATCCCCTTGTCTGGTTTCTGAGAAAACTATCATGATGTGTTTAGAAGGAGTTGGAAACTTTTAAACTTTTAAATCTCAAATTACCCAAACTAAAAACATTGAAGAAACTGTGCCACCTAAGTATTGAAACGTCTAGAATAATTTTCAGTATTCTAGCAAGTACTCTGTGGGAGATTTCATTTTCCTTGTCTTCGAAGCACTAAACAGGAATCAGATTTGAGAGTTCAGCAACCTCATATCTGACTTGGCCAACAGAAAATTCCCCTGGATTTTATGTCTGCTTTATTGTTACCACAGCTAAACCTGAGCCCAGACTTGAGATTGGATCTTCAACCACAGCCCCCTTCCCTGTAGCCAAAACACTGGTGATTGTCTTTACACAAGACACCAACATGTAGAAAGGCAGCTTCAAACCACTGTCCTGCCCTGAACAAGCAGAACCAGGATAGGTGTTGGGATCCAGTTTGTAAGAAATGGTTTGGGGTTCGTGGGGTTTCGGTAGGGGTTGGCCAAAGTCTGTTTTTTTGCCCCATTCCTTTGTAACATATCCAACTTATGTGGCTGGTAGAGGAGGATGCAAGAGAACTGACACCTTCCAGGGCCTGAGCCCTTTCAAAACTTCTTCCCTCAGGGTGGCCATGAGGAGACTCTAGTAGCTACTAAGGCCCCAACCTGTTGGCCTGGAGAAATTCAGCGGTGATTCTGACTCCTCCAGAGGGGTTTGGTGTGTGTGGAATGTCTGAGGCAACTCTAGAATCAGGTTCTAGACTGTTGGTTTCTCACAGATGTTTATCTTTCACAATTCTCTATGGGAATACCAGATTCATCCAGACTTTGTTTGGTACCCAGCAGTCACTAACACACCTTCCCCATCCCCTCCTCCTGCATCCAGACACTTCCAGACTGTTCTTGAGAATCTTGTTCAGGAGTTTTACCTGGGATTCTACAAACACACCAGAGGTTGAAATGCCTCTGTATGTACTCAGTATGTACTCAGCTCCAGGTGCTCTGTCCTCAAGAGGAGGCCCCCTATGGCTGGACCAGTTTTAAGTCCAGCAAATCAAAGCTGTCAGGAGTGGACGTCCCCAGGTACCTACCCCCAAATGTACACACTCGTCTGTTTCCACCCACCTTCCCTTCCTTTCCTCCAGGACTAAAGGAGAAGGTGTCCTTCCAAGGTCAGTCTCTCCCCTGACCTTGATGCAGCCTGTATCTCCTCAGGTACATTTCTCCAGATGCATTTTATGCATCTCTCCCGATGCATAAAAATCAAAATTGCATCCCTCACCCTTCAACATCCCTGTAAATGAATTCCCGATTGCCAAGTCCAGTGGCCTCTCCAGGCTTCAGCTCACTTGACCCTCCTTAGCATGTGATTGAGCTCAGCACTTTCCTCTTGAAATAGTCTCTTCCTTCTGCTTCCAAGACTCCCCTTTCTCCAGGGGGTCCTCCCATTTCTCTGTCTTTTTCTGTTCTTTCGGTTCTTTTCTTTGGTCTGCCCTTTTAAGTGTTGGTTTCCGAGGGCCTTGTTCACGACCCTCCTTGCTTCTCCCTTTCTCTCTGACAATCTCACCCACTTTCATGTGCAAACACCACCTTGATGCTCAAGGCTCTCACATATTTAGGCTCAAGTAATCCAAGAGCCTGATAGAAGATTCCACCTGGATCTGCCATAGGCATCTCAATCTGAAAACATCAAAAAATAAACTTATCTCCCCCACACAGGCTCCATCATACATCTAAATCACTCAAGCAAAAATCCTACGAACCAGATACGTGGACCACTCACTCCTTTTACGTCTGTACTTCTTCATATATAATTCTGTCATAGTAACTATAACACTGTATTGCATTTTTTCATTTAAATGTCTATCTACCCCGACTTGAAGTCATTATAAAACTCTCTCTTTTACCCGTTGGAGGAGTGCAGTACCATGGAGGTTCTGGAGCTGCCCTGTCTGGGCCATACCCTAGCTCCACCATTTACCATACAGACTTCAACGAGTCACCTAACTCTTGATGCCTTCGTTCCTCATTTATAAAATGGGGATGAAAACAGTACCAAGTCCTATGGTGTTGTGGGAATTAAATGATTTCAGCTGTACAGGACTGAGAACAGTGCTGACATCTTTAGCATTAGCTTATCATCTTTGATCACAAGCACTATTTTGGCTAAGGAAAAAAATCTCTTTAGTTCTCCTTCATAGGGTTTTTCCTGTGGGATTGGTGCTAGACACCCAGATGAGAAGCCGACTTTAGAGGCCTGCAGGAGTCTGGAAGGGACAGGGTGCTCCAGATCAGTCTTCCTTGTTGTCAAGCTCAGCAGGCTCCATTCTTAGTCTGACCCACGCCTGGGCAGGCCTGGCTTGCAGACG
Organism: Ceratotherium simum simum; assembly: GCF_057802395.1. Classification (NCBI taxonomy): domain Eukaryota; kingdom Metazoa; phylum Chordata; class Mammalia; order Perissodactyla; family Rhinocerotidae; genus Ceratotherium; species Ceratotherium simum. The sequence goes on along the minus strand of NC_141937.1, from coordinate 26,687,704 downwards.
AGATGGTGGAACTATTTTCAGCCGCAGGTGGCTTGCCAAGTGGTGGAACTAGAGGAGCAAAAATCTCCATTGCATAAGCTGATTCTGTAACATTTTCTGTATTTATTCATTCATTCTGCATTAATTAAGAGCCATGTGCCTAACACCGAGCTATACACCAGCATATTTTGAAGTAAGTTTTCAACAATGGTTCTACTGGCTGAGAGAAGGTTCCCTGGATTTAGAAAAGGAAATAAATTTCTTAAAGCCCTAACCAGAACCAGAAATCAGGAGTTAGTCCCTACGTATTTTATGAATCCATAAAGGTAATCTATGACTACAGTGAGAAAACGTCCTGTGGTCACAGGTCTTTGTGGCTGTCCATTTACAGAATGTCTGTTACAGGTGGATGGAAGGTGATCCCACTGCAACATTGGTACCCACTGATGCTGTACAAATTTGGTAGGGACCTGGTAAAGAATTTGGTTTTAAAGAAGTCTGGGTTTGAGACCTAGACCTGCAATTTACAAGCTACGTGCTCTTAGGCCAACTACTTAATCTCCCTGCACCTCAGTTAATCTGCAAAATGGTGGTAGTGCGGGTACCTGCCTGAGTTTTCCAGATTACGTAGGGCATGCAAAGTGCTTATCGTATATAAACTGTGGCTGTTACTGTTACTAACCGCTGACCTGCCCTGCTCACTTCTCGCCTTGTCACAGGTGCAGTGCTCCCCCTGGCCCTGGGTTTGGCCATCACTGCTTTGCTGCTTCTCATGGTTGCCTGCCGGCTCCGACTGGTGAAACAGAAACTGAAAAAAGCTCGTCCCATTACATCTGAGGAGTCTGACTACCTCATAAATGGGATGTATCTATAATAAGTGTAATTTAAATAGCTGGGGGCAAGGACATGTTTCACTTATAATTTATACATATATTGGGTTCTGGATATTGACAACCTCTTTTGTTTTTAACTGGGCTAAGAAAACTACTGAAAGCCTAGAAGATTCTGCAAATCTCAAACCTTTGTCTTTATCGTGGAAAGATTTTCCTTGGGAAGTATGTGAAATATTTTGAAATTTAGAGAGGAGTCCATATGATTAAAGTCTTTCACAAATCTAATTCTAATTAAGCTGTCCCTGAAAATGGAAATGTGTAGTTAGCCAAGGCAGAAAATTCAGGAAGTATCCTTAGAATGGCAGTGTTGACCCATTACTTTTCAGAAGCCCACGTGGGCCCCTGGCAACCTTGGGCCCCCCTGTGCACAGCTTTCCCTGGTTCTGTGGGTTCTCTTCCTCACTTTAAGCTTCCAATGCTCTCCTTCCTCTTCGCCCCTTCAAAACCTGCTTCTGAGAACGGATCTCAAGTGAGTTTATACCTCCAATGAGATGTTGTTACCTGTGGCAGGAATATCTAGATTATAAACCTTACGAGAGTCAGTGAGTCCTCAGGGAAGGTGCAAGTGGGTTCTTCTACATCATGTCATGTAGATGGCTGCCTCATTAGGCTGACCTTTGGGAGGAAAAACCCAGACTTTGGGTTGCAGATAGCTCTAACATGGTCATGAAGTGAGACAGGAAATCAAGGTGGAGGCAGAGAGCCTGGCAGCTCAAACATGTTAACGGAAACTTAGCTGAGGGCAAAGTGAGCCAGGAGGACCATTAGTTCTTTCTTGTGTCTGCTCAGCACTACCTGACGGTCCAGGACACAGCAGCTCATGTGTAGAGTCCCTGGTTTTCAGCGTTAGTCTGTGCTGATGGGAGAGCAAAATGCATTCAAATTGAAAAGCAGAACATGGAGTGGATTTCTGGTTATAGCTTTTGTGAAAAATGTCACATGGTTAAGTATCTGCAGGTTCTTTTATCCAATGGAATGAGTCACTTTTCCCCACTATTTACTTAATGCTATACAACGGTATGATGTGCAATCAGCTAACGCCAGGCTTATGTATTCCCAGAGCATAAAGCAGTTTTGCACAAATTTATCTTTAGAGAAAACCGGCATCTAGCTGAGCATCTTTTCCCTTTTAATCTGTAGGATTTTAAAAGCAAATTATTCCCATCACCACTTAATGCCAGCATTTTAACACATTCTAGAAATTACTGAGAGGAATGGATAGTGCGGTGCCTGTCTACACCCACATGATGTTCCTATTTACATAATATAGTTTTTTACCATAAGTGGCAAATCTTTTAAAATACTTGAAAACACTCTAGAACCCTTTCAGACCCTTTCTCTTTCAGAGAACCAACCCCTCAGAACCTGAAGTAGGTTGTTCATTTAGCAAAGGGCTTAATTTGGGTTGGAGATACAACTGAATGCATTAACAAATGGATAGTTAGTTCTAGAAAAACAAAGAAATTTGTTGTTTTATTTCCTGAGAAACTCAAGCATTTTGCTGAATGTTTAGAATTGAGCAGATTTAAATGTCTCCTCAATGGCGTTTTGAAGGATGACTGTGAGTGAACTCATGGTGTTTGTGCTCTGTCTGTGATGCTGGGCAGTTTGTTTTTATATGGACGATGTCGCCTACAGCCACACCCAACAAAATCAAAACCGATGAGGCATGCATCTTTCAATACATCTTTTATACACGAGGAAATTAAACAATTTAGTATTGCTATGGTGTTCAAATACCTGAGAAGAGATGTCTCGTATCTGTGTGTACAATATTCCTTTAATAAATTGTATTTTATTCTTAAACCTTTTTGTACAACTTTTTAATAGAATCCTAAATTGCTAGTATTTCCTGAGCTGTTACTAGATGATGTGGATTTAATCATACCAACCCTATTTTACAAAGGGAGAAATTAAGGATTAGAGGAGAATCCAAGTCCTCAAAACATTTATATTTTCAAGTGCAATGAATGGGACTTTTAAAGTTCCCCTTACTTATGATTATCTGATTGAAGGAGTTCTGCATTTAAGCCAATTTAAAAATAATTTTAAAGGGAAAGTTGTCCACAATTTACCTGCCAAACATGTTCTTGGGTTTCATATCTCTTTTCCTGAGAAGAGGCCCACCTAAACCATCCTCCCGAAAACTTCAAACTTTTCTCCTTTAACCCTCAGTACAAGTCCATCCTCCCACAAGCATTTTCACATGTCAAGTCACCTGAGTATCAGTATGTCCTCTTCCACAGGAAAGGAACAGAGCTTGCTTTCTCCCACCAACTTCTCCGAACCTGGGCTTTGGCTCCATGATTCCTCTCACTCACCGCACCTCCTTTCCGTCACTGACGACTGTCCCATGTTTCCCCATGACCCGAACACCAAGATGCATATTTCTATTTGTTCCCCAGTTTTGCTGTTCAGTTTTGCTTGTTGATGAGTTACCTGGCTTTCACCTGTGTACACACACTACGGTGAAGCGCGCCCCAGGACGCAGGCACCATCCTTAGCATCACGTCACACTGATGATGCCAGGTAACCTCAGCATCCGAGCCTGAGATGCTGTCATTTGGGGTCACTGAGAAATTATATTGTCCCAAACCGTTTCACGTTTGGCTGCGTTCTCTAGGAGTATGCCTCTTTGTTCCTCGCGCAGTTATTCCAGTTGTCTTTTCTGGACTCCAGGTTTTCTACAACTGTTGGCTTAAAACTGAAGGAGAATTTCTAACAGAAAACTGCCCAGGCTGCATACAGAGGGAAGAGCTGCGCTTGCAGTGCGCTGTTCCCAAATGTTCTCATCTCCCTGGCTTCTTAAGCAGCTGTCTTGCTGACTTTTCCTTAGGTACTGGCCCCATTTTCCCAGCTCTTTTGCCCTACTCAATTCTAGTCATCTCAAGATGAAGTGTGTATTTCAAGTTATAGCTACTTAAATGGCAAACACTTATAGACTCTTTGGCTAATATGAAACCACCAAGGATGAAAATAAGGTTAGACACACAAAACTGAATGTGTTCAGGACTGGACTGAACGGTTAGAACGGAGCCTTCTCCTGCATTTGCTTTATTTAGGTCTAAGTATGTTTTCATTCCTAGTTATTTTAATTCTCAGATCACAATAATTTTTAATTTTGTATGTCACCACACTGTAAATTGGAAAGAGATCAACTTACAATATCATTCAGCTTAAAGATCTTTTTATGAAGTTATTTCAAAACTTAGAAAACTCCTCAAAACAAATTTTAATACCAAACTATTTTTATTTTTTTTGTGTCTGAGGAAGATCAGCCCTCAGCTAACATCTGCCAATCCTCCTCGTTTTGCTGAGGAAGACTGGCCCTGGCCTAACAGCCATGCCCATCTTCCTCCACTTTATATGGGACGCCGCCACAGCATGGCTTGACAAGCGGTGCATCGGTGCGCGCCCGGGATCCAAACCGGCAAACCCCAGGCCACCGCAGCAGAGAGCACCCACTTAACCGCTTGCACCACCGGGCCGGCCCCAAAACTATTTTAATTTTTACCAAAAAGCTTAGGGAAATTTGTGTTGAATATATGGACTTTTAAAAAAAGTTCTTTCATTTTCGTACATCATCATTTCATGACTGAAGACTCAAAGACCCAAATAAATCAGAAGGCAGTGTTCTTATATTTAAAACAAAGCAGTTTCACAGACAAAAAGATTTAGCTAAATCTCTAAATATGTTATCTAGAGACTTGTGTATAGAAGAATACAGAAATCAGAACCGTGAACTGTGAGTCTGAGACCGTGCCTTCCATTTTTTGGCCAGTGAGCGGGATAGGCCGACACTCCTTCACAACACCCCTCCCCATAACTGCCTGGTCTGTTTTATCCAACTGTTGCCTACAACCTGTCCGCTCAGTGGAGCCAGCATCTTACAGAGAGCAGGTCTTTTTCCCCAGAAAATACTCTTTTTGCAACTGATTGAAAACTGATACAATAGTGTTAACATGGAAATTCTGCAGGCTCTTTGATCCATAACGTAATCTCTAGGCAAAATCCTGACAGGATAATCACCAAAAAGATAAATCAATAGTGCTGGCAGAAGAAAAACTACTCCACGTGATGTGATCCTTTGCGGGGCAGTGAAGTGTTCGGGGTGTGGGGATTCAAATATTAATGTCCTCAGCTGCCCCAGGCCCCTCGACTGCTACCCTCCCATGTTTAAAATGTCCTCAGTATTGCCATCACCTGCCTTTGGACAAAAAATTATTGTTCCTGTGATACCCATCCTATCGGAACACTCCACCTGAGCGAGAAGGAGTCCTTCAGATCCGGCAGCCTGGATCTTCCCCTCATGTTAGGAAACGAAGTGAAGGGAAAGGAAACAAGGGGAGAGAAGAAGGGAAGGAGGCACTCACGGCCCAGCTGGGCCCTACAGGAACCCAAGTCAGATGCTTCCTCTGCCCAGAGGCCCGGCCCAAGCAGTACAAAGGCAGTTAAAGGGACGAAGCCAGGGCCGCCCCAGTGCTGGAGACGTTGAGTGCGCGCTCCACTTCAGCGGCCCAGGGTTCGCAAGTTCGGATCCTGGGTGTGCACCGATGCACTGCCTGTCAAGCCACGCTGTGGTGGCGTCCTATACAAAGTGGAGGAGGATGGGCACGGACGTTAGCCCAGGGCCGGTCTTCCTCAGCAAAAAGAGGAGGAGTGGCAACAGATGTCAGCTCAGGGCTGATCTTCCTCAAAGACAACAACGAAAAAGATGAAGCCTAAAGTGGGGAACCAAAATTACTGTCGTAGCAATGACAGTAGAAAGATTAAGGGTAAGGAAATTATCAGACTTGTTTTCCTTTTTATTATATTACGATACACAAAACAAATTTCCTTGGCCCCATGGGCAGCCATTTTCTTCAAGCAGGATTTTTTCACGGGTACTCTATTTGAGCCACCCTTTAAGTACAATGGGGACAAAACATTGTCATCTTCCTGAAAAACAGTAGGAGAAATTGAGAGAAAACTGAAATCTGATCAGAACTCGTTTGTTTAACTGAATATAGTTCTTTAAGAACACAATAAGTTGTAGGAAATGATAATTTATATCCTAGAAGAATTTTAGCACTTACCAAAAATAAGTTATTGGCCTTTTAAACCTCATTTAGGACATTTTTTAAATTACCCATGTTTGGGGGTTGGCCTGGTGGCGCAGGTGGTTAAGTGCGCGCGCTCCGCTGCGGCGGCCTGGGGTTCACCAGTTCGGATCCTGGGTGCGCACTGACGCACCGCTTGTCAGGCCATGCTGTGGTGGTGTCCATATAAAGTGGAGGAAGATGGGCAGGGATGTTAGCCCAGGGCCAGTCTTCCTCAGCAAAAAGAGGAGGATTGGCAGATGTTAGCTCAGGGCCGATCTTCCTCACAAAAAAATAAATAAATAAATAAATTACCCATGTTTGTTATTTCATTTGCAACCCTAGTACTCAATTACCATAGTCATATGAGTTCTTTTAGTGCCATATGAAACTACTGGAAAATCTGTTAACATTTAGCTGAAAACCAGCAACACCCACCTCTGTAATGAAACAAAATTAAAGAGCTTTATTTCTTGGCTGACAATCAGATGCCGAGAATCTTCAAAGAATTCATGAGTATTAAGTTACTACTAAAAAATGTTATTCTATTTTAAAATACATTGAATTTTTTTAAGATGCTTTAGTATAAGTACCTTATAGTCAATTTAAGAAGTGTAATCAACTTTTTTTTTTAACAATGCAGTGTTTTTAAAAGGGTAAGGGATTTTAAATATTTGCACGGACAATGTTAATGTATTATTTTCCCCCAAATGTCATTTTTTTCAAATGTTACTGGTTGCGAAAGAGTTGAAATCTTCATTAGACACTGGAATTCTTATTTTTAATTCTTGAGAGCTAGATTTGGCTTTAACAAAATCAAATCTATAAAAAAAACATGTTGTTTCAATAGGATCTCACTAGTCTGGAACTTTTAAAAATCTTTTCATTGTTGTCCTTCATATTATATAAAGGAATCACTTCTATTAAGGAAAAGTGAAATACTAAAATATTTTAGAAATTATGAATACTAAAGATTAAAGAGACATTTCTTATCTCTGACCAACACATACAAATTCAACTCTCAGAAAGAAAAGCTCTTAGACCTAGTTAAAATTATTTCCACCTCTGTCCACTTATTGATGCTTTCTCAAAATGCATTCCTGTTTATTCAACAGTTAAACGTTTTAATTCACAAAAGTGTAAAGGCCAAGAGCAGCGCTAGCATGGCATCTCTCTACACCAAGCAGGTGGCACTTGGTTTGTCCTATCCCTCAACCAGACTGCACACTCCTTGAGAGGAAGAGCCTTTTTCTATGCCCAAGACGTAACATAGAGATTTACATATAATAAAATGTTGGTAATGGCTAGGAAGGGTACAGACTAGTGGATAAGTTTAAGAATTAGTCCTATAGAATACTTGATCTTTGAAACTACTCAAATGACACTGACTCCTGGACCGAAAGAGCATGGCCTGGGTCCAGAGGCAATACCAACAGCAAAGTGAAGCCAGCAATGGACTTCACCTCACAAGTCTTGGCCACCAACCAAGGCTAGCTCCCTGTGTCTGAGACCTTGCCCAAAAAGAGACTCTAGTGAAAAGATGTATGCATAATTTTTTTAAGCCATTTTTCAAGAAGTAATGTTTCAGACTAGAAGAGGTGGGCAAGGGCCTCACCCCCTCCCTAAGGATCTACTTGCCAGAATCACACGCACTTGCACACAGCAGCGGGAAGGGCTTATTTCTTCAAGTTCTAGAATCCTTAGACAAACTAAGATCCTATTATAAAAGGTATAAAACTACATTTAAACAGATCCCCAAGTGCTGCTGCCTTCTTAGGAACTCATTTTACAATCATTATATTAATAAATCTATTTATAGGTGAGAGATGGGTTTTGGTAAATTTATCCTCAAGCCTCTTCTTCCCTGACATGAAGTCAACTCATTCACTCACTCTTTTGGCATTTATAATACATCTACAAGAGGACAAGCCCTATGTTAGGCAAAGAAACATGATCAATGAGGTGTAGTTCTTGTCCTCAAGAAACACAGTCACATTCTACAAACGTACAATTTTGGATTAATGCTATTAACCTACTCAGATTTCATGAAACGGAGCAAAAGAGACACAATTTTTCCTCTGATCTTAGCATTCGGTATCTGGTAGACATGCAGTTCTTTCTTCTATATTCAAACACCACCAACGCCTCTTTTACTTTTAACTTTATTTGGCAAAGCAGCACTGCATAAACTGTTCAGTAACTAGGACACAGCTTACACAGCATGTTAAATTCATATACATTATCAGCAGCAAATTAGAAACAGAAAAACAATACTGAGCTACAAGTCTCCTATACTTGTTAAAGAGAGAAAGAAAGAACTACGTCAATTATGTCCAATCTGAACGGCTGAGGGTTTTCAGGGGCATCACCTGCCGTCTTCTTAAGTGTCAATATTGACAAAGGCTTAGTTGTATGGTAACAGAGCAGCCGACTGGATCTACAGCATGCTAGTCTATGACACCACAGCAAAAGCTTTACAAAAGCATCTAAGAGACATCCAAAAACCAAGAATCTGAACTGGTGAATGGTGGTGTTATCTGATGCACAAAAGCAATCTCATAAATTCATATTGGAACAGAATTAAGTGTCTAAGAAAAGAAAAACCACTCTTCAAAATCAATTCATAAACTAAGTTGTCCATTTTGCAGAACCCCTTCTTTTAATATTTTAAAGTAAAATGTGGGCATGTTAAAGTAACAATACACAAATTTATACCTTGCACCCCTCCTCTACCAATTTGGCTTCTGTGCCTCTTTGAAGAATGAGAAACCCTACAAAACCACACATTTTCATGCTGAAAATAAGAGTGTAACAAAGTCCAAAACAAGCTGTGATGCTGTTGGTTTTCAAAAAGCTCTGAGGACTGAGATGAGCAATCCACTGTAATATTATTTACTGGTCAAGCTGATGTTGCTTTTACAGTTCGTCCCTGGGGAAAAAAAAAGAGAGAAATATATAAGTAGGAGTTCCATACTGCAAAACTTGGCTTTCTAATAGTTTAGGTACACTATTAAAAAATCAGTAAAAATACACTGATCCCCAAGCAATATATTATTTTTAAAAAAAGAGCAAACAAAGCAAAAATGGAAGCCAGCCATTTCAAACATCTCTCATGCTACTCCAGAATGAAGTATGAAACCTAAAGGGCCTGAATTCTTTGTTTCTTAATTCTAATGATAACTTCCTTTAAGATCAAAAAATTTAGAGAAGTTATAACTTTTAGTCTAGGATCTTGCTAATACTATTTATTGTAAAATGACGACTTGAGTATTTAGAGTTCAAATAATTTTTTATAGTTGCATTCACAAAATTGGACAAAAATTTAGTCTTTTGCTTAGAGTATCTGTTAGCAATTGTTGAGTGAGTCAATTCAACCCAGACTCTTCGGGAGAAAAAGCATCATCTGTAGGTATAATACACCTGTCAGCTGATTTCATAAGGCAGCTTTATCAGCTCCAAAAGAAACCATTCGCTCAGCCAGGTGCAGCACTGTACCAGTAACTGCCAGTGAGAGGAAGAAAGGAATAAAAATGCAGTCTAAAATAAATTGTATGGTATATAAATTATACCTCAATAAAGCTGTTAAAAGTGAAAAAATAAAGCTATGAGAAAAGTCTAAAAGCTTCATATTTGAGGGGAATCTGAGTGACAAAAACATTATTAAACACTCAAGTACTTCAGGGGTAAAGAAGTGCGATGTTTGCAACTAAATCTCAAAGGAAAAAATATTACATATATGTATATGTAGAAATAGAGAGGGAGTGAGAAAGCAAATGTGGAAAAATATCAATAACTTGTAACTGGATGAAGAGATTCAGTTCTTTGTACTATTCTTGCAATTTGTTTCTAATAACAATCAAAAAAATTTTTTAAAGTTGTTAAAATAAATTTGAAGGGAAGATAAATAAAGAGCTAAAATTTCCCAGGTAAGTGGTGAATTAAGTGATTATCGGACAATATGATTTTTAAAAAAACTGAATTTTGTAAATTGTGCAAGAAAATATTTTAAAAATTACTTCTCCCACAAACTGCCTTTATCATACAGTACTGGATTATCTGTTAAATGATAACTTATCAGTTCTGGTTCCTCTTAATATATTCTTCTAAATAATTTAAGTACTATAATTCTCACAGAACAGCTTTTACTTAAGTTCATGCAAACATTAAAATATTTAATCTTCAAAGAGTTCACTTGCAAAGTGCTCTTTTCATAAATTAAATTCACTTCTGCTTTTTAAAATATGAATTGAAGATACTATTGTTTTTTAAATAATTTACCACATTTTATTTACCTGTTGCAAGGCATTAAGGATACTGCAAATAAATATCCTTACTGCCCAACAACATAGTACAACATTTACAAATATCCTCTCCATTTAAAAAATTTTTTTTGAAAGGAAAAGGATAAAAACTCTCAATAAACTGGGTGTAGAGGGAACGTACCTCAACATAATTAAGGCCACATATGACAAGCCCACAGCTAACACCACACTCAATGGGGAAAAGCTGACAGCCTTTCCTCTAAGATCAGGAACAAGACAAGGGTGCCCACTCTCGTCACTTTTATTCAACATGGCACCGGAAGTCCTAGCCAGAGCAATTCGGCAAGAAAAAGAAATAAAAGGCGTCAAAATCAGAAAAGAAGTAAAACTGTCTCTTTTTGCAGATGACATAATATTATATATAGAAAACCCTGAAGACTACCAAAAAAATGTTAGAACTAATTCAATAAAGTTGCAGGATACAAAATCAATATACAAAACTCAGTCGCATTTCTATACACTAATAATGAACTATCAGAAAGAGAAATTAAGAAAACAATCCCATTTACAACTGTATCAAAAACAATAAAATACTGGGGCCGGCCCTACGGCAGTGTGGTTAAGTTCCATGCACTCTGCTTTAGCAGCCTGGATTTGCAGGTTCGGATCCGGGGCGTGGACCTATACCACCTGTCAGCCATGCTGTGGTGGCAACTCACATACAAAATAGAGGAAGATTGGCACAGAAGTTAGCTCAGCGCTAATCTTCCTCAAGCAAAAAAAGAGGAAGATTGGCAACGGATGTTAGCTCAGGGCAAATCTTTCTCAGCAAAAGAAAATAATTAATTAAATAATTTTTTTAAAAACAAATAAAATATCTAGGAATAAATTTAACCAAGGAAGTGAACGATCTCTATGCTGAAAACTATAAGCCATTAATGAAAGGCACTGAAGAAGACACAAATAAATGGAAAGAAATTCCATGCTCATGGATTGGAAGAATTAATATCGTTAAAAATATCCATACTTCCCAAAGCAATATACTGATTCAATGAAATCCCTATCAAAACTCTCAAGGTATTTTTTCACAGAAATAGAATAAACAATCCTAAAATTTGTACAGAACCACAAAGACCACAAATAGCCAAAGGCAATCTGGAGAGAGAACAACAACCTGGAGGCATCACACTTCCCGATTCCAAACTCTATTACACAGCTACAGTAATCAACACAGTATGGCGTTGGCATAACAGACACCTAGGTCAACGGAACAGAATAGAGACCCCACAAATAAACCCACACATATATGATCAATTAATTAAGGAGCCAAGAATACACAATGGGAAAGGAAAGTCTCTTCAATAAATGGTGTTAGAAAAACTGGACAGCCACAAGCAAAAGAATGAAACTGAACCTCTATCTTACAGCATACTCAAAAATTAACTCAAAATGGATTAAAGACTTGAATGTAAGACCTGAAACTGTAAAACTCAACTTAGTGTGGTAATCATTTTGTAATATATATATCAAATCATTATGTTGTACATCTAAAACTAATACAATGCTATATGTCAATTATATCTCAATAAAACTGGAAAAAAAATCATTGTAAAAAAAGGTTTAATGATGTGGGACAATGTTGATGACATTTTATTAAAGAATAAAAGGAAATTAAAAAATAATGCTACTGTATGATCTCAGGATTACAAAAGAGATGTATATAGATCTATGGATAAAAGAGTGAAAAAATATCTACCAAAATGTTAATAGTGGTTATCTCTGGGTTCTGGGGTTATGGGTGATTTTTATTTTATTCTTTGTACTTTTTTCTATTTTTATAATGCACATGCATTACTTTGGTAGTCAGAAACAGTATTCTTAAAAACAAATTGAAGGAAATGTACAGCACTAAAAAAAAAAAAAAAAAGGAAAAGACATTAAGTTTACAGATCTGAATGTTAACATTTAGCGTGCCAAGAAAAGCCAAAAGCTTGCTTCCAGTGCATATATAACCTTGTCACATCCTAGGACTCTAAAATCCATATAACTTTCAAGTTATTAATTTTTCCAAATGTTCAAAATTCTACTTAACCATATCTTGCTTTATCTAACATGCACAGAACATTTACAATAAAAAGTAGTATGTCCTAAATTTCTAGAAAGGTTCTTTAAAGTTGCTATATATGTACTAAATATATTAATTAGGTTAATAACTGTATATATTTTTTTATAATATATAATTATACATAATTTATTAGGTTAATAACTCTAAGCTACTAATATTTAGTATTGTATATTCCTTATCAAGAACAAATGAAAAGATGTACTACCAGGAAACAACAATCAAAATTCATGAACGCCAGTGCCGGCCCAGTGGCGCAAGGGGTTAAGTGCGCGCGCTCCGCTGTGGCAGCCCGGGGTTCGCTGGTTCAGATCCTGGGCGTGCACCAACGCACTGCTTGTTAAGCCATGCTGTGGCGGCGTCCCATATAAAGTAGAGGAAGATGGGCACGGATGTTAGCCCAGGGCCAGTCTTCCTCAGCAAAAAAGAAAAGGAGGAGGACTGGCATTGGACATTAACTCAGGGCTGGTCCTCCTCACAAAAAAAAAAAAAAAATTCATGAATGCTTTCTAATTAATGGGTTTTCCAAGGTAATAAAAGCTTTGTACAATTCACTTTGTACAAAGTATTATGAGAGAGATAAAAATTCCAAAAGCAACAGACTATATCCCTGCCTTTAAGGATGCAAAATATGTCATAATGCTGTAACATATGTAAAGAAATTAAAAAGGGACAAGATAGAAGGATATGGAACACAGGATCAGTTGGATACTCTAGGACCTACACTGTCAATCCTAGAAGTGCCCAATCAATTCATAACATCTCTTTCCTGAGTGCACGGCACTTCAAGACAACACCGACACAGCGCGTGTGGCATGAGAACCCGAAACATCCCTCAGTTTCACAAACCAGAGATGGACTTATTCCACTGACTCTTGTGGCTATTAAAAACAAAAACAAAATAAAACTTACCAGAAGATTAACAAAATATTGATTTCTACATATATAAAATACAAATTTAAAAAGTACTAAGAGTTTATGAAGCAACTAATACAACTTTCACTCTTGCACAGTCACGATCCTCATACTACAGGTTCCAGGTGTGTGGCCTATACGTCCACAAAGGGGCATTCTCTCCCCTTTGATTAATCCACCAAAATTACAAGTGACATTTTTCCAAGCATAAGGAGACATAAGTCTACATTCAGGTTTCTGGCTTTATTTGGCACTAGAAATACCGTATGATTTCCTTCATTAAGTAGTAGATAATAACAATAAACAAACACATAGAGACAGAGATTGGATTGGTGGCTACCAGAGAGGAAGGGGGGAGGGAGGAGGGTGAAAGGGATAATTCGGTACATGTGTGTGGTGATGGGTTGTAATTAGTATTTTGGTGGTGAACATGATGTAATCTATGCAGAAATAGAAGTACAATGATGTACACCTGAAATTTTTACAATGTTATAAACCAATGTTACTGCAATAAACAAAAAATTTAAAAAAAAATAAATAAAAAAAAATAAATGGAATGTCCACCAAAAAAAAAATATTTGGCACTAGAATTCAGCACACCCACTAGTTCTTTCTTTTCCATATAGTTTCTATCACACCTCCTCAGCAAAGATTGGACCCTCTGAGTGCACTGCAACTAGCTCTGGACTCCTCAAGAGAGAAGGATGGAAAGCTGGTAGAAACAAGAGAAGATTCATAGGAAAGCAGTAGGATGAGGTGTTCAATTAATCCTGAAGAAACTCTGAAAGAACAGAAATCTTCCAGCCTGGCAAGGAACTGACTAAGGAGTTTTCTAGATGATAATTCCCAAACGTGGGATGGGCACTTAGGAAATGGTAAGCGACTCTTCCTAACCACCTTCCACCCTCCACCCTCACCACCACTGCCCCCGACTGGCTACCTCCACCTCCTGTTACCCTCCTGAGATGGAATTCTGACCACTTGACTGCTTGGCTGCGAACACTTCAACTGCTCCCTACTGCCCTCAAGGCAGAGTCTGCACATATGCCTGCTCATCTTGTCTTTGGAATTTCTGGGGTCTCCCAGGTGACTCTTAAGTTCCAGGAGAATGGTCAGTTTCAAATTCACAGCTGTGTATGCCTGGCCCTAGTACAGTCCTGGCACAGTGGGCGTACACATGCTTGTTGAATTAATGAATGCATTAAGAAGGTCTTCACACTGAAAAATACTGAACAAACTTAACAAACTTAACAATGGAACTGCCCAAGAAAAGTATTACATGCAATTTAAAATAAACACAAATTTTTCTGTTGAGGACAGTTTAAGTACAGATTGGCCTGAAGGGGATAAAATACAGCACACAAAAACTAGGCGGTCTCTCAAATCTATTCCAGACCTAAATTTTAAAAGAAGCAGAGGCATCTGCTGCACGGGGAGCTGAGGGGAAGGAGGGGGCGGAGAGAGCTGGTCTCAGACTACATCTGTCACAAGGCACCTTCCTCTCTGACTTCCAGTGAAGTGAGTCTGGCCCATACGATGTCCCGCAGAGAGGAGGCCAAGGAGAGAGAATGGAGGTGATGCACAGATCTGGGGGCAGCTGCCTCCCTCTATCACAGCAACGCCCCAGGGACCACACTACCTCCCCGCCCCGCCCCCACTTCCCTCTGCTGTCTCTGCTCCAGTGGGTTCCAGTAAAACTGTTTCCTCCCCTTTAGGCCTAGAGTGGCAACAGCTTCCTCCTATCCCCTGGGGTGTCCCTGGGTATGTCAGCATCCTTTACTGGTTCCCATGAGCTTTCTTGTATTTCTCTGAATAGTCCCTTCATTAAAATCACTTCAAAATCCTAGCTGAGCACGCTGTTTCCTGCCGGGACCCTGACTGATACTTTGTGAACACAAACAGAAATACAGTCATGTGCCACATAACAACATTTCAACGTTTCGGTCAACGACAGCCCGCACGCACGATGGTGGTTCCGCAAGCTCAGTACCATAGGGCCTGGGTGTGTCGTAGGCTCTTCCGCCCAGGTTTCTGTAAGCACACTCTGTGACGTTCATACGACGACGAAATCACCTAACAACGCATTTTCACAATGTATCCCTGTCGTTAAGCAACACATGACTGTGGCAGATTAATGTCTCCTAAGATTTTAAGCTAACTGTTGACGTTTTACCCTTTCAAACATCTTATTTTCTAGTAATTTCTTTCAGTACAAAATTTTTTTAAGTGTGGCAGTTCTTTTTTTCCAACTTTGTTTCCAGATTTTGTTTCACCTTTATATTCTTTAAACTTATATTCTTTAAACTTCAAGATTTACAATCAAGTAACTGATTATCTTTGTTATTAGAACTGCATCTTTGGATGTAGGCAAATGTGTTTGAACAAATACACAGAAAATCCACAATAAAAAAAAATCAGAAAGTTCTCCTAGTACAACTAGAGAAAAGTTTCCAATGATACAAACATGAAAAATTGCTCAATGTTTAAAAAACTTGAAAGCCAAAAAGAAAAATAAGCATATATATATTTAAATATTTGGTAAACAACTGAATAATTGTCCATAAACTTAAAAATTATTCTAAATTTATTCAAATAGTTTAGTTTTATCAGGGGTGGATCCAGGTGTTGCAGAGGCCTAAAGCTTATATAATTATATAAGTCACCTCTCTGTGAATGGGGCAAAAAAAATGGAAGACTGAAAACAAGACTCTGCACATAACATGAGGCATAAGGCCAGGAAGGACCCTATGTGAGTGCAGGCCCTGAAGATGAAGTGTCATTAGCTTCACGGTAAACCCATTTCTAGTTACAAAAACAAAATGCCTTTTTGTGATTCCTTCATCACTAAATCATAGGTGGAATGTTCACTACTAATATTTACTATGTATAAAAAGAAAAACTTAAAACTAAATTTTCATTAATAAATGAAAATCTGAACTCTTACTTGATATCAAATTTCAGTAATTTCAGTAATGTCTGCCCCTTTTATACAAAGGGAAACATACGATTATGTAATGGTATAACCATACTGGAAGCAAGGTCAAGGAAGGTCATAATTAGTTGTTAATAACTATATCTGATTCTAACTGACAAGACTGGTATCTTTTTAAATTATTTTTTTAAGAAGTGGTTGTGCTTCAGGTTAGAATTCAAATAAAATTAGCTATAACTACATTAGGTGAAGAATAAAATGTAATTCCTAGTAAGATATCCCAGAAATGGCCAATCTGAATTTAGTTAAAAGTAATACTCAATTTTGAACAGAATTAGATTCATTACCATTGTTGCAATTAAACATTCATTCAAAAGGTTTCCTCATTCCCGAATACAAAATTAAGAGGTCTATTAAACTTATAATCACCATTTTACTTATTAAGAAAATAATGATCTTAAAATAAGGACCTTTGTCAAATAAAAATAGATTCTAAAACAAATAAACTGTACAGATTTTCTTATCGTGGCATTTAACTTCAAGTAGTCTTAGCTAATGTAGCTCTTACTCATTGATCTCCCTCCTTCCCTCTCGAGGGGGTGGGGAGGGGAAGAAGGAAGAGAGGAAGAAGAGAAGTCTTGGCTTCTAACAAAATACTCGGATTATGCTGAGACATAAAACAAAAGTGGGCATTATATTCATAACGAGCCATGCCGTGCTGAACACTATGCTGCATGCTGTTGTCCTTTGGGTGGGTTTGTGAGACCTGGGCACTCACTGGGCAGCTTACAGAATGCCATCCCCTCCCCAGGAACTTAGCTAGAGGAGCTTAAAAACTGGCTGGCCTGTTCAAAAGAATGGCGAGCAGTTTACTCCTTACAGCGGCTCTGAAACAGCAAGGTAAGCCAGGCACAGGCTGTCAGCCATCTCTGAGTCTGACTGAAAGAGAGAAACCAAGCTGAGAGGAAGAACGTCCTCTCTGGGATTCTCACACCTTTGAAAACTAGGACAAGAGTATCTTTTCCCTTCTTTATAACAACGGTACAAGAGAGTGACAGGGGCAGAAAATGATGGCCCCTTCTCTTCAGACCAAAGCCTTTGTTTCCATGACCATATAGCAGCTATAAAAATGATTGGTAAATATAGAAGCAGAGTGGCTGATAATAAAATATCCTTAGAAAATACTGAACTATGGCTGGAAGCCTCTTAAGGAAAAAAGATCATCGTTGTGCCAACCAAGTCTCACCCCCCTTTCCCAAAGAAATGAGTTGAACCAAAAGAAGGGCAGACCATGCAAGACTTTTCCACATTTTTAATGTAGTGAATTTCTGATGTTAAAATGGAGAAGCATAAAGGTGACAACCAAAAAGGCAGCCCTTGTGGTCTAATGTCTTAGAATCCACACCCTTTCACCTTGCGTGTGTGGAAGAAGAAAGAGCAGAAGATAAAATCACTTCCACCTGGACCACTGCTTTTCTTTGTCTGTTAAAGGCACGTAGATCACTCCCATCAGAGGTTTCATTTTGACACTGCCGTCCTGCAGCTTGTCATACTGCTCCAGCATCTGGTTTCCACCCGCAGGACCAACTGGCAATATCAATCTCCCGCCAGGCTTTAACTGGTCTAGTAGCTAAAAGAAGAACACATACACACCAAGTTGCAGATTTTACATTAATAGTCATTTTACATTACTACAGACAATTTTCAGCGTCCACGGGCAGAAAGCAGAAATGTACCCTATTTAGTAGATATATACCATGATTGCTAAACTTATTACTCAGTTACCCACTTACTCAATCACCTATCGACCTCCCCTACTACACTACAAGTTCTCTGACAACAGAGACTGTGTCTTATTCATCTTTGTGCCCCGAGCATCTAACATAGCACCTGGTAGAACTGCAGTGCTCAAAATGTTTGAGCTGAACCACGTAATGCAGAACTATCCTCTTGGGTAGGAAGGCCAAAGGCAGAGCAGAAAATTCTAATGCCTGTATTCCTGTTTTGAATCTCTGTGGGTTGGAAGGAGGAGGGAAGGAGGGAAAGTGCAGAAAATCAGCAAGGAATCCCTATCCTATTATTGTAGTATCTAGGGCATCGCTGAACCAAAGCTAAGAAAATCTTGGTTTTATGACTGAATTTAGGATTACTGGCACCATGACAGGGAAGGTAGGGCTGGAGTCCCTGCAGCATTAGAATGAGGACACCCCTGTCAATGGAGAACCAAGACTGCTCAGTGACAGCCCCTCCAGTCAGAAAGCTTTTAAATCATGTTACCACTGTAGGGTGGCCTTATAGATCCCCACTGATCAAAAACAATAAGGAAGAAACCTTACTTTGGATAGTATTATCCCAATTAAAATTTTGGTTGTCAGCAAGTCTATCTCATTTTTCCCATTTTAATTTTTATCAAAGTAATATTGGCAAGTATTCTTTGAGTTGTTTTTCTAAAAGTCAAGGTTTATAAAAAATAAAAATGAGAAACAGCAGACTTCCCCCTACTCCAATCTGGCTCCCTAAATCCAGTCTTTTACATCTTTTTAGCTGTGTCTTCTAGTATTTTTTTCTGGTAATGCTTATTTCTAAAGCATGTCTTTTATTTTTTTTTAATTGCGATATAATTGACATATACCATTGTATTACTTTTTAGGTGTACAACATAATGATTTGATATACATATATATTGCAAAATGATTACCATAATAAGTTCAATTAACATCCATCACCACACAGCTAGAATTTTTTTTTCTTGTATCGAGAACTTTTAAGATCTACTCTCCTAGCAAGTCTCAAATATACAATACAGTACTGCTAAGTACAGTCACCATGCTGCACAGTATTTACTTTTTTATTTCAAATTATATGCTAGATGAAGACTGAGCTCTTACATATATTCTGCTCCTTTTCCCCAACCCAACCAACATCATACTTTTTCATTAAACCATTTTCACTTATGACAGTGTAAATATAATATGCAGCTGAGCCAACAGGTATTCAATGATTGCTCCCTTTCTTATACAACTGCTGCTTTTCTCGCAGCTAAAAATTGAAGCTTTTTCTTTCTTCATTCACTTAATTTTCTTTGTAACTGTTTCTAAATCTTTGTACCTTCCAACAGCTTCTCAATGGTATTTTCATACACTCACACCTACCTCATTAGTGCTTTTGCTGGGGTGGGTGGGTAGCCTCCCCTCTAGTGCCCTCCCCCTCCGGCTCCCACTCTGGCCTGGCGACTGCCTGGCCTGCTGCACAGCTTCCACCCGGGGACCTCCCTGTGCAAGAACACTGGGAACCGTCATCACCTCTCTCCGAGCAAGATGTTCTCCCTCCCTACACCCCACGGCTTCCTCTGCCTGGTTTCTCCTACTGCCTCTCACCTCCCTCATTTTTTGATGATATTATTAAAGCAATTCCTCCAAAGTATTCTGTAAAACAGTGCATGGAATATTCTAGAAGAGAAAGATTCAGATTTGCAAGTCTAAAACTCTCTGTATTCTACATATTTGGTGATACATGTGGGTACAGATTTCAAGGTTGGAAATCATTTTCAGTTCAGAATTGTCACAGTTTGTTCCTCTGACTTGTTGGTTTTAATGCTACTACTCTGCAATCTGATGCCTTTCTGATTACCAATCCTTAACAGATTATCTGTTTTGTTTTTCTGGAAGCTTTTAAAATCTTCTCTTTATCCCTAATACTCTGAAATTTCATGGTGATATTATGGTTCTTTTTTTCTTTTTTTAGAAAGTCATTGTACCGGGCACTCAAAAGATCTTTTCAAACTATAGAATCATATCCCTCAGTTCTCGGAAATTTTCTCACTTAGGGCTTAGGGCTCACTGTTCCTCATACAGAATGTCAAGCAGCAGCCCCCTTTCAGACCCATGCTTCATGTCTCATTCCCAAGGCGCTGAAGCCTCCAATTTCTAAGCCTTTTCCGAGTTCTGCAGAGCAAACTGCTTTTGCACTGATACCCCGTCTACCGTCTCTTTGGTCCCTGAGTCAGTTATCACTCCATCTCCTATCTATCTCACACACTGCAGAGTTCAGGATTGCAGGTGTCATCTCCTAGACGACTGAATATGGAGTTTGTGTTTCTATTTCTTGTTTTTCTAGTTGTTTTGGGGTGATATCCAAGAGGAGGCATAAACATCTGTACTCTGTTATCTTAAAACTAGAAAGGCCCTTCAGCATGTCTATCTTTACATTTAATCAGATGTAGAAAGACCCCTATAATAATTCCAAGTGCTACTACAACGTGTAAATTCATATTGAGCTAAAGCCAAAAATGCCCTTCAAGATCATCTCAGGGTCTTAATGGGGAATATGAGCCCTGCACATAAGCTCCTTCATTTAAACACAGTTCTATTTCAGATTTTAATTGCTCCTACTAGGCTGCCAATATTACAAAAAAAAAAAGTTAAAAAAAACTACTGATCGTGTGTTCATATGTGAAAATTCATTGAGCTATTCATTTATGACTCATATACCTTTCTACATCATGTTAATATTTGAACTTAAACGTGTCAAAACCACTGGCTTAGCCTTTTTTTTTAACAGACAACAGGGCCAGAGAGGATAAGTGACTTTCCCAAAGTCATTCAGCCAATAAGCAGCAAATCAATGACCAGAACAAATTCCCCAACTTTCAGCTTCTCATAACTGATGTAAACATACAAACAACAACGCTTTCCAAGTTGGGGAGTGGATGAGACTGGGCATGAGAGACAGTGTCACTTTCAGCCCCTAGTTATCTAGTCAAGAACTATGTAAAACTCATATATAACAGAAACCTAAGATTTCAGTGAACTTAATCAAGGATTATTAAGAGCTGACACAAGCTTATCAGAGTTTTACTAAAATGAAAAACCCATTTTGTACTTTAATACCTCCCTGACTATGTAACAGACAGTACTGGAATACCTTCCTTCTCACTGCGACTATGCAAACCCCACTATTCTTCAAGATTCAGTTCAGGTTCCATTCGCGTATGACGTCTCCTTGACGACTCTACGCCAGATTCCCTCCCTGCCCTGAACTCCTACGTACATATTTTCTTTTCCATTCAATATATATCATTCGCTAATGATAGGCTATCATCTCAATAATTTCCCTGTTACATGTATGACACATCTATTCTAGAATGTAAGCTTTGTGAGGGCAAAATGTATGACAAACACTTCCTGGTCTCTCCCATGCACCTAACATAGTCTTGCGTGTTCTGGTCTTGAATAAAACACCAAGTGATTATCAGGTCATGAACTCCAGAGGGATTTTCCCAATTCTACTGGTGTACTAGTTCTTAGCTGGATCAAATACTGCTTCAAATAAGACAGCCATGAGCTGGGGTTTATTAATCTTCATGTCTCTTATACAACTGTTAGCATATGAAAAAAAAATTACCTACTAACTGTAACTAAAATGCACGACACAAAAGTCTAATTATACTTTGGACATCATCTAGATGTCATCTCTCCATAAATCTTTTCAAGTTTTAGTTGAATAAAGCACACAAACACAGAAAAAACTCAACTCACTGCCTGGGGCACAACAGGGGCTGCGGCTCCTACATGAATAGCATCATAAGGGGCTTCTTCGGCATATCCCATTCTTCCATCCCCCACTGAAAGAAAAAGATCATGCTTTAAAAACCTGTTCAGACAGAACTACCTAGCGTGAAGAATTATAAGAAGTTTAAAGCAGGGAAAAGATAGGTTTTTTAATAAATAATGCAACAATAGCTGAATACTCATATGGAAAACATATATACTTGGATCCCCACCTCATATATTTACCCAAAAATCAATGCCAGGAGGATCAAAGACCCAAAGTTTCTGAGAAATACTCTATATCTTCATGACTTCAGAGTAGCCTTCAACAGGACACACAAAAGCAGTGGAAAAAAATTGGTAAGTTTGATTATATTAAAATTAGGAATTTATATTTATCAAAAAAGTACCAACATGGGGCCGTCCCATTGGCGTCACGGTTAAGCGGGCACGCTCTGCTTCGGTGGCCCGGGGTTCGCGGGTTCGGATCCCAGGTGCGCACCGATGCACCACTTGTCAAACCATGCTGTGGCGGCGTCCCATATAAAATAGAGGAAGGTGGGCAGGGATGTTAGCCCAGGGCCAATCTTCCTCACAAAAAAAAAAGTACCAATATGAGAGTGAAAAGGCATGCCACGGAGCAGAAGAGATTTACAATATGTATAAAAAGACAAAGGGCTAGTCTCTAGAAGTCCTACAAACCAAAGAAAAATATAAACAACTCAATATCTGAACAGCCATTTCACAAAAGAGGAAATCCAAATGGCCAAACATGTGAAATGGTGTTCAATCTCACTGACTGATAAGAAAATACAAAATTAAACTCACAAAGAGATACTGCTATACAATCACGAGGTGGGCAAAAGGAAAATCTCACAATAGCAAGCACTGGTAGAGATGTGGAGCAACAGGAACCCTGACACACTGCTGATGGGGATGTAAACTGGTGCCAGCACTTTAGAAACAGCTTTGCAGCATTGCCAGTCACCCTCTGTACCTGTAACAGCACTCCTCCAGAAACGAGAGCCTGTATGAGGAGTGTACATACGCATCTGGACTCATGTACACACATGTTCACAGCAATGCGAACATCCCCAGATTAGAAACAACCTAAAATATCCACCCACGGTACAATTAATAAATTTTGCAATGTTCTTACAAGGAAATGCTATACAGCAACAAAAGGAACTATATGCAGGGGCCGGCCTGGTGGCATAGTGGTTGGGTTCCTGTGCTCTGCTTTGGCGGCCCGGGGTTGGCAGGTTCGGATCCCAGGCGTGGACCTACACACCACTTATCAAGCCACACTGCAGCCGCGTCCCACATACAAAGAGGAAGATGGGCATAGATGTTAGCTCAGAGCCAAGCTTCCTCAGCAAAAAAAAAGCAACAATTAGCTCTGAGTATTATTTAGCTTGCATGAGATCTTCTGAAAATAAAAATTCTCCAGAGAGGAAATTTTTAAAGTTTTCTGACACTTACCAACCAGCTGCACTCTCCCTGAAGACAGAAGCGTTGGATCGTCCTTTCTGACATTATTTATTGAGTCGTCTACCAACTCTTTAATGTGGTCGATTCCTATGACTTTTCCAGTAGGTCCGACCTGGAAAGGAGAGAATAACTCAATAGCTCACTGGTCTAAATTTTTTTCCCAAAGTTTCATTAAAGTGTTTCCTTATCTAAAGTTACATTCTGCAATGACATCAAGACAAACAAACAGCTTAAGCCTCCAATCAGAGTGTTAAACACTCAGTTTGTTATAAATTATTTACCAAATACAACTTTCTCAACTATAACTCTCAAATGAATAATTATATTTCAGTAATTAAGGAACTAGAATAAATGACAAAAACTTGTAATACTAAGAAAAACGATATCTTTCTTCAACTTCTAATTTTTAAATCTAGAACTGAGAAGTAGGACTTAACTACCAAGATTAAATGGTAGTTAGTGCAATCATTTTTTTATTTAAATTCCATCTAAAAGTGTGACTTTAAATATTAAAATATTACATAAAAAAATTTTATAGGGATTTCTACACTTGCTTCTACTGCCATATGTGGAAAATATAAAAAGGCCCCCAGTAGAAATACTAATTGCAAAATAAATTTAAACAATAAAGACTCTGAAGTCAGACTACCTGGGTTCACAGCTAAGTTTCATCACTTACTTACAACTACATAACCTTGGCAAGTTATTCTACAAATCATGTTCCTCAGCTGTAAAATGAGGAGGAAAAGAGTACATACCTCATATATGATGTGAGTTTGAAATAACAGAATACAAGAAGAACACTTAGAACACTGACTAGCACATGGTAAATGTGTGAAAATATAAACTTAATCATTTTTAAAAAGATAACTGAGAAATCTAATGATTTTTTAAAAAACGAGTAGTCCTCTGAAACCATAAATACGTCAATTATAGCGAACAAGTCACTAATTAAATGCTATTTCTAAGCTTTAAAAAAAAAAAATCCCTGACATTCCATTAGTGAGGGCTTAACTTCTACAAAACAAGCAGGAAAACTGAAAAGAAATATCTGAGTCCTTATTACGTGCCCGGCACTGTTCTGACTGCTGACGATGCATCAGTGAGAAAATCAGACAGAACTCCCACCTCTCCAGGGCTGACGTTCCAGTGGGGCTGCTGATTATACACTTACAGCAAGTTAAATGGATTCTAGTCCAAGACGGGTCTATAAACCCCAACTTAACCAGACCAGGACCTTCCAACCGGGCCTCCAGGGACAAGATTTCCCATAATCAACCTGACATGATGATCTGAGCACAGACGAACCTTTACTCCAGGGGCAGGAGTGGGCCTCCAGACTTAGACTCTGGATAGTCACTTACCAGATAAGCCTCCAGTGATAAAAGCTGAAGTATAATAAACAAGGCATTTTTCTAAGAGCATTTTTCTTAACGGAATAGAAGCTCTGCCCTCATTCCTAATAAATCTGTAGGAGTGTTTGGAAATCAGGCTCTATTATTTCCTGCCAAACTAGAACTTGGGAGAAAGTAGTTTGGAAGCTACTGGTTGCCATCTTGCCATCACAAGAAAAGGGACTATCTGATAATGAAGCCAACATGTGGAGGAAAGCAAAGCCAACCTCGGACCAGAGAGAAACCCACTGTCAATAACAACATCTTATGTTCCTCTGAATCCAGCCACACAAGAAGCCAGATATACTTTTAGACTTTTCCATTATATAAACTAAATAAATTCCCTTTTAGCTCTGCCAGTTTGGATTGAATGTTCTGTCACTTGCATCCAAAAAAAAAAAAAATCCCAAGTGATACATATTTCAGCTGCTATCTTGATATAGAATTAAAAAGAAAGAAAGAAAATCTTGAAAAATTGCTATACAGCCAAATCATGTAATATGCTCCTGTTGGGGCCAAAATTAAAAATAAAGCTCTTACCATACGTGCAAAACACGCAGTAAGGATTCCACTTCCAGATCCTACATCAAGAGCTTTAGCTCCTTCATGCAACTGATCAAACAGAAGTTCTAGTGCATACGCATGCTGCCAAAAGAAAACATGGCAAATATTCATTTTTTTCAAGACACTATAAAGTATATATACCATGGCATGTAAATAAAGTTGCCAACTTTATACCAATTTTTCTACTATTGTCATCTCCCAAGATAATGAAAACATATTATGTGCTTATATCCACACAGGAATTACAGAAAATAATTCTCATTGTTTGATTACAATTCTTACATTTAGATAAAGTGTTTCAGTAATTTTAGATCTCCAGTGTGAGTTTTGAAAATTTAATTCAAAGTCAAAAGCTACAAAAGGTTTTACAGTGAAAAGTCTCCACCCCACCCTGTCCCCAACCAGTTTCACTCCCCAAAGGCAACCAGTGTTACCAGTTTCTTGTGATTGCTTCCAAACATATTCACTCTAGGCACATACAAGTGAATAGATATGCATTTTTTCATTTATTATATCTGGAAGGACCTTTATTTTTTTTTTTAATGGATTTTTTGTGTGTGTGAGGAAGATTAGCCCTGAGCTAACATCCGATGCCAATCCTCCTTTTTTTTTTTTTTTTTTTTTTTGCTGAGGAAGACTGGCCCTGGGCTAACATCTGTGCCCATCTTCCTCTACTTTATATGGGATGCCGCCACAGCACGGCTTGACAAGTGGTGCATCTGTGCGTGCCCAGGATCCGAGCCTGTGGACCCCGGGCCACCGCAGCAGAGGGCACACACTTAACCGGTGCACCACCAGGCCGGCCCCAGGACCTTTTGTATCAATACTTAAACAGCTTGTTCATTCTTTTTTATGGCTAAGGAGTATATTCTTGTATTGATGTATTATAATAACAAATACTGTCCCTAATGAGAGGTATTTAAGTTGGCTCTAATATTCTATGACAAAAGAGACGAAATACTCTTAAAAGATATACCTGTAGGACAATATAATAATCTTTATAATAATCTTGTAAAGTATATCTATAGGATAAATTCCTAGAAGTGGAATTGAGGAGGCCAAAGGATATATATCTCTATGTTTACAGTATATATAAATTATACATCCAATAAAATCATACTGGTTATGCTTCAGACCAAACCAAGAAATAAAGCCTTCTCTACCCCATCCTCTTTATAACTTATATTTCAATGCTTTTTCAAAATACTAAGTTAGAACTACTAAATGTTATCTCAAAAGCTGTTGTTAAACGCCTGGTATGTTCATTATTGAAAATCAGCAGACCTGGTAGCAATAAACATATTCACTACCAGATCTTGGTTGATAAAAATATACATCCATGAATCCATAGTGATAATAAGTAAATACATACGTCTATATATACATAAATGGAGAATCAGGGAAAAATTTCCAACTGTTTCAAATATAGATGAAATGATGAACTTAGAAAATCGTCATCTGGCAATCATTTCAGTAGTAACTGATTCAGGCAAAAAACATAAAGGGATGCTAAAACTAGTGGATTATCATTTGACAAGTAACAGGATATTTATATAACCTCCAAAGTGGCTGCCCAAGATACTCACTAATTACAAAAGGGAAAAACAATAACTTCACAGTGGAGTTCATAAAAAAGTTTCTCAGCAGAGAAACCTGACACTACCTTAATCAGATGATCAAAGTTAACATCACCAATAACGGGACACAACGACATCTGTCAAAACACATCACTTCTGGGATATTCCAGGCAAAAATGTATAATTCATATCTAACTATGAAGAAACATCAAACTTAAATTGAGGGACATTCTATAAAATAACTGGCCTACATTCATAAAAATTTTCAAGACCATAAAAGAAAAGACTGAGGAACTGTTCTAGATTAAAGAAGACCAAAAAGACATGACAACTGAATGAAACTCCTGATGCACAATTTTCTCTTCCTATAAAGGACATTACTAGAGCAGCTGACGAAATCTAAATAAGGTCTGTAAATTGGCTAACGGTGTTGTATTAATATTAATCTCCTGATTCTGCTAACTCTACTGTGATGATTTAAGAGAATGTCCTATTTTTAAAGGTAAAGAGCATTGTGTCTGCAAATTACTCCCAAAGAGTTTATAAAAAAGGAAATACACGTATTTCATATACGTGTGTGTGTGTGTGTGTGTGGAGAGAGAGAATAAATGATAAAGCAAATGTAGTAAAATGATAACATTTGGGGGATATGGGTCAAAGATACATGGGAATTATTTGCACTATTCTTACAACATTTCTTTAAGTCTGAAATTATGTCAAAATAAAAAAAAATTTTTAACCATCATAATGATCGTAATGATCAAAATGGAGGATAGAATGGAAACTCCTTACTCTGGAAAACTAATTTAGGTGAGAAAAGCCAGAATACTGGTTACCTTGAGGATGCAGCTTGACTAGGAAAGGGCATGAGGGAGTCTTCTGGGGTGCAGGAAATGTTCTGTGTCTTGATCTGAGTAGCAGGTACACATATGTACACATGTAAACATTCATCAAGCAGCACTCGTAGGATTTGTGCACTCTACTGTGTATATACTATAACTTAATTTAAAAAAATGTGAAAAGATTGTTTACTCCAATCACTGAAAGTGGGTGCTCAGGTAGTCTGTCTGCCAATGTGAGGCACCTGGAAGGACTATTAGGAAGTCTTCTCAGAAAAAAGGAGCAAGTTCACCACCACCAGGGAACAGTTCACCAAGTTCAGAATATGAGAAGTTCTACAGCACAAATGAGGCAAGGTTTATCGATAAATAAATGACATTTAAAAAGGCGAGGGGGGGGACTATTAAAAGAGACCAAAAAGACTAAAAAGATGCAATGTATAGACTTTCCTTGGACCCTGATTTAAGCAAATCAACTGTAAAAAAAATTTTTTGAAACAGCTGGCAAAGTCAGAACATGGACTAGGTACAAAATAATATTAAGGAACATTGTTAGGTATGAATATGGTATTCTGGTTGTATTTTTAAAGTCTTTCAGATTTATACTAAAGTATTTAGGGGTGAAATAATATTATATTTGGGATTTGCTTTAAAATACTTCGGCAAAAGGGAGAGAGAGAGTTGGATAAAAGAAGATTAGCAAATTGTTGGTAATTATTAAAGCTGGTGATGGTTACATGAGGGTTCATTATACTATTCTATTTGTGTGTGTGGTGTCAGAAATCTTCCATTTAAAAAAAAAAAAAAGAAAGAAGTTAAGGCTATCTTTTCACACAACTAACATAAGAAGGGGAGAAGGCCTGTAATAGATGCAGCCTCACATAATCCAAGGGTTCTCAAACTCTGTTCCAGTAAGGTTCCACAAGAACACCTTCAGGGTAACACACAAATGTAGATTGGTGGATGCGTGTTTTTGGAAAAGACTAATAAACAAATTTATCAATTTTTAATGTAGATTCTTTTGCAAAGAGGTTCTTGCCTAAGGAGTAAAAACCACTAGTACTATGAAAAAGAGTCCTAGATTAAACATGGAAAATACTGGATTCCACTGGTTCTGTATTTATTAGCCCCATGGCATTGGAAATTATTTTTAGCTCACTGTTCCTCAGTTTCCAAGTCATTAAAATGGAGAGAAAAAAGTTGTTCCCATCCTGCTTTCTCCAAAGAAGTACCATTGTGAATAAAAGTGATGATGTATTAAAGTGCTTTATAAATTCTAAAGAATTTACAAATAAAAGGTACAATATTTACATCAATGAAAATTAAACCACTACAGCATAATGACCTGTTGTTGCTACTCTTTAAAGTACTTCAAAGTAATTTATAAAAGTAAAATTAACAATTAATTGGTCTTTTACTTCCATTTAGTATGTTTTTGGTTTTGGTATGTAGTGGTTTTCCTCTTTTGCTTGGTTAGAGAACAAAATAACTTGATGAATCAAAGAAATCTGGTGAATGCCCTCTTTTCCCTTCCTCCTGTTATCCTGTCCCAGCTCTTCCCTTTCTGAACAAGTCGATCCTAAGGCCACTAAGTTGGGCTGCGCCAGGCAGCTGCCCACACCCAGGTGGCAGAGAGGGCAGCTGCCATGTCCAGTTAGAAGGGTGAGACCCCTAAGCAGAATGAGGACGGTATCTGCGTTCACACAGGGGAGTAAACCTGAACAGGAGTCAGAACCCAGGCTAGGGGAGGAGGGTTTCTGCATAGCACGGTGGATCAGTGTCGGGTGTCAGAGCATGAATGGTGGAGATGGGGGAGTATGGCGGGGGGGTGGGGGGGGGGAGTGACAGTAGAGGGAAATTGGCTACGTAGGGGAATTGATCAAATAAATAAATATATTAAGGAAAAAGGAACCAAGTTTCTCATTGTCAAAAAAGGAAGTTAAACATGGAAAGGGAAAAGACAGGAAACTATGAATACAAACGGATATAAATAACTCAATA
Organism: Ceratotherium simum simum; assembly: GCF_057802395.1. Taxonomy (NCBI): domain Eukaryota; kingdom Metazoa; phylum Chordata; class Mammalia; order Perissodactyla; family Rhinocerotidae; genus Ceratotherium; species Ceratotherium simum. Next base: position 26,658,108 of record NC_141937.1, on the reverse strand, counting down.
AGGAACAGATATTTACATGATCTCAAAGTACTCCCTCACAAAATTAATTACAAAAGCCAAAAAGAGTAACTCTGCAGTGGAGAAGGCTGGAAGACACCACCTTAATGAACTGAATATCATCAGAATAGGACAAATCAAAATTGTACACTGTCCAATAGGAGGTAATGAGAACTCAGCAGCACTTGGGCAATATTTCCACCAAAGAGGTGAATCTAATGAATCTAACCATGAGGAAACATCAGACACCCCAAACAGAAGGACATCAACCAAATAACTGGCCCGCATTCTTCAAAAGAGTCAAGGCCACGAAAGTCAAAGAAAGGGTCAGGGGCCGGCCCTGTGGCTTGGTGGTTAAGTGCGCGCGCTGCGATGCTGGTGGCCCGGGTTCGGATCCCGGGTGCGCATCGAGGCACCACTTCTCCGTTCATCCTGAGGCCGAGTCCCACATACAGCAACTAGAAGGATGTGCAGCTACGACACACAACTATCCACTGGGGCTTTGGGGGGAAAAATAAAATAAATAAAATCTTTAAAAAAAAAAAAAAAGAAAGGGTCAGGAGCTGTTCTAGACTGAAGAAGACTGAAAGAGGAGTGATTCTGCACTGGACCCTTCTGCTATTGAGGACGTCACAGGAACAACTTGAGAGGAGTCTGAAGATTAGATGGTAGTAATGTATCAAGGTTCATGTCCTGGTTCTGATGGTTATGTTGTGGTTATATAAGAGAAGGTCCTTGTTTGTAGGAAACAGACCCTAAACTATCCAAGGCTGATGGGGCACCATTTCAGCAACTTACACTCAAATGGAGTAAAGAAAGAAAGGTTCTTGATAATATACTTGCAACTTTTCTGGAAGTTTGAGACTGTTTCAAATTTTTAAAAAATATCTGACATTTTTCTTTTTTTTTAATTGAGGTATAATTGACATATAACATTATATTAGTTTCAGGTGTACAACATAATGATTTAATATTTGCACATATAGTGAAAGGATCACCACGATAAGTCCAATTAACATCTGTCCCCATACATAGATATAAAATTTTTTTTCTTATGCTAATAACTTTTAAGGTTTACTTTCTTAGAAATTTTCAAATATGCAATACAGTATTATTAACTATAGTCACCATGCTCTACATTACATCCCCATGACTTATTTATCTTGTAACTGGTAGTCTGTACCTTGGACCCCCTTCACTCAACCTCATCTTTCTTTGATGTTTTCATTTGATGTTTCAAAATGGTACAGTGCAATATTATCTCTGATGTTCATTATGAACATCAACCAGTGGAGCAAGAAAGTGCTAGTTAATGAGAGACACGTTGGATTAATTTTTACTGAGGAAACTGCAAGGGACGTTTTATTTAGTTAAAGCTACTGTTCTTAGACAAGACGCTTAGCCTGAAGGACAGAGTCTCTATGGAGAGAGAGTTGTGTACTTTTTTTTCAGGAAGAAGACCTAAAGCTTTCACCAGATTCCTAAAAGGATCAGTATTCCCTGAAAGTTTAATAATTTCCACTAAGAAGATAACATGTATCACACTATAAGAAAATGAAGTAATCAAAGAAACAAAATAACTCCTGTAATACCTGGTTTTCCTGAATCCAGAAATCAAAGGACTAGAAGGGACTTCTTTAAAGTGCCAATCGCCAATTTATAGGCAGCATTGTCTCAATTTATTTCAAAAGAAACTCAAGAATATTTTTCTTTTTTTCAGTACCATGTTTGTATAAGATTTGTTTTTTTAAAAGGGAGCTATGCCAAATTATTATTAAAGTTCCATTCAGATTTAAAATGTCAATGCTTTAAATCACAATTATTAGCTTTTTTCATGCTTTTATCACTATAGCTAATATTTTTCTGGAGAATCCAGGCTCATCTCTAAATCTAAAAATAGTTCTATAAAAGTTCATTTTTATAATTATGAAAAATTTCAAACCCACAGAACAACTGGAAATACAATGGACAACCTCTTCTCCTCATCCAGAGTCACCAACTGTTTACACTGTGCCCACCATGTTACCAAACTATCTGCACACAGCTGCACACATCAACTTCACTACCAAACACTTCAGCATGCGTCTGCCAAAAAACCTAAGTTTCCTTCGCAACCACATCACCATTACCACACTCAAGAAAATCATCAATTTAGTATCATCACGCTAAAATTTCCTCAATTGTCCCCAAAATGTCCTTTATGGCTATTTTTTTCCCCAATCTACTCAAGGTTCATGCATTACATTTGCCAGTGTAGAATATTCTCTCCCAACTCTCCTCCAACGACCATTTGTCTCTGTTCTTCAGAACACTGACTCCTGTAAGGAGTCCTTCCGGTTGTCCACATCATATCCCACATTCTACATGTGCCAATTTCCTCACGGTTAGATTCAGACCATAGACTTGTAGCAAGAACAGCACACAGGGCTTGCTGGGCACCTCCCACTGCACCACACCAGGAAGCACCTATCACTGGACCATCTTACTCCTGGACTTGCCAAGCTCAAAAACTCAGTAAATGTGGTGACCACGAGATCACTCTATTTTCGAGGCATATTTTTCTCTTTGTAATTAATAGGTAATATGTACAATAATAATTTGAGACCACATGAATATTTCTGTTCACCAACAATCTTCCTCTTAATGGTTTTAGATTAACTGATCTTTGCCTAATTCAATTATTACACTGATAATTATAAAATAGTGATTTTTTAAATTCTATTATTCCTTCCACATTTATTAATTGACATTCTTCTGTTTTTCATTTTTTCCCTGTCTTGCTTTTTTTTTTTTAATCTTTATGGACTCATGGATTTTGTTTCTTAATTCACTGTTACAATCGATTATCTTCATTATCTATCATTTTTTGATTCTCAAATTGTCTCTAATTTGGCCTCTGGGAGTCTCTTCAAACCTGCTCCTATGTCCTTCTGACATTACCCCATTAGCCTTTGAGTACCTGCTTACTTTCCAACATCTGTCACTTCTCCAAGGAGCTCTAGTTTCTTCTAGAGAGAAATGGTATTTAGGATTCAATATCTGGATGCTAAGTGTGCTCACTGCTACCAGGATGCCATTTTTAACAGTTGCTTTTAATCTCCTGCTCACTGTATATATCTCATTTTTCTTTAATTAAGACTTCGGAAAATATTCCAGGGTTGTAGTTACTCCCAAGCCTGTGATTTTAAGGTTTAATAAATGCAGAAGTCATGTTTCTTTGCTCTTCACTTTGTGTTTCTCTTTTAACACTTCTAAGATCTATGCAATAAATGATACAAGATCACAACTGCTTGTCCATATAATACAATTAATGCTATTTTATCTTATTCACATCCTGGTTCAGCAGCCATCAAAGGACATTGTATGCTTATTGTTTATATACTCATACATACAGATGCACTGTGACTATACACACACACTCATTTTCCTTATTAAGAAACATAACTTGGGCTGGCCCCGTGTCTTAGCGGTTAAGTGCGCGCGCTCCGCTACCGGTGGCCCGGGTTCTGACCCTGGGTGCACACCGACACACCGCTTCTCCGGCCATGCTGAGGCCGCGTCCCACATACAGCAACCAGAAGGATGTGCAACTACGACGTACAACTATCTACTTGGGCTTTGGGGAGGGGAAAAAAAAAAAAAGAAACATAAGTTACTCAGAAAATGTAAGTGATTAAAAATGTATCCTTTCCAGAAGGAAATTCTGATACAAGCTATGATACAGATAAACCCTGAGGACATCAAGCTAAGTGAAATAAGCCATTCACAAAAAAACAAATACTGTATGATTCCACTTATGAGGTACCTAGAGTAGTCAAATTCATAGAGACAGAAAACAGAATGGTGGTTGCCAGGGGCTGGGGGTAGAATTAATGTTGAACAGGTACAGAGTTTTAGTTTCGCAAGATGAAAAGAGTTCTGGAGATCGGCTGCACAACAATGTCAATGTACTTACCCCTACTGAACCGCACACATGGAAAATGGTTAAGATGGTAAATTGTATGTTACGTGCATTATACCACAACAAAAATTTTAAAACGCACCCTTTTCAGTAATGAAAAGACAAATAACCCAACCAAGACATGGAAAGGGATGTGACTAGACATTTCTCCAAACAAGATATACATATAGTCAATAAGCACATGAAAAGATGCTCAACATCATTATCAATAGGGAAATGCAAATCAAAACCACAATATGATACCACTTCACAGCTACTGGGACGAATAAAATAAAACATTCAATAACAAGTGTTGACAAGGAAGTGGAAAAACTGGAAACCTCATACATTGCTGGTGGGATTGTAAAATGGTGGAACCATCTTGAAAATTGTTTGGCAGTTCCTCAAAATGTAAAACACAGAATTACCATATGATCTAGCAATTCTACTTCTAATACCCAAGAGAACTGAAAACATGTACACACACACAAACCTATATACTAATGTTCATAGTAGCATTATTCTTAGTAGCTAGAAAGTGGAAACAACCCAAATGTCCATCAACTGACAAACAAACCAAATGTGGTATATCCACGTAATGGAATATTATTTGGCAATAAAAAGAAATCAAATACTGATGCATGCTACAACATAGATAAACTTTGAAAATATTGTGCAAAATATAAAAAACCAGTCACAAAAGGCCATATATTGTATGACTCCATTTGTGTGAAATGTTGAGATGAGACATAGCAACAAAAAGCAGATAAGTAGTTGCCAGGACCTTTGCAGAATAAAGAATGGGAACTGACTAACAGGTACAGGGTTCCTTTTTGGGGATGATGAAAATGTTCTGAAATTAGATAGTGGTAATGTCTGCACAACTCTGAATAGACTAAAAACCAGAGAACTGTAGAGAAGGGAATTTCATAGTATGTGAATTATATCTTAATAAAGCTGTCATTTTTGTTAAAAAATGCATCCTTTGCCATGGAGTTACTGCCATGTTTTGTCTGGCAGTGAACTGGGCACTCACCACCAAACTTCAGGGAGAAAAAAAAAATTCATGCAGTATTTCTCTTAATATCTGAAGACACATCCCTCCAACTTCCCAAACATGTTGGGTACCAATTCTCCAAAATAACTTTTAGGATTAAATGAATGCTTCTACATAAACCTTTCGTTTTAAGTAGTAGCTCAAAGTGCTTCCGGGGATCTTGAGACTATAACTTTTTTAAATCATTAATTTCTTTGAATAGGTAGTGCACGAAAAAGCCATTCCTATTCCATGGTTTAAAAAAAACGAAGAAGAAAAAGAAAAAAGAAATTGATAACATAGAGAGGGTATAGAGTGATAAGCAGATCTCACTTCCACTCCTACCCCTCCAATCATCTAATTCTCACTTTCAAAGAAATCATTCTTAGTTTTCATGCCTACAGGAAGACATCTACGTGTCTGTATGAGTGTTATGTGTGGTTTTTTAAAATTACAGAACACTCTAAATACTCATCTGCACTCTACTTTTAGTGTTTCTCAAAGATCTTGCCATATTCGTACTTAAAGAGCTGCCTCATTTAACAGCTTCACAGTATTTCACCCAATGGATGTACTATAACTCATTAACCATCCACTATTAGTGGACTATTAGTGATTGTTTGGGTTTTTTTTGCTATTATAAATAATGTGCCAATGAACATCTTTAGTCATTTTGCACTTGTGCAAATATACCATGGGATAAATATCTTGAAATAAAACTGGAGAGCCTAAAGGTATATTTATTTCACATTTTGTAGATACTGCCAAATTGTCTTCCAAAAACACTATCAATTTACTCTCCCATCATAAAAAGTATGTGACTGCCAGTTTCCCTTTCCAATACAAAGTATCAAACTTTTTAATCTGATGGGTGAAAAATGGTACTTCACTGTAGTGCTAATTTGCAATTTACTAAATAGAAGTGAAGATCTTTTCATTTGTTTAAACACCAATGTCATCTGTATTTCTTTTTCTATGAGCTATCATCCTTGTACTTTACCCATTTTCTTTTGGGCATACTGGTCTTTTACTTCTTAATTTACAGGATACACACACCTATGTAGGTATATTTGTATATATACACGGAAATTTGCCCTATGCCGTCACATGTATTACAAATATTTCCCTCAATTTTTCTTCTTTTAATTTTGCTTATAACATTTTTTTTTCTGCAGAAATCCCAAATTTTTATGTTGCAAAATATATTAGGCTTTTTAATGGCTTCTAAGTCTTTTTTTCATTTTGTTTTCTTTTGTGTGAGGAAGATCAGCCCTGAGTAACATCCATGCCAATCCTCCTCTTTTTGCTGAGGAAGATAGGCCCTGAGCTAACATTGCCAATCCTCCTCCTTTTTTTTCCCTTGTTCTCCCCAGAGCCCCAGCAGATAGTTGTATGTCATAGTTGCACATCCTTCTAGTTGCTGTATGTGGAATGCCGCCTCAGCATGGCCAGACAAGTGGTGCGTCGGTGCACGCCCGGGATCCGAACCTGGGCCGCTAACAGCAGAGCATGTGCACTTAACCGCTAAGCCATGGGGCCGGCCCCTTTTTTTCATATTTTAACCAGTCATTTTTATTCAATGTTTATAAATAATTTTCCTACATTTTTCTTCTGGTATAATTATCAGTTCACTATATGTGTAGAATTTATTTTAGTATACAGAAGGCTTTAAGTTTAAATAAGAGCTTCTCCAACCCCAAATACTTGCAGAGAATCAGAAAAGCTATTGTTCTTTTCACAATCAACAGAGGACTCATTCAAATAACTGACATTTAAAACTCAAGAAAATTCCCAACAGATTAAACGTGCTAGATAACTTAAAATAGGTCCTTCTCAAAGTTATACAGCTTCATAGCCGCTATACTTGACTAGTGGCTAGTGAATTTTCCAAATAAAATATGAAATAACAGTCAACTTGAGATTTCTATGTCTGTTATATTCCTTAAAATATTCTCTCCCTTAATTGTCTCATCACTAAATAACCTTTTATATCCAATTTTACAGGATTAGATACTAAAGACAACCTGCAAAAGCTTTAATGATAGTTTATACCATGAAGAGCTCCTTCTATATGCCATGCATTAAGAATAAGACACTCATTATCAATTTACATAATTCATAGACGATAAAATTGATAAAAGTTTAAAAGTTTCTTTAAACCTTTTTCACTGAAAAAAACGATCTTAAAGGAAAAATGTGATCCATCTGTACCCAAATGACCAAAGTTAACTTACCATGTGTGGAGCACTGATTGTGGCCTGGAAACCTGCAAAAGAAGACGAGAGCTACTGATACATTTAGCTGCAAAAACATGCCAAATACTCCACGTAATTCTTTTTCTAACATTCGTAAATTTTTTTCATAATAATTGTTTTCTTTCTTTTTTTTTTTTTTGTGAGGAAGATCAGCCCTGAGCTAACATCCATGCTAATCCTCCTCTTTTTGCTGAGGAAGACTGGCCCTGAGCTAACATCTATTGCCAATCCTCCTCCTTTTTTTTTTCTCCCCCCAAAGCCCCAGTAGATAGTTGTGTCATAGCTCCACGAATGTGGAAGGAATAATAGAATTTTAAAAATCACTATTTTATAATTATAATGTATAAAATTAAATTGCTTCACAATAAACTGCATAATAAATTGCTTCATTTCTGGCAACTTAAAAAAAAAAGAGCAACTGGCAATCACAGTAGCTTAAGAGACTAATAAACTACTCCAATTTACTCTTTATACTATCACCTGATGTTAAGTTGCATAACCTTTTCTTAGTTTTTAGCTTTTAGTTGTTTCTCTTCCAGTGTTGCTTTGTTGAAACTCATTTACCTGCTTCTGCATCTGAACAATTTTCACTGAGCGGTGGTAGCAGGTGCCTTTGGGGTTCAGAAGCTCCCCAGGATCTCTTTTGCTGACTGTTTATAGTGCTTCAAAAGAAGACAGCACGGCGGCTGGCCGATAGAATGCTGAGGCACTTCTAAGCCTCAAAGGCGCCCACTGCCAAGGCTCAGCAGTTCAGCAAAACCTGCTTCAGGAGAAGAAGTTAAATACAGAACTTTCTGAAAACAAGCACAACCCAAAAAAGTCAGGGCAAGTGAAGCAGAGAAGTCAGGAAAAACTTAATTACACTTATTCCTTCAATACTGATTTTAAAAATTGACGCTAATGCAAAAAACAACCCTAGTCAACATTAAGGCCCCTAAAGAAAAACTCGGCACTCAGCTTAAACTGTAAGTTTTCATTAAAAGTATACTTTAAGAAAAACTGCTTTAAAAAATTCTTTATATATATTATATATTGTTTGAGAAAATAGAAAAGATACTCCATATATAACATCATTTCATTAAAATGGTATGTTTGCTATTATGAAACTTACTAAGGCATAAAATTCAAACTAGCAAGGTAATAATAAATATCTGTGTCCCAGTCTATCCTTATCTACAAAAATTAAACAGTAAATGAGTAAAAATGTGACATTTTCAGAAATCCAAAGCTTACCTATTGATTGTGGAGAATCCATGTAAGGGTTACATTTTGCATAGTGGGAGCGGTCTGTGGCCAGCATTACTTCAAACACTTTATCTGTCTTGATGATTCCATTTTCTGAAATGAATGAGGCAACTATTTTAACCTGAGAGTGAGATGATCAGATGTATTTCAGAATAATTACCCCTGATGCTTGTAGAGATTGGACTGGAAGAGAGCAAGACTGGAAGTTGCTGCAACGACCCAGGTAATCGCAGGCTGGTCTGTCAGGATGACAGTGAGGGTGAAGAAAAGTAGAAGGACCTGAGTTATATTTAGTAGGTAACGTACACGTGACTGACTAGATTTGGAGGAGGGAGAGGGGTAATGGTTGAGATGCTGATGTCATATACCAATTTGAGAAATCCTGGAGAAGTATCAGAGTTAAAGAGGAAAAGGACAACTGATTTATTCAGTTAGGAGTCATGGACCATACAAGTGGAGATATTCAGCAGCCAGGAGAACACATGGATCTGGGGCTCAGAAAAGAGATCTAGGAAAGAGATATAGATTTCTAGTTATACAGATGGCAACTGAAGCAATAGAAGTTAAGTCAAGTGGCCAGGGAAGAATACACAGAGAAGAAAAACAAAAGCAAACATTTAAGAACTATGCGAAGGAAGTGGAGCCTTCAAAGATTAAGACAAGGAGCAGCCACAGAGCGGGGTGAAAATCAAGTAAACTGTTACAGAGCCCAAAAGAAACAAATGTTTCAAGAAAGGAAGCAAGATCAATAATATATATATTTGGCTCCTCCAACTATCAATTCTTTGAGATTAAATATAAGATGCTAAACTTCAACAACTCTCATGGTACCATGCATACAATTACTATTCAATAAAGCCCTTATTAACTCACTCAATATGTTTACTGACTATCTAATACACACTAGACACAGTGCTACACGCTTAGGGTGATAAGACTAACCAAGATAGCATTGTTCCTGTCCTCATAGATATAAGATCTGTAAGATTAAATGTATGAACTTGACTTTATCCAGAAACAAAATTTTTTAGCCAAAAGATGTTTTCCTTAATTTGGCTACATTAGGAATGATCATTTTAAAATGAGACTTCAGTAAAAGTATCACAAGAAGTTTAAAATATTTATGCAAACTAATTTAATTTATTCACCAACTGTGTAGCTTCCAGGTTCTAGAGGGTAATGATAGCCACCAGAATCTGAATTTCTCCACACAGCCACTCAAAGAAACCTAAACCTTAGATCAAGACGGGGCATATACAAAACCACACACAACCCATGCTTTCACATTACTAGGAGGCAGAGAATATCCAGACTTCAAATTACTTGTAAGTAGAAAAATAAAGAACAAATTCCATTAAACCTCCTGCTACTGCTGCAAGCCTGTGAGTACAGAAAGCAAGGGTAGTAGGTGACATTTAAGAGACTCTAAGAAAAAAAGCAGAAGGAAGCAAGGGACACAGCTGAAGTACAGACAAAATCATTCCCAGAAAGAGGAAGTGCAACACTAAGTACTAAAATACCGAACACAGGCCTGGGATTTGGAAGTTCACAGCACCGGCCACAAGGAAGGCAGTTAACATTCTACTCCTGTGTGTATACCCAGGAGAAACAAAAATTTATGTCCACAAAAACTTATATACAAATGTTCACAGTAGCATTACGCATAATAGCCAAAAAGTGGAAACAACCCAAATGTCCACCAAGTGATGAATGGCTAAAAGAAATGTGGTATAACCATACAATGCAATATTATTAAGTCATAACAAAGAATGAAGTACTGATTCATGCAACCACATGGATGCACCTTGAAAACATCATGTTAAATGAAAGAAGCCAGTCACAAAAGACCACATATTATATGGTTCTATTTAATGAAATGTTCAGAATAGGCCAATCTGTAGAGACAGATGGTAGATTAGTGGTTGCTTATGGTCGGGGGTTAAGGGAATAGGAGGGCGAAACAGGGTATCTTTCTGAGGTAATGAAAATGTTGAACTGACCATGGTAATGGTTGCACATATCTGTGAATATAAATAAAAACCACTAAATTTTACAATGTAAATGGGTGAATTACATGGTATGGAATTATACTTTAGTAAAACTGTTTAAAAAAAAATTGAGGGGCTGGCCCAGTGGCGCAAGCGGTTAAGTGCGCACACGCCGCTGCGGCGGCCCTGGGTTCGCCGGTTCGGATCCCGGGCGCACACCGACGCACGGCTTGTCAGGCCATGCTGTGGCGGTGTCCCATATAAAGTGGAGGAAGATGGCAAGGATGTTAGCCCCAGGGCCAGTCTTCCTCAGCAAAAAGAGGAGGATTGGTAGATGTTAGCTCAGGGCCGATCTTCCTCCAAAAAAAAAAAAAATTGAGCTGGACTGGAGGTATTAAGACAAGAAGCACTGCTTCCGGGGGAGAATCAGGTAAACAGGGAAAGGATGGGGCATCTTGACGTGGCAGTGAAGCAAAAGAGGAACAAAACTAAAGATCCTGCAGAAACAAAAGAGCAACAAGATATGCCAGCTCCTCCCCTTTTCCTACCACTATGACCATCATCAGAATCATCCATTACAGAAACTGCAAGTCACTATACTAACAAAAGGTGCTCTTGAGCTGTGTCCACAAAATACCTAAAAACAGGAAAAATACAAAACAAAAACAAAAACCAACTCCATTCAAAGCTACTGATAAAAAAGAAAACAAAACTCAAATCAAAACATTTCAGATGGGCCGGCCCCGTGGCTTAGTGGTTAAGTGCGCGTGCTCTGCTGCTGGCGGCCCGGGTTCGAGCCCGGGCGCGCACCGACACACCGCTTCTCCGGCCATGCTGAGGCCGCGTCCCACATACAGCAACTAGAAGGATGTGCAGCTATGACATACAACTATCTACTGGGGCTTTGGGGAGAAAAAATAAATAAATAAAATCTTTAAAAAAAAAAAAAATTTAAAAAAAAAAAAAAAATTTCAGCTGATTAAACAGAACCAATATTTAAAACTATATTCTAAGAAAACTTAGCAGAAAGTAAGTAAAAGTATTACCAGGAACAATTAACTTCAAGACATATACTAATAAAAATATCAGATTTTAAAGGCAAGGAAAAAAATCCTCAGAACCTCAAGGCAAAAAGATCAAATTACCTAATAAGGGTAAAAAAAAAAAAAATAGGCAACCATCAGGCTTCTTAAGAGCAATATTCAAAGCACAGCAAGAACAAAGCAGCATTTTCAAAAAAATAAGAAAGAAAGTGTAAGTCAACAGTAAAAAGGAGCAAACTACTGATACACCCAACAACATGGATGAATCTCAAGAGCACTAATCTCAGTGAAGGAGCCAGACGAGGAGACTATACATTGTAAGATTCCATTTATATCAAACTCTAGAAAAGCCAAAACTATAATGGCACAAGGCCAATCTGTGGTTGCTAGGGATTGGGGGTGAAAGGAGGAGATTAATTGCAACGGGGCAGGAGGGAACTTCGTAAGTAAAAGAAATGTTCTGTACCAGAAATCAGAGAACTTCTATAAAGGTCCAGATAGTAACTATTTTAGGCTTTGGAGGCTATACAGTCTGATGCAACTACTCAACTCTGCTGACCTAGTGGAGAACAGCCACGGACAATACTAAACGAAGTGGTGCGGCTGTATTAAAATGTCTTTATTTCTAAAAATAGGCAGTAGGCCAGATTTGGCTTGTGAGCTATAGTTTGCTGACCCCTGTTCTATATCATCAGGGTGGTGGTTACACAACTACACTTGTTTGTCAAACTTTTCAAATTGTAATCTTAAAATTGGTGTATTTTTATGTAATTTATACATCAATAAAGCTGATTTTTTTAAGTGTAAGCCAAGGATTTTACACCCAACCAAGCTGTCCTTCAAATACCAAGGTTATAAAAAAAACATTTTGAATGTGCAGTAACTCCAGGAATTGTTGTACACACAAGCCCTTCCAGAGGAATCTTCTAGAGGATGTGCTTCATCTAAACAAGAGATAACCAGGGATACATCAGCAAAGGACACATATCAATTGTAAAGCAAAGACTAAAGGAAGAGTGGAGCCTTGGGTAGAATAACAATACTTAAATGTTATATGTTCTGACAAAGTAGAAAGAATGCAACTAAAAATAATGGGAAGAGAAAAAAGAGACAAGCAGAATTAGATCACTGTCATACAGGTCATGGGAGGAATCAAAGGATACCATTAAACACTGACTGACCAGATAGTACAGTTAAAAAAAAAAAAAAAGGTGGTTTAAAGACACTATAAAAGAAATAAATACAAACCCTCCAAATAACAAAAGAATATTTTTAAAAATGAGCAAACAAGGCACACCAAGAGAAACACTGTACATAGTCAGAGACCAGCAAAGACAAACTTATATCGTCTTTCCTTTTTAAAATATTATAAATTTTGGATAAATTAACGCGAATAGAAAATATTACTTCTACACAAATAAGCTTAGGCAAGTACCCGAAAAGGTGATTAAAATAAAACAGTGAAATAAATAAAACAGCAAAAGCATTTTTAAAAGGTTTTAAAATCAAGTAATAACAGAGATATCATTTAATGAATATTTCCTATGTGCTAGACAAAATCCGAAGCACATTACACTCACTCTCTCTTTTAAGATAGATAACTTACAAACTGTGAAACAATCTTATGTTGTCTCTAACAATCCTGTAAAGTAAGCACTATTATTACTCCGTTTTACAGATGATGAAATTGAGTTTAGAGAGCTAATTAAGTTATTCAAGATCACAGAGCAAACAAGGGTTAGGGCCAGTCAAATTGAGATGTTACATGCCTACTGACCACTTCACTGTACCGCTACTAACATATTCAAATAGCTTAGTGACTTCTATTAATTCATTTCCCAAAATAATTCTTGAGTGGTTCATTTGCCCTGAACTCAATTCAAATTCCAGAAAGGTGATTCATAGACTCTCAAGGTCACAAGAGGCCTTAGAAGCCATAAGCCTAACTTCTTCACTAATTGGTACTATGATCTCTACTTGAAGAGGTCCACTGATGTGGAACAGCCCCTTCCACATTCAGACCACTCTAACTATCAGAACACTTCCCTGTATTAAGATGAACTCTCCCTCTTTATAACTCACTTACGTGAATGCTTACTGTTGCTCTCTGACACCACAAAGGACATACTGAATTTTCTATCCAGCCAATCTTTTTTACACATCTGAAGACAAATCATGACCACTTCAAGCCTTACCTTTTTCAAGTTAAGCAACCTCACTCAATACTTCCAATTATTCACTAGTTTTTAAAACTATCATCATATTCACTGATTCATGCTTCTCTAGATGGATACTTAAAATGTGACATCTAAAATCAAACACATTGCATATAGCAAAAATATGTTTGCTAAAATCAAACATATTTTAGGCACATTCTAAAAATCAAGGTAAATTAAAGAGATTACCTCCCTTAAGCTAGATAATATAATTCTATGAAACTCATGTGAGTTTCTCCTGCTGCTTTCTTACTCCATAGAGGCATATGAAATTTAATAAAAACCCTCAATGCTTTTTAAAAGCATGACACCAGTCATTTATTAAAAAGGTAAATGCTTCAAGGCTCAGAATAAAGCTTTATTAGGCCATTATTGGGTGGTTTCCAAAATTTTCACCACAAGGTTCTTACTATTTATTTTTGCCCAGAATTCCATATTTTGAAAGATGCCTACACCAAGCTACATTTATTAAGTTATTAAATCATTTTCCTATTTTTGGGCAATCTGACAAAAAATTTCCAGTGCCCTGAAATATTTCTAGCAAACAGCAAAGTACTTTAATGTTTCACTTTGCATGTATAGCCTAATTATGAGTAAACATGCAACTACCATTCGGCTTTCTAAAATAGTGAACAGCTTTGGAACCATCCATACCCAATCTTCTTGCACTCTAGGGACCAAAGACCCTAATTAAACAATTGTAATAATGGCTAATGTTGGTCCAAATATGCAACTGATCCAAATGAGAAGTTAGTAGGATTCAAAAAGGAGAATGCAAAAGAATCCAAGCTATAAGCCATTTAATAGTAAAAAACTTGAAAAAATTAGAGCAGCGTTAAGAAGGTATCTGTTTCTCTTCTCACCTTGAGGGGTGAGGAGGGGTATAGAGGGAGCTAAATTCCAGGAAAAAAACAAAAATACAAAAGTCATGATTCAGATAAAAAGAAAACTAAAATATGGCACGATGTCAAGCAACTGATGAAGTGTAAAAAAAGGAAAAACATTTGACTATTCCTCTTCAATAGTCGAGGGGTCTGTGATACTGGAAACAAAGAGCAGAGAATCAAGTCATAGCACACTACATAGCTCAGCAAAGCATTGACACAGTCATACAATTAATAATGATTATTGATTTTCAACACTTAAAAATCAACGAATAAAGCGCAGAAGATTTATTTGCTGCTCAAAATGCAAATGTTATCAACTTTGACAACATAAAAGAGCCGCTAATCAGTTGAAAAATGAGAAGGAGAGCTCCCTAGTATCCTCTCTTACGAAGTGGAGGGGTTAAGAGGTAGTGTTAGTTTATAAATTATGGAATAAGAAACTGCAGTTAAAGTATATTACTCAAAGTTACAAAGGTCACCACAAAAGAGGAAGCAAAAATTATGATATAACTATATGGGGGGAGAAGGGGAGGTCTGTAATCCACCTTGGAAGGAAGTCAGTAGATGATGTCAAAAGTTGATAAAACAAGAAATAGCAGTTTAAGCATATGATTTAGAGACATGAAGATAATCACAAGAAGAACCAAAAACATAGTTAAAAGTGGTTCACTCTAAGAACTGTTTGGTGGTTACCAGGGGCAAGGGGGTTGGGGGGTACAAGGGGTGAAGGGAGGCATTTATACAGTGAGGGACAAATAACAATGTACAACTAAAATTTCACAATGTTATAAACTATTAAGACATCCATAAAAAAAGAAAAAAAAAGTGGTTCACTCTAGGCAATAAGTCTGACGGTGAGAAGGAATGGGGGCAAGCAATTGTTATTTTTCATTATAAGCCTTTCCGTACTATTTTATCTTTTAACGATGTACATATATTACTTGACTAAAAATCTCAATTCTCCTAACCTCATTATCATAGATAGACAGTATTTATACACATGTATATACAATATGTGCATGTACGAATGTGCATACACACACACATCCCTCCAATCAGCAAGATGTAAAATGTGGCAGGAACTCCTCTTCTTTCACAGTGGCAGGATTTTAATCGGGTGCATTATCTAGCCTCTCTGTAGTTATGCACAGCCTCACAAGTAAGTTCTTGTCAAGGGAACATATGCAGAAATTATGTGCGCAACTCCCATGTGCTTAAAAGGAACGGGGCTTTTCTCTTTCCCCAGTGTTCTCCTCACCAGCTGGAATACAGAAATGATGGAGGTAAACTATCTTCAACCTTGCAGATGAGGGAAAGACTTTAGGGAGCACAACAAGAGAGAGGCAGCCCAGGTCCTCAAGACCAGAAAACCGTCACATTAGCCCTGAACTGCTTAGACTTGGATTGTTACAGGAGACAGAAACTTTGATTTTGTTTAAGCCATTGTTATTTTGGTCTTTGTCACAGCAGCCGAACAGGTACTCTAATGCACAAGGTATATGAGGAGGAAAAGGGGATCAGTCTGAAGAAGAGGACTGGGGCTGGAGCGCAGGAATAGGCTGTGTGAGACTCTGAAGAGGCCTGAAAGCTAGGCAGGAAGTGTCCACACTTGACACAGTACGTAATCGGAAGCCTGGGCAGAAAAGTGACATAACAGAAAGCAGTGCTCCAGGAAAACCAGTACAATGTGTAGAATGGATCTGAGGGGAGAGGAACGGAAAGTGTGCCCACCAGTCAGACACCTGGAGGCATGTCACTCCAAGCGTGAACCAGGAATGGAGGCTAGGATAGTATCAATGCAAATACTGCGAAAGGGATGACTAACAAATGCATTTGTCAGAACTACTGAGTCAATCTGGTGACAATCAGAAAGAATCAATGACTACTCCAAGACTCCTGATCCAGGAGGATAGAAGAATGGAAGCAATCCCGGCAGAAATGAGAGAGGGCCTGTGTTGGTATAAAGTACTGAAAACACAGGTGAGAACATAAGCTGCAGGTGGATTTCAAGCCAAATAGAAACTTTCTCTAAACTTGTTATAAAATTACATCTCAATAAAAGAATATTACTTTATTACATTAGTTTATACAACTTGAACAGTTGTTAATTATCTACTCTATATTTCTTCTCAACTATCAACATGCCAGGGAAAACAATAAGAAACGAACAAAACTTCCCATCTAGAATGATTAGGTATGATAAGTGGTAAGTAGAACTGGAGACACACTCAGTACAGAAAGTCTGAAAGGGATTAGTTTTAAATTCACACTATAATCAAAGAAGAATTTTATGTGACAGCAAGTTATGATAAAGCATAGCATCCAAGTATCAGAGATTATTTAAAAATACCTCTTTCTCATAGACCATTATCTTTCACCATACACAAAAATTAGCTCAAAATAGATTAAGACTTGAGGGTAAGACGTGAAACTATAAAACTCTTGGAAGAAAATACAGGCAGTACACTCTTTGACATGGGTCTTAGAAGGATCTTTTCAAATACCATATCTACTTGGGCAATGGAAACAAAAGAAAAAATAAAAAAATGGGACTTCATTAGACTAAAGAGCTTCTGCAAGACAAAGGAAACCAGGAACAAAACGAAAAGACAACCCACCAACTGGGAGAAAATATTTGCAAATCATATACCTGACAAGGGGTTAATCTCCAAAATACATAAAGAACTCATACAACTCAGAGCAAAAAACAAACCACTCGATCAAAAAAATGGGCAGAGAACATAAAGAGACATTTTTCCAAAGAAGATATACAGAGGGCCAACAGGCACATGAAAAGATGTTCAACATCACTAATCATTAGGGAAATGCAAATCAAAACTACAATGAGATATCACCTTACATCTGTTAGAACGGCTATAATTAGCAAGACAAAAAATAACAAATGTTGGAGAGGACATGGAGAAAAGGGAAAACTCACACACTGCTGGTATGAATGTAAACTGGTGCAGCCGCTATGGAAAACAGTATGGAGGTTTCTCAAAAAATTAAAAATCTAAATACCATACAACCCAGCTGTTCCACTACTGAGTATTTATCCAAAGAACTTGAAATCAACAATTCAAAGAGATTTATGCGCCCCTATGTTCACTACAGTATTATTCGAAATAGCCAAGATGTGGAAGCAACCCAAATGCCCATCAACTGATGAACGGATAAAGAAGATGTAGTACATATATATACAGTGGAATACTACTCAGCCCTAAAAAAGACAAAATCGTCCCATTTGCAACAACATGGGTGGAACTTGAGGGTATTATGTTAAGCGAAATAAGCCAGATAGAGAAAGATAAACACCGTATCATTTCACTCATATGTGAAAGATAAACACATGGACAAAAGGAACAGATTAGTGATTACTAGAGGGGTAGGGGGTTGGGAGGTGGGCATACAGGGTAAAAGGGCACATATATATGGTGACTGAAAAATAATAATGTATAACTGGCACAGTGGTTAAGGTCGCGCTCTCTGCTTCAGTGGGGCCCGGGGTTCCCAGGTTCGGAGCCCGTGCATCGACCTACACACCGCTCATCAAGCTGTGCTGTGGCAGCATCCCATATACAAAATAGAGGAAAATGGGCACAGCTGTTAGCTCAGTGCCAATCTTCCTCAATAAAAAGAGGAACACCGGCAATGGATGTTAGATCAGGCGCCAACCTTCCTCACCAAAAAAACAAAACAAAACAAAACAATAATGTACAACTGAAATTTCACAATGTTATAAACTATTATGACCTCAATACAAAAAATACATCATTCTCTAGACCATTATCACTCTTAATAGAGACATAAAATTAACTACTTGTTTTGACATTATTTCTCAAAGGAGGAGGTTCCTTGGACTCTTCACATCTCCGACAAACTACAATGTTACGCAAAACTCTAAAATATAGGTAACCAAATGTTAACTTCTGTGGCTCTCTCCTAAAACATACACACACACACACACACACACACACACACACACACACACACACACACACACGCCCCCCCCCCACAGGTGATTTCATGCAATCCATGATGCAATTAAAATGACAGAATCTTGGATTTAAAAGCGTCCTTAGAGATCTACTGTATATTCAAAGCTGACGACAAATCTCTTCTGCAATATCCCTTACAGTGAAATGGTCAACCATTCTTTGCTTCAACATATCCAGTGACAGAAAACACTATTTTTCAAAGCCAACTCCTTGACTGTTAGGATAGCTTTGTGAATACTTCCTTATAATGAGCCAAAATCTACCTCTTATTTGTCCTGGTGTGACCCAATACTACATGACATCTCTTCAATATTTAAACACCATTGCTCTCTCAAGCTTTCTCATTGCTAAACCAAACAACCCCAATCCCGTCAAACTGTCACATAAAATGTTGACTCTCTTGTCATCTAGATCACCTTTGTCTGATAATCCTTGTTTTTTTCACTGCTATGTGTCGGCCAGAGCTAAAGGCAATACTAATAAAAATATCTGCCACAGCACAATGGAACTAAGATCACATTAAATGGAATTTAATATAACCTAGCCTTGAGATCTAGCGCTATCCAACAGAACTTCCTACGATGATGGAACTGTTCTACATCTGCACGTCCAACAGGCTGGCCACTACACTCACGGGGCTACTGAGCTCCTGAAATGTGGTTAGTGTGCCTGAGGAGCAGAATTTGTAACTTTATCTAACTTTAATTAACTTAAATTTAAGTAGACACACTGATATTAAAATTCCTCCCCAAGATCATACAAATTAAATCTTATTCAACGCGCTGTAAGTTTACTTACTAGTACATAAGATTGACTTGAAATAAGTTAAAATGAGGAGACATTTTCTAAATTCTAAACGAAACCCCAATTTCTGAAAATAGCCCTTTAGAATTTTATTAGCTGGTTATACTTGGCCCATGAATGCACATGATAAAATTAATGGGAATATTCTCTTTTTCACTCGTTGTGCTAATAGTGGCTAAGAAGTGACACTCTAAATAGAACAAGAAAATAACTTCAATTTATTTGCAGAAATAAATACTTTAAGAATATGAAAACTAAAAATTATCATAATTCTTACATATTCGAATGCCTACGAAAGGTGTCCACTTAAACGTCTCATAAGCATCTCAAACCTAACATTCCCCCAAAAAAGGGCTCTCCCACACCTCCTCGCACCACCACCACCCCAAAATCCCTGCTGCTCACTCACTATTTCCAACTCAGAAAATGGCAAATCATTCTAACTGCCCAAGCCTAAAACCATGGTGTCATATCCTTGACTCTAATCCTCTTCCCATACCCCAAATCCAAGTCTAGCACCTGCTATTCTCTCTGCCTGGAATGCTTGTCCCCCACCTCTGTCTGCTTGGCTCGAATTTCTTCTCCTCCACCAAATCTCTGCTCAAATGACACCTTAGTGAGGCCTTCTCCCCTACAACTGCAAACCTACTACCCCACACTCCCTATCCTCCTTCCCTACTTTGTCACTTATCATGTAACATGCTATGTATTTTACCTGTCTGCTCCCGTTGGAAGTAACCTACAGACAGAATGGGTGTTTGCTTTGTTCACTGCTGTATCCCCAGTGTCTGGCATTTAGAAGACAGTCAAATATCAGTTGACTGAATGACAAATCCTACAAACATTATATATGCAAAACGACACAATCAAGGATGCAAAGGAAACATAAGTAGAAATAAAGACGCAAACAACAATAAACAAACACAGAGAGAGAGATTGGATTGGTTGGTTACCAGAGGGTAAGAGGGGAGGGAGGAGGGCGAAAGGGATAATTAGACACATGTGTGTGGTGATGGATTGTAATTAGTGTTTGGGTGGTGAACATGAGAACATGATGTAATCCGTGCAGAAATACAAGTATAATGATGTACGCCTGAAATTTATACAACGTTATAAACCAATGTTACTGCAATAAACAAAAACTTTAAAAAAAAGAAGAAATGATGCATTAGGGTAGCGGATTTAAAAAAAAAATAGGTAAAAGAACAATTGTTAGCATTGTTTTAAGTGTCCCGCACAGCATTTGAAGTCTATTAGTTAAGAGCTGACCTTCCACAAATGGGACGCTTCCACAGGGGTTCAGACACCCCTGCTCTAGGAAAGGACCTCTCTCAACCTCACCCACTCCTACCCCCTTCTTTTCCTTTCACTACGGCTTGAAATTATCCCAAGAAAAGTAGAAAATAAACTCTAATATAAACATTATGTAAACTGTCACATTCCCTGGATTAAGTAGGCTCACAGTTGTTTTAAATTTAATTCGTTTCATGAGCACATTATCAGCCCATAATTATAAAACTATATTTTTCATTTCTATAGAGCTGCACTGTCCAATATGGTAACCACTAGCCACATGTGGCTATTTAATTAAGTTAATCTAAATAACACAAACATCCAGTTCCTCAGTGGTATTAACCACATTTCAAAGGCTCATATTGAACAGCACAGACATTACAGAGAGTTCTATTGGGCAGGACTGCTATAGGCCTTTTTCCTAAAACTTTATTTTAAAGCATAAAACTGATTCAGCTGAAACACTGGCAGAATTCAACCTTGTAATTTTCAATTCTCTACATCAGTGATTCTCAAAGTGTGGTCCCTGGACCAGCAGCAGCAGCATTACTTAGGAACTTGTCAGAAATACAAATTCTTGAGCCCCAGCAATCTGTATTTTAACAACCTCTCCAGGTGACCCAAGAGATTCTGAAGCATGCTCAAGTTTTAGATCATTGTTCTAAGTTATTTCAGAGCAGTTGTCATCATAAGCTACAAGGTATTACAAGATGTACCATTACAGTCTAAAATATTCTATACATGATATATCAACTATGAAATCATACACAAGCATAGTTCTACTATGATGTCTTATAAAAGAAAAACTCAGTAGAAACTTCCAATAAAATTATTAAAATAACATTAAAACTAAACCAAACCTGAACTTCATGTCTTTAAAAAAAAAATTAAAACTGTAATTTGCTTCCTCTTCCAATTTGTAGATCCCTTTTCACTTCAACATCAACATTTCACATTTTAATTTTTCCCTAAAAATTCAATTAGAAGCTTTAAGTTAGGAAGAATACACAACAGTGGAATAACCTGGAAAGAGGGAGAAATTTTCAAATTTTATGCCAACTGAAATTTTCACATGAGCAAATGTTACTTTTATAATAAACTAATAAATAAAAATAAAGTCTATTAGCTAGAATTAATTCAGCAAGAAGTTGAAATTCAAGTTGCACAAGTGTTACAAAACAGGCTAAACAATTTGAGTACTCTAATTTCCTCTTACCAATCACAGACCTAGTATAAAACTAAATATTCGCAATATCAGCATGTATATTAAATATTTATTAAATTTTCAGATAGAAAAATATCCTTAGAAATTTCAGCTAGGAATGGTAATGCAATATATTAAAGTGATTATAAAACCACTGGGAAAAGATCTAGTCTTGGCTTACTACAAATTTGGCCCAAAAAAAAGATTTTAAGAGCCCGATTGATTACAAATTCCTGCCACAGCCAAGTGGCTACTGCGATAACCTACTGGTGGAAAATTACTTAGTCACAATTCTTGTATAGAAGGTTTCCAGTAAGCACACTACAATATAAGGCAGTAGATCATTTTAAGAAATTTTATTAAAATATTTACAACATAATGAGCTTACATGCAATCACATCACACTTCATAATACTGCCTCAGCATATAAATGTCCACTCCCAATCAAATATCCTTCCATAAAGTGAACACTGGCAATGCTCGACAGGATTCTGAAATCTAAATATTCTTCATTACTAAACAGTAAGGACACAATTTCCAAATTTTAAATATTGTAAAAAAAAAAAAAAGTCAAATGACTAATATTAAGTATTAACCGTGTGCCAGACAGTACTATTTGTCGCTCATCTTAGTATTCCTAGCACAGATCCAAGCATATAGTGTACATTTAATTGGCACAAATGAAAAAAGAAATGAGTATTAAGTTCTTTGATAGGATTCAAAGATATTTACAAAAAAAAAAAAAGTCCCTGCCCTCAAGGAGGTCACAAATCGAATTAGGAAACATAAAGACATGAAAAGCTAAATAACATATGACACATAGCAGGATATGATTATTCGCAAGTTAGTGGCAAAGAGAGTGCTATCAGCTCTGACCGGAGTGAGAGTGGTACGGACTGCGGTTCTTCTGGTCTCCCGACCAGTGGGCGACACTGTATTGCAACGTAAAAAAATAAAGTGACACAGCATTCACCCCACCCCGAAATGATCAGCAGAGGAAGGAATACAATAACCAACGAGAACGGTACAGGAAGACTTGCCGGCAAGGCTTGTAAAGCCCACGGGGCCTGGAAGAAGGCAGAGCATCCACATGCACGACTGCTGATTGGATCTCAGGATGAAACAAGCCTCCTAGGAACAGCGTCTCCTGACCCCTGCCCGCTCCGACCCCCACGAAGCCTGCCAGTGGACAGCGCCCCAGAACTTTCTCCAGCATCCGCAGTGACAATCCTCTCCCCTCCCTCCCCGCGCCGGTACCTCCCCCGGAGGAAAGAACGGGGGGCGGGGGAGGAGGACAGGAGAGAAGGCGCTCCCGCAGCAGGCGGAAGGCGAGGAGGAGCGGGGCCCGGCCCGCATCCCCCACTCCGGGGCACGCCCCCGCCCGCCGGACCCGACGAGAGGCGGTGGACTCGAGTGACAGCCCGCCACCTGTGCCGCTCCCCCTTCCCGCGGCGCCATGCCGCCCCCCGCCCCTGTCTGTCCCCTCCCGAGGAGAGAGAGTGGCAGGTCCCGGGGGAGGCGGCCGCACGCGCACGCCGCCCGGGACGGTTGGTGCAACGCTCCGCCGCGGCCCTCCAGTAGGCAGGGCGGCGCAGACAGAACGTTCCGGACGGCCCGGGGGCCCGTTCCGGGCCCGGCCCGCCCCAGTCGCCCCACACCGGGCGGCGGTGGCACTTACTGCGGAGGTTGTGGATCAGCTCCGAGTGGCTGGCGCCGCCGGACTTCCAGGCCATCGCTAAGCACACCCGGAGCAGGAACAGAACGACCTTCAGCGCGGCGACGGTGCCCAGCAGCTTCCCCAAGAGTGAAAACACCTCCCACACAGTCACCGCCCTGCTCGCGTCCCCGATGTCGCCGCCGCTGTGACTGCCGTCGCCCCCGCCGCCGCCGCCGCCACTGCGCGCTCCCGGCATCCCCCGCGGCACGCATGCGCTCTGTGACGCGGCGCAGCCCGGGGCGCGGCCGGGTGGGGCGGGCGCGGCCACGTGCCCCGCCGCCCGCGCTGGTGGCGGCTGCGGCTGCCCGGCCGGGCTGAGTCAGCGCCCCGCCGCCGCGCGCTGTCTCCTTGCCGGGTGGCCTGCGGCCAGGCGGGTGGGCCCCGGCGCGGCCGGGCGCGTGCCCGGCTGCGGCTCTGGTCACCTGGGGCGGTGGCGGGGCAGCTGGGCCGATCTGGTTCTGCCGCTGCGGAGGCTCCGCAGTTGCGCGGGGTCAGCTGCTGCGAGCGGCGGGTCTGCTCCTATAGCCGTCCAGATTGTTAGACGGTGGGTTTCCTCCGTCCTACCTCACCCAACCCAGTTGACTAATGCATAGGTCGGTTACCGTCTGAGCTCCCTGTGGGGGAGCCTGATTAATCTTGGTAGAACCTTTTCTAACCCGGGTACTCTGGCTTTGTGACAAGTCCATCAGTGTGTGGTCAGCAGAGACCTTGGGACCTTGGTTTGTTCTCAACTCTCAAGCACAAATTCAGAGTGGAAGAATACCATGACATATGGAGTAGGGTGGAGCGTGGGGGATGCTCTGCTCCTTAGCACAATGCAATTGGTTAAAAATACCACAGTATCCTATGGCGAATGTGTTATTCTCCCGACACGAGTATGCCTTTTCAGCTAATTAAGCCTTCCGCTGTTAGACTGGACACCAGCTTTATTGCTATCAGCTGTGCAAGACAATGATCGAGAAGCTGACAGGGAACATTGCCTGTCGCATCCGACTTGCTCACTCCTAATCAGAACAGAGACCGACAGAATCCAGTCATCTTTTAGTCCAATAAACTTTTAAGGAAGGAAACAAAGCTATGCCACGACATCTGTGCTACTGCCTCAGCAGCATTTTTCAAATGCTAGTTCTCACCAGATTTTGTCAACTGCTCAGCCTACTTCTAAGTCCGAAATATACATTACCTATTTCTGGGATTTCGTGACCATAAAGGAAACCACACTCAAAACAGTGTTCTTTTTTTTTCTGGGAAGTTTTTTAATCCCAACAGGTTGGATTAGGGCACTCCACTCCCTCTGGGTCCCTAACAGTCTTCTCCAGGCTGAGAGCCTCGGGGGTCTGCTCCCTCCCAGGGTTCCTGGGCTGGCCCTCCAGGGCACACAGTCATCAAGAACTGCTTGGGGGAAGTGAGCTGTTTAGATATTGCTCTGGTGAGTAGAAAGTGGGCACTTGCCCCATTAATGCTTGCTGGCTGGTGGCTTCCATAGCACCCCCATCTCTGCAAATACACTTTACTTTGTAAAACAACTTCCACTGGTGTAGTCTTATTTAACTCACCAGGAGGCGAGCCCACTTGGTTCAGTAACAATACGTCTTGAATGCAATAGGATTTACATTCTAATTGGGGAGATCTGCACCCAAAGAAAACTAGCAATAGAGGGCAAAATATAAGTGCTATTAGTGGTCTAGATATCAAGTGCTATGTTAATTTAGATCGCATGGGCTGGAGTAATAAGGAAAAGATACAGGGCAGAACTGGTCCTTGAAGGATGAGCAGGATTCTGAGAAGGAGAGAGGAATAAAAGGACATTATAGGTGTAATCAAAAGCAGAGAAGAGGGAACCTACAGCACCGGTTCCTGGGCTGTCGACGTTACATATCAAACTCATTCTTAATTATATTCATAACTGAATTGAGGAAGGTTACACAGCTAAGCAATGGGTGTCAAAACTCGAACTGGAGTCTTCAGAATTCCAACTCCAGGCTCTGACAGTGTATTAACAAGGATTTGTTTGGGGGATAAAGAGGGAGAGGTTTAGAACAATAAACTGGTCCGTTAATGGACGTACTTCCTTGAGAATGTAAGGACTTTGAATCTCTTCTATGCGCAGTGAAATGCAAGACTGAATGCTTAGGTGTGGCTCTGAGGCGGCTTCTCTTGCATTGATTTCGTTTTGTTTTGGCTCTTCGGTTTGTTTTACAGTGCACGATTATCGCACAAATGCACTGTCTCAGTGTCACTACACTGAGCGTGCACATTAAGAGCAGGTCCTGTAGCACGAGGCCCGCACACTCTTGCTTCTGTTCGGGGTCGCCTCGGTGAGCAGGGGCTGGTGGCGCCCGCAGCGCCGACGGAGGAGGATTGGCTCTCCGCGGCCACCGTCCGCTCGTCGGGTGCGGGTCAATCAGGGCCGCGCGGGAAGGGGCGGGACCGAGAGGCGCGCGGCGCGCTCCTCGCTGTACCTGCGGCGGTCGCTGTCGCCATGGAGGAGATTTATGCCAAGTTTGTGTCTCAGAAAATCAGCAAAACCCGCTGGCGGCCGGTGCCTCCGGGGAGCCTGCAGACCGCAGAGACCTTCGCTACGGGCTCTTGGGACAACGAGGTACCGCCGCTTCATCCCGGTCTCCCGGACCGCGCCTGGCCCCAGCCTCCCTCGCCCTTCTCTGTGCCCCCGGCCTCCGTCTCGGTTGCCCTGCCCTCCGAGCCATCGACGGTGCGCCTGGGCCTCGCATCTCGTTGTGGTTTAAACTGTCACCATGCCTTTTGTCTGAGATGCTTTTTTTTTTATTTTTTTAAATTGATGTTGTAGGATCCCAAAAAGGAAACCCCAACTCCAGTCTCGGGAAGGCGCGGACCCACAGACACAGAAGACCGAGCTTGATGTAAACGCAAGAGGTTTATTAAGTGGAGCTCTGGGTCCACACGTATCTCTTGCAGGAGACAGAGTCGACCCCGGACCTTAAAGGGCAAATTCTTATATAGGGTTTGGGAGCACAAAGCGGGAAAAGGTTGGCGCAGTCTTACATGATTGGCTAATTTAAAACATTTAAACAGTTACATTTTATGGCGCGAATTGCTATGGCGCGAAGCGATTATCAGGTTATACACACGCGTCCCCATCTGGATTCCTTCCACCCCGACCCTCCCAAACTTATCCCTCTGGAGCACTCTCTTGTTCTCAATTTTTCCCCGAACAGTTTAGGGTGAGTCTTCCATGAATAGAGTCAGTCAGGATCGATAAACGTTCCCCCTTATACCAGGAATCCTTAGGGTGTGGAGGTGCCTGTCTCTAAGGTAGTAACTTTTTAATTTTTAATATAATTTTTACTTCCTTCAATGTCATGATAGTTGATACCACTGTGCGAGTCCACTTGTACATTATTATTGGTCAGTCACCATATATATGTGCCCCTTCACCCCTTGTGCCCACCCCCCAACCCCCTTCCCCCTGGTAACCACCAGACTGTTCTGAGATGCTTTTAAAGCAAGGTTATTTGAAGGCATTGCGAATTTTAATTTCCGAGAGGTTAAAGTAGATTTCATCTCAGGATAAATCTGTCTATTTTACAGGAAAATCGTGTTTCCCTGTGGTCTATTGGCGATTTTGGGAACTCAGACTCTGATGGAGGGTTTGAAGGAGACCATCAGTTACTGTGTGACATCAAACACCATGGTGACGTGATGGACTTACAGGTAAGTCTGTGGAACGTACAAAAGCTAACTTAAAGAGCGGAGAGTAATACATTGAGAGACGCAAAGGACCGTAAAGTTTGTCTAGACTCGCCCCGGTTTACAGGAGACTGAGTTCTCTATAGGTTATGATTTGCCAAAATCATGACTGGGGAAGGAGATGTAGATTTAAGCATAGTTTTTTAATCCTTTTTTTAATTAACTGACCTTCTGCTATGTGCCAAGCACTGTTCTGGGAGCTTTACATAAGTTAGTTTAATTCTCATCACATGCTTGTGAATCAGGTATTATGTCTTTTACCAGTGAGAAAACAGACTAAGACCTTTTGGGCATGTACTATGTGACAAATACTGTGCAAGGCACTTGACAGGTTTTGCTTTTTGAGTTCTCATAACAACCCCCTAAGTAAGGATTAGTTCTTTCCTTTTAAAGGTTTGCCAGGACTTAGAGAACTTAACTTGGCGACGGTCTCAAAGTCAGTAGTAAGTGGTGGCAATGGAATTAAGTTTTTAAATCCTGGTCTGCATGACTTCAAAGTCCTGGCAGTCCTGATTCTGTAGAAAGCTCCCTAACCCTGGAATGATACTTTTCTAAACCTTTATGGTAGTGGTCCAAAATTAAATCAATTATAGGTGAATGAGTTTAGGGAAAAAATTATTGTTATTTATTCTTCATGAAAATACTTTTATTTGTATAGCAGTTTTGACTTTCAGATCTATCATCAGATTTTATTTGCTTAGCATTTATAGCTCTTCACATCTTAAAATTGTTATACTACTGAGTTAAACTACTAATATTTCTGAATCTATAACGAGCAGGAATTTTCTGTTTAGTTTTTTGACCAGGAAAGGATTGTAGCTGCTTCATCAACAGGATGTGTAACAGTTTTCCTTCACCATCCAAATAACCAGGTAAAGAACTTTTTTTGAAAACTGAATTTGTATTTTAATTATTTATAGGAAGGCTTAAAGAAGACTGTACTTAATGACACAAATAAAAAGTTTTATAGCCTGAAAACATGGAGAGGAAAAATATCACCATTATATTACCCATCTTTTAGTAGATTAATTCTAGAACCATGTTTGTGTGAGCTTTTATTGAAATTCGACATCTCTTAAATAAATTCTGTTAGTTTAGAACTAACAATATGGTATTCTGGCAAGTGATTTTCCAGTAATTCTCTGTTTTAAGTTTCTATTCTAATCTTTTGAAGAAAAAAAGAGCACATTCTAGCTAAGGTATCATGAGAGAGAACAAGAACAGCTACTTTACTTCTGTGGATAGAACCCAGGTTTTAATTAGAAGAGAGGATACACTCTATGAAGACTTGGCACTTTTTCAATGCCTTTCGTGTATACTGAAGCCCACAAGTGGTCACTTTCAAAGAGTAGCGGTGAGGGCAAATCTTTACAATAGCCCCACTTGTAGTAATAGTTTTCAGTTGCTAGAAGAGAGTGCTCATTTAGATTTTTGGATTAATAAAGGTCACCTTGTGGATAGGCATATGTAGTAAATATAAGACCCAGATCTTGTTAAATATTTTTCTTAATCGAGTCATTTAGAAAGCACTACAGGGAGTTATTTTTTACATGTAGGCTAATTCTCTTAAGAATTTAGAGTTACTTTTGAACACATGACTACCTGGTACCTAAAACCCATTTCTTTACTTTGCTATATTGGGCCAGCCCCGTGGCTTAGCGGTTAAGTGCACGTGCTCCACTGCTGGTGGCCCGGGTTCGGATCCCAGGCGCACACCGAAGCACCGCTTCTCCGGCCATGCTGAGGCCGCGTCCCACATACAGCAACTAGAAGGATGTGCAGCTATGACATACAACTATGTACTGGGGCTTTGGGGGAAAAATAAATAAATAAAATTATAGTTTGCTATAAATGTGGGCCATTATTGAGCAGCATTCATTTTGAATCTAATCCAGTGTATACAGAGCTTTGTAGAGTAGTTCTAGACTTTATTACTCGGAAATACAAACAAAAAAGGAGAGAGTTATTCTTTTTCTCGAAGGGTATGAGACAGAATTTAAAAATACTCTTGAGTTGGGGAAAAGTGCTAGGTGTTTAGAGCTTTGCTTTGGTTAATCATCTGCTCGTTTCTGATGCCCAGACTCTGTCAGTCAGCCAGCAGTGGACGGCCGCTCACTACCACACGAGCCCAGGCAGCCACTCCTGTTGCAGTGCACCCTGCACGGGTATCGTGTGCAGCAACCCAGAAATTGTCACAGTTGGAGAAGATGGTCGGATAAATCTTTTCAGAGCTGATCACAAGGAGGCTGTGAGAACTATAGGTGAGAAAAACCATTATATTTCTTTCATCCATCACCTAGTAATTGAGCACCTACTATGTGCTGTGTAAACACAGTGCTGGGTGTTTGAGGGATATAAA
The DNA here is from genome assembly GCF_057802395.1 of Ceratotherium simum simum. Lineage (NCBI taxonomy): Eukaryota > Metazoa > Chordata > Mammalia > Perissodactyla > Rhinocerotidae > Ceratotherium > Ceratotherium simum. The sequence goes on along the minus strand of NC_141937.1, from coordinate 26,628,397 downwards.
AATATACAAAGCAGGATCCCTTTATCAAGACAGTATGGTGATAAGGCCTGCACGAATGAGTGACTACAGAGGAGAGAGAAACTTTTTTTCTGACTGGAGGGGATTACTGAATAAAGAATTGAGGGGCAGGTAGCAATTAATCTAGGTTTTGGACCATAAGTAATACTAAAAGATAGCAAGCTAGACAAAGAGAATAATGTGGAGGCGGGATAAGGCCATTAAGAGAACAAAAAACAGTGTAGTTTGTTTGACCTGACTTTAAATATTTATATAGAAGAGGTGAGCAATGATGCAGGAAAGGTAAATTGGGGCCTGGTCGTGAAGAGTCTGATGCATAGCTGTAGAGGTTACATTTTGTTAGGTGGGCAGCCAAGGAGCCAGTGCAAGTTTTTGAGCAGGTGGGGTGATAGACTCCCTGTCCTGCTTTAGAAGGATTATTCTCCTGTAGTAGTTCTCAACTCTGCTGCACACAGACTTGCCTGGGGAGATTTTTAACAGTCCACCACCCTAGACCTTCTGAATCAGAACCTCTGTGGTTTGAGCCCATGAATGAGTTTTTTGTGTTGTTTATTATGATTTTTAGTTCTGAGGAACACCACTTGTTTAATTGTTAAGGACCATTGCCTGGTGGTGGTTTGGAGGAGTGTCACAAAACAAAAGTCTATAAGTATATGCTAAATTATATGGTATAAGCTCTAAACACTCTAGGAAAAAAGAAAAGGACCATTATAACAAGCAGGAAGGACTTCCTGGAGGAGGAGAGAATTAATGAGGGTAAACGTGGTAGACTTGAGATGAGTCAGCAGAATAATACAAAGGCAGAGTGAACTCTGGAGGAAGCACTGGGGTTTGGCCAAAGAGAATGGAGTCTCTGGGTTCAGGACTAGTGGGAAATAAAATTGGATATAGAGGAGCTTGAACAGCTGTCTCCAAAATGGAGGGTAACACTCTTAAGTGGAAATAGAGGAATATGTGAAAACTCAGCCCTCTGTTTGGAAAATAGTTCAGATGTCCTGTGAGTGATAGCATTTCTCTATCAAAGGAGAGTCCATTTTAAATTTTTTTTTAATTTTATTTATTTATTTTTTTCCCCCAAAGCCCCAGTAGATAGTTGTATGTCATAGCTGCACATCCTTCTAGTTGCTGTATGTGAGACGCAGCCTCAGCATGGCCAGAGAAGCGGTGCGTTGGTGTGTGCCCGGGATCCGAACCCCAGGCCACCAGCAGCGGAGCGCGCGCACTTAACCGCTAAGCCACGGGGCCAGCCCAGAGAGTCCATTTTAACATGTATATTTCTGTGCATTTTTCTATAGAAATTGAACTGTGACTTGTTTAAAATTTCATTTGTAATATTTCAATCAATAGAATGAATGCGATTTAAGATTTTCATGGAAAAGGGGAACCCATTAACACACACTACTGTTTTCTTAATTTGTAGACAATGCAGATAGCAGTACACTCCATGCTGTAACCTTCCTTCGAACTCCTGAGATTCTTACAGTTAATTCAATTGGACAGTTAAAAATATGGGATTTCAGACAACAAGGAAATGAGCCCTCTCAGATATTATCACTGTAAGCTTTGATTTCTAATTTCAATAGTGTAATGCAAAATTAATTCGTTCAATAGTTTAGGGCAACGGACTTTAAACTATATTGTATTTTAATTGCATTTTAAGAGAGTGATCCCTGATTAAATTTGATAAAGCAGGTATGATTTGATGGGCTTGGTACTACCATGCTGCATTTAGTAAATATTTGTTGTACTGATTGAAGCTTTCTCTCTTTGAAGTTTATATTATTCAATGGGGAACTTGTTTTTGCTCATCAAATGGTTCTATTAATAGTGGGTATAATATACCCTAGATACGATTGGGAGAAAAATATAATCCAAGATATTTTTCTGAGCAGAAATCCCCTTTCTATGTGTGCAACCTTATCTTCTCTAAGAAGAAAATAAAATGTGTCAAACTGAAAAAATGATTATATAAACTAAACATTAAATAAAGTGGGAGTAAAGAATATGCTGTTTCATTGATATTTAATGTTTTTAAAAAGCCAAGAAATGGAAATGTGTTTTGCACATCTTATCATCAGGTTATCTTGCTCCCTATGTCTCTAAATTGAAGAGAGAATGATAACTTTGGCCTTTAATTCCCCCCGCCAATTCTAATATTTAGAAATATATTTAACGTAGTCCATTTTTGACATGATTTAAGGTTAGCCATTAGCCCCAGCCATAAAGTTATTGTTTAGCTACTAGAATGAAATATGTTTCATGGGTTATGGAAAGATCAATTATACTTGACACCATGTTTGATGTCATTGTATCTCTGTCAAAGGACTGGTGACCGAGTGCCGCTCCACTGTGTTGACAGACATCCCAACCAGCAGCATGTTGTAGCTACTGGGGGCCAGGATGGAATGTTGAGTATCTGGGATGTTAGACAAGGCATCATGCCTGTGTCTCTGCTCAAGGCTCATGAAGCTGAAAGTAAGTGTAGGGGAGATATGCCTGTGTTTGTTGGGTGGGATATATGATATACTGTAAGCAGCTCTCCATAACAGTGCATGTGGATCATTTGACATCAGAGCTTTTGGCCAAACTATACAATTTATAATAAATAATCCTTTCTATTTGACATTTAAGTTCTTTAACATGTTTCATTATTATATCCAAAACTGCAGTGATTATCCTTATATGTTCATTTTTATGCACTTAATTTTTTTAAGATAATTTTTTAGAAGAATTGATGAGCTGAAAAGTTTGCATAATTTTATTTATTTTTTTATTTTATTATTTTTTTTGTGAGGAAGATCGGCCCTGAGCTAACATCTGCCAGTCCTCCTCTTTTTTTGCTGAGGAAGACTGGCCCTGGGCTAACATCCATGCCCATCTTCCTCTACTTTATATGGGACGCCGCCACAGCATGGCTTAACAAGCGGTGCATCAGTGCGCGCCCGGGATCCGAACCTGCGAACCCTGGGCCGCCTGAAGCAGAGCGCGTGTACTTAACCGTTTGCGCTACCGGGCCGGCCCCCAAGTTTGCATAATTTTAAAGCTGTGATATGTGTCAAATTGTTCTACATAAAAATAATACCAGTTTATATTGCCATACTCAGTGTGAGAATGCCCTTTTCCCATGTAAATGCAGGCTGTTATTTTTAATATTCGACAGTCTGTGTGTTCCTCACTTTATTGTTGTACCTTTTTTTTCTTTTAACAAGAACAGTAGATATAGGCTCTTTTTTTCTTTGTTTGTCTTTTGGTTTTGGTGGGGATTTTTTGGCTGAAATTTTTCATTTTATCACTGCTGTCTTTGATACCATGCCAAAGTGGATTATAGCTTTAAATTCTCACCTAAGAGAAGTTTATATTAAACCCTGCTTGAATAAAAGTACAAAAGAACAAACATTATACCTGTATTACAACTTCTCAGTTTAAGTAAATGTCACATTACCTTGGAAAGATAAATGACTTTTAAGATTATATTTAAGAAGTAAATAAAAGGATAAAAAAAATTTTGCCTCTTCCGGTTATAGCTATGCCCACAAAAAAAAAGAATAAAAAGGAATAGGGTATGCCCTCACAGAGTCTGACGTTGGCTAAGCCAGTGGTGGTAGAATTACAGACTTTCAGATCTCTTCTTACCAGCCCCTTCTTAACTGCCAGCCTGTATTGTTAAGCAATACACACAAATGTCATAGATTGTAATGTGTTATTTTGAATTCATCCTGGCTCTTGGCTAGAAATGAAATAAGATGTTTTACAGAGGTTTGTTTTCTAATTTGAAAATAAATAAATACTTAAGAATCTAGATTTGGGCAGTCTGCTTATGGCTCTACAAGCTGTTTTGTTTCACTTTGTTTTAATGAAACAATATGAATGTACTTTATACAGGGACTCACCCAGCACACATTTTTCTCCTCATGAGGAAGGTGACCTTTTAATGTTTGGTGGCATGATGTTTAGTTGTGGTAACTGTCAGAATGAAAACTGCCAGCTTGCAAACATGTGCCTTCCACTTTTTATGCTACCCGCCTGGCACTTTCTATGCTGCCTCTTTAAGGTCACCTAACCCAGAACCTCAGAACCCTTGTTCACAGACTACCTGCTTTATCTGCATGCTGCAGACACTTCCTAAGGTGTCTTGGCCATTCCTTGGCTCCCAGATGTCTACTGGCACACAGAGTTCCCTTCAAGTTTAGAGCTTGAGGGGGCCTCAATCTCAAACTGGCTTCTTAAAAGCCCTCCATCTGAAACTGGATCCAGATTCTTGGAGCATTGCCAGGTTTTGGTGTGCTAGGAGCTAGTTGCTATTTCTGTGATACAGACCAGAACTATCCAGAGTCCTGCATGAGCCAAAATTGGACTCTGCCTCTTAGAAATTCATTTGTATATTACTTTTATGGTCTTCTCTCTGTCTTTCCAATAATATAACCTTCATTCATTAATGACACAGGATTTGAAAATAAGAGAACCTACCAATTTTTAAAAATTCTTTTCAGAATTATCCCATTGTCATACTTTTCCATAAAAAAAATATAGTAGGGGCCGGCCCGGTGGCGCAAGCGGTTAAGTGCGCACGCTCCGCTGCGGCGGCCCGGGGTTCGCTGGTTCGGATCCCGGGCGCGCACAGACGCACTGCTTGGTAAGCCATGCTGTGGCGGCGTCCCATATAAAGTGGAGGAAGATGGGCACCGATGTTAGCCCAGGGCCGTCTTCCTCAGCAAAAAAAAGAGGAGGATTGGCGGATGTTAGCTCAGGGCTGATCTCCTCACAAAAAAAAAAAGAAAGAAATAAAGGAAGCTTTAAAAAAAAAAAAAAAAAAATAGTAGGTCAAATGATTAGCGTTTATTTTCATTCATTTGCTGGCCCAATACACAAATAGATTTACTTTGCTTCTTTATCCTATCTACATGTTACAGCCATTTGGAGAGTTATATTATGTTTTTTCTTTAATTCTGAAGCCTTTGATTTTTATCACAGACATGAAGTTCGAAGGTGTATGATGGAAGTTAATGGAAGACGATGCCTAGAGACAGAGTTTTAATGTTTGTTCAACTAATCTGCACAGGAATAAGCTTCTTGGTTTTTATCTTGTAGTGTGGGAAGTTCATTTCCACCCATCCAATCCCGATCATCTTTTTACTTGTTCTGAAGATGGATCCCTCTGGCACTGGGATGCCTCCACAGATGTACCTGAAAAATCATCACTGTTTCACCAAGGTAAAAAATTTTAATGAAGATTCTTGTGTGTATTTTATTGTACTTTAAATACCAAATTAGAAATTCTTAGATTTTTAAGATTAAAGAATGGCAAAATGTTTCCATTCTCCTACTTTAGGGTAAATTCTAGTATCATAGGGTTTGAAATCTGACTGTCAGCTACTTACTGCTGTACTGCCGATGACTAGAAATGCTGTAAGCCGGCTAACTTCAGATAGCCAGAGGGCTTGTTTGTGAGTGCATTGTCCTGGGCACTCATGCCATAGGACAGGCATTCACAACTCTCTTATATTACATTACCAAGGGTGAATGGCAAGACAAAAGTTGATCTTTCATGTATTAGGTATTGGTTTTTCCTCAGACTAAAGGGCTCTGGCTCTTGATTAGAGATAGAGATAAGTAAAAGTCAGCCAGAAACTATACACTTACAATCAAGGGGTATTTTTGGTTTTGCTTTTGGCATTTTCCAAACTTACTGTTTTTGAGTTTGTCTGTGGTTCCAAAGTTCTTTTGTTCATTCATGCAGCAAATGTTTATCAGATGCCCACCACGTGCTAGGCACTCTTCTGGGTGCTGGAGCCTACAACAGTGAACAGAACAAAAGTCTGTACACACAGGGAGCACATATTCCAGCAGGCAGTAAATAAATAGATAATGTTTCAGTAAAAGTCAAATCAGAAAAACAGAAACTGCCCTAGATTTAGAAGGAATTGGTTTCACATGTGTTAGAAGGGCTAGAAGAATGAAGGGAGCACGAGGGATGCTGGAAGAGCAAATAGGAAGAAAAAGTATGCCCAGAAAGCAGAAACTGTTTATATACGTCTGCGGCTGCACGGTTGGAAGTGCTGTCAGGGGTGGTTCTGGATCAGCAGAAAAGGTGCCACCTCAGCCAGGGCTGGAATTCTTGCAGTGGTGTCATTGCCAGAAGCCTGGGGCTTCTACCCTCATCTGCCCTCCACTCACCCCCAGTAGTGCCTCCCATTGGCAGGGGCTGCCTGGAAGACAAATGGCAAGGGAGCCCGGAGGATGGAGTTTGTCCCCACAGTACGTAGTAGAGCACAGAAAAGTGGGAAGGGGGACTGAGCAAAAGGAAAAGAACTGGACCAAATACACGGATGACTATGAGGAACAGAGTAGGTAGATAAAGAATGAAGGGGGCAGGGGCTGCTCTAGCATCAGGAGAGGCCGCTTGGCGGAAATGTCGTTTGAGCGGAGACCTGAGAGAAGTGGAGGTGTGAGTCACATGAAAGCCTTCCAGGCAGAGGAGACAGCAGGTACCAAGGGCCTGAGACAGGCAGAGAACAGCTGGGAGGGCGATATGGCTGCAGTTGAACGAGCAGCATCAGGGAGTGGGAGGAGATGAGGGGAGGTAGCTGAGGAACAGGACTCGGTGGACCATGATGAGGACTTTAGACTTAATTCTAAGTGTGACAGAAAGCCATTGGAGAATTCTGAGCAGGGGAGGGTCATGATCTGCCTTATGTTTCCAAAGAATCACTCTCTGGCTGCTGTATGGAAAATGGACTACGGGGAGAGGGATGGTAAAAGTGGAAGCAGGGAGACCAGGGAGGGGAGTTAGCACAGTGGTTCTAATAATGTTAATTGTCACAGTATTCCAGAGTAATATAAAACATAGGGGCAGTAAAAGATAAACGAAAAACTAAGGAAAAAATCTAAACCTTCTCCAGAAAAATTGTGGAGTGTGGAATGTGTCAAGCATTTAGCATGTCCAAGCTAACTTCATTCATGGAGAAACTAACAATTTTATCTAAGGATTAATTAAATACTTGGTTTTTATTTCCTTCCTCCCCTACCCCCACTATCTTACATTTGAAATTTTGCTGTTTGAAGAACCTGGGTTAGACTGGAAATAAAGCCATTTACTATATTCTGCATCTAGTATTGCAAGGCATAGTATTAGACACTGTGAAAAGGTAAATAAAAACTGCAACCTGCTCTTAAGATATACTTAATTTAGTTATGGAGAAAAGGGCATGGAAAGTTAAATCCTGACAAAGGAAATGTTACAAGGTTATAAATCAGTGGTACATACAAGTGCTGAGCGTTCCAGGACAGAAGAGAGAAGCATGAACTGGAGTCATCTTCAAAGGCTTCTTAGAGAAGGCAGTTGAGCTGGGCTTTGAAGAATCTGCAAGATTTAAACCCAGTAATCGTTTTTTTTTTTTTTTTTTTTTGAGGAAGATTGCCCCTGGCAACATCTGTTGCCAATCTTCCTCCTTTTTTCTCCCCAAAGCCCCAGTAGATAGTTGTATGTCATAGTTGCACATCCTTCTAGTTGCTGTATGTGGGACGCAGCCTCAACATGGCTTTATGAGCGGTGTGTAGGTCCGCACTCAGGATCTGAACTGGCGAACCCCAGGTCGCCGAAGCAGAATGCACAAACTTAACCGCTACGCCACAGGGCTGACCCCCTAAACCGAGTAATCTTTAAGCTTCAAGATATCAGGGTCGGCACTTAGCTCAGAGCCTGGCACATAGTCGGTCCTCAGCCATTTACTGAATAAATGAAATCTGTCCTTATTTGATCTGGCAGAAGGTTGCGAGGAAGGAAAATCGCAAATAATGGCTTAAACTGAAATGTACTGCTTGTGCTTCACTTAATTATATATTGAATGCAGAGCACTGTTAGAGAGAAAAGTATATAAGCTGGGTAGTGTTCTAAAATTCTACTTTTAAGAACATTTATCTAAAATAAAAGGTAAGAATAAAAGGAGATCTGAAGCAAGTTGATTATATTTTTAGAAATATCTTTCTTAGAAATATTCATCTAGAAATAGGTCCAGAAATTTTCTCATGATCACTTCATTTTTTTATTACCTAAGAGCTTATATTTCTATTATCTACATTTTTTGGCTTCTTTTTTCCTTCTTTATTCTACTTGTCTTTTGGCCATTTTGCTATCTTTTTGCGACTTTCCATTTAAAGAATGAATGGAAAGACAGGGTCAAAATCTTATGCTTTGCCTGAAGACTTCAGATTTGTTATCCATATTATCCCATGGAAATTTGAGTATTTCATATCACTGAATAAGTCTTTGGTCAAAAATGGTGATGTGTAATAATGGAATTATCAGTCTGTTATTCTGAGAATTAAACAAGTTTAGATCATCACCTTTTTAAAATATCAGAATTTTGGAGGTTTACTAGTATAAAATTAATGTTGAAAGCTTCTCTTCCCTTCTCTTTTCTCCCAGGAGGAAGAAGTACTTTTCTGTCTCACAGCATCAGTAACCAGGCTAACATTCACCAGTCTGTCATAAGCTCCTGGCTCAGCACTGATCCTGCAAGAGACCGTATTGAAATCACAAGCTTGCTTCCCAACATGACTCTGTCTGTGAACAGTTTGGATGTTTTAGGTCCTTGTCTTGTTTGTGGAACTGATGCAGAAGCAATTTATGTTACTAGACAACTGTTTTCATGAAAATACTGTAATTACAAGATTTCAGGTAAAAACATACAGTTAGCCTCTCAAATTCCAACTTCTATGCAAATTTTTATTATTGGAAAATGTGAAATTTGCAGGGGAAACATCAGTAAACTGTTAATGTCAATGCCCAGTTTCGGATTTTGTGAGTTGGCTATTCCCCTAAGAGTTGCAGAATCTCACCGATGTTTGATGGCAGAAGGGTTGGAGCGTGTGGAAGAACGTCAGAGGGATCCCTGTGCTGATGAGTACACTGCCTGCAGACAGACTCTGGACAGCCCATGGAGCCTACTCTTCAGTTTTGATGTGAGACTTACCACTGTCAAACACCAACGGGTTCCTATCCCTTTTATCAACAGTATGTGGGGGATACCCTATGCCTTTCCCTGGTGGCATTAGCCAAGGTTAATGTTTGTTCTTGTTGAAAGTATTTTCTTCAATCATTCCACATTTTATTTCCTTAATAATTTTAATAAACTTTTTCAGAAAGAACTGAGTAGAACAAAAATGACAAATTTTTTGTTGCGTTCAAATTTTTTTAAAGGTGAAAATGTTTTGACCGGTTCCTTCAGTAGAATAGGTTTGAACAGAACTCCGTCAGCTGCTTAGACCTAACTTTTTCTTGAAAAGAAAAATACATTTTTCCTAAGGATTTTTGCTTTTGTTAGTTTTACAGTCAGTTAAAAATTGCCAAACTGGACATTGTGCAATAAAACAGAATTTGACATTGATAAGTGAGCCAACTTCCAAATTAAAATTTGATAGGTAACATGTATGAGACTAGTATAACGATGTGGAAAGAGTAAAGGATTCTGCCATCTTTTTCTTTATCCAAAATGTTAATGATCACCTAACACATAATGTTTTAAGACAATCTTATGACATTGTCTTTCCAAAGTTTCTTAGATTAAATGCATTATTGAACTAAGACCTTAATGACAAATCACTGCTATTACACAATTGAAGTGTGTGTTCATTTACTTTATAATTATAATAATAGTAATTATGGTAAAGTTTTCCTTTTCTGTCCTAATAAATACTTTCAATTTTTTAATGCCACCTTATCTCAGGGTATTTTGGTATTTGGTTTTTTTTGGTCAGCATTTTAAAATGGAATACATATATGCATCTTCTTTTTTAGATATATTTGGCTCAAAAATATTTGATTAAAGGTAATTAGTAACTTTGAATTCCAAAGACTCAGAGAAGGAAAGAAAATTTTGCTGCTATGAATTTCTAATCTGTTTATAGTTTTATCGCTGGGACTAATTTTTAAGACTTTCTGTTATTACAAAAGTAATTCATTACAGAAAAAAAGACAAATTAGTCAAAAGAAAATTTTAAGTACTTGTAATCTCAGACAATAGTCTTCATACCCTTTTTTATCCATCAATGTGTATAATTTTTTTGTAAAAATGAAATATATCATACATATTTGTGGATGCACATTCCCTAGCAGTAAACACATGGATTCAATAATAAAGCTATGAATTTTCCTTTGACTTTATATTTCCTTTGTGTGAATGTCTTGCTGCAGCCGTAAGCTGCAGTGTCCCTCTCTTCACCCAGTTACAGGCACCCGCCCATTACAGTCAGCAGGCTAGCATCCTTGCTCTGAGGGGGCCCAGAGTCGATCTCTCTCCTGGAAGACCCTGGCTCCCAGGTGGCACATTTTCCATGTACAGTGAATAGCAGTCTTGTTGTGCTTCTGCTTTCATCTGCATTATCTGCTGCTGAAAAGTTTGAATGTTTTATATATGTTACTAGCGCTCTTCTCAGTTTCCAGGAGCAGTGTATTCAGTTTCCCTTGATGGTTACAGTGAATAATTGGTAGAGGGAGGGAGCCAGACTTGTAGACTTAGAATACTAGCCTGGACTGGAAACAAGTTGTAAGTTTGAAGCTTTGCTTTGATTTAAGGGTATTTGTAACCATAAGTAAAAGAAAGTACATTTGAATACTGTTACATTTCCTATCAATTGATGAGTTCTGCCAGATTTAATAAGAAACATAAGCTTTATGTAATATAAATAAAACCCTAATTTATGAATTTGTTCATTGTCACCTACTGCCTTCATTCACGAAACTATCAAATAGAGTTTCTTTTGAGGGCTGCAGGATCTCAGAGGTGGAAGGTACCTTGGAGGGCATCTCCAACCTAAATTTAATAATCCTTTCCATAGCATTCCTAACAAATTATCATCCAGCGTCTACTTGGAAATACACTGTGATCAAGTTTCCCATTCCCCAGTGCAGCCTCTCCTTTGGACCACTCTAATTGTTACAGCATTATAGCAGTGTTTTAGTGTGTCAGTGGGATCCAAAACAATCCTGTAAAAAAGGTAGAATCATGTCATTGTGGGTTAACGAAGTGATCACGTGAACCTACTACGAGACAACCAAGTCAGTTCATCAAATCTGCATTATGTTGGGGTACTTTACCATAAGGTTTCACTAAATAAATGAATTTTCATATACTGAACTGAAATTTGCTTCCATTTGTCATCTTTCCTCAGGAGCCACAAAAAACATTTAATTCCTCTCATCACACATTCAAATATTCAAAACTACGTATTGTAGCTTCCTTGCAGTAAACCTTTTTGTTTCTTGTGGGCAAGCTTCCTTCCCAGCCTTTCTTGCCTTTCTTGGCTAAATCCTGCTTACGCTTCCAGTCTCCTTTTAGGTGTCATGTTCTCAAGAAAGCGTTCCCTGGCCTCTGACAATCTGAGTTAAATTGTACTCTGCTTCAGAAGCCCATTGTGCAGAGCGTATATACGCTTACAGCTGTGTTAAGCAGCCTGGCTCCCTCTACTGGACCACAAGCTCAAGTACAGAGCCCATGTCTCAGTTTTGTATTAACAATGTTTAACAAAATACCTGATCCATAGTAAGCACTGAATCAGTGTAAATTGAACTGAACTAAACTCACAATCTTGTTTTCTCTTCAAAAAATACTCCCATTTGCCAAAGGTCATCTTTAAAGTGTGACTCCCAAAATGAACACTGTTCTGGGTGGTGTCAGCCTTGCTGAGAATATGACAAAATCCTACTCTCCTGATTTGGGGTATGATATTCCTTTGTACTGCTGTCTCAGCTTATTGTAACTAGTCTGACATTTGTTCACTTAGACTGCTGCTAGTTGAACTGAAACTCTTCAATTTTCAAACACGATACTCCTAAGCCATACTTCCCATATTCTTGAGTTAATGCAGATGGTTTTGATCCTTGCTATAGGTCCATCCTTCTCGTTCCAAGAAGATAAATTTTATTTCAGTATAGGAAAGAAGGAACAACCTCCTTTGAATCTTGTCTGTAGAAGCTGATTATTTTCAGAATTTCCCAGCATGCTTTCTACACTCTCATCCCACTGGTTAGGAGATAGTTAAAGGGACTGAAGGGCTTAGGCCCACTCCTAGAGTCCTCTAAATTACCAGTGACACAAGTTATTGGTATTTGGCTACAGTTACAGAAATATTTGTAAACCAAACCGATTTATTGACATTCTACCCCATTTATCTTGGTGACAAAGCTATCGTGAGAAAATATCCATGCTATAGCCATCATCCTACCAAAAATTTGGCATAATTGAAAAATTCCTTGTCCCTTGTGTATAACACTTCTATTTCGTAGTATTGTGGAAACATCCTTTTAATAATCCATTCTAGAATCTTGTCCAAGAAGCATACTAAGTTCACTAGTGTATAGTTAATATCAAACCTTCATTTAAGCTTATGGTATGGATGTGGTATCTAGCTCAGACTAATTATGAAGCAGTAGTGATGCTCTTGTTCTACAGACATAAAACCTGGGGAGACCCAAACAACGATATGAAACTATTTAAACTTATTTCATTGGTATCATTCTGAACCATGATTAACGTTAAGTGGCCATGCAGAAAAACTAACAGCTACATCCTAGACTACGGTCATCTTAGCATCAAAACAATTCCAACATTTCACTACATTAGAGTTGTACAAAGAGGGAGAAAACCACGGGAGGGAGGGTTGAGAAGGGAGAAGTGGAATGACTAGAATTTGCTGATCATGTTAAAAAAAATTTTTTTTTTTTTTTTTGGTGAGGGCGATTGGCCCTGGGCTAACATCCATGCCCATCTTCCTCTGCTTTATATGGGACGCTGCCACAGCATGGCTTGCCAAGCGGTGCATCAGTGCGCACCCAGGATCTAAATCTGCGAACCCTGGTACTCTGAAGCAGAGCACGTGCACTTAACTGCTGCACCACCAGGCCAGCCCCAACTCTTCACTCCTTAACTGTGGGCTGATCATGGTCTAGAGCCTTCCCCTAAGGTAGCATGAATTCCCAGGAGGGCTTATGTGTTCAGGGCCACACTGGTCTCCAGACTTCTTCCATGTGTACTGTCCCTGTCCCTACAGTCAGTCACTCAACCATGAAATCTGGCCCCTACATTTGTTAATAAAAACAAAATGAAACCAAAAAACCCACTTCAGTGAGGCATTGAGGAGGTGAGTACGCTGAGGCTAAACCAAGGGTTTTCCATCACAGCAGTACAAAGACCTTCAAGTGCAATGGCAGGCACTGCCATTCTTAGACATCCAGCACCCCAGAAACTATTCCCCTGGTCTTTCCCTTCCATGCCCACCCGCAGTCTCAGCTGCTTTCCATCTTGTCAATTCTTCTCTCTTTTCTCTGCCCTTCTCTCCCCCTACTTCACAGGAGTAAGCCTCCTAGTCCTAGAAAGAGCAATTCACTGAGCTCCTTGAATTATCTAGGAATTTCCCTCAAAATAGTAGTTTATGGAGATACTCACCTTTAGGCTTAAAAAGAATTGAAGCGGGGCCGCCCGGTGGCACAGCGGTTAAGTGCGTGCGCTCTGCTGCAGCAGCCTGGGGGTGGCAGGTTTGGATCCCGGGCGCGCAGGGACGCACCACTTGTTAAGCCATGCTGTGGCGGCGTCCCATATAAAGTAGAGGAAGATGGGCACGGATGCTAGCCCAGGGCCAATGTTCCTCAAGAAAAAAGGGGAGGATTGGCATCGGATGTTAGCTCAGGGCTAGTCCTCCTCACCAAAAAAAAAAAAAGAATTGAAGAGCTGAAATGAAGTTCCATGGGTTGGTGACAGAGGTGACAAGATTCTGGGGGCAGTATGCTCTTCCAGATACATATTGCTTCTGGAAAGGGCAACCAGGCCTGTGAACATATTAGATTCATATGATTATATATTAGATTCAAAGGTCTTTCTTTCGGGTCAGAAAGACCCGAAAAACAAGGTCTTTCAGTGGCAGAAAGTAAGACCTAGTGCTATTAAGCGGCACACCTTGGGTCGTATCCTCTACCTTCTACAAACTCTGCTGGTGGAACACAGATGTTCAACCAAGTGCTCTTGGAATGTAACCTTTTCTTTTAACAGAGGTTTTCGTAACAGGGGTTTTAACAGGGCATTTGAACTTCTGGATACAGTAGTCAGTAACTAGTTTAATATCAAAAAAAAGAAGTCTTTAAAAAAATTTTATAGACAGTCTCTAGTAGAAAAATGATGAAAGGAGATGTTTGAAAATACTAACTGGAAATACTTTCCAGAGGCAGAACTGGCAGAGGCGCTTTTACAAAGGGTGGCCGGTACCTTCAAACATCATAAACCCAAAGATCCCTTCGCAAACTTCCAACTCAACTTAACAAGAAATAAAACCTCTTCTCGCAGTCACCGTTATTCCCATTATGACAATAATGCCTTCCTCTTCCACCGATTTGGCTGACATTAAAAATCTCTAGACTCTGTTCATCTGTCCGGGTTCAAGAATATATTAATCTGGCTGATTCAGAAAACACTCACGCTCACGGATTTACTCGGGGGAAGAGTGCTCAACAAAATCAACTTAAGTCAAAGCCTCTGGAAACCGCGACCCCTGAGTCCTCAGCGAGCTCTCAGAGGGCGCCTCATTCCCGTTTCCTTCGGGGAGTCAAGCTCCTCGAGACGCGCATCTTTACTCTACCTCCGTCCACAGAAAGGGCTCAAGTGAAGAGAGAGGGAGACTGAAACGTGAGGGCCGGGAGGGGAGAGCCCACCCCGCCGCCCGGACGAGACCCCGACCAGCCACGGCGGGCACGGGCGACACTCGCCGCCGGCAGAGGGGCGCGCGGCCGCCGGAGGGCGGGGGCGGGCGGCGGGAGCTCCCGGGCCGCGGCCCCCGCGCAAGCGACGCCGGGAAATGCCCACATCCGGGAACCCCGCGGCGGAGCGCGGTGGCGGCTGCGAGTGGAAGGCAAGATGGCGGCGGCGGCCTGCTGCTAGGGGGAGAGCCAGGTCTCGCGACCCCGCGACGGGCCGCGCTGGCCCGCGGCACCCCGGCGCCTGTGCCCGCCCTGCCCCACCGGGACACTCGGGGTCCCTCCCGGGCCGCGCCCCCGCCGCCTCGGCGCCCGCCTCGGGCCGTGCCCGCTGTCCGGGAGCCCCGCTCGCCCCTCAGGTAGGTCGGCGGGCGCAGCGGCTGGGGCGCGCTCTCCGCCCGAGCCGAGCTGGCGGGGCCGCGGCCGCCCGGCCCACGCCCATGCCCCTGGCGGGGTCCAGGGCTGCCGCGGCGGGCGGGCCGGCGGCCGGACCTGAGCGGAGCCCGGCCCCGGGAAGCGGGGGTTGGCCGCGCCCGGGCTGGAGGGAGAGCCCCGGGCTTCGCGGCCTGGGAGGTGCGGGTTCGGCTGGGAGGAGCCGGCCCGTCCGCAGGCCCGGCGCGGACTGCTCCCTCCCACCTCCACCCGACCCCCTGCTCGCGCCGGACAGCGGTGATTTGGAAGGAAGGGAGCGAACGGGGGTTCTGCAGGACAACTGCAGCAGAAGAGCCACAGTTGTTCGCGTCCCGGGGGGACCCGATCCTGGACAGACCTGGAAGAAACCCTGGGAACTTCTGTGTCCAGGCCACTGGAGTGCTTGGTTACTGCTCCTAGTTGGAAGGGGTGGGAGAGATGGAGGGGTCTCTATGGAGTAGGAGTGTATATAAATACAGAAGATGAAGGAAAGAAAATTAGGGGAACGTTGTTTATAATCTCAAGAAGAACTTGTGTCGCACAGAATGACTCCCAGGTGACTTGATTTAACCCCATTCTCTGACTTCTCCAATTGAAAGTTATTTTCTAAGGGAACAAAGTTTAACGTTTGTTGGCCCATATGTTAATATGACTTAAAATATATATCATCGTCTGGAAGTTGTTCATAAATTTAGTGAAAAATACGTGTGGCCTTACGCACAAATAGTATTGTTTCACTCCAGTTTTGGAAATGGTTTTGAATGCCCGGGATCGTGAAACTTGTCGGGGCTGTATGGATTATTTATTGAAGATTAAAAATTTTTATCAAAATTCTCCATGAGGAAGAAAAGATAGGACATTATAATTGGAATAATTGTTCTCTGCTAAAATACCTACATTTGAGGTCATTTCTGTCCTTTGATAAGTTGACAGACGGTGTAAAATGGGCCAGTTGATTCCCTAAGGCAGTGGAGGAATTTGACTGATTTAACAGTAAAAGTAGCAGCATTGTGTTCCTCTAATCGGCTGCTACTGCAAGAAACTGGATCATGGCACATGCTGGGAAAGGTGCATTCTTTCTGTTCCTGAATGTTTATTGAATATGCCTTGCCACTCTCCAAAAGCAAATAAAAAATACGTCTGCTACATTTTTTTGGTATGATATCTGGAATTCCTTCTATAGGTTGAGTTTTTATTTTTGTTTTTAATGCTAGTCCTTGTTATTCTATATAAATATAGCCTTAGAACAGTTCCAGCTCTGGTTTTTTAGTTTTCATTCTAGATGTTATGTTTAGATTGGGGGGGGGGGGTTGTAGACCGAAAAAGTTATTTAGTCATTTGAACAACATTTTTATCAAGTAGAAATGGCAGTCATTTTTCAGCATGAAGAGAGAATATAGTGATTGTTTTCAGTTTTGATCAATTGATTCTTAGTGAATTGAAGAAAATGTCCTCACTTGGCAAAGACTCTTGAATATTGCTGTCTAAACAACTAAGATTATGCTGCTAAGAAAAAAGCCAGACATATTGCTGTTGCTGTTCTCATAACTGATTGAGTCAAAGCGTTGAGACAGGCCATCTTTTTTATAAACCTGATTCAACCCAGGGTAATACTCTGAAGTTTTATTATGTAATGGTATCTGTTTTTTTCCCTATGTTGGACAGGTTATCAGTAATATTTGTTTGGATTTACTGACATTTGCATATTTGATGAAGGTCTGAACTTTCAAAGAGATGGAGGTTTTATCTGTTCAGTCTAATCAATATAAGTGTCCCTTCAAAGAATGAGTGAGTCGTGATCCCTGCCCTTAGGAGAGTCAGGTTGGAGGTATGATGAGAAGAACCCTGGGTGGTTCAGGAGGTGTGAAGTCCATTCCTAGCATGACCTCCAGCTGGCTCCATGACCTTAGATAGGCCACTTTACCTCTCTGAATCCATTACTTCATCTGGGGGGAAAAAAATACACACACACACACACACATATCTGTAAGACACCTTATGCTCTATGAATCTGTGATCTAGTAGGAAAAATAAGACAAGTACAAGAATAGGGCAAAAACGTAAGTTTTATTTGATCATGCAAAGTACATTTGGAGTTCAGAAGAGAAGAATAACAACTGACAGTTCAGTGAAAGCTCGGTGAAGGAGGTATTTGAATGGTACCTTAAAGGTTGGGTATAATTTCTATGAGAAGAAATTTGGCAGGGGCTCTCTCAAGAAGAATAAACAGGATGATTAAGGACATGAAAGTCGAAAAGCACAAGGTATGTTAGCTGAAAGCAAGTCATTTGGCTTGGTTAGAGTATAAGGTACAGAGGGGAGAATCTGGGAGGATAATGGAAAGAGGTAAGGTAATAACTAGCCGTTACTGAGTCGGGCACTTATTCTAAACATTTGACGTGTATTAAACTTACTTAATTTTAATGCTCAAAATAACCCTATTAAATAGGACCATTACTGCCCGTATTTGAAAATGAAGGAGCTGAGGCACAGTTTGCCGAGATCACACAGCTGACTAGTGATAGAACTGGGATTCATACCCTCCAGTTTGACTCCAGAGCTCTGACTTCAACTGCTAAGTTAGAGTCATTGAGGGCTCTAGAGTAGGGAAGTGACATGATAACTGTTTACTAGAAGACTAATCTGGCACCAGTGTAGCATGGGTTAAAGAGTTAAACTGTTTTGCTTTGAAGAGTTCTTTTACAAATTATCCATTATTAATTTGAATTTTCATATTAGCAAAGGTGACTAAGATTTGTTAATGCTAGTGTTGACCATACTTTGTTGGAGAGATTGTAAATTAGTACACCTTTCTGGAAGACAATCTGACAGTAAGTATCAGAATTTTAAATATGCGTTCTCTTTGACCCAGTAATTCCATTTCTGGGAATTTATCTTAAGAGAAATTCTCAACAATATGTGCCTAAGAATTTTTATTGCAGTATTTTTTTATTAACTAATTATGATGTGTACAAGGAATATGTTATGTATAGGTAAGCTGTGAAGCAAAATAAATTGAACATCCATGAACTCACCACCCATCCTCAGAACTAGAATATTACCAATACAATTGAAGTTATCAGTGTTTGAAACATTATCTAGAATAGCAAAAAATTGGAAACAACTTAAATGCCCATCATTGGGGGTAAATTATGGTACATCTACATGATGTAATTTAATACATAGTTATTAAAAACGAGGTTGAATTGTCATATTTTCTCAGTTCCAAGACACCGTTAAGTCTAAAACGAGCCATGTATTTAGTAACAATTTTTCAGGGGAAAGAAAGTAAACATATAGTTTTTATTAACCTTCAATAACGTATGTGTATCCATGCAATTGTATACCCTTTTTTTCAGTCACAGTGAAGTTTGAGTCTCAGCCTGCTCATACTCAGAATCTAGGATTCTTCCAAATTACTTCGGGCTGTGGATAGTTGACACATAACCACATGGTGACATGCTGCTTTTCATAACCTGGGCTAATTATCTTGAACCTCTTTATTGTCTTTATGATTGAGTGTGTAATTTTGAGGCATAGTGAAGAATACTGGGGTTTCGTCTTTCTTTCCTTTTTGCTTAAACTCTTAGTTTTGTTTTTTCCTTAGTTGAGTGAGTTACTACTGGAAATTAAACACCGTCTTCTGAAGATAAGTCAAAAGGTTTTGATAGATGTTTCATGTCTCAGTGCTTGTACTGTCTCTTACCTTTGAAAATACCGTGATCTTGCCTAAATTTGGCGGTTGTTTATGCCTTTAATTACATTGCCTATTGGGTGACAGCGTTTCTGAGTACATAATGCTACATCGTAGTGGAATCTTTTTGAAGGCATTTTGAGCGTAATCAAGGGTCTAGATTCAACCACGTGTGGTACTGCCAATGAAAATAATACAATTGAAGTGACAAGGCAATTTTGCTGTTTATTTATGGTCCACTTAGCTATATGTATTGTCTGCTATCCAGAACTTCTCTGCTTTGGAGCTGACAGATTTCTTTTAATATTGATTTTAAGATATAGTCAATTTCAGAAATATTGGAATGTGGAAAAGCATGCATTCTTAGAATCAGGAAAATGCTGTGCTTACTGTTATGAAAAGACAGTCGTGGTATTATGTTATTCCTTTGCTAGCATGTTAGGCCCTAAGCAACAATAGCTAGATTCACAGGTCCTGTTGTCCATATGTCCAGTAGTCTCTCCATCAGGTCCAGATATGGCTATTGGTCCAGAGACCTGTGAAGTTATCTTTGCTCTAGCTCTCTGTCTGTCCTTCTCTCTGTTCCCTCTCACTCACTCACCACAGTACACAATGATAGAACAGGGGGGAGGGCGGTAATAAGCACTGCTGTCAGAAAAGGAGAAGAATGGGAGACAGCAGCGATTGCTGCTGATCTATAGTAATTTTGAAGTCTCAGTAGGCACATCTTGTGAAAGCAACCAGCCCTGGAGGTAAGGGAGATTCCTTGATTGGACCTTGATTCAATTATCTGGAAAGACTCCCTTATCCCTTGTTCCCTGGGACCCTTGGCCATTGTTCTCCAAGAACCTCCTGAGAGTTCTTTCTCCAGTATCATCCTTGGGCACGGATGAGGTGTGAGCTTTGGGAGAGTATTCCCTTTTTGGAAGGTGCAAATCTTTCTCAGCTAGATTACTGTTCATAGAAGTTGGAAGCTCAAGGGTTTTAAAATTTGAATAGTTGAAGGCTTTTTTAGTTTGAGCTTGAGTAGTTTTTACAAAATTTTTTAACAAAAGTTTCCTCAAAGTTAGTAAGCCTCTGATGTTAGTTCCAGTCAGTTCCATGTGTCAGTAACCATAACCAAAATTCCCATGTGTTAGTAACCTCATCCAAAGATTTGAGAGCTCCCATTTCTCTTCTCAATTGGTTATTTGAGGGAAAACCATACTCTTAATGTGACTTTTACGACTGAGGTAAGCTAAGAGCTTACTTTAAATAGCTAAGAGCTGTGCTCAGTCTTTTAATCCCATCTCTTCTTGTTTGGGGTCTAGAAGCATGCTGCTTTTCCAACCCTGCAAGACTTTTTAAATTTCTGAACTCTTTCTGTTCCTTTCCATTTCTGCTTGCAAATCAGCTGCTTCTTTCCTGACCTTATCATTTACTTATAATACTTTGCTAAATAGCCAATAGCAGCCAACATATACTTCTAAGATGCTCTTTTCCAAACTCTTTTCGTAGAACTACAAGTTGAGTAGGCTCTTTGTCACCTTGTACATTATAACAGGCAACAGCTTTAGCAGATATTTTGTCACTGTAAAACTTGGTTCTCCATTTTTCCAGCCTCCAGTATCAGTTTTCTTGAAGCCATAAGCCTGACCACTAAGCCAATACCATATTAAGTTTTTGTTACAGCAGCACCTCACTTCTAGGTACTAATTTCTGTGTTAGGCTTATGAGAAACTAAATGTACAAATAGACAATGGCCAGATCATATATGAAAATAGAACTCTGACCCACAGCCTTAGTAGCAGTAGACCCAACCAGTCAGGTCTTGGTCAGTAAGTGGTGGCTTCCAGCTCAGCATCGACCAAAGAAAGCCAAATGGACTCCCTGAACCAGTCACATAGGATGCCCTGCTTCTGGTTAGCTGGCCTCCAGCTTCCTCGTGTCAACAGTCTACAATCAGAGCATACCTGAAGTCTTCCCTTGTTTTTAGTATAAAACTTTTGCTCTCCTCTGCCTACCTTTGAGTCTCTGCCAAACTCAGGTGACGGTGGCTGATTCCCTTGCTACAGCGAGCTCTGAATAAATAGCCTCTGCTTGTTTTGGGCGGTCTTTGTTTATTTCCACAATGATATTAGGTGTTTTGTGCTAACAAATCCCAAAATATCAATGGCTTAACACAACAGAGATTCCTGTCTTGCTTACACAAAGTCCAATGGGGGTTAGTAAGCCATTGAGTGGCTTGGGGACCCACATTCCCTCCAGATTGAGAAGCTACCATCTCAGAACGTGACCTGCATTGTCATTGAAGCAGGAAAGAGAGATGCAGAAGCACACTGGCTTTTAACTGCCTCAGCCAGAATTGATACATGTTATGTCTGCTCACAGGGCTTTGGCCAGAACTAATCTGGGAAATAGAGGGGAATGTGTGAATATATTAGTGACAGGTTGCATATAGATATGTCACATTTCCTCCATTTTGGCGTTTCTGAAATCAGAAGATGCAGATCATTGTACAGTTGAAATGAACATTTAAATGTAATGTTTTTCTTATTTCCTCTGAAAAGCTAATGTTGAAATGATATTGTTCCATGGAATTACTGGTTTCTTTACATTAAAGAAATCCTGTGTGTTTTTAGTGTATTTTGTATTTCAATAATTTGTAGCAGAACTATTCCAAGATCCAGAGTGCTACAGTCATTTCCTTTTTTTTTTTTTTTTTTTTTTAACTTTCTGTTTTGGAAACTTTCAAGCATACACAAAAGTATGTGAATAGTACAGTGAACTCTCATGTACCCATCCCCCAGCTACAGCAGTCATCCAGTATTGCTACTTTTGTCTCATCTCTGTCTCCATCCACTTCACCACAAAACCAAATTATTTTGAAATAAATTCCAGACATCATATTTTATTCATGGTTATTTCAACATATAGATGAGAGAGAGAGAAGCATAACTAATTTTTCACTCATTTAGCCCTAAAACATATTATTATACATATACCAGAACTCAGTCATTTCTGTGACCATTGTGTACTTGCTTGGATGTTAGCAGTGTTAGAAATTACGTTATCAGGGGCCAGCCCGGTGGTGTAGTGGTTGAGTTCGCATGTTCGGCTTTGGCGGGCCGGGGTTCGTGGGTTCAGATCTCGGGCATGGACCTATGCACTGCTCATGAAGCCATGCTGTGGCAGCATCCCACATACAAAATAGAGGAAGATCGCACAGATGTTAGCTCAGGGACAATGTTCCTAACCAAAAAAGAAAAAAATTATGTAATCAAAGTATAGAGTTATAGAACATAGGACTAGAATTAATCTCTCTGGTCCAGCATTTTCTAAAGTATATACCATAGAACATGAATCTCATGAAATGTTCTGTGAAAATTAAGTTCTTTGGTCAGATAAGTTTGGGAAACACAACATTCTCTTCTTGTAAATTCAAATGATTATGTAAAAGAATGATGTCATGTTTTGTGTATTATGATCCAATTTTGATTAATAGTAATATGTGTTAGAATATACAGTATTAATAGTGATTGTAGTAGTTTCCTGTGGCTTATGTAACAAAGTACTATAAACTTGATGGCTTAAAACAACATAAATTTATTCTCTCACAGTTCTGGAGGCCAGAAATCCAAAAGCAGTTATCAGTGGCCCAAAATCAAGGTGTTGGCAAGGCCACTCTCCCTCCAGAGGCTCTAGGAGAAAAGCCTTTCCTTGCCACTTCAGCTTCTCTTGGCTGCCGGCATTCCTTGGCTTCTGGACACCACTCCAGTCTCTGCCTCCATGGTCACATTGTCTTCTCTTCCGTGTGTATCAAATCTCCCTCTGCCTCTCCTACAGACACTTGTAATTGCATGTACTGCTCCCTGGATAATCCATGGTAATCTCCCTATGTCAAAATCCTTAATTTAATGACATCTGCTAAGTCCCTTTTTCCAAATAAGGTAACATTTACAGATTTCAGGGGTTAGGAATTGGAGATCTTTTAGGATGCCATTATTCAGTGTACTACAGTGATTCTCTCTGTTGAGGGAGGTGAATTATGAGGGACTTCTACTTTATATAATTTATAATATTTGAATTTTTCAATGAGTGCATCTTTTTATAATTGAAAAAAACCCAAGATTATATAATTTTTAAGAGTAAAAAGGGCCGGCCCCGTGGCTTAGCGGGTAAGTGCTCATGCTCCGCTGCCGGCGGCCTGGGTTCGGAACCCCGGGCGCGCACCGACGCACTGCTTCTCCGGCCGTGCTGAGGCCGTGTCCCACATATAGCAACTAGAAGGATGTGCAGCTATGACATACAACTATCTACTGGGGCTTTGGGGGAAAAATAAATAAATTAAAAAAAAAAAAAAAAGAGTAAAAAGAAGGGATAAATCACCTGCATTTATTAGTTCAACAAATATTTTTGCACTGCCTACTGTTTACCAGGTTCTGTATTAGGAGCATGGGGGCAAATGCTATATCTTGACAGAGGGAAGCAAAACGATGCTTATTTTGTTTTTTTCATCTCTATCAAGGAGAATGACTTTGGAAATGATAAAATAATAATGATAAAATAATAATAATAAAATGACGGTTTAACTTGGAGTTGAAACCCAAAATAAGAGAGATATTAAAGGAATGCCTCGATGCTATAAATGAAATGCAATCCAGATACTGAGAGAACTGACATGTGAAATTGCACAACCACTATTGTTAATCCTTGATCATGGAGAAATGATAGGTTCCAGAATGGGAAATGGAAAATATCTCCACTTGCAGAAAGGGCAAGAAGGTGAATTCTGCAAATTTTAGACTGGTGAGCTAAATGTTAAACCTAGAAAGATTCATTAGTAAGCTATTAAATTAATGTTTTGGGAAGGCTTAGGGAAAAAAATGCTTCTCATTAAGGACTAGCTGTCTTCATAAAAGCACAAGATGTGTCAGTCCTAATTTCATTTATGAAGTAATTATCAGTAGTTTGGGTTATGTTGTAGACAGAATTTGTGTTATTTTCAGCAACACAATGACAAAGTTCATCATTTTTGTCTTTACAAAATGGAGAAATGTGGGCTGCTTGTCTAGTAGAATCTGATTGATTCATAACTGATTTAGCAATTGTGCCATGAAAGTGCTGATTATTGAAGTGAAGTCATCAGGAAACTGTGCCTCTAGTGGTCTGCTTCAGGACTTCATCCTGTCTCAGGCCTGCTGCACATATTCCTGTCTGTATATGTATCATTAATATCCATAAGTATAATTAAAAAAATAAAAAGGTTTATTCTTAACAGCTCTAAGATATACCGTAAAGTTTACTCATTTGTGGCTTTCAGTCTATTTACAGAGCTGTACAGTCATCACCATAATCTAATTTTAAAACAGAAAATCACTATTTTATATGTAGGGTTTTGAAACTTGCCTTTCTTGCTTAAGAATACATTGTGCATATGTGTTCATGTTATTACATTTAGATAGAACTGCATCATTCTTTTTAACATCTGCTTCATCACGTATTATATAGATGTACTGTGAGTTACTGGGACAGTTCCTGATGAGCATCTAGATTGATTTTATCTTTCGCCATTATAGATAGCGTTGCAAGGAACAGCCTACATCTTTGAACACTTGTGTGTATATTCCTATAGTTGTGTTGCGTTCTTGCTCTTAATCCTTGTTCAAGCCATAAGGTGAATCTTGTTACTCTACCATTTTATGCCTCACGAGACAGTTTTTGAGAGAATTAAATGCTCAAGTCCACGTTTCTAGTAATTAACAGAACAAGTACATGAATAAGTTTTTTGTTTCTCCATTACAAGTGCTGTGCTTTTCTAGCCCCTGTAAAATTTTGACAAGCTAGAGTGTATCCAGAAGAGCATGACTAGAATTAGGGAAGAGTTAAAGAAACTGGGTATGTTTAGGAGACGTGTTTATTTCACTTGTTCAACATGTATATTTATTGAGCACTGACTGTGTGCCAGGCTCTGATATAGGCGGTGGACAGACAGTGGTTATGAGACAAAATAAGGTAGAGCTTTTATTTCAGTGAGGGGAGATACACAGTTAACAAGTAAACAAGATCATTGTAGATAGTGATAAGTACTATCAAGAAAATAAAGCAGGGTGATTAGATGACCAGGGAAAGGGTCTATGAGGAGGTAACATAGGGCTGAGACCTAAATGACAAGAAGGAGCTACTATATCTGTCTATAGACATCTTTAGGTAACATGAGTGATGATTACATTTAATGAGACTAGAAATAGACCCCTAATAGATGATAATAAGCAATGTTTCACATTCCGGTGGTACCACTTACAAACTATTTTACCCACACTCTCTGAACCTCAGTTTCCTCATCTACAACGTAGAGATAGTAAATCTACCTCACAGTGCTGTTAGGACGGTTATAAGAGTGTAGGCAGTTGTTGAGCACCGGCCCATAACAGGCTGTCAGTATGCACTGAGATTTCGTGATGCTCCACATAAAAAACATTTCTAACAAATGTTGCAGATTACAAATGGGATGGCTTTCTTGAGTTACTGATTTCCCTATCACTGGAAACATTTAAGTAGACTTCAGATGACAGTTCTTCCTCTTCCAGTGCATTGTAGAAGACATTCATGTGTTAAGTGAGGAATAAGACAAGTTGTCCTCAGATGTCCTTTCCCCATCCCATTGTTAGTAAGCTTACTATCTCTGGAGTCCCATTCTACAGTTTGGGAAATAAACCCAAGCATCTGTTTTTGAAGCATAAAAGTATCTTCTGAACAAGTGGTTTAAAAACCTTTTTAAAGCAACAATACCCTTTTTTCTAAAGAAATCTTGTACTTGAAGTCTAATTTGTAAAATCTACAATTGGAGCCGCTAGGTGAAGTTGGTAATGAGAGGTTGCCCATTGTATTGTTCACTTAGTAACCCCTTGCATTTATATATATGTCATATGCTTACTAAAGCACTCTTAAAATTATTTTTTATCATCATAACCACTACTCGAGGTAATTTTATAGATTAGAAAACAGGCACAGAGAGGTGAACTAACTTGTCCTGACCATGCAGTAACCCTTAATGGAGTCGGAACTATAACCTAGGTCCCCAACTCCTAAATCAGTGGTTTTTTTCCCCCTAATACTTCGTACTGCTGTATCAGTTAATCACTTTATAGCTTATATTTATTTTTTCTTTTATAGGGTTAATTATTTAGATTGCAAAGAATTTTAACATTCCTGGGGACTTCTGCAAAGGATCTTTTTCAGTTTTGCTCAAGAGAAAGTTCTGAATCTATCAAGTAGCTCTTAAAGAAGTCCTTTGTGTGGGTTATATATATAGATGTTTTCATGAAGAGGAGTGAAAAGCCAGAAGGATATAGACAAATGAGGCCTAAGACCTTTCCTGCCAGTAACTACACTGGCAGCAGCCGGCAAATGTTGCAAGAAATTCGGGAATCCCTTAGGAATTTATCCAAACCATCTGATGCTGCTAAGGCTGAGCATAACATGAGTAAAATGTCAACTGAAGATCCTCGACAAGTCAGAAATCCTCCCAAATTTGGGACACATCATAAAGCCTTGCTGGAAATTCGAAACTCTCTACAACCATTTGCAAATGAAACAAATCGGAGTACTTCAGAAGTTAATCCACAAATGCTTCAAGACTTGCAAGCTGCTGGATTTGATGAGGTAAGAACTTTTAAAGACAAAAGAAAGGATTTTTCTTACCTTATACCACATAACACTTTTTAGGTGCTCTCCTCCCTAAATGTTTCCTTGGAGAGAATAACTGTGTATACAAATTTGTGTATTCTCTCTACAAAGAATGTTGTTTACAATTCCATTGATTGGTAAAGCAAAATAATGATTCTTCCTTTAGTTTTCTCTGGGGTTTCTGGGATTTAGAAGGTCCAGTCACAAAGTCAGGGTGAAAGTGCAGGTGAAGAAAGCCACAGCTGAGGGCAGGGTAGGGACATCTGTATGTGATAGGAGGGCCTGCGAGCCAAGTGGCTGTGGTGGAAACGACAGCTCTGAGGACATGACGTTTAAGTTTTTACTACAGGGAAAGAAGTATAAGCAGGGATTTCATTAAGAAGTTATGTTCACATCACTCTCAGGCCCAAATCGTAAATTCACAAAAACTAAAAATTTACATGTTGATCAGTCTCCAAGAATTTCAGAGTTTTATTTTAATGAAATCTCAGTTCATGTTAGTTTATGCCAAGTCTTCCATATTTACCTTCAGAACTCGTTTTGAAAGTTTTTCATAGCACACAGATTTAATCATATTTTCTTTAGGTTATTGATAAAATTTATTTTCCATGATAACATACTTTATATGAATATTTTAGGTGGCAGAAACCATTTTATTTCTTATTTTTTGTGTGTATGAGGAAGACTAGCCCTGAGCTAACATCCATTGCCAATCCTCCTCTTATTGCTGAGGAAGATTGGCCCCGGGCTAACATCCATGCCCATCTTCCTCTACTTTATATGGGACGCCTCCACAGCATGGCTTGACAAGCCATGTGTCCGTCTGCACCCGGGATCCGAACCTTCGAACCCTGGGCTGCTGAAGCGGAGCGTGCAAACTTAACTGATACGCCACCAGGCTGGCCCCAGAAATCATTTTAGATAAAAACTGGCCATCAAAAATATAAATGTGAATAATCAAGCATTAATTACATTTTATTTCAAAATTATAGTAACTTTTTCCCTGATTATAAAAGCAATATCTATTCTCTGTTAAAAAATAAAAAGTATAAAAGAGAAACTGAAAATTATCTTTAGGTTTTTTTTTTTTTTTTTTTAGTTTTTTTTGTTTTGGTGAGGAAGGTTAGCCCTGAGCTAACATCTGTTGCCAGTCCTCCTCTTTTTGCTGAGGAAGATTGGCCTTGGGCCAACATCCATGCCCATCTTCCTCTACTTTATATGTGGGATGCCACCACAGCATGACTTGATAAGCGGTACATAGGTCTGTATCCGCAATCCGAAGCTGCAAACCCCGGCCGCTGAAGCGGAGAGTGCGAACGTAACCACTATACCACCAGGCCAGGCCCTACCTTTAGTTTTACTATACAAAGATAGCTACTCTTAAAATTTCTTCACTATTGTTAATATTATGGTGACCACATTTTCAGATATCTTTGTATTTAATTTTAAAAATGAGAACCTAAGTATGCATTATAGTAAAGGATTTGAAAAGGGAGATTTACAACTAAACTAGGAAGAAAAATTATTTTTTCTGGCCCAGTCTATTCATCCATTTGATTACTATTATTTCCTATCATTTTTATACTTGTATTCTAAAAATATTGGATTTGCACCAGAAAATAGAGACAGAGGAGAGAGGACCTGGGATGTTTTCCTGGTTAGTAGTTGGAAGATTAAGGAAATAGCTTGATTGGAGATTCTCCAGAGTACTTTGTTCCTGATCCCTTAGCCAAAAGGCAAAGAATAAAGAGACGGCTGAATCATTGATCTTATTCTTTGCTTTTATATATTGCTAGAGAAAGAGGGTTTAGAAAATCACATAGCTGTAAAGGCCCTTAAGTGGTAATGTGATAACTCAGATAAGTCACCTCAGTAGATATGTATTTATGGAGCTCTTACTATGTGGGAACCCATAAATCAGGATAGTGAGGCATACCAGACAGGGTCCATACATTTAAGGAGCTTAAAAATTCTTTCTCATGTAGGCAGTTTTAAGAAATCTAAGGCATTGTCAAAGCGCTATTCTGTTGGCAATAATAACGGTAATTGCTTTGCATTACAAAGATATGTTAGCTTTATTACAGTCACACATTTCAAAATTGTCACCTTATGACATTAATAACCCATTAAGCAAGATTGCCTTACTAAAAGCATTTAGACATTTACCAATCCTAATTTTTCCAAATAATGAAGGTATCATGTTATTTATACCCATGGTGATACAAAGCATATGGCAGTTTACTTGTGCTACCTCCTTGAGTCACTCATTTTGATGGCTTCCCATTATATTGCAGAATTTGTTCAAGATCCTAACCTGGTACTTCAAAATTCTTATCCAATTTTCACTTCATTATTTTTATCATTTCATAAGCCCTAATCTATTCCTTTAGCTACGCCAAGTTCAAGGCAATTGCAGTTTTTGAGAATATGTTTCTGGTGCTCTGTAAAATTAAAACCTCAAATATTTCAAGATTAATTCCTTCATAGGAATAAATATTAAATAGGATTATGCATTCTTGGGGCACATAAATCTACAATCATTGGAGTGTATTTTTGCTTGTAAGCATGAAAAACAAAAGCTTAGTAATGTGGACATGATGATGTCTTATCACATAAAACTTCTAAAGTTACTGACTTGAGAGTGCTCTTTTTCACACTGGCACTACTAACACCCCCACTTAAGGAACACTCGGTTGATATTGTTACAGATGTAAAAAATATTTTAACATATAGCAATAAATATTCAAAAATAAAAGCCAGCATACTAATCACCAAAATCACAGGCTGAAATTCTAGCACATTTAACAAGAATATGGTTCTCACAATATTGAAAAAGGATGGTGGGTGCCAGTTTTCTTACCAGCTGAGATGGTACTGCCATGTGATAATAGCATAAATACAGTTACAGTTCACTTGGTTTAAGCCCACTTTTAAAATAAAGCACTCCCTGGTGAATTTTAATTTGGGATGATTTGTATTATTTTAAATTTGCACATAAAGTGAAACTTACTAATTCCTTTGTATCTCACTACAAATTTGCATAGTCCGGTTGACATAACATGTGACTGCACTGGACCTTTGTATCAGTTAAGGATTGAGTTTGGTTGCTTTTAACAAAAATCCAAATAATAATTCTTTAAACAAAATAGTGACTCAGTCTCTTGAAGACGTCAGAACCTAGGACTCGTGTGAGTCTCTTGAATTCTCCTCGGTGGCAACATGCTCTAGCACAAGTGTTGTATCTGTTGTCTAGGAAACAGGACACAGGAAGGACCAGCACCTAAATCGGGGTGACAGTATTCTTCCAGAAATCCTCGCTTTTGTCTCATTGGTCAGAATCGTCATGTGGCCACTGTAGCTATAAGGAAAACTTCTTCCAGGAAAGTCAGTAACTTTTTCCAAGAAAGGAGAATGGATCTTAAGTAGACAAGTCTCTGCCACAACACTTTTTTGGTTGGTCTCACACTCAACTCCAACCATTTCACGTAGGAGGATCGGATATCAGTAGCTGGTTCACCCGTTAGTCTTTCTAAGCCATTTCTCATTTAGTAATATTATTGGAAATACTAAATCCTCTAGGCCAGGTAAGTACCTGCCTCCCTCTTGAAAAATACATGTCAGGGTGCGTTCTGCATGTTAGTGTATAATTTATGTTTATGTGTAAAGGACAAGGAGCAGAGCGGGAGGACAGCCCACATCTGAGCTCCAGGCACTGTGCTTATATGCTTTTACGTGTTTTCTTATGTAACCCTGCATTGACTCTGTGAGCGTACGACACATGAAAAAGTTGAGCTCTACAATGTTAAATAACTTGCTAAAGTTCACACAGGTCTAAAGTGGGGCACATAAAGCTATAATCACTGGAGTATATTTTTGCTTCTAAGCATGAAAAACAGAAGCACATTAATGTGGGGCTCTTGAAACTCAGACTCAGTTCTGTTTGATTCCAAACTTTCTGCTTTTTCCGTCATACCGTCTAGCCTCCTAAAGTCTTCATCACAATCATATATAGTCTAAGTGTTTTTCTTCTCCCATTTGTCCTATATTTGTGCCCTTATAAAGAAAGTTCTCTAAAAATGTAAGCTCTAAGAGGATAGGAACCAGAGCTGCATAACTCAACACAGTGGCAAAGGTGCTTAGTAAAATCTTTAACGATACGAGAGTAGTTTCCAAGGGTAGTTCCAGTATTTTGATTGATACTTTTTTAACAATCCGATAGTCTCTGTTTGTTCGATAAGAATGAAATTAAGAATGAGAAATAATCAGAATTATGTTGCTATGATTGTGCCCGGAAGAAGTTAATCCTAGAAGAAAAAAGTAATATGTTATATGAAGGTAAAAATATTAAAGAGGGCCAGCCCGGTGGCGCAAGTGGTTAAGTGCACGCGCTCCACTGCGGCGGCTTGGGGTTCACCGGTTCAGATCCCAGGCACACACCGACACACCGCTTGTTAAGCCATGCTGTGGCGGCGTCCCATATAAAGTAAAGGAAGATGGGCACGGATGTTAGCCCAGGGCCAGTCGTCTTCAGGAAAAAAAAAAAAAGAAGAGGAGGATTGGCATTGGATGTTAGCTCAGGGCTGGTCTTCCTCACAAAAAAAAAAAAAAAATTAAAGAAACATTTGAAGTATTTGAGGATTTGTTGTGTTTTCTTTAGTAATTTGGGTTTGTATGAATTTTTATAGTAGTTTTACAAACAGGACATTAATATTATGGTTTGAGGCCTTGTTCTTCATAATTGTGAATTTCTCTAGTGAAACTTATAGTGCTTGTTCCCTCTTACTATTTTTAAATTGTAAGATTTAAATTTTGTTTCTTGTTTTTTTAAACTTCATATCAGGATATGGTTATACAAGCTCTTCAGAAAACTAATAACAGGAGTATAGAAGCCGCAATTGAATTCATTAGTAAAATGAGTTACCAAGATCCTCGACGGGAACAGATGGCTGTAGCAGTCACCAGACCTATTAATGCCAGCTTGAAACCAGGTGATTAATCAAAGCATTTTTTTCTAGTTTCATATTTTATAGTGTTGTTTTAAAATATTTAAGTATATCAAATCTTTGGTCTTAGAAATTGTTAAAAGCCTCATAGTAAGTGAAAGTCTCAAATTAGGATGATAACATTATAGTGTTATACCAAAAAGAATTGGAGGATGGGGTCTTAAAGTTCCATAGGTAATTCTGATAAGCAGCAGTCTAGGTTGAAAACTACTTGATTGGTTATACTGCAACTGAAATATTTCTTTTTTTTTTTTTTTTTTTTCCCCCAAAGCCCCAGTACATAGTTGTATGTCATAGCTGCACATCCTTCTAGTTGCTGTTTGTGGGACACGGCCTCAGCATGGCCAGAGAAGCGGTGCGTCAGTGCACGCCCGGGATCCGCACCCGGGCCACCAGCAGCGGAGTGCGTGCACTTAACTGCTAAGCCACGGGGCTGGCCCTGAAATATTTCTTTTTAACCACAAATATCATCTTTCAAACTATTCTTTTTTCTT
Source organism: Ceratotherium simum simum (assembly GCF_057802395.1). Taxonomy (NCBI): domain Eukaryota; kingdom Metazoa; phylum Chordata; class Mammalia; order Perissodactyla; family Rhinocerotidae; genus Ceratotherium; species Ceratotherium simum. Next base: position 26,596,369 of record NC_141937.1, on the reverse strand, counting down.
TTTATAATTTTTTCTTATTGTAAGAGTAAAACATGCTCATCATAGGATATTTCGAAAGTAAATAAAGCAAAAAGGAAACACCACTGTTAATACCCGTTAAGATCTTGGTGTGTTTTATTTCTCAGTCTTTTTTCCTGTGGAAAACCTGAGTGGGTTTATATGTGTGTTTTGATTCTTGCTGTTTAAGCAAACAATGGGGTCATACTAAAACTGACTTTATTCACTTCATATACCTAAAATGGAATCATATGATTCCTAAAAGTAAATTTTCAAAGACTTGCAAAAATTTAAGGTTTTTCTTAGATATTTCTGTCCGGAAAGATGTTACCAACTTATATTCTCCCTATCAGTTTAATATGACAATGCCTATATTAGTAAATCCTAGATATTATCATTTTTGTAGATTTAATGGCTATGGAAATACTATCTCATTTTACATTCACATTTCTTTGATCACTGGTGAGTTGAACATTTATTTATTGGTTATTTTTAAATTGGCATTTTAATTCTTTGTTAATCTTGTATTTGTCTTTTTTTTATTGATTTATAAGAGGTCTTATTTATTTATTCTTCCTTTCATTCAGCAAATTTTTATTGATCAACCAGTTTCAGGCCCTTTGCTCTGCATTGGGTGTAAAGTTCCTGCCCTTCTGTGGAGGTGACATTCTAGTAAGGGAGATCAAATATTCACACAGATACGTGTAGAATTACACCTATGTAAGTGTGAACGAAGAGGGGAGAGTCATATGGTACTAGGGGCTCATATAATAGAGGGATTTTTGACCTGATCAGGAGATCAGAGAAAACCTTCCTGTGAAACTGATAATAGACCTGATATCTGAAGTAAGACAAGGGTTAATGGGGATGGGTTTAGTGAGGAAGAGTGTCCATATGGATGGCCTGTTTGGCAGGTTTTGATGCCACATTCGAAGAAATGAAAGGGGCTAGAGCACTGAAAACAAGAGTATGAGACATGGCTGGAGAAGTACATGGGGTCTGACCATGTGGAACTGTCTCTTGACTTTCTCCTGAGAGCAGCAGGAAGTTATGGAAATGTTTCAAGCAGGGTAATAACACAATTAGATTTGTGTTTCAAAAAGATGGCTGCAGTGGATGAGAACAAATTAGAGAGGACAAGGGAGGGTATCTGGATAGACGTGATAAGAGATATGGTAGTTCACAGGAAATGAAGGTAATTTGGACTAGGGAGATGGCAGTGGAGAAATGTGAATGAATTAAGAGAGATGGGAGGAGTAAAATTGACAAGGACTTGGCGATAGCTTACATATAAGGGATGATAATGAGAGGAATGCCTCTTAGGCTTTTGGGATAGAAAAATAGGTGGATGGTGATAGCCCACATTATGAAAGGGAATGCTGGGAGAGAACGGGATTTGGTGGAGAACGATCATAAGTCTGGTTTTGGACATAAGGTTAAGTTAGGCTCATTGAGTTATCCAAATGAGGATGTCAAGTAGGGAGCTGAATATCTGCATTTCAGTGCTGCACATGAAATAGGTCACCTAAGGGAGATAATGAGGACAAAAATGACAAGATGGCCTAGAACCAAGCCTATTGCTTAGTTGCTGATAGGAGAGGATGAACCTGCAAAGAAGACAGAAGAATTAGCCAAAGAGGAAAGAAAAGGCCAAGAAGGTTTCTAGTGTCTTGAAACCCAAGGGAAGAAAATGTTTCAAGAAGGGGAAGGAATGGTCAAAAAGGCCAAGTACTAAGAGAGAGAGGTTGACCAAGGTGAAATCTAGAAAATATCTTGTTGGCTTTAGTAACTTGGTGCTTTAGTTTGCTAGGGCTGCCATAACAAAATACCACAGATGGAGTGGCTTAAATAACAGAGAGATTCTCTCACAGTTCTGGAGGCTAGAAGTCACAGATCAAGGAGACAGCAGGTTTGGCTTCTCTTGAGGTCTTTCTCCATGACTTGCAGATGGCCGCCTTCTCACTGGGTCCTCACTTGGTCGTGCCTCTGCATGCACATGTGTCTGGTGTTTCTCTGTCCAAATTTCGTCGTCTTATAAGGACACCAGTCATATTTGATTAGGGCCCACTCTAATGAGCTTATTTAAACTTAAACTTAATTGCTGCTTTAAAGGCCCTATCTCCAAATACAGTTCCATTCTGAGGTACTGGGAGTTAGGACTTTCTGAATTTTGCGGGGGACACAGTTCAGCCCATAACACATGGGGTAACTTGTTTCTGTTCAGTCATGGGATCATAATTCAGATTGGAGTGAGTTGAGAAATAAAGGAATATGAGGTAAAGAACTCAAGAATAGATAACTCTCTGAGAATTTTTTCTGTGAGAGTAAGAGTGAGAATATTAGCAAGAGTAGTGCTTCTTATCTGTGGTGAAGATCTTATGTTTTTAATTTCTAATTCATTATGGATTAATAATTTTTTTGTGTGTGTGAGGAAGATCAGCCCTGAGCTAACATCCATGCCACTGCTCCTCTTTTTGCTGAGGAAGACTGGCCCTGTGCTAACATCTGTGCCTATCTTCCTCCACTTTATATGGGCCACCGCCATAGCTTGGCCTGACAAGTGGTGCCTGGGTGCACGCCCGGGATCCGAACCCGGGCTGGCCCCTGGATTAATAATTTTATAAAATACAATAATAATGAATTACTAGAAAATTAAAAATGTAAATGACATACAAAATTTAAGTTCAAATATTTCACTATTACATTTAACAGACATAAAATTACTCTGTCAGATTTCTGTAAAAATTTCTAAATTTTCATCTAACTTCCATACTTATCTCATGGTGGGCCAATATAAGCTTGTGGACCACCACCAAATAACACTTTGAGGTAGCAGTCTATATGGGGGTGGAGGGATAGCCTTATTGTTTTTTTAATAGGAAAGACTTAAGCATGTTTAAAAGATAATTGCAAGACTCCAGTTAAGAGGATGAAATTAAATATTCAAGAGAGAAGGATCAAGTAAGCTTCCTGAGAAGCCAAGAGAAGAAAGGATCCAAAGCATAGGATGAGAGATTATCAGCCTTACATAGGAAGAAAAACAACCATTTTCTCTAACAGGAAGATTATTAGGGAAGGTTATTAGGGAAGATAAGGGACTTCCTTTCTGATGCCTTCAGTTTCCTCTGAAGTAGAAAGTTAGCTAAGCTTGATGGTTGAGGAATGGGGTAGGCAGTTGAGGAGACTGGCGAGAGTAGTAGAGACCGAAAGAAGCAGTAGCATTTCCTGGCAGTGTTGAGGCTGTTCGATGATGCTGATCATGAATTTATGGTGGAATCGGTCTGCTCCTTACATCACCTTTTCTAGCAGGCATGAAAAAAATTAGATAGTTCAAATCATCCTTGACTGGAGTTTTACTGAACAAGTGCAAAATAAGATAGAGAGATAAAGGGAGTTGAGAATATTGCTGAAAGGGTAATTTAAATCCTTGATGAGAGCATACTCCTCTTTTGTCTTTAGTGGCTTCTCATCCCTTCCAAATTTCTCTCCATGGCTTCGCTACTCTCAGACTTCATCTAGTACTACTCTTCCCCTCATTTACTGCTTCTTCAGTCATACTAGGCTTCTGTTTTGTTCTTGAAAAATACCAAGCTCCCACCTCAGGACCTTTGCCCAGTCTTAGATCATATGTCATCTCCTTGGAGAAGCCTTTTCTGACCTCTGAATCTCATCCCGTTCTATCCTCCTGTTACTCTCTACATTGGACACCATTTATGTTTCCTTAATATAGCATTTATCATACCTGGATGTTACCTTGTTTATTTACTCACTTGTTTATTGTCAGTCTCCTCCCCCAAGAATGTAAGGTCTCTGGGGCCAAGGATGTTATCTTGTTCACCAACATACTTGGATTGCTCAGGGCAGTCCGTGGTGTATAAATGCTCAATAAATATTTAATGAATGAAGAGAAATGAGGAGAGAAGGAAAGGAATACAGAGGGAAGGAAGAAGTGATGGACCATGGATTTATAATTTTATTTATTTATTTTTCCCCCAAAGCCCCAGTAGATAGTTGTATGTCATAGTTGCATATCCTTCTAGTTGCTGTATGTGGGACGCGGCCTCAGCATGGCCAGAGAAGTGGTGCATCGGTGCGCGCCTGGGATCCGAACCCGGGCCTCCAGCAGCGGAGCGCGTGCACTTAACCACTAAGCCACAGGGCCGGCCCTGGACCATGGATTTAAATTGGCTAAAGTGCACCATAAAGAAAGAGGAGGACTGGGGCTGGCCCGGGGGCGTAGTGGTTAAGTTCGCGCGCTCCACTATGGCGTCCTGGGGTTGCGGGTTTGGATCCCAGGCGCGGACCTACACATTGCTCATCAAGCCATGTTGTGGCAGTGTCCCACATACAAGATAGAGGAAGGCTGGCACAGATGTTAGCTCAGGGACCATCTTCCTCAAGCAAAAAAAGAGGAAGATTGGCAACAGATGTTAGTTCTGGGCCAATCTTCCTCACCAAAAAAAGGAAAAAAAAAACAAAGAAAGAGGAGGACTGATGAAGTAGGGGATTAATATTGGAGGTCTTGATGAGGTTGAAGAACGTTTGCAGTAGGAGTAGTTAAACATGAGGAGAAGAAGTTGTGATCCAAGAGTATAATTTTTTAAATTAGTGATTTTGAAAAAGAAGCAGATGTGGGTAATATCAAAATTAGAAATGTGATCTTGGGAGTGATGTCTGAGGTGGAGTAGAGGGGAGGAGCTCAAGAAACGGAGAGGTGACGGTGATGGGATGGTCTGTCCACATGGATGTTGAAGTTACAGAATGTTGGCAGGGCTTTGAGTAGACCGAATATCCAAGTTACGGGTGAATGAGGAGGAGCAAGTAGGAGTTGATTAGGTGAGAGGAGTGAATGTGGCCTCCCAGATAGCATGAGCTTCCAAAGAGCTGGCTTTTTAAAAAGAGTATCAAGGAGTAATAATGATCTGGAAGCATAAATGGAGAGCAGAGGGGTAGCATCCCACCTTTTAGCTCAATTTTTAAGGAAAACCTTAATTGCAAAGAGCTGAAAGGAAAGTAATGTCAGCAGAAGATAACGAGCTTTAAAGAGGCGATGGGAAAGCTTGGAGCAGAGGTAGTGATACAGGAGCATCTGCTGCTTGTAGAGCAGAGTGCGTCTAGGGGGCAGTAGTGGGAGGGTTTGGGAAGTGGAGGAACACGGAGAGCTTGATGGGAGGTGCAGATCAACAGGGATGGCGGTATTCTCTAGAGCTGCGGAGACTTCCATTTTAACTGGTAAAAGCTGGGTGAGTGACATGGTGTATTTAGTCTCAGCTGACTGTCTGAGGAAGGTGAGACTGAGCCTGGTGGCCAGAGGACTTGTCTAGCTTGCCCAGAGTGATGACTTTCCCTCAAGTCACAGACCCAAGATGCTGCCCAGCCTAGATGAAATGGAGTGTTAAACTGTACATTCTGAACATTTACCACTTATCTCATATGTGTTATTGAATATATTTTCTCCCAGGATGATGTTGATCTTTCAGATTTGTGCATGTTTGTTATTTTTGTTTTGTTTTGAATGGTGATAAGTATTTCATGTATTTAGATCTGTCAGTCTTTTACTGTGTGTTCTCTACCTTTGTCATTCCTGGGAAGACCTTCCCAAGAGGTACAAAGGAGGTACTGTAATATTATTGAATGTTCACTTGTTTTTCCTAGTACTTGTATGGTTTCATCTTTAACACTTAAATGTTTAATCCTTCTGGAATGTATTATTTATATGTATTGTATTTTATACAAATGTATCATATATATATTTTAAATGTATTATATATCTTTTTCCAAGTGGCCAGAATATTTTAAATATTTCTTGGTATTGTATATTTTCTTGCATATTTCATTTATTTGGAAATTAAGAGAGACTGTAAAATCTCTACTTTATTTAGTGTTCAACTACTTATCTCCTGCTGTCTTTTTTTCTGTTTGCAAAGCCATGTTTAAAATTAGTTATTGCATCTATCAAAATTACAAATGGACACACCCTTTGGCTCTAATGCCACTTCTAATAATTCATCTACTTAACATAATATATGAAATGATACCTGTACAAAATCTTTCATTGCTTTTTTTTTTTTTTTTTTAAAGCAAAGAATAGAAGCAACCTTAGTGTCCATCACTATGGGAACTAATTAAATAAATTTGGGTATATCCATACAGTGAAAAACTGATAACATTTTTTTATAATTTTATTTATTTTTTTCCCCAAAGCCCCAGTAGATAGTTGTATGTCATAGCTGCACATCCTTTTAGTTGCTGTATGTGGGACGCGGCCTCAGCATGGCCGGAGAAGCAGTGCGTCTGTGCGGGCCCGGGATCTGAACCCCGGGCCGCCAGCAGCGGAGCGTGCACACTTAACAGCTGAGCCACGGGGCCGGGCCTAACATTTTTTTAAAAGTGAGGAAACACTTTATATACTGATCCAGAATCTTCCATTTTTTAATATTAAAAGAGCCAGGCACAATAGTATATCTAGGATAGGTATACTATCTACTTATGTATCCATAAAATATCTTACTGATGACATTAGTTACCTTCAAAGAAGGGGTTGGCTAAGGGACAGAGGTGGGTATCCTCTTGTACCTCTTGAATTTTGAGCTATGAGAATGTATTACCCAGTCAGAAATAAAATTTTAAAAGGTAAAATAAAACCACTTACTAAAATTTGATTTTTATAATTCTTGAAAGAGAATTATCATTTAGTAGTGTCAGAATTCCAAGCTAAGTTTTTCAAAAATAAGAGATTAAAAACATGTTGTTTTCTCTGTTTTATGAACATAGGGAGTGTGCAACAATCAGTTAACCGCAAACAAAGCTGGAAAGGCTCTAAAGAATCCCTAGTTCCTCAGAGACATGGCCCACCACTAGGAGAAAGTGTGGCCTATCGTTCTGAGAGCCCCAGCTCACAGACGGATGTCGGAAGACCTTTGTCAGGATCTGGTGTAACAGCATTTGCTCAGGCTCACCCTAGCAACGGACAGCGGGTGAACCCCCCACCACCTCCTCAAGTCAGGAGTGTCACTCCTCCACCACCACCAAGAGGCCAGACTCCCCCACCAAGAGGTACCACTCCACCTCCCCCCTCATGGGAGCCAAACTCTCAAACAAAGCGCTATTCTGGGAACATGGAATACGTCATCTCCCGAATCTCTCCTGTTCCACCTGGAACCTGGCAGGAGGGGTATCCTCCCCCACCACTTAACACGTCCCCAATGAACCCTCCTAATCAGGGACAGAGAGGCATCGGTTCTGTTCCTGTTGGCAGACAACCAATCATCATGCAGAGTTCTAACAAATTTAACTTCCCACCGGGGAGACCTGGAATTCAGAATGGTAGTGGTCACACTGATTTTATGATACACCAAAATGTTGTCCCTGCTGGAGCTGTGAATCGGCAGCCACCCCCTCCATATCCTCTGACCCCAACTAATGGACAGAGCCCTTCTGCTTTACAAACAGGGGCATCTGCTGCTCCTTCCTCATATACAAATGGAAATATTCCTCAGTCTATGATGGTGCCAAACAGAAACAGTCATAACATGGAACTTTATAACATTAATGTACCTGGACTGCAAACGACTTGGCCTCAGTCATCTTCTGCTCCAGCCCAGTCGTCCCCGAGCAGCGGGCATGAAATCCCTGCCTGGCAACCTAACATACCAGTGAGGTCAAATTCTTTTAATAACCCATTAGGAAATAGAACAAGTCATTCTGCTAATTCTCAGCCTTCAGCTACAACAGTCACTGCTATTACACCAGCTCCTATTCAACAGCCTGTGAAAAGTATACGTGTATTAAAACCAGAGCTCCAGACTGCTTTAGCACCGACGCACCCTTCTTGGATACCACAACCAATCCAAACTGTTCAACCTAGTCCTTTTTCTGAGGGGACCCCTTCAAATATGACTGTTATGCCTCCTGTTGCCGAAGCTCCAAACTATCAAGGCCCACCACCACCTTATCCAAAACATCTGCTCCACCAGAACCCGTCCGTTCCTCCATATGAGTCAGTCAGTAAATCCAGCAAGGAGGATCAGCCGGGCCTGCCCAAGGAAGATGAGGGTGGAAAAAGTTATGAAAATGTTGACAGTGGGGATAAAGAAAAGAAACAGATCACAACTTCACCTATCACCGTGAGGAAAAACAAGAAAGATGAAGAGCGAAGGGAATCTCGTATTCAAAGTTATTCTCCTCAGGCATTTAAATTCTTTATGGAGCAACATGTAGAAAATGTACTCAAATCTCATCAGCAACGTCTACATCGTAAAAAACAATTAGAGAATGAAATGATGCGGGTAAAGCCTTTTAAAATGTCCATTTTTATACTTGATCATCTATTGACTTGGTGTTTATTTTAAAATATTGTAGTCCAATATTTTTCTTTCTTTGTACAGCTAAATATATTATCAATTATTTAAAAGTAAACTTTAGAGTACTTTTGATTATAGCATTTTATTTTAGTATTTCAAGAATTACTCAATTTCATGTAATAAAGTTCTCGTAAATTAAGAAAAATATAATTTATAGTGTGCAGTTTAGATGTACATAATCCCTTTATATGGAAATTAGAGCAAGGGTTATCTTCTAGGTTTTACACATTATTTTAAAACATTTTAAAATAAGCTAGAAATATCTGGATCACATCTCATGATACACTTACGAAACTTTTATTTTTACTTATCGTAGTTTTTGGGCTTGTGGGTTTAATCACATTGGTCTTATTAGAAAGTGTCAGAGACATCTCCCTTCAGTCATTTCCCCTTCTAGTTTCATTTTTAAAACATACTGGAAAAATGTGCTGAAATTATTAAATCAAACTCTACTAAAAAGGAGATCGGAATAAGTAAACACTTTAAATTAATCTCTGTTGTGATTCCATATAGATCTCTTCACTGGATATTATGGTGGTACTATCATCATCATTATTTTTGTCATATGTTTACAGTTCAAAGGTTTCACTCCTAATCGTACATCTATCACTCAAAATCCAAGAGGCTTAAATTTGTGACAAAACTTCCTCACATAACTTGAGAGCCATTTGTTTAAAATTATTTTTCTATATCTGATTCCACAATATTGTTATTTCTGTAATAAACTGAATTTTGTTAGATGAGAAATACCATGATAATCTGTTATGACATCCATATTTTAGCTCTTAGGATTTCTTACTAAAGTCTGTCTGTATGTATTTTCTTAGTTTATTTTTCCTTTTTCCTCTTCACTTTCACTAATAGCTGATTTAAACTTTTATGGTGTTGGAAGCTTTGCTGACTTCTGTAGCCTCCATTACTGTGTAGGCAAGTAAGATTTTAAGAGAAACAGTTCTATACTAAGTCTGGCATGCCACCCTTCTTAAAAGATTTTGCATGCAAATGCGCATCCTAACAGAAGCATGAGGTTGCTATGTTTTAATTAATCTTGCATTTCTAGAATTAGACTCTACTTTTCAAATCAAATTCCTTTTCTATTTAAACTTTAAATTAGTGCTTTATTAACTAGCCAGAAATAAACTGTTCCTTTCTAAATCTAGGTATTCCATGTCTACTTAGAAGTTGGTTTTTGTTTTTATCCGTGTTTTGGTACCTTTGTAAGTCACACTGACTATTCTTTGAAATGTTCCAAAATATCTTAAAGATACCTTGTAATCAAACAAGTTGTCCCTCTTAAATAAGGTCAGAGAAACCCTTTGCATTTTGTGTTGGGGATGGCTATGAGTCCTACCCTTACTCTAATGCCTTAAGAAGGATGAAAGGAAAGACTGACTTAATGAGTGGTTAGGTTAGAAAAGACATTCTTTTGTTCCTAATACATCAGTTTTTTAGAATAAAGAAACCTGGAGTGGAAGAATTTCTTTTCATGAAGAATAAAATGAGAGGAAGAATATTTGAGGCCTAGGCATTCCACAAAGAGAAGCATATAATGAAGGCAGTCTAGTCATGTAATTTGAGATGAATATGCATGGAGAGAGAGATGAGGATGCATGTTAACAGATGTTTGGTTATTGCACACTGGGAACATTTCTTTTGAGTGCATTAGAGAGGAGCAGACAGCTGACCATTGGTATTGTCTTCTTGCTCTCCACAGCACCATCTGCATATATATACTCACCCTGTATATCCTGTTAACTATCCCGGGGAAGCTGCACTTTTGATAATTAATTTTCTATGAAATATATTCTAAATTTCTAACATGCTTTATTAAAAATTATTATGCATTTAACCTTTAAATATATGCCTGTTTTTTTTTCAAGCTATTTCTTAATAGTATAGAAGATAATTCCTCATTTAACATTTAGTTTATTTGTCTAGGTTGGATTATCTCAAGATGCCCAGGATCAAATGAGAAAGATGCTGTGCCAAAAAGAGTCTAATTATATCCGTCTTAAGAGGGCTAAAATGGACAAGTCTATGTTTGTGAAGATAAAGACACTAGGAATAGGAGCATTTGGTGAAGTCTGTCTAGCAAGAAAAGTAGATACTAAGGCTTTGTATGCAACAAAAACTCTTCGAAAGAAAGATGTTCTCCTTCGAAACCAAGTTGCTCATGTTAAAGCAGAGAGAGACATCCTGGCGGAAGCTGACAATGAGTGGGTAGTTCGTCTGTATTATTCATTCCAAGATAAGGACCATTTGTACTTTGTAATGGACTATATTCCTGGGGGTGATATGATGAGTCTATTAATTAGAATGGGCATCTTTCCAGAAAATCTGGCACGATTCTACATAGCAGAACTTACCTGTGCAGTCGAAAGTGTTCATAAAATGGGTTTTATTCATAGAGATATTAAACCGGATAACATTTTGATTGATCGTGATGGTCATATTAAATTGACTGACTTCGGCCTCTGCACCGGCTTCAGATGGACACATGATTCTAAGTACTATCAGAGTGGTGAGTAAAATCATAAAGTTTATTTGTACATGTTAATATGATTTATTAATACAATAAAATATAAGATGGTATTGTCCCTGAATGGGAACCAGGAGTCCTGGGTTGGGTCCTGACTCTGTTGGATGAATGTGGTGAATCCTTTAGACACTGAGACATATAAAATGAAAGATTGTGTTAGATTCGGTTATTTCTAAATGTCACTAACATTTGAGTTAACCTCCTTACGTTTTGTTAATTTGAAATATGTCAGAGAAATAACATTTTAAAAATAATTTTTAAATGAAGCCGCATAACCATCATTCAGCTTAAGAACTAGATTATCAGTACTTTCAATGCCTCTAAAACAATCACTTCCCCTTCTTTCCTCCACAGAGGTAGCCATTATTTCAGAACTTTGTAATCAATTCTTTATACATTTCTCTATACTTTTACCATATATGTATATATTCCTAAAAAATATACTATTTCATTTTGCCTACTCTTGAACCTTTATTTAAATATAATCATTCTGTATGTATTCTTCTATGTTGACTTCTTTTATGTGTTTGAGGTTTATCTATGTTATTGCATATAACATTTATTTTCACTGCTATTTAGGATTTCATTGTATGACTATTACACAACTTATTTAACCATAACTACTTTATGTACATGATTCTATTTAATCCTCACAATGTCATTGTGAGGCAGGATGAAGAAACTGAGGCTTAGTTAGGTGAAGAAACTTGCCCAGGGTCAGACAGAAAACAAGTGTAAGGGCTAAGCTTTGAACCCAGGTGTATCTGATTACTGGGCCCATGTTATTTCTACTACACCACACTGCCTCACCAGGATCCCTTTCAGCCGCTGATGGAAGTGTAAGTCGATCTAACATTCGTTGAATACTTACTATAACTAGGTGCTTGACATATATTCTAATTGAATGCTCACAGCAATCCTCTGAAGTGCATTAGCCTCCTGTGCTTGTGTGAACACAGGCAGACTGACAGTAAGTGGATACATCTGAGACACCTGAACCTACTTTAATGTTCGGTTTAATGTACTTTAATATCTCCCCAGATTCACCTGAATTACTTGGGGCTCTTCCTAAAATATGAATCTTAGCTCTGTTCCAGTCTTCTGATTGAAAATCTTCACCAGAGGGTAGAAATTTTATTTTAATCAAACGACGCATAGGATTATTACAATTAGGTTAATTTCAGATATATTTTTCTAGGTGCTTTCATCCAGTCATGGCTTTAAATACCATCTCTATATCAGTGACTTCCAAATCTTTCTCTCCAGAAATGGCCTCTCCCTTTCACATGGATTTCTTTTTTTTTTTTTTTAAAGATTTTATTTATTTTATTTTTTCCCCCCAAAGCCCCATTGGATAGTTGTGTGTCGTAGCTGCACATCCTTCTAGTTGCTGCATGTGGGACTCGGCCTCAGGATGAACGGAGAAGTGGTGCCTCGATGCGCACCCGGGATCCGAACCCGGGCCACCAGCATCTCAGCGCGCGCGCTTAACCACCAAGCCACAGGGCCGGCCCAACACATGGATTTCTAATAGGCCTTTAAAACTCAACATTGCCAGTAAATAACTCTTAATTTCTCCCCCTCCATATTTGTTCCCCTTCCAGTTTTCCCCATTTTAGTAAATTGTACCACCACTACCCACCTAGTTATCCTTGATTCTTTTTTTCCCCACCTCCCCTCATCTAATCCATCAGTAAGTTCTGCTTACTCCACCACTAAATATATCCTGAATCTGTTCACTTTTTTCCATCTCCATTATTACTGTCATAGTCCAAGCTGAACTAGAATAGCCTCTTAACTGGTCTCTCTTCATTCTTGTCCTCCCTAAAATCTATTCTCTATACAGCAGTGTTCTTTTTTAAATATAAATCAGATCTTGTCATTCTCTTGCTTTAAACTCTCCAGTATCTTCGCACTGTACTTAGAGGGAAAAGGCAAACCATGTCTTTTGCTTACAAAACCCATGGGCGCTGGCTACCCTACCATTAAATTAAAAATATTTTTATTATGATTTATTAAAAAAATAAATTTTATATAAAATTTTATTTTATATAAAATAAAAATTTCCTACCAGTCTCCTCTTATTAACCACACTGATCTTCTCTCTGTTACTGTTGTTTCTGTGTAGAATGCCTTGCCCTGGTTTTCAAATCGTTGAGTCCCTCTTGTTTTTTACATATGTCACCTCAGTTCGTCTTCCCGAGCCACCCTAGCACGTCTGTCATATCACCCTATGTTGATTCTCTGTATGGGATGCATCACTGTTTCTCATGTATGTGTTTGTTTGTTGTGTTTCTCCCCTACAGAGACTGCCTGAGAGAAGAACCCTGTCTTTCTTATTTATCGTTGTCACTTGTTGAATGAATGAACCTTTGTCCAGAGTAGTAATGGGGAGCAGTCTGAATAACAAACTCTAATCTTTCCTACTCATGACTTTTATTGTCATCATTTAACATTGAGTAAATTACTGAATCTTGGGCTGATTTTTCTTAGTGTAAAATTCGTCCTATTGATATCTCAGAGCACAGGCTCTAGTCAGTAATAAACACCATCAAGTGATTTGGCATATGTTATGTCTTAGCTTGTCACAAGGGGAGAATGTGAACTCTAAACCGTGGTGTCAAAAGATTAAACAGACTTCAGGTTTACTCTTGTTCTTGTGGCTGTTTTCATTTTAAACTATACAGGTGACCATCCACGGCAAGATAGCATGGATTTCAGTAATGAATGGGGTGACCCCTCTAACTGTCGATGTGGAGATAGACTGAAGCCACTAGAGCGGAGAGCTGCACGCCAGCACCAGCGATGTCTAGCACATTCTTTGGTCGGGACTCCCAATTATATTGCACCTGAAGTGTTGTTACGAACAGGTAAAACATTTGTTTCATAAATAATCTCAATAGGACTTGAGACCAGCTGAAACTTACATTAGAATATGGCTTATTTTTCAGGTTTCTAATAAAAGTATTAATTTTACAGTATAAATTGGTGGTTTCATATTAATTTTGATTGTACTATTTCTGAGCACTTTTTAAAAAGTGCTTATGAATAACTATAACTTTGGTATCTTATTTTAGGTTATACACAGTTATGTGATTGGTGGAGTGTTGGTGTAATTCTTTTTGAAATGCTGGTGGGACAACCTCCTTTCCTGGCACAAACACCATTAGAAACACAAATGAAGGTAAGATATAGAATCTATACCAAAAGAATTATCACAAAATCCCTATACCGTAGACCTTTATCAGTCCTTTACTTAGAGCATCTTAATCTAGAATTAAGGAATGAACTTGTAAGGATATAGGAACCCACTGAAATTCCATGCATGAACTCTAATCTCTATCATCCCACTGTCACCATACTCTTAGATCCTCCCTCACTCCTACACTATACTCATATTTCATTCTCATAGAATTCTTTAGTACCTTTTGAAGATTTATTCCAGTTCACTCTTTGTTACCCACTGGCTTTGTTTCCTTCCATGCACATTCTAGCTTCAAACAACTAACAGATATCTATATCTCCACTTGAAATTACCCCTGGCACTTAAATGAGAAGCTGCCCACAATTTTGACCATAAACTGTCCATTAAAAACCCTTTACTGGTTCCCTTGTCTGTGGGTTAAAGTCCAGGTTTATCCTCTGTTCATACCATTCCCTCTGTCTGGAATGTCCTTCTTCCTTCTCTCCCATCTTCTACAACACTCTCCCCCCTTTTGGAAGCCTGGTTAACTCCTGATCATTCTTAAACATTGTTTGAGAGTATCTTGAGCTATCATCTCTTCTACGATGCTCCCCCACAAGTTGTAACTACTTCTGTCATTGCATTTAATATATTACATTTAAAACTTTCCCTTAGAGGGGCCGGCCCCGTGGCTTAGCAGTTAAGTGCGCGCGCTCCGCTACTGGCGGCCGAGGTTCGGATCCCGGGCGCGCACTGACGCACTGCTTCTCCAGCCATGCTGAGGCCACGTCCCACATACAGCAACTAGAAGGATGTGCAACTATGACACACAACTATCTACTGGGGCTTTGGGGAGGAAAAAGGCGGAGGATTGGCAATAGATGTTAGCTGAGAGCCAGTCTTCCTCAGCAAAAAGAGGAGGATTAGCACGGATGTTAGCTCAGGGCTGATCTTCCTCACAAAAAAAAAACAAAAAACTTCCCCTTAGAATTTCTTTTAGTACAAGTTTCCTGGTAATGCATTCCCTCATGTTTGTGTCAGATTTGTTTGTCTGAAAGTTTCTTTATTTCTCCTTTATTTTAATATATATATATAACATACATATAACATATGTAAAATATATATAAATACATATATATTTGTGTGTGTGAAAAATTGAATGCTTTCTCCCTAAGATCAAGAACAGGCAAGGATGTCTATTCTCACCAGTCTTATTCAACAAAGTTCTGGAAGTCTTAGTCTGTGTAATACAGCAACAAAAAGAAATAAAAGGCATACAGATGAGAAATAAAAACTTCCCCTATTCACAAGTGACCTAATTTTCTATATAGAAAATCCCAGGGAATCTATGAGAAAACCCACGGAACTAATATGTTTAGCAAGGTTGTAGGATATAAGGGTAATATATAAAAATCTATTATATTTCTATATTCAAGCAATGAACAACTGGAAACTGAAATTTAAAAACAATACTGTTTACAATAGCTTCCCCAAAATGAAATAGATACAAATCTGATAGAACACGAACAAGATCTGTATGCTGAAAACTACAAACTCTGATGAAAGAAATGAAGGAAGATCTTAATACAGACAGTCCCCAACTTATGATAGTTCAACTTAAGATTTTTCAACTTTACAGTGGTGCAAAAGCAATACACATTCAGTAGAAACCATACTTGGAATTTTGAATTTTGATCTTTTTCTAGGCTAGAGATATGTGGTACAATCCTCTCTCGTGATGCTGGGCAGTGGCAGCAGCCACAGCTCCCCCGAGTCAGCCACGTGATCACGATGGTAAACAACTGATACACTTAACAGCCATTCTGTACCGACACAGCCATTCTGTTTTTCACTTTCAGTACGGTATTCAATAAATTACATGAGCTATTCAACACTTAATTATAAAATAGGCTTTGTATTAGATGATTTTGCCCAACTGTAGGCTAACGTAAGTGTCCTGAGCACATTTAAGGTAGGCTAGGTGTAGATTAGGTGTACTAAATGCATTTTTGACTTAGGATATATCCAACTTACAATGAGTTTATCAGGACGTAACCCCATCGAAAGTCGAGCAAGATCCATAAATGGAGACACATTATGTGTTGATGGATTGGGAGACTCAACATAGTAAAGCTATTAGTTCCCTCCAAATTAATCTGTAGATTTAACTCAATTCCAATAAAAATTCCCAGAAGGAATGTTTATAGATATAGATCAGCCAATTCTAAAATTTGTTTGGGTGGACAAAGAAACTGGAATAACGAAAACAATTTTTTAAAAGCAAAGAGAAATTAACTGCTTGATTTGAAGACTTACTGTGAAGTTACAGTAACCCAGACAGTGTGATATTTGTAAAAGGATACACACATAGATCAGTGGAACAGGATAGAGAATGGAGAAGTAGGACTACACAAATATGGCCGTTTGCTCTTTGACAGAGGTGCAAACGGAGAGAGGACAGTATCTCAACAAATGGTGTTGGAAAAATTGGTCAGCGATATACAAAAAATACTGAACCTCAAGGTAAAACTTAGACCTTACACAAAGATTAACTCAAAGTGGATCATAGATCTAGAGATAAAACATAAAGCTATAATACTTTTAGAAGAAAACATAGGAGACGATCTTTATGACCTGGGGTTGGGTGAAGAGTTCTTAGAAATGACACCAAAATTATGGTCTATGAAAGAAAAAGTTGAGAAATTGGACTTCATCAAAATTAAAAACTTTCAGTCTGTCAAAGACACAGTCAAGACAATAAAAAGACAAGCTACAGCTTGGGAGAAAATATTTGCAGATCACATATCCAACCAAGGGCTTGTATCTAGACTATATAAAGAACTCTCAAAACTCAACAGTAAGAAAAATAGCCCAAGTCTGTCACCTGATAAGAGATTTCCTTAAATGTCTGGATCAAAAAAGAAAAGCATGTCTGTCTCTTTAAATCTTCCTGAGGGGGTCAAAAGAAAGGCAGGTATCTGGGCTGGTCCCTCAAGGTAATCACCAAGACCAACGGAAAAAGCACATCCCCAAGTTTTTGGAAGGCAGAGTCCTTACTGCTCACCCTGGTACCAGCCAGCTGCCCCAGGAAGGTGGGCTGCCCTCTCCATAAGCACAGTGGGGCTGAGGAATAGTGAATGGTAGTTGGTTCTTACCAAATTTTAGCAGCCTCTCCCTTCTTGAAGCACTTCCCTGGTTGCTGTAAGTATCTGATCAGTTTCCAGAGTTTTCAAATAGTTGATTCTGATAGTTTTTTTTGTCCAGCGTCATGGTTGTTTTTGTGGAGGCACTGACCCCTGAAGCTTCCTATTCACCATTTTCCATGAGCTCTCCCTCTACTGTGTTTTTGACTATTAGCTCTTTTATATAGTTTTGTTAGAGGTTGCTCTAGGGATTACAAAATACTTACTAAGTTTTCACTACTTAGAAATAATATTTTACCACTTCAAGTTCAGTGTAGAACCTTATTACCATATAGCTCCCTTTATTTTCTACCCTTATGTTTTAGTTCTTTTATACATTACATCTACATACATTTAAAACCTCACCCAACAACGTTACAACTTTTGTTTTCAACCATCAACTTATTTTAAAGAACTCAAGATGAGAAGAACAGTCATTTATATTTACCCAGATATTTAGCGTTTTCCTTGCTCTTCCTGCATTCCTCATGTTCTCAGATTCCTTCTGTATCACATCCCTTCTGTCTGAAGCACTTCCTTTAGCAGATATTTTAGAGCAGGTTTGCTGACAAGAGATTCTCTTAGTTCTCCTTCATCTGAAAATGCTTTGTTTCACTTTCCACAGGCTATTGTCGTTTAGTATGGAGCTCTGGGTTTCAGTTCTTGCAGCAATTTACAGTGCCCGCCCCCTGTCCTCCACAGTTTCTGATGAGAAATCTACAGTCATTCAAATCCTTGTTCCTCAAGTAATGTATCATTTCTCACTGGCAGCTTTCAAGACTTCTTTTAGCTTTCAGCGTGGTAATTAGGTTATGTCTGGGCATGGATTTCTTAGGGCTTATCCTGTTGGGTGCTCACTGAGCATCTTGAATTTATTGGTTTGTCTTTCGTCAAATTTGCGGAGTTTTCAGCCATCATTTCTTCAAATATTTTTTTCTGCCACCACACACTTGTTTCTCTTGGAACTCCAATGACACCAGTGTTAGACCTTTTGCTATACTTCCACAGATTACTGAGGTTCTCTTTTTTTTTTTTTTGGTGAGGAAGATCAGCCCTGAGCTAACATCCATGCTAATCTTCCTCTTTTTGCTGAGGAAGACCGGCTCTGAGCTAACATCTATTGCCAATCCTCCTCCTTTTTTTCTCCAAAGCCCCAGTAGATAGTTGTATATCGTAATTGCACATCCTTCTAGTTGCTGTATGTGGGACACGGCCTCAGCATGGCCGGAGAAGTGGTGCGTCGGTGCGCGCCCGGGATCCCAACCCAGGCCGCCAGTAGCGGAGCGCACGCACTTAACCGCTAAGCCACAGGGCCGGCCTGAGATTCTCATATTTTTAAACTCTTTTTTCTCTGTTCAGATTGCATGATTGCATAATTTCTATCAGTATATCTTTAAGTTCACTAATTTTTTCCTCTGACCTCTCCATTCTGCTATTGAGCCCATCCATTGGTATTTTATTTTGGTTATAGTGTTTTTCAGTTCTAAATTTCCATTTGGTACCTCCTCATATCTTCAGTTTCTTTGCTGAGACTTTGTCTTTCATTTCAAGAGTATTCATCCTTATTTGGAGTTTTATAACGGCTGCTTTAAAGTCTTTGTCGGATAATTCTGACATCTGGAGCCTCTCAACACTGATGTCTGTTGACTGTTTTCCTGTGTGGGTTGAAATTTTCATGGTTCTTTGTATGCCAAGTAATTTTGGATTGTATCCTGGACATTTTCAACATTGTTATGAGACTCTGGGTCTTGTTGAAGAAGAATTTGACATTGTTTTGGCAGGCATTAGACCTGGCTTGGTTCAAGCCACAAGTTCCAGCCAGCCTTTTGTGGCTTGGGACTTCAGTGTCAGTTTCATGATCAGAGTCTTCACATTGCTAGGCATATCTCTCCCTGGGCTGTGGTCTGCTCCTTAGTTCAATTCTGAGTCTTTGATGTGCTCTTTAGGATTAGATCCACACAGGTACAGTCTGGAGGTGGCCCAGCAGTTTGTAAACAACTTTATGGGGTCAATTTCCCGATCTCCTCTTTCTCTGCCATGTCCCTTGTACTTTCCAGTTCCCTCTGGTTCCCCTTTTCAGTTATTTGACCAGAAAATGAGGCTTTATTCACCCTACTCTGCCACACGTGTCTCATGA
This sequence comes from Ceratotherium simum simum, assembly GCF_057802395.1. NCBI lineage: Eukaryota > Metazoa > Chordata > Mammalia > Perissodactyla > Rhinocerotidae > Ceratotherium > Ceratotherium simum. The sequence continues at coordinate 26,576,967 of NC_141937.1, read as the reverse complement.
CTGCCTGCATCCAGGACAAGGCAGTGAGAGCACAGAGAGAGCAAAAATGCAACAGGGATTCGATCCATCCTTCTGAGACCACATGCTGTATGATTTGATTTCCAGTTGCAGAGGAAGGGTCCCCTCTCTCAGAGACTTTAGGTGGCCCTATCACACCTCTGTTGTGGCCAGGAAGCCCCTGTCCTGCTCCCTGAGCGTCAGCTAGAGAGGCTTTTCTTGGAGCTCAGTCTGTCTGTGCTGTCCCTCTTCGGGTTTGGGCTACTGGAGTCTAAGCCAGTGGATACTAGAGGGAAAAAATGGTCAGTTCACCACCAAGTCCTTGGTACTTCCAATTCTCATCTTCTTCCCCAGTCTGCCTGTTACTGTTTACTTTCCAGGGTCCTAAAGTAGCTGCTGCTCCATGCATTCTGTCCAGGTTGTGTTGCTGCATTCAGTGGGAAAGACAGGGTAGAGTGTACCTATTACATCTCACTCAGAACTGGAACCTCTCTCTCTGGCTGCTTTTAGGATTTTTTTCTCTTTAACCTTGGTTTTCTGCAGTTTCACCATGTTTTGTGCCTGTGTGTAGTCTTCTTTGTGTTTATCTTGATTGAGGTTCACAAAGCTTCTTGAATTGTAGGTTGACGACTTTCATTGGTTTTGGAAAATCCCCTGTGATTAACCTCCTCAAAGATTTCTTCTGCTTCCTCCTCTCTTCCTGGGACTCTAACTAGTATACACACGCTACATTTTTTTTTTTTTATAATTTTATTTATTTATTTTTCCCCCAAAGCCCCAGTAGATAGTTGTATGTCATAGCTGCACATCCCTCTAGTTGCTGTATGTGGGACGCGGCCTCAGCATGGCCGGAGAAGCAGTGCGTCGGTGTGTGCCCGGGATCTGAACCTGGGCCGCCAGCAGCGGAGCGCACGCGCTTAACGGCTAATCACGGGGCCGGCCCTCACATGCTACACATTTGATCTTGTCCTACATGTCTCTTGTGCTCTATTCTTTTTTTATTACATTTTTTTCTTTATGTACTTTAGTTTACATTAATTTTTATTGACTCATCTTTGAATTAACTGAATCTTTTTTTTTTTTGCTAAACCTAGTCTTTTATTTTTATTTTTACTTTAAATTAAAAAATCCTGAATGTAACTTCAAAGTAAAGAACCTGTCCAGTTGACTGTATATTTTCATTTCCCCTGTCTGAAACAGATGACAGAACCAGGCATAAATAACTACTACCGTATCATGATTTTTTTCCAAAAAGAATTCAAAGAAATATTTTATTATTAGTTGAGGCATCTCCTTTCTCTAACCCAGGAGAAGACTTTAAGATGAACAGACACTAGAGGAGGGGGTTTATTTTTCTTCCCCCTGCAGTAGCTGATAAGCTCCTATATGAATAAGGAAGAATGGGGTTCATTTATTCACTTATTTAACAAATATTTATTGACTACCTACTACCTTCCTTCCCTTCTTCCTTCTCTACTTTCTCTCCCTTCCTTCTCCCTCCCTCCTTCATTCTGGTGTATTCAAAGCCAGAATAAACATTTATTGAACATCTATTAATTATATGCCAGGCAATTTGCGAAGCATTTTACACTGTAGTAGAAGGACACAGACATAAATAGGTACCACAGAGTATTAGAGATGTTATGATACAAGTAAATATATAGAACAGGGGAGGCACAGTAGAAATAGTCATTTCTACCATAAGTAGAAGAGCTTGACAGGGGAGCTAAAACTTACTGTGAGTCTTGTAATATGAGCTTAAGTCACCGAGAGAGGAGGGGATGGGAGGAAAAGTTATTTCCCACCAATGATTCATTATTAAAGGTAAGGAAGGCGAAAACTGTGCAGTTGTTAATCCAGTAAAACTTATTGGTATAAAACTTGGGGAAAATTTTTTGTTTTTCTTATTTATCTCTTCCCTCCTGATTTTTAAATATCTTCCTTAAAGGTTATCAATTGGCAAACGTCTCTTCACATTCCACCGCAAGCTAAACTGAGTCCTGAAGCCTCTGATCTTATTATTAAACTTTGCCGAGGACCAGAAGACCGCTTAGGCAAGAATGGTGCTGATGAAATAAAAGCTCATCCATTTTTTAAAACAATTGATTTCTCCAGTGACCTGAGACAACAGTCTGCTTCATACATTCCTAAAATCACACACCCAACAGATACATCAAATTTTGATCCTGTTGATCCTGATAAGTTATGGAGTGATGATAATGAGGAAGAAAATGTAAATGACACTCTCAACGGATGGTATAAAAATGGAAAGCACCCTGAACATGCTTTCTATGAATTTACCTTTCGGAGGTTTTTTGATGACAATGGCTACCCATATAATTATCCAAAGCCTATTGAATATGAATATATTAATTCACAAGGTTCAGAGCAACAGTCAGATGAAGATGATCAGCACACAGGCTCAGAGATCAAAAATCGTGATCTAGTTTATGTTTAAGACGCTAGGAAATAATTGTAATGAGGATTTGCAAAAAGGCCTGAAACACAGGGTTTTTTGTGTTTTTTTGAGAGTAAAATTATGCAGATGTTACAGAGCTATGTATGTGTGCTCTGTGTACAATATTTTATGTTCCTAAATTATGGGAAATCCTTTAAAAATGTTAATTTATTCCAGCTTTTTTAATCATTAATTTAGAAAAAAATTGTTATAAAGAAAGTAAATTATGAACTGAATATTATAATCAGTTCTCGGTACTTAAAGTACTTAAAAAACAGTGCTTTGTTTAAAAGGTGAAGCCTGGTATCTATTTGTACATACGCTAAATAATTTTAAAAGACAAGAGTTTTTGAAATGGTTTTGAAAGACAGTTTTAGTTTTATCTTGCTTTAACCAAATATGAAATATACCCCACATTTACAGAGCTCCTTTTTTTCCCCTCATAACCTTGTTTTTGGTACAGAATAAGCTATAGAAATTAAGCCATCCCGATCGTGAGTGTTCCTAGGTTAATGATAATCTGTATAATTCACATCCTGGAACTGAGAACTACAGAGTTGAATCAGTATGTTCATCAGAAGGAAAAATAACACAGCTTATCTTTTTTTTCCTTCTGTGGAATATTTAACCTTCTAGCATTTATTTCTCAAGAATTACTGGCTTTAAAAGAAGTAAAGCACTACCATTTTTCTTTCCATCTTGATATTTTTAAGGCTGCTTCCAGTTTTAAAAGGGAACACAACTGCCATAAATCAAAATTTTCAATACTAAAAGCTAAGATCTTTCAAACTTCGAAATTAAAAGAAATTTTCCACTATCCTTGCAGAGATTATTTTCAGTTTCATATGAAATTTGGATTAGAAATTATTTGTGGATACACAGTAGAAAAGTACTTTTTCTACATAGTGACAGTTGTGATATCAGTAATGTTATAGATTTTCTCTTGCAGAACAGTGCTGCATACACGGATTGTAACTGGCAAAGGGAAATCTGGCTGTTTGGCAATATTTTACCTCTGGGCAGATTAATGGGTGAAAAAATTAATTATTATTTAACTCTTAATTAAGGTGGCCATTAGTAATTAGGAAAAGTTACATAGTGGTCTTAGTAGAAAATCCAAATCCTCCCAACTCATATAAGGTTAAATAATATGTTTTTCAGCATGCCTATTATATATAATGCTTAGATTTTAAGGAAAACTCGTGGTTTCATACCAAAATACATTTAGCTTATCTTTTAGGAAGGGGAAAAGGACTGTATTCTGACATTAGTTAAATTGATATTTTATTTCCTTTTCTTAAGCTCCACTGATAAGGAATTGTTCTATCCAAACTTACTATTTATGGGTAAGAGACATAATTTTAATGATTTTCAGACTTCTAGCTTTCTTCACATAAAAGCTAATGGAAATCATATATATAAGTAAAAGTAAAGGCAATGCTGTTTCAGTTGAATTGGGGAGGGCAAAGAAGATTAGCTCACATTTTCCACCTTTCTCCAGGTGGCCCTCTCAGAGCTCAGCTTATAAACTACTGCATAACCCACTGTGTAATGGGGTTTCCGGGGTCATTGGTCCTTTTGAGAGTCTGATGAAAGCTGTGGATTCTCTTCCTAGAAAAATGCACATCAATACATACACATAAATTTGTTGTATGCAGTTTTAGGGATTCTGGACGTGTTGAAACCTGTCACAAACTCTTGCTTAAGGACCTCTGTCCTATAAAAACACTGATATATTAAACTAAGAACTTTGCTTGAAATTTACTGATTAGTACTCGGATTAGCACATCTTGTGTAAACACAGAATTTGTGATGGAAAGTCTGTACCATGTGATAAGATATCCCTATGAATGCCTCTCTCTTGCTGGTACAGCACGAAAACATTTTAAGCCTTTTGAGGGCACTGAAATATATGTTTGGCTCCTAACAGGCTTGATACAGAAATATTTCTGAAGGACTTCTAATCGGAATTGTAAGAAAATGCACTATAATGAGATGGCAGTTTTCAGTTCATGGAACATTTGATTAGTCCTATAAAATTCTATGCAAAACAAATTAGTTCAAGAATTTTTAGCTCAGCACTCAAAATTTTAAGCTATCCCCTTACTCTTCAGGCGTTCTCAGATTTATTTAAATTTCCATTTAGTTGTTTTACTTCTGGACTATGGTGCAATACAGTCCAAAACCAACTTTGTTACATTTATGTTGTAGGAAAACTGAGGTGCTGTCTCCTTTCCCTCCCTCCCCACAAAATCTGTGTTGCCCTTGTTCCTCAAATGTAGGAGACTACAAATTTTGTATTCTTTTAAATTTCCTCTGATACTATAAGTTGTTTATGTTTATTTGAAGCAGTGTAGAAGTCTTTCCTATCTGCAGTTTTAATAGTTTGGCTATACTTACTAGCTGTCTTATTCCCAAACTATATCCAGTTCCTCCAGTATAGAATCTGGTGCTTCCTGACCAAAAAGATGAGCACAACCTCAAAATCTATATGCGCTCAACTGAAGTGGAGTGAAAACATTGGTTATACATGTTTTGTTTTAAAAATAATTTTCCCATTCATTAAAAAAACTTGCTGTCTTTGTTATACTTAACCCTCTTTATGCATATCAATAGTATTTATAAAATGTGCTCTATAATTATGTAATTGTAGATACTGTTATGTATTGTCCAGTGACGTCCTAAGGCAGGCCCTGTTGCTGTATCTTTTCTACCTTATTTGTAATAGAAACTAGAATGTATGACTAAGAAGTCACTTTGAGATTGACTTTTTGAAAAAGTTATTACCTTCTGCTGTTGCAAAGTGCAAAACTGTGAGTGGAAATGTTTTATTCTGACTTAATAATATGTTAGAAATTAGAGAATACAGTGGGAGGATTTTTAGATATTGCTGCTGCTGTTACCTAAGGTACTTTAGAAATTTTTCTTTAATAAACAAAAATAAACAAACATCCCTTTGATATTTAAAGTGAAACATTTAGCCTGTTTGTTTTAATCTAAAAAAGTAATTTGGGTCAACGTTGCTATATTTGTAAAGCGCCTTAATATATCCTTTGTGGAAGGCACTATACCACAGTTTACTTTTATATTGTATTGTGTATATAAGTATTTTGTATTAAAATTGAATCAATACAACACTACAGTTTTATAAAATAATGCTTTGTTCGGAAAAGGAATTACAGCTTTGCAATATAACTAAATTGTTTTGCATATTTCTGAATGTAGTAGATATGAATAATCAGCCTGTGTTTTTAATGAACTTGTTTGTATTTTCCCAATCATTTTCTCTAGTGTAACATTTGCTGGGATAATAAAAAAAAAAGGCAAAATTCAAATCTTTCAATTATGTGTGGAAAGCTGACTTTTAAGCCACTTAAGTATGTTGATTTTTTTTATTCAAAAATTTTTTTAATCTTTTTATTCTCAGAGAAAATTTATGATAAAAAACTTGATGCTTTGGAATTAAAATACATATAAATAATGATAATACCTAGTTAGGTTAAGGCAAACTGAACAGTTAGTGTAACCCAGTAAAATGTTTTCATTTTGTCCAACATAAGTACAATAAGTATTTCATGTTTTTTTTTTTTAAAGATTTTATTTATTTATTTTTCCCCCAAAGCCCCAGTAGATAGTTTTATGTCGTAGTTGCACATCCATTCTAGTTGCTGTATGTGGGATGCGGCCTCAACATGGCCGGAGAAGCGGTGTGTTGGTGCTCGCCCGGGATCCGAACCCGGGCTGCTAGCAGCGGAGCGCGTGCACTTAACCGCTAAGCCACGGGGCAGGCCCTAAGTATGTCATGTTAAAAGCTCCCTTTAGATCACAGATTTAAACCTTTTAAATTATTAAACTCCTCTGCATTTGGGCGTCATTTGAGTCAAGCTTATAAATTTTAAAATATGAAGTTGTTGGCTAATGTTTTATTTATAGTCCTTTATCACATTAACTGCCTACCAGATAAAATATATATGTTGATGTTATATCTTGAATCAATTTTACATGGATGAATAAATATTTAGTTCTTTTTCCTTTTTCAAGCATTACCATCATTCTTAGGCCTCTTTTTATCCTGTTGTTTGCAGTCCCTTGTAAAATTACATTTGGTCTACATGAGGCTATTGTATAGCTGATATAAATTGCATTATTCCTCTGATTTATTTTACTACATTGTGGACCCATGTTTAGCATGCTTAAAATTGTGACTACACCTTGTTATGCCAAAGTCAAACACACAAAAAAATGCATCTGCCTATGTGTTTGAGGGTTACAGGGAAGACGTCAAATTTATATTTGAAACAGGCAGGTACTGTCCTCCCAAGTATCTAGTCTTTCGTTCTTCCTTCCTTAGAGTCACCCAGAAATCCTGAAGATTTTGCTGGATTCAGAATCTGGGTGGGATTTCCAGTTGTTTCCCCTGGAGAAGGGTTAAATTTGGTATGTGGTGAAAAAAGCGGTTCTCACAATACTTAGCTCTCAGAGAGGTTGACTAATAACACAGGATGCTCCTGTCCCCAGCATCCATTCCCTCATTCTTCCTTTTACTAACAGAGCCCCCATCCCTGTCCAGGTTTTGCCTGCCCCACTAGAGCCCATGTTTCTCATATTCCCTTGTAATTGGGTGGCCACATGGCTTTTCACCACTGGGATATAAGCAGACGATATGTGCAAATTCTACTTCATACACTTAAAGTTGATATTGCTTGCCCTCTGCTTGCTCTTTCCCTTTTCCCACAGGATGAAACATGGACAGAGTGGTGACTTTAATATTGACCATAAAAACTAGGAAAACACCTGTGATGGTAGATCAACAAAATGAATAGAATCTGGGTACCTGAAAGATGTGTGAAGTGGGGCTGTCTGTTCAACTTGGACTGACCTGGACTGATTAACTGCAGAATGTCAGAGAAATCAATTTGTTACTGCTGCTGAATCCTATACCCTAACTAATATAGTGTATAATTTGTATTAGTATATAATTTGATTTGTAAAACAATTTAGGTCATTTTGTATTTGGATCATCTCCTGTGCAATCAATCATGAAATCCAGTTATTTTGCCCTTGTTATGTTTTTCTCTAACTCATCATCTTCATCCCCATTGTTACTAATTTGGTTGAGGCCATCATAGCTCTTGCATGAATTACTGTAAAAACTTTCTACCTGGAGTCTTTGACTTCATTCTGGTCCTCTAAGTTTATTATCCAACCTATCACCCAAATGACCTACTTGGAAGATAAGTCTAGATTCTGCTTTTAGTATGACCACGTAAGCTCCTAATGGACTGACTTTATTACATATAACAACTATAAACTCTGAAGAAAATACAAAAACGACTACCTAAAGATACTGGAGTGGAACCAAGAGCAGGCAGATTCTGGATGGAAGTCAACCCTTGGAAGAGAGGAATGGCACTAGATGAGTATCTCATTTTCATGATATCTTGTCTGAGAAAGGCCCAAATCTTTAGCTGAACCATGAACCACACATGTGGGGAGGAATCCAAGCATCCTATCTAAGAATAAAAGAACAAAACTTGCATTCAAGATGCTGCCCAACAGACAGAGTCAAACCAAGTTAACTGCCTGCTTAATAACAACAAAAACAACGAAAAAAACCCCTCCAGAGACAAATCACAGAATCCAGAGGATCTATACAGTAACATATCCAAAATCCAGGATACATTCCAAAATTAGCTGACATACAAAGAAATATAAAAATATGACCTAGTCTCAAGAGAATACACAATGTGGGGTCAACCTGAAGATCTTATTTCCAACATCTGGAATTGGCAGACAGAGATACTACAATGGCTCATAACTATGTGTGATGATGTAAAGCAAAATATTCTCATACCAAATGTAAAGACAGGGAATCCCATCAAGAAAACAGAAGCTATAAGAAATAACCAAAAGGAAGTTTTCTTTGAACATAAACTGGCAGATTGTGAGAAAGCTCACGAGAAGGCCAATAAATTGCATTATTTAATTGCATGTATAATAAAAGAACATCTCTGGAAGGTAATTAGTGAATTTAATGTCACTGATTGTCTCTGGGAATGGGAACTGGATTTCTAGGGTGGCAATAGCAGAAAGACTTCTCACTATATAACCTTTTGTCTCATTTGAATTTTGAACCATGTGAATGCATTGGCTATCCAACTATAAATACATAAAGTGGAAATAACAAAATCTTTAAGTTCAAGTGGAAGAACTGGGCTTACACAAAGGAAGATACACTTTCATTGAGATGAGAGGCAAAAACCAACGGCAAGTGTGAGGTAGAGATGTTTGTAAGTTGGAGAGTGAGAGTATTAGGATTAGGTTCAGCTGCATGTAAAACCCCAACCACCTACTGCTTAGACGTACATCTTGAGCTGGCAGTGCACAGCGGGTATGGCAGCTCCACAGTCAACCCACACTGTTCAATGCTGCCATCCTCATCACATGGCTTCTAAAGGTCACTTATGCTCAGCAGTTGGCTACTTACACTCTATCCGTCTTTTCCCTGTTCTTACCTGGTAAGAAGGGATGGTGACAGGGAAAGAGGGATTTTCGGGGCCTCTCCCTTTAAGGTCCCTTCCTAAAAGTTCTACACAACACTTCCATTGGCCAGGAGTTAGATCCAGGGCCACACCCGGCTGCATGAGAGTCTGGAACAGGTAATCCTTATTCCAGGTGGCCCAATTTCATCAAGCTAGGTTCTGTTACTAGGTAAGGAAAATGAGTATTTGGTGGGCAGATGGCAGTCTATGCCTCAGTGAGCAAGTTAAGGGAATTGCAATCTGGTAGCTTCTATTTTCTCTGAAGGAGGAGACAGTGATTTGCTGAAAAGGCAGAAAGGGGTAGGTGGCTGGCTTGAGGAAAGGGGTGAGAGAGTGAAATAACTAATGTGAAGAGTAAGAGAGAGAACTGAGGTGAGACATGCAGAAAAATGTTTCAGATGGGTTGGAAGTCGTGCAACTGTGGCATATCAGTCTTCATGGTGCTGTGATTTTTTCCTGCAGCATTCAGCAGTCGGGGAGTAGCAGGTCTGTGATGGAAGCCATTATTTAGGAGGAATGTGCATAAGGTTAGTGAACAACACTGGGATCTGTCCCAGTTTGTTACTGCAAATATTGAGACATAATCAAACCACTCAGCAGATTCTTACTCATGGTTAGAATTTTCTAGTCTAATACATACTCTGTGTCCCAAGGGATGGCTCAAATTTCTGAAGTACATAAAGTAAGATTGCCAGATGCAATCGACCAGGTGTGTGAGTGAAGTTAATAACCTAGTCCTGAAAGTCCTTTTAGATTTTCCAATGAAATGTAAAAAGTGTCTCCAAATTCTTTTTCAAATGATCTAATGTATTCATTTATTCTACAAATATCTAATTAGTGCTTATAATATGCCAGACATTGCTCTAGCCAAATGAAGGAAGTATCTAATTTCATTAAGTTTACCTACTGAGGCAAGAGACAACAAACAAATCTATATCGATAATGTCATTCCCTTCTGTGTAATTCCAGAGGTCACTACACCTCTTGCCATAGTCTCCCAATCTATTTTCTCTCCCCTCCAAACCCTCCTACTCATAGCTGCCAAATTAATCTTCCTATTTGCTAGATAACATACCTTCATGTAAAAACTTTCAATGGGTCCATTTTTGCCTCTTGAATATAAAGTCTAAACTCTTTACTGCCACCTACCTTTCTACCTCTTTTTCCATAACTTCACCTCATGTGTCCTATGATCCTGCTGAATTAATCTGACCATTCACCAGGAAAAAATAATCTCTGAGTCTCAGTTTGGACAATCATTTTAGAACGGTGGTGGCTGTAGAAGCCACACGGTAAAAGAAGAAATGTCTAGTGTAGCAGTCAAGATGGTGTCACACAAATATTCTGTTTCTCCCTCAGGGCGCACTGTAGAGTTGAACATCCTCATCCCTTTGAAGTCAGGCTTGGCCACATGACTTGCTCCGGCCAACGAAATGTGGGCAGAACTGACATGTATCATATCCAAGCAGAAGTTGTGCAAGTTCTCTCATTTTCTTGTTTCCACTGCCAAGGGTCCCAGTGCCTGCTATGAACATATAGAGTAAAGGAGAAAAAAATTCCTGTTTGAAATCTCTCTGATGTAGGGATTATTACAATATAGCCTAGTCTTCCCTGACTAAGACAACTAGTGAAGAAACGAAGTAATGAATATAAGCCACTCTGGAGATTGTTTTACTTTAATAATTTTATTTATTTATTTATTTATTTCCCCAAAGCCCCAGTCGATAGTTGTATGTCATAGTTGCACATCCTTCTAGTTGCTGTATGTGGGACGCGGCCTCACCATGGCGGGAGAAGCGGTACGTCGGTGCGCGCCCGGGATTCGAACCCCGGGCTGCCAGCAGCGGAGCGCGCGCACTTAACCGCTAAGCCACTGGGCCGGCCCTGTTTTACTTTAAAAATCAACTTTATTGAGGTATAATTTATGTACAATAAAATGCGTTCATTTTATGTGTACTGTTCGGTGAGTTTTAGTAAACCTATACGCTCGGGTAACCACTCCCGTAAAGGAGATATAGAACATTTCCACCACCTCAAAACATTTCCTTGTGTCTCTCTGCAGTCGACCCTTTCCCCTCTTCCCCACTCCTCAATCCAACCTGGGCAAACAGTGATCAGCTTTCTCTGACTATAGACTAGTTTTGCCTGTTCTAGAATTTCACATAAACGGAATCATACAATATGTATTCATTTTGTGCTCTTGAAGAAGTTTGTAAACTTTAAATTGGCTTTATAATTCAGCAGACCTTTGCACTCATATAAAAGATTAGGGTTGGGCCAGCCCCCTGGCTTAGCGGTTAAGTACGCACGCTCTGCTGCTGGCCGCCTGGGGTTCGGATCCCTGGCGCGCACCGCGCACCGACACACTGCTTCTCCCGCCATGCTGAGGCCGCATCCCACATACAGCAACTAGAAGGATGTGCAGCTATGACATGCAACTATCTACTAGGGTTTTGGGGGGAAAATAGATAAATAAAATCTTGAAAAACAAAAAAAAAGATTAAGGTTGATTCAGCTTAACTAGGGTAATTAATCTGTACCTCCCTGAATTGTTTTATTTCAAAGATATACTAACTACAGTTTCCTGCGCTCCATTACATTAGAGTTCAGATCCACCAGAGCACAACTATTATTTCTTTCTTAGTGGAGAATTTTACGGGACCTGAAGCTCCAGGAAACATTCTATTTTGCTGACCCCTGTACCTATGCCCAGTGCTTCAACAGTGTCTGGCACACGGGACATACCCAATAAACATTCGTGGACTGAAGGGATGTATGTCTCTTGAACTGCCTTTATATAAGTCTGTGCTAGATTACTGGGATGCTTTAAAATCAGAGTTGCACTACCGTGCACTCTAAAGAAACCCGGGTCAGTCTTCAGGGCCTCTCCCCCCCTTCAGGCGCAGGCGCAGGATGGAGACGGACTGGAGGAAGCCCAGGGCCGTCGAGCAGGACCTGCAAATACCGCAACAGCCTAGTTTCAGTTGCTGTCTGTCTGTATTAAAAGGCTGACCAAAAAAAAAAAATCACGAAAATAAACCCCCACCAGCAGCCCGCCCAGACGCCTCTGCTGCCCCACCCCCTATTCCATTCATGTCGCGTCCAGACAGGCGCCTCAACCGAATTCTGAGCACTTGGTCCTAAAACAGGATTTGTCGTAAACGAATTGTCTGACCCTCGACACTCACCTGTAAAATAGACACTCTGACTCCCCAATCTCCGAAGAGTGCGGTGAAAATCTAACGGAAGGAAGAGTGAGCGAGCACTCGGAAAACGTACTGAGGGACACGAGGTAGCACCAGCTCACGCGCTACCCTTCCCTGCGTCCGCAGTGAGGCGGCGGCGCGGACTGCGCAGGCGCGCCCCCGCCGGCCCCGCCCCCGCCCCGCGACCTTGCTCCCGGGGCGTCGCCCCGCCCCCGTCGGGGTCCCCGCCCGCGCCCGGCGCCCGGCACGCGCACGCCGCCCGGCGTCCTCGCTCCCGCGGCGACGCCCGAGCCGCGGAGGCCGCCCCGGCACCGGAAGTGAACCCGGCCGGTTCGGCTTCCAGTTGTCGGCGGGCGTGTGAGGCGGCACCGGGGCGGTGGCGGTTGGACCGGGCGGTGCCGGGGCCGGGGGCGCAGAGCGGGGCGGTGCGGGCCGCGCAGGGCCCTCCTCCCTCGCTGCCCGGAGCCCCGCTCGGCCCGCCCCCTGCGCCGGCGGCGGGCGGTCTCCCGGGGGGCCTCGGCCGCCGCTGGTGAGTGTTCGCCCTCCCGGGGCTCGGGGGTCGCGCCGCCCGCCTGGCCGGGGCCCCGGGGGCTGCGATGGGAGCCGCGGCGCATCCTTCCTGAGCCTGCCCGTGCCCGCGCCCGCGCCGAGCGCTGGGGTTCCTGCCGAGGTCGCTCACCTGTGCTCAGGTGACGGCCCCCACCTGAGGACGCCTGTCCGGCCGGGGACTTTTCGGGGGCTCCGGCCCACCCCACCCCTAGGCCTGTGCCATTAGAGAAGTCTCCGGCCGAGCACGTTTTCGTTTTTCGCTTTGTTGACCCGTCCTTTCCCCGCTCCGTCCACGCCCCCGCCCGGAAACCCTCACCCCTGAACAACCCCGAAAGCTCGACCTTGGGACCAGCTTCCTCTCTTACCTTTTGTTGGGCAGGTGTGATATCCTTGGGGATGTTTCTTACGTAGTTTATTTTCATTCTGCAGCCAGGCGTCCTCTGGGAGGGTTAAGGCCCTTTTTCGTTTAGAGTTGGTACCCTTTAGAAAATAGACCCCTCGAAACACTGGTTTCATAAAGTATGTTATTTGGTGACGAAGTTAGAGATGAACGTGGGTCCTTTACTGCCTTACAGTGGCGAGTCTCAAGCCCTTTTTTGGTCAAAAATAATTTTCTTTTTTAACTGCGAAGTGCCATTTTTATATGTTACTAACTTCCAGCCGCACAGCGTGGCACCCGTCTCCCTTGAAAGCATGCATGTGTCTTCCTCTTTGAAACCAGACATTCCTTATGTTTTAGAATGTGTGCGGTAGATCTTTGCCACATAGTCACAGTGATAGAACACCAGGGTGTCAAGGAGTATTCTTGTAATGTTCGTACAGGCCTAAACTGTCTCAGTGTGCAGCCTGTTTTCTTTTCTAAAGCAGGTGGTTTCTGTAATCGGTGAGTTCTCACACAAAGAAATAGCAACAAAACTCTGTCTTGTATTCATTTTAATAAGTTGTGGCATGTATCGTGCCTTAAAATAAAAAGGCAGTGTCAATCAATTTTCCACCATTCCCAGACTATGAAGAGCTATTTATAGCTCCTTCATGGCACTGGTTATTCAAGAAGCTTTTACATTTTATAGGTTCAGTGCTAGGCAGCGGATTCTGCACCTTGTGAAACTGGTATCACAGTTCTGACAGATACTAAAGGTTAGAGAATCTTGTAGAATTGACTGTACTAACATTGTTGAATTTCTGTTTACAACAATATATTGGGGTTTTTTTTAGCTACTTGACTGGCTAACAAGATAGCGTAACAAATCAATATGGTCAGTGTTGATAACATGCTAAATAGATTTTGCTTGTGGTCTTTACTGATATAGCTTGAATATGGCTTTTAAGTTACATTTTAATTGTTATATTCACTGATTTATTTTTGTTTTGTTCAGGGTAAACTGAAAGTTTACCAAATACATATATATGTGTTTTTTTTCTGAGTAGGTATCTTTTTGGTGCTCTTTTTATAGTGATAACTTGCTCGTGCTTCTTGAGTATTTATCATATGATGATTATAAAGATAAGAAAAATGTATGCCATGCTATAATTGGTCATCAGTCACTCATTTATTGTGCTTATTCATATTCATCAGTGGCTGACTGTATATTAGCATTATGATTGCTTTCATATCTTCGAGATGAACATTCTGAAAATTGCTCAACAGTGTGTTGTCACTTCAGGTTACCCACATTTGGTTACTGAAATGCCTTCAGGAAAATACATGATTGTGGTTCATCTGTTTTTGTTTTAGGACGTCAGTTTCGCAGATAAATATTTTTGACATTGATGCTGATTTTTTTAGCCTGTGCTTAATAATATTCTATGCTTGTTTCTTCCTACTAACCAAAGAAAAAAACACCTAGAATTAAAAAAAAAAAAAATCCCTTTCACTAAACTTCAAGGATTTCAAGGTCTAATTGTCTGATTTTCGTCTTCAGTGCAATTCCTTGCAACTCAGTTGGTGTTCCCTAAATATTTCTTTTTTTTTTTTTTTTTAAAGATTTTATTTATTTTATTTTTTCCCCCCAAAGCCCCAGTGGATAGTTGTGTGTCGTAGCTGCACATCCTTCTAGTTGCTGCACGTGGGACTCGGCCTCAGGATGAACGGAGAAGTGGTGCCTCGATGCGCACCCGGGATCCGAACCCGGGCCACCAGCATCGCAGTGCGCGCACTTAACCACCAAGCCACAGGGCCGGCCCCTTAAATATTTCTTGAATGAATGACTTATGCACATTACGGTAAAAAATGCAGTATAAGTGGAATCCAGTTGAAGATTCCTTAAAAAATTAAGTGGGTAAGGTATCCTTTTGAGGTGTGGAGTAGGGAAGGCCCCATATTTGTTGTTTTGGGAGAGAACAGGAATCTTAGAACTCAAATATTTGGATCTGTAGCCTGTTCTTTTTCAGCCTCTTTATCACTTCTTTTCCCTTATCCTGGAGGAGAACAGGCACTTTGTCTTTGTGGAAATAGCACGTCACATCAAATATTAAGTTTGCTAGAAATTTTGCTGTAATATTGAGTTTTTAGTGTTTAAAAGATTTTACTCTGTTTTGAATTAAGATTTCATGTTGCACCTTACTTAATGTAAATAAATGAATTTAGTCAGTAACTAAAATAAATGCTCAAGCCGTGTAAGCAAAAGGTTGGCTCTGATAGGATAAGGAAAAGCTTGCTGTGAGATAAAGCAGACTTACCTATGGTTATCTTTCTCTTTAATAATCTATAACCAAGAATCTGAGTTTTTGGACAATCTCATATTTATAAATTTCTATTAATTGAACAAATAAGTAGTGTTTACAGTTCGTGGTGGTTAAAATTTGGTGTATAGGCTTTTCTTCAAATATATTCGTCTCTTCATTTCAGTTGTGCCAGGTAGACCAGATTTCTGTCCTCCTGCCGTGTAATTTTGGCAATGATAAGGATATATTCTTTTTTTTTCAAGATTTTATTTATTTATCCCCCCCCCCAAAGCCCCATTAGATGTATGTCATAGCTGCACATCCTTCCAGTTGCTGTATGTGGGACACGGCCTCAGCATGGCCGGAGAAGCGGTGCGTCGGTGCGCGCCTGGCATCCGAACCTGGGCCGCCAGCAGTGGAGCGCACGCACTTGACCACTAAGCCACGGGGCCGGCCCACGATATATTCTTGAAAATTGGAGAATCTCGTAAATTTACAGTGTTGACATTCACTTGAGAAGAAGGATGTCATACACTTAGAGATTATTGAAGAATAGGAAAAACTGTTCGTGTCTAACATTTAGTCAGCTAAGGGTATTTGGATACTATTTCCAGTAAACACGTTGTTTCTTTGATAACCAAGAATTTTTCAGGTCATATTTGATGTGGCCTTGGATTAACTTTCCATTTCTGTTTGTTAGAAAATGTCAATTCATTGGCTCCTAAGGAATTTTATCCAACTAGAAAGAAGTATTCATAATACAGAACCTTCAAAAAAGGCCTGACTTCTATGAGTCCCCTTCCGCCCCCGCCCTCCCCCCCCCCAAAATGGGACCACCTATATATAAGTAACAACATTTAGATTTTTCTTAGTCAGGGGAAAGGAAGAAAGATCTGAAGGAAATCTGTTAAGGAGCAGAGAGAGATGGGGGAAGAGATGTGAGAGGCCTGACGTCCAGCTGGTGCAGATCAACTGTATACTGCCAGCAGCTGGCCGCAGCTGCGCTTTTCTGACACTGTTGCCAAGCGAGGTGTTGCCACAGGGCATGGAGAGCTTCAGGGCAGAAGTGGTCACAGGGTTCTGGGAGGGGTGAGTTGATCAAGGAATGTCAGAGTGCTGAGGGTCAGGAACTGGACAAAGGTAAGGAATCTTAGTAGTTAAGACAAGAACCTGGCAATATTCATTCATTCAGAGATTTTCTGGGAGTATCTGCTGTGTGCCAGGCATGGTTCTAGGTGCTAGGGCTGTGTCAGTGAAGAACAGAGCCACGGTCCCTGGCCACAGAGCTGTTATGAAGATGGACTATCATCAGTGGTCACGACTCCAGGAAGCCACTGTTTAGGTCATGGGACTTTTTTCCTTTTCTTTTGGACCTCAGATGCTCAGTCTTGAGTTACTCGAAGACCTTAGTTCATAGCTTTATTTCTTTCTAATAAATTACCCCAAATTGTAGTGGGTTAAAACAACAGACGTTTATTATCTCACAGTATGCTTGGTCAGGCTCTGGGCGTGGCTTAGCTGGGTTCTTCTGATTCAGGGTCTTTCACTGTGAGCAGGCTATCAGTCAAGGCTGCAGTCATCTCAAGGCTCAACTGGGGAGGATCTGCTTCCAGGCTCCCTCGCATGGCTGTTGGCAGGATTCAGTTCCTCTGGACTATTGGACTGGGGGCCTCAGCTCCTCATTGGCTGTTGGCCTGGGGCCTCCCTCAGTTCTTTGCCATGAGAGCTTTCTGCACAGGGCAGCTCACAGCGTGGTGGCTGGTTTCCCTCAGAGCGGGCCAGCAAGCGACAGCAAGCAAGATGGAGGCCACAGTCTAATGTCAGAGTTGACATTCCATTATTTTTGTACATTCTGTTTGTTACAAGATCACATGCAGGGGAGGTGCTTGCACAAGGGTATGGATACCGGGAGGCAGAGAATGAGAACTACCACAGACTGGCCTGAGGCTGTTGGTGTGATTTTGACGTCCTTGCTTCTCCACTGAGGTTGTGATTCCATCTCCCTCTAATCTCTGTCCTAAGGACATAGTACCCTCTGTCTTCTCTCACAGCAGTGCTGATTGTTAGCTCTTCCACCTGCCAACGTTTCCTGACAGTCTTGCTTCCTCTACTCCTCTAATTCTGGGCTGTATGAAAATGACTACCTTCTCTTGTTTATTTGTCGGAAAATCTTTTTGGTCCTATGTCTAACACATAGTGAGTCTGATTGATATTCCTGGTTGGCCTACCATTATTCTCGACTTGCCCTGCCCACCAGCTAACAATCTACATTAAATTAAACTCAAGAAATTTGGTTGGCATGTCTTTTGCAGAAAACCTCATCGCAGAGTAAAGAATTTAAATATGCAGAACATAAGAGCCATAGCGTCTTTGTCAGACTTAAGCTCTGTTGCATCACTTGACCTTAACCAGAGGTGCAGTGGGGAGGGAGTTGGCAAGAAACAACTTTAGGAACCACTTCTGGCTAGACTCAGTTAAGCTAGGTAGAGAGGTCCCCACATAGAAGTTATCTCTGTTCATCTATGAGACACATCTATTTGGATGTCCCACTGACATACGAAGGGAGTCAAGAATAATGATCATATTTCTGTCATACATCTATGTCTTCTTAGCTTTCCTGTGATCTTTCATGATTCTTTCATTTTTTACTTCCACAGGCTTGAAACATCATTCATTTTCAGCATCTTCTCCACACGAGGTCATAAGTACTCTAAGCAGTTCTTTCACCACGTTTCAGATTTGTTTCTTTTTATTTCCAAAGCCACAACCCTAATCTAAATTATTGCCCCCTCAAAAGCATGCAGATCTTTCTGACTTTGAACTTCACCATGCTATGTACAGTTAATAAATAATAGTAATTACCCCATCAACATCAACAAAGCTAACATTTATCAAGTGCCTACTTCTAATGTTTTATATCCATATCCTACTAAGTACAAAGACTGTGCTTGTTTCTTGTATATAGAAAGCTTCAGGAAGATACATTTAGCGTTTATTGAAGACCTACTCTTTGCCAAGGAGTATGCCAAGTATTTTAAATCGTCGTTTATTCCTTATAGTGCAACTCGTGAAAGTAGTTACTATCTCAAGTTTACAGATTTAAAAACTGAGGCTTAGAAAAGTTAAGGGACTTGACCAAGGTGGCAGAATTATAATGCTAACCAAGATTTTTCTAACTTCAATACACATGTGCTTTCTGCTGTTCCACACTGCCTTCCAAGAACTATGGCTAACAGTCTACATTTGTTCTGCAGATATTTGATAAGACCTGTGTGACATGCATTGAGGATAGTCTCACACCTTTCAGATGCAAATCCCGCTCTGAAAGAGCTTCGTCCAGTAGAGATAAGACATATATCAGTAACTGTAATTCAGAATAGACAAGTGCCCGTAGAGTGGCAGAGGACTTCCGAAGGGGGAGTTTATTTTGAATTGAGAAGTTCGGAAGGTAGACATACTGAGAGAGCTGGCATCTGAGCTGGACTTTGACATGTAGGTAGGGTTTGGCTGCAGGAACTTAGACATTTCTTTGAAGGAGTGGAAATAGCATGAACAAATGCATAGAGATGGAAAATGCAGTGTGTGTGATTGTGAGCTTCTTGAGAGAGCCCTCGAAAGTATACTTTTAAAAAACTCTTTGTAGTACTTATTTTTAAAAGACATATAATATGAAAATGTTTCTTTCTTTTTTTTAGCTTACACTTGAGCATGAGTCTTCTTATGATTAGTGAGAATGTAAAATTGGCTCGTGAATATGCACTGCTGGGAAACTATGATTCTGCGATGGTCTATTATCAGGGAGTGCTTGACCAAATGAACAAGTATCTGTATTCAGTCAAAGATACGTACCTCCAGCAGAAATGGCAACAGGTGAGAATCATGGCTGCTCTTTGTTTTAATAGTGTAAGTACTCAGAAGAGAAGATTTAAATAGATTGTCAGTGCTTTTTGCAGTGATGATTTATTTCATGGATTTGTATATAATGTTACTTGATATTAGTAATATTCCATATTCACGATCATCAGTATTATGAGTTCTCAATTATTCTAATTATTGAAATCTAATTAGTGGAATCTAGCATTAAAAAAAAAGTAATGATTTTGAAATTTTTTTCTAGATCACATTTTTTACCTGGTAAAATTAGAGTTGACTTTATTAAGCTGTTGTTGAAACTGCAGATGACACCTGAATCTCACAGGTACCCTGTTCCCTTTAGAACATCATAAAGCAGACCATATTTTAATCCCATGTGAGGAATTTCAGTCACTGAGGACCAATAGAAATTTACAGATGGAAACAGTAGAACTTATAGGTCCAGTTGAAGGTGGCATTTATAACAAGGTTCAGCTACCTTACAGAGGAAGGGAATGTTACAGAAATGAAGGTCTTTTTGAGCTGGTCTTCTAGGTAGAATATTATCCCTCAGGTTCTACTGAACTGCTTTTTTGATAGTATTCCATATTAGTCCTTGATTTCTTTGAAAGAGAGAAATATCCTGCTGCTTTGAATTGAACCTCTTTCCCTACATCTGCCTCTGCATATTCCTTACATTACCAAAAGGGAAAAATATTTTGTTTCATAAGGAGTCTTAAGTTTGTCACTGAAAGACTTTTGTTTTTAGGCCAGAGACTTTGACTTTAAAAGTCTAAGCTTTTTTGTAAAAACACTTAAATCATTTAGTTTTAAAACCAAACATTACCACCTTCATTTCAGTATTTCATATCTATAGTTTTTAAATTGTCAAGACTGCTTTTAAAAAAATATCTTGATTGTATGTGAATTGAGCAATTTATCCTCTGAAGTCATATTTTTCAAACTGTGGGTTGCAATCCATTAGTGAGTTATGAAATTAGTGGATTCTAATCAGCATTATAAAAGTCAATTAAATAGCATAAAAACCATCCACATGCAACTTGCTAAAGTATTGTTTTTATCAAACTTTAAAGTTACAGCTAACTTTTCAATTTGTTATGCAATTTGAATAAGAACCGTAAGTCAGTAACATGGCTTAATTAGCCAGAATATTTAATTCATTTTGTCAGAATTAATTTTGCAGTTGAAAACAAGGAATTAATAAACCATTATTAAATTTCGACAGAATATTTTGGTGTGATTTACTGGGTATCTCATGTCAAAACGGAGGTTTCTGACATCTCTAATAAATGGCGCTAGTTTAATCTTGGCAGTGATTTATTATAGAAATTTAAACATCCATATTCTCCTTCTCCTTTGAAACCAGGTTTGGCAGGAAATAAATGTGGAAGCTAAACATGTTAAGGATATCATGAAAACACTAGAGAGCTTTAAACTAGACAGCACTCCATTGAAAGCTGCACAGCATGAGCTTCCAGCTTCTGAGGGAGAAGTCTGGTCCTTGCCTGTACCTGTTGAACGAAGGTAAGGGGAGACCTTTTAAGAAACAAACTAGCACAGGAAACTAGTCACATTGGTTATATCTAGGAGAACTGGGTGGCTGAGAGACAGGAATGGGAGAGGTTTTTTACTGAATGCCTTCTATAACTCTTAAATTGTATATCATGTAACTCTGTGACCCATTTCAACTAATTAAATTTAGGTAGAAACAAACCAAAAATATGCTTTTGTGAATGAGTTTAAAGTAGTAGAGACACCGTTATCTTATGGAAGGAGCATGGGGCTGAGAACTGAAATATCTGGGCTCTCATTCTATCTTTGCCACTGTCTGTAGCTTTGGGAAAACCATGTAACCTTTCTAGGCCTTTCACATTTTTCTTATATATAGTGAAGGACTTAGACTAAAATAGTAGTGGTTCTCAAACAAGCTATCGTGAATACTGCTATTCATGAAGCTGTACTCCTGCTAAAATCCAAAAATGGGCTTTTTAATTCAAAGAAAAGATAAAATGTTCTCAATTTTAGGGGTTTTTTTGGGCATTTTTCCCCCAGCTTCCTATTACCTTGTGTCAGCAAATGAACAGTTAGTGAAAGTGATATGCACCGAAATGCTCTAAACAGCCCATCAGGTTTAGTTTCACTGTGTGTGTGTTTTTTTTGTTTTTTTTGTTTTTGGTGAGGAAGATTGGCCCTGAGCTAACAGTGTTGCGAATCTTCCTCTTTTTGCTTGAGGAAGATTGTCGCTGAGCTAATATCTGTGCCCATCGCCTCTATTTTTTGTATGTGGGATGCCGCCACAGCATGGCTTGATGAGCGGTGTGTAGGTCCACACCCAGGATCTGACCCCGCAAACCCCGGGCCACCAAAGTGGAGTGTGCAAACTTAACCACTATGCCACCGGGTCAGCCCACCACTGTGTTTTTTTGTTTTTTTTGTGTGTGTGAGGAAGATTAGCCTTGACCTAACATCTGATGCCAACCTTCCTCTTTTTGCTGAAAAAGATTGGCCCTGGGCTAACATCCATGCCCATCTTCCTCTCTTTATATGGGACGCCGCCATAGCATGGCTTGACAAACAGTGCATTGGTGCACGCCTGGGATCCGAACCCATGAACCCCGGGCCACCGAAGCAGAGCGCACACACCCAGCCGCTGCACCACTGGGCCGGCCCCCATTGTGTGTTTTTTAACTGACAGGTGTGCAGGTGGAAGTCACTTATCTATTTCATTCGCATAGTAGATTTCCTAGTTTGTATTGCTGATTTCAATTTAAGCATGTATAATAGCACACTGCTTGCAGGTTCTTGGCCCCCAACCAGTGCGAGAACTTTGCGTTAAGTCGTTGCTCAGGTGTTTTTCAGTTGAACATTCTATCATTGTATCTCTTAATTCTTGATTGTATTTTAGGATAGGTGCTGGATATTGAGTGGCTCACTGAAAAAGCCACTCTTATAGGCTACACGTTATTTCGTTTATTTCTCACACTAAGCCTTCCAAATAAGTCAAATTTTCGTGTATTTCAGATAAGACAGCTGAGGTACAGTGAAGTTGGGTAACTTTTTCCCATTATCACAAAGCTAGTGGAGCTAAGATTTCAACCAGATGTATTTGACTACAAAGGTGGCACTCCCTGCCATACCAGTCATTCTCAAACTCTAGCACACATAAAGATCTCTTGGGGCACTCATTAAAAATGTGGATTCTGAGGCCAGCCCGGTGACATAGCAGTTAAGTGCACATACTCTGCTTTGGCGGCCTAGGGTTCGCAGGTTCAGATCCCGGGCACACACCGACGCACTGCTTGTCAAGCCATGCTATGGCGGTGTCCCATATAAAAGTAGAGGAAGATGGGCATGAATGTTAGCCCAGGGCCAATCTTCCTCAGCAAAAAAGAGGAGGATTGGCATCGGATGTTAGCTCAGGGCTAATCCTCCTCACACACACACAAAAAAATGCGGGTTCTGGGGTTGCGCTCCCGGAGAGTCTGATATAATAGATAGCAGGTGGAGGCCAGGCCTCTGCATGTCATTCTGGTCCAGGTGGTCCGCGGATCACACTTTGAGAAGTACAGTAGCAAAGTGCTCCTTCTCCAGTTTAAGGTCAACTAACGAGTATTGATCGTTTCTTAGCCACTTGAATTTTCTTCAGTTCCAGATAAAAGTGCAAATGTTCCGGGGCCGGCCCCGTGGTGCAAGCAGTCAAGTGTGCCGCGCCGCTCCGCTCTGGCGGCCTGGGGTTCGCCAGTTCGGATCCCAGACGCGCACCGACGCACTGCTTGGCAAGCCATGCTGTGGTGGCATCCCATATAAAGTGGAGGAAGATGGGCACGGATGTTAGGCCAGGGCCAATCTTCCTCAGCAAAAAGGAGGATTGGCAGATGTTAGCACAGGGCTGATCTCCTCACAAAAAAAAAAAGTGCAGATGTTCCGTTACTGACTCTGATAGCTTTTGAATGTTTACTAAATTTTCCCCTTGCTCCTAAGCACTTTTCATATATATTATGTTTTCTGTTATATTTTAGAATTCACTAAAAAAATGTACAGCAATAGGCTGATTAAAGAAGAATAGGAAAATGCATGAAAGTAGGGGAAAATCATATATTCATTCTAGTGTGACTTCTAGTCCCCTGTGCAGTGTTTATTTTCATCATTGTATTTGTGCTATATCCATAATGTGTAACTTTGTACCCTGTTTTTTAAAAAAAATCCTAATAGACCACAGTCATTACATGTGCCAAGTACTGTGTTAATTGCTTTATGTATATTGTGTAATTCTCAAAAGAACCTTAGAAAGTAGCTACTAGTTTTTGGCTTCAATTTCTGATGAGGAAACGTAAGCTTAGGTAGGTTAAGTAATTTGCTCTTCATATTGTAAACATTGATAGTTTATAAGCCATGTCAGGCCTTTTTCTTCACTGCTGCTTGTAAAGGGTTGTTTGCTACTCTTTTGAGTGAGATGTAACCTACATAGTTAACCATGCTCTTACTGGTTAATTTTCCCTTTTTTGTTACTATAAATAAAGTGAATACTTGAGTGAAACTTTTTCCACATTTATGATTGCTTTTTTCTTAATTTCAGAAGTAGAACTAAATAATAAATGAGTCAGATTGTGTTTTTATTTTTTCTTGCCTGTGAATATGTTTTACTCCTCTTTACTTTCTCTTTTCTTTCCTCCTTCTGGAGAGTCGTCATTTGGCCCTTGTATTAGTTTGCTCCAACTGCCCTAACAAAGTGCCACAGACTGAGTGGCTTAAACAGCAGAAATTTATTTCTCACAGTTCTGGAGGCCGGAAAGTCCAAGATCAAGGTGCTGGCTGATTTGGTTCCTGGTGAGGACTCCTCCTGAGCAGGTGGCTGCCTTCTCTCTCTGTGCTGCCATGACAGAGGGAAGGAGCTAGCTCTCTGACTCTTATGAGGACACTAAGCTTTAGATGAAGGCCCCACCCTTATGGCCTTATTTAACTTTAATTACTTCCGTATTCCAGATGGTGACGTTGGGGTTAGGGATTCAACATAATGAATTCTCAGGGGACACAAACATTCAGTCCATAACAGCCATGTAACTCCTCTCTCAGTTATTAGTAAGGACTTTCCAGTGAATAGATGTGCCCAGTGAAAATTCTGTTGATTTCTAGTTTAATGAACTATTTGGTCACCTCAGTCTAACAAGCAGAGGCAGGAGGATTCTTTCTTGGGGGTAGTGGGAAGTTGAGTTAGATGAGCCTCTTCATCTTGAAAATGCTGTGATAATGAGCCCTAGGGTCCCATCTTATTGCTTCTTGCTTTCTTCATTATCTTTTTCTGCCTCTCATTTTAAATCCTCTGGATGGCTCTTACTCTTTGACTTTACTTGCTGCATCTTTCTGTTTCTTCCTGTAATTTATTTTACTTGCTCCCTCAACTGGATATCCTTCAAAACTCTTTTTCTATTAGCCTTCCTTTGTACTCATGCTTACGAGAGCTTATTCGTTCTTCAGCTTTATTGGTGATTCTAACCTTGTCGTTACCTAAGTTGTAGTCCCACTAAAGACTAGATTCAGCTGATCCAGTATTCTCTTCTAGAGCTGTACACAAAAATGTTTGTACGAGGAGGTTCATCGAAGCCTTTTAGAGAAAAGATTAAAATAGCTTAAAAGCTATTAGTTGTGATCCTTTTAAAATGTCTTTTAAAAGTCAGCTCATGTCCCTCAAATATCTTCTCATCTCACAGAATAAAACCCAAAGTTTTCTTCACGTCTTCAATGTCCTATGAGGTCTGGTTCCTCTGTCACCACTGCCTCTGTGACCTGAGTTCTTACACCTCTCTCTCGGTCTCCCGGAGCAAGTCAGACACACAGATGCTTCAGTTCTTTGCACTTGCCTTTCCTTCAGCTCAGATGTTTGATGGCTTGTGCTCTCATTTCTTTCAGGCCTCTACTTAAATGTACCTCAGAAGGGCTGTCTCTGATCCCCCCACCTAGAAAACCACCCCCTCCCCCATCTATATCCCCTACCCTTCTTTGTTTTTCTAGATAGCACTTAGCATCATCTGATGTACTGTTCATTTCTTCATTGAAATTTCCTCCCCCCAACACTTGTAGGTAAGCCTGTGAGAATAAAGCCTTTTATTAAGATTATTTTCTAATTTTTTTATCTCTAGCGCATAGAGTAGTGCCTATCAATAGTAGTAGTTCAGTAAATTATTTTTTGGATGAATGAATAGCTAGCAGTAAGAAGTGGATAAAGTGTGGCACATTTTATGTGATTGACTGACATCGAGTCATTAAAAGTCATTTATGAGGAGATGATACAGGAAATACCTCATGATATAAGGAGTAAAGAAAAATATGAGTGTATCTGTGTAATGCTTCCAATTTTGGTTAAATGAAAGGCAACTATGAGAAAATAGACTAATATGTTAAGTGGTTAACTCTGGATAGTGGGCTTACAGGTGACTTTTTTATTCTTTAGACTTTATTATATTTCAGTGTTTATTTTATATTTTTTTCCAGTAAGGGGAAAAATAACTATATAATTTAACGGTATATCTCCACTTGGCTATCCAAGTTTCTAAATCCAAAATTGAACCACCATCATTCCTTCCACATATGCGTTGGTTTTACTTTATCATCCTCCCAAATTCTCATTCTCAACTTTCCACATGTAGGAGTGTCTTTTTTAATAGTGTGTCTCTTGGACTCTCATTGTTACTGTTACATTGTTACTGAGGCCCTCATCTCATGCTGTGATAACATTTGTAATCTGCAGACCTCTCCCTGCTTTCTGTTTCCTTATCAGTATATCTTATTCAGTATTAGACTAATCTTTCTAAAACCTTTTCAGGGGCAGTTAGCTAAAAGCCAAGCCTCTAGAAGAGAGACTCAGATCTTCTACTTACTGAACCAGCTTGTCTGTTCAGTATCCTCTCTTCATGCTCACCATTGTCTCTATAGTTAGTGTCTTCATAATCCTTTACATAGATTAAGCTCATTTTGATTTCTTTGCTTTTCTTCATGGACTTTCTTGCCTGCAGTTGTACCCTCTTGTTTGGTTCATCTCCTGTGTTTCCAGGCCCAATTTATTTTCTGTCTTCATGAGGCCATTGCCATAGCATGAGGTCTCTTTCACACTTTCTAGGATACTTACCTAGTTTCACGTATCTTCTTCTTTCTTAACTATACTTGAGGTATTGAGGACAGGACTCCCCTGCCTTTTTTATTGCTCATTTTAATGGCCCCAGCCAAGTCTAGGGGCAGAGTGAGAGCTGATATTTGAGAGGTCTGAATCCAGCCACAGAAAGAAGATGAGATGAGATGATGCCTGTTAAGTGACCACCCATCAGTTCTGTAACTGTCCAGAGCTAGAGCTTTTGTCAGTTTTTTATGGGAAAATGATTACATTTTATTAATTAAAACATGAGAACTATGATACATTTTAAATAAAATGGTACCAAATTGCATATATACCAGTGGATAAATGTGAAGTCTACACCTGTGCTGTATTCTGGTTCTTTTGATAAAACTTGCTTCTCTAATAATTGTTCTCTTTTCAGTTTCCGAGAATCAGACTAATTTTTCATTCATCCTTGGTCTACAGCAGCTATTTCCTTTCAAAGGAGAGGTGACATTAGGTCTTAGATTGCAGTGACCTTAAGTTTATTCAGTCCTGTCTTGTGTTCATTATTGCCTTGGCTTCTTTAGGTCATAAACTTTAACTCACACACTGTGTTCATCTGTAGTTGGACCAACTCCAGGAGTCGATTGTGATTGTCATGATCTTGTGTTTGATTAGACCCTCACCAGGACCTAGGAAACGCCAGTCTCCTCAGTATAGTGACCCTAAGCCACACGGGAACCGTCCAAGTACAACTGTCAGAGTTCACCGTCCATCTGCACACAATCTTCACAACGACAGAGGGAAGGCTGTTCGTTATCGGGAAAAGAAAGAACAGAATAAAGGAAGAGAGGAAAAGGTAAATGTTACTGATTTTCATAATTGAAAAAGTTAACGTTAAAAGTGCAGACTACAAATTTTCATAATTTTTAGACACCTAAAACTGCTAGACTATAATAAAACCTTGGTCACACTCCACCTAGGCAAGAATTTTTCCCACTCACTAGTCAACAAATAGTTTTGGCTGTTTTTTGTAACTTTATATCTTGATACAATTTCAGACTTGCAAACAGGTTGCAAGAATGGTATAAGGAACTTCCATATATTCTTTACCCAGTTTTACCAATTACTGATATTTTGCCCCTTTTGCTTTATCATTTGCTCTCATTGACATTTTTTCTCTCTTTATCATTTGCTCTCATTGACATTTTTTTTTTCTGAAGCATTGAGAGTAAGTTGTAGGTATCATGCCCTTTTACCAATGAATACTTCAGAGTATTTCCTAAGTGCTAGGACATCCTTTTATGTAAACACAATACAGTTATCAAAAGCTGTAAATTTTACATTGATACAGTACAGTTATCTAATCCACAGACCTTCATAAAATTTAGCCAGTTATCCCAATAATGTCATTTATAGCTTTCTCCCTGCTGTGCCAAGATCCAGCATAGAGGCGTACCTCGCATTTAGTTGTCATGTTTCTTTAGTCTCTTTTAATGGCAACATTTCCTCAGCCTTTGTCTTTTTTGGCCAGGCATTTTTGAAGAGTTCAAATAAAGTTATTTTGTAGAATGTCCCTCAATTTGTGTTTGTCTGATGTCTCCTCTTGAAACATTTTTGGCAGGAATACCACTGAGGTGAAGTTTTGTTCTTCTCAGTACATCATATAAAGAGGCAGAGGGTGTTAATTTGTTCTCCTGCTCGTAATGAATTGGATCGCTTGGTTAGGGTGGTGTCTGCCAGGTCTCTCCCCTATAAAGTTACTCTTTTTTCTGTATAATAATTTGTGGGGAGATACTTTGAGATTATGTAAATATCCTATTGCTCATCAAAATTTCTTCTACTTGTTTTAGCATCCAGTAATTCTTGCCTGAATCAGTTATTCCTCTGATGATGGAAAAGTCATGTTTTCTAATGCCATTATTTCTTCACATTAATTAATTGGCATTCTACTGTAAGGAAAAGCTTTGTCTCTTCCCCTTTATTTAATTTTATCACTATGGACTCATGAATTCTTATTTTATTCAGTGAGTTATAATTTGTTACTATCTTTTTAATACTTGTCCAAGATTTGAGGAGTGAGAGACCCTTCGAGCAGGATCTTAGTCTTTTTGACATGTACTCACTGTGCTCTGGGCACTTCCTCATTTTCTGGCACGATAAGATGTTCCAGGCTCATCTTGTATTTCCCCCCTTTCCCCAGGGAAATCGGGTTTCTGTTAATGAGGAGTGGGATTTAGAAACTGAGATTTCAGTGCCAATTAATATTTTTTGAGGGCTTATGCTCTCTTGTAGTAAGCATATGGGAATCTGAGAGCTTCGTTTCGTCCCTTCTACTTCCACTTCTTCACCCTCCCCTGCCCACGGCAAATATCCAGTGTGATGTGGCTGTGATGTGAACAAGTATGGGATAGCTTGTACCACAAGGACCCCTCCACATCACCTGGGCAAAGTAGAAACTGCATATAGCAAAACATAAAGCCCCCAGTGTTGCCCATCCGTTCCTTTTCAAAACATCACATCAGCCCCTCCTTCAAGTTCCTTCTCATAGGTTTGCAGTCTAACTTTGTAATTCTTTTTTTTTTTTTTTTTTGTGAGGAAGATCAGCTCTGAGCTAACATCTGGTGCCAATCCTCCTCTTTTTTTGCTGAGGAAGATTGGCCCTGAGCTAACATCCGTGCCCGTCGTCCTCTGCTTTATATGGGACGCCGCACACTTGACAAGTGTGCGTCGGTGCACGCCTGGGATCCGAACCTGCGAACCCCGGGCCGCCGAAGCAAAGCTGGAGCACTTAACCACTTGCACCACTTGGCCAGCCCCCAAACTTTGTAATTCTACATGAGAGCCTCATCCAGTAACCAGCAAATGCACACCTTTAACCACAACCTTCCTTGTTGATAAAGATACAGGTGTCCATTTAGCTCTTGATTTTGTGCCGTCTGCTGTATTCCCTCTCCTCCCCACTTCCGGAGGTCAGTTGCCCTTGTACATCTGGATAGTCAGGTCCCTTGAGTCCCTCTCACCGTGGTTCTGCAGTCCTCCATCCCTGCACTTTCAGCAGCAGCAGTTCTGTTTTCGTTCCTGAAACAGGGAAGGATATGGGGAAGGCGGCTAATGAATCTGGCCTTTGGAGTATTATCAAGACCAAGGTTGCCCTGGCCTGTCATCTAGGGCTTGCGTTGTAAGCCCTGTAACCATCTGTGGTTTCTAGAGGTTCCTTTTTTGCCTATACACGTCCAATTGCTTCAGCACTGTTTGTTGAAAAGTCTGTATTTCTCCACTGAATTGCTTTTATAGGTTTCTCAAAAATCAGTTGGGCATATTTATGTGGGTCTATTTCTGGGTTCTGTATTATGTTTCATTGATATATGTATCTCTCTCTCAACTGATACCCACAGTCTTGGTTACTGTAGCTATATAAAAGTCTTGAAATAGGGTAGACTTATTCATTCCATTTTATTCTTCCTTTTCAATGTTGTTTTAGCTATTCTAGTTGCTTTCTTTTTCCATATAAATTTTAGAATCAGCTTTTCTATGTCTACAGAGAATCTTGCTGAGATTTTGATAGGAATTATGTTAAACCTATATATCAATTTGGGGAAAATTGGCATCTTTATTACCTTGAGTCTTTCAATCCATAAATATGTTACCTCTTTTTATTTAGTTCTTTAATTTCTTTCATCAGCATTGTATAATTTTCAGCATACAAGTCTTGCATGTTTTGTTAGATTTTACATCTATTTCATTTTTTAAATGATTCTAAGTAGTATTGTATTTTTGATTTCAGTATGCACGTATTCATTGCTAGTATATAGAAATACAATTGACTTTTTAAAAATTATTTTTGTTAAATTGTAGTTTAAATATATGTAACTAAAATTTACCATTTTAAACATTTTTAAGTATGCAGTTCAGTGTAATTGAGTACATTCATGTTGTGGAACTGTTACCACCATCCATGCACAGAACATTTTTAATTTTGCAAAACTGAAACTCTGCACCAATTAAACAATAACTCCCTGCGGGGCCGGCCCCGTGGCTTGGTGGTTAAGTGCGTGCGCTCCGCTGCCGGCGGCCCGGGTTCGGATCCCGGGTGCGCACCGAGGCACCACTCCTCCAGCCATGCTGAGGCCGCGTCCCACATACAGCAACTAGAAGGATGTGCAGCTATGACAGACAACTATGTACTGGGGCTTTGGGGAAAAATAAATAAATAAAATCTTTAAAAAAAATAAATAAATAAACAATAACTCCCTGAAAAGGAAAACTGTTTTCTGTTTAGGTTTTTATGGAGGCTTCATTGCATGAACATGATTGATTAAATCATTGGCCATTGGTGCTTAATTGAACCTCCAGCCCCTCTCCCCTCCGTAGAGGTTGGAAGGTGAGGCTTTATGTTCCAAGCCTCAAATCACATGTTTGGTTCTCCTGACAACAGCCCCATCCTGTGGTTACTAGGGGCTTTCTAAAAATCACCTCATTAACATAAACTCAGGTGTCAGTGAAAGGGGCTTGTTATGAATAACAAAAGACACCCCTTTCACCTTTACTGCTCTGGAGCTATTTCAGGGACTGGGAACCAAAACTAAATATTATGACAAAAGATGCTAGAACTAGAAAGTGCCTCCTATTTGTGTCTTCCTGGGCTTGCAGTGTAACTTCCCAGAAGTCAGGGACAGTGTCTGCTTTTTGTCCCCCACAGCTGCTAGATTCTTGGTAAATATCTGTGAATGATGACTTCATAAATACTTAGTAGAAAAGGTAACCTTCTCCTGTTTTCAGTGTTACACAGTACCGTCCTTGAATCTTTTATGTTACTGTTGGATGCTGAACGTGTAAGTTGTGAGGCAGATGCTTATTGGTTAAGTCTAGACATTAATGCTGACTTTAGACGGCACCATTGACAAAGAAGTCATCATGCTATGGGCAAAAAAGTGTTATGGAGATGGGGTAACAATCCTAATACAAGGCCAAGTAAATGATTACTTACCCTACTGCAGACCTTCGTAAATTTTCTTGGCTCATAAAATTCATGAATGTCTCAGTAATTTTTTCACAGCACCTCTAGGTCAAAAAGAATACCCATCCGTTTATGAAGAAGTTAGGTTCAAACAACTTTGTTTATATGCTAACAACACTGGACACTGCACGGTTTCTCAGACCTGGGGGTCAGAGTGGACAGTGCACTCTCATTTCCCCTCCTTCAGGATTTTTCCCACTACATCTTTTACCACAGCAACTGCCAAAAACTCAGCTTCACAAAAATGTGGTATTATTGAAAGGAATGTAGCAGTCTTAATGTAGAAACTGTGAACTGCCTTGAGCTGGTAGTTAACCAGTGTTCATCAGATGCTGCTGTGTTTCCCTCGACCATCTTAACATACCCTGCGTGCCCCGTGAGTTTGCGTGGTGCCTGGAGAACGTCACTTCACAGTTTGGGAGCTGTGGCCCTGCTGGCTGTCCTCACAGAGGATGGGAGGAATCTCACCCATGGCCTGAGGTGTCTCTTTTGGAGGGGGGTGGGAATAGTGAAAAGGGATGTTTTAGGAGCATTGATGAGGACTGAGTAGGTGGTTCAAGACGGAGCCATAGTCTTAGCTAAATAAACATCTGTCTTTAACCTTACCTCCTCTAAAAGTTGGAGATAAATGTCGTACATATCTGATATTCGCTAGTGACCACAGTTAATCTCAATATTAAATTTTTTGATTCTTGCCACTTGGTATGCATAATATTTTTATTTTTCTTTAACACTTTTGTCATACTTTTTATGTAAAAATAAAAATTGAGTAGGAAACTCTGATCTTGATATGGAAGGATTATAGTCTTTGATTCTGTCCTTAATACTTGTACTCTTTACTGTATTAGCTTTTTAAAAAATATCATTGGAGTCCAGTCTTTGTTTCTGACTCACAGAAGCAAAATATAGTTTTTGAGTCAACCAAAAGCTCTTGTTTTTTTCTCCCAATGTAGAACAAATCACCCGCTGCAGTTACAGAACCAGAGACAAATAAATTTGATAGTACTGGATATGATAAGGACTTAGTAGAAGCTTTGGAAAGAGATATAATTTCTCAGAATCCCAATGTTCGATGGTAAGTTATATCAAAACAAAATAATTGGGTGCTGATGATGCTTTTTGGAAGAGAAAATGGAGCAACTGTGGGCATGCACTGAAGATCAGTCCTTGGGGTTAGAACTGGAGTGCATCAGTGTTAGCATGACACATATTGAAAACCTTCACTGCGGTTCAGGCTGTACCAATTTTTTGTCTGAAATTTTTTTATTTAATAAAATAAATAATAGTAAAATAAAATTTTTATTAAATAAACAACTCTTACATACAGAATGGGAATAAGATCACAGAAACCTCATCTTCCCTTTGGGACAGCGTCTCATGGTGAAATGGCAATGATTCTTATGCCTGTGTTGCTTATCTGTAGGGTTATCCAATAGGTGCTGCTTTTGTTTCCTGTTACTTAGAGCAGTGCTTCTCAAGTCTATTAATATTATATCTAGTCAAAGAACTGTAGTTTATCATAATGAGTTTATAAAAGCTCCCTTTCCCACAAAGTTAGGTACATTCTGTTATATATTTTTTGTTAAAACCTTAATGATTTTAGGTATAGTTTTGGGGATATTTTAGAAGTATTTTTTGGTACTTGATATTTATACAGTGAACAGATATTTTAATTAAAAACACCACGTGGGGGCTGGCCCAGTGGCGCAAGCAGTTAAGTGCGCGCGCTTCACTGAGGTGGCCTGGGGTTCGCCGGTTCGGATCCCGGGCACGCACCGACGCATCGCTTGGCAAGCCATGCTGTGGTGGTGTCCCATATAAAGTGGAGGAAGATGGGCACGGTTGTTAGCCCAGGGCCAGTCTTCCTCAGCAAAAAATAGAGGAGGATTGGCAGATGTTAGCACAGGGCTGATCTTCCTCACAAAAAACAAAACAAAATAACAAAAAAAAAACGCCACGTGTACCAGCAGCAGCACTCGTGTTCTAGCCGTTGGCGATGGCGTCGTCGCAGTCTCTGTGACGCTCTTTAACCTAGTGTCTACCTCTTAGTAGGGTTGGGGGCAGAGCAGCAGTATTGCAGCCTATCTCTGCTTTATGCCCTTTTTATTCTTATAGTATTCTTTAATGGGCTCATTGTTTCTCAATCGTGGAGGTTATGGAATGAGCATCATAAGAGCAGGAATTTAAAATGAGATGGCATAATACTACTTAAGAGTGGGCCTATAGACCTGTGTTCTCATTCACCAAGCTGAAAATCATTACTGCCAAGAACTGAAGATACAGATTATGCTCTTTTTATATCCTGGTTTGCTCGCCGGCCTCATCACAGTGTGTTAGTTCACTAGGGCCTAGGGAGAGGCTTATTAGCATTCTGTTAGCAACATAAAGTCGTGTGCTTCCAGTGGTTCTCAAGAATGACTACATAGAATTAAATATATAATCTAAGAGCTTGTTGATAAAATATCTTCTCTTTCAGGGATGATATTGCTGATTTAGTAGACGCTAAAAAGTTGCTTAAGGAAGCCGTGGTGTTACCAATGTGGATGCCAGAATTCTTTAAAGGCATTCGGAGACCGTGGAAGGTAAGCTTATTATTATTATGGCATTGTCCAAGTGAATGTCAGGTGCATTGCCATTGAATGCATTTATCTGTATCGTGAGAACCGAGGGGACAAAGTACAGTAGGTCAAGAAAATTTTAAATTAAAAGGGTATGTGGTGTTATTCAGAATTTTGCTTAGACCAAAAGCTATTGCAAGGTTCCCAGAATGAGAAATAGGTACACTGTGATCTTTGCAAAGTTGGACACAGCAGATTTAGAATGAGCTTTTATATGCAAATCTGAACAAGTCACCTAATGTAAAAATACACCTTTTATGTGTCATGTTGCAGAACTTATATCCTGTATTTCTTGTAATTGTTCTTAAGAAATTATTGAGACATATCTGCGTCTAATGAGTACTTTTTTAAAATCATGGGCTGATCTGAAAAGAAACTGTCAAAAAGAACTCTTGCTTAGATTTGGAAAATGTACTAATGGCTAACTTTGCACTATTATTTTTAAAAATTGTTTAAATGTTAAGTGATAAGCAAGGTACAAAATTATAGACATACTTTAAGTATGGCTATGTAAAGAAAATAACTAATTTGTTTGAGCAAAAAGACTAGCAGGAAATATATACAGATACTAATGGTATCTGTGTTAGGGTATGATATTACAGCATCAATATTATAATATTGATTATATTTTTTTCTCATCTCTAGTTCCAAATTTTTAACACTGTAGTACCTTACTTTTGTAATGGAAAAAGTAAATTTGTGATAAAATATCCTTCTGTTTATCTTTCTGTTTGTCTTTTATTTGTCTTAATATTATATATAAGTTGGTTGAAAATTGATCCTTAGTAATGGAATTCTTGGGAATTAGAACGATTGCAGATAAATCCTTTGCTTACACTGTTACATTCCCAACAGGGAGTGTTGATGGTTGGCCCACCTGGCACGGGAAAGACCCTTCTCGCTAAAGCAGTAGCTACGGAATGCAAGACAACATTCTTCAATGTCTCTTCATCAACTCTGACTTCCAAATACAGAGGAGAGTCTGAGAAGCTTGTTCGTCTTCTTTTCGAAATGGTGAATGTTTGAGACAACTCGAATGATCTTTACCTCTAAAAGGGGAGAAGTGAGTTGTGACTGTCTCCAGTGTGTAGAATAGCTACACAGAATGGCATTGTGCCCGTGAAGCTAGAATCCTTCACTAACATGAAAACTTGAGTTCTCTTTGTCTGCTTTCTCCCAGAGGAAGAACTGTCTGTTAGCTTTGGGCATGCTCACGTGATCTGCAGTACTAATCTGCTATAGGAATTTGAAATTATTGTTTTTTAAGTCAGTAGGCTTAGTTATAATATGGTACATGCAGTATTATAACAGTAATGCAAAAAGCTGAAAATCATAAGTGATTGTGGAGCTTAGATCACCTACAATCTATGAACTCTACCAAATACCCCAAGTTTAATGACCCGATCTTTAGATTAAGTTGTTTGCTTCTCACTTTTAGTTTCTTTTTCCTTCTTCCGCTCCCGCTGATCTGAGTATCAGTGGGAGAAGTGTAATCCAGCAAGTCCTGGGAGACTGTTTGGATGGGACTCGGCAGCTCTTTAGACTTCAGGCTTGGTTGAGCTTCCCTGATTATTTCCGTCTTGTCTCATTTAAGGAAGAGTGCAGTTATGTGTATTAGGACAGAGTTATGCTTATTATGTGGACAATGACAAAGACTTACATTCTTTTTTTTTATTGATGTCATAATAGTTAATAACTGTGAAATTTTAGTTGTACATTATTATTTGTCAGTCACCACGTAAATGTGTCCCTTCACCCCTTGTGCCCACCCCCAACCCCCTTGCCCCTGGTAACCACCAACCTATTCTCTCTGTCCCTGTGTTAGTTTATCTTCCACGTATGAGTGAAATCACGCGGTGTTTGTCTTCTGTCTGGCTTATTTCACTTAACATAGTACCCTCCAGGTCCATCTGTGTTGTTGCAAATGGGATGATTTTGTCTTTTTTTATGTCTGATTGTGTTCCATTGTATATATATACATCTTCTTTATCCAATCATCAGTTGAGGGACACTTGGGTTGCTTCCACTTCTTGGCTATAGTGAATAATGCTGCAATGAACATAGGGGTGCATAAGCCTCTTTGGATTGTTGATTTCAGGTTCTTTGAATAAATACCCAGTAGTGGGATAGCTGGATCATAAGGTATTTCTGTTTATAATTTTTTGAGGAATCTCTATGCTGTTTTCTGTAGAGGCTGCACCAGTTTGCATTCCCACCAGCAGTGTATGAGGATTCCCTTTTCTCCACAACCTCTCCAACATTTGTTATTTTTTGTCTTGGTGATGATAGCCATTCTAACGGGTGTGAGGTGATATCTTAGTGTAGTTTTGATTTGCATTTCCCTGATTAGTGATGTTGAACATCTTTTCATGTGCCTATTGGCTGTCTATATATCTTCCTTGGAAAAATGTCTGTTTGTATCCTCTGCCCATTTTTTGATTGGGTTGTTTGTTTTTTTGTTGTTCAGTTGTGTGAGTTCTGTATATGTTATGGAGATTATCCCCTTGTTGGTTATATGCTTTGTGAATACTTTCTCCCAGCTGATGGGTTGTCTTTTCATTTTGATCCTGGTTTCATTTGCCTGCAGAAGCTCTTTAGTCTGGTGAAGTCCCACTCGTTTAGTTTTTTCTTTTGCTTTCCCTTGTCCATGTAGATATAGAATTCGAAAAGATCCCTCTATGACCAATGTCAAAGAGTGTACTGCCTATATTTTCTTCCAGGGGTTTTATAGTTTCAGGTCTTACCTTCAAATCTTTGATCCATTTTGAGTTAATTTTTGGGTATGGAGAAAGAAAATAGGCTACTTTCATTATTTTGCATGTGGCTGTCCAGTCTTCCCAGCACCATGTATTGAAGAGACTTTCCTTTCTCCATTGTATGTTCTTAGCTCCTTTGTCGAAGATTAGCTGTCTGTAGACATGTGGTTTTATTTCTGGGCTTTCAGTTCTGTTCCATTGATCTGTGTGTCTGTTTTTGTACCTGTTTTAATTATTATAATATAATTTAAATGCTGTTTTAATTATTATAGCTTTGTAGTATTTTTTGAAGTCAGGGATTGTGATGCCTCCAGCTTTGTTGTTTTTTCTCAGGATTGCTTTGGCTATTCGGGGTCTTTTGTTGCCCCATATGAATTTTAGGATTCTTTGTTCTATTTCTGTGAAGAATGTCATTGGGATTCTGATTGGGATTGCATTGAATCTGTAGATTGCTTTGGGTAGTATGGACATTTTAACTATGTTTATTCTTCCAATCCATGTGCAAGGGATGTCTTTTCATTTCTTTATGTCATCATCGATTTCTTTCAATAATGTCTTATAGTTGTCATTGTATACGTCTTTCACCTCCTTGGTTAAATTTATTCCTAGATATTTTATTCTTTTTGTTGCAGTTGTAAATGGGATTGTCTTCTTGAGTTCTCTTTCTGTTAGTTCATTATTAGAGTATAGAAATTCAACTGATTTTTGTAAGTTGATTTTGTACCCTGCAACTTGGCTGTAGTTGTTGATTATTTCTAATAGTTTTCCGATGGATTCTTTAGGGTTTTCTATATATAAAATCAGGTCGTCTGCAAACAGTGAGAGTTTTAACTTCTTCATTGCCTCTTTGGATTCCTTTTATTCCTTTTTCTTGCCTAATTCCTCTGGCGAAAACCTCCAGTACTATGTTGAATAAGAATGGCGAGAGTGGGCATCCTTGTCTTGTTGCTGTTCTCAGAGGAATGGCTTTCAGTTTTTCCCTGTTGAGTATGATGTTGGCTGTGGGTTTGTCATATATGGCCTTTATTATATTGAGGTACTTTCCTTCTATACCCATTTTGTTGAGAGTTTTTATTATAAATGGATGTTGTGTCTTGTCAGATGCCTTCTCTGCATCTGTTGAGATGATCATGTGGTTTTTATTCCTCATTTTGTTAATGTGGTGTATCACATTAATTGATTTGTGGATGTTGAACCATCCCTGTGTCCCTGGTATAAATCCCACTTGGTCATGGTGTATGATTCTTTCAATGTATTGCTGTATTCAGATTCCCAGTATTTTGTTGAAGATTTTTGCATCTATGTTCATCAGTGGTATTAGCCTGTAATTTTCCTTCTTTGTGTTGTCTTTGTCTGGCTTTGGTATCAGGGTGATGTTGGCCTCCTAGAATGTGTTAGGAAGTGTTCCATCTCCCTCTATTTTTGGAATAGTTTGAGAAGGATAAGTATTAAGTCTTCTTTGAATGTTTGGTGAAATTCTCCAGAGAAGCCATCTGGTCCTGGGCTTTTGTTTTTTGGGAGGTTTTTGATTACTATTTCAATCTCTTTACTTGTGATTGGTCTGTTCACATTCTCTATTTCTTCTTGATTCCGTTTTGGGAGGTTTTTGAGTCTAAGAATTGATCCATTTCTTCTAGATTGTCCAATTTATTGGCATATAGTTTTTCATAGTATTCTCTTATAATCCTTTGTATTTCTGTGGTGGTCATTGTAATTTCTCCTCTTTTATTTGTTTGAGCCTTCTCTCTTTTTTTCTTAGTCTCACTACTGGTTTGTCAATTTTTTTTATTTTATCAAAGGACCTACTCTTGGTTTCATTGATCCTTTCTGCTGTTTTTGTTTTGTCTTGTTTCATTTTCATTTGTTTCTGCTCTGATTTTCATTATTTCCCTTCTTACGCTGATCTTGAGCTTTGTTTGTTCTTCTTTTTCTAATTCTGTTAGGTGTAATTTAAGGTTGCTTATTTGAGATTTTTCTTGTTTGTTAAGGTGGGCCTGTATTGCTGTGAGTTTCCCTCTCAGAACTAGTTTTAGCTGCATCCCATATGAGTTGGTATGGTATTTTTTCATTTTCGTTTGTCTCCAGATATTTTTTGATTTCTCCTTTAATTTCTTCAGTGATCTATTAGTTGTTCAGTAGCATGTTGTTTAGTCTCCACATCTTTGTCACTTTCCTGGTTTTTTCTTGTAGTTGATTTCTAGTTTCATAGCATTGTGGTCGGAAAAGATGCTTGTTATGATTTCAGTCTTCTTAAACTTATAGAGGCTTGCCTTGTTTTCCAATGTATGATCTGTCCTTGAGAATGTTCCATGTGCACTTGAGAAGAGTGTGTAATCTGTTTGGATGGAGTCCTCTATATATATCTATTACGTCCATCTCGTTTTTCATTTAGGTCCACTATTTCCTTATTGACTTTCTGTCTGGGTGATCTATCCATTGATGTAAGTGGGGTGTTAAGATCCCCTACATAATTGTGTTGTTGTTAATATCTCCTTTTAGGTTTGTTAATAGTTGCTTTATGTACTTTGGTGCTCCTATGTTGGGTGCATATATATTTATAAGTGATAGGTCTTCTTGGTGGAGTGTCCCTTTTATCATTATATATTGCCCCTCTTTGTCTCTCATTACCTGTTTTATCTTGAAGTCTACTTTGTCTGATATGAGTATGGCAACACCTGCTTTCTTTTGTTTGCCTTTAGCTTGGAGTATTGTCTGCTGTCCTTTCACTCTGAGCCCATGTTTGTCTTTAGAGCTGAGACGTGTTCCCTGGAGGCAGCATATTGTTGGATCTTGTTTTTTAATCCATCCTGCCACTCTGTGTCTTTGATTGGAGAATTCAATCCATTTCCATTTAGAGTAATTATTGATATATAAGGGCTTAATGCTGCTATTTTATCGCTCATTTTCCAGTTCTTCTGCATTTCCTTTGTTTCTCATCCCATGTGTTTCAGACTACCAATTCAGTTTGATGGTTTTCTTAGTTTTCTCTTTATTTATCATATGTGTCTCTCTTCTGATTATTTGTTTAGTGGTTACCATGAGGTTTGTATAAAAAAATCTCGTAGATGACATAGTCCATTTTCTGATGACCTCATTTCCTTAGACTAAGTTAGTTCCATCCCTTTCCTCTTCCCCTTCTAAGTTATTATTGTCACAACTTATTCCATCTTGTGTTGTGTGTGTTTAAAGTGATGAGGTTATATTTATTTTTGTTGTTTTCCTTCCCTTAATCTTTAAGGTTACAGTTAAGTGTTTGCTAACCTATTCTGATAGAGAGCTGCAATTTTCTTATTTTGTCTACCTGTTTTTCTCCTTGCTCAAAGCTTTGTATCCCCTTTCTCTTTTTTTTTTCAGGCATGAGGGCCTTCTTGAGCACTTCTTGTAGGGGGGTCTTGTGGCAATGAACTCCCTTGGCTTTTGTTTATCTGGGATAGTTATTATTTCTCCATCATATCTGAAGGATATTTTTGCTGGATAGAGTATTCTCGGCTGAAAGTTTTTGTCTTTTAGAATTTTGAATATATCATTCCAGTCTCTCCTAGCCTGTAAGGTTTCTGCCGAGAAATTGGCTGAGAGCTTGATAGCAATTCCTTTATACATTTTTTTTTTGTCTCGCTGGCCTTAATATTTTTTCTTTATCATTGACTCTTGCCAACTTTACTACTGTATGCCTTGGAGAGGGTCTTTTCATGTTGATATATTTAGGAGATCTGTTGATTTCATTCACTTGTATTTCCACCTCCTTCCCCAGGTTTGGGAAGTTCTCTGCAATTATTTCTTTGAACAAGCTCTCTGCTCCTTTTTCCCTCTCTTCTCTCTCTGGAATACCTATAATCCTTAGGTTGCATTTCTGAATTGAGTTGGCTATTTCTCGGAGAATTTCTTCATTTCTTTTTAGTCTTAGTTCTCTCTCCTCCTCCCTTGGGAGCATTTCTGTATTCCTATCCTCAGTGATGCTACTTCTTTCCTCCATATTGTCAGCTCTGTTCTTTAAAGATTCCAGATTTTTCTTTATCTCCTCCATTGTATTTTTCATCTCCAACATTTCTGATTGGTTTTTCTTTATAGTTTCAATCTCTTGTGAAGAAGTTCCTGATTTCATTGAACTATCTATCTGTATTTTCTTGTGGTTCAATTGAACTTTTTTATGATGGCTATTTTGAATTCTCTGTTTAAGTTATAAGTTTCTGTGCCTTCAGGATTGATTTCTGGGTGCTTGTCATTTTCCTTCTGGTCTGGAGATTTAATATATTTTTGCATCCTGCTTGAGGGCGTGGGCTCATTTTTCCTCATTCTGAAAATAT
The DNA here is from genome assembly GCF_057802395.1 of Ceratotherium simum simum. Lineage (NCBI taxonomy): Eukaryota > Metazoa > Chordata > Mammalia > Perissodactyla > Rhinocerotidae > Ceratotherium > Ceratotherium simum. Next base: position 26,535,890 of record NC_141937.1, on the reverse strand, counting down.
CTGATGGCAGCTTCCTCCTGCAGCCATTAGGTGGTGGTCAGGAGCTGTGTATTCTGAGCCCACTGTGATCCACAGGCGCGCTGGCTGACTGGCTGTGCTCATGCTCTGGGCGGGAGGCGGCCTCTTTCTCTCGCCTGCCTGATCCCGGGGGCTTCTTGCTTTTCCCTCGCTATCTGCTCTCCTGGGGTGCTCGCTTGATGAAGGCACCTCTGCAACAGTTCAGACCCCTCCATGTGGGAGTTCCCACAGGCTGTGAAGGAACTTGGAGAGTGATGGTTTTCCCACGGAGGGCGCCCCTCCCCTCTCTCTCTCTCAGAGAGCTGCATGGTCCTTGTCCCAGCGTCGCTGTCACTGGGGAAGGAGAGGAGTTCTCCTTACCTCCTTCCTCTTCCTCTGGGGGGGTTCCAGCACCTCCACCTTCAGATGTAAGGCTGCGTGGGTCTCTCAGACGTCTTTTGTGTTGTGCGGATGTCCTCTGTTGATATATGAATGTCCTTTTCGTTGTATCTTACGGGGGAGAGTCTACAGGGAAAGCTCACTCTGCCATGATGCTGACGTTACTTCCAGATTAGTCAAGACCTATATTTTAAATAAGCCCACGTAAATAGTATAAAAATCTGTCCAGGGTTTTTCACATTACATGGTAAAAAACACATATAAACACTTAATTTAATTTTTGTTGTATTGTCAAGAACTTTAATTTTCAAGTGTCAGAAACCTGATCAAATGAGTTTAAACAAAAACAATAATATATTTGGTCACATAACTGGGAATTTTCAGAAATTACTTTTTAGATTTTTAGGCCTAGCAGGATCCAGCACTTCCTGTGTCCTGGGGATTCTTTCTTTCTGCCTTTTGACTCTGTTTACCTCTGGGTTGGCTTTGACTTTAGGCCCATGTGATGCTGAAGAGTTATCAGAAGCTTAAGCCTTATTTTTATTGTCTTCATGGTAATCCCAGAGAAATTAGCCCTCATTTCTCAGTTTTTCCAGCAAAAGTCCCAGGGTTAATGTTTGCCCTGTTTTGAGTCACATGCCCATGCCATCATTTTGGTGGGAGAATTGGAGTGATCTGATTGGCCAGGCCTGAATCATGCCCATGGGACTCCAAAAGAGTTGGCCTCTCTTGAGGTATAAAATAAGGGTGGAAAAGCGATGATTTCTGAATGAAAAGGAGGGCTTCTTTTACCAGAAGGGATGCAGTGCAGACAAAACATTTGATGTCCTCTCCGAAACTCTCTACAGTACTTTCCCGGCCAATTTTACATGTGGCACACAGCCTCTACTGTATCAGACCATTCTACACACCCTCAGTATCAGGGAAGAATCCATTAGTAGTTTTTGCTTGGTCTGGAACAAACGGATTGAAATTTAATTTTTGTTAATGTAGGTTCTATTGCTAGATGGTTTCTAGCTAGAATTTCTTTTTTTTTTATATAATTTTTTATTTATTTATTTTTTCCCCCAAAGTCCCAGTAGATAGTTGTATGTCATAGCTGCACGTCCTTCTAGTTGCTGTATGTGGGACGCGGCCTCAGCATGGCCGGAGAAGCGGTGCGTCAGTGTGCGCCTAGGATCGAACCCGGGCCGCCAGCAGCGGAGTGCACGCACTTAACCGCTAAGCCACGGGGCTGGCCCTCTAGCTAGAATTTCAATTGAGAATTTTCTTGGACGCTTTAATGATGATAAGTTCATTCTTTCCCTCTATTTCTTGAAAAGAAAGTACAAAAATTTTTGTGTATAGTACCTAAAATCTAAGTAGGATGCTTTATTGAAAATGAAATTATCCCTTTGGAGGGAATAGATGACTTAGAATTCAGATTTTCAACTAAAGAGTGAAATTTAAATATTAGGTGAAATTTAGTGTGTTCTAAGTGAACACACTAAAACTAAACCCATATTTTGGAGGTGTAGTGCTTTCAACACAGTTAATTGCCTCTTAGAGGATACTAGATTATAATCTCATGGTCCAAAAGAATTGATAGACCCAGTACAATTGCATGTTCAAGTCTGTGATGTTGACTTGCCATTGTGGACTTTGATTTTTAGAAAAACCTTTAAAATGCTGTTTGTTCACTCAAAGTCTGTTTTGAGAAGTCTTTGTCATCATTTAGTTTCAGACTTTCTTGTGCAGTGATTCTATAAGTTTGGATATTTCTTCTAAAAAGTTATTAATAAATTCCTTTAGTTACTGTAATAAAGTGCTTCTTCAGTCTAAGAGAAAGGTGAAACTGTTGAGAGTCTTACACAGCTGTTTACTAGATTTAATACTTGACTAGATCTGTTATTTAATGGATCAGTCTCACCTGTTCTTTGGTTTGAGGAAGAAATGCATTTAAGGTGCAGAAATAAACTTGGGGGATATTATTCAGCCATAAAAAGGAATGAAGTACTGTACATGGTACCACATAGATGAACCTTGAAAACATTATGCTGTGTGAAGGAAGCCAAACACAAAGGCCACATATTATATGATTCCATTTATTGGAAAGGTCCAGAATAGGCAAATCCATAGAGACAGATAATAGATTAGTGATTGCGGGGGGCTGAGGGGAAGGAAGTATGGGTTGTTTTTGGGGCAGTGAAAATCTTCTGGAATTTGATAGTGGTGATGGTTGCACAACATTGTGAATATACTAAATACTGAGTTGTACACTTTAAAATGGTTTAAGTGGTGAATTTTATCTAAAAAAACTTGGACCATATAAATTGACTCTTCTAATTGACTACTTAAGAGAATAAAAATACACTTGTATTAGTCAAATGAAAAAGAATTGCAATTTAATTAGAATTTCTCAGAGGGAAATTCTCTGTGATTTTATTTAAGGTAGTGTTTTTTTTTAACCAAATTTGTTCTAGAACTTTAGAACACTTACCAGTATCTGTAAATGTTTTCCCACCGTAGTTATCTATATCATTGTATTGTACAGGATAAGCCTGTATTTGTCACTCATAAATATACAGCCAGTTATAGTATTGAATGGCACAAAAAATTGCCATTTAATGTCTAAGTATATGATAAGTCTATATTAGAAGCTGTATTTTAGCTGTTCCAGTTCTGTCGTCCCCAATATTAGGGCAAGAGGGAGAGATGCACAATGTGGCAAGCTCCTCAACTATTTTCTAATTGCTAAACTGTAGACTATTTTTAAATGAAATAAAAATCGGGTGTTGCATGGTTTCTTCCTTTAGGCTCGATTTTATTCTCCAGCCACCATATTTATTGATGAGATAGATTCCATTTGTAGTCGCAGAGGGACTTCTGAAGAGCACGAAGCAAGCAGAAGGGTGAAGGCCGAGCTGCTGGTTCAAATGGATGGTATGCATGTACATTTGCATGAATTGACGTGGGGAGGCAGGTTGTGCAGTGTCTCCAGCTCCAGTGGATCAAGCTCTTCTCATAGTGCTCACCCACACAACTCAAGATGACTAGAGGGGGCTGGCAAGTAGGTCCTGGAGATTGATAGCAGTTCAATGGGTACTGACAGTGGTGACAGGCCAGAAATAATAACTATTAACAGAGCACCCTTTGGTGTATACACTGATCTCTTATTTTTAGCCATGAAATTGAAATAAATGCAGATAAATTGGCCTTAAGGATATATATGCTTTTGCAAATTGAAAAAAATTGGTATGTAGTTGAGCTGAGCTGGTCTTTGATTAAATCTATTTGAGTCATATTTTTGGCATACTACAAAAACTCACTTTTCTTAGACTACAAATTTATATAAGTTACCAATTAGCTTTATAAGTCTTAAGTAGGCTTGAAGATTGTATTACCTTGTAATGTGCTGAGTATTTGATGATCTTTAAGTAACTAATGTGACTTAATGTCTTTTTACTCTTTCCTTACCCTTCTTTTAGGTGTTGGAGGTGCTTCTGAAAATGATGACCCTTCCAAAATGGTCATGGTTCTGGCAGCTACTAATTTTCCCTGGGATATTGATGAGGCTTTAAGACGACGTCTTGAAAAAAGAATCTATATTCCATTACCGTCAGGTATCTTCATTTGAATCTTGTCAGAAAGCTCATGTTAACTATTAGGTAGTTTTACATAGAGATTTGAAAATTTGGTATTAACTTTTTTTTTTTTTTTATGATTTTATTTATTTATTTTTTCCCCCCAAAGCCCCAGTAGATAGTTGTATGTCATAGCTGCACATCCTTCTAGTTGCTGTATGTGGGACGTGGCCTCAGCATGGCCGGAGAAGCGGTGTGTCGGTGCGCGCCCGGGATTGAACCCGGGCCGCCAGCAGCGGAGCTCACGCACTTAACCGCTAAGCCACGGGGCCGGCCCCATTAACTTTCCTTTAAGAGACAAATGTAGGATGTGTTTATATTAACTGGCTTGGCTATATCTAGAACCTGAAAGCCTTGATACTAAGAAATTTAAAATTCAGTAAAGAATGGCTCTTAAATTTTTAAGCAAATGAGGTCTAAGAATTGGAAAACAATTTCTCACACAAAAAATAATACACTGGGGCTGGCCCAGTGGCATGGTCTGCTTTGGCAGCCTGGGTTCGTGGGTTCGGATCTCAGGCTTGGACCTACACACCACTTACCAAGCCATGCTGTGGCGGCATCCCATATACAAAATACAGGAGGATGGGCACAGATGTTAGCTCAGGGACAATCTTCCTCACACAAAAAAATAATAATAATACTGTTTATCTTGAAAGGTTACATTTTTACATTTGTCTCTACCATTAGCAAAAGGCAGGGAGGAGCTGTTACGAATAAGTCTGCGTGAGCTGGAATTGGCTGATGACGTTGACCTTGCAAGTATAGCAGAAAACATGGAAGGTTATTCAGGTGCGGACATTACCAACGTGTGCAGGTATGAATTAATTTGGAAGGATAGGTTTTTGTGGGTATAAACTTCTATTGTGAAGTGTTTATGCTGGATTAAGACAGATGAAGAAGAAAGACTCCCATTATAGTCTGTAGTCAGAGACATATATTTTGGTATTAAGTTAGTGTTAGCAGGTGCTGGTAAAATATTTGGGTATCTTGCATGTTAGTGAAGAGTGCAGTTCATTTGAAAGCCACATGTGTAAGAAGCTAATGTTAGAACAATTGGTGTAAAACAAAAAATCAGTAATTGTCTTGGGTTAAAATAATTGTTGGTCCATTTGTTCAATATACTGTTATGTAGGAAATACAATTGTGAAATAGATTTGGCATACCCGAGGAGAGTACAGTCTCATTTTCAGTGAAAGTGTCCTGAACGTGACAGAACAGCAGTAAAAAGAAAAATGACTGTCTCTAATCCAGCTGATTCAAGTAGGTTTTGTCCTCTTCTGAGTACTAACTTGGATCTTATTAGCAAGGTGCTTGACGGCACTAGTTTCCTCATCTCTAAAGTCAGCACGTCACGCAGGGTGGTTGTGAGGATTCATGATAACTGTGTGTGTAGATAAAGCAGCTCTGTGTTGCTGGCCTTTGCATAAATGGTGGCTGCTGTTAAGGATGAAACTGGGTGAAGGGGAAAAGGTACTTGCATCTGAAGTTTCTCCTTTTTTTTTTTTTTTTTATTGCAGTAACATTGGTTTATAACATTGCAAAAATTTCAGGTGTACATCATTGTACTTCTATTTCTGCATGGACTACATCATGTTCACCACCAAAATACTAATTACAACCCATCACCACACACATGTACCGAATTATCCCTTTCACCCTCCCCCCTCCCCCCTTCCCCTCTGGTAACCACCAATCCAATCTCTGTCCCTATGTGTTTGTTTATTGTTGTTATTATCTACTACTTAATGAAGGAAATCATACGGTATTTGGCCTTCTCCCTCTGACTTATTTCACTTAGTTTCTCCTTTTTTAAAAAAACAAGTGCCAAATACAGAGAGGGCAAGGAGAAACCTAACTTGATCATTGAGCTTTTCCCACACATGTAGAAAATACTTAATTTTCTAGCTAACAGGTTCTTTCCTGTCACTGTGATGCTTAACCTTTATTTTATTGGACACTTACAATGAAATTCAATTGCTAGCTTCTTTAATACTCTTTTACTTTTTCTTGGGCTTTATGCCCAGTATCAGTTATTTAAATTGATTAGCATCCTTATTTTATCATGGAAGATTCAACTGCTAAAAAACAACTCAGAACAGGGCTTGTATTCTGATACAAGATTCTAGGCAGTACTACGCATATGTATATATCATAATTACACAATGTTATAACACACTGAAAACATTTTTTTTTATGGCCTGTGGGCTGGCTGCCCATTTTTGTAAAGTTTTATTGGAATCGGGGCTGAGGTTATGGTTTGGCATACAAGCACAGGGTCAGATCTTGTTTTATTAAAAAGTCTGACATTTTGTTTGTCATTGATTTTTTGCATTAATCTTATTTGTGTGGTTTTTTTAAAAATATTTTTTATTGATATCTTAGTTTATAACGTTGTGAAATTTTAGTTGTACATTATTGTTTGTGAGTCACCATATAAATGCCTCCCTTCAGCCCTTGTGCCCAACCCCCAACCCCCTTGCCCCTGGTAACCACCAAACAGTTCTCTCTCTCCTTGTGTTGGTTTATATTCCACATGAGTGAAATTATGCGGTATGAAAACATTTTCTATTCACAGGTTTTCTTTCAATCGAAATATCACTTTGTGTTTTTTTTTAATTTAAAACCTAGGGATGCATCCTTGATGGCAATGAGAAGGCGTATTGAAGGCCTGACCCCAGAAGAAATCCGAAATCTTTCCAGAGAAGAAATGCACATGCCTACCACTATGGAGGATTTTGAAATGGCTTTAAAAAAGGTTTCTAAGTCAGTATCTGCTGCAGACATTGAAAGATACGAGAAATGGATATTTGAGTTTGGATCATGCTAAATTCTCACATGTAAGCTGTGAGAAACCTGCCTTAAGCATCTGAACAATAATTAAATGTAGTACTTCATTGCACCAAGTATCCTTTTTTAAACTTTCATAATGGTAAGATTAAAAAACACCCTTGATTCTGAATAAAAGACAGTTTTTCAAAGCTGCAGACAGATTTGTCTTTCGAAGCTGCAGACAGATTTGTCTTTCGAATTACCTGATTTCTTTCACTGACCACAAATGTTGCAGCACAACTGCTGTTACTTGGCTTCGAAAACTGTCTTGATGTGCACTTCTAAGTAGTACAGCATCTTCTCCTCCACTGTCTGCGGCTCCTCTTCCTTCTAGGGAATAAGACTGGCTCTAGCTCCTTGGGTGCCAGTGAATAACTGGAAATTCTGGAACATTGTTACACAAGTAGCCAGTTGAAGCATGAACCAGGCATGCTTGGTGTTACGGTAGCTTCTGTCCTCTTCCTGGGAGAGCTTTAAAGATCCTTCATTTTACTGTGCATTTAAAAGGAGAAGTATATATATTTATATCCAACCTTGCCAGACTTTATTCTGCTGACATCAGAGGCTGCACTGTAGGCAAGTAGATACTTCTAAGCCTGTGCTGCTCACTGTACTCTAATGAAACTCATTAAGTCTGTCACTCACAGATACTTAGCATAATTAAAATAATAGTTAATGGTGTAAGTAAAAGTTAATAAATGAAATAAAAGTGAAAGGTATAAAATTTTAGGTAAGATTTCCATTTATGATTACATATAAAAAAATAACTTATTGTATCATCCCAACCATAGAACAGAGCCTCAAGGAGACTGCATGCCTTGCCATAGTCCCAGGTCTCAGTGGTGAGGAGAGAAGGCAGGACAGGGATCTGCTGCCTGCAAAGCCTACACCCTCCAACTGGCCATGTGGCCTCCTACACTGAGAGTAGACTCCTCAGTAGACTCTGCAGGCTTGTGCCTAGTGGATGAAATAAGACCCTGTCATCCTTCTGAGTTACAACTGGTGATTGCTAGCAACTTAGTGAGGAAAGACGTGGAGAAATAAAGTGTAACTAGCTGGGTGACTTTGATTGTAAACTGCAGAAGAATTATTCTTCTATAATACATTTACAGAGACAGTACACTTCATAGAGCTGTTACTCCTTATTAAAGGCAGCTAGGCAAAATGAACCATCACTCCTTCACTACTACCTGTCATCCTTCCCCCCCCACAAACACACGTATCTGTTTAGCCTAAATCTAAGGCGGTTTTAAAAACCAGTCATTACTTTCTTGGATAATGTGTTTAAAATGATGAGATACAATCAAAAAATTTTTTTAATCAAACAATAGAAAACATCTATCACATGGAGTAAAGATAAGTATTATATGTACTAGGGCACACTGCAAAATTTATGTCAATATGGGTGATGGTTAAAAAAAGGAAGACCAAATGCTGTTGTATGGTAACCAGCACCACACTTAGAACCACAGAGCGAAGGCACGTTCTGCTTCCGTGACACTGATGGACTCAGGCAGTGTGTGTGACAGGAGCTATTCTACCCAAGTAATTCTCACGTGGGCACTTTTTATACCAAAAAGACTGTACTTTTTTCCTCAAAAAAGTTTATTTTAGAGTGAGAACATGTCACTACTATTTTTAAATCCTGGTGCATTCAAGGTAAGTAGTCTTGGTACAGGATACAGCCAAATCATGATACCCTTCAGTGACTTTATACTGAGTCGCATACTTAATATAAAGGCACATTTTACTGAATAAAAAAATAAGTGTTAAGTTCTTGAGCTTTTAAATTAGAATTTCATAAAGTGCTTTTCTTAAAGTCTTATATATTATAGTAATTAAGTGGATATAATTTCCTTAACAAAGGCACCTTGAAAAGTATTGGCACATGGCGTTTTGTCTTGCCTTTTTTTTTTTTCTTTTTGGTAATTTCAAAGTTTCTTCACTTGTCTTCTCTTCTACTTCATTTAAATTTTCCTTAACAATTCATCATCTGAATAGCCAGCCCTGTTATATAATAAGGTGAACTTTAACTTGTCGCTTTAAGGGTCAAGTTTTAGGAGTTCAGCAATTTCTCTAGTGTATAAAGTGATTCTTAATGATTTAAAGAAAATTATATTCAAGTGGCAAATTTAGAGCCAATAGACTAATTCAGAGTCCATGATTTGAGATGGTGTTTTAAACACATGTTTTATCTCCAAGGTTTTCTGCTGTTTTCTCCGGACCATCTGGATGTAAGTTGATAGCTGTCACAGATATAACATTCACTTTATCCAACTGAAGAATTCCTCTGAAATACAAAAATTAAAATTAAATATTTCCTCTGTCTATAGTTTGGTAGTAAGATAGGGCTACTTCAAGGTTATAAGTAAATATACCTGGGGTTAGGTGCTTTTGCTTCATTTTATTTAGTTTATAATTGTTATACAAACTCTCTGAGTCCAAAGTTCACTTTAACCAAACTAACAGAGAGAATAAAAAGGTGTAAGAAGGGGCCGGCCCCGTGGCTTAGCGGTTAAGTGCGTGCTCTCCACTGCTGGCGGCCCGGGTTCGGATCCCAGGCGTGCACTGACGCACCGCTTCTCCGGCCATGCTGAGGCCGCGTCCCACATACAGCGGCTAGAAGGATGTGCAGCTATGACATACAACTATCTACTGGGGCTTTGGGGGAAAAATAAAAAAATTAAAAAAAAAAAAAAAAAAGTGTAAGAGGAAGTTCCTCATTTGGTACTGTAGGGAAGGAGAGGACTGGGCAGACAGAGCCCTAGATTTGCACAAGTTGGGCAAAAAGACTGGGCCGCAGCAGCTTTCTAAAGTGCTCCCCCTGGAATGCAACCTGACATCTTTAGACAGCATCTCTCCTTTGTTACTCAAGTACCTGACCAGGGAGGAGATCTTTGGATTGGATCCAAGACCTAGTATTGCAAATTCAACGTCATCCCAATCAAAACGTCAACAGAGGTTAGCTGTTGATAGAACTGAACAAGCTGATCCTCAAGTTCACAAGGGAGAAACTGCAAGAACAGCTGTGACCTTTTTTTTTAAAAAAGAACAATGGAAAGAAGAGACAGTTGCCCTAACCAGCTATCAAAGGTTTTATTAAAAGATTATAGTTAAAACCATGCTACTGGCACAAGAATGAACAAACAGATCAATCGAAGAAGCGAGTCCAGAAACAAAACTAATGTATACGGGGATTTAGTTCAGAACAGGGTAACATTCCAAGTCAATGGGCAAATTACTAATCGAAAAAGGGCCTCTGTTTGGAAAACAAAATCAGAACTCTAAGTCAAACTATACACAAAAGTGATGGTAAAAAATAAGTTTTAAGAAAACATGTGATTTTAAGATGGGAAAGATCTACTTAAGAAAAATTAGTAACCCGAGAAGCCATAGAGGAAAAGCAGGAATTACTCTGACCCCAAGTTTGAAACTTCTGTATGATATGGAATACCATAAAGAAGAGCAAAAGACAAATCGTAGTCTGAGATTAAAAAAATATGTCTGCAATACATATTACATATCGATAACAAAGGAGCTCCCACATATTGACGATTACAAAAGGCAATACAACTGATAAATGGGCAAAGGCTATAAATAGGCATGTCACAGGAGAAATATATACAGCCAATTGTCACAAAGATGCTAGACAGCTAGACCTAGGCTAGCAAAGATGCTAGTAAGAAAATGCAAATTAGAGTGAGATTACATTCCTGTCCACAGTAGCAAAAACAAAAAGGATTGCTATCAGGTTGTTGAGGAGATGTTAAATATATGTACCCTTTGACCCAGTAATTTCACTTTTAGGAATCTATTCTGCATAAATACACATGTGCAAAAAGATACATGTACATTTAAGAACGTCCACCAGAGCATTATTGGAAATAACATGAAATTGGAAATTACCTAAATGTCTAATGGAGGAATGGCTATATTATGGCATCTCCATGCTGTGGAACGCTATGCAGCCATAAAGAGAGTAAGTCAGCCTATATGTGTACTGATAGGAGAAGATCTTAAGCCCCTGGTTCCTAAACTGCACTGAGACTCTGGAGTGGCACAGCCGACTCACAGAGGACCACAGACTATTGTCCGTGCAATACCAGCTAGAGGGCAGTTCACGGCTTCAACATTAGACTGCTCTCCACGTTCCTTCCAATGAAGTCGTATCTTTGCAAAGCTGGATTTTTGGCAGTTACTGTGATAAAAAGCAAATGCTGTACAAAAACTAATACTGAACAGGAAATGAAGGTGGAGGTGTCGATCTGACTCCAAGATAAGATGTAGTGCCCTGTACCCACGCACATCCCATTAGTAAGTTAAGAACTAAATAAAATTATTTTTTCTTTCCTTTTTTTCTTCTGGCCTAGGTAAGGGCACCAGGAAGAATTACTGGCACACTAAGGGTGCTATGAACCAAGAAAGGTTGGGAACCTTTGTCAAAAGTGAATAAATCTGAGGGACAGTTAAGAGCCTAGGCTGATGATTACAATGACCTAGTCTACATTTATATCAATACCAGAATCTAGATAAAAGATGCACACCCAAACAGTTAACAGTGATTACCTCTAGAACAAGAATTGAACAGGGGAGTGAAGAGAGACCTTAACTTCACAGCTCTCTACACTGCTGTACTGACGAAATCGGTCCACAAAGTATCCTCACTGATAAAGTGTACTGCAAGTTTGGTGTTTAATTTTACATTGCATCTTTTCTCACAGAGGAACCCATGGCAAATAAAATTCACAACACTGTTTTCTATGCAGCTTTGCATAATAAAGTTCAAAAAAAGTTCTGAGCTTCCTGGCAGACAAAGGAAAAAGGAAGAAACTTAAGTTCCAGAATTGTCACTATTGGAAAGAGATGGGAAATGCGACTTCTGCGGAAGAAACCCAGACTCAGTGGGAGGGGCACTAGGACCTCTCAGCTCTGCAGGAGCTCTCCTTGCGCGTGGCTTTGCCCTTTGGCAGCCCTTGCAGGGAGGCACAAGCTCACTGTCACGATGAGGAGGGGAGTTCTGCAGGCCTCCGGACAAGCAGGCAGAAGAGCGAATGTCTCCACTGGGCCTGTTCCTGTGAACCCTGCGGTCTTTCCAGCACAGCACGACGTTCCGGCTAAGCCAGAAATCGTGGTCCCCTCCCTTCTGCTGATGCTTACTGCTACTAAGACAACTAAAAAGACTTATGGTTTAACGTGTGAAAAGGCTAACAATAAATTCATTTTAAAATTTATAAAATAATTTCTTATGGCTTAAAAAAAAATCAAGCTATACAGGATAAAAAGAAAAAGCCAGTCTCTCCACCCCTGCTCACGCCCACTCATTCGAGATCACTCATTTTGTCACTCCAGGAATTTTCTGTGCATCAATGTACATATAACACTTCTGTTTTACCCCAATGTGATCACACTGTTAGGCAGTTCTTTTCCCGTCTAATAGAGTTTGGATGTCTCTCCACCTCAGTGTGCGTACTACTTCCTTACAAGCTGCACAGGATCCTAGTGCCTGTTGAACCACCAGGCAGTTAAGCCCCCGCTGACAAACAATTCCGAGGTCTCCTCTCTCGCTTCTGTTTTCTGTTACAAGCAGTACCACAGTGAAGATCCTCCTAGTCTTCTAAAATTAACTTCACTTTAAACTGACACTCTGGGGTTGACAATACATAGTGAAGCCTCTCGTTGTGTCTCTCGCTTATTACACACATTCATTTTCCATTATAGATCACTGGTTCCTTTCTTCCTCTGATAGACTTCTAAGTTCTTGGAGAGTAGAGTTTGTCTTAACTCATATTTGAATCCCCAAGACAAGTGTCTTGATCGTAATAGATATCCAAGAAATTTTAATTTTGCTAAAGTTGGAAGATGACCTAGGAAAAAAAGGAGACATTATTTTCCCTCCCACTTGTCTTATCCTTCTTAATTTTTATATTTTCTACTCTAACATATAGGAAACAACTCAATTTTTAATCATTAACAATACTCATGTTGTTCCAAAAATAATAAATACTTACTTGTATTCACAAACTGGGAAAAGCACCTTTAAGATGGTTATTACCACAGCTGCTCCTATAATTCCAATCACCATGACGTTCAAAAACATAAAGAATACTGGGAAAACACTGCTCCAGAACCTACACAGATCTTTTCTGAACTTTTCCATCCACTGACACATCACCTAAAAAAAGGAGTTTTGATTAGACATGAAAGTTCCATTTGAGCTCTAAGAAACTTTAAAAATTATGTTCTAGTTCTGAGGTGATAATATATATTTTGATGGTAGTAGTGGTTCCATGGGTGTCTATACTTGTCAAAACTTATCCAACTCTATATTTTAAATAGTACATTTTAAAATGTACCTCAATAAATTTATAATTTTAAAAATTAAATTCTACGAACACAGGCACAGAAATGTTACTGTCCTTTACAATTATTTATACTGTTGTCTAACTACAAATCAAGTGCAAATAATTGCTAATTAACAAGAAATTAGGCTAGTCCATTTACACAAAATGGACTAGAGTCGACCACGTGTTTCCAATAGTTAGAGGACAAGGGAAGGAGAGAAAGACACACATATTAGTAGACACTGTGTACAAAACGTATTTCTATCCTTAGAGAAGAAACCAAGGCACGCATTGCACGGACTTGAAAGACAGTCTGTTCTTGGGCTGACTTGCTCTGAGGGAGGAGAGCAGACAGGGTGAGGGTGCTACAGCTCAGGCAGCAAGAAGTGACCCAGGTGTCTCCAGCAACCCAAAACAAGCGATCCCAATCTTCAGTGAGAACTTCTTCAAAGAGTCACCTCTGGACTCCTGGGAGACTAACCACAGACCTTGCTCATTTCAATGGAAATTATTGTGAGTAAGGGGACTACCTAATATCTACGGAGATATCAGGATACTCTCTCTGAACCCTGAATATCTTCCCAGCCAGCTGTATAATCGCATTAGTAACACATGAATACTTGAGAGGTGCCAATGCAATTGACGTGTGTACCCGTCTTATTTAATCCTTATACAACCACATGAGGTGGGCACTACCTTACAGATTAAGAGGGTGTCCCATTGTACAGATAAAGAAACTGAGGTTAGAGAGGCTAGGAACTCAGGATCACACAACTAGTAAGTGGCAGAACCAGGATTCAAACTTAGGAAGTCTGACTCCGGAAAGTACACTCTTAACCAAGTGTGCTCAGTCACCATACAAGGTCCTGGAAGCACCACGCACGTGTGTGCAAAAGGTAGGAGTCCCGGAATAAACAAATGCGGAAATGAGAAAAACTGTGGAACTAACAATCCCAAACAAAATGAAATCCAGTGCCTTGAGAATCAGTATCTGACTATATTCTTATTAAATGAAACTTGGAAAGGAAAATAGGAATAACTAAAAATATTATATTAAAACAGTGATGAGTCCATCATTAACAATGTTTCATACTTCTAATCCTTGTGGTTTCCACTTCATTTTAAATGCCATTTTCTTCATCATAACCATAAACCCTTGTACTATATAGATAATCCCAAATACCTGCGTTACCTTATAGGAAGATGGAGGCTCTGCTCTGAGAGGAGTCTCAGGTAATTTGCCAGGCAGAGCATCTTCATCTATGGTGGTTTCCACACTCCTGATGGGATACTGGCTGGTGGTCTGCAATGAACTAACACTTTCTACTGAGGAGGAAGAGCCAAGTTACCAAAACGCTAGGTGCATGCTGGGGTCTCGCCTACTAGTCCTAAGATTACTATAACAAAAACACCTAGGGTAATAAGAACACATATTTTGCCATGGGAGAAAAAAATAACATATGTGATTGTTCAGATTTAAATGCAAGAAAGGAGCCATAAACTAAGACAATTATAACAGAGCTACAGCAGTTATGATGCTAGCACATAGAAAGTCAGATTTTTACAAGTTCTATGTTTCAGTGGAAAAAATTGAATACTTCTGCCTCTAAATAAAGTTAAATGAATGATATTCTTATTACATATTTTGTGATGATTACCCCGAGGAAGAGTAGATAATTACAGGAAAATGTCATTATGCAATCAGCATGGGTCACATTTTATTAAGACTCAAAATAGACTCCTAAAGTCCTTAAACGGACATATCAAGTAATACATGTTATAAAGCATTTTTGAAAGAAGCTTACTTCCAAACATATTAACTATGATTAAAAAGCTACGAACTAGGGGCCGGCCCAGTGGTGCAAGCAGTTAAGTGTGCGCACTCCGCTGCAGCAGCCCGGAGTTTGCCAGTTCGGATCCCGGGCACGCACTGACGCACTGCTTGTCAAGCCATGCTGTGGCGGCGTCCCATATAAAGCAGAGGAAGATGGGCACGGATGTTAGCTCAGGGCCAGTCTTCCTCAGAAAAAGAGGAGGATTGGCATTAGATGTTAGCTCAGGCCTGATCTTCCTCATTAAAAAAAAAAAAAAACCTATGAACTAAAGAAATAATGTCCTTAATAGTTTAAAAAATGGTCTCTTAAAGTACCTTTTTTGGAGAGGTTAGGAAGGGTAAATAAAACGTCATTGTCTCGGGAAATAGAGTACAGCATGCTTTCTTCCAAAGGTAGGGTGTAGTTTGTATGTCTGAGTACTCCCTGGTTCTTAACTAAAATATCAATTTCAGTAACATCCTTTTGTTGAGCCTATGAAAAAAGTAAACAATCACTATTTAAAATAGCGGCACAACTCCACGAGAATTTGAAATTGAATTTTCCTCCCTGATTTCTGTAACTAAAAAACATGTCCTGTTCACATGATTCCTCTTTATTTCCCCAGACTTTGAGGCATTTAATTTGCATCTTTAATAATATTTCTGTGTGCGGTAGCACTCATGATCATAAGCTTGCTCTCAGTTCCATTTCATTTACTTAGAGGGACTCAGCCAGGGGAAACGGTAGCAGAGCCACAAACCAAACTCATTCTCTTCACTTGCTTGCTCTGTTTAATGAAGTTCATAATATTTTAAAGTTTTATAAACATTTATATGATCAGTTTTTTAAAAATTAAGACTTCAAATGCTAAACAAGTAAAGGCTAAAACAACTACAAAATTCTAAATGATTGGCTACAGGCAACATTAGGGTACCTTTCTTCCTTATCAAATCAGAAATAAGTAGGAAAATAATTGTACACACGCACAATACTGAGCACAAATCTTTACAATGTAATTCCCAGTTAACAAGCACACTATCTTACTTGTTTCCCGTCAATCTCTACCACCTCTTCCTGAATGACAATTAGTTGCAAACTGGAACCAGACGTCATGGGCCACTCGTGAACCAAAATCCTCACACTGACAATTCCAAAATAATCTTTTTCCTCCAAATTTTCCAGATTTTCATTCTTCACTATAAAAAAAAGTAGTGACAGCTTTGAACAAAAAATGCCACCCAATCTGTTACTGAATTTGATTATTTTGATGACATTTACATGGAACAAGACAGTTGTACATCAATTTCTTTGCCTTTTTTTTTTTTTTTTTTGTGAGGAAGATCAGCCCTGAGCTAACATCTGCCAGTCCTCCTCGTTTTGCTGAGGAAGACTGGCCCTGGGCTAACATCCGTGCCCATCTTCCTCTACTTTTATATGGGACGCCGCCACAACATGGCCTGACAAGCGGTGCGTCGGTGCACGCCCGGGATCCGAACCTGCAAACGCCGGGCCACCAAGAAGCAGAGTGCGCGGACTTAACCACAGAGCCACCAGGCCGGTCCCTCTTTGCCTTTCTTCATCTCTGACCTCATCAATGTTTCAGATTTGTAAAAACAAAGACAAATCCTCAAAATGCTCATAGTCATTTGAAAAGGGAAAAATGCTTCATGGTCTTTAGATTTTGTACAAAACAGCACAGTAGCACCACTTTTCTATTCTTTCACATAGGTTGTCAGTGAGGGACGAACGTGGCATAACTGTTTACAGAATTACAAAGCAGGCCAGAAGACACAGCCAATTCCACATTTTAGCAAAGCAAGCACCTTTATCCATCCATTCCTTCATTCACAGAATCCAGCAACAGAAGGAGCCCAAGCAGTAAGAACACTGAGTTTTTGCTCAATCCTTTCCCCCATAAGTGACTTGTTACTGTTGGAGAGGGTGGGAAAGCGGAAGAGGGTGGATGATGGGGTAGGACGAGCTACTGGCCGTGTTCCTCTCTAGCCAAGAACCCCCTCCCAAAGCAGATGGAGGTGTGGCATAGCAGCTACAGCTGGTTGATGCAGCCAGTGGCTACTCTGCTAAGGCAAAAAGCGCTAGAGAAAAAGACAAATAAGCATAAACCAATGATTCTGCTGCAAAAGGAGTGTTTAGTTTCTGTCCAACTGTTATCGTCTGAGGATTATTTGCCAAAAAGGAACCCAGATGGATATTGTGCATGCAGACCCAGCTGTGTAAACAGGGCAATTCCCTTTATCTGGAATGTTCTCTACTACTCACTCTCCCTCTATCCATTTTTAACAAACTCCTACTTAGGTAGTTCTAGCTACCATACCCCTACAATGCTGAGACCATGACTTTCTTTTAAAAGCACTAACTTTCCTGCAGTGTAGCTCTTCATTTATAAACCCGTCTCCTCAACTAGGCTGAGTTCCTTGAGAGTATGCATCTAGTTTATTGTTCTATAGCTTGGTTAAGCACTGATTCCATCCAGAATTATAAACACATAATTTAAAATAAATATACCATCATAACTTATCAATAATGTTCACATACCTGGTCTAGTGGTTCTAAATCCTAACTATGCATCAGAATCAACTGGGGAACAGTCCAGATGCCAGAGCCTCACCCTGATCTTCATAAATCAAAATCTCGGGGGGGTTAGACTAACATTTGTACATTTTTAAGCAGGTACAGACATTTCTATTGAGAACCAAGAGACCTAACCTTTTAGCTCAATCTAAGTCTTTACAAAACTGTTTGTCCCTGACTTCTCTGTTTCTGTTAATAAATCCACCCTTCTCCAAGCTACCAAGGACATAAGTCACTAGGTTACCTCTGACTTCTTTACCCTCATCCTCTGTATCCAGTCAGGTGCTTCCTCTGGGGCATTCCAGCTCCTAAGTATCTCTTATATATGTCCTTTCCATCTCCTGCCTACCTCCCACCCAATACCTAGTCCATTAACTACTTACTATTGCAACCTAACAATCCTCCCCCTTTTTTTTTTTAATTTTATTTATTTTATTTTTTCCCCCCAAAACCCCAGTAGATAGTTGTATGTCATAGCTGCACATCCTTCTAGTTGCTGTATGTGGGATGCGGCCTCAGCATGGCCAGACAAGCGGTGCGTCGGTGCGCGCCCGGGATCCGAACCCAGGCCGCCAGCAGCGGAGCTCACGCACTTAACCGCTAAGCCACGGGGCCGGCCCAATCCTCCCCTTCTTTAATCCCTCCCCCACCTTCAACCACACAACAGTGCCCCAGTAATCTCACTCACACACCTTCAGTGGCAGCCCTATGACTTTTGGTAGTTCTCTGAATGGTCCTTCTTAGGCTCCTGATGATGGCACTGTCGCTCCTCTCTCGAGTCTGCCTAACCTCCCTCACATCCTCTAAGGCTCATAACTAAAACTTTCCCCTCTCATGAGCCCTCTCAGGGTTTTCACTGACTGTGTACCCATCGGTATCCCTCACAGAACAGTAGGCTCCTTGTCAGCATGTCCGCCTGCCCAAAGGCTAGTGCACTGGGGCACAAGAGAAAATGCAGTCACAGAAATACATCAAAGTGCTGACTCCGAAGCCCCCAAATCTGGTACCTCTGCTGTAGAGTAAAATTAAATCAAAAACAACGAAAGCCCTTTACATTCTGACTTTCCCTACGGTGGAAGGCAGCTTTCAAAAGTGGCTCTCAGTGACCCTTGCCCCCTGGCATTCATGCCCTTGTGTAATTCCCTCTTCCTGAGTGTGGGCTGGACCTCATGACTGTTTCTAACAAACAGAACACAGCAAAAGGGACGGAATGGCACTTCTGTGATTAGATTACATAAGATTGTGACTTCTGTCTTGCTGGTACTCTCTCTCTTGCTGGCAGTCTCATCCTCTCGCTGATAAAGCCAGCCGCCACATTGTGCGATGCACTACAGAGAGGCCCAGGTGGGAGGAAACAAGGAAGGCCTCCACCCAGCATCCTGTGAGGAACGGAGGCCTCAGTCCAACAGTTCACAAGGAACCGGACCCTGTCAACAACCACACAAGTGAGCTAGGAAGCAGAGCTTTCCCAGCTGAGCCTTAAGATGACTGTGTCCTTGCGAGAGAGCCAGAGCCAGGGCACCCAGCTAAGCCACGCTCAGATTCTTGACCTACAGGAACTATGAGATAGCACTGTTAGAGGCTACTAAGTTTGGGGTTAAGTTGGTACCCAGCAATAAATAACTAGTACACTTACCAAAGAAGAAATTTTTTAAAAGAATTAAGGAAAGAAGACTTTTCGTTACTGTTACATTTAATGTTTTGAAAATTCCTGTAACTGATAAGATGGGCATTTACTTCAGCTATCAAAGAAATAAACTCTGGGCAACAACTAGGATGACCAGAATGATGACTGTAACAAATGGAGCAGCCAGGCTGCACTCCATGTCAAACTGCTAATGAATACAGCATCGACGGAATTATTATGTAAACCAGTAACTGCACTTCTGTTCCTAGCTATGATGGATTAGCTTGTAGTACACCAGCTCTCTCACTGAGAACTACTAGAAAAGATGTAAAAAAATAAACACACACACACACACTCAAAACCCACACCTGTCTAGAGGCATAAGAGCTAAAAAACAGGCAACACCCCACAAGGCACCTGCCAATTCCCAAGGTGAAGAGGTAGAGAAGCTGGAAAGCTGAGGTGAAAACAATGACTACGAGGCAGAGAAGCTAAACAGAGCTTTTATCAGCCTCATGCAGCTGCGGGTAAAATTCAGTTTAGGGCACAAAGGTATCCAGGATCCTAGACAAGATCCTAGAGAAGAGGGAAGCATCAAGTAAGCCAACAGTCAATGCAGTTCCCCCACCGAAACAACCGCTGATTGGTAAGTGGGCTGGGCTAAGAAACTGTGCATAGACCTAGGATACTAAGAAGTTAAGCTGAACTTCTGACAGACTCATGATGGTGGGGAGTTTGGGGCCCCCAAACCGGAGGGGCCCTGGTAAACACCCCAAGTTTTCACTTGGGACCTATGAAGAGCCACATCTGAGGAATGACAGTGAATGAGAAATAGACCCAGCCTCCCAAAGACAGAGTCCAGCCTTCAACCAGCTCAACCCTTGATTTAACAATGAAGGCGCTCTGTGCCTTATTATCATGATCCCCAGGGACTAAAGCAAATCCTCTTTGGAGGAGTATAATATCATCCAGAGCCTTTACAATTTTTCATATACAATATCAAAAATAATAATACACAGGAGGAGAAGGATCAAGAGAAAAAAATAGATCCAGAAGGGTTCAAGAAATTGAGTGGGCAGACATGAACTTTAAAGTTACTGCAAGTAATAGGTTCAAGAAAATAGATGATAAAATGGAGAATTTCACCAGATAACTGTAAGCTATTAACAACAACAACAAAAAAGAAATGGAAATCCTAGAACTAAAGTCCAATAAATGAAATTTACTCAATTGGACATAGGTGATGAATTTGTGTGCTGCAAGGATGGATAGAAAAAAACAGAAAAGAGCATAAAATACATACGGAACGTTGTGAAAGGGTCAAACGTATGTGTAAATGAAAACCAAGAAGAGAATAAGAGAGGATGGGGAAGTTGCATTTGTTGAAAAGATAATGGCCAAAAATTTCCCAAAACAGACAAGAGACATCAAGTCACAAATTAAGAACCCCACACCTAGGCACATCATAATAAAACTACTGAAAAACAAAGACAGAGAAAACACCTCAAAAGCAACCAGAAAAAACCCAGAAAAATAATATACTATCCTTAATGGGGCAATCAGACCTACACTGATTCTCAATAGAAACTACAGAAGTGAGACGACAATGGAACCAGTCTTAAAGTGCTATTTTCACATCCAGTAGAAATATCCTCCTAAAAGGAAGGCAAAGTAAAGATGTTTTCAGACAAACAAAAGCTCATATAATTCATTGCTAACAAATCTGCACTACAAAAATCTAAGGGGAATTCTTTAGGCAGAGGGAATATGACCCAAGGGGAACACAGATATTCAGGAAGGAATGAAGAACAATGGAAAGGGTAACTGTGAGGGTCAACAAACATAAATATGGGCCTACAGAAAACAGGAAGAATAATTATGCTGCACGGGGCTTAAGAACACAAAAAGTTAAAATGCACGACAATAACAACACAGAAGCAGAAAGGGAACAAATGGAGTTGAAGTGTTCTAAGGTTCTTGCATTATTTGGGAAATGATGAAAGTACTAGTTTATTGATTGCCAGGGTAACCATTAAAAGAATAGTAAAATCACATAAGAACCAACAAGATAGAGGGGAACGATGAAACAAAAAATAAATAACTGAGAAGAGGGCAAAAAGGAGAAGAGAAAGGAACATCAAAGAGGTTGGACCCAAATAGGAGACAAACAAAATGAAGATCTAAATCCAAATATATCAGTTATCACATTAACATAAATAAATTGATAAATAAATGGTGGTCTCGTGATTAAGATTCGGCGCTCTCACCACCATGGCATGGGTTCGTTTCCTAGTCAGGGACGCACACCACCTGCCTGTTGGTTGTCACACTGTGGTGGCTGCACGTGGCTGAGATGCTGAAAGCTGTGCCACCAGTATTTCAGATACCAGCAGGGTCACCCATGGTGGACAGGTTTCAGCAGAGCTTCTAGACTAAGACAGACTAGGAGGAAGGACCTGGCCACTCGCTTCTGAAAAAACTGGCCGTGAAAACCCCGTGAACAGCAGTGGAACACTGTCTGATGTAGCACCAGAAGGTGAGAGGATGGGGTAAAAGGACCTGGCAGGGTCCTGCTCTGCTGTCCACAGGGTCACTAGGAATCAGAATCAACTTGAAGGCACTAACAAAAAAAATAAATTAAAATTCCAATTAAAAGACAGATTGATAGACTGAATTAAAAAAAAAAAACCCACAAGTATATGCTGTTTATAAGAGATTCATTTTAATTATAAGGATCAAGAAAGACTGAAAGAAAATGGAAAGATACCATGTTAACAATTCACCCCCCCTCCCCTCTGCCTGGCCAAAAAGCAGTTATTGCTAAAATAATACAGATAAAGCTGATTTTAAGGCAAGAACTTCACTAGCGATAAAGAAGGACATATTATAATGATAAAAGACTTGATCCACCAGGAAGACACAGCAGCTCTAAATCTGTATGGATTTAGTTATGTTGTGTCAAAATATATAAAGAAAAAATTGACAAAACTGAAAAAATAAATCTACATAGTGAAGATTTCAACACGCCATTCTCAGTAATTGATAGAGCAAGCAAGCAATCAGCAATTCCATAAAAGATTGAAGACGGTCACTAAACGTGACCTGACATACACAGAGCATCATATCCTACTAATTACATAATGTACTTTCTTTTCAAGCACACACAGAAAGAAACATCTACTAAAACTGCCCTCATGCCATAAAGCAAGTCTCTAATTTAAAGGGTTAAAATTATACAGAGTATTTCTCTGATGACAGAGGTGGAATCAGTAAAAAAAGAGTCTCAAAATGTTTGGAATTAAGCAACATACTTCTAAATGGCCCAAAGGGCAAGGACCCATCACCACAAATAAGTAGAAAACACTCATGAACCGAACGACAATGAAAATATACAACAAATCAAGTGCAGAATACAAGTGCTTAGAGAAAAATTTACTGCCTTAAATGCATATACTAAAATAGGTAATAAGAATACTATACATATTTCTCATTTTCTTTATTTCATTCAAATAATACGGTACATTCCAATATAACATATTTGCTTGTCTTTAAACAACTCAAGATTTTAAAAGGTTAAAAAGAAAAATGTTATGCAGACATAAGGATGGAAGACACTGAAAACTAGAGAATCAGACAGACAACTCACTTTTCTCTTTATTTTGTATAATTGTGATAAGCACTCCTCTGAGATTTTGCCTTTTGCTTGTATATCTCCATTTACTACCACTATGCACATTCTTACATTGATATCAACCTAGAAGAAATGCAGTTCCGAATAACACCAATCTCATGCAAAAGAAAATGTGACTATGCGAGGAATAATCAA
The DNA here is from genome assembly GCF_057802395.1 of Ceratotherium simum simum. Lineage (NCBI taxonomy): Eukaryota > Metazoa > Chordata > Mammalia > Perissodactyla > Rhinocerotidae > Ceratotherium > Ceratotherium simum. The sequence goes on along the minus strand of NC_141937.1, from coordinate 26,512,839 downwards.
TGTAAAGTAGGAATAGAGTTTTAAACATATTAGCGTTATTATATACTCCAGTAATGACATATATTAATTTAAAATGAAAATAGAGACCATCAAAGAATCGTGTTTCACTAATTTAGTAGTATTAAAAACAGAACAATTATGGAAATAATTTAGCAGTACTCACCTATCAAAGTCTGGCAGCTGACTCGGGTTACCCCACTATTTACAGGGAGGTCATTTACATAGACCTGTCCACTCTCATAGGTTATGTTAAGAACAACCTTAAAATAAAGCAGCATATACATTAATTCCAATGGTTCATAAATGATGACAAACTCTTCATGTCAAAAATACATTATATAACTAAATTAGATGTGTAGGTAAAAATAAAATAGGCTGCATAAGACTTAGTTAAGTGATATATTAAAAACATAATCAAGAGCCAGCCTTGACGGCCTAGTGGTTAAAGTTCGGCACTCTCACCACTTTGGCGGCCCGGGTTCATTTCCTGGTCATGGAACACCACTCCCGTCTGTCAGTTGCCATGCTGTGGTGGCAGCTCACATAGAAGAACTAGAAGGACTTACAACTAGGATATACAACCATGCACTGGGGCTTTGGGGAGGGGAAAAAAAAAAAGGAAGATTGGCAACAGATGTTAGCTCAAGACGAACCTTTGCCTGCAAAAAAAAAGAAAAACAAAATATAATCAAAAGGAGACAAACCTGTTCTTTAGATACCTCTCCATCATCTTTCAGGGTAGTTACATTAATTCTGATGCTATCCTGCAAAACAAACATTATATAAATTGGATAGCTACGCATTTCACAAACTGAGAATAAGAATAACTCAGTTCTTTTTCTTTTCCTCCATTTATTGTATAATCACTTATGACAACATTAAAAGAATACTTTTAAAAACCATCATTTCAGGCTGGCCTGGTGGCGCAAGTGGTTAAGTGCACGCGCTTTGCTGCGGCGGCCCGGGGTTCGCTGGTTCGGATCCCAGGCGTGCACCGACACACCACTTGTCAAGCCATGCTGTGGCGGCATCCCATATAAAGTGGAGGAAGATGGGCACAGATGTTAGCCCAGGGCCAGTCTTCCTCAGCAAAAAGAGAGGAGGATTGGCAGATGTTAGCACAGGGCTGATCTCCTCACAAAAAAAAAAAAAACCATCATTTCCATTTTTACAGCCTTTTTTATGCTCTTATTCACAATTCCAATTTTTCATAATCTATATACTTTTTCCATTTAATTATGAAATATATCACAAATATCAGCATAATATGCAAATATAGAGTTTAAAAGAAAAGATTAATATTCATGTACCTACTACCTAGATTAAAAACTAGAAGATCATCCACACTTAAAAGTCTCCTGCCTGATCCTCTGTCAGATTCCCTATATTGTCTTCCATGTTAATCATTTCTTGCTTTTCTTTATAGTTTTACTACCTGTGTATCTCTCTCTACAGTATGTTTAGTTTTATCTGTTTCTGAGCTTTCGTAAGTGGAATAACATTGTGTGTATTCTGCTGGAACTTCTTTTATTTAAAATTGTTGATGCATGCAGCTGAGAACATTTATTTACAATGCTGTGTAATATTCCATCAGATGATTACCAATTTACTTATTTCCCCCACCATCAATGGACATTTGAGTTCTTTCCAACTTTTTTTTCATAAACAAAGTTTCTCTAACTCTTCTTAAATGTGTCCCCTAGTACCCGTGGACAAATATGTGCAGTGCACAGTTTTAGTGCCTCTCAAAGTATGCCAAAAGCAGTCTACTCAAATATTTAAATTTATTAATGACATGCTTTACACAGAAAAGAAAGCACTATTCTAAGTGTTCAGGGTCACAGGAACTACAATTTGTCATTTGTAAATCAAATTCTTTCCTAAATTTATTCACAGACAGACACTGTTATCCTAGAATAAAAAAAATACTCCTCTCATAATATTGTATATCAACTATACTTCAATTTAAAAAAAATAGGGGGGCCAGCCCGGTGGCGCAGCAGTTAAGTGGGCGCACTCCGCTTTGGCGGCCTGGGCTGCACTGACACACCGCTTGTCAAGCCATGCTGTGGCAGCATCCCATATAAAGCAGAGGAAGATGGGCACGGACGTTAGCCCAGGGCCAACCTTCCTCAGCAAAAAGAGGAGGATTGGCATCGGATGTTAGCTCAGGGCTAGTCCTCCTCACACACACACAAAAAAACCTCTTCTCAAATACTTTTTCCTTGGGGTATTCTTAACTTTGAAAATAGGAAAATTATTCATAAACATCAAAATAACATACAAGTGTATTTCTTGGCACCGTGAGTAACCCCAACATTTTATATATTTCTAACAAACGAGAGAATAAGACTGAGGTGATTGTATGAGGTTGGCTTGATTCCAGGGACAACTCACAGGACAGGATTCTAAGGTGGAAGGCCCATCCCATACATTTAGGCTGACTGTGGTACACTTCCCAACTCCCATAGCCGCCTAGGAGGCTTTCAGACTAGTGACTCCTCAGAACCAGTCCCACTTTCTCCTGGCTCCCCTAATCTAGAATCAAGCATGGGCTAGATGAGAATACACTCATCTCTAGAACAAACCAACATTCAATGAGCAAGCCATCAGGTTGGTCACTGTATTGTTTTGCGTCCAAATTCCAGCCAAGAACTCCCCTTTTCAAACCAGAGGATCTGTTAACTGTAGACTGTTGTTCTTCGAACAGCCCAGAGATAACCCTCCAATGACGGTGTTGTAAGAAACCTTTTTATAGCTTCTGCCTTTCGGCAGTGAACACACACTACACTGTTAGTAATTTACTGCACTTCATCTATCACTTGCCTAGTAGAATATGGAGTTTGTAAAAGACAGTCAATAGACACTAGGACACTGTCACTTCCCAGAGAACCAAATTCAATTAAATTCTTCTTGGTCCTTCTGAATGATCTCATTTCAGAGGAGACTCTCTCATCCCTTAATGCCTCCTGACCCAGCGTTTGGAGCCAGGTCACATTTCTTGCTCTTCCCGAGAGCCTCTGACTGAACTGGAAGTTCAGGCTTGTGAGCCAGGGCACAGATACTTAGCGAGTGGGTGGAGGAACTGAAGTTTCTCCCTGCCCATTTTTAATCCTTCCACTAAATTCCTTCCCTCACAAGATGCCCATGTGGGAAACAATGGCTTCCTAAGGATAAAGGTAAGAGATAGCTGGTTTAAAATAAATGAGTAAGTCTGAGGGTAATATATGGAATAAATATTCACACATACAAGAAAACGTGTCCTGTGGATGCCTCTCTTTGGTGACCAAGTTATTTCAACGTTAGAAGAATGTACTCTAAAAATTTTTATTATTTCGCAATCTCTGTAACCTCAATTTCTGACAACTGCATATGTAAAGAAAACAGAAAAACGCTTACAATCCAATAAATCTGAGTCACTGAGAGGATACAGGGAGAATTTTCCTGACTTCAACCAGTTTTCTAACATTTAGATCAGGCTGGATACAAATCTGGACAGGTGAACAGATATGCAATAAAGTATAGTAAACTGTAAACGGTAGTCTAAGTTTGTACTATTCAATATGGTACCCCCTAACCACATGCAGCTATTTACATTTAAATTAATTAGAAAATGTAAAAAATTCAGTTCCTCAGTCGCACTGGCCACCGTTCAAGCGCTCAGTACCCACAGGAGTCTAGTGGCTACTGCAATGGAGAGAGCAGACACACCGTCACTGCACGCAGGTGCACTGGACCACACTCATCTAACACGGGTGACCACCGGAGAGTTCTTTCAGATGTTCTCTCCATGCCAAAACTTCCATGAAACACTGAAAAATATTTAGACCAAGAGGCTTCAGCTTCCCACATACACATTTCCAAGGAATGAGATTCTCCTTTTAGCTGCTCAACATTCATTCAATCTACACAATTCTGAATTTAGATCTGGACTTTCCAAAAATGGAATGAAGGCCTAGAAGGGAGAACCGAAATGATGAACTAAGAGCCCACAGTACGGAACCTGCAGTCAAAATGCATTTTTCCCAGATTACAGGGACAGGCTCAAAGGTCTTGTGGATTCACAGGCGACTAGGATGAATCTTTAAAATCTGGAAAAAGGGAAAGCGACGTCTTTCCAAAACTTTAGGAATGACTTCATTTTTATGTGGTCTCTTGGTGTTTGCCTGTCACATTCCTATTTTTGACCAGTCGCAACTGCGGTCCACGTACAATGTCAGACACAAGTGGTTCTCGGGGCTTGCACTGTTGTGGCTTCTTGGAATTGCCCTAGCAGAACTGAAACCCAGACATGCTCGTTACTTTTTTACCCAGGGAGAGCGATGTCCTAACTCCAAAACATCAAAAGTTAACAAGTGACATTTATGGTGTCCGTCACCCCTGAACTTAGAATATTCAAGTCTTGACGAGTAAGAGAAGGAGGACCTATGTCTTTTCTTTTCGTGCTGGGAACACCCGCATTTTAACAGCTTCCAACTTTTGCCTACCACACACCCAGCTGATGAAAGGCGAGTGCGGGTCTAGGTCGGCACGAGTCCACTGCAAAAACGATGAGAACGGCCTCCGTTGAGCACAAGCGGGCAACGGGTCTGACCTCAGCGGCCTCGGCAGCACCTGGAGGGCTCGCTGAGACAGCCGGGCCGCCCCCCGCATCTGAGAGGCGTTTCTGGCGGCCCCAGCGGACGCCGGAGCGACTGTTCCTCCGCGCCAAGATGCACTTCCAACACCCCAAGGGGACCGGGTGCGGTGTCGCGAGCCGCCTGCCCCGCGGCCCCTGCCCCGCGCGCCCGCGGGGCGTCCTCCCGCCGCCGGGCAGACGGGCGGCCCGGGCCCGCGCCCGGAGCAACCTCCGCGCGTCCCGAGCGCGGCCCCCCGCAGCGCCCGCTGTCCGGCCGCCCCGGACGGCGCCATGACGCAGGCCGCCGCTCGCGGCCGCACTCCGACGGCGACTGCCGGGGCCGCGCGGGGCTCACCACACCCCCGACCCCTCAGACGCCCGCCCGCCCCGCGGCCCCGTCTTCTTGGGGGCTCCCCACCCCCCGGAGGCCCGCACCCGGCCGTGGCCCGCGGGCCCGCAGAGGGAGGCGTCGACGGGGACACCGCTGCCCCGCGGCTCCGGCCGGGCCTCCGCGGCGGGTCGGGAGGGGAGCGGAAGACCAGCGCCCGCCGGCCCTACCTGCGGGGCTCCGGACGGCGGCGGCGGCTCAGGGGTGCCCGTCGTCAGCCGCACGGCGGCCGGCAGCGCCGCGAGCAGGAGCAGCCGGAGGGCGAGCGGAGCCCGCGGACGCCCCTCCATCTTGTCAGGCCGGCGGAGGCGGCGGAGGCGGCGCCTGGAGGGCCGGGGCGGGGCCGAGCCGGCTGGAGGGGCGGGGTCTGGACGGGGCCTAGTGCTTAGGGGCGTGGCCTGTGGCGGGGCGGGGCCGAGACGCCTGGGGGCGGGGCCGCAGGGCCGAGCCGTCTGGAGGGGCGGGGCCTGGAGCGGCGGCCCGAGGGGCGGGGCCGGGCGGGGGCGAGCCATCTGGGGGCGGGGCCTGGAGGGGCGGGGCGAGGGCGGGGCAGGCCCGGGAGGGCGCGGGGAGCCGCAGAGGTTTGAAGCTCCGGGGAGAGCGGGCTGTGCACGCGCTTCGCGGCGCAACGTTGAGGGGCGGAGTCAAGTCAGGGGAGGTCTGATTTAGTCCTTGGACCGGCGCTCTGGGTTGGAGAGGGTTTGTCTGTCTGATGGACTGTCTACCGTTTATGCACATAGCTGTGTCTCTGTGTATACATTTACATAGATATCTATACATACGTATAGATTTACGTACATATCCAGAAAATGAAAATAGTGGTAATAAATCAGAACTCTATTGGACGTTAAAAATAAGATATATCACGTTTAGAGGGGAAGTTTTATTAAATCGGTAGTTCTCACCCTTGGCTGCAGCATGGGAATTGCCTGGGCAGTTTTAAAAATTACTGATTCTGGGGTCTTCCGGGGCACCTGAGTTTCTGATTTAATTAGTCTGGGCTGCGGTTCGGACACTCGGTAGTTTTTAAAGTTCCCCAAGTGATTTATTTGTGCCAAAGTTGAGGATCAACCACGCATTACACGTTCAACATTCAGCGGATCACTGGTGGCGGCCTGGAACATTCTCAACTGGAAGGCGGTCCACCTGGGCTCTCGGGGCCATTCTAGTTAGTTTCTTAATCTGCAAAATGAAGATGATAGACTTTTCTTCCCCCTTTCAGCCTTTAAAAATATGTCTATTTTGAACCCCTCTAAAGCAGAGAATGCCAAGAAATTCAGGCGTTTCCGATTAACAGAATTCCATGTTGATTGAGAAGTACTTGGAGACGTTGCCATTCAAGAAGAATAAGAAATATTTAGTTTTTCTGTAAAATAAGGCTTTTGACATGAAAAAGAACACAAATCTCTGTTTCTCTCAGCCTCTCTTCCTCTTTTATCAACCCCTCTCCCCATGCCTGCTTTTTTAGCTAGACTACAAAATCTTTGGCCAAAATCTTTGTGGCATAGACTATGAAATCATTCAGTTAACTTCTTGCCTGCTGTGAGACTCCCAACAACGTTATTCGCTTGCACTTAGTTTCTGCAATGAAGTCCCACCCATTCTGGGTTCCATCTGCAACCACTCGCCTTTTTCATTCTATTTCAGACTGCTGGGACTAAAGACGCATCCACACGACATAGGTGGATCCGTATAATTTGAATTAATAATATATGTTTAACGTTCCAAAGTACATTTATATGAAAAAGTAGTTGGGGAAGGTGAGGCATTTCCCAGTAAAGCCCCCCATAGTCTGACCATCTGTTATTCTTTCACTTGTCTGTCTCCTCAGCTAGCTGTGAGCTCCAGAGAGGGCAGTGACCAAACATTAAAGTTTGAAGCCTGCTAGAGTAGGGGGTTGTTGGATAAATAATGGCTCAGTAATTGATCTTGTTTGATAATCAACAATTTTACTATTCCGTATGACATGGTTCTCTTTAGGCCACTCTTTTACTATATGCAAGCATGAACACCATAGATATTCCTATTAAAATGATCCATCATTTGAAGCAAACACTGTATCTACCACAACTCTGATCAGTTATAACAAAGCTTTAAACAAACCTCAGTGCAGGGTTCCACTCACTTGTCATCTGTTGGAAGACTTAGCTTGATATACTCAGTCTTCACATTAATCTGTAAAACAAAAAACAGAATTATATTGGCAAATAAATCCCTCAATGTTAGTACAGCGTGAACTTGGATTTTCTTTTGAGTCCACTCACATCAGCTTGATTTCTTTAATCATGAAACCTATCCAGAAGAGTTCTGTTTGCCTATAGAAAGCCAGTGTGTTTCTGTGTACATTAGATGCTTTATGTTCCTTGAAGATAATCTTTCATATAGCAGAAGATATTCTAAAAAATTTTAATACCGTAGAAAACAAAGTATATAATATGCATGAAAAATACATCTTTATTCTCACACCAAATAGTATTCTTTGACTCCAAACTTTGATATATTTCCTTTTTAGCAACTGATTTCGTTATTATTTTCATCATTCTCACGATCAAAACTTGAACTCCTCTTTTTCTATAATTCAAAAGCAGGCTTGACACCAAAGGGAAATCTGGGGTGTAATCTGGATCTGTTTGCAGTTTCTGGGAGAGTGAGTCACTGCACTTCTATTGTAAAACAGTCTACTCCATTATTTTCCGGAGTTACTCAATTATATATTTTTGAACTTCCTTGAAGACACCCAGGAAATGGTAAAAGGGAGAGCAAGAAGGAAAGATAACCGTTTTACATCTCCAAAGTTACTCACAAATTTTATCTTATTTTTCTTCTATTTTAAAACTGCTTTTCCTGCATGCTTCTTGTTTGTGTATTTAGAAATGAATTTCATTGTACTTGTGATAATAAGTGATGCTTCTGGTATGAAGAACAACTAACTCATAGAAATATCATCATTGTAGCAGCCAGCATTTATTGTGTTAAATGCTTGATATATATTATTTAAACCTCACAACAACCTAATGACGTGATTACAATTTATGAACCCATTTTTTATATACAAGATAGAGATTTATAGAGATTAAACTTTTTGCCCTGAGTTACAGGACAGTAAGTGATGGAGCCATGGTTTTTAACTCTGGCATTCTAAATTAACACATTCTATTGGTTCATAGTAAAAGTTTAAAAAAGTAAAAGTCATAATTTCATTTCATTTGTTTTTATATGTTTTTAGAGATTACTACAAAACATTCCATTCATTGACTTTCTAAAAACATGAGCTGGATTGAGAGAAATGGAGAAACAGGAAAGTGGGAGATCTTTGCCTCCTTCTCCACCACAACTGGAGGCAGAGTGGCCCCGGGACCAAAGGGCAATCCCTGCTTCCCCCTCTCCCAGTGAATTGGTTCCAGCAACCTGAAAGTGTGCAGAGACATCTGTACCCAAGGATGTTAAAAAGCGCACTGTAAATTAGTGTTTGGTTGGTACCCTCATAAAAATTCTGAAAATAAAAGATTAAAGTAAGCATCCTAGGCATAAGAGATATTATTGGATTTCAAAACAATAGAGCATCTGTGACAAATATTGCAAGAAGCATTAAATGGTGGAGGTAGAAGTCACTTTGAGAGTCATTTAGGGATGATTTCATATTCGGTAATGCAGATAAGCAGGTAATATTTTGTGGTAAGGTCCCATTTTCATTTGTCTTCTTTGACCTTTCAAGACTTGTTAGAATGGAAGAGGCCTCCACGTGGAAGTGTTACTGTACAAAATTGGAGTTCTCTTGACCAATGTGCATAAACAAGCCAATTTATTATGGTATCAGCCTTTGGGAAAAGAGATCAGTTTTATTCTGCAAGATGGTCCTGCAGGGAGACAGGGGGCATGTGCCCTCAGATCTGTCTCCCCGATTCAGAATTTGGGGCAAAATTTAAGAGGTTAGGGACAACAGGCTGACATGCAGAAACGCTGGCAAGACAGATTTTGATTGGTGGGCTTCAAGCATTTATGGTAAGGTTCTAAGCATTTATGATGAGGTTCTAAACATTTATGGTAAGGTTTTAAACATTTATGGTAAAGTGGGGAAAGAATTTTAATGCTGGATCTTCCTGAATGATGGACCCCTCACTTCTGATAAGAGTCCGACTTTTAAGTTCCCATCATGTCCTGGTCCTTTGGTTCCATGTGCAGGAGAGTCTTTGTTTCCAAGGTCATTTCAGGTCAAGATTTCTTCTTGTGCGCATGCTCTGGCTACGTGACTTTGCAAATTTTCTGAAAGACAATTTCTTAATTACTCTGTTGTTAAGATGGGGTCAGTTGAACTGGTCCTGGAGGGCCCACAGTTACAATGTTGATATTTGGAAAGCAATAAAAATTTACTAATCTTGTTCTCCAGACTAAATCTACTTTAGTATTTACATTTGATATACTTGTGAAGGATATATCTCATTTCTTTTCACCTACATAACCACTATACAAACCACTTAAATATTTACAGCATTAGAAACTTAAAGTGTAATAATATACTGACAAGCATAAACTATATAATCATTATAAATATTTTTCCTGTGAAGGTAGAATATTTTTTATTTAGTTATATATCAGTATACACACACACACACACGTACAGTCATGTGTCGCTTAATGGTGGGGATATGTTCTGAGAAGTGTATCATTAGATTTTGTCATTGTGTGAACATCACAGAGTGCACTTACACAAACCTAGAGGGTAGAGCCTACTACACACCTAGGCTGTATGGTACTAATCTTATGGGACCACTGTCGTATACGCCATCTGTTGTTGACTGAAGTGTCATTAAGCAGCCCATGACTGTATTCAGTATAACATAATTTAAAGACACAGAAGACTACACACTGATTAATGAATAAGGTATTCTATCTTGAACTTAAGATATCCACACCTAGGCCTCGATTCTTCAAAACAACCTGGCAATATCATATGTAGTCATTAGTGAATCACTTCATATGTGAAATCATTCTTCATATTTACTATGTCAATTTCTAATTCTTTTTGAATAGTCCAAATTCATCTTTAAAAATTGTTTGATTTTGGGGCTAGTCCAGTGGCATAGCAGTTCAGTTTGTGAGTTCCGCTTTGGTGGCCCGGGGTTTGCAGGCTCAGATCCCGAGCGCGGACCTACGCACCGCTTGTCAAGCCATGCTGTGGCAGCATCTCATAAAGTAGAGGAGGATGGGCACGGATGTTAGCCCAGGGCCAATCTTCCTCAGCAAAAAGAGAACGATTGGCAACGGATGTTAGCTCAGGGCTAATCTTCCTCTCACACACACATACAAAATTGTTTGACTTTTCCATATCCTTTCTGTTTTCCTTGGATCTGTAATATTTCTTTTAAGCATACACAGAATTTTACCAAATATTGCCCTGTAATGCTATCTCTAGTCTTAATATTAAGATCATATTGGGAAAAGATTAGATGAGTTATATACACAGTATCAAGCATTTAGGTTGAATTACTGTTTCAGTTTTCAAAGATTTTTGAAAAAGTAATTTCTTTAGATTCTGCGAAATTACTGTTGGAAGATAATTCTCTATAAATCGCTAGTGTCTCTGTACATCTTGTGAGAAAGGTACTGACTGCTTTTTGTTCCAGGCTGTCTTTTCAAGGAGATTTTATACACACACACACATAAAACAAGAAATAGTTGTCTCTCTCCAGAGCAAAGGGCAGGCATGTTTATGCTCAATATAAGAGTCAAGTTCCCTAAGTTCGGGATTTGTCCTGTAATGTAACAACACGTAACCATACAAATAACTAAAGGAAGAGGGTTCCAATCAAAGGGACAGCGAGAGCAAGGGCCCTGAGGCAGAAGTAAGGCAGTAGTGTTCAAAGAATAGCAAAGTCTAGTGCGCCTTCAGGGGAACAAGAGAGAAGACAGGAAGATAGGGTGGCAGAGTATCACGTAAGACTTTGCAGACCATTATAAAAACTTAGGCTTTTAGGTATGAAGTTATTGGAGGTTACAACTATGAGTAAAATGGCATAAAAGAGAGTGATCAGCTTGGCCAGGAGAGTTTGAGGAATAAACTTTGCATGGAAACCTTCAACAGAGGCCAAAAGTTGTTTTGCAAGTCTTCTAAGTTAAAGAATATTGATAAAACCAGTAGAGATTTGGGGCTGAAGCCTATGTTTTCTAGCCTGTCACACTAAGGACCCACCATCTGCTGCTGTAACAGGTATAGTCTCTGCCCTAGACATGATTATCCAGGAAAGAATTCCCTGTGAACTATCTTTCTGGGTAGCGAATTGTACATTTAAGGCCTAAAGGTTGTTATTCAGGGCGACGAGATGACACTGATTAGGAAACCCCGAGTAGTTGTCCCAACAAGAACTCGGGGGGGAAGGTGGCACCACAGTAGCCCCCCGGCTATGATGGAGGTGGCTTGAGGAGCATATAAAAGGAAGGGCTGTGCAGAAGCTTTTTGGTTTGATGTAGTCCATGGAATACATGGCAAAGGAAAACATCAACGAAACGAAAAGACAACCCACCAACTGGGAGAAAAATATTTGCAAATCATATATGCAATAAGGGGTTAATATCCAAAATATATAAAGAAATCATACAACTCATCAACAAAAAAAGAACCATCCTATCAAAAAATGGGCAGAGGATATGAACAGGCATTTTTCCAAAGAAGGTATACAGATGGCCAACAGGCACATGAAAAGATGTTCAACATCATTAATTATTAGGGAAATGCAAATCAAAATCACAATGAGATATCACTTCATACCCGTCAGAATGGCTATTATTATTATTAGTTTTTTTTGGCTGAGGAAGATTTGCCCTGAGCTAATATCTGTTGTCAATCTTCCTCTTTTTGCGTGTGAGCCACCACAACAGCATGGTCACTGACAGAGGAGTGGTGTAGGTCCGGGTCCAGGAACCAAACCCAGGCTGCAAACGTGGAGCATGCGAAACAACCACTAGGCCACGAGGGCTGGCCCAGAATGGCTATTATTAAAAAGACAAGAAATAACAAGTGTTGGAGAGGATGTGAAGGAAAGGGAACCCTCATACACTACTGGTAGCAATATAAATTGGTGCAGCCACAATGGAAAACAGTATGGAGATTTCCCAAAAAATTAAAAATAGAAATACCATAGGATCCAGCTATTCCACTTCTGGATATTTACCCAAAGAACATGAAAACACTAATTCAAAAAGATACACGCACCCCTGTGTTCATCGCAGCATTATTCATCATAGCCAAGACTTGGAAGCAACCTAAATGCCCATCAACCGATGAATGGATAAAGAAGATGTATATGTATATACAACAGAATACTACTCAGCCATAAACAAGATGAAATTTTGCCATTTGCGACAACATGGATGGACCTCGAGGGTACTATGCTAAGTGAAATAAGTTAGAGGAAGAAAGATAATTGCCCTATGACTTCACTCATATGTGGAAGATAAACACATAATATAGGGTGAACCTATTGGTGTCCATCTTGCCCCTGTCCAGAGGGGAAGGGGGGCAAGGGGTAAAGCGGCACATGTCTATGGCGAGGGATGGCAACTAGACTATTGATGGTGAACAGGAAGCAGTCTATACAGAAGTCGAAATACAATGATGTACACCTGAAATTTATATAATGTTATAAACCAATGCGACCTCAATAAATTTTTGTCTTTGCTTGGGTATATATATATTTTTTACTTTTTTTTTAAAGTGATGTCATAATAGTTTATAACATTGCGAGATTCCAGTTGTACATTATTGTTTGTCAGTCACCATATAAATGGGCCCCTTCACCCCTTGTGCCCACCCCCAACCCCCTTCCCCCTGGTAACCACCAGACTGTTCTCTCTGTCCCTGTGTTAGTTATCTTCCACATACAGTGAAATAACGTGGTGTATGTCTTTCTCTGTCTGGCTTATTTCACTTAACATAATACCCTCCACGTCCATCCACGTTGTTGCAAATGGGACGATTTTGTCTTTTTTTATGGCTGAGTACTACTCCATTGTATATATACCACATCTTTATCCATTCATCAGTAGAGGGACCCTTGGGTTGCTTCCCTCTGGACTATAGTGAATAATGCTGCAATGAACATAGGGGTGCATAGGCCTCTTTGTATTGTTGATTTCAGGTTCTTTGGATAAATACCCAGCAGTGGGATAGCTGGATCATAAGATATTTCTTCAATAAAATAAATTTAATAAAAAAATGATAAAAATTTAAAAAGGGCCACTCCGTTCCCGAGATGGACACAAAAGGGGCACACAACCCTTTACACAGGCCCTTCTGAGAGCCAGGCTTCCGCGGCAGTCGCCAAAGGCAGAGCAGGATTTTCAAAAGGGCCCCGCAGAGGGCCGCAGGACAGCACGGCACACAGCGGCGCCAACAAGGCCGCCGGGCGCAGCCCGGAAGGGACGGCGTCGCCGAGGGATGACGTAAGGCGTCGCGCCGAGCGTGACGCGTGGTGCGCACGCCAACGTGCCGCGCCTGTCAGCCCGGGCCTGTTGCGGAGGCGGAGTGGCGCCATGGCGGTCCTGTTGGAGACCACTCTGGGCGACGTCGTCATCGACCTGTACACGGAGGAGCGGCCCCGCGGTGAGGCCCGGCCCGCTCGCCCTCGCCGGGGCGCCGTCTCCTTCCCCCGCTCTCCCCTCGCGGCCCGGGCCGGCGCCCGCGACCGGCCGTGTTACCAGCGGGCCTGGGTTAGACGAGTTTGTGGGGCGCAGCCCGCTCCCGTACCTGATGCCGGCCGGTCGGCGGCGGGTGCTTGGGGTCGTTACATGCCTCCCTCTGCGTGTGTGTGAGATGCATGTACAGGTCCCATAGCGGCTGTGGCTGTGTTGCACTGGGCTCGTGAGAGGAACACAACCAGTATTCTTTGGTGTGCAATCAGCAGGACTCGATGAGTGCAGGGAGGGTGGGCGCCCCGCCTGGATGCAGCAGGGGCTGTCCGGAGGTGTGCACGGCGCCTCAGCGAGCGCTCGCTGATCGCGCTCTATGCAAGCAAGACTCTGTGCCAAGCCCGGACGGGCGTCTGGCCCTGGAGGGTCTGATTTTCCATTGGGAGACATTGACGCGGGTACCCACTTCACTTTGGAAGTGTTGTGCTAGCAGAATGTGTAAGTTGCTATGGAAACCGGAGGAGGGAGTAATTCTTCCTGGTTGGGGGCGGGGAGAAGCGAAGCCAGCAAGGAATGTAGAACACTTGAACTAGCTGTTTCAGAGATGAGTGGGAATTCATAACAGTTTTGATAACAGTTTGCTTAGAATTTATCTGGAAACAGCAAGTCGTTCGGCGTGGCTTGGAGGAATGGGAGTGACTTGGGATGGCAGATTGCGAGTCTGGTCGTATAGGTTATATAGGTTAGGTCAGATCGCGAATAGTCTTGTGTGCGCTACTAATGACTAGGGTCTTTGAAGGTTTGAAAGCAGATTGAGGCATGGCAGACTTGTTGTTTTAGGAAGATAACAGGCAGCAGTGTGGAGAATGTATCAGAGTAGGGAGAAACTGGAGGCCAGGAGAGATTAGTTATGATCACGGTCTTGCCCACAAGGAGTGCAGAGTCTGTCAAAAAGGAGGAAACAAATACAGTGCCATACAGTGAGTGCCTCCTGCCAGAGTACACCTGCTTCCACACTCAGCTGTCCCCCCAAATGCTACCTACTCCCCTGTACATCCATGCCTTTCTCATACTGTTGCCTCTACCCCCCATTTCTCTCCACTGTTGTCCTTCTGCAAACTTCCTGCTTAACTATTGAGATCTCAGAACAAGCACGGTCTCCTCTGTGAAGCTCTCCTGTTGTCCGTAAGCAGAGTTAGATCTGTTTCTTCTGCTCTGTTTCTTGTCTGTTTATAAATCATGGATACATATTTTGTTATTGTCTTGGAATTATTTTCAAGTCTTGTTTCCTCTTGAGAATGTAACCTCCAACAGAGCAGGAACTGTGCCTTAGTTATCTCTGTGTCTTGAGCGCCTAGTTCAATGTCTGACAGTTAGGACTTTTGGTGCAAATGATAGAAACTCAACTCAAACTTGAGCGCCTAGTTCAATGTCTGACAATTAGTTAGGACTTTTGGTGCAAATGATAGAAACTCAACTCAAACTGGCTCAAACCAAGAAAATAACTGATTGCCTCATGTTACTGGGGTAAGCCTGGCTTTAAGGATGGCAGCATCTAGAGGTTCAAAGGATGTTATAGGGTATTGTATTTTGCATCTCTTGGCTTTGACACTGTCTCCACAAGGGAGCAGCACCTGGCAAATGAGTGTGCCTCTGTCCCCAGGGTTGTGAGGAGCTAAAGGGGAGGTACGGTTATCTCGTGTAAGTAACACAGGCAGACTGCGCAAGCAGTGTTTCTGCAGAGAGCTTGGAACACCAAAAACAAGTCCACCTTCTTTGTGTATATTTGTAAGCATGTGATTGGATATCTACTTATATGTATAACTACTTATCAATATATAGTAAACATATCCAGACTTATTTTCCTTCCTTCTTCCCTCTCTCCCTTGTTTTTCTTTCCTTTTTTTTTACTTTTTATTATAGAAAACTTAAAATATATACAGAAGTAGAAAGAATCATGTAAATGAATCCTCATGTGCTAATAACTAGCTTCATTTAACAGAAGTCAACACGTAACCAATATTGTTTCATTTATATCCCATCCACGTGGGTTTATTTAATCTGTAATTACTTCAGTTTGTATCTCTAAAAGATACTTAAAAAACCCCACAAATCATTTATCTTTTCTTATTGTCTCATAAACATTTTAAAAATATTTGGTAATTTAAATTAGGATCCAAACGAGGGCCATATATTATATTGCTGATATATCTGTTAAATATACTTTAATCTATAGATTCTCCCCCTCCCCTTTTTTTGATTAAGACTTAATTTTTTTAGAGCAGTTTAAGGTTCAGAGCAAAACTGAGGGAAATGTACGGATATTTCCCCTATACTCCCTACGCCAACATATGCACAGCCTCTCCCCATTGTCAATATCCCTCATCAGAGTGGTACATTTGTATGGTGTAACACTGTACATGTTGTGCATTTGTTACTGCAGTGACATTTGATGAATCTACATTGATACATCATAATCACCACATTAGGGTACATTCTTGGTGTTGTACGTTCTGTGGGTGTCAACAAATGTATAATGACATGTATCCCCCATTGCAGTATCATGCAGAGTAGTTTTACTGCCCTAAAAATCCTCTGTGCTCTGCCTGTTCATTCCCCCCACCCCTTAATTCCTGGTAATCACTGATCTTTTAGTGTCTCCATAGTTTTGCCTTTTCCAGAATGTTATATAGTTGGAATCATACAGTATGTAGCCTTTTCAGGTTGGCTTCTTTCACTTAGTAATATGCATTTAAGTTTCCTCCATGTCTTTTCATGTCTTGCTAGCTCATTTCTTTTTATCACTGAATAATATTCCATTGTCTGGATGTACCACAGTTTGTTTATCTATTCACCTGCTGAAGGTCATCTTGGTTGCTTCCAGATTTTGGCAATTGTGAATAAAGCTGCTGTAAAGATCCATGTGCAAGTTTTTGTGTGGACATAAGTTTTCAGCTCCTTTGGGTAAATACCAAGAAGCGTGATTGTTAGATTGTATGGTAAGAGTGTGTTTATTTTTTTAAGAAACTGCCAAGATCCATATATTATATTGGTTGGTAGATCTCTTAAATATATTTTCATCTATAGGTTCTCCCTTCTCCCCCCCTTTTTTTTTCCTTGAAAATTTCTTGAGAAAGAATATGGGTCATTTGTAGAATTCTCCTCATTTT
Organism: Ceratotherium simum simum; assembly: GCF_057802395.1. Classification (NCBI taxonomy): domain Eukaryota; kingdom Metazoa; phylum Chordata; class Mammalia; order Perissodactyla; family Rhinocerotidae; genus Ceratotherium; species Ceratotherium simum. Next base: position 26,496,038 of record NC_141937.1, on the reverse strand, counting down.
GGATTTGACATGTTATCCGTGTTGTATCTTAATATATTCTTCTATCTCTTCTATTTCTCATAAATTGCTACTTAGATCTAGAGCCTTGCTCAGGTTCAGGTTAATGTTTTTGACAAGAATAGCTCATGAGGTTGTGTCTGTACTTTCAACTGCATCACATTCAGGAGACACGTGGTGACTGGGTGGATCTTTTTTGATGTTAAGTTTGGTCCGTGGGTTCAGGCTTGTCTACCTGATTTATCTGTTATAGTGTTCGCATTAGCTTTTCACCTAAAGATTTTGGCGGCCATTGATGATCACTGCTTAGATCTGTTATTTTTGTTTTCTAGTTAAAGGACTACGCCTATATGTTTAACTTTAAGCCCACAAATATATTTTTCTAGAAAGATGATTGAAAGTCTGGTATTCAAGACCCTCCAATAGCTTGGCGCCATCTTCTCTCTCCAGGCTTTTAATCCTCTGTTCCTCTGTAATACTGAGTACTGCAGAACTTAGACTGATCTTGTGGACCTTCCCAAAAACATTTAAATTCCCACTTCCAAGCTTTTACATAATGTCCTCTGAGCTTGAAATGTTCACTCTCTGTTCTCTGCCAATCCAGTTCTTTTAATGCTTACTTTAAGCCTCTGCAGGGTCTTTTGATTTCCCCAGCTGGAAACAATCTCTTTTTTGAACTCTTGAAGCATTTTTTAAACCACTTTTTACCATTTTACTATTTAAGTGGCACAAATGATATTATCAGATATGCCCAGTACTGTAACTATTTGTCTTCAGGTGTAAGGACCCTAGTTTGGTGTAGGCTCCTTGAGGGGCAGGGGCAGCCCCATATTTCTTTCTGTCTGTCTGGTTTCTAGTTTAGTGCCTGAGAACTGGTTAGCATGTGTCTCCACAACTAGATTATGAACTTATTGAGGGCAGGGACTATGGTTTAATGGCATTTGTGACAGCATTGCCAAGTACCTAGAAGATAGTCAATGTTTATTGGATAAGTGAGTGACTTTATGTGGCAAAGCTGATACATGATGAGTTTATCGATTTTTCTGAAGGGCTATGTAATCATTTAAAAAAAAATTGGTCCCAGACATTTGGTTTTCCCTAATTACTATAATCTGTACTCATTTTCAGATACTCTGCTAGATCCTTTTCCATTATGGTATCCTCTTTTCCTTTTTTCTCTTACAAAATAATCCATCAGTAAATGATTGTTTATCCCAGATAAGTGTCAGTTTCCTGCATTAGCTCAGAGGCCCAAGAAATCCTAAGAAAAGAGAATAAAAAGATAATTTAAAGTATATTGCCTTTTTTTAGGCTTACTGCCTTTCTTTGGTCTATGGCTTTGGACATTTGACCATTTTAGGGAGTTTTTGTATGCTAATTTAGAAATTAAATTATACTAACTGTGCTTTTACTGGCTTAAAAATGTATTGTGAACTACTGTGATAAATTTAGCATTTACCTTCTTTCAGCTTGCCTGAATTTCCTGAAGTTGTGCAAAATAAAATATTACAATTATTGCCTTATTCACAATGTACAGGTGAGTTGGTGGATGTTAGTCATGTTCTTCGTTATTGGAACCATTTAGCAAACTCTGAATTAACAAAGTATGCTATATATTATAGAGGGATTTTATCATACAAACTGGTGATCCTACAGGGACTGGCCGTGGAGGAGAGTCTGTTTTTGGGTAAGTTCTTTTATTTTTAAATGAGTAAGAATAGAATTGCCTCTTTTTTTGTGTGTGAGGAAGATCAGCCCTGAGCTAACATCCATGCCAATCCTCCTCTTTTTTTGCTGAGGAAGACTGGCCCTGGGCTAACATCCATGCCCATCTTCCTCCACTTTATATGGGATGCCGCCACAGCATGGCCTGACAAGTGGTGCATTGGTGCGCGCCCAGGAACTGAACCCCGCGCTGCCAGCAGCGGAGCGCACGCACTTAACCGCTACGCCACAGGGCCGACCCCTAGAATTGCCTCTTAACGACGTTAACTAGCATATTTCTTTCTTTTTTTTTTTTTTTAAAGATTTTATTTATTTATTTTTTCCCCCCAAAGCCCCAGTAGATAGTTGTATGTCATAGCTGCACATCCTTCTAGTTGCTGTATGTGGGACTCGGCCTCAGGATGGACGGAGAAGTGGTACCTCAGTGCATGCCCGGGATCCGAACCCGGGCCACCAGCATTGGAGCGCATGCACTTAACCACCAAGCCACGGGGCCGGCCTAACTAGCATGTTTCAATCTGCATTTTAAAATATGTTTCAAATATAGATTTTTCCAAGTTTCTTAAATGTCTGTAGCAAAAAAGAGAAATATTTTGAATCACACTGGCATTTCTATAAGAAATGGTAACCCCAAATGTTACTAGAACTTCTCTATTTCGTGTTGAGGGTACTTATATTTTACTAGAACTTCTCTATTTCGTGTTGAGGGTACTTATATTTTATAATCTTATTATATGTATTTTCAGTCAGCTGTATGGTGATCAAGCAAGCTTTTTCGAGGCGGAAAAAGTGCCAAGAATTAAGCACAAGAAGAAAGGCACTGTGTCTATGGTGAACAATGGCAGTGATCAGCATGGATCTCAGGTTAGGAAGAGCATGAGAAGATATTTTGCTTTAAAATGAAGGACTGGAAGGATTCCAGAAAGTTATCTTTTTAAACTGTCCAGTAAGAGAATTTCAAAGATATTTGTCAGAAGAAGAAAATTACACTATTTTTTCTATAGAAAAAAATTACATGACATCACAAAAAGAAAACAAATTAATTTGTTCTCTTAAATGTAAGTCATGTCTATTGTGAAGAATTTAAAAAATACACGAAAGTACAAAGCAAATAACATTACCCCCATCCATGGATTATCACTGTTCGCATTGTAGCCCATTTCCTTTCAGTATTTATTACTTATTTCACAACAGGCCATGTTGAGCACCTTTCAGTCATTGTCTTGTGTTAGATTTGGGGTAGATGCTTTTTTTTCTCACAGTTTACGTGTAAAGAAACTGAGCCTTGGTTTGTCTAGTATTTTACACAGTCAGGGGAACATCTGTGTATGTGTTGATGTTTTATGTATAAGCTTTGTACATTTTACTTAGTACTAGTAAGAAGTGGGTAAGAATCCGTGCAGTTAAGGTAGAGTCTGACTTTTGTGTATTTTTTGTCAGTCTGTAACTGATTTCAGTTTGAATCATATAAGTATATGTAATATTTGTATTTATTCTGTGTCTCTCTGTATAGTTTCTTATTACTACAGGAGATAATCTAGATTACCTTGACGGTGTTCATACAGTTTTTGGTGAGGTGACAGAAGGCATGGACATAATTAAGAAAATTAATGAGACCTTTGTTGACAAGGACTTTGTACCATATCAAGATATCAGGTGTGGTTGCAATTTACTATCTGAATGTACTAGAATGTTTTCATTGTGTGATGTTTGACAGGTAGTGGTGATGGCACGAGTAGAGTTGGTTTTTGGATAATTCCAAAATGTGATTAATACAAGATTATAAGAATCCGTATGATAAAAAGACCTTTTATATTTTTATACTTGTACTATTTATAATTGCTTATGTTGGGAGGAATTATTAATCCTTTAATTTAGTTTTTTAAAAAAATGCAGATTAAGAAATATGGCAAAAGTACTAAGATTTAGACATGTGTATATCTTAGAGTAATGCAGAGTAATAAATATAATATCAAACAATGAAAAATAGTAACACTAATTGTGAAAGTGTGCTCTAGTAATATCTTTATACAATAAAATTTAAGAGCTTATTTTTTTTGGCATTAAAGATACTTAAGACATTTATTATAATCTTTATAAAAAGTAAAACATGGATTCTGAAATAACATAAATGTAACATTTGACTTGGATTTATTTTGTAAGGATAAATCATACGGTGATTTTAGATGATCCATTTGATGATCCTCCTGATTTATTAATTCCTGATCGATCACCAGAACCTACAAGGGAACAACTAGATGTAAGTATAGTCCTCTTGTGGTTGAATGTACGTGCATATTTCAGTTGATCAATTATACTGGGACAGTTTAGAGTTCTTTTTCTCTTCCATAGAGATACTAATTTTTCTAGCTATCTTTTTATTTCTCTAATATCTTTTCTTTAGTTTCTGTTCCACCAAAACAGCCTTAGCTTTGGAAGCTTGTATGAACACCTTGGGAAAATGTTTTTCTTATCTCCCAGCTCTAGATAGGAGTGCAGCTTTAAGGCTAAATTAAATTGTCATCTTGTGAGGGAACTTTTCAACTGAGGATACTCTGGAGCCCAGGAATTTCTGTGGAATAATGCAGACTTTTCCATCAGATATTTTAAGATATAAATTTCTGCTTATGAGGCTTCCTCAAAGCTGAATTTATCTTTATAGTTCAGATCTGGTGCTTAATTTCTAAGATCATTTATCTTCTGCATTCACTATTTAGTTGGATACCAGACAGTTTCTATATAGATGTTTATTTTGATTTAACAGTAAATTAGAAGCCTAGTCTGGCTAATATTATCAAATTAATTTAAATCAGTTTTCAGAGCTTTGTAAGTTTGTTTCACATTTGTGACATGTTCTATTCTAACACATTTGATGGAACAAAGAATAAAGCATAATGTGTCTCCCACGTTTCTCAGATTTTTCTGTTCTGTAAATATATGTATGCATAACTTCTGCCTTACAGAGTGGTCGAATAGGAGCAGATGAAGAAATCGATGACTTCAAAGGAAGATCAGCTGAAGAAGTAGAAGAAATAAAGGCAGAAAAAGAGGCCAAAACTCAAGCTATTCTGTTAGAAATGGTAAGATAATTGTCTTTGTTCAAATAGTTGTTCAGCAATATATTTAGTACATACTTATTGCGAGTTTATCTATTTCTGGCTTTTTGATAGTTTTAAAATATTAAACATTTAGCTAAGAGTTATTTTCTGGATTAAATTTTATATGACATAATAACACATGAAAGTAAACAAATTTAATTTCACTATCAATATAGTGCCAAGTGCCTTTTTTTAGAAGTGGGAAGTGGATATCCAACTTACAAATATTAATTGGAATTTTGATTATTTATTCTTGTTTCATTTTTAAAGAGTGTTTCTTGGACTGAATTTCATGTATGTTAAAGAATAATTCTTTGTACAACTCAAGTATTGAAATTAAAGTGTAGAATAGTGGTTACAGGATGAAATAAACCTGAGTAGAAATTGAGCACTCGAAAACATACTCCTCCTATATATTACTAACAATGTAAAGTCATTTGGGGAACAGTTATTCAGTAGATGATTAGTTGACCTACTAGGCATTTTTTCCATTTCTTATTTTTGTGGACTAAATATACCTTTCACATAGTAGATCATCAGTAAATATTTGAGTGGATGGATAATAATCAAGTTTTTATTAATATCATTATTTTATATAGTAGAGCTTTCAGATTCATGATCTGTTTTAAAATTTACATTAGCATCACCAGTCTGAAGGGACAAATATTAAAGACTACAATTTAAGAAAACTTTACTGAACTAAAAAAAAATTTAAAATACTCCTTTTAATGAGCACACTATATATCTGAGAATATTGACCCAGAACAACCAACACCAAGACAAATTCTAAGAAAATTACTGGACTTAAAACAAGAGTAAGTGACTTATTAGGGAAAGAAAGTTAGATTATCATCAGAGTTTTCAACAGCAAAAGTATAGGAATTTTATGCCAGAAGAAAATGGGTTAACATATTTTTAAAACATTTTATTTTCAGATAAAAAAATTTATGGAAAAATTGCAAAATAATGCAGAGAACTTTTATATACCTTTTACCCAGATTCACCAATTTTTAACATTTTGCCACATCTGCTTCATCAGTCATTCTCTCTCTCTCTCTCTCTTTTTCCCTCTCTCCCTCTCCCTCTGTCTCTGATTGTACATGCGCATATACACACATATTTTTTCTAGACCGTTTGAAATTAAGTTGCACACATCTTTCCTCTTTACCTCTTAGATCAGTGTGTATTTCCTAAGAGCAACAATATTATTCTACATATTCACAGTACAGTTATCAAAACAGGAAATTTAAAATTGATAGAAATTACAGTCCATATTCCAATTTTGCTTGTTATTTCAATAATATATGTACGTATATTTTTTTGAGGAAGATTGGCCCTAAGCTAACATCTGTTGCCAATCTTCCTCCTTTTTTCCTTTTTTTCTCCCCAAAGCCCCAATACATAGTTGTATGTCATAGTTGTACATCTTTCTAGTTGCTCTATGTGGGACGCAGCCTCAGCGTGGTGAGGTGGTAAGTGGTGCATAGGTCTGTGCCCGGGATCCGAACTGGAGCGGAGTGCACGAACTTAACCACTATGCCACCTGGCCGGCCCCACAATAATATCTTTTATAGCTTTTTCCCCCTTAGTCTAGAATCTAGCTCATGATCGATCATCTTTGTGTTTAGTTGTCATGTTTCTCTAATCTCTTTAATCTGGAAGAATTCCTTACCTGTCTTTATTTTTCATGACATTAACATTTTTGTAGAATATGGGTCATTTATTTTATAGAATGTTCTTCAGTTTAGACTTATCTACTGTTGCCTCGTAATTAGATTCAGGTTATGCACCCACAGCCAGAATACTACGTAAGTGATGTCGTGTCCTCCCAGATGTCGCATCTGGAGGCGTACAGTATCCACCTGCCCTGCCCTGGAAAGTGCTCATTTTGATCACTTGGTCAAGGTAATCCACTACCTAGTGTCTTCACTGTGTACTTTCTGTTTTCCCCTGGCAACTAATAAACGCTCTGTAGCAAGACACTTTGAGACCTTTCAAATATCTTATTCCTTGTCAAACTGTCTCTCTAGATTTCTTGACTGTTCATGATTCTTGCCTGAACCAGTCTCTACTCTGACGGCTGCAAGGTGGTGATTTTTCAGCTTCACCGCTCCTTCCACACTTGTCAGCCTGCCTTCTTGTTCAGAAGAGCCTTCCTTTATTAGCTGCTTGTCATATATTCATTATCAGTATGGACTCATGGATTCCTTTTTTGTTTTGTTTTTAATAAAGAGACTATTTTTTAGAGCAGTTTTAGGTTTACAGAAAAATTGAGCAGGAAGTACAGAGTTCCTATATAGCCCCTTCCCCCCTCCACAACAGTTTCTCTTTTTAATTAACATCTTGCATTAGTGTGGTACGTTGTTTACAATTGATGAGACAATATTGATACATTATTATTAACTAAAGCTCATAATTTACATTAGTGTTCACTCTTTGTATTGTACTTTCTGTGGATTTTGACAAATGCCATGTATCCACCATTATAATATCATAGAGAATAGTTTCACTGCCCCTAAAATCTTCTGTGCTCCACTTGTTAATAATACCCTCCCTCGCCCAACCCCTGGCAAACAGTGTTCTTTTTTTTTTTTTGGTGAAAAAGATTAGCCCTGAACTAACATCTGTTGCCAGTCCTCCTCTTTTTACTGAGGAAGATTGGCCCTGGGCTAACATCCGTCCCCATCTTCCTCCACCCTATATGTGGGACATCTACCACAGCATGGCCTGATAAGTGGTGCGCAGGTCTGCGCCTGCAATCCAAACCTGCGAACCCCGGGCCGCTGAAGCAGAGCACGCAAACTCAACCACTATGCCACTGGGCTGGCCCCTGATCTCTTTTAATTGTCTGCATAGTTTTGCTCTTTCCAGAATGTCATATAGTTGGAATCATACAGTATGTAGCCTTTTCACACTGGCTTCTTTCACTTAACAATATGCATTTAATGTTCCTCCATGTCTTTTTGTGGCTTGATAGCTCATTTCTTTTGATTGCTAAATAGTATTCCATTGTACAGATGTACCAGTTTGTTTATCCATCCACCTATTAAAGAATATCTTGGTTGCTTCCAAGTTTTGGCAAGTATGAATAAAGTTGCTATAAACATTTGTATACAGATTTCTGTGTGGACATAAGTTTTTAACTCATTTGATAAAATACCTAGGAGTACAATTGCTGGATTGTATGGTTTAGCTTTGTACGAAACTACCAAATTGTTTTCCAAAGTGGCTGTACCATTTTGCATTCCCACCAGCAGTGGACGAGTTCCTGTTGCTCCACATCCTTGTCAGCATTTGGTGTTGGCAGTGTTTTGGATTTTAGCCATTCTAATAGGTGATCCTGTGTCCTTTGGATTCTCACTATTAACAGGTTTCATCTTCTGTTTTTCTCATCAGTTTCGTTTACTTTATTTGCGTGTAATATAATGATAATTCAACTAGTGTTTTGCGTTATCAGCTAGTGTTTGAACTTCATAGCTGTTAGGAGTATTTCAAAGTTCCTTGTAGTATTTTAAAGTTATCTTTGACAAGTAGTATAGCAAGTTCTTTTTTTTTTTTTTTTTTAATAATTTTATTTATTTATTTTTCCCCCAAAGCCCCAGTAGATAGTTGTATGTCATAGTTGCATATCCTTCTAGTTGCTGTATGTGGGACACGGCCTCAGCATGGCTGGAGAAGCGGTGCATCGGTGCACGCCCGGGATCCAAACCCGGGCAGCCAGCAGCGGAGCGCCTGCACTTAACCGCTAAGCCACGGGGCCGGCCCCGAATGCTGTGATGTTTTTTTTTTTTTTTTGTATTTATTTTTTTTCCACCAAAGCCCCAGTAGATAGTTGTATGTCATAGCTGCACAGCCTTCTAGTTGCTGTACGTGGGACGCGGCCTCAGCATGGCCGGAGAAGTGGTGCGTCGGTTTGCACCTGGGATCCGAACCTGGGCCGCCAGCAGCGGAGCGTGCACGCTTAACCGCTAAGCCACGAGGCCGTCCCGCAAGTTCTTTTTTAACTCATTAAGTTTTTTTCTCATTTGTGCTTCCTTTAGATGTGGTGTTTCTACCACTGTAGGTGCTTTTAGGGATTTTTACTGATTTGGTCTTCCTCTATGTGTTGTAATACTGTTTATTGGATGTTGGTTATTGTGTTTTGATAGACTTCAGAAACACTGAGCAGATCTTACTGGCTCTGTTGCTTCTTAATGTTTATGATTTTCAAGATTTCTTTTTTTTTTCAGCGGTTTATCCATCAGAAATCATCTATGAGAGTTTTCAAACATACGTATAAAGGAATATTGTTTCCCTCTATAGTTTTCCCACAATGAAACCAACACCATCGTCCTGGTTTTCTCTCACTGTCCCCCTCTCTAGTTCTTTAGTAGGAAGTTGCATGCTTTGCTCAGGGCAGTAGTTGACTGTTACGTTGACTCCAGTTTGGCTGAAGTAGATGATACAGTAAAAAGCTAGAAACACTGGGCAGGAATTGTTGCTCTTACATATTGAATAATAATGTGGAAAGAATTGGGCGTTACAAATCACAGAAGGCTAGATTCAATATGATAATGTTTTTCAAAAGTTTAAAAACAAGCAGAACTAAACAAGATATTGCTTAAGGATACATACCTATGTGGTAAAACTCTAAAGATATACAAGGAAATGGCCAAAAAGGAAGACCAAAAGGCAGGATATTTGTTATTTCTGGTGAGAGAGGCAGAGGGGTAGTGGACCAGGGAACATTTTAGTTCTTAAGCTAGTTGGTGGCATCATGGGTATTTTTTTATTTTTGTGCTTCATAACTTAGATATATTTTACATAAATTCTTTTTTTAATATATCAAATACTTGAAAAATGAAAAAATGATGGTAAAATTGGGACTTTAAAGCCAGATAAACCTAGGTTCAGATCCCAACTCTGTTGCGTACAACTGTGTGGCCTTGGGCAAGTTAGTTATTTAACCTTTTTTTTTTTTTTTTTTTTGGTGAGGATAGCCCTGAGCTAACATCCATGCTAATCCTCCTCTTTTTGCTGAGGAAGACCGGCTCTGAGTTAACATCTATTGCCAATCCTCCTCCTTTTTTTTTCCCCCCCAAAGCCCCAGTAGATAGTTGTATGTCGTAGTTGCACATCCTTCTAGTTGCTGTATGTGGGAAGCGGCCTCACCATGGCTGGAGAAACGGTGCGTCGGTGCGTGCCTGGGATCCCAACCTGGGCCGCCAGCAGTGGAGCATGCGCACTTAACCACTAAGCCACGGGGCCAGCCCTATTTAACCTTTTTGAATTCACTTTGCTCATCTTTAAAATGGGAATCGCAGGGTTATTTTAAGAATTGGCAGTAATGTATGTGAAGTGCCAAGCATGGTATTCACAGACAGTAAGAGTCAGGAAAATATTGGTTATGAATGTTGTTATTGCCAGGAACAGTGTGGTTTCACATTTTGAAATCTTATTTAGATTTCTTTTCCTGAGCCTGCAGTTTATAATGTCAATTTATATGTTTTAGGGAAATCAGTGTTGTAGGCTTGGATAGGGTATTTAGAATGAAAACTAAATAAAGGAATTGATTTATATTCTTGTTTAATAATTTAGGTGGGAGACCTACCTGATGCAGATATTAAACCTCCAGAAAATGTGCTGTTTGTGTGTAAATTGAATCCAGTGACCACAGATGAGGATCTGGAGATAATCTTCTCAAGATTTGGGCCAATAAGAAGGTAATCTCTAGAATTAGGGAAAAATTTAGAAAAACTAGGTATTAGTTGGTGGTTTTCTAATGACATGTTTTTGATGAGTCTGTGAACTCAAGGTGAATTTTGTACCGGTGAATTATAGTATATACACAGACACACATGTACATATATATAATTGAATGATTCTCCCACTCCCAAGGCAAACATTTTCACTCTGAAACAGGTAGTGAATGGAACAGTTTAAGTCTAGTTCTGTAGTATTCTCAACAACCTTCTTTAATATTTAAAATATTTATCTCATTTAAGGTCCCGCTAGAATTAACAGCAATCTATGTCAAAATTAATTTGAATCTAAATTTTCTAAAATTTTTCTTTTGGCCAATTTCTCATGCATTATTAATGCAAAAGTCTATGAAGCTAGTATTTTTGTGGGAAAGGGGAAAATTTTGTAATTGATTAAAAAGGATTATTTTATGTTTAGAATTTCATTTCATGTTTTTTTTCCCATGAAGTCATTTTTTATTCTTCCTATTGAAAGAAAAATCTTTATAAATGGCTACTCAAGTTTATTAGTCCATCCACTTACAATATATCATGTTTGTAAAAAACACTCCTATACTGCTTGTTTTTATTTTTGAATTTTAGACATTATATGGTGACTTCCTGCTAAGAAAGATGAGGATTTATCTTTATTACTATCCTCCCCTCTTTATTCTCCCCTCCTACTGCTTTGGTTGTGTCATAATTTTGATAAGATCATTGTTCAATGTTTACATTTTTTTTTTTTTTTCTGTTGAGGAAGATCAGCCCTGAGCTAACATCCATGCCAATCCTCCTCTTGTTGCTGAGGAAGACTGGCCCTGGGCTAACATCTATGCCTATCTTCCTCCACTTTATATGGGACGCTGCTACAGCATGGCCTGACAAGCCGCGCCTCGGTGTGTGCCTGGGATCTGAACCCGGGCCGCCAGCAGCAGAGTACGCGCACTTAACCCCTACACCATGGGGTGGGCCCCACAATGTTTACATCTTAATGTATAGGTAAATACTGTACAGCTGAACTGTCTGCTATAATGTGATTACTTCTCCTTTCTCTTACAATATTATTTTTTTTTTGATGAGGAAGATTGTCCCTGAGCTAACATCCATGCCCATCTTCCTCTATTTTGTATGTGGGACACTGCCACAGCATAGCTTGATGAGCAGTGTGTAGGTCTGCACCTGGGATCTGAACCTGTGAACCCCAGGCCGCAAAAGCAGAGTGTGTGAACTTAAACACTGCCACCGGGCTGGCCTCTCATTTCATGTCTTTAAAATGATGCCTGGCACACGTGAAGACAGGGACAGGCCAGGTGCCTTCAGCTCCACCTTGTTGGCTTTTTCACTCGGTTGTTAAGATAGATTTGTCCTGGGGCTGGCCCTGTGGCATAGTGGTTAAGTTCGGCATGCTCTGATTTGGTGGTGGCCGGGGTTCACGGGTTCAGATCCTGGGTGTGGACCTACACCACTCATCAAGCTGTGCTATGGCAGCAACCCACATACAAAATAGAGGAAGATGGGCACAGATGTTAGCCCAAGGCTAATCTCCTCAGCAAAAAAGAGGAGGATTGGCAACAAATGTTAGCTCAGGGCAAATCTTCCTCAGCCAAAAAAAAAAAAAAAGATAGATTAGTTCTGTATAATAGCTATACTTACAGGGTTAAATTTGAGCTTGGTTTATATTAAAAGTCAAAAACTCCAAAGCATAAACTTATTAAACATGTGGATATGTGTGAATGTGCATACCTTATTCTACTGCAACAGTAGATATTCTGTAATTCATCTATATTTAGGCTAGAAATAAATTATGATTAAAAAAATTTTTTAGCAGTAGTTTACTTTTGCCAAAGGAAAATTAAATATTATTATCTTATTCTTCCTTCAGTACTTCAAGAATTCAAGATTGAAGGCTGAGGTAGAGCATTTAGAGTAGAATCTAGGTAACTGAGCTACTAGACTGCTGAACTATTTTTTTAAGAAAGAATTGTTATTGAAGAAATTTGGAGAAATATAGTTCTGTGAGTTTAACTTTGCCTTTTAATAACTGGCTTATTTTGTTCTTCACTTTTGAAGATTGAGAATGAGTGCCTTTTCTTTAAAGTCACTTTTTCCAAACTTTCTTTCAGTTGTGAAGTTATCCGGGATTGGAAGACAGGAGAATCCCTCTGTTATGCTTTTATTGAATTTGAAAAGGTAGGTCGTAATATAGATGTATTAAGTTTGGTATTTATTTTGTTCTTAATATGGTATTAAAGTGTGAAAAATTATAGAACTTTTTCTGGTTTCTAAAGTTAGAACATTGGTTTGCCCTTTCTTTAGGCACCCAAGAAAAATAACGTTATTCTAATAGGGGATAAATTCAACATCTGTTGATGTTAATATATGTATCTTTACTTTAGGTTCAGGTGCAGTCTGCGTGAATGTATCTTTAAAACTTTAAAGTTTTAGGTAAAGTCCCTCACATTCTAGAAATGATTTTTCTGTGATATTTAGATATATATATATATATATAATTGAGGTATAGAAGGAGAACTGCACTGGGTTTTAAGATCTAGGTATTAATCCAAGCTCTGTCACTGAGCAGCCATTATATGATATTTAATAGTTTACTTAGAACTGTTCTTTCTAGGCATTGCCTTCCTTATAAATAAAACTTGAGCATTGGGTTAGATGGTATCTTCTAGATCTGTAATAGTAATGATAGCTTATGTTACTCAGATAGCTTTCTTCAAGCTGGGCATTATGCTGCTTGACCTGCATTGAATCCTCACAACTCTGAGACAGGAACTCTCCTCCCTCTCCAAATAAGTAAGCTGAGACACAGTGGTGACGTGACTTGTTTAAAGTCATGCACCTAGTGAGTGTCACAGCCAGATTTGAACTTAGATATATCTGGCTCTGTTCCCATTGCTTTTAGCCGCTGTGCTAGGCTGTGCTGTTTCTTCATGCAGCTCTGGACTGATGTGTCTTCAGTAGTAGCTCGTTCTAAGTTGTGGTTATTCCGAAGCATGTATCAAACACCTTCTATGTTTCAGGCACATGTGATAAGTCCTAGCGATACAAGATGAATAAGGAGGGTTGAGGAAGACAGACACATAACAGATTTCACCTAGACACTATCAGGTGTACCAGAAATGCTATTTACAAGGTACTTTGGTGCTGGCAGAAAGGAGATCTCTACCTTCACTTTGCTGTGAATACTTTGTAGACTTGACAGTGTCATCCCGTCATTAACACTGTAGGATATATAGTTTATTTGCTCACAAATATAATTTCCTTTTGTTTATAGTGTGTAGACTAATGACTGCCTGTGTTTCTCGGATCTGCAGGTATACCATTTTCCATGAATATGTAGTTCAGTTCAACTTCAGAGCATAAAGTGATTCTGGAGTCTATGGATTCTTTATCATGACTCAATAGTTTTTAGGTGGATCTTTTGCAGCCTTTCTCTTTTCTTGAAAATCACGTTAAGCTACATTATTCCGCTTCATAATTCTCGTGGGTGGTAGCCTCTTTGTAAGTGTTCATCACCAAGTCTATATTTGTTGCGTGTTAGGCAAGTTCGCTATGCTTTGGATAATCTGATCTAAAATTTTTTAAAACAAGAGTAAACTACATACAGAAAATGTGCAGCTCATGAGTGAACAGCTTGATGAATTATGACAGTTAATACACTCATATAAATCACTGTCCAGGTCAAGAAATAAAACATTAGCAGAGAGAAATTACCAGAATCCCAGGGGTCTTCCTTGTGTCCCCTTCCAATAATTTCCCATCACTGCTACTTCTGACATAGATTAGTTTTGTCTAATTTTAAACTTGATATAAATGTAAAGTGTGTTTTTTTGTGTCTAGCTTCTTTTGCTCAGTATTACATTTGTAAGATTTATACACGTTACTGCACGTAACTTTTGTTAACTTTTTTTGGCTAATTTTCGTTGACATATGGTATTTCGTTGTGTGTATGTAAATTTTCCTTGATGTATAGTATTTCATTGTGCGTATATAAAACAATTTAGATTTCCATTCTGCTGTTGATGGACACTTGGCTCCTTTCCCAATTTTTGGCTGTTATGAATGGTGCTACTATAAATTGTTTTGGTCATGTCCTTTGGTGTACGTATGTAAGCATTTCTGTTGGGTATATATCCAGAGTGAATTTATGGTTATAGGGTAGGTGTAGCTTTAGTATGTAATTCATTGAGTTTTCCGAAGTGGTTATACTAACTTTCACTTCTGCTAGCAATGTGTGGGAGTCCCTATTATTTCCTCTCTCTACCAACTCTTGGTATGGTCAGTCTCCTAAATTTTGTCCATTCTTTTTTTTTTTTTTAATTTTTATTTTCCCCCCAAAGCCCCAGTAGATAGTTGTATGTCATAGCTGCACGTCCTTCTAGTTGCTGTATGTGGGACGCGGCCTCAGCACGGCTGGAGAAGCGGTGCGTCGGTGCACACCCGGGATCCCAACCTGGGCCGCCAGTAGTGGAGCACGCGCACTTAACCGCTAAGCCACGGGGCCGGCCCAATTTTGTCCATTCTAGTGGATGTGTAGTGGTATCTTATTGTGGTTTTATTTTGCATTTCCCTAGTAGAGCCCTTTTTCATATGTTTATTGCCATTTGGATGTCCTTTGTTTATGAGTAACTGTTCAAGACTCGCCCACTTGTTGATTGGCTGCTTTTTTATTGACTTGTAAGAATTCTTTACATTTTCTGGATACAAGCTCTTTTTTGGTTATTTGTTTTCCAGTCATCTTCTGTTCTGCGAATTGCCTTTTCCCTTGTCTTAATGATGTCTTTGGATAAGCAGAAATTTCTAATTTTTTTTTTTTGTGTGAGGAAGATCTGCCCTGAGCCAACATCTGCCAATCCTCCTCTTTTCTTTTCTTTTCTTTTTTTTTTTTTTTTGCCGAGGAAGACTGGCCCTGGGCTAACATCTGTGCCCATCTTCCTCCACTTTATATGGGACACCGCCACAGCGTGGCCTGCCAAGCAGTGTATCGGTGCACGCCCGGATCCGAAGTGGCGAACCCTGGGCCGCCGCAGTGGAGCGTGCGTACTTAACCGCTGCTTGTGCCGCTGGGCCGGGCCCAGAAATTTCTAATTTTTAGTTCTGTTTGTCAGTATTTTCCTTCTTTATTATGGTCTGTTTTAAAAATCTTTGCCTACCTCAAAGTTGTGAAAATGTTCTCCTATGCTAACTTTAGAAGCTTTGTTGTGAAATTGTCTTTCCCATTTAGAGCTGTGATTTGACTTTTGTGTGTTGTGTGTATCACGTTAAATTTCATGTTTCTTACATTGGATACCCAGGTGACTCAACAGTTTGTCACAGGTTGTCTCATCTGTGCAGCTTGCAGTTCCGCTTTGGCTGTAAATCAGGTGTCTACATGTGTGGAAAGTATCTGAGAACTTTCTCTTGGGGATGTGGCGCAGTGATGGAGTTATGCCCGCCCAAGTGTGATAATAGGTCCATCGAACATAATATTGATGGCCTACCACTGCCAGATGATGTTCTAAATGATGTAGACACAGGGTGAATAAAGCTTTGTCTGTATCTTCGTGGAGTCTACAGTTCATTTAATTCTTGACACCCATGGTAAATAAATAAGATTATAACTAGTGCTTTTAGCTGCTTGTCTTTGAATTGTCTCTAGTGAATTGTGAGCGGATAAAGATTAAGTTTCTAGAAATATAGAGGAAAATTGAGGGCCGGCCCCGTGGCTTAGCGGTTAAGTGCATGCGCTCCACTACTGGCGGCCCGGGTTCTGATCCTGGGCGCGCACCGACGCACTGCTTCTCCAGCCATGCTGAGGCCGCATCCCACATACAGCAACTAGAAGGATGTGCAACTATGACATACAACTATCTACTGGGGCTTTGAGGAAAAAAAAAAAGGAGGAGGATTGGCAATAGATGTTAGCTCAGAGCTGGCTTTCCTCAGCAAAAAAGAGGAGGATTAGCATGGATGTTAGCTCAGGGCTGAGGTTCCTCACAAGAAAAAAAAGAAGAAGAAAATTGATCAGGGCCGGCTCCGTGGCTTGGCGGTTGAGTGCGCGCGCTCTGATGCTGGCGGCCCGGGTTCGGATCCCGGGCGCGCCCCGAGGCACCACTTCTCCGTCCAACGCGAGGCCGAGTCCCGCGTACAGCAACTAGAAGGATGTGAACCTATGACATACAACTATCTACTGGGGCTTTGGGGGGAAAAAAATGAATAAATAAAATCTTTAAAAAAAAAAAAAAAAAAAAAAAAAAAAAGAAAATTGATCAGTACTGGATTGAAATCTGTCACTTCTAGTCTTCACTTGATCTTAGCCAAAAGGCTGAGAAGCGACATGTCACTTCTAGTCTTCAGGTGTCAGAAATGGAGTTATAGGGTTTGTGACGTTGCTGACAGGAAGAAGCCTTATGCAACATACACCTTGGTATCACAGGCCCACAATCTGTTATTCAAAACCCTTGGGAATAGCTGTGTTACCAAATTTAGACTTTTTCGGAATTTAGAAAGGTAATTCTGTGTGTGTGTGTATGCGCGCGTGCGCGCGTGCACGTACACGCATATGTGTGGATTATGTAATATTCCTCTGGGTCAGCATCCCGTAATGAGTCACAAGAATATTTATGTAGTGAAACAGGTGAATGTTCATACTAAGTGGAACAAATTAAGGCCAGAGACTCCCGTTAGGTCAGGTTTTGCTGTCAAATGGATTGTAACACCAAACTTACAGAGACAACTTTAAATTTTCAGGATATTTTTGGGTTTTGAGTAAAAGGGATTGTGGACTTGTGTAGCACAGTTGATAAGTGTATGTATGTCCACTGCAATCAGACTGCCTCGGTTCGAATCTTGGCTCCACCCCGACCAACTGTGTGACCTTTGGCAACTTCTGTACCTTTCTAAAGTTCGTTTTCTCTTCGAGAAATGGAGATAATAATAGTACCTCATAGGGTTGTTATCAGAGTTCATTAAGGTAATAGATGCAAAATAGTTAACAGCATTTGGTGCGTAATAAGCATTCAAATATTAGCTTTGGTAACAGTAAACTTTTTGTATTTTCAGTATTTGTTCTAGCTGCAGAAATCTTTTCCATAAAGATTTATGCTTGAGTTTTTATAATTACTGTCAGGAAGAAGATTGTGAGAAAGCATTCTTCAAAATGGACAACGTACTTATAGATGACAGAAGAATACATGTGGATTTTAGCCAGTCTGTTGCAAAGGTTAAATGGAAAGGAAAAGGTATGTTGGTTCATCTTCCTTTGTTTCTGTTCTGCTTTGCATGCTTGTGTGTGTGTGTATCTCCTTTGACCCAGTGCTGTTAATTAGGAGAAATGTTCATTGATGTAACTCCTGCCATTTGTGATTTTACATAGGTGCTATCTAGAATAAAAGATGGAGGGGAGTATGTGTGTGAGTGTGTATATGTGTATTTTAAACTGATGATGAACATATTTTGTATATTAACTATATTATAAATTACTTATAATTACCCATTGCAGACATGACATGTGTCCAAAGTAATTATTATGATGTTTGTGGTGATTTGGGTCTTACAGATGCAAAACTCTTAAAAAACTTTTTTCTAAAGTTTGTTTCTTTTAGTTGTCATATGGTCCAGATTTGAAAAGGTCCATGAGTAGGTGTTAGAAAACAGTCTCCCTTCCACTCCTGCCCCTCATTACCCAGTTTCCCTTCCCAGAGGGAACCACTGTTGCCTGTTTCTTTTATAACCTTCCACATATATTGTTTGAATATACATACGTATGTGTTTGTGTTTAGACTTTCCTTTCATGTTTTTTCCCATATATATTTTCTGTATGGATATTGTTTTCTCCTTTAGAAAAGGAAAGCATAAATGGTTGCAGGCTCTACATACTGTTTCTGGACTTTGTGTTTTTCATTTAATGATGTGTCTAAGAGGTCAGTTCATATCAGTATATAAAATGGCAATTTATTCTTTCCAGTGGCTGCGCAGTGTTCTGTTGAATGTATGTATCGTAATTTATTGAACCAGTCCCATTAATGGATAGTCAAGTTTCTAATCTTTTATTCTTCTATGTACTGTGTATTATCCCTGTACATATGACATTTCCCACATATGCATATATATGTGTCAAAAAGTCCCTGGTAAAGGGCATGACACACCTGAGGCTGAATCTGTGGTGTGCTGAAATAATACAGGTTTTTGATTTTAGTGGTGTTTTTATAAGGTTTCACTTTGGCTGTTATTCACCAGGTAATGCTAAATTTTACTAGGAATTCTAGGATTACTTTCTTTTTCTATACCACTTTTCTTTATTTCCCATGATTTTTATGAACACTTCCTTTTTTTCCCACATGTGATAATTGCAGCTTTGGGAACGAAAGAATCAAATAAGTGTATTCAGGCCCTGTAGATGAGCTGCTGGCCTAATGCAGTACAGTTCTGGTCCAGGAGTCCTGCCAAGTGCCTCTTCTGCGGGGCTCTTTTCCTACAGAGCTAATTTAATTTTATCATTTGGGATATATGTGAAACAAGTATTATTATAATTCCTCATTACAGAGAAGGAACTTGACACATAATCTTGTGAAGTGATTTACCCAGGGTCACATGAATTCATGATTTAAACAGGCCCTAAATCTACGTATTTTTCCCTCTCAATTCTCTCTTCTTCCTAACCCATCTACCCACTGAAGAAATGATACTGCCTTCCTAAGTAATTTCAATGTAGTTTATTTACAAGATGACTTTTAAGTGAATTTCTTCATGTATTTTTTCTAAAATAAAATGTCATATAGGAGACAGATGCTTCAGTTTCACGTATGCCATCATAAACATATAGTTTGTTTTTAATCGGTTAATTTTGAGATAATTTTATATATTACAGATTCACATTTAATAAATTGAATATGTACTATGTACCATTCATAGTGCTAAGCACTTTCCCTTGTAGCCTTATTTAATGATTCCAGCAGCTCTGTGGAATGTCGGTATTATTTTCAGTTCGTAAATGAAGAGAATGAATTTCAGAGAAGTGAAATGTCTTACCTAGGACCTTCCACTAGAAGCAGGATTTGAATCCAGAACTTCTCACTTTAATCCGTTTTTCTTTCTGTAACACAGTAACTGCCTCATCCATAGTGAGACTCCTAATGGCAAGCACGTGGCAAATATTGCAAATATTTTTTTGGTGATGAAAAATGATGTCTGTTTGTTACAGTTATCAATATTTTAGCCCTTACAGTAGTGTATTTCACATTTATATGAAACATTGTCTATTGGCCATTTTTGTTCCCAGAGCCACTGGAATTGCTGAGTAGATTCTTCTTATCTTTGATGTTTACCACCCCCCCTTTTCTTTTTCGTGAGGAAGATTAGCCCTGAGCTAACATCTGTTGCCAATCCTCCTCTTTTTGCTGAAGAAGATTGGCCCTGGACCCATCTTCCTTTATTTTTTATATGCCTGCCACAGCGTGGCTTGATAAGCAGTGCATAGGTCCATGCCTGGGATCCAAACCCACAAACCCCGGGCCACCGATGCGGAGTGCACGAATTCAACCACTACACCACCGGGCCGGCCTCTTACCCCCCTTTTGTATTCCTGTTTTCTCCTTTCTTTCAAGACCCTGATGACAAGATGTGTGTAGGATTCACAGTCAAAACACCTCTCTGTGCAATAATAATTTCAATGAAAAGTGACATTTTCAATGTCGCTAATTTCAATGAAAGAGTGACATTCATGTAGCAACTAAAAAAAGGAAAAAAAAAAGAAAAACTCCTCTTCCTCTCTGTGTACCTCCGGTTTGCTTTACTTGTACATTCAGTCTTGGACTCTTCTGTAGGAATCCTTCCCACTAGCAGCATTTCCTCGTGGTAGTGGAGGGGATAGGAAAGGCAGGTCAGTCAGCAGGTCCAGGACATGGATAGGAACTGAGTCCTCATCTGGTAGGAGACCAGGCTGGAGAGTAGAGAGGCTGCATGGAACGTTCTCACCTTTCCTGCCCCTGCCACTGTAGGCCAGCAGGGGTGTGACGGTAGGTCGTCTTTTTCTGAAGAGATTGTTGATTTCATTTTTGGCACTTGGGGGGAGTAAAGGTGCTCTTTTTTTTTTTTTTATTTATTTATTTTTTCCCCCCAAAGCCCCAGTAGATAGCTGTATGTCATAGCTGCACATCCTTCCAGTTGCTGTATGTGGGACTCGGCCCCAGGATGGACGGAGAAGTGGTGCCTCGGTGCACGCCCGGGATCCGAACCCAGGCCACCAGCATCGGAGCGCGTGCACTTAACCACCAAGCCACGGGGCCGTAAAGGTGCTCTTAAGCCAGAATTTCAGAGTAGAGAGAGTTTATCCTTGGTGCTCTCACAAGCCTCCCCTCTCACGTCTCTCTAGTGAACTTCTACATGCATCCTGCTGTCTCCTATCTGCTTGGTACTCTTGCGATTTTCGGCAGAGTGTCTCTTTTGACAGATCAGAGGTTGTTAAAGCCTTGCTTCTTCCAAACTTAGAAGCCTCTCAGATCTCAGACTCAGGTCCCGAGCCCTCAATTTCCTTTGAACCTAATGTTATCACGGACTTAATGGCTCTACTTAAACACTGCGTTATTTTCCAGTGAATGTGTTCACTGTGTAATTTAGGATTTAAAAATTTGCTTGTAATGTTCACGTTTATCATTAGGTGGCAGCATGTGGCTGCCTAGGAAAATGGATGTCTGCTTCAGTTAAAGTAGTACTGCAGAATTAATTACTATGATTCTTTTGTTCTCTTCTCAGCCTTTTTATATCCCCATATATATGTGCCACTTAAAAATAGCTCTTAGGGGCCGGCCCCGTGGCGTAGTGGTTAAGTGCACGCGCTCCACTCCTGGTGGCCCGGGTTCGAATCCCGGGCGCACACCTATGCGCCACTTGTCAGGCCATGCTGTGGCGGCGTCCCATATAAAGTAGAGGAAGATGGGCGTGGATGTTAGCCCAGGGCCAGTCTTCCTCAGCAAAAAGAGGAGGGTTGGCAATGGATGTTAGCTCAGAGCTGATCTCCCGCACACACACAAAAAAATAGCTCTTAATATTATACTTCTTATAAAATAATTACTGTTCTTGATTAATTAGATGATTTTTCTTACTAAGTTCTTTTGTTCTTTTTTTAATAAATAGGTGGGAAATACACCAAGAATGATTTCAAGGAGTATGAAAAGGAACAGGATAAACCGTCCAATTTGGTTCTGAAAGAAAAGGTCAAGCCCAAACAGGAGTATCCTTCCCAAGAACCGTTCAGTCACTATGTATTGACCGTGCACTCTGTGCAGAGTCCTGTGTGATGCGCTATAAAAAGGCACAAAGGCTGTCGAAGACAGAGGTCCTGAATCCAGATGGTTTGTGAAGAAATCATTTAGTTTATTGTCATCTCTTTGCACCGTTTTACATACACTTTACTTTTTCAATGTCTTCTCTATTCTATGGAGAAAGAGCTGAAGGAAATCTTGAACCTAGTTCTTTCCCTTCCCTGCTCTTAGGTTGAGGTTAATGTTTATTCCCGGAAGATCTTCAGGTAAGACTTGTGTTTTCTGTACATAACTATAATGTCTTAGATTCCTCGTAGTCAGAGATTTCTCTGTTATAGCTAAGCTAAATCCTTTGTGCTAAACCTCCTCATATGTTTCACTTCTTTGGAGATGGTGAATGTGTAGATAACAAAATCCTGTTGTTCTCCTACGTGATTAGGTTGCTTCTTTCTGCATAGGACATTGTCAGTCTAGCAATGAATATTTATGGGGCTCCTGTTGCGTGCAAGAGTTGACTTTGTAGGATTAAAAAGAAGTCAATTGACTTGATCATTTTATTTAGGTTCTTGCAAGGTTTAGGTTGAGACAAGTAAGAAGCATTGGAACATACTGTTCATATTATGTCATTTTAATTTGTTCATTGATGGTCTCATTATAAATCTATCACTCCACACATTGCAAAGGTTATTTCTTTTGTGATTCTTTCTGGTAAATGGTTTCTTTGTTTCCTAGTTTCTGTTGGTGTTTTAGAGTTTCTCTTTTTCTATGCTAGACATTTTCTTCCCAGGTACTCATTAAGGAAAGATGAATATCTGGTTGACCTGTTACATACTCATTTTGTAAAATGTGTTGACTGTCTGTGATGCATAAAGCATTGTGAGATGTTAGAGCTGGGTAAGGTCTGAGGTGTACTCACATGATCAGCATGAGGAGAAGCTTTCACATGCAGACCGACCAAACAGTAAGCTAAGATTTAGTCTGAAAAGGTGCACATTAGAGAGGATGTGATTGAAATCTTAAAATCCTAAAAGGTGTGGATAGGATACATGTGAGATTTATTTACCAAATCTTTAAAATGGAATTGAGGCTAACCACCAGTAACCGCAGCTGGAACAAGGGGAGTGTGCAGGACAAGGGAAGGAAGGACCGTCGTCAAGTAGAGTGGAGGGAGGCGGAGGTCGTTCAGGCTGAAGAGGAAGAACACGTAGGATTACAGTGTTCTAAATTCACGGTGATAGGTTACTAAGAGTTAAGAAAGGAAACTAGACATGTTTGAGAATAAATCTCTAGCCCAGTACTGTCTAGTAGAACTTTCTGCAGTGGTAGAAATCGACTATATCTCCACTGTCCGGTACGGTTACTAACCACACGTGGTTTTGAGCATATGAGATGAACTGAGGAACTGAATTTTAAATTTTTAAAATTTTAATGAATTCAAATTTAAACAACCACATGTGGCTAGTATTAAACACTGCTTTTAGTCTTTTGAAGTTGATGGAGAAGACAGACATATCCTGGTGCAAACCCTTGTTAATCATTCTCAAACAGAATGTTGAACAAGAAAAAGGAAATTCGTGAATCTGACCCAGTAGGATAGTCTTTGTGTTCTTGGTAATTGATGGATTTCATTTTAGCGAGGCATTTATTATCCAGGCACAATAATAGAGGGATAGAACATGTGCTTATAATATGTAAGATATATATATATATATTTTTTTTTTTCCCCAATATTTTTTGTGTATTATGTTACTTTGTAACTTTGGCAAGGAAAGGGGATTCGGAGGATAAGCTGATGTGCAGATGAGTTGTCTTAAGTCAGTTAAAAAGGCGTGGTGGGGATATACTAGATGGATCTTGAGAGAAAGAGAAATTGCTGTAAATGTAGACTACTAATAAGAAGATTGAAAAATAGAAGTAGAAAGAGAGGCAAGTTTAGCTTCGCTAGACTAGCCCTTGGGGGAAGAAATTGGGGAAAAGAGGTCAGGGAGATCATGAATTTGTGTTTAATTTGAAGGAGTTTGGAGAGATTTGACAAGTTCTGAAAGTGCTGATTGTATGGTGAGTAGGAGAGAGTGGAAAAGTGAAGAAGAGAGATCCTGTAACAAGTATAGTGCCGTATTCCTGGTGGTCCAACAAGTAATCAACAGATACTTACTTGGCCTCTGTGACGTACCAAGTTTAGCAGTGAAACAGCCCCTGCCTCTGTGGAGCTTACCTTTTGTTGTTGGAGTGGGGGGAAGAGCAGACGTTAAATAATTACCATTAATTGAATATGTCTAGAGTGTTGCAGAGTACATTTGTGGGACGTGAGACTTAGCACAGAGGTGAGGCGTCAGGGAAACCCGCCAGTGACACTAGAAGAAGTGGCGTTCAAGCTGCTGCTTGAGTGTGGGGAGGGGAGGGCGGGGGCGAGGTGCTGCTTTCTTCAGCTGAGACCCATCGTTGAAGAAATACAGTTTATGTCTTGACCCCGCACAGTCCAGCTGGAACCATCCCCATGCACACGTAACTGAAACAACATAGCGTTTCTATTAGGTGCCGTGCACTCCATTTTCTGTGTTATTAAAAATGTGGCTGAGACCCACTAAATGGATTTGCCTCCCGTGGATGGATTATGACCGGCAGTTTGAGAGACACTGCTCTGAAGTGTTTTGGATGGAGGGAGTGGCGGATGCAGAGCACACATCAGGCAAGGGCCGCTGAGTTTGCATCTGACGAAGGAGAAGGTGCAGCAGGTGCTCTGGAAACAGGGTGACGTGGTGTCAAGGAGAAAGAAATTAGAGGTAATGGAGTAGTAACAGGCTGGTACAGACCGACTGGCCGTCTTGTGAAAAGCCAGAAGGTGCAGTGTTTTCCTATTTCATCTTATGTAGAAGCGAGACATCCCCGAGGAAAGCATCGAGCTGTGGCATCGTGAAAAGAGACATGAAACTGGAGTCCCGAGGGAAGTGTGTCTGCGATTACTCTGGTCCCGCATGCCACTAACACGGCTCTCCGCATGGGGCTTCCTCATCAGCTTTCTTTTGAAAACCGTGATTCTAGCCCTTGTCAGCCTTCCTCAAAATCTGTTTTAGAATTTGAGATTATTTTCAGCAGAGATTGTAATGGTTTTACATTTTCTATTATTTTAGAAGACATAATAGTATGTTAGAGAAAATACTTATCTCTGAATTAAAACCCATTATCACAATTTTTATAACACATTTATGTGAACTTAAAAAAAGATTCACTCATAGTTCTACCACCTAGACAAATGATACTTTTTATTTCTCCTTATTCCTTTTGATCTTGTACAGTTTTGTAAAATTATAATGACTGTATGGTGTATAATAGTTTTTGCTTTAAGCTTTTTTCACTTTTAATTTTTCATAAACACCTTTCCAGATTTTTCATAATATTCATTTATCATTATTAACAACTTCCTTTATAATAATATATATCATGTTGAAGTACTACAATATGTTTGTGTATCTTCATTACTAGGCTTTTCGTTCTCAGTTTCTCTTATTAAAAATAATCCTATTATGTATACCTTTGTTCATTTAACGATTTTAATTTTTTATAAATTCTTATTTGAATTTAAACATGATAACTGTTACTATGCGTTGCTAAATTTCCTTCTACTGGATTGAAGTAATTTGCACTTCAAAAGAAGAGTCAGTCTCATGCATGTACCTTTTATCTTATACAGCTTCTCTGGCTTTGGGGTTTGTGATATCTTAAATTTTTCTGGTTAATCATCTGCCTCATTTTCTAAGTTTAAGTTTTTTCTTTATTGATAAATATGTTTCCTTATTTTTTTATGCTACTTGTATTTTCATTTGTGGATAGAGTTTTTTTTCCCTCCACATTTTTTGCCCACTTACTGTTAACTGTTTACTTAAGATCAGGGTTCTTTCCATTTTTCTTAACTATGTAATGAAAAAATGTATGAGTTAGTTTTGACTTAGAAATAAACTCTATGCTTGTGAGATGCTTTTCGCTTTAAAAAGTTACCTTTAGCCTCATGGCGTTCTTTGTCTACCAGATTCTTATGTTTTCGTGTATTACCAGTACCAATTCTCACTTTTGTCCTTAACTGGCTGCCACAGTGCAAAATATGATCTCGTACTAGATGAGCAGGCAGAAGATTCAAAATCCAGTCACTCCCACACGAGTAAAAAGCACAAGAAGAAAACCCGTCACTGCTCTGAAGAAAAAGAAGATGAAGACTACGTGCCAATCAAAAATACTAATCAGGTACTTCTAATGTCGACTCAGCTGTGGGGGGATAAATATGTCGTCCCTGGGTGAACAGGGTTCTGAACAGGAGGGTGTGTTCCTACCTCTAAAGTGTAGAGTGATTGCACTGAGGTACTGCACTTTAATTTTCAAGAATATATATCACAAATTATAAAAGATTGTTTTTGAAATAACTTAATATATCGTAAAGTTCCACATTGTGAAGCAAGAGCAATTTCTATACCTGTGGACACTCACTTATTCCCATCAAAAACAAGTGTGGTTCTACTAAGAAAGTTCTTCTCATTTTTCATTTTAATTTATCACCAAGCATTATGTACAGCACTTAGAGCTGTTGAGGTGTTTTTTTTGTGTGTGTGTGTGAGGAAGATAAGCCCTGAGCTAATATCCGATGCCAATCCTCCTCGTTTTGCTGAGGAAGACTGGCCCTGAGCTAAGATCTGTGCCCATCTTCTTCGACTTTATATGGGACGCTGTTACAGCATGGCTTGATAAGCGGTGCGTTGGTGCGTGCCAGAGATCCGAACCTGTGAACTCCGGGCTGCCGCAGCGGAGCGCGCACTTAACCGCTATGCCACCGGGCCAGCCCCTGTTGAGGTTTTAAGACCTAAAAAATATCTATGCCCTTACATATTGTATATATGAAATAAAAACAGCACTCGTAATTAACTTGATCATCCCAAAAGCTTTCCTGAACAATACATTTTCTAAGACGTTAATAATAATTCCCCAAAGAAAATTGATTATGAAGAGAAGAAATCATTTCCAGCCTGCATTTTGGCTCTCAGTTAAATGAAAAACACATTACATTACAGCCCCTTGCTTTTTTGTTGTACCACATGAGGACGTTTGAGCTGGGCCCTGGTGGATGAGGAGGACTTCAATAGGCAGAGGTGAGAAGGAACTCAGGACGGTGAGAATGTCAAGCAAAGACAGAGATGGAGAGTATAGCGCTATGTAATAGATAGCTGTACTAATTTTCTCTTCTTTTCTTTCTAATAAAACATCCATATTTAAGATTTCAGTGGGCCAAAATTTTTTCTATTACTCTGATTTTTATCGTTTTGATTTCAATCTCAAAAATATAATCACTAAATGGAATTTTCAGCACTAGGTAATTTTCAGGTATAGCTCAAAATTTTCCTCTTGGTTGGTATTTTGCTTGGTGAGCCTAGTTTCCTAAGAATGTTTTAACTTATTTCTTCAAGTTCTTTGTTTTTTGTTGAGTGACAGCGTTACTGTTCAGTTCGAAAACTTCTCTGTTTAATTTTTCCACCTTGTGTCTTAATTCCAAAGATGGTTACTGTGTTGTTGAGGTTTGGGTTTTACTGGGGTTACAGGAAATGAGTCCTCAGCTGTGGTTGCTTGGCTGAGAAGTCTTCATACTGATTGTCAGTAATCCTCTGTGGTTTTCATAGGTGTTTTGTGTTCTTATGAGACTCTCTTTTTGCTGTCATTTTAGTCATTTAATGTTATTTTAGTGATTTAGATTTAACTAAATCTTTGCTTGAGTCCCAGAGGCCTGAGCACGGATAGCTTTTAGTTAAATTAGACTTTTTTTTGACTGCTTTACATGAAATCACTGGCTAGGTTAAGTTGATTCCTTTCAATTGGCTATTTTATTGTGTCCTTTTCTTTCCTTTTTAGCCACATGCTAGTTTAATCATCTTGTCTTGTGTCTTAAATGTACAAAATGATAGAATTTTTAAAAGTCCGTACTGGAGAGGACTTAGAGCTCGTCTGATGCGTTTCCCTCACTTTAGATATGAGGATCCTGACCCCACAGGCCCCTGGGCTTTATAGTTTAGTGGGAGAGCTAGAACTTGAGCATTTATTTTGATTCAGTCAGGTGTGTGTGTGTTTTTCCCCATTGTTCTCTTCCACCTCCTTTTCAATTTTATATGTCAATTAACTGATCAATGAAATAGTTATCTCCAACCTGTGTAGATCCCTTGAGGCTCCCTCTCCTTGTTTCCAGAGTGAGGATGATATTGTGTTGCAGAAGCACTTAGCACTGTGTCAGAGGATCTGTCCTCATATGGCTCCCTTCAGCCACCTCAGCTTTTCTCTTTCATGCACACGGTGCTAGGTCTTCCTTGCTCTTCAGTTTTCACTTACCTCCTTGTGTTAGCCTGCTCACAGCCAGTCCAAACCTGAACTCACTCATTCTTTGAGGCTCACCCTAGGTCCTGACTTCTCTATGAAACCTTCCCTGATCAATCCAACCTCAAGAGTTTCTTGTTGGACACATCTCCTAAATGGTGAAGACCATTTGAACCTAGAGCTGCCCGACTTCAGAGTTTGTGTAGCTTTGAAAACTGCTCTAAGTAGGAGAGGTTTTAAGGTTTCAGTCCATTTCACATTTTCAGCTTCCTCAATATTTTCAAAGAATTAAGTACTGCATAACCTTTTATCTCTTATTTGAAACACTCAAAGCACGTGCCTATTTGTATAATAATGTGCTGAATATTTTATAGAGTTACACATCAGCTAACAGTCTCTCCATTTTAAAAGTTTATTAAATGTGCTGAAGATTTTATAGAGTTATACATCAGCTAACAGTCTCTCCATTTTAAAAGTTTATCATCTCAAGTAATACAGAAATAAGTACTAGGTGTATAGACAGAATAGTACATAGATATTTACATTTTGTATATGTTATAGAAGCACAAAAAATTCTGTTATCTGGGATGTCATATTTTGCTAGAAAATATTAAAGGGTTAAACTAAAATATTCATTTTTCTACCTTTAGGACTCATAGAATGACAAGAACTATTGGGATTGTGTGGGAAATCATGAATCAGTTTATAATGTTGTATTCCACAAACACTATGATTATAACAATCATGTTATATCTGTTTTCACATACTGTAATCTCTATGCCAGGTGTAATATATAGTATCTAGACAGTATATGAAATAATTATGAATCATTTGCTTAACACCCAACCCTTAATCATGGGTGTCTATCACTCTGGATTTTAAACCTTGACATTTACAGCTACTGTCATAATGTCTATGGTGATAGAATTGGACCCTTGGGAGTTCAGTCCTGAGGATTTTGTCTTTCCTGTGGGAAATCTTTTAAGAAAGTTGAATTTTATGAACTGTCTCTTGAAAGAGCATTGGCTCTCATCTCCTTAGATTTTAGCCATGTGCTGAGATAATCATTTTTTTTTAATAATTTTATTTATTTTCCCCCCAAAGCCCCAGTAGATAGTTGCATGTCATAGCTGCACATCCTTCTTTTTTTTTTTTTTTTTTTTTGTGAAGAGGACCAGCCCTGAGCTAACATCCAATGCCAATCCTCCTCTTTTTTGCTGAGGAAGACTGGCCCTGGGCTAACATCCGTGCCCATCTTCCTCTACTTTATATGGGACGCTACCACAGCACGGCTCGACAAGCAGTGCATTGGTGCGCGCCCGGCATCCGAACCGGCGAACCCCGGGCCGCCGCAGCGGAGCGCAGCGCACTCAACCACTTGCGCCACCGGGCCGGCCCCTGCACATCCTTCTAGTTGCTGTATGTGGGATGCGGCCTCAGCATGGCCGGAGAAGCGGTGGGTCGGTGCGCGCCTGGGATCCGAACCCGGGCCGCCAGCAGCGGAGCGCGCGCACTTAACCGCTAAGCCACAGGGCGGGCCTGAGATAATCATTTTAATTAGGGATAGGACACAAGCAGAAGTAGAATTGTTGTAACTAGCCCTCTTCGATATGGGAAAAGTACTATTGCTACTTAATTGTTAAGAATAGAGTTAAATGTACCCACTTTATGGTCCTTGGGCAATGGATTATTCCAGTGTTTTATTCATAACTCATTTTTAAGAAATACAAAAATTTAATGAAAACATGTATCAGCCTAGTCTAAACAAGGAAAATTGATTTGAAGATTTAGAGAGGAGCTGTTATAAAATAAACACTTCAAAAATAGTCACTCAGATCAAAGTCTACAGTTTCTGTTTTCTTTTTAGACTAGTTGAATTGTCTAAGACCTCTTTCAGCTATGTTATTTAAATGACGTCCTCTTTATAGGATTCTTACGGGAATTTTAGTAGTTTCATTGCAGATCAGTGATGGGACCATATTTTGAGGGAGTAGAAGAAGGGGAGGTGGAAAGGTGACCACACAGCACCAGAATTCTTAGGATTGCAATTTTGCTCTCAAGACTTGTTCTGATTTCAATTGGGCTATTTTAGTCCCTCGTTTTTGGGTCTGTTCCTTCAGTTCAGATGAAATAGTAGATACAAAGCAATGCGATTGATAAGAAAAATGGTTAAATCTTTTTCTGAATTATTTTTGCTTTTTAATTTATGAGATTCTTGGCATTAGTGGTAGTGTTCAAATTTGAGCTGTTATGACTGCTTGCTAATGGTGGACTAAGCTTTATTAATTGGCAAATGCCCACAAAATGATGATTTTACTGATTCACTTGTAACTGTCTCCATTCCTTTGACAGGATATCTATAGGGAGATGGGGTTTGGTCACTATGAAGAAGAAGAAAGCTGTTGGGAGAAACAGAAGAGTGAAAAGAGAGACCGACCTCAAAACCGAAGTCGTAGCCGATCTCGAGAAAGGGATGGCCACTATAGTAATAGTCACAAATCCAAATACCAAGCAGATCCCTACGAGCGAGAAAGGAGTAAGAAAAGGGACAGAAGCAGGAGTCCCAAGAAGTCCAAAGATAAAGAAAAATCTAAGTGCAGATGAAGGATGAAGAATCAGACATGAGTGGCTAACAGATTTACCCTTGTCTAACTAAGAGTACCAGATATTCAGATTTTGTGTCAAAGCAAAGACTCTGCTTATTTTTTTTTTTTCACACTAGGAGTCTGGCCTTTTTAGATTAATATTGACTGTATAGGGCATAGAAAGACAATAAAGAATTGAACATTTTCTTTGTATACTTTTTTACACTAATTTTATTGTTATACGTATATAGTAGTCTTCATTTTTAAAGTCTTTCACATTTTCCACTCTTCTTTTTTTAAATGAAGTATTTCATACCTACAAAAATACACAAACATGTATATATAAGGTAAAAAGAATAATAACTATCTGTGTACCCATTCAGCCAGCTTAGCAAATGAATATTACCTGCATTTTAGAAGTCCCCCACGTGCCCTCTCCTTCTCAAGGAATTATTATAAATTTCGTGTTTGTTATTCTCTTGCTTGTTATAGTTTTACAACATTATGTATGTATCCCTAAGTGAATGTTAAGTTTTGTATGTTTTTGAATTTTATATAAATGGTATAATGTATGTTTACATCTGTGACTAGCTTTTTTCAGCTTAGTATTTTTTGAGAGTCATTCATTTTTATTGCTATACAGTTTTATGAATAGACCACAATTTGTCTGTTCTTCTGCTGACAGACTTGTGGGGTTTATCTTGTTTTGGTTTTGCTATTGCCAGCAGTGCTGCTATGAACATTCTGTATCTAGGAGTCATATCGCTTGGTCTTGTGGTATGGATATCTTCGTCTTTACAAGGTAATGCCCAGTTATATTCCACAGTGGCTGCTCCAGGTTATACCTCTATGGGCACTGTCTGGGTTGCCTTTGTTTCACATCATCTCCAACACTTCTTAATTTTAGACTTTTTAATTTTGCCAGTCTGGTGGATGTTAAGTGGTATCTTATTGTGGTTTCCAGCAAGAAGACTACTATTATCATCTTTGTTCTTCTATATGTAATGTGTTCTTTTTCTCTGGCTGCTTTTAAAGTTTTCTCTTTATTACTGCTTTTAAGGAATTTGATTATGATGTGCTTGGTGTAGTTTTTTTCATCTTTCTTCTGCTGGGGCTGTTTACCTGTGGTTATGTGGTTTTCATCAAATCTGGAAAATTTTTGGCTATTATTTCTTTAATTATTTTTTTTCTCTTTCTCTCCTCCTCTCACTCCTTTCCCTCTGGGACTCCAATTGGATGTTAGGCCACTTGACATTGCGTCACAGCATGCTGGTGCTCTGTTTGGGTATTTTTTTGTTTGTTTTGGGTTTTTTTTGGTGAGGAAGATTGGTCCTGAGCAAACATCTGTGCCCATCCTCCTCTATTTTGTATATGGGATGCTGCCACAGCGTGGCTTGATGAGTGGCGTGTAGGTCCGCGCCCAGGATCCCAACCCATGAACCCTGGGCTGCTGATGCGGAGTGCGTGAACTTAACCGTTACACCACCCAGCTGGCCCCTGGCTTTTTTTGTCTCTTTTCTCTGTGTTCCAAATTGGATAGTTTCCATTGCTGTGTCCTCCCATTGCTGTGTCCTCAAGTTCATTAATCCTTTCTCCTAAAGTATCTAATCTCCTGTTAATCCCATCCAGTGTATTGTTCACCTCAGGCATTATATTTTTAATCTTTAGAAGTTCCATTTGGGTCTTTTCAATATCTTCTGTCTTTCCTTAACATGCTCATACTTTTCTCTATTTTTTTTGAACATCTGGAGTATATTTATAATAGCTGTTTTAATGTACTTGACCATTCTATCATCTGTGTCATTTCTGGGCTGTTTCTATTGATTTACTTTTTTCCCCTCATTATCAGGTTGTAAGTTCCTTGTTTGCGTACCTGGTAATTTTTGGATTTTACATTGTTGGGTGCTGGAGTTGGTTATATTCCTTTAAATACACTGAGCTTTGTTCTGGGACAAAATTAAGTTACTTGGAAGTGGTCTGATCCTTTCATAGCTTGTTTTTTTTTTTTTTTTTTTTTTTTTTTTTTATTCAGTTTTTTCCCCCCAAAGCCCCAGTAGATAGTTGTATGTCATAGGTTCACATCCTTCTAGTTGCTGTACGTGGGACTCGGCCTCACGTTGGACGGAGAAGTGGTGCCTCGGGGCGCTCCCGGGATCCGAACCCGGGCCGCCAGCATCAGAGCGCGCGCACTTAACCGCCAAGCCACGGAGCCGGCCCCATAGCTTGTTTTTAAGCTTAGTGAGATAGGACCAGAACAGCCTTTAATTAGGGCTCATTTGGCCACCACCAAGACAATGCCCTTCTGCATAATCTTCCCTGTGCCTGGCCTGTTTTGAGGTTTCTCCACGCCGGCTGTTGGGAAGACTCCTCTGAGCCTGTGTGAACGCTGAATTGTCCCACCCGTTCCTTTCTGGTGGCTCCCTCCCACCCTTGGGTTGTCTCCTCCCGTGGAGACGCTGACTGGTATTCAGCTGAAAACTCGGGAACCCTGTGTGATCTGGAACTCTCCTCTGAAGCTTTCTCTCCAGTACCCCGCTGCCCTCGCTTCTCCACCCAGGGAGACGCCCAGGCAAGTTTTGGATCATGCCCCTGTCCTAGTGCTGCAGCCTGGAGTCTCTGTGCGGTGAGCTCAGGCAGCTGTAGGGCTCTTGTCTGTCGTCCTCCTCTCAGGAGTCACTGCCCGCCCTGGCTGTGTGGTCCAGTGTCTGAAAAACTCAGTTGTATAGATTTTGTGCAGGTGTTGAGTTGTTCAAGATGTTCGGGAAGGGAAGTCCAGCCCCTGTTACTCCATTTTGGCCAGAGTGGAAGTCTCGTTGTTTGAATTTCCTAAATGCTGATGAGGTTGAGCATCTTTCCATATGTGCTATATTCATTCCTCATTGCTCTCTGAAAAGCTTGTTTCATGTCTTTTGCCCAGTTTATATTGCTGTCTTTTTCTTACAGATTCCCTTAAGGAGTTTTTTTATAGATTGTGAATGCCAGTCCATTTTTACTATTAGATGTTGCAGACACCTCGAGGTTTGTGGCTTATTTTTTTTTTTTTTTTTTGTGGCTTATTTTTTTTTTTTTTTACCTTTCTATTGGTGGCCTTGGAAGAGCACAAGTTTTAAGTTCTCCCTCAACTTTTTAATATGAAAAATTTCAAACAGATATAGAAACACACAAAAACATAACAAACATCCATATTCACCATCCAGATTTAACAGTTAATAACACTTTGTTGTTGAACAATTTGAAAGTAATTTGAAAACATCATGACATTTCACCTTTCAGTATTTCACATTGCATTTGCTAAAAAGCAAGTGTCCTACATAATCGCAACACTATTATCACACTTAAGAAAATTAACAATATTTCCATAATATTATGTGATATATAGTCTATATTCAAATTTCCCTCATTGTCCCAATAATGTCATTTTTAGGTGTTGGTTTGTTTTTAAACCCAGCCTGAATCAAGGTTCAGGCATTGCATGTTGTTTTTGTCATTTTATTCTCTCAATCTAGAAGAGTTTCCTACCCACCCATCCACCTCCTCCCCCCTTCTTTATGACATTGACTTATTGAAGAGTTCAGCCAGTTGCTTGGTAGAAGGATCCACATTCTGGAATTATTTGATGGTATCTTGATGGTGTCCTGTAGCCTCTGTTTCCTGTAAACTGGAAGTTAGGTCTAGACATTTGATTAGAATTAAGCTGTGCATTTTAGGCAGACATTTTTAAATTTAATGTCTGAATTTATTAGCCTTTCCCTTTGTGTTTTGTGCTTTTTGTATTTTGTTTAAGAAATCCTTAAGACATTCTCCTATATTCTAAAAGTTATAAATAAAGCTTTGTTTTTTACATTTAAATCTTTAGTCTATATTGAATTGTATGTGAGTATGTATATGGTGTGACAGAAGGGTCCAAATTCACTTTTTGTTTTAAGTTATCGATACAGCCAACTGTACAAAACCCATTAATGAATGGTTCATCCATTTCCCGTTGATCCACATTCCACTTCTGTCATGTAAGCTTCTGTGTATGTGTGGTTTTTGTTTCGTGATCTCTCTATTCCATTGGTTTATTGTTTATTCCAGCGCCAGTAACAAACATGTACGTTTCTGTGGCTTTACAGGGTCTTGATATTTGAGCAAGTCCCCCCGCCTGTTTCATTAGGAGTGTTTTGGCCCTCTGTTCTGTGCAATTTTGGAACTGACTTGTCACTTTTCCAAAAGAATTCTGTTGAGGCTTTAATTGCATTTGTAGTCAAACAGCAAATCACTTTGTGGAAACATCTTCATAATATTGAATCTCCCTATTCATGAACATTGTGTCTCTCTCCATTTAGTTCTTTAACCTCTTAGACTTTTCCTCATAAAGCTTTGCACATCTTTTGTTAGATTTACTCCTAGTTTCCTTATCCTTTATGTTCTATTATAAATAACTTTTAAAAATATGATTTTCTGTTTCCTTACCTAAGAAGTTATATTTTTGATTACTGCTCTTATATGCAGCCATTTTACTGAAGTCTTATACTTTAAATTTGTGGGGTTTTGGGGTCTTTTATGTGGACAGTATCATCTGTGAATAATGACAGTTTTGCTCTTTTCTTTCCCCATTCATTCTTATTTTAAAAATTATTTTAAAATATGTATATACTTATTTGTGATGGTGGTGTTCTTATAGTGCTTCCTGGCTAAAATTTCTAGAACAGTAATGAAATTGGCCTATAGTTTTCCTTTTTTGTGTTACTCTTGTCTGGTTGTGATATCCAGGTTATAGAATAAGTTAGTGATTGTTCTCTTGTTTTCCTATTCTCTTAAAAGAGAGAAGACGACGATTTCAATTATGTATTCCTTGAAAATTGGATAGAGCTTGCCTGTAAAATCGTCTCAACTTTGTATTTCTTTTGTGAGAAAATTTTATGATTAGATTTTCAATGATTATAGAATTATTGATCTTTCTAGTTCTCTCGAGAGTTAGGTCATTTTAGTATTACATTTTTCTGGGAATTTGTCATTTTCACTAAGTTTTTGATTTATTGACATGAAGTTGCTCGTAGTGTGTCCAGTAGATTTCTTACTGTCCTTGTAATTTTATCTTCCTCAGTCCCTGTGTTATAGTGAGTCTCAGAAACACCATGTAGTATAATGGGCTGTTTTTTTTTTTTTGTTTTGTTTTGTTTTGAGAAAGAGTAGCCCTGAGCTGACATCTGCCAATCCTCCTCTTTTTGCTGAGGAAGACTGGCCCTGGGCTAACATCGTGCCCATCTTCCTCCACTTTATATGGGACGCCAACACAGCATGGCTTGACAGGCGGTGCATCAGTGTGCGTCTGGGATCTGAATCAGCGAACCCTCGGCCGCCACAGCAGAGCATGGGAACTTAACCACTACGCCACCCGGCCGGCCCCATAATGGATTATTTTTAATCTAATCTTAACTTAAACTGATGAGTTTAGTGCTGATTGTTTACTGTTATATTTAGATTTATTCCTACCATCTTATTTTGTGCTGTTGTTTTGTTCCCCCTCATTTTCTTTTGGATTAATTTAAAACATTTTTTTAAAAATTCTACTTGCCCTTCTTTTTTGTTTTGGGGAATTGCCTTTGAATTTTACCATCGTGGGGCTGGGCTGGTGGCGCAAGCGGTTAAGTGCGCGCGCTCCGCTGCGGCGGCCCGGGGTTCGCTGGTTCGGATCCCGGGCGCGCACCGACGCACTGCTTGGTAAGCCATGCTGTGGCAGCGTCCCATATAAAGTGGAGGAAGATAGGCACAGATGTTAGCCCAGGGCCGTCTTCCTCAGCAAAAAAAAAAAAAGAGGAGGATTGGCGGATGTTAGCTCAGGGCTGATCTCCTCACAAAAAAAAAAAAAAGAATTTTACCGTCGCTACTTGTAATGTAACGTCAGTATCTTCATCTTCCTCTCTAATGAAGATCTCATAAATCTTTAAGTTTAAATCACTCCTCTTCCAACTTTTGTGCTATAATCTTCCAATATTTTAGTCTTAGCTTAACCTTATAAATTAGACTTTTTGTCATTATTGTTTTTATAGAGGTAATTGTTTAG
The DNA here is from genome assembly GCF_057802395.1 of Ceratotherium simum simum. Taxonomy (NCBI): domain Eukaryota; kingdom Metazoa; phylum Chordata; class Mammalia; order Perissodactyla; family Rhinocerotidae; genus Ceratotherium; species Ceratotherium simum. The sequence continues at coordinate 26,459,267 of NC_141937.1, read as the reverse complement.
ATTTACCTGTGGCTTAGCCAGTTTCCTTACTCTCCATCCTTACACCTCAGATCTTCCGCCTAGGATAATTTTTCTTCTTTCTGAGGCATGACCTTTGATGTTCCTTTAGTGACAGTGTATTGATGGTAAATCCTTAGTTTTTGTTTATTAAAAATGTGTTTAATTCACCCATGTTCTTTTTTTTTTTTTTTTTTTGTGAGGAAGATCAGCCCTGAGCTAACATCCATGCTAATCCTCCTCTTTTTGCTGAGGAAGACCAGCTCTGAGCTAACATCTATTGCCAATCCTCCTCCTTTTTCTTCCCCGAAAGCCCCAGCAGATAGTTGTATGTCATAGTTGCACATCCTTCTAGTTGCTGTATGTGGGACGTGGCCTCAGCATGGCCGGAGAAGCAGTGTGTTGGTGCACGCCCGGGATCTGAACCTGGGCCACCAGTAGCGGAGCGCGCGCACTTAACTGCTAAGCCACGGGGCCGGCCCTCACCCATGTTCTTTAAAGTTGATTTTCTATATACACAATTCTCAGGTGACAGTTATTTTTTCTCAGCACTTGGAAGATATGCTACTATCTTTTGACTTTTGTTATTGCCGTGGAGAAGTCTGCTGTCAATTCCTTTGGGGGCACTGTATCTTTTCTTTCTGGTTGCCTTTTTGTTGTTGTTTCTATTTTTCAGTATAAATAGACTACTGAAGTCATTGCCTCTGTACTGAGACAGAAGATTGTGTCTACATAAGCACAAGTTGTAACATTTCACAATTCTAAAAGGAATGTCAGCAGTTACAACGACCATGCATGCCATGGTTGATAATCACAGTTTGGAAGCGTTTTCAACCATTTCTAAAGAAATGCTTATAACGTTGTTATATTTGTTGTTGTTAATTAAACTTTTAATTTTGAAGATGATTGTAAATTCACATGCAATTGTAAGAAATAAACCGAGGTCCCGTGTGCCCCTTACCCAGTTTGTCCCAGTGGTGACATCTTGTAAGACTGCAGTACAGTATTACAACCTGGATGCTGACACTGACAGTGAAGACACAGCATTCCCATCACTACAAATTGCATACCTACTTCTCTCCCTCTTCTATTCCTTGCTTGACCTCTGGAGACCAATTAATCTATTCTCCATGTCTGTAACCTTGTCATTTAAAGAATTTTATAGAGATGGAACTACATAGTATGTAGCCTTTTGGGATCGGCTTTTTTGTCACTCAGCCTAATTCTCTGGAGGGTCTTCCAGGTTGTCACTTGTATCAATAGTTCATTTGTTTTTATGGCTGAGGAGTATTTCATGGTGTTGACATACCTCGTTGAACCATCCAAGCATTGAAGGGCGTCTGGGTTGTTCAAGTTTGGAGCTATCATGCATAAAGCTGCTGTTGACTTGTGTGTGAACATATGTCTTAATTTCTCTTGGCTAAATGCCCAGGAGTGTAATTACTGAGTCATGTGATAATGACATGTTTAGGTTTTACGAATCTGCCAAACTGTGTTCCAGCGTGGTCAGACCATTTTACATCCCCACCAGCAACGTCTGAGTGATCCAGTTTCTCCACATCCTTGCCAGTTTGGTGTTTTCACTATGTTTTATTTTAGCTGTTCTGATAGATGTAGAGTGGTGTCTCACTGTGGTTTTAATTTCCACTACCCTAATTGCCAATGATGTTGAACATCTTTTCATGTACTCATTTTACCATCTTCATATCCTGTTTGGTGAAATGTCTCTTCATGTTCTTTGCCCATTTCTAGTTGGATCTTTGGGGTTTTTTTACTTTTGAGTTTTGAGAGTTCTTCACATATTCTAGATACTAGTTCTTTGTTGGGTATGTTGTTTGCAAATAGTTTGTCCCAGTGTGTAGCTTGTCTTTTCATCCTCTTAACAGGGTCTTTGCAGAGCAAAAGATTTTATTAAAGTTCAGTTTATCAATTTTTCCTTTTATGGACCATGCTTTTGGTGTCAAAAGTAAGAACACTTTGTCTAATTGTAGATCCTGAAGATTTTCTCCTTTTCTTTTTCTGAAAGTTTTATAGTTTTACATTTCAATCTGTGATCCATTTTGAGTTAATTTTTGAGTAAGGTGTGATACTTAGGTCAAAGTTCTTTTTTTCTTTTTTTGTGCTTATGGACATCCACTTGCTCTAGCACCATTTGTTGAAAAGACTGGCTGCTTTTAAGGTTTTTCTTTGTCTTTGGTGTTCTAGAGTTTTTGGCTATGATGTGTCTAGATATGGATTTATTTTATTATCTTTCTTGGCATATCATTTGCTATGTCTGACAGCTTCATATTTTTCATTATTCTAGAACTTTCTATACGATTTTCTCTTCAAATAATGCCTCTCCCCTATTCATTGTATTCCTTCCTTTTGCCATCACAATCAGTTTAATGTTAGCTCTCTTTATTGTGTTCTTTGTATCTTCACTCTCATGTTTTCCATATGGTGCATTCTGAATAATTCCTTCAGATCTGTATTCCAGGTCACCTTTCTTTCTTCATATAAGCCCAATTTGCTATTTAACCCATCCATTGAATTTTTTTTCCACCCAAAGCCCCAGTAGATAGTTGTATGTCATAGTTACACAGCCTTCTAGTTGCTGTATGTGGGATGCGGCCTCAGCATGGCCAGAGAAGCGGCACGTTGGTGCGCGCCCGGGGTCCGAACCCGGGCTGCCAGCAGCGGAGCGCGTGCACCCAACCGCTAAGCCATGGGGCTGGCCCTGAATTTTTAATTTCAATGATTCGTTTTTAGAAGTTCCGTTTGATTCTTTTTCAAATTTGCATGGTTATTTTTGATTTTCTTGTCTTCCTTGCTCATGTGTTTCTACTCAGTTTTATTTGCATGGTTACTTTATATAGTCATGCATCACTTAATGATGAGGATATGTTCTGAGAAATGTGTCGTTAGGTGATTTTGTCATTCTGTGGACATCATAGAGTGTACTTACACAAACCTAGATGGTATAGCCACACACCTAGGCTGTATGGTACTAATCTTATGGGACACTGTCGTGTATGTGGTCCATCGCTGACCAAAATATCATTATGTGGCACATGACTGTATATATCTCAGGCAGCTGTGGTGCTATTACTAACTAAAATCTAGGGTCAAATGACCCTGTTTCCTGTTTCTTCTGTTTTGTTTCTCTGGGTTTTAGGTGACCTCTTAAAACCAGGCTCCGATAGTATGTCCTACTCACTTTTGCTAAAACCAAAAAAAAGGAGCTGTAGATAGATATTTTTTGTGTTAAAAGGAAAAAAATAGTTCTTTTGAGAATAAAATTGCTCGTTCATCATAACTTGGCTGTAAAGTCTCAGGTTGACCTCTCTTACCAATTGAATTTTCAAAGATTTCGATCAGAACTATGAAAGGCTCAGAGTAGAGAGACTTTAGTAGAGCCATACTTGCACAAATGTCTTTTAATAAATTGGTTGCTTTTTAGTTACTAAGAGATATATTTCATATCAATGTTTTTCACTAATCATAAAAATTTTTAATCTCAATTTTGACCTTTCTTACCCATCTAGATTGAGTCACAAAGAATGAATAATAGTAAAAACGAAATCATTCACCTTTCAGTAGCTGTTGCTATGAAACCATGTTTTGATGGGAAATTTTAGAGAAGCTTTTGCTTCCTGTTGTTAAATGATAGAATATGGAGATCCCCTTAATTTTCAAAACTGTCTTTTTTTAAAACAAGTGATCTCAATTATTCTTGCTAATGGGACAATCTTTATTCTTACCCTATCTTACTCACACAAGACGACTAATTAGGTTTAATTTTATGCCTCCTCTCCTATTCCTTGTGCATTGAATGGGCAGATGGACAGTTTTTGAGAGATGTTTTATGTGCAGTTAGAAGTTGTATTGCTGGGGTGGCCCAGTGACACAAGCGGTTAAGTGCGCGCGCTCCGCTGTGGCGGCCCGGGGTTCACCGGTTCGGATCCTGGGCGTGCACCGATGCACCGCTTGTCAAGCCATGCTGTGGCGGCGTCCCATATAAAGTGGAGGAAGATGGGCATGGATGTTAGCCCAGGGCCAGTCTTCCTCAGCAAAAAGAGGAGGATTGCCATCAGATGTTAGCTCAGGGCCGATCTTCCTCACAAAAAAAAATAAAAATAAAAATAAATTAAAAAAAAAGTTGTATTGCTATTATTTATTGTGCCTAGGACACTAGGAAGCTCGAGACATATAAAGGATTGCAAATACAGTAACATACTAGCGAGAGAGCGTGTGTGAAAAGAGAAGTTAGGAAAGTGCTGCTTTGTTGTCGTGAATCTAGAGCAAGACCACAATGACCCCTGGTTCCTGAAAAAGAGAAAAGCTTTGTTTTGTTTTGTTTCCTCCAAAGGCAGCTTGGTCTGGTGGAGAGAACTTGGGATTCCGAGTCGGGAAACCTGAGTCAGGAACAAAGACAAGATGTAGAGTGTGATGGCCCCACCGAATCAGAGGGCTGGGAAGAGTGGTGAGCGTCAACGGGGAGGAGGAAATTAGGAAAGAGAGTGCACTGAATGCAAAGCTGAGGAGCTCGGATTTGGTTTTCCAGGAGGCGGAAAATTAGACCATACTCCTAAGAAAGGAAGTGGCGCTGGGCAGTTGGGAAAAGTTACTCTGGGAGTTGTGTGTAGGATCTTCACCAAGGATTGGCACCAGAGTCCTCAGATGGCATTGCATACAATTCATTTGATACCTGTTGCACACACGGCCCCAAATCCAGACTCACATCAAAGTGGGCTTCCCAGAGGAGATAATGTGTAAGATGAAACCTTGTGCATTTGATATCCAAGTCGGTGCAGTGCTAGAACGTAGAATGAGTGTCACAACAATAAAAAGTCATGCCATCTTTGCTACATAATCCCTCATTTGACATTACTAAAAATAATTCAAGTGTCTTTGGAGTGGTCATGGGTGGACAGGCTTTTAGTAAAACTTGGAGATGGTGTAGGGTCGGAATGGAGACCGCCGGTTGACAGGTGCTCACCTTGTATGTGTTGGTGGGGTGTGTGGCACGGGGCCAGCCTTGAGTCATCCTGAGAATGGGCACCTTGTCTGATTCATCCTTGCACATCGGGCATGCAGGAGAGGGCTAGCCTCCCAAATGCTGCAATCTCAGCAGATGGCAGTAATGTATTTTTAACTTTATCATAAATGTTTCGTTATTCTGTTGATGATTATCTACTACTCATTCTCTGAAAACAAACCAAAGGCACACATTCGTGGCCTTTTCCCCTAGCACCTGCTTATGGGAAATAATGTGATGGCCTCACCGTACAACCTGCTTGATCTTCAGGTCTGTTCTAAACGTCTTCTCGCTGTACAACCTCCCGCACGTGTACATCGACAACGCCTCTGCTGTATCAAGTGCAGACAGCTGCTCCTTGGCCTGCCAACCAACCCTTGGGCACAAAGACTCCCCTGTAGCTCCTCTTCCTGTCCTCTCATTATGTAGTAGGAGTGCGCTTAGCTGAGTAAATGGTTACCACAACTAAGAGCTCTGAGGGAAGATGTTTTGGGGGGTGAGGGGTGTATCAGTCTCCTAGGGCTGCCATTATAGATTACCACGAACTGGGTGGCTTTAAACAACAGAAATTTATTCTCACAGTTCTGGAGGCCAGAAGGCCCAAATCAACGTGTTGGCAGGGCCGTGCTCCCTCTGAAGGCTCTAGGGAAGAATCCTTCCTTGCCCCTTCCTAGCTTCTGGTGGTGTTCCTTGGGCTACAGCTGCATCACTGCAGTCTCTGCTTCTCCTCCCCTGGCCTTCTTCCCTGTGGCTCTTCCGTGTCTCTGTATCCAAATCTTCTTCTCCTTTCTCTTATAAAGACTCTAGTCATTGGACTTAGGACCCACCCTAATCCAGTATGACAGCATCTTAGCTTGATTACCCCTATGTCCAAATAAAGTCACATTCACAGATATTGGAGGTTAGGACTTGAACATGTCTTTTTGGAGGGCACAATTCAACCCACCACAAGAGTGAGGTGTTTGCAAAGTTCAAGAAAAGCCTCTGCAGCACTTTGGCCCGAGGCCAGCAAAGATGCTGTTGGAAGAACACTGAGCAGAGCCTTAGAGCCCCAGTGTCTGGATGTAGGATGTTGCATGTGTTCAAATGCGACACTTCCAATCCTCTGTCACTAGCCCAGGAGTAGGTGCTGTATCTTCACACACGATCACCACTCATTCTTCGCCCTCAGACTAGGTTCCTCTACCTGTTTCCCACAGACCTTATGCCTTTAATTCATAGTCTCTCTTCCTGGCAATGGCTAGAGTGTTAGACCATCTCATACCTCCCACGGGGTATGTTGTGAGGGGACTCCAGGCTCCAGAGAAGGTGGGTTCCCCAGAATCGACTTCAATCCCTAAGAGCTGTGTGTTGCAGCAGCTTCAGGGAGATTTTTCCAAAATGCCGGTGTGTTTCTACTGTATAGACATAGTCTCACTGTTTAAGTAGAGAATGTCTCCAGGAGCAAACACAAGGGCATCTGAGCCCTCGGTTAGCGAATCAGACACTAAACAATAGGGCAGTAAATTCAACAGCCAAGGTGGAGAGGGCGTAGAGTAAGTTCGAGAGTGTCCTGGAAGATCGTTACATTTCTTACCGTTGGTTGATAAGAGGGTCTGAGATCCTTCGAAAGTTAGACATCCTTCGGAAGGCCAGGCCCTTCTTGACGGGGCCAGTTTATCAGCCTTGAGCACTCGGAGACGGTCGGTTTTCCCAGGCTGGTAGCTTCAATGATGGCCCAGAAATGGAAGTCATTTTGTTTAGACACATTAACAAAACAGCCTTGGTGTGAAAGAACATATTAATGAATGATTCAATTAATTGTATTTTTAAAATGAAAATTCTTCCTAAAAGAAGCTTTTTCAGTTTTTCCTGAGCTGAGTTATTTCACCTTGAGCCTGAGTCCCAGCCGTGTGGATCATGTCCCGCTTCCTGTGCCTCTGAGCCTGTGCCTAGATTTTCCCTCCACCTGGACTGTCCCAGAGCCCCAGACTTCCCCTGGAACATGCCAACCTATCCTTTAAGGTCAACGGAGCCATCATGTCCTCCACAAGACCTCCTCTGCCTCGTCACACAGAGTCGGTACTTTGTCTTTGATGGAACCTCTAGTCTGGTGGTTCTGAACCAGTGGGACGCTTGACAAGGTCTGGGAACATGTTTAGTTGTCACAATGTGGGGGTTGTGCACTGGTATCCAGTGTGCAGAGACCAGCGATGCTGCTGACCCCCCTACATTGCCTGGGACAGCCCCACATGTCAATCACACCGAGGGTGAGAAGCCCCGCTTTAGTCTAACAATGACCGTGTGACCCTGACTCTTTGTTTACAACCAGATCTCCCCCCACTCAGGGGCAGAAACTTCGTTCAGTTGGTGCTTATGTTCTGAGCCCGCTGCCTGGTGTGAAATGAAATTGAAATGTACTCAGTTTTTATTGCCTTGATCCCTGCAGTTGTAAGATAACATCTCAGGTGGAACTCGGAGGAAGTGACACATAGATTTTATTTAATAAACTAAAATTGTTATTTTAAATTAGATAAGATTGGGCTAAGCCAATAGCAACTACAGTTAGATTATTGGCTAAGCCAATGTGACAGTGATAGCTACTTCCCCACTTGCTTCTGTGTGTGTTATGGGTGCACACATTCCTATTGATGACCCAGAGGGTTGTTGGTCTCTGCAGCCCTCTGACAATTTTTCAGTGTTTCGTGGGGGCTAGACTTTGCTACAATAAGTTTTAATAATCCTATTTCCATTTGAGTTTGTGCTTGTAGTAATAATAGCCATCTAATATATGCCAAGTGCTGTTCTAAGCACTTTATATGCAATAATTTAATTCTGTGAGATGGAGATGATTATTATCCCATTTTATATATGAGGAAACCAAGGCCCAGAGAGGTTAAATAATTTGCTCAAGGTTGCACAGATAATAAGTGGCAGGACAGTCTGATCTTGAGTCATGACACCAAACTGCCTATCCTAATAAGCTTAGATCCTTTCTCACACCATTTATCAAAATAAATTCCAGATCATGATTAAAGACCTGATTATAAAAAATAAAAACTTACAACTTTATAGAAAATATGGGAAAATATCCTTACAGTCTCAGGATGGGGAAGGATTTCTCAAACAAGGTTCAAAAAGTACAGACAATGAAGGAAAAACCAGTAGTTTTGACAACACAGAAGTAAAAACGTCTGCAGTCCCCCAAATATCATAAACAAAGCTAGAAGACAAGTGTTAGACTGGGAGCAGATAGTACAAAAGATAAAGGATTAGTATGAAGAGCATATAAAGATCAATACCGATTAATAAGAAAAACTACACATAGGAAAACAGACACTGGAGAAAAAAAGGAGGAAAACTGCACAGAAAATAAACATATGAAAAGATCCTCAAGTTCACTAGCAATCAGGGAAGTGAAAGTTACAGTAACCATGAGAAATGATGTACCACTTCTCACGCATCAGCTTGGCCAAAAAGCAAAATGTCCCACATGCTCAAATGTTGGCAAGGAGGTAGAGAAACGAGAACGCCCACGGGGCTGGTGGAAGAATCGGCGGAGGCGTGTCCGCGCCACGCTGCAGATGCTGACACTCCGTCTTAGCTCACTGAGAACACAGATTATACAATAAGAGACTGTTCTTGGAGCTCACTGATGGAGACAGAGGGGAGGCTTGACCTGGGTCCGGCAGTGGGCTTCCAGGGCTCCAAGAACCCCTGAAACAGCACCCCCCCAGCACGTGTCCTCCATCTACGCCTTTGTGCCTTCCTCCCTGTGGAGAGTCTGTATCCACACGGTTAGGATCCACTGTCTCAACAGCCCCAGCCCGCTTCCTGAAAACACAGACCTCTGTCCCACCGCAAGGGCCAGAGTGAGCAGAAATAGCCTCAAGGCAGATTCGACACCAATTTTAAACAGAGTGGAAGAGGGGAGTGTGCCAGGCCTGCTGTCCCTCTCTCTTCTCAACACTTGAGTAGCTTTTAGAGAAGTGTAGACACGTGCCAATGACACTGCAAGCTGGGAGCTGCTGCCTTCTCTGAAGTCCCTCATAGGCGGAGTCCAGTTTGGGTCAGAGAGAGAATAACTACAGTTGTTACCTCTGGCAGACCTTATTTCTTGTTCAAGAGGGAATAAACAGCCTAACTAGGGGTTTCATTCTTTCTGCTTCTGAGTCAAGGCAGCTAAGTCGTTTTAGCTGTGGAGGAATCAAGACGAGTTTCTCTAAATCACATACAGCAAAGGCACCATATGAGGGTTCTTTTTTGAGTGAGATGGCTGAACAACGATTTTTCTGGTCTAAATAATGTCTCCAAGATTTCAGACACAGAATTCTGGGGCCTCTGCCAAATCCTCATTTGTCTGATAGTTGAGCAGATTCAAATGCCTTTTTTGTGAAACAGTTTGGCCCTGGGGACTGAGGTCCCTGTCCTGTGCAGAAGAGCTGGTCAGCTGGGGTTGAATACAATGTGTAAGTGTAGTCAAGGTTCATTGCCCAGGTTCATCTTGTATTAAGTGCACAGCCTGGTGGCACTTGGCAGTCTCCTCAGAGAACTCCTCCCTTGGTTGGTTGCTATCCTATGCCTAAAAAAATTGTGGCTCAGTCATCTGGTATTTGGGAAATGGTCCAAGGAGCCCATTGGCAATATGTGCCTCTAAATTCTGTTGGTTTTTTCATATAGAACAAGGCTCTTGGACGACGTTAGCTCGTTTCCCCGTAAAACCCTCCCCTGAGTCCAGATGTAACAGCTCAGCTTTTACTGGGGCTTGGGGTGAAGAATGAGCATTTGAAGACCACCCCCCACCTCCGCCGATCTTCCATAGGACTAGAGCTGAAGATACTGTCTGCTGTGTTACTCAGCATAAGGATTTAGATTTCTTCTAAAATTTAAGACCAGGAAAATATTTCTTTCTCCTGAAAACCCTGCATGCTTTACTAGGGACTTGGGAGCTGAGATGCCACGGGTGTCCGTGTAAAGAGCGGATTTTGGAGCCCAAGGCCCTGGGTTCAATCCTGACTCAACTGCTTACTGAGAGAACTTGGACAGTGTACTCATCCTTTCTCAAACCCAATGAGCTCATCTCAAAAATGGGAATAATGCTTTCCATGCCATAGAGCTGCTGTGGGGATTAGAACACTTTGATGCAAAGTACAGAATACACTGGAAGTGCTCAACTGATGGTCATTTTTATTAGAAAATGTATTTTGCCAGACAATTCAAAGCTAGAATCAGTGCTCAGATAAAGTGAATTTTAATTTAGGTTCTAGTACAATGTTCTTTTTTCTTCTAATGATCTCTGATTGTCCTAATTTTTATTTTGATGATCCCATTCTCTATGTGTTTTAATATTCTAGACTGCCTCAAATCTTCTGTGGGAGGAAGATGGGGAATAGATGAAGAAGAGCAGCAAATTCCAGTTAACTTGTGTCTTTCTTATTTCCTTGGCGCCAACTCCCGGGTTCCAAACCCAGCTTGACCAACTGACTGTGTGTCCTTGAGTACGTCACTTTAGAGACACTGTCATTTGTTGGGGGGTGGGCTGCTGTGTGGTTTGTGTTCTTTCCTCTTATTCTGACCGCTCATGGGCATCCCCCAATGCAGGAATTCGACGCAGAATTTGGGGTCTGTTGCTCATACTCGCTGAGGCTGGCAGCAAGTGGGCGGCAGAATGCCGTGCTCCCCCTGCCACAGGGAGAGAGGAGCAACCATGTGCCCCATGCAAGGCTGCAGCGAGGAGAGACCAGGGTCGTGTTACCCCCAACAGAAGTGAGAGCCCTGGCTCCCCAGCCTGAAGACCTTGGTGACTTGCTTGGGGCTCTTTGTAAGGGAAGGTACACGGTCCTCCTCCACTCCTCCACCCCTGTGCACCCTTATCTATGCAGCCCTTTCTGTTCTCTCCCTCCCCTGACACTCTTCTCTCCTGCAAGCTGTATTTTTGTTTATGAAGTTGGGAGCACCTTCTCAGGAGCACCTGGGATCAGAAGCTCTTCTCAGCTGGAGGCACACGTGGGAACCTGGGACAGAAGTTCTCCCCCTCCGATTGTTAATGCTTTCGTTTTCTCTGACGCTCTCCTGGCTTTCCTGTGCAGCCAGCCCTTGCCCTTGCAGAGAGGTCGCTTTGCATGTGGTTGTTGAACTTTGATTCGGTGACTCATGCTGAGGCACAGGCTTCGTCTCCCTCCCTCATTTGGTTGCTTCTTCTTTTCATTTTTTTTCAAACCCCAAGCAAAACTACCTTTGCAGCTGAACGTGACTCTGGCATCCAGGAAGTGGAGCTCTGGCATGGAGCGGCTCCTAACGGCCGCACCGTCCAGCCCGGCTGCACTGCCCTGGCCTTGGTGACACCTGGCTAGCTGGGAGGAGAGCGGTGTGACAGCTTTGGGCTCCTGGGCGAGCTGAGGGGACTGCTGGCATCCACTGTGAAGGCTGCAGCGACACGCCCTGCTGGTGAGTGCATGTCCCCTGGTCATTAGTCAGTGTGACGAACACTGAGGAGACCTGGGTCCAGGGGTGGGAGGAGAGACAGAACATATGGGGGTGGGGGCAGGTCGGAGGACAGTTCTTGGAGGAATATTATCCTGAGCAATCTGATTTCCCACACCTTAAATTATTCTTAGTGCTCAGATAAAAAAATTAGGTAAGCATCTTTAATTTCCTTTAGGTGAAATCCTTGCTCATTTTAGCAATGTATTTAATTTCAAGATGGCTTTTGTGGGAGAAAGATGAATCAGAGGAGGCTCTTCAGTGTAAGTAAAAACTCCTGCTGTGGTCTTTGAAGGTGATTTAATTTTATGAAATCAGAAGGAGTAGGACCGGCAGGCACATTTTAAACCTGTCTGCACTCCTGAGAGCAACTTCTAGACTGGATGTTGATCTGTGGGGTCTAGTTTCCTGGCAGATCAGGAACATCTGGCAGCAGCCCCAAACACCATCTCTTCTAGAGGGCGGCTCTGTGGGCTTCCAGAAGCCTTAATCTGACGGCAGTGAAGGCAATTTTGGTGAATTCCCTGCAGCCATTAGAAACCCCCACCATGCCCCCAAGATTATGACCTGCTCTCCAAGGCCAGCTGATGCCAACCCAGGAGCTCCAGCAGCTGACACATGAATAGGTTGGGAGTGGAATGTAGTAGGGTGTTTTGTTTTTTTAAAACTTTGCTTCAGAGTTGCCCTGGGATATAGATCAGAGCTGTAAATACTTGTGTGCACACCCGAAGTAACCCACAGCAGTACAGCGCAGGGGACAAGTTCCAAGGAGAAATAAGAAGCCAGGCCAGTCCCCCCACGCTCACAGCAGCACTACGCACAGCAGCCAAAAGGTGGCAGCCACTCAAGTGTCCATGGACGATGAATGGTTAAACAGAACCTGGTCTAGACACACAGTGGAATAGTAATCATTGTGCCTTGAAGAGGAAGGAGCTTCTGACACACGCTACAACATGGATGAATCTCGAAGACGTTATGCTAAGTGAAATCAGCCAGTCACAGAAGGACAAATACTGTGTGATTCCACTTATATGAGGTCCCTAGAGTCATCAAATTCATAGAGACAGAAAGTAGAACGGTGGGTGCCCGGGGCCGGGGGAGGGATGTATTGGAAGTTAGTGTTTAATGGGGACAGAGTTTCCGTTTTACAAGATGAAGATGTTCTGGAAATGGAAGGTGGTGGTGGTTGCTTAATGCCACTGAACTGCAGTCTTAAGAATAGTTCAAATGTTAAATTTGAATAAATTATAATTAAAAATAATAATTCCCTTAAAAAAAAGGCCAGGCCAAAAACACAATTCTCACGGGCTGAAGATTTGCTTCTCTGCGACTTCCCCAAAATCTGTCAGCTCCACCGAGGTGCCCCAGCTCTGAGCTGAACCAGAGAACTTCTGTGTGGACTTGGCTTAGAAGAACTTTCTCCTGATCTCCGCGGGTGACTTCTGGTGGCTGTAATGTGGTGATTTCTCTGGAGTTGGCAAAGGTGACCCAGAACGGATTAGGGGGCCAGGGGCAATGTGTTGAATGCTCTCATTCGGAGGCCCTGGGTGGCACCCCCTGGCCTGGGTGACGGCAGGAGTCGCCGTCCTTAGGAGTCTGGTCTCTCGCATTTATTAGCTGTGGGAGACCTCTCTTTTCCTCAGTTTTCTCACCGGCAACATGAGTAACGAGGTAGCACTTTCCACCTCCAGGGCCGTTGGGATTTCCAAAGAAATACAAGGACAAGCCTTTTAACCATAGAGTCCTGTGCACATGTGAGCTACTGGTTTTCTCCACGTCTGATCTCGCTCATTTTCTCCTTCTTCGCTTTCTCTTTTATTCTTTTCCTTGGGCGCTCTTCCAGTCAGAGTTTACAGACCTTTTGCCTGGGGGCCCTCAACCTGGACTGACTGATTCTGGAAGGAGCAGTCTGATCTGATTCCCATTGTGTCACCCATGAAGCCCACCTTTCCTCCCCCCTCCCTTCCACGCTGTTGCGTTAGGCCGCCTCTAACTTTGGTTCAACCTGCACACATCGCCACAGTCGCCTGGACTGCTAACCAGCCAGAGGAAGGTGTTGCAGTGCTGAGCAGTGGAAGACTCCATGAGGAGACTTTCAAGATTTCCAAAGGGTTACTTGTCATCTGTGCTGTTTGTGACTTCCAGTCAAGATTGAGGAAGAAAACTAAAATGAAATTGCTCGTACTTTCAGGCTTTAAAAATAGGAAGGGAACAAAAGCTGCTGGCAGTGTGGCAGCTTGAAGACCGTCACATCTGAAGGGGAGGGTTGTGACCTGGGGGCCGGGGGAGGCTCCTGAGCACAGCCCCCCACCCCAGCTTTCTCCCTTATTTAGAAGCCTTAAAAGGAAAGGAAGCTGCTTTAAAAGTCTCGAGAGGGGAAAATGAAAAAGCCTCTGAAGTAGGTGAATTCTTTCAGTTAACTTTGTGTAACAACAGCTCTCCTGTCCCACGCGCAGGCTTTCAGAAGTCTCCTCAGAAAGGAGGAATTCCTCTGTGGGAATTCGAGGCTCCTGCGGAGACCTGCAGGGGACAGGGCTCGCGTGGCCCCCCACTCTCCCACCCCGGGTAAAGGCCCCATGGTTTTTCATTTTGAAAATGTTCGTGTTTCTGTCACACCAGAAGGCAAAGTTACAGAACAAACCTGGACTCCCCTCCTCGCTGTTACTTGTGACCAAAAAGTCACCAGACCCAGGCACACTGACCCTGAACACAGCTCAAAGCAATGCATTATTTTTGGCATCTACTTAGTGTCAGTCTCTCCCATTTACAAGCTATGTAACCTTTACTCTGTGTCACTCTGAGCCTCAGTCTCTTCACCCGTGAAGAGAGAATACTTTGATCTACCCTGTCTACCCACCAGGGATGATGGGAGGTTCCCGTAAAAGTCTCCACGTGAGAGTGATGTGGGAACAGTGAAGACCTGTGTGAATACGAACTTCGATGTTCATGCTGCCCGTGACCGTCTTTCTTCTCTTTCCTTCTCTCTCACTTGGGTTCCCTCTCTCATTTCTTTCTCCCTTTCCTCCTCTCTCTTCCCTTCTCTCTCTCTCTTCCAAACCAAAGAAGTGCTACAGAAGTGTGTGCATAGGCAGGGAGGAGTGGAGATGGGTGTGGAGCTGGGCCGTCAGGATTGGGAAGGCTTCTGGAGGATGTGACAGTGGGGTTAGGCTGGTGGAGGAGGGGCAGGTGCTGCAGGCAAAGGGAGGAGCCCCAGTGAAGGCCTGCGGGCCTGAGAGACCATGGGTCTTTGGGGGACAGAGAGGCTGGCCCGTTGGCTGGGTGTCCTCTTCCTGCATGGAGATTGGACCAATGCTGGACCTCAGCCCAAGGGGACGACTGTCCTGAGAGAGAAGGATTGGTCACTAGTCAAGGAGTAGAAGGTTAGGCTGGACCAGAGGTACGTGGCCAGTGAGAGTGGAAAGGGGGCCAGGCCCGAGGGTGAAGGGCCTTGACTCTCATACTGAGAAGTTGTGACATTTACTCTGTACAGGATGGTGGGACGTGGAAGTTTTGGGGGCATCATGGAAGTCTTTGATCGGTGAACTAACTTGATTAGAATTGTTGGGGGGGGCGTGTGGTGAGGACGCCCCCAGGAGCCCCCGCGAGAGGTGACGTGGCCCTTCTCCAACTTGCCCAGGTCTGTGAGGGCCTTTCCGGCCTCTCCTTTCCCCTCAAAGGACAGGAAGTCGCTCCTCACCTGTGTTTTGAAAGCACATTTTTCTAATCAAAAGTATTGTGTTTTTCATCATGACTTATGGCTTGTTGTTCACATTTTTTTGCCTGTTTTCCTGAATAGGTTGTGAAAGACTTGAAATTGGACTGCATATTGTTTTGTTTTGTTAGAGAACTGAGTCCTGGCACAGTGCCTGGTGTCCAGTGGGTCATCAGTAAGTATTTGTCACGTAAGTGAATGGCTGAATGAATGACGGTGGCGTGAGTGCAGAGGAGAGGGTGGTTATGGAAGATATCCAGAAAGCAGAATTAATGACCGCTCGGATGTAGACGTGAGGGAGATGGAGGAGTCAAGGGTGGCTTTGAGATGCCTTCTTGGGGCCTCTGCGGGATGCCATTCAGTGAGACTGGGAACCCAAGAAAAAAATGTTTGCGGAGGGAAGATAATTTCAGCTTTGGACATAATTAAAGAAAAATCTATTAAAGCCCTCAGATACACTAGGCACTGTGCCAGGTGCCGGTGATTCCGAGGCAAACAGGTTGGAATGTCCGTCACAGTTTCTTGAGAAATAGGTAAACGACAATTCAGTGCGTCATAAAAGAGGTGTGAGCAAAGTGCCTGGTGGCCGAGATGGCCAAGCCACCGCTTCTGTCTGTGAGTCAGGGACGATTGCTTTGAGTGGCGTTTGAGCTGAAGCTTGAAGCTTGCCAAACCAAAAAGAGCATTCTGGGTAGAGAGGAAAGCATATGTGCACAGTGATAGAACGTTCTGGAATGCCTGGGGAGCAGCGAGAGATTCAGCGTGGCTCTAGAGAAAGGGCAGGGAGGGCCAGTGGTGGGCAGTGAGGTGGATGGGGATCGGCTGCATCGTGACAGCCTGCTCAGGAATTTGGTCTCAATCTTGTAGTTAACACGGCGTTAGGAGATATTTCTAAGTGGGAGGTGACGTGGTCAGACTTGTTCTAGAGATGCGATGCTGGCTGCACATGGGGGCTGGGCCAGATGGGATTGAGGGAGGACACCCATCAGGAGGCTGTTGCTACACATACCCATTAAGGTATGGGGTGAAGAAGTTGGGATTAAGACTTGGGTGGGGCAGGTGGGCAGTAAGAGGGTGTGAGAGGGACAGACTGAGGAAGGAAAGTCATTGGGCCTCTGTCCTGGGGCCCTGGGTGACACGTCTGTAGGCCACCTACATGGAACCATCTACCTGGAGATACCTAATGGAAAGCTCTGGATTTAAGAAGAAACTTGTTGGTTTCAGAACCTCTTTTCACTCTTAAAAACTCTTAAGGACCCCAAAGAGCTTTTGCTTATGTGGGTTATATCTGTCAACATGTACCTTATTAGAAACTAAAACTAAGACATTTAAAAATGTTCATTTATTTTTAAATAATAAGTCAATTACATGAATATACACCATATATTTTTATGAAAAATAACTCCATTTTCCAAAACCAAAAAATGTGCCAGAAGACTGGCACCGATTTGCATTTTTGCAAATCCCTTTAATATCTGGCTTAATAGAAGACAGCTGGATTCTCAGATCTGCCTCTGCATTTTGCAATATCATGTGACATGTGGTCTCTGGAATACTCCATGGTACACTCGTGAGGGGAAGAGAGTGAAAAAAGCAAATTACACCTTCGCATTATTATGAAAACAGTTTTTAGAGGCCGGCCCAGTGGCGCAAGCGGTTAAGTGCGCGCACTCCGCTGGGGCGGCCCGGGGTTCGCCAGTTTGGATCCCGGGCGTGCACCGATGCACTGCTTGTCAAGCCATGCTGTGAGGGCATCCCATATAAAGTAGAGGAAGATGGGCACGGATGTTAGCCCAGGACCAGTCTTCCTCAGCAAAAAAGAGGAGGAGTGGCATCGGATGTTAGCTCAGGGGTAGTCCTCCTCACAAAACAGAAAACAGTTTTTACTGTGCAGACTCCCTGAAACGGTCTTGGGAACCACAAAGTTTCCCGGGAACACACTTTGAGAACCACTGAAGTAGACTCAGCAAATGTCTGGTGAATGACACCATTCTGAGTTCCCATAGCCCTTTATTCAACAGCGAGCATGGCATTTATTTCACAGATTTATACTGTGTGTGCGGCTGCTTAGCAAGAGGTCTGAGCTGGAAGTGTGGGTGTGGGCTCGTGGATAGAGGGGCTGGTGGAGGGCATGAGCCTGGAAAGATGTTCTGGGTGGGACCCCATCATTGAACAGATGAGCAGAGGCTAAGGAACGAGCTGGAAAGACTTAGGAGGAGACTCAGGCCACGTTGGACAACCTAAGAGAGAAGCGAGTTTCAAGGAGGAGGTAGTCCAAAACTTTTTGATTTACAATAACAAGTAAGGGAGTGGTCCACAGTGTTGAAAGAAGCAGAGAGGTTGTGTGAAGCAAGGAATGTGGAGATGCTGTTGGATTTGGCAGTCAGGAGGTCACTGGCGGCCTCGAGAGCAGTTTCGGTGTTTCTGCAGTCAGTGGGCCAAGGCGGAGTGGGGGGGTGACGAGTGGGGGCCGCAGCAGAGGCCTGGGGGCTGGCCGAGAAACGCCCGTCACCTGCCAGACCCAGTCATTGTTAGTTCTGTGCAGGTTCCAGCACCACGGGGAGAGGCCCTGCAAGAGAATGGGAAGCCGAGCTGGGAACCGAGAAGAGAGACGGGAATGCTGCGGAAGATTCCAGTAGGAGACTAGGATCTGAAGATAAAGAACCTGTGATACTGAGAAGGGATGGAGTGAAAAGACAGGTGTGCTCGAATGTTCTTGGAGCATGACTTGTGACAGGGAAAAATGGAAGACGGTCTAAGTTTCCATCATTTGGCAAATGGTTCAACACCACTCACTCATTCATTCATTCATTCAACCAATATGCATTAAGGTTCAGCTGTGCCAGGCTCCATTCTAAATGCTGGGGTTACAGTGGGCAGCAGGACAGATGAACTGGCACGGAGAGATTTCCAAGATGCATTTTAATTAAGAAAAGCAAGTTGCTGAACAATACATACAACACGACACTATTTATGTAAAAACAGACCCCGTAAAACGATGTATGTGTGTACCTACTAGATGTGCAAATGAATGCATAGAAGAAGCAGTGGAAAGCATGCACACAGGAGAGGCAAGTGGGGTTCAGGGTGTGCATGGAGAGACATGATATCCTTTTACTCTTTATACTTCTGCAGTGTTTCCATTTTTCACAGAAAATATATTTTCCTGATTCTTTCTGTATTTTAAAATGTTTTTTGAAAGATGTGGGTCTTTGTGAGTACAAAAGAGAGAGGGACCCAGTCTGTCCAGGGTGTTCCTATTGGTTTAATCATCTTTTTTGTAAACGTCTGTCAGGCTGTAGCCCCCCAGCCCCCGCCCGGCTGGACAGGATCAAATTTGGGTTAGGGCTTTCTATTTTAGGGGTTCAGTCTGGTCTGACTTAATTGCCAGGGAAAGCCGTGCCAGTGCACAGAGCTGAATTTGGGTCCAAAGTTTACGTTTCTGGGAATACAGTTCCCCAGGGAGCATTTTCCCCAGTTTAAGCTGAGGAGCTGTGTTAGTTTGCGAGGGCTGCTGTAACAAAATACCACAGACTTGGTATTTATGACATATATTTATATTTTATTTATTATTATTGTTGCCTCACGGTTCTGGAGGCTAGAAGTCCGAGATCAAGGTGCTGGCAGGGTGGTTTCTTTTGAGGCCTCTCCTTGGCTTGTAGACGGCCGTCTTCCCCTGGTGTCCTCACATGGTCTTCCCTCTGTACCCATCTGTGTCCAGACCTCCTCTTCTTATAAAGGACGCCAGTCATGTCAGATCACAGCCCACCCTAACGGCCTCATTTTAACTTAATCACCTGATTAAAGACTCTGGCTCCACATGCAGTCACATTCTGGGGGATGGGGGGTTAGCGCTTCAACCTGTGAATGTGGGGGACACAATTCAGCCCATGACAGAGCCTCGGAAACTCTCCTTTGGCCGGTGTACAAATGTCCCGAGTGCTGGGCGGCCTGCTCAGCTGCCCTGTGCCTGCGCCCGGTGACCCTGCAGGGTGCGTGTGGGGTGCAGGCCTCGTGCACTAGTAAAAGCAGGGTGACTGCATCTGTGGCTCCACAACCACACTGAGCAACTGAAAGTCCCCAAGGGGACCAGGCGTCGACATGATTTCCTGACAGATAAGGCGGGGCGGGAGCGTGCATAATTTGCCCTCGGTAACCCGCCGGCCTCCAGGCCAGGCTGCCCAGAGAACGCCTGATGGGTGCTCTTTCTCTTTAGCTCATGCCGGTGCTGCTCTGCCGGGAGGAAACCGGGGCCAGGACCCTCGCCAGAGGCCCGGCGGGCACAGCATGGAGCGCTCGAGCAAGATGGAGTTCTTCCAGAAGCTGGGCTACAGCCGGGAGGACGTGGTCAGGGTGCTGGGCAAGATGGGCGACGACGCCCTGGTCAACGACGTGCTGCAGGAGCTCATCCAGACCGGCAGCCGCCCTGGGGCCCACGAGGCCAGCGCCGGGCCCCTGCTCGTCCCCAGGGGCTCCTGCGGGACCCCCGACTCCGCCCAGTGTGTGCTGGGGGCCGAGCTGGAAGAGGAGTGCGGAAGCCCAGCCAGCTCCTTGCGACCCATAGTGATCGACGGCAGCAACGTGGCAATGAGGTAGCTTTCTTCACCCTGTAGCAGTGGGATGGGAGGAGAACTGTCCCTCTTCTCGGTGGTTTGGTCCAAAGAGCTTTGGGGCCAAGGAATGGGGCTTTGAATCCCTGTTCCATCCCTTAGTAGGCTGTGTGGCCTTAAGTAAGTCACTTAACCTCTCTGAGCCTCACTTTCTCCGTCAGTAATGAAGGTAGTTGTAAGCATTGGAGCTACACAAAATGCCTAGGACAGTGCTGGACACAGAGGAGGTGTTCCATAGGTGCTGGCTACTATCATATGAGCCCAGAGAGAGGCCCTCTCGGAGGAAGGCTGTGGGTGATCAGGGAGGAGCCTAGGGCTGGGCCTTGGCAGGTGCGCCTTCTTGTCTGGAGCCGTCTCGCGCCAGCTGCGTGACTCTGGGAAAGCCGTGCTACCTCCGTCTTCTCTTCTGTGACGCAGCCGAGAGATACAGCTCTTGTATCTCTCATAACCTCCCTCAGGGTTATGAGAATCGGGTGGGAAAACGTGCTGGGACTTGAATGCATTGGAAGCCCTCTGCTGGGGTTGCTGGGGGGTGGGTGGTGGTGTTGGGGTTCCTGAGCTAGGTCTGAGAGGTGTGCTTGGGGCCGCTGAGCTGCAGACATGGTTGTTAGTATTTGTTTATTGGCGTCTCTGTGTGTTTCGGTGACGAGAGCATCATGCCCCGCCTTGTCATCCTTCCTGGCCTGGCCACATTCAGCTGTGAGAGAATCTGCAGCCTCACCCACACGCCCCACTGGGCGAGGAGAAGGCTTTGCCCAACCAAGGGCATTCATCTACTACTTGGCTCCGTTGCAGCTGAGCAAAGGGCGGACCATAGGAAATCAGCCAGTCACTCACAGCTGTCAGTAGATGCATTTCCCTTTTCAAAAGCTGAGCCGTGGGTGGGAATCAAGAGAAGCAGTTTATCAGCAGCCCTGAATGTGTGAAAAGGGCATCTTTTGGCTGACAGGCCGAGCAGTTTTTTCTGGCGATTTGTGCTAACTTTGGGGCACTGCGGGCCATTAGTTTCGGATGGTTCAACCCAGGATGGCTGTTCCTAGCTGCCCTGCCTGTTGTGCACTGAGAGGGTTCCTTCAAGTTTTAGCCGGGTCTCCCTGGCTTGGTCATGTCCGCAGGTGAGGGAGCCCTCCCTTCTCCCTGGGGCTTAGAGCTGGCCCTCATCCTCACACGTGCCCCGTGGAGGCACCAGACAGGCGAGCCTATGAAATCCTGCTTAATTCAGGATCTCTGGGGGAGTTAAAGGGATTTTAAAGAATCCAGTAGGTTCTGAGGGTCCTGGAGAGAAAGTCTGAGGGGGGCCTGGCCTCTGTCTGGTCTGGATGAGGCACCTCTCCTTCTGAGCATCAACAGAAAGAGATTTACATTCATATCTTACATCTTTGAATATAAGATGATGTTGCTTAAATTGAAGACCTTTCCAGCCCTAAGATTATATGAGCTCTGGGATTCTAGATGAAAAGAGCAGAATGCTGTAGTGTAAAAAGACTACTTCAGGTGCCACAGGAAGGTGTCGGCATTCTCTCTTTGGGGACCAGATGTTCTTCAGGAATTGTTATGATACGGTGGTGGTGGAAGGTTTTCTTCTGATGAAAGTCTCTGTTGTTACTTGGAATTCAAACTTAAACCACATCCTCTATTTGCACATGGCCATGATGTGTTCTGGGTAAGTCCATTTAGTCCCATGCCCCCCACCTCCCACAGTTGTAATCAGTTTAATCCCTTCATGCTCAATCTGTGTGGGTGACAAATGGAAACCATCACGAGTGAAGAATGTGTCAGAACATAAATGCTTTCATACACTTGCTGCCTAAAATTCACCTCAGTTAACCAGAACACGTATGTCCATATGTCTTCTCAGTGTCTACACACACACACAAACATTCCCCCCATCCCCTGGATCCCCGTAGTTAGGAAAAAGAGATGAATTGCACAACCACCACCTGATGGTGGGACTAAATTTGTTCAAAGGAAAGTCTGGGAGGGAGTTGGGGTCTGAGGTTCAGCCCCATCCTCTGCTCCTTCTCCTACAATCCTGCCTACTGGGTCCTCCAGCCAGAGTTTCAACAGGACCCATGACCCTCAGGCTCTGCCAGACCCTCAGTTGTGAAGGATGGATCTGAGTGTGGGGCTCAGCCTTTAGAGAGAATGGATGGATGAAACCTAATGTGGTGTCTAGTTATTATCTGTTGACATCAAAACTCAACTAACCTCAGAAACATGGTTTCAAAAATTCTCCTAGGCTGAGGTTTTGTAGTATTGCAGACACGGCTGTTCTCTGGTTTTGAAGATGGTCCTGCCTCGTGTGCTGTATGGTCCTGGTAGGGGCAGAGGGGAGCTTAAAAGACAGATTGGGACACATGGCCCTTCTGTCCTGAGCACATGAGGAGTGTCTTCTGTTGACAGCAGCATCCTCTAGGGTGCCTGCTGCCAGATGTGGCTCTGTCCCCTGGAGCCTGGGGCAGCTTCTGCCTTTGCTCACAGAGAACAACAGCCTGACTTTTCAGGGACAGTTTTTTCCCCCTTGTCTTTGGGAAGCTGTGTTTCAGTGGATCCTTAAAGACCAAAATCTATATTAGTTTCCTATTGCTGCAGTAACAAATGACCACAAACATGATGGCTTAAAATAACACAAATTTGTTGTCTTATAGTTCTGGAGGTCAGAGTCCAGCATAGATCTCCCTGGGCTAAAATCAAGGTGTCGGCAGAGCTGAGTTCCCTTCTGGAAGCTCTAGGGGATGATATGTTTTCTTGCCTTTTCTAGCTTCTAGGAGTCACCTGAATTCCTTGGTTCACGGCCCCTTCCATCTTGAAAGCCAACAATGGCCTGAAATGATATACAGAATGTGGAATGTGTATACATATAGGTATTTCTCTGGGGAGAAGATTCACAGCTTTCGATAGATACTGGACGAGTCTGTGACGCCCATATGTAAAGAACCACTGACGTAGAACGAGAAATTATAGGTGATGTCATGCTCCATGGGAGGCAGTAAGCTATGTGTCCTCTGTCAGCACAGAGAATGTTAGAGCC
Source organism: Ceratotherium simum simum (assembly GCF_057802395.1). NCBI lineage: Eukaryota > Metazoa > Chordata > Mammalia > Perissodactyla > Rhinocerotidae > Ceratotherium > Ceratotherium simum. The sequence continues at coordinate 26,436,435 of NC_141937.1, read as the reverse complement.
GGCCATCAGTCCTTCATCTGACCCTCTAGGTTGAGAGAGGAAGAAACACAGGAAGGGAGTAGGTGGGCTCGGCCAAGGTCAACACTGGCTCCATCAGACCCCGGCCTCCAGCCCTGTGTTCCTGCCATGTCAGCCAATGTAGAAGTTTCCAGGGGCTTCTCTCCCCAGAGCTTCAGAATGTGTAGCCCAAGGCTGTTTGTAGTGGCTAAACCCAGTGGGCCCTGGGTAACCGCTCTCTGGAGCTCACAGCATGGGCCCCTGGCCAAGTGCTTTTTAAAAGAAGTGGGAACATGCTTGTTCGGAGCACACAACAGTTGGCCTGTGTTATGAAACATGTTTGTCCTTAAGTCATTTAAATAGAACCACACCACCAAATTAAAAAAACCCTCTGTCTCCTCATTGTAACGACAAAAGCAGTCCATTTGGCTCTTATGAGGAGGACTGACGGCTTCATTTATCAATTCATAAGTGGTGGGTCAACTTCAATAATTCTAGGTTGCAGTGTGGGGAAATACATAAGACAGGGACCTGGGAAACCAGATCTTATGCTTGCCCGTAGTTTTGCTGACTCTCACTGTATTTCACGTAGGAAACCAGGGAGGTCAGAAGCAGTAGATGGAACATGGGGGTTATTGTTCAAAAACCCTAGTTCTGACTTCTAGCCTGGAGCTGCCCAATAGAACTCCCTGCGATGATGGAAGGTTCTGTACCCGTGCTGTCCATCACAGGGGCCACTTGGGGCTACCGAGCATTTGAAATGTGGCTGGTGCCACTGAGGAGCTGAATTTTACATTTTATTTCTTTTGCACTAATTTGAATTTATGCGTCAATAGCCACACGTGGTAAGTGCCTGCGTATTGGTCTGCACAGTTCTGGCTTTTCAGCTTACCAGCTGTGTGACCTCGCGTGAGTCACCTGACTTTTTTGAGCCCCTGTTTAGACAATTAAGAGGTTGGGTTAGGGCCGGCCCCGTGGCTTAGCGGTTGGGTGCGCGTGCTCTGCTGCTGGCGGCCCCGGTTCGGATCCCGGGCGCGCACCGAGGCACTGCTTCTCCGGCCATGCTGAGGCCACGTCCCACATACAGCAACTAGAAGGATGTGCAGCTATGACATACAACTATCTACTGGGGCTTTGGGGGGGGAAAAAATAAATAAATAAAATCTTTAAAAAAAAAAAGAGGTTGGGTTAAATAACAATAATCTCAAATGGCTTTTCACCTCTAACATTCTAGGATTCAAGGTGATTATTTTATGCATGCGTGAAAGAAAGAAATGCATTTTTTTTCGTGAAGGAATTTCTGTTCTTCTGCAGAGGTTCAGAGAGAGTAAGTAAGTTGCTCAAGGTCACAGAGCAATGAGTGCCAGGCGCTGGATTCAGAGCCCTTTTCAAAGCCTTGCATTACCTCCAGCATCACATGCCTCTGGCTTTCCCCCCGCCCAGCCTTGAAAAGGGTCTCGGGGGAGACCCTGACCCCGTATTCTGGGGCCAGAGCCTGCTTGTGTTGACCAGAGCCCTTCCTGAGCAGGATAAGCCCCGAACTTGGACTTGCCTGCTGCAGACAGGATGCGCTAGCCCCCCACTCCCTCTCCAGGGGCCCAGGTGCTCTTCGCGGGACTGGTCCCCAGGAAACCACTCCTGCTGCCGCCAACCTGCTGGGAACCCCCAGGGCGTCACAGGTGCAGCTATTGGTGGCCCTGACTGGCTAGCAGCATAGAGACTCACTTCCACGCACAATCCCTACCCTTCAAGGTGTGTGTGTGTGTGTGTGTGTGTGTGTGTGTGTGTGTGTGTGTGTACATGAGAGGGAGATGTGAGCTGAATACACTTGACCTTAAGGTAAATGTCCAGCAGGTTCTAAATAGAAGGTGGCTCTCGTTGAAAGCAGGTTAAAGCTGCATTCTGATGTCTGGGAAGAACATTGACCCGCACGTGTCAACTGCTGGCAGACTCACCAGTGCCCGCCGTGATCAGCATTCTGTAGGCAAATTTAGGAAAGGCGTGATTTGAAGGACTTCAGCTTAGGGGAAAACCACCTGATAATTTCACATCCTCTTACTGCTCCAAAGAAGGCTTTCATTTGAATGTGTCCTCATTTTGGGGTACAGGCTTTTCTGTTTGGGTGGTGCTTGTTTACGTTTTTAAACTCTTAGAAACTTCAGCAGAATAGGATTACCATGGGAGCTTTGCATCAGGCCCCTTGGGGGGTTACCGGTGGGAGGCGTCCTCCTGGGCTGGGGATCAGACCTGCTTCTGAGCCTCTGAACTCCCCCGACCAGCGCTGGTCCTGGGCTCCTACCTAAGTCTGAACCCATTTCTGCTTTGTAAGAGGAGGATGCCCAGAGCAGCCCCCACCCACCCGCTTTCTGCCCCCTGATTTGAGCTGGGGAGAGATCTCCTGGTAAGAAGAGCTATAAACTCCAATTTTGGAGTGTTTGCAGCTTAACCCCACGTCGAAACAGTGATGTCCCCTCACATCTCGAACCCTGAAGGGACAGTTTTGTGAGCCACTCACATCTGCGGGGACTTCTTGGACAGTAGTTGACCCTACAGTGGTGCTCCGATCAGATCTTCTAGTTACTGGAACTGTGGCTGCCCCAGGCACAGTTGTCATGTAGGCGAAATTTGCCCCAGGCACCCACCCACTTCCCCTTACCACCCTCCCTTTATTCAAAACCTCCCACTTCTGTTTCCTTTTCCCAGGGCCTGGTTCTTAGCTTGCTGCCTGATTAACTGGTTCGCAGGGACTGTTAATAAGCACTGAGGTCCCTCCCCAAACTCCAGCGTTTTAACAGCAGGTAACTTATGCTCCCGAGGAGCTGCTGTGTGGATCCCAGCGGCAGAGACTGGAGAGGAGCAGGAATAATGGAATAAGCGGAGATGGGGAGGGAGAGTTTGCAGCCCAACAGATCAGGCTCTGCGGTCTGCTGCTAGATCAGGGAGCTGGGCACATTGCTTTGCTGTAGTTTCCTCGAGGGTGAAGTGGGATGGAGGTCACTTCCTCAAGGGCTCGTTGTAACGATTAAATGAGGTACGTGTGCAGAGTGGCCCAGTACCCAGGACTCTCTATGAATATGAAAAATGAGCTCCAAGAAGCAGAGCGAGGTCTGCTGGTTCACTGCTCTCCGAGCACCCAGCACAGAGCCCGCCGAAGTAGACGTTCACAAATCAACGTTGGGTGAATGGAGGATCCACAAGTGAAGAGATACCTTTGGCTGGTGTCTTTCCCCTGTGTGCCGGGGAGTGGGCTCCCAGGGTGACCGGGGATGCTTTCTTGCCCGACTGCGAGCTCTGCTGGCTCCTAGAGACAGACTGCCATGTGGTGAGGAGGTGGCCCCTGTTTGAGTCATCAGTCCTGCCATTGCATGGGGCTTTCTGTGGTCAGAAGTGGCAACCCTGATGGGGTTTTGAGGTTGGTAAAAAAATGTGGCAAGGATTGGAAAATAGACAATCTTCACATCTCAGAAGAGACTGGAAGGCTCGTGAGGAGAGGTTGGAGTGGGGTGTGTGGGAATCCAGTTCTGCATAACACTAGACCTGAATGAAGATCTTCCCTTCCAGAGAGACCAGCTTAGCGGTTCTGGGGGTCAGCCCCTGACCTCCCTGTGCCTGGAGTCAGAGCTGGAAGGGAGAGCACTTCTTAGGGAGAGAGGAAGGTATTGGCTGCACCGATGTGCTGTGAGTGGTTGTGAGCTTGATCCTTCCTCCCTGGTCTTGGAGGCTCGTATCTGCCCTGTGGAAACTCCTGGCTAAGGGTCTGCCATCTTGGAGTCGTGTGTCAGATAGGCCTTATGGCCCGTTTTTGCTGCGTGAAGTTGATGGTGGCACCGTTCCTCAGCCCTTCTCTTCTTGAACTCCTGGACTGCCGACCCCCTGCCGTCCACATGCCCCTGGCCAGGGCCACTGCAGGCTGTGGTCCTGAGCAGAGTCACCAGAACCCGTTGCCGTGCTCACTTTTGCCCCCTCACAGGGGTTGGAGTCAGTCTCCTTCTCTCTCCCTCATCACTGAACGTGCCCCCTCCAGCCACACACCCATCAAAGGTGTTGGGGATGGATAGTTGGCTTTTGAACGGTTAAAAACAGATGTGTAGTCACAGAAAAGAGAACACTCAAGAAACAATTTTTAAAAGAATTGTGGTAGTGATATATTTACTTGAGAACTGACTGAAGATAGACTTTGCTGCAGCCAAGAGATGCATGTGTTAGGGGTGCGGTGGCAGTGGGGGTGTCATCCATTGTTCTGATGACTGCTCCAATGTGCACAGAAAGTAGACCTTATTTCCTATGATGGGTATAATCTCTTCCCCACCTTTTTAGGTAGCAGGGAGGGGCAGACCTAAACTTGCCGATTTGTGGCATCTCAGTGTCTCCTGTCTTCTGGACGACTCAGGGTTCATATTTCCTCTCCCTCCCCCGCTCCTCTCCCAAATGGCATCTGGGGGCTTTGAGACCTGGTGTGGGCTGGGAGAGGGGTTCTAGAACCCTCCTATGGCTCTGCTGGAGAGTGGTTAGGCTGGTCTGACTTCCGGAATGGTGACCATGGAGAGGTCATTGGTCCCACTTGGCTTTTGGGGAGCCATGCTAGCTTAAAGTGCTGTCTTCCTCACGGGGACCTGTTTGTCCATCCCCAGGCCTCAGATGATCCACCAGACCTGGGACATGCAAGGGATCCAGGGCTGTTGCTTCCGGTTCACCTATCCACCACTTTCCTCCCAGGCACCCGCATCCCTGCGGGATGCTCCACCCGCTGAAACCAGGATTTCTCCGAGAAGCTTACAGCCCACCCAGGCTGTGCTGAGAGACAAGCCTTCAGCCGCCTCTTCACACCCATCTTGTTTTTGCATCTCCGCCTCCCCTTATGGCTCAGTGGGGTGGAGCAGGTGTCGGGGTGCGGGGGTAAGGACCCTGTGAATGACCTCCTCCTACTTCCTCCAGCTCCTTTTTTTTTTCAATTTCCACTGGGGAGGAAGGAGCTGGCTTTCCACTTCCTCTTCCTTTTTACCGCAGACAGCCCCATTGATATTTTCCCCTTGCTGTTTGCATATGCCTCACAGCTCAGCCTCAGTGGCCAAAGGCATGTTTTCTCTAAACTGGAAGGCACTCAGATCTAGGTGGCAAGGCCTGGTTCCTGATACGTTCCGGAGGCTCAAGGGGTTTCGAGTTCTCTCGTATTTCCACAAAGCCTGACTTCCAAAACTGTTGGTTATTGTTTCCGAAGACTTCCTTTTTCTCTTTATCAACCTGGAGCTGTCCCAGTGTCCTCTGAGCAGATGGCAGGCGAGGCCACACACAAGAGAAGGCACAAGGATGAAAATCGGGCATGTTATCCGTCAGGACGTGGGCCGGCCGCTGTGGGCCGGGCTCCTCAGCAGAGGCAAGCACCAAGGCGACGCCGGCTCTCCAGGAAGAGCCTGCCCCTCCCGCCCCACGGGCTACAGCTCTGCCCTCTGCTCACTCCACAGGCTGCCGTCACACTGCTCTCTTCCTGGTCCCTTGACAGCCGTCTTTCCTGCACCAGGATCTTTCCAGCCAACTCTTCCCTTTGCCCAGAGTCTTTCTCCTCCTACTCTTGAGACCAGTTTCTTCTCAGTCTTATGTTTACTCAACGCGTTTTCATTGAGCCCTTACCAATTATCAGACACCGTGCTCCGTGCTGGGAATTCACTGGGGAGCAAAGGGAACTTATGATTTATAGAGAGGGAGACCCAATTCATCCCAGGGGGGAGTGTAAGCATTCAACTGTGCTAAGTACCAGGAAGGAGCAGTCCAGTGCTGGGAGGACTCAGAATAGGGGCATCTGTGGGGTGCAGGGGTCAGGGGATGCTTTCCTGAGAACGTGGAGATGAAGCTGAGATCTGAAGGAGGAAGAGGAGTGGACTCAGCCGAGGGGAGAGGAAATAGCTGGTGCAAAGGCCCTGTGGTGGATATGGAGGAAGGTGCACAGCCAGGGTGAAGGGCTGAAGGAAGTGCAGGTTCTTGGGGTGGAAGCCGTGAGTGCAGAGTGATCCTCTTGAGGCCAGGCTGTGTCCCATCCATGGCTAAGTCCAGCTGATTTACCTTCTCAATATCTCAGATCTAACCACTTGTCTCCCTCTCCAGCAAAACACCACTGACCTCCATTGACTAAGCCTGAGGGATGTTTTCAGGCTTCCTGGGTCCCTCGGAGCAGCATTCGGCTGCCTCCTTCTCCTGGCTTCCACGATGAGCACTTTTCTGGTTTACTTCCTTTTTTTTCCTCATAGATCCTTTCTGTCTCTTTTGTAAGGTTGTCCTCCTCCACTCGTAACCAGCTACTGAGTTCCTCAGAGTGCCTCCAGGTCCAGCCCTGGGCCTCTCACTCTCTCCCAGGCAATCAGGCTTTAACTGTTGCTTAAACACAGATGACCCACACATTTCATCACCCAGACCTCTCTTCTGAACCCTCGCTGTTTACTTCACATTTCCACTCAGAGGTCACAAAGGCTTCTCCAACTCAGTAAGTGTCCACGACCAAACTCGAGATCTTTCCCTCTAAACCCTGTCCTCCTCCAGAATTCCCCAACTCAGTGAAGAGCCCCACTTCCAGTTATACAAGCCAGAGATCTGGAAGCATCCTCAATGCCTTTTTTCTGTTACCTCTATATCCAATCAACCACTACGTTCTGGAGATTTTACCTTCTAAATATCTCAAGTGCACCAACCTCCTCTGTTAGGCACCACCACCAGCTCTGGCCAAGTCGCCATCAGATTCCGCCTTGACGACAACAGCTTCTTAACTGGTACCCAGCTCCCACTCTTGCTCCCTTCCAATTTATTGTCCTCTGTGCTGCCAGATTGAGCTTTTTGAAACATACGTCTGATCGCATCACATCACACATATCCTCAATCTGAAAATCCTTCCCTGGCTTCTCATTCCTCTTACAAGAAAAGAAGAGCCTTAAATAAGGCACGGAAGGCCCCGCCTGGTCTTGAGCCTCCTTGCACAACACTCTCTCCTTCCTGCCTCCGTCGATGTCTTTGGTGGAATTTGTGGGGCACATTGGCCTCCTTTCTTGGACTTGGAAACCCCAATAACACATTTTCAACCCTCTGTTAGAGTGAGAGTATCGGCAGATGGCTGCTTGCGTTCATTTTGTGTTGATCCTTATTAACTTGCCTGATTCACTTTGATTATGAGACTGTGACCCAGGAAATTCCCAGGGGAAATCACCCTTTAGGAACCCTTTCTGTGTCTCTACAGCTTTTTTTTGTTTTCCCATGTAGCCATGGAAATAAAGAAGCCTTCTCTTGCCGGGGAATCCAGCTGGCTGTGGACTGGTTCAGGGACAGAGGACACACCTACATCAAAGTTTTTGTCCCATCCTGGAGGAAAGACCCACCAAGATCCGATACCCCTATTAGAGGTATGCTGGAGCAGGTACAGGCTAAAGAGGTGCTATCCACCTTTCCTCGGTCGTACACCTCACAAGGACAGTCAGTTATCTCCTGAGCTGTTCGTGTGATCTCTGTCTTCCTCACTGCCCTATGAGCTCCATGAAGTTCATAGGATGACCTATGAACTTCGGATGTTCACTGCCATAGCCCTAGCACCTAGCATGATACCTAGCATATAGTTGGTGCTCAATAAATAGTTTTTGACCAGATGAGTGAACAAATTACTTCATCTTGTAGTGTGAACGATTAAGTTCCAAAAATAATGTCTTACAACCCTCTGCAGAAAGATTGGATCTGCATCCTGCCCCTGATAGAATATAGGATCTGAAAGAGAGATTCATTCGGTCTGGTGATATTTATTTACTGAATAGTCCAATCTCTTCATTAAAAAAAAAAGAAAAAGAAACTGAGACCCAGGGAATTCTTTTTTTATTTATTTATGTTTACTGAAGTATAGTTGACATACAATATTATGTTAGTTTCAGATGAGCAACATAGTGATTTGACATTCATGTAAATTATGAAATGATCACCCTGATAAGTCCAGTACCCATCAATCACCATACAAAGTTATTACAGTATTATTGACTATATTCCCTACTCTGTATATTACATTCCCGTGACATTTATTTGATAAGTGGAAGTTTGTACCTCTTAATTTCCTTCCCCTATTTCACTCAACGCCCACTCTCTGGCAACCACCAGTTTGTTCTCTGTATCTATGAGTCTGTTTCTATTTTGTTTTGTTTATTCATTTGTTTTGTTTTTTAGATTCCACATATAAGTGAAATCATATGGTATTTTTCTTTCTCTGACTTATTTCACTTAGCGTAATATCCTCTAGGTCCATCCATGTTGTTGCAAATGGCAAGATTTCATTCTTTTTTATGGCTGAGTAATATTCCATTATATGCATATACCACATCTTCTTTATCCACTCATCCATCGATGGGCACTTATGTTGCTTCCATATCTTGGCTATTGTAAATAATGCTGCCATGGACATAGGGGTGCATATATCTTTTCGAATCAGTGCTTTTGTTTTCTTTGGGTAAATACCCAGAAGTGGAATTGCTGGATCGTATGGTAGTTCTATTTTTAATTTTTTGAGGAACCTCCATACTGCTTTCCATAGTGGCTGCACCAATTTACATTCCCACCAACAGTGCACAAGGGTTCCCTTTTCTCCACAGCCTCACCAACACTTGTTATCTCTTGTCTTTTTGATGACAGCCATTCTGACAGGTGTGAGGTGGTATATCACTGTGGTTTTGATGTGCTTTTCCCTGATGATTAGTGACGTTGAGCATCTTGTCACGTGTCTGTTGGCCCTCTGTATGTCTTCTTTGGAAAAATGTCTATTCAGGTCCTCTGCCCATTTTTTAATTGGATTATTTGTTTTCTTGAGGGAATTCTTTATTTTTTATCAGCTAGGACTATTTTAAGCTACAAATAATAGAACCTTGTGGTTTAAATAAACAGGGATTATTTATTTATTTATTTTTTTGCTTGGCTTTCTTGTAATGAGAAGTCAGAGCTAAGCCGCGGGTTGCGTTGTTTCAGCCAAGTCACTGCTGGTGGGGCTGACCTCTTGGTGATTCTGGGAGATTTCTTTGACTTTTTCTTCCAGGTGTTTTACCAAAAGTTTTTGTTTTTAATTCTATCAATGGTTACCATTAGCTTCTTCTTCTCTCTCTGTCTCTTTATTTATTTTTTATTTAAAAAATTTTTTTTTGTGAGGAAGATCAGCCCTGAGCTAACATCCGTACTAATCCTCCTCTTTTTGCTGAGGAAGACCGGCTCTGAGCTAACATCTATTGTCAATCCTCCTCCTTTTTTTTTCTCCCCAAAGCCCCAGTAGATAGTTGTATGTCACAGTTGCACATCCTTCCAGTTGCTGCATGTGGGACGCGGCCTCAGCATGGCTGGAGAAGTGGTGCATCGGTGCGCGCCCGGGATCTGAACCTGGGCCGCCAGTAGCGGAGCGCGAGCACTCAACCGCTAAGCTACGGGGCCGGCCCTGTCTCTTTATTTTTTAAATAAAATGCTATTCTTGTCTTATGGATCAGTATCTTCTTGACTATTTCTATACTAATATAGACTTCTAGAAAGTTCTCTTAAGTTCCACGAACGAATCATATTTATTTTTTCCAGGGTCAATTCTCTTTGTTAATCTCTCTCTTTCTCTTTTTGTGCTGTTAGGTATTCCCAGAAGTCAGGTGATCCTTTGGTTGTCAGTTTTTATTTGTGAATAAAGCACCAGATTGGTTATATATATGTCTGTGCCTCTGCCGTGGGCTTTTGCTCCTAGCATGGGGCTCTCTCCCTGACTGGCGGGGTGACCATTGGTGCTGACCGCAGACGGCCCTTCAGTGTGCCCTGCATGGAGGGGCGGCAGGAGTGGGCACCGCTGTCCAACACACGTCTAATGCCACCAGGATGATGGTTTTACTCTAGGAGGTCAAAGGCCACATGGGAACCTCCTCCTTCCGAGTTCCATCTTCACTTTCCACATGGGGGTAGGGGTAGGAGAAGAATGGCTGCAGTCCCATGAGCAGCCCTCCAGTGAGTCATCCTGACTCCCCCTCCCTCTCCACGTGCCTGGATTCCTCCAGGACTTATCAGGGAAAACGCCTGTCAGCCTTCTTCCTGCATTCTGGGCTGTGGCTCCCTCCGTGCTGTACAATCAATGTGATCCTATCAGCTTCCTGTCTTCCTAAAATTTGTCAAAATCCTGGGTTTGCTGCTGTCCCCAGGCCCATTTTTAATGTGATTTGGATCCCCTCCCAGTTTTGTGCTTCTCTTTGTCATTTCAGTGGGATTATGAGAAGGAGGGAGGATACATCTCTGTGTTCAGTTATCCCTCCTGAACTGGTTACACCAAATAATTCTCTATGGACCGAACATGGAGAATAGTGGCTTTCAACAGTTGTGTCATATTTAATACAGTATGGGTAAAGAGTGGGGAAATAATTTTAGGGCAGGGAAGGAATTTTTAAACAAGCCACAGCAAGTGCAAATCAGTAGGGGAAAGATTCATAAGTTTGACTACATTACAGTAAAAGCTTCTGCTCATTAATGGATACCACAAAAACCAAAAAATAAAAAGATGAGCCTCAGACTGAGAGAGGCTACACAATACATACTCCTGATGAAGGAAAACTATCCAGAGTCTGTAGAGAGCCTCCCCAGATCTACAAGACAAAGAGAAAGGACCAGGAGAAAGATGAGCTGAAGCATGAACAGGCCTTTCACAGAAGAGAAAACATAAATGGCCAATAAACATGTGAAATGATGCTCAATCTCCTTAGTATCCAGAGAAAAGCAAAATATAACCATTGTAAGAGGCCACTTGACACCCACCAGATTAACCAAAATCCAAAAACCTGAAAATGTCACGTGTTGGCAAGGTTGTCTTAAATGCTGTGTTGGGCAGTAACCACTTTGGAAAACGATTCAGCATATCTTGTTAAATGCCTTTCCCCATAACTCAGCAATATCACTCCTAGAGACGTGCCTTAGAGAAACCCTTGTGCTTCTGGACCCGGAGACTTAATGTGCAAAGCTGACAGCACAGAGCATATGGACATGGCCCAGCCTCACCAACACAGTGTTCAATGATGAAAGCAAGTTGCACAAGGATATGTGCAGTGTGATTCCATTTGTGTCAAGTCTAGAGGTTCAGAACCACACTGAAAATAGTCCTTTTGGGGGATACACACATATGCATTTAAAAAATAAAAGCAAGGGAATTATAAACACAAAATTCTAAATATCGGGTTATCTTAAGGGGAATGGAGAGAGACGTGAACTGGGAGGGGCAGTGGGGACTTCAAAAGCATGGGCCGTGTTCTATTTCTCAAAGGGAGTGCTGCCTACATGGCATTTCAAAGAATTATTCTTTGTACCATCTATGCATTATGCACTTCTTCAAAGTCTGGGAGCCATGTCATATAGGAAGGGACCTAGACTTGAGGGAGGAAACGATTTGTGAAGAAGATGCTAATCGTGGCACGTAACCATGGAAGGACAGGAGTGCGGCCTCACTCTTCCTTCTCGAGTGACTCTCTCCCATTCTCTGGACTCCTGTCATGACAGGCGGGACAGAAGCCAAGAGCCCTCTAGACCTGGGGCTGCTGGCGAATTTCTCTGAAGAGCCCCCTGCTCCTCATCTGACGGGCTGGGCCGTGGGGTGGGAGGCGGGAGTTGGAGCTGCCAGACGTGCCCCGCGATCTTAGGGTGGTTCTTAGGGTGGGGAGTCCTTCCGAGAGGGCCGCTCCATGCCGTGTCCCCGCCCTGTGGCCCCCAGAGCAGCACGTGTTGGAGGAGCTGGAGAGGCAGGCCGTGCTCGTCTACACCCCGTCCCGCAAGGTGAACGGCAAGCGGGTGGTCTGCTATGACGACCGCTACATCGTGAAGGTGGCCTACGAGCAGGACGGCATCATCGTCTCCAACGACAACTACCGGGACCTGCAGAGCGAGAACCCCGAGTGGAAGTGGTTCATCGAGCAGAGGCTGCTCATGTTCTCCTTCGTCAACGACCGGTACGTGGCGGCCGAGGGGGCTGGCACGGGGCGGGGGGTGGGGGGGGCGACCGGCAGAAAGCCGCCCCAACTAGCCCAGGCCACCGGGGCTCGTGCTCACGGGCACGCCATGGCAGAAGCAGAGGACACCCGGCCCTGGAGACAGTGGCCTGAGGTCACCCCGTCCGCTCCCCCAGGCCCCCCGGTCTCCCTCTGTCCCTCTGGCTGTCCTCTCTTTGGTGACCACCTTTCCCCAACAGGGCTGTCCTCTCCCAACTGTCCATGACCTTTCCATTCCCATGCCCACAGCTGGCTGACCCGGCACAGAGTTGCTCAACAGGTGTGCCAAACACGGGCTTGGGGCACAGAAACTATTTGTTTTTCTTTGTAAAGAATTTAGTAGTTCAGGGGTCTGCTGGTGGTGTAGCAGTTAAGTTTATGCACTCCGCTTTGGCGGCCCGGGGGTCACGTGTTCAGATCCTGGGGGCAGACCTACACCGCTGCTGTGCCATGCTGTGGTGGCGTCCCATATAAAGTGGAGGAAGATGGGCACGGATATTAGCCCAGAGCCAGTCTTCCTCAGCAAAAAGAGGGCTGATCTTCCTCACAAAAAAAAAAAAAAAAAAGAATTGACTACTTCAAATAAGAGCACTGAAACAGTCATCGTGGGAAAATCTGAACTTTGTTGCATTTCCTTTCACATATTTTTGTTTTTTTTTTTTAAAAAGTTTTGAATTACATATGGGAGGAGGCAACATTGTCTTTTCTTTGAGGCTGTAAAGATCTTGGAATGGACTCTGTCTCAATCCCTTTTGGCTGGAATTTTGAAGAGAATCTGGTTGGTTCATCTGTCCCCTAGGTTGGTCCCCCTGGGTCAGGTCATCCCTGGACCAACCAGTGACAGCCGGGAGAGGGAGAAGTCGGGGTCACAAGGCACAAGGCATTTAGCAGGTGGTGGGCCAGGGCCCTAGAGGAGCTGAGGTGGGGAGGAAGCGACGGCTGGTCCACTGCAGACGTGCTCAGGCATGCTGAGGCCACAGGCTGGGAGCCTGGCAAGGTGGGCGAGGGTCTGAGACTAGCACAGTAAGACACAGCCAGCTGGACATCGCTCCCATTTCAACTTCTGTTCCAGGCAATGAGAGCTCGGTCCTCATTTGGGTTCTCTGACTGGCTTTTAGGAATGTGGTTTGAGACAAGCTCCCCAGCTCTGTGAGGGCGGGGACTGTATGTATCTTATCCGCCACGGCCCCCGCAGGCCTGGCACATCATAGGCACTCAATAACTAGTTGTAGGTGAGTGAGTGAGGGAGTGAGTGATGGCTGCAGCCCTGGGGAAGGGAGGGTGGGGAGAGGAGGAGACATGTTGGCTGGGTCAGGCCACCTGCATACGGCAGACCGGCTCCTGACCCTGAAGCCCGGGAGGCAGTGTGGTACAGTGGAAAGACCTGGGGCTTTGAAGGCAGCAGATGAGGTTTCAAACTGAGGCTCTGCTGTGTACTGTGTGTGGTGGGAAAATCACTCAACCTCTCTGAGCTGAACGTTCTTCACCTTGAATTGACCATACCTGGATTAATCATCCTTATCTCTGAGATGGTTGTGAGGACTAGAGAAAATGGACCCTGTTCTCCTCAGGCCAGGCCAGGCCAGCATGACCCCAGGGGTACTGCTGTCCCCACCTCCACCTGGCCTGCAGCCGTGGTGGCGGAAGAGCCCCCCTAAGCCCCAGGCAGGTGCTTGCAGCAGCCCCCCGGGTCATTTCCACCTACACAAGGCCAGCGGCTCCCTCTCTCCGGCTCAGGCCCGGAGGAATCTGGCAAGTCTGGTGACTGTGGGTTCCAGAAAATCCTCACTGAGGTCTGATGGATCATGGCTGCCTCTGGCCTGGCGACAGCCTGGGGCCCGGGCCAAGTCCTTTTGACGCACTGGCCTCTGCGAAGGGCCAGCCAGAAGGTCCCCTTGCTGCCAGAGGGCACAGCCTGCCCATCCGCCTGTGGGTGAGGACACCCGCCCCGGTGCCCCGGGCACGTCCATAGGGCCCCCTTGGCCCAGCTCACAGCAGCGAGGCCCGGGAGAGAGCAGGAGGTGAAGCCTCGGGAACTTTTAATAACCGCAGTGGGCGGCTCCTGGATTCTTGGTCAGGGCCCAGCTCCGAGGAGCTGGCTGTGCAGCTGGGATCTGAGCCACGAGGCTACCCGGGCCCGGGGGTCACCCAGCTCCGGGCTGGCCTGGTGGACATGCGGGCTGGGACCTCAGCATGACCCTGGACTCTTAGGGGCGTCAGCAACCCAAGAAAACAGGCACCCCGTTTAGAATCCACAACCCCTCCAGAGGAACCTTTGTAGGACCTGCAAGTGCCTCCTGGGAACAGAAGTATTCACATAAAAAAGTGGATCGCGCTGGGCCAGGGAAGTTTTCCTTCCGAGAAATGTGGTTTTCCCCTCTGGGCTGCAGGCACTCAGGATACATTTCCTTCCCTGTTAGACTTAACGCTGGGGAGATGGGAAGGGGTGGGGGGCAGGGTAGGGTCAGGCAGCCTGGAAGCCGAGACCCAGCCCACCCGGAGCCCCCAGCTTTGCAGAGGGGAGTCGAGTCTGCACAGAGGCTGAGCATGGAGGCCACACCTGGGGTTCGCTTCTCTGACTCTCCAACAAGCGTTTTAAACTCTGTTAATATTTATCCTCCACCTATGTGCGCCCAGAGCTGTGGGGCGACACAGGAGAAGCAGCATCTGAGCCCCCGGGAGCCCCATGGAGGTCTCGAGCCTCCCGTAGAGGACAATGGGAAGGCAGCTTAGGGGTCGCTTTTGGACTAGGACCCAGGGGAGCCTTAGAGCAATTGTGCTTCAACTTCAGTGGATAGAAATCACCTGGGAAGTTGTTAAAACCTAGATTCCTGAACAATTTGAGATTCCGAGTCAACAGGTTTGGGGTGACCCCCGAAGCCTGCGTTTTTTTTCTCAGGAGTTTCTAGGTGACTCTGGCACTGCTGGCTTGAACCTCAGCAGGAGAGACACTTGGACAAGGCCCAGGGCAGCTCTCCTGGGGTCTGTGCTCAGAGCCGCATGGGTCAGTCAGAAGGAAGGGCAGTGCTGCTTTACGATGCTCTGACAACCCCTGGGTGAGAGAAAGAGCCGTGGACGAGAGCCCAGGCCGAGGCCTCGTGCTGCCACTCCCTCCCTGGGGGGCTCGGTCCTGCCCCCATACACGTGCCTGTGGTGAGACCCCGTGGGTCTCGCAGTCACCGCCCTGTGCTTGTTTTGTAGGTTCATGCCTCCTGACGACCCGCTGGGCCGCCGGGGCCCCACCCTGAGCAACTTCCTGAGCAGGAAGCCAAAGCCCCCAGAGCCATCCTGGCAGCACTGCCCCTACGGTGGGTGCAGCACCCAGGGCCTCGTGGGCCCTGTTCGGGGCCGTGTGTCGCAGCAGCGCGGGGCAGTCAGCAGTGCTGGGTTGGCTGTCAGCAGCCGGGCTGGAACCCAGGCCCTTCCCCAGCTGTGTGACCCTGGACCGCTAACAACCTCTCTGGGCCGCAGGTTCCTGACAGGGTAACTGTAAGGAGGAAGTGACAGGCGAGACGCCTGTTGCACGGGAACATAGGCAGGGGGCACACGCAGGCCGGAGTGGTGTCGACGAAGCAGAGAGGCCGTGCACCCCCAGCTCCTCTTCCTCAGTCCCCTCACCCGGCACCCTGGCACCTTACGTCTGCCTCTGCCCCACCATCCCCCACTCCGGGCCTCGATCGATTTGGTCAGTGCCGCCCCTTGAGAGTCAAGGATTCTGTCCCCGGGCCTCCAGGATGCCAGCCTTCTAGCCAGCTCTTTCACCAACTGGCTTTGGCGAGTTATTTAGTGTCCTCAGGTCTGGTGTTTCGAGTCTATAGAAGTTC
This sequence comes from Ceratotherium simum simum, assembly GCF_057802395.1. NCBI lineage: Eukaryota > Metazoa > Chordata > Mammalia > Perissodactyla > Rhinocerotidae > Ceratotherium > Ceratotherium simum. The sequence goes on along the minus strand of NC_141937.1, from coordinate 26,420,618 downwards.
CACAAAGCCTTAGGTGACAAAGTCACTTACATTCCGGGTGGGTCGTCCTGCTCCCATTCACTCTCAGAAGTGCCGGGTTCGGAGGATGAAATGTGATCACTTCCGTTAGCACAGTCTGTAGGGAAGGGCCATGGTTAGCACACGGGTGTGGACAGTGGGGGAAACAGGCCGCAGTGGAGGTGCCATCCTAGGCCACGAGCACCACCCCCTCCACCCCTGAGGTCGGTCCTGTCCACAGGGCCCCTGGGGAGGTGGAGGCTGAAGGTCACTGGATTCAGAGATTTGGTCCCAGTTCCTGGTGAAAGGGAGCTCTCAGACCGACACCCACCCGCGCGACACTGGGGTCACCGGGCCCAGCGCCCCACACCCCGGGGAGAGGGATGTGTATCCTCACCCATCCCGCCCGGCCGCAGGGCCCTTCTCCCGCCTCGTCCCGCCCCAGTCCTCAGAAGTCTGCGGCGGGCCTGGGGGCCTTCCTGGAGGAATCTCCAGGGAGAGAGGCCGCGCGGGGCGGCACAGCCTCTCCCCGCCCGAGGGCTCACTGCGCCTCTCTCCCCCCTGCCCCTTCCAGGCAAGAAGTGCACCTACGGCATCAAGTGCAAGTTCTACCACCCGGAGCGGCCGCCCCACGCGCAGCTGGCGGTGGCCGACGAGCTGCGCGCGCAGACGCGGGCCTGGCGGGGCGCGCGGGCGGAGCAGGGGGGTCCCCGGGGCGCCCCCGCCGCGGCCCGGCCCGGCCCCCGGGAGACCGGCGCGCGCAGCCTGCCCCCGGCGCGGCGGGCGGCGGCCGTGGCGGCCCTGGAGGGCGGCTTCTCGCGGCTCGCCCTCAGCGACGACCCGGCGACCCTCGGGCCGCCCCCTCCGGGCCCCGGCTGCGCCCCCGCGCCCCGGCCGCGCGGTCCCGACTGGGGAGGCCCGCCGGCCCTGGCCGGCCTCCCGAGTGCCCCGAGCGCGTCCGGGCCGCTGATCGGGCCGCGGGGTGGGGCTGGCCCCGGGGACGCGCAGAGCGACCTGCTCCCCACGTGCCGGCAGCCCGCCGACCCCTGGGCCCTGCCTCCGGGCGCCGGCCGCGTGCCCGGCCGCTCGGCCTGGGCGGAGCCGCGCTGGGGCGACGGCGCCTGCGGGGGGCCCTCGGGGTCCGCGCGCCCCGCGGCCGGCGACGAAGACGCGCGCGCCCGGGCGCGCACCGCGCTCTGCAGTGTCTTCCCGCCGCAGCAGGTGGACAGCGTCATGGCCCGCTTCCCCGCGCTCTCCGATGTCACCAGGCTCATCCTCCTCATCCAGAGATTCCAGTCGTCTGGTGGGCCCGTGGGAAACCGCTAAGGAGCCAGTCCACGCCACCGCACGTGACGTCCCGGTCTTGCCTTTCACCTTGGCCCGAGTGGGCCCGTGGGTGCCAGCCTGCCCCTGGGTCGGCCCACCCCGAGGGACCCCCTGTTTTTTGAAGATGGTCATGGAAGCCAACTTCCTCACCCCCAGCCGTGCCCACGGTGGCACTTGGGGATCCCCGCTGATGATGCAGGGCCACCCGCTGGAGTTCCACATCCTGCAGAATAAGGCTGGCTGCTTCTAGGGAGCCAGTGATATCTCACGCCTGGAAGACTACAAGTCCTGCTATGGCTCCAATGGTTTGTCTGGAACATTCCACTTGGGATCCACAAGTGGGTGACAGGATCAATTTAGTGGGTCAGCCCAGAAATAGAGTGGGATAGGAAATCTCAGAACACACCCCACATAATCAGGCTAAGAACGAAACTCCTGTTTGTTAGCTACGTGTGTGCCTGTACACCCTTGGTGGCGGTTGAATGTGATGTGGGTCATGGGCACAAGTTTGAGAAATCCTGGTAAATGGCCTTCAATTTTATGCATCAAATCATGTTTGAAATATGCGGTCAGTTGGCCGGTGCAGGTTTTGGCCCCTGGAGGTTTTCGTATGAGCCGTTTCTAACCTCATGAGGGGAACCTGGAGTTCTAGACTCGGTGTGTAGGCTCCACTTATCACTCTGAAATTGTGTGGCTGTGCTGGCCTGTGGAGGTGCGACAGGGGCACGATGTCTGAGGGCCTGCGTTTGGGGCCTTCACCCCCTTCACACAACACACAGACACACCACACACAAATGTCACACACCACACTGCTTGGCTTGGGGCTAAGCATCCCGTTCTTTTCAGCCGTCCATCACGGCAGTTTCCAGCAGGCCCGCTGCTGGCTGAGCCCTCTGAGCCACCCCTCACACTGAGCCGAAGCCCAGTAAGTGAGGACTTCTGCTCAGAAACCTCCAGGTGGGTCAGCAGAGAGCGGGAGCCTCAGTCATGGAGGTTCTGTGCCACCTTCCACCACTGCTGTTTCTTCCGGCCACCTTTCGCTTTGCGTTTTGGGGAGAAGGGACGCACCTATTTGCCGTGGACAAGAAATGAGACAGTGCTGCCAGAGCATGGGCCCCACGTCCTCAGCGGCCCTGGCATCGCCGGGCAGCGTCCACTCCTTTACTGTGGGTTACCAGTCCAGCTGTGCTAGTCTTGGCTCGTTTGTTCATGAGGGGCCTTGGTGGCTCGGCCATCGGGGAGAGCGCGAGGCACCTCCCAGTGGAAAACCAGCCCCCACCCCTGCAAGCTTCCTGAGGACTGGCCAGCGCACAGGAAACTGCTCACTGCGTTACTCGGCTTTGTGCATTGTTGGCACAGCCCGGGGTGCGCCCGGAGAATCCGCTCCAGGCCCTCTATTTCAAGGTCAACACTCCAACGGCAGTGACGTGTTCCCCTGTGATCCCGTTCGTCCTTTAAACCAGATCTCAGCATGGCTTCAGCCCCATCTGCTCCTCACTTCATTTTCCAAAGAGGACGCTGCACCCACAATTGTGCCTTGTTATTTTGGGACCTCAGTCCTGAAGAGGGCCCCCTCTTTCTAGATAAACTGGATTTCCCTCATAGTGTTTTCTTTTTCTTTTGACAAGACAAGCTTTATGTTAGAGCTGCTGTTGTCTCTTGGGTCCGTCTCCTGACGTGGAACTGTGGTGTCGCTGATTTACAGTTGGAAATGTTTAAACTGCTTCCTTTGAGGACACGTTGGAGTTTTAGTAAGCTGTAAAGCTATCTTATTTGGTTCATTGTGATGAAGACAAGCACAAAAACAAGTGAAGAAACGGCACATTTCAATGTAATCCCCTTTGGAATTTTTTCCAAAGTCTTCGTATGTCTTTGTGACACAAAACATGGATGGGATGGGTGAACGAAGTGTTCCTGGTCGCACAGCTGTTACCGTGCTCCAAAAATAAACCACTTTTACCCAGACCTGGTCTCTCTGTTGTCACATTGTGAATCAGATTCTCCTGCGTGGGCTTTTCCCCTGAGGCTGGTTTTTCACGTTAAATATTGTGGGTGTGAAGACTGAGGTTATGGCTGCTTCAGTCAGGGTGGGTAGGGGCAGGGTGCTGGAATCCACGTTTTCCAGGAGAAGCTTTGAGGCCCAAGGCACACAGGCATTTGCTGGGTGTTCAGCAGGCTGTTCCCAAGGACACAGGCTGCTCGCCTATTTGCTAGACTTTTAAAAATCCTCCTTACAGAGCCCCGAAGCAGTCTCACAAAACCCTCTCTTCTTGTGTAAACCAGCAGCAGAGTCGTGGACTGCTCAAATCTGAGAGGCCCACAGCTGTACCATGTTTACGCTGGTGCAGCTTTTCCAGAGGCCTCTGGAAGGTGGTTTGAGGCAGAATCTCGGAATGTCAGCGATTGAGGGGCAGAAGCAAGAGAAGCCACTCCTGTCGGCATTGTTCCAGATGAAATTAGTCTCAGCTTTCAGGATTTTACATAGAACTCAGATGGGGAGCAACGAGCCAGCTGGCATGGGTGTGGGTCCCTGCGTCTGGGAGAAAAGTCCCCCATGGGGGAGAAGAGCATGGAGGTGAGGGGGAGTGGTGATGAGGGAGGGGCTCTGGGAACTGGAGCAATTCACTGAATCTCAAATCCACCCTAGAGGGAATGCGTGGAGCCAGGACCAGCTACACAAAATGGGGGGCCCTGTGAAAAAGTAAAATGCAGGGCCCCTCGTTCAAAAGTGATCAAGAATTTCAAGACGGTGACAGCACAGCATTCAACCAAACATAGGGTCCTTCTATGTGCGACCACACAGGTGACAGCCCATGAAGCCACCCTGCATGGTCACCAAAAAGACAAGCAAAGTGGGCTGGCCTGGTGGTGTAGTGGTTAAGTTTGAGCGCTTTGCTTTGGGGTTGGTTCGTGGGTTCAGATCCTGGGTGTGGACCTATGCACCGCTCATCAAGCCATGCTGTGGCAGTGTCCCGTATACAAGGTAGAGGATGATCGGCACAGATGTTAGCTCAGGGCCAATCTTCCTCAGCAAAAATAAAATAAAATAAAAAACCCAAAAACCACAAAAAAGACAAGCAAGAGAACGTTCTCCATACCCAAATTGTGTTCATAACAAAACACTGAGGGCAAGCATTTGGAGCCCAAGATGAGACACACATTTTATAGCTGGGAAAGACCATGTGCCTTTGGGGCTGGGGCTGGTCCCCCGGGGCTTCCACCTCGGGGACTGCGCACTGCATCCACCCAGGACTGAGTGGGCCTCCCTTGGCTCTCTCTGCCCACCTCTGTTGCAACGGGCTAAAGAGGAGAAGTCGAGGGGCTTGGGCAAACCCTGCATTGGATCGGCCGCTTCCAAATGGGGACAGGATGTCAGTAGGGGAAGTCCAACTGGGCAACGATATCCTGGTTGTTTTAGGCAAGGCTCTGTGGTTACAGGTGGGGCTCACAGACCGAATGGCAGGAGGCCGGGGTGGAGGCAGCTTTGGGGTTGACTGGAATGAGGGGCTTGAACCCTGTTGGGACTCTCTCTCCTGTTTTCTCCTACGTGTGGGGTGATTCTCTCCTTCCAAGGTTTTCTGTCCACAATGAGAGCCACTCTGTCGGCAGACGTAGGCATATGTCCTTCCAGCTAAAGGACTTTCAGCCTGAGAGAAGTCCTGGGGAGGATTCTGACTGGCCTGGTTTGGGTCATGCGCCCGCCCCTGGACCAGGCACTGCGCGGTGTGACCATTGGCACAGCTGGCTGGGGTGAGGGCGTCCTCTGTGATGGTCAGCTCGCACCTGAACCTGCGTGGTGGGTGGGGATGAGGAGCAGTTCCCTCAACGAAGAGGGGACGGGGTCCAGGCAGACAAGACGAACTCCCGCAGCAGTGTTCAGCTCTGAGACTGGCATGGCTCAACTTCGGTCCTGCTGGAGACGGGAGCTGCTGTGTCGGTTCCCTCGCTCCCTCAGTCGGGAAGCACCTGGTGTCTGCCCGTCCGCAGACAACGCGGCGCTCTGAGGGCGGAAGCTGGGGGGGGCCTGTGGCCATGGTCCTGAGGTATCGTGTTAATCCTGCTGACGCCAGGACTGCAGCCAGACGCGCACCCAGGCGTGCTGCCGAGCCCCTGCAGGGGAGGAAGTGGCTCTGCAGGGTCCACAGGTGACCCTGTTCCCTGTGACTCGCGTCTGAACTGCTGCCCTCTAGAGCTCAGGCAGCTCTCGGGGCACAGCTGGCAGCAGAGCTGAAAGTGAGGGGCTGAGGCCTGACCCGGCTCGGTGACTACCTTGTGCTGAGTTCCTGGGGAAGCGACCTCACGTGTCCATCGTCACGGGGAACGACACACCCATCCCAATGCCCAGAAACAGGAAAGGTGCTGAGTGAAGAAACGGAAAGGTGAACGGGTGCAGTGCTCAGGAGTCAGCTGAATGCCGTGCTTATTGACTAGCTGACTGACTGACTGACAGACACTGACTGACTGACAATGGTTGGCTGACACTGACTGAGAGACACTGACTGACTGGCTGAGACACCAACTGAGACTGACTGACACTGACTGACAATAGTTGGCTGACGCTGACTGAGTGACATTGACTGACTGATATGGCTGACTGGCTGACAGACACCAACTGATACTGACTGAGACTGACTGACTGAGAGACACTGACTGACTGACTCTGACTGACTAACAGACACTGACTCACTGACTGACTAACAGACACTGAGTCACTGACTAACTGACTGACTAACAGGCACTGACTGACTCTGACTGACACTGACTGACTGACTAACAAGCACTGACTGACTAACAGGCACTGACTGACTGACCAACTAACAGACTTTGACTGACACTGACTGACTGAGTAACAAGCACTGACTGACTAACAGGCACTGACTGGATGGCTGACAAGGTTGAAACTGTGGTCAGCCCCTGTGGCTGTTGGGAGTAATTACTCAAATAGGATTAGCAAACCACAATAGTTTGACTTTATCTGAAATCAGACTTACTCTGAGAAGAGTGCAGGCACGACGACGACGACGACGAAGACGACAAGCCTCTTTAAGCCTCCGGAGGCCAGCTTCCCGATGCCCTTCCTGACTGAGGCGGTTTAGGGAGGCGTTTTCCCCGAGGGAAGGATGGGGCGTGAGGATGGAGCCAGCTTCCTCCCTCGCGGCGGGCCTTTCTCCCAGGCTGCCCTTCCCCTCTGACACGTCTCTCGCCCTCATGCTCTCAGAACCCCTGCTTCTCGGGAAATCACCTGCTCAGCAGTCCTCTGGGCTCCGTGTTTGCTCTCCTGCCCTCCTCGTCTCCTGCCCCCAGCCCCGTCCTCACATCTCCCCAACCTCCAAAGCCCTCCTCTTTCCGCTTCCTGCAGGAAGTCTGCCCAGACCATTCCAGTGCTTGTGAGCCATCCTCTTCCTCAGATGGCTTCAACGCTGTCCTTTCAGGGGCTGAATGTTTCCAGACTGTTCCAGGCACCCTTGGAATGGTTTTGCTCGGAGTGGTTGTTTGCTGCTCATTATTGATCCCTTTCCTTGTATTTAGGCCTCTATTAAGACCACGCACACTTGGAGGGTTGGGACCGTCTTTAATCTTGTCTGTCAGCCCTGAGGCCAGTCGGTCAGGACAGGAGGGATCATGTTACAGAGGCGAAATAGTCCGGAATCCCACTGGCGGAGACCACAGAGCTCGCTTCCCCTTGGGCCGTTTGCCCTTGTAGCTTGGCTGGGGCTGTGCATGCGGAGACCAGGCTGAGGGAGGCGCTGGCTGCAGCGGCCCAGCGGGCTGAGGCAGAAAGAGAGAATGTTCTCAAATGTGCGCTGGCTCTTAAAGCCTCTGTGCAGTTGTCAGCACTGCTCACATCTCATTGGCCAAAACAAGTCACACGGCAACACCTAACTCTCTGGGGGCAAGGAAGTGCAATCCTACTGTGTGTCTGCACATGGCAGGCGTATTTGGAGAACAGCAGTGTGGCAATTTGCCTGTGGTGGATGAGAGAGAAATACTTAGGGATTGAAAACCTCTAAGGAAGGAATTATTGATCGAAAAACTCAAAGAACTTAAATGAAGCAATGAGTTAAATGAACATCCATTTAATAAAACACGGTAAGCCCCTAAAGTGATTATTATAGGAGGATGTTGATGACATAGGAAATGTGGAGCATATATTATGAAGCAGAAAAGTAGATGATAAAAAAGAATGTACCATATGATCTTTCTTGTTAAAAAATGCATATTATGGTTATAGAAAAGAACAAAGAAAATTCACTAACAGATCAAGAGCATACCTCGGGGTAGTGGGATTATGATTACAGGTGACCCTCTCTCCTTTTTGGTCTCTCAATTTTTCTAAATCTTCTATAGTCAATAACTTTGGTAACAAGAAAACAATACCTTGCTAAACAGTGCTGCCTTTAAAAAAAAATCATCAACACACATTCGTGATAAAAGATTCAGAATACGCAGACGTTTTGAATTGACGTCTGGGATCATCAAAGTGTAGATCTTTCCAGACCGCTCTCCATACCTGCATGCATATCAACTGAAAGAGAATCCTCGTGGGTCGGGGCCTGGGTAGCGCAGGGCTGGTGTCGGTGGCACCACAGTCCAGGTGAGCATCATGCTGGCTCCACCGCCGGAAAATCCTGTGCACACTCTGCTTCCCGGGAAGGTTGAAGCATCCGGGGAGGGCCCCCAAAACCCCATGTCTGCCGACTGCAGGGGCTGTTCCACGAAGACCCATCTCCTGGTGGCGCCTGGGCGGTGAGCACTTAGCCCTGGGCTCTCGACGCTGCAGGAGAAGAAGCAGCCCTGGCCGTGGAGACTGACCCCGAGACCTCACTGCTGTCTTGCTCGGGCGAGGAGAAGGATGGCCATTTCCCCTTTCTCTGTCTGCGTTCTTTGAGTTGGTTCAGCTCCAGGGAATTTTTTTGGCCAAGTCATGTTCAAAATAACTCTTCATGATCTGTTTGGTGCAAAGGCACTTGATTTACGGCTCTGCTGGCCTCGGATTCGTTGGCAGAGCACGGCTGCGGCCTGGGGAGGCTGTCTTCTGCTTGTTTACCCAGATTGATGGAGGGGCCGCGGTGCCAAGGGGGGTCCCCTATTTCTTCCGCCCCAGACTTGACCTCGCGGCCCCTGCCCTCGGGACTCATGCCCAGGCAGGGCTCGGCCTCGTACTTCATCCAGAGTGGCAGTTGTGCCCTGGACACCCTGGGCCACGCCACGCATAGTCTGTGGCTTGTCACCCCTTTCAAGGAGCCCCCGGGGAGATCCCCCAGGCGGCGTCTCACTGCTCTCTCCCGCCCCCGCTGGCTTCTTCCTGGTCTTCTCTGGGCCCGCTGCTGCACTGCTGAGGGCCGAGGGAGAGCTAAGTGAATTATTGCTCTCCGTCCTGCTGGGGGGCCCTGTTACAGTCTCTGAGCACAGCTGGGGCCGCGCTAGAGAGGCACCAACTCTTGGTGTCTGCAACACGAATGATTCTCAAAATCATGATGCTGCGTGAAAGGAGCCAGCCAAGCAAGAGCACAGACCCTATGATTCCATTTACAGCAAACTCTAGAAACCGTAAACTAATCTGTGGTGCCAGGACGCAGATGAACGGGACCTGGAGATAAAGGAGCGGTGGGGGGGCTACCAAGGGCTGGGGGAATTGGGGGATTGGAGACGTCATCATCTTGATGGTGGGGATGGTTTCATGGACGTACACAGATGTCAGAGCTCACCAACTCTATGCTTTAAATATGTGCATTTTACAGTATGTCGGTTATACCTTAGTCAAGCTCTTGAAAAGGAAACAATCCTGCATAGAAAATGTGTTCCCCGAACGGACTCTGGAGGGTTTGATGTGGACTGGCTCTCATGGCAAGTCTTGCGAGTCGGGTCTCAGCTTCTCCCCGTCACCTCTGTCCTGTACCGAGCCGGCAGGAGACGCCCCTGCCTGTCTGTCCCCTTTGAATGTGCTGCCCTGGCATGGGGGGGCCCATCTCAGGAGCAGGTGGGGCAGGGCTTCGGAGAGACCACAGGGCTGCCGGGCCCTCTGTGGAGCACAGAGGCCTGTCCTGGCTGTTCCCAGGCTCTCCATCCTCAAGACGGGTCCTCTCCCTGCTGGGCTGCTGGCTTCAGAGTGAGGCAGGCGCTGAGCCCCATGCGTTAGTGTTCAGTTCGCATTTCTCCTTAACTGATTTATAGCCACCCGTTTTTATCTAGCATCTTCCAAGCCGTAGCATCTGTGAAGTCCTGGCTTGATGTGTTAGCTACATTTTCCCAGCACACATGAAAATTAGTGTGTAACTAAAGCCATTTCTATAGAGAAGGTAGATTGGTGGTTTCCTAGGGCTGGGGGTTGTTGGGAGAAGTAAGGGGATGATAACTAAAGGGTATGGGGTTTCTTTTTGGGGTGATGAAAATGTTCTAAATTTGATTGTGGTGTACACGATCGAACTGTACACTTTAAATGGGTGAATTTTATGGTATATGATTTATCTCAATAAAACTGTTACAAAAGCAAAAAGAAAAACAAAAAGAAAAAGAAAACTGGTCTGTGTGACATCCCGGATCTTCCTGCATCTCTCAGTGGGGTGAGGACCAGACTTGGGAAACCCTTGGCTGCACGAGCTCTTTGGTCCTTTCCGGCTCTGCCGTCCCCCGGCTCTTGTTAAAGCTGCCCCGGGAGTGAGAGGTGAGTGGGGACCCGCGTGGTGCACGGGGAAGGAACTGGCTGCCACTCGGCTTTCTGGGATAAGCAGGCGGTGCCAGCTGTCTGGGAGCCGAAGAGGGCACAGCCGGGGCTCGCCCAGGAGAGAGCCCTTTGTTGGCAACAGTCTGAGCATGGCTATGGGTCGTGGGCAGGCTTGTGCTGTTCTGGCTCATCTGGGGGGTTATGCCACATGATAGCGTTGTTACCACATCTAGGGCTGCAAAAGCATTGACCCAAAGTGCTGTCAATCATCCATCATTATTGCACCACTGGGAAAACATTGGGGACTCGCAGTTGCCGCTGACCCTGGTCTCAGAGCCATTCCCCCACGAGACCACTGGACACGTTGGTGGGCCCAGGGCTGACCCAGTATCTGAATCAAGGGAGGCAAAGAAACAGAGCCACTCGAAGACCCCCACGCAGGGCAGGCATCTGTGGGTGGCCGTCATCCAGGTTGCCCAGGACTGTCCTAATTTTGGCACTGAAAGTCCCACATCCCAGGAAACCCTTGGGTCCTGGGCAAACCGGACAGCTGGTCATCCTGATTCCTCATGGACCCCTGAGGGCAAACGGCCAGGCCAAAGGACTCCTGAAGGGCTGCGAGAAGTGGCCTCACCTCCTTCTGCTCCAGCGTCCACAACGCCTGAGACATCTGGAGAAGGGAGGGGACAGGATCTTGCTGTAAGCCTGGCACCTGTTTTCCAGGGACAGAAAAGAGGAAGAAGCCAGACCGCAGAGAATCAGGCCCTTGGCCAGGGCAGCGTGGCCACTCCAAGGCCTTGGGGAGGGGTCTACGGGACAGAGTCAGCTGTGGGGCCCGGCGGGCACTTGCCTCCCTCAGCTCCTCCCTGGAGGGTGCTCTAGGGGACTGACTGTCACTGATTCTGATGGTTAATTTTATGTGTCAACTTGACTGGGCCACAGGGTGCCCGGATAGTTGGTCGTATGTTATTTTGGGTGTGTCTGTGAGGGTGTTTTGGGATGAGAGTAACATTTGAATTAGTAGAGTGGGTACGGCAGGCTGCCCGCTTGAATGTGGGTGGGCCTCATCTCATCAGCTGAAGGCCTGAATAGACCAAAAGGGCTGACCCTCCCCGGAGTTAGTGTTCTTCCTACCTGACAGCCTTCCAACTGAAACACAGGCTCTTCCTGGGTTTCAAGCCTGCCGGCCTTGGGACAGGAAGTGTACCATCGGCTCTTCTGGTTCTCAGGCCTTTGCACCCCTCCATGGTTGTGAGAACCAGTGCCGTATAATAAATCTCTCTCTTTCTCCTGTTGGTTCTGTTTCTCTGGAGAACCCTAATATACTGGTGACTTTAACTGTCCCTGCACTGCTCACTTAACGACCTTCAAACAAATATGTCGATTTTCGGTAATTTTGAAAGACCCAGGCTGGTGATGATTTCAATGTCAAAGCAAGTAGGCAGTCAGTCTTGTTAGTGGCTTGTTACTGTGCAGGATTTATAAATGGCGGTGGAAGGGGAAAGGCCTGCTGGTCTCATGGCGTGCTGCCTGCTTGGGGAACGCATACCCATGCTCCTTGTCCTGTGTGCAGTGATGGAAATACTAGCGTCATCGAGGCAGTTCTATTCTTAGTTATGGACATTCTTGGGCATTTCGAGACATCCAAATGCCTGTGGGGAATTGGCAATACGAACTCTAGGGTCTTGTGTGGCCCTGATATTCTATGATTTTTAAAAACCACCTCACATGTTTATGTAGCATCATTAACCAACTTGCTTTGAAATGGAAGCAAGTCCGTCTTCCCACCCTGTGTGGTCTTCTACTCGACTACAGAAATGTTTCTTCCCCTGAAATCTACTTCAGCTGCAGGCTTGAGGCATTATTGTTGAAGGGCTCCAGACCCTGCCTTGGTGCGGTGGAGGATGCGGGGAGAGAACAGGACACAGAGCTCGGCTCCCTTCACTCCTGGAAGGGGAGGAAGAGGACAATGGAAACTCTCTGAGCTAGTTCAGGTCTTCTGGGGGTGTCATCCGCTCCAGCTAACCGAGAAGGGGGCTGATCCACTCCCCTCCGAGGATTCTGGACCACTCCAGGCCGGAATCTTAGTTCTCTGTCACGTCAGAGCCGCTGGAAGAATAGGCCACCAAACACAGCTGGTCGTGTTCCAGGTCCTCCCCAGCCCTCAGGCCCAAGAGCGCATGTATGAATGCACACTGACCATCAGGTGTCACTGTTGTACACAGCATGTGTGGACGTGGCCTCAGACCATCGACAGCGTTCCAGCTGTGTCTGCCCTGGGCTTTCGGCATCAGCCTGGGGCTCCCCAAAGTTGAACAGTGCCCAGCCCGAGGCCAATAACCGGTAAAGAGGTGACGATGATAAAATCCAGGTAAAATTCACCCACACACGCACCCTGGTAGTTACAGCTCTTGTGATGGACGATGGAAAAGCTGTGGGTATCCCCTGCGACTGGAAAGGCAAAGAAAATATATTTTTATGTTGCATTTGTAAATTCATAATAAACTATTTCAAGTAGTTTATTGAAATAGTTTATGAAGGCAATTTTCAGGAAAATTCTGGAAAAATACAGAGACTATTGTAACAAACGCTTGAATTGAATTTAACATCTTGCCACGTTTGCTTCAGTATTTTGTTTTAACGAGATGAAACTTGCAGCTACAGTTGTATCTCCATTCCTTGCTCTCCAGAGACCACCACTGTCTGGAACTTGGTGTTTATCATTCCTGTGCATATTTGGATGTTGTCACGATATCTGTATATACTCCTAGACATTATATACCATTGTTCTGTTTGTTTTCATATTTTGTGTAAATGTTACTATTTACATTATGTGTGTTATTTTGCAAGTTCTTTACTCCCTCAGCTGTTTTTTGTCTTTTTTTGTGAGGAAGATCAGCCCTGAGCTAATATCCGTTGCCAATCCTCTTCTTTTTTTGCTGAGGAAGATCGGCCCTGGGCTAACATCTGTGCCCATCTTCCTCTACTTTATGTGGGACGCCGCCACAGCATGGCCTGATAAACGGTGCGTCGGTGCGGCCGGGATCTGCACCTGCGAACCCCGGGCTGCCAAAGCGGAGCGTGTGCACTTAACCGCTGCGCCTCTGGGCCGGCCCCTCAGGTGTTATTTTTCATTTTGGAAGTTTATTCATGTTGGTATAAGTAGCTCTGGTTTATTTATTTGAAACACTATATCGTATTCAATTGAATCTCTTCTGGAATCAATTTATAAAATTATTGGTTGTGTCCAGTTTTTTAAATCATTGTAGATAAGGCTGCAATGACAATTGTAAAACAACTTTATTGAGGTATAACTCACATACCATAGAGTTTACCCACTTTAAGTATACAATTCAGTGATTTTTAGTACATTTACCAAGTCCTGTAACCATCACCACAATCCAGGTTTCCAACATTTCTACCAGTTCAGTAAGACGCCTCTGCCCATTTACAATGAATTCCCAGTCCCGGGCCTGTCCAGGCAACTCCTAAGCTACTTTCTGTGCAGTAACTTTTCTCACACAGGTCTCTGTGCTCATGGTGCAGGAGTTTCTTTCCCCCTCTGGGAGTGGAATCATGAAGGCCACAGGCACACACTTGTCAGTTCTCGGATTCTGCCACGTTTCGCTCATGTCACTGAATCAGTACACACTTGGCTTTTAGGTAGCCAAATTTATCCACAATTCTGTAATGGTTTGTGCTTTTCATGTCTCATAAGAAATATTTCCCTATCCTAAGGTCACAAACATATCCTTCTATATTTTCTTCTAAAAGTCGTTTTATATTTCACTTTAGGTCTTTAATCCACCTATCATTGGTTGTGGTGTGGGGTGAGGAATTTTCTTCTCCATGGGGACATCGTTTTCCTCTAGCAAACTGCACCCCACGTTGAGTTTCCGTTTCTGGGCCTCTGGTCTGTTCACCTGTGCCCGTGTGCACACCACAGCATCTCAATTATGGTAGCTTTAGAGCAAGTCTGAAATTTGGCTGAGCTCTACAAGGGCAGGGATTGCTGACTGTTTTGTTAATTCCCAGCACACAGTTGGTGCTCAGCGAGTGTTTGTTGAATGAATGAATGAATGAATGAATGGTAGGGCAAGTCTCTTCTCGCCTTTCTCTTTCTCTTGAGGAGTGTCTTAGCTATCCTTGGTCCTTGATTGTTCTGGATAAACCACAGGCTCATCTCGTCATGTTCCACAAAAAACCTTATTGGAAATTTTATTAGAATTGTTTTGAATTTTTAGATTAAGTTGTGGAGAACCGACATCTTTATAATATTGAATCTTCCCATCTAGGAACATGGCATATCTCTACATTTTTTTAGTTTGTCTTTATTTCTTTTAGTAATAAATTGCAGTTTTCGCTACAAAGGTATGAGTGCACATAGTAATGAAATTATTCCCGGGTAACTAGCACTTTTTGTTATTATTATGAATGAGTTCTTTTGTCTTTACGCTTTCCCATAGTCTGTTATTGGTGAATTTATTTTTGTGTGAATAAATCTTGAATTCCCTGAATGCTTTGTCTACATTGAGAGATGATTACATTTCCCCCTTTAATGTGTTAATGTACACTTCTTTTATAATTTTTTAGTGTTGAGCCATCTTCGCAGATGGGAAAAGCCAGTTAACGTTCTCCACTAGTGCTGATCAACAGAAGTTGCTGCGATGATGGAAATGTCTTGCTCTGTCCAAGAGCATAGGCATTCCACGTGTGTGGCTACTGAGCATTTGAAATGTGGCGAGTGAGACTGAGGAACTGAACTTTACATTTTACTTAATTTAATTATAAATTTAAAGAGCCTCATGTGGCTCGTGGCTGCAGCTGTGCCCGGGGCTGGCCTATCGGGATGTTGCTCGAGGTTTATCTCCTATTCTCTCTTCCCTTGAAAGGGATCTTCAGGAAATGTGATAAAGAACGCAAGACCCTTGCTTTCCCTGGGGAAATACAGAAAAACAGCTGAAGCTGAACCCAAACCGTGAAGTTCTGAAACAGTCACAGGATAGCCGCACAGCCCCCCGTCCCAGGCTGTCCTGCTGCGGGCTTCTTCTGGTACCAGGGGATTGGACCCTCCCTCACCATAACTAAACGATGCACACACCCACATTTTGAGTGAAAAGCCTTACCATTCACTTTTCTTTGGAAAATAAGGTGCATGTGTACTCCATTATTAAAGAAATACACATCCATTTTAGAAAACACAGGAGATACAGAGAAATGACAAGAAAAAAACATCAACCACTTAACATTTTGGTGTCTTTCCTTCTGATATGCTTTCAATATATAAGTTTTCTGTTGTTGTTGTTGGTTTGCAGATGTACGGCTGAGATCATCCTCCAGATATAATTAAAAACCCTGGGCTTTTTCTCTTATGACAACATGAGCATTTCCTCGTCTTATTACAAACTTTGTACACGTCATCTGTTAGAATTATATCGTTTATGCAGTGGAGAGACTATAATTTACTTATTGCACATTATTTATTTGTCTTTTTTTGCTATTATAAATATAATCTGGCATAAAGCTTTTTCACCGTTCCAGAATTTACCCAAAGTGGGATTGCTAGATGGCAAGCAAAGTAACGGATGTTTTAAGGCCTCTGGTGCCTATCCCCAAGTTGCTTTCCAAAAAGGCGAGCGACTTTCTACCCTCACCAGTAATGCAAAGGCCCTGCACTTTCTTACTCCCTCCCCAGCCAGAATCCATCAGAGACAAAACTCCAAACACCATCAGCAGCATCACACCAGCAATTCGACAGGAGGGCGGTTTAAACTCCACATCTTTGATGGACATTTTTTCCGTGTGTTTGCACACGCGTGGTCTCCTCTGTGGTGAACTCTCCGTTCAAGCATTTTACCTACTTGGTTCCAAGTCTTAGTGCTTTTTATTTATTCATTGTAAGAACGCAATACTTATTAAAAATCGTAATCTTTTGTCTGTTTTATTTGTTGTGAGCATTTCCCTCTGCTTGCTTCCTAGAATTTTACCGATATTTCAAATTCTCCCTTTTCTGCCCCTTTCTCCCGCTCTGGCTGTCAGTGAAGAGCAGGAGCGCTGGGCAGAGGTCCTTCTCTTGCTCTGTGCCCTTTCTGTGGGTGATCTCACTCGTTCCTTGAATCATCACTGATGGGGGCTGCCTCTCCAGCCTAGAGCACACCTTGGGGTTCAACGCCCCCCACAGCTCCATTTCCCTGAGTCACTGGAGCCTGGGACTGAACACGCTCAGACCTGGTGCTGTGGTTCTCCCCTCACAGCCCTTCTTTCCGCGTCCTGTCTCCACTCAGACCTGGCTGCCCGTGCCAGAAGCTGGAGGGCACTCTTGACCCTCCCTGCTCCACGTCACATACCCAGTCCATCCTGCTCCCCTCATATTTGCTGTGATTGCTCCTGAGGAATTCCCTCCTAGATTACTTGGGTCATTTTTTTCTCCCCAAACTATCTCAATGAAATCTTTTAAACATGTGAAAGTGCAGAAAATATTATAACATATACCTATGCATCCACTGCAGAGATTTTATAAACGCTTACGTTAGCCATTAAATGCATCAACATTTTTGCATGCATTTAGTGGGTTTTGTGGAAAGCCTCTTTATGACTTTCTAATCCTGTCACCCATTGTCTCTCTCTCCCTTGGGGAATTGCTATTCTAAAGCTGGTGTCTATTCTCCCTGCTATTTTGTATTCTTCCGCCACATACATGTAAGTCTGAAAATACATGGTATTTTGCATTTAAAATGTTATGTGAGCGGTACCAAATGTCATATACTCCTGCCTACAACTGGCTTTTTTCTTTTTTTTTTTTATAATTTCATTTATTTATTTTTTTACCCCAAAGCTCCAGTAGATAGTTGTATGTCATAGCTGCACATCCTTCTAGTTGCTGTATGTGGGATGCGGCCTCAGCATGGCCGGAGAAGCGGTACCTTGGTGCGCGCCCGGGATCCGAACCAGGGCCGCCAGCAGCGGAGTGCGCGCACTTAACCGCTAAGTGACAGTGCCGGCCCCAACTGGCTTTTTTCACCTAGCGTTACCTTTTGGGTTGTAGCTCTGCCAGCACAGATGATTCCAGTTTATTTTAATTGCTGTATAGATTCCGTGGTGTGGACTTACCCGGATTCACATATCTATTCTGCTATCGGTGGACATTCAGGTTATTTCCTCCTTTTTTTTTTTCCGCATTACAAACCTTGCTTTACTGAACATTCTTACACTCGTCTTCTCCAGCGTGGGGATAGGTGTCCACAAGGCCCCTCCCCTAGAAGCAGAATTGCTGACAAGACACATCCTCAGCTGCATTAGATTCTGCTCACTTGCCTTCCTACAGAGTTTGAGGGCCTGTTTTCCCACATTCTCCCCGAAAAGGTATTGACGGCTTTTCCACTGCTGCTGACTGGACGGGTGTGAATCGTGTTTCACCGTGGTTTTAATTTGCACCTTCCTGTTTACCAGCGAGGCTCAGCTCTGCTCCCCGCTGCGTCGGCTGTCGTGTTTTCCTGTTGATGGCTGTTGCCCTGACAATAGCCTTTTGCCCCCTCCAACCCCTTCTCTGCACTTGCTGCCAGAGTGAGCTTCTAGAAAAGGCAGCTCTGCTTTGTAACAGCCCCCGGGTTCTCAAAGCCCCACGTTCAACACGTGGCCTCAGACGTGCGCCATCCAGCCACGACCGTCCTCTGTGTTCAGACCAGGCTCCCTTCACCTCTCTGGGCTCCAGGCTGCCTGGACTGGCGTCGTTCCCCAAATATGCCAGGCTCTTTCCCGCCGCAGGGCCTCGGAGTCTCCGTTTTCTCCGCTAGTGTCCCACCTCCCCTCCCAACTCCTGGACAGCAAGGAGCCCCAGGGTCCCTTCACCGGGGGGCCTCATGGCCGGCTCAGGCGCTGCCACAGCCTCCCCTCCTCAGGCCCTCACACCGCCCCTGGCATCCTGGGCCCCTGCTCGGCTTGCTCTTGGCTGTGTCTACAGAGCCCGGCACTGTGTGACGCGTGAATGTCAACTGAGGAAGAGGCTGCGGCTCAGAGTGACCTGTATGAGGCACGTGACTGCTACTTAGCAGCGAACTCAGGGAGGCGCCCCTAGAGCAGAGTCCTCACCCTTCATGCAGGAGGGTGTCCCGGGCGGGGCAAGGAGCGGGCTCCCCACACTCACTTCAGCAAGTCCACCTTGTGTCTGCTTTCCATGCTGGAGCTTTTGGTAAGATTTTGTTTGGAAAAAGAGTTCAGCTGCTAAAATTGTCTTGAAAAGTGCTGCTTTGGGCCACAATTGGCCACCAACTCCCTTCCTGTCCACTGCAAACTTCTAGCCAGTGGTGCAGTTTACAGAGGGGCAGGATCTTCCCAGTGTGGGTCTGCGTCCTTCTGGCCAGAGTCTGCCTACCAAGGAGACCTGGTGTTGAGGGTGGTCGTCTTCATTGCATAGGGAGGGTGACCTCACAGATTCTAGACGGTTCCTTTGCCTTGGGACTGCCACTTCCTCCCTTTGGAGCACAGACTGATCGGGGTCACTAGGGTATGGGGCATAGTTTCAGCTGACCACAGGAAGAATCAAGATGACGGAAAACCAGGAAGAGAGCATCTTAGCGACACATTGTATGGTAAGGAGCAGAGGCTGGTGTTTATTTGTACAAGGGAGGAGGAGGAGGAAGGGTCCAGAGCAAAATTCTCTGATGCTACTGCTGTTGCATGCCCCCTAATCTCAGGCTCGGTGCCGGAGCCTTTCTGACATTATCATCGTGGTCTTGCAACCCATCCTAAAGTGGGTTCTCAGACTGAGAAACCAAGGCAGGCAGGGCTTAAACAACTTGCCCCAAACCTTCTCCCTTTCAGACACCACAGCTGCCTCCACAGCTTTCTGTGGATGTAGAACATACCCATGAAAAGTCATCCAGCCAGCGTAACATTGTGCCTCTCATGAAGCTGGTCCTTCCTTCCTACTGCCCAGGCGGAATATACTTTTCGGCATACTCAGACCACGGAGACATGGTTGTAGTTAAAACCATCACAAAACCACCCAGACCCATGAATGCACAGGGCTGGCCCTTGGCAGAAGGAGGGAGTTCATCTTTGATGTTTTTTCATCCTTGGCTTTCTTTTGTCCCATGCCCCTGTGGCCTGATAGCACTCAGTGTCCTCTCACTGACCCCAGGTACCACAACCCCTCCAGTGTCACCGGGACACACAGCACCCCACGGGCGAGACCTCTCTGCCCCCACTTCCCCTCGTTAAACTCGTGCCACATGGCCCCATCTGCTCAGGCCCTTGCTGGATAAAAATGGGTAAGAGTTGGGAGGGGACGATCTAAAATTTCTAAATATATCAAGGCTGTAAGCTATCACGTGATTTAAAAATACAAATAACGATGAACACCGGCCGAAAAGCTGTCTGAGATCCCGCACCGCTGGGTATTGACCTACATTCCCGCACTCCCTTAGGGCTAACGAAGGCTTTTCTCAGAATGTAGCGAAGTCTCGTAAACATTTGGTGGCTTCACAGCAGTCAAAACCAAATTGTGATGCTGCATTATTAACACAGGACTAAGAGGGCCTGAAAAAGTGCGGCTTTGCCAACCTGCTCAGTCTTTTTCCCCAGCTTTACTGAGATAGTATAACATCGTGTAAGTTCAAGGTGTACAATGTGAGGGTTCGACCCACGTAGTAGACACTGTGAAATGATTACCACAATGAGGTAGCTAACACCTTCCTCACCTCACATATTTACTTTTTTGTGTGTGTGGAGAGAACATTTAAGATGTACTCTTTTAGCAACTTTCAAGTATACAATACAGCATTGTAAATTATCGTCACCATGCTGTGCACTAGATGCCCAGAACTTATTCATCTTACAGCTGGCAGCTTGTACCCTTAACCAATGTCTCCCCGTTTCCCCCGCCCCCAGCCCTGGGGACCACTGTTCTCTTGTTTCTGAGTTTGGCTTTTTTAGATCCCACACATAAGGGCAACCACACAGTGTCCGTGCTTCTCTGACTTATCTCAGTTAGAACAGCTCTGTCTTGAGTTGCTTTGCTCCCCACTCGCTAGGAACAGCGTGCTGTCTCTGACCACCGAGGGGCACCTCCTGTGGGGGCTTCTACGTCTGCTGTGCCTTGAGAGTCAACCATCCTAGGAGCCCATGGTGGAGGCCAGGGTAGGGGTGGGGTTTGCTGACGGCTGTAGAAACCACCCCTCGGCATTCGCTGCAGGAGGACAGCTGACTGAGAGGCCCAGCTGCGCCCCCTCTGGACCAGCCGCTGTTTCTGTGCCGAGGCTGCTTCTCCCACGGGCTGCCTCAGCCAAGGGCAGCATCGGGGAGCACTCATTCAGACCCGTTCCTGAGAGACGCCGAGCTCCTCTGTCCTTCCAGACTCCCCATCGGCCGGGCCGGAACCTTCTCAGAATGACCTGCAGTTGGAGACTCTTCCTACCCAGTCCTCCTCCTGCCCTCTTTCTCAGGCTGAGGCCTGCATTGTGGTGGAAGTCCCTCCCTGCCTCTTCCTTCATCATGCCGCACAGCCTCTCCCCCAGCACATCTAACCCATCTTAGTATTTACCTCCCAGAGGACGTGACCCAACAAAGAGTGGTGCAAAGAAACAAGACGTGGTGAAGGACGGGATGGCTCATTCCCCGGGGGAGAGGGCACCGTCCTGAGTGGTGCGTGGGGCACGGAGAGGCCCTCCCTGCCATGGTGGCTGCCCGGTTGCGACAGATTTCACCGCGGTGATCAGAGCAAAAGGTCCTGGCAGTGGAAACCGTCCTGCAGATGCCGGATTTTAACAGGAAAGACAAGGCCGACAGGGAAAGCAGAGTTGTGGGTACCTGCTAAGCTGCATTGAGGCTTTGCAGAGGGATAATCAAGACTACAGGCCCTTATGAGCAGTTAAAGGCCGGGTGGGACAGCCAGAGGGCCTCTTTACACGGACGTCTTTGTCTCCTGCGGTGGGAGAACTCACTCAGCGGAACAGTGGGTTGAGGACCGGATGGTCTCGGAACTTCAGAGATGTTTAAATCCTCAGTTGAGGCAGGTCTGTCATGCTGCTGAGGTCATTGCCCTGGCTGGGAAAACACGGCCCACAGGCGTGGGATGGAGACACCTGGATGGAGGATGTCTCAGGATGTCGGCTCTGCAGAGGCCCCTGAACCCTCAGAACTTGCAGAAGTGGCCCTTCCCTAGTGAGAGACGGCACTTCTCCGTGCTGAACCACACTGCCGAGGCCTCTGTCCTGCAAGGCAACAGGCATCCCCCTCAGGGGCTGCCCTCACCTCCTCTCCCAGCTGCCAGGCCGATCATTAGGGTTTAATTCCAGCACAATACGGCTACACACAGACTGCAGCTGATCAGGGAGGACAATGATTATATCCCAAAGGAGTTGCAAGAATTAGCTAGCGTGTGCCAGCAAGAGCCAGGAGGACACCTCTGAGACTGAATCTTGAGAGGCTTCCTCAAGGGGCCTAGAATATAAGACTGGAAAAGCAAGAATTCATCAATTTGGAGCACTGCATGGGACCTGGGATTTAATACCCTGGCAAGGCCTTCAGAGGAGGGCAAACTCCTGCTCAGGTGGTTCCAGAAGTCTGGAAGTGTGGGAGTCAACACCGAGTGAGGTGAAAACGCCTGAGTTGCCCCAATAGATGGTAAAGGAAGGAAGGAAGAGCCTGAAGGGAGTGGTCATGCTGGAAAGCACATCTTACGTGAGGTCAGAAGACCACCAGAGGAGACGTGCCAGGGAGGGCCCTGGGGTTACACGGAGGCCATCAGGTGAGAAGGACGCAGCACCTCCAGAAAGGTCTGTGGTGGCTTTCCTCCGCGGCCCAGGGTTGACGGTAAAAGGAATGGTCAGAGCTGGGCTCATTAATACTCGCTTCCCACCCCCAGGAGGTATCAGAGGCCAGGTGGCAGCTCTTAACCACCAGAGATGGGGAGGCTGCAATGACTGTAATGACCAGCAAGGAGTCATGGGGACGCTCACTAGAGCATGGCGACCCCAGAGCCAACAGGGGAGCTGCTTAACATCTACAACCAGAAAAAGGCAAGAACAGAAGAGCAGAAAGCTAAGGGACGTCAGGATCCCTTCCTTAGGTCCTGGACCAGAGTCTATTTTCAGATCTGGAACCCCTTACCTGAAGAGTGGCCATGTCCCTGGGGAGAAGGATCCTGAAACACCACTGCAAATATATATGATAGTAATTCCCCTGGTCCTTCCTCAAAGGGACCTACGGCCATTTACTCAGGTGACTGTAAACGGGAAAGGACAACACCAGGCATTCTGAGGACTACAGACTCAGGGTCTGAATTGACATTGATACACATGATCCAAGGTGTCACTGTGATCCTCTGTTAGAGATGTGACTCACTGAGGTCAGATAATAAATGAAGTCCTAGCTAAAGTCTGGGTCAAAGTAGTCTACTGGGTCCATGGACTCAGCCAGCGATCATTTCCGCAGTCTCTGAGTGTGTAATTGGAATTGATATATCGGTAGTTGGAGTCACCACCACATTGGCTCCTTGGCTTGTGGGAATTTCCCCTCTCACCCCCACCATCCTCCCTCCTTGCTAAGAAAGTAAATTAAAAACCATATTGCATCCAGGGGGGATGGTGGAGGTTAGTAACCCTGTTAAAGACTTAAAGAGCACAGAGATGGTGGTCCTCATCATATCTCCGTATAATTTACCAGTCTGGTCCCTGTAGAAACTAGATGGATCCTAGAGATTGACTCTAGACTACTGTAGGCTCAACCGAATAACAGTCCTGACTTCACCTATTGTGTCAGATACAATATTGTACCGTATTAACACAGATTAACAAGGCCTCAGTACATGGTAGCAGCCATTGAGCTGGCAAATGCATTCTTTTCTATTCCAGTTAGAAAAGAGGATCAGAAACAGTTAGCATTAATGTTGGATGGAAAATATTCATTTACAGTTTTGCCTCAGGGCCATGTTAACTCTCCTGCCGTCTGTCGTGATCTAGTCCAAGGCAATCTAACTGCCTGGCCCTCCCACAGAACATCACACTGACCCATTACGTTGATGATATCACGCTGACCAGATAGCAAGAGCAGGATGTGGCTAGAAGGCAGAGGCCTTGGTACGACACGCTCACCAGAGGTGGGAGATAAACCCTACGAAGACTCAGGGACCTACACCTTCAGGGAAGTTCATAGAGGCCCAGATATCTCCTTCCAAATAGAAGACAAATTGCCGTATCTTGCATCATCTATCACAAAGAAGAAAACACAGTGCCTGAGGGCCTCTTTGGGTTCTGGAGGCAACACATTTCACACCTACAAGTACTCCTCCAGCCCATTGACCAGGTGACATGGAAGGACGCCAGCTTTGGGTGGGGTAAGGAGCAGAACGGGCTTTCTCTCAGGCCCAGGCTGCAGTGTAAGCAACCCTGCTCCTTGGACCCCACGATGCGTCAGAGCCTATGGTGTTGAAGGTGTCAGTGGTGGAACAAGCCATGTGAGTGCAAGCTGAGATGTGTGGTGGCTACATTCAGCTACCTCAGCGGTGACTCTGAAAGACAGTGGAGAGAGAGGGTCTTCCCGATGTGCGGAACTGTGAGCAGCCCACCTGGCCATCCACTTTGAGCAGAAGACATGGGCTAGGGAACTATATGCTGATCTCTGGGCAGTAGTCAATGGCCTGGCTGTCTGATCAGAGGCTTGGAAAGAAAAGGACTGGAAGACGGGGGCCAGGGAGGTCTGGGGTAGAGGTAGGTGATGGACGTATGGGAGTGGGCGTGAAATGAGCAGATTTCTGTATCTCACATGACGTCCACCAGAAGGCATCCGCTATGGAAGAGGCATTGAACAACCAAGTAGACAGAATGACTTAGCCAGATGATGTTGGTCAGGCCTTGTTACTGACCCCCTGGAACTGGCACGATGGTACATGAATGGAGTGCCCATGATGGCATTGATGGAGGCTACACATGTGTACATCTAGCACGGACTTGCACTTACCAAGGCCCATCTAGCTACTTACTGCCTCTGACTTTCCAGCCTGTTGGCACTGGAGGCCAATGCCGAGACTCTGACGCGGAACTCTTCCTCAAGGACAACCACCAACCCCTGGGAGCAAGTCAACGACACTTGGCCCGTTCTGTCCTGGAAGGGCCGGTGGTTCTTCCTCCTAAGGATAGACACTTATTCTTGGTGTCGTTTGCCTTTCACGCTCACAGAGCTTCAGCCGGCACCGCTCTCTGGGGTTTCCTGGATGCCTTCACCACATGCACGGAATCCCTACAGCACAGCATGAGACAAGGGCATCCTCTTCACAGAGAAGGAGGCGCAGGCGTGGGTCTGTGATCATGAGCCCCATTGGTCCTGTCACGCACTGCGCTATCCAGAAGCAGCTGGCTTTGGAGAGCACCGGAACGGCCTTCTAAAGGTTCAGCCTAAGCACCAGCTTAGCAGTAACATCCGGAGAAGACGGGGTGCCACTCTTCCAGAAGCAGGTTATGCATTACGTTAGAAATCCCTGCACGGTGCTGCGTCCTCAGTGAGAATACATGAGGTGGTTCTGCGACTGTGACCACCGATGACCCACCAGCGGACTGTGTGCTTCTCTTTCCTCAACTTCAGGCTCTGCAGGGTTGCAGGTCCCAGCCCAGAGAGGGAGTGCACTCTGGCAAGAGTGCACAGCAAGGCCCACTGAACTACGAGGAACTGTTGGGCAGGGCACTTTGACCCCGTGTCTCCAGCCACCTGCAGGTAAGGGGTCACCATCATGATCAGCGGGAGGAGGCAGGGCTGCGTTTTAAAAACGGGGCCAGGGAGGAATGTGTGCGGAGCCCCGGATCCCCGTGGCCACCTCCTGGTACTCTCTGCCGCACTGTATGCAGCCCCTGCGAGGCTGTGGTAGCCAAGGGCTCAGAAGCCCTCAGGAAGGAGGTTCGGGTGACACCACCAGGGATGCCCCAAGACCCGCTGAGGTGATAGCTGAGGGTGAGGGGAGCCTAGGACGGAGAGCGGAGGAGGAAGAGGGAGGGGACCAGCCGTGGCCGCAAGACCAGCTGGAGGGACAGAGCTGTGGTTTGTCCCCCAGGCCTCCCTCCTCAGGAAGAGGCCAGTGGGAACCAGGGGAGTTGCTCCTAGACCTGCGTGAAGAGAGAAAGATCTGTGAAGTACAAGGCTGGACTGTGACAGCCGGGAAAGCCCCTGCCCCGATGTTCCACTGTGACAGGCCCCAGCCGCTGCCCCTGGGGACCCATCACCACGTGTGTTGAGGTTTCCTGCAGGCTGGTTCCAGCCGCTGACCTAGCATAGGGGGTCCTAATTCAGGCCCATTTCAGGACGACATTGGCGCCTCTGAGAGACACTATGGCTCAAGGCCTCCCCACGGCCCTGGCTGGAACTTTCTCAGATCTTTGCTGCAGTCCCCGAGTCTGGCTGCCCCCTTCCTTCCCAGTGGTCAGACCCGCAGCGTGCCTTCCCCCTCATCTCTTGCACTTCTAATTCACCCTCACCATCTGCTTCTTTGAGGGTGTGAACAAAGAGATTCTCTTTGGATTTAAAAGCTCTACCGTTGGGCCATTTCTCAAGGGGGTGAAGTTCTCTAAAGAAGTTTAAAAATGTTAGAATAAAAGGCAGGCTTTAAAACGAACTCAATTTAGCTTTATGAAAACTCGGCACATTGTTCTCATCTTTCTCACTTGCTCCAGACCCTGAAAGACCAGTTATGGACTGGGAATAGTTGAAGAATGGCACTGCTACAAAGATCACCCCAACCGGGCTCTCCCGGTTCCCCCGCACGGCCCCCTCCTCCGGGTGAGAGCCCCTGCACCAGCTTGTGCTCACATTGTGGTAGTCACTGTGTGTTTCTCCTCTAGTGCTTTGTGGAGAAGGGTAGGGAGGGGTCTCACTCCAGTTTAAACGCCCTAGCACAGGTGGTCGGTAAAGGCTCACTGCAGGAAGGCCGTTGTTCTCATGCAGTAGAGGTGATGGCTTTACGTGGATTTGCAAACAGCCCCTTCTGACACGGAGCTGAGAGGTGACAGTGTGGAGGGCTGGGATGCTGTCTGCTCCCTCCGGCCCAGAACCCCCGGGGGAGGGGTTCGTTACCTCCTCTCCTTGATACTCATTTCCTATGAGCACCATCAGGGGCTTTGAAGCTGGACCACGTTTGTGCTGTCATTTGGAATTAATGAAAACTTTAATCTTCGGCTGGAATAGTTTCTTTTGAACTATGGAAATATCAACCCTGCAAGAAAATATTTCTGAAGGGAAAACTGAAAACGGCTTAAACTTTTCTCTGTGAAGTTTTTTCTGGGTGAGCAACGTTTTCAGCTTAAAAACTTTCCCTGGTAATTATGCCTCTGTGTGTGTTGGTGCTTTTCTCGTGCTTGACTTGCATTCTGTTTACTCAGCAGTCAGGAGCTGGGCCACAGAGGGCTCAGCTGATGAAAGATGTCCTCACGATGTGCTTAGAAAGCAAGAAAGTGGAGCCCAAGGGAAGAACGTTGGGCGGGTGCTGCTTCCCTCCCCAGCGTGGCCTTCAAGGCGGAAAGCAATCACTCTGTACCCTCTGCTCTCCCTTCCTTATTAACAAGAACATTTAGAGACAGACAGCAAGAAAAAAACAAAAAGTGATCTCAGATTTAGGACTCCATCCAGCTTAGGAAAAGCGACTCATGCTGCTAAGCAAACCACAGACGGGAGTGTAGCGTCCAGAGCACAATGTACCAGCCTCGGGGGCTGTAACCCCAAAGCTGTTTACCTGCCCCTCTCCCCGTCCACCCGCCCCGGCCACATCACCACTAAACCAGTTCTCAAGTGATTACACGTTTTTGAGCATTTAGCAACACCCTTGACTAACGAGGTTCTCTCCTGCAGCACATAAGTGGAAGCCAGAAAGGCATTCGAGTTTACAGTTCCTCAGTGAAGGGGGTGTCTGCTCACATTGAGACATTTCATCTGAATTTGAGCATACGCTACTACAGAGAGAATCTGAAACCAAAATATCACAGGACCACTCTCAAAGCAGTTGGGCAATGCAGAGAAGGGACATGACGAGGCAGACGGCATGACTGTCAGTCCAGGGCCACAAGACCCTGGGGACCGTGGAGCACAGGGGTGACATTGGGTCTTGTTCACTGTCGTCGCCCCAGAACCCAGAAGAAGGCTTGGCACATAGAACTGCATTTCTTAAGTGAATAAAAATAAATGACATTTCTAAATCCTGGTTTAACTCTGGAAAGTAGAAACACCCGAGAGCTCTTTGCAATTTCTCGGACAGCATAAGATGCTACACAGTGAGTGTAACCATAGGTATTAATTTTATATACAAGATAATTACTAGAATTAAACATATATTGTAGGAGCTGGCCTGGTGGTGTAGTGGTTAAGTTTGCATGCTCCTCTTCGGTGTCCTGGGGTTCATGAGTTCAGATCCTGGGCGCGGACCTACACACTGCTCATCAAGCCATGCTGTGGTGGTGTCCCACATACAAAATAGAGGTAGATGGGCATGGCTGTTAGCTCAGGGGCAATCTTCCTCACAAAACAAAAAACATATCTTCTAGTGAAAAGCACTCAAAACTGGGAAAACTAAAGATGGGTAGCTCCCTGGAGGGCATCTACTTGTAATGCAGAATTCGAGCTGGGTTGTCCATCCCTCACGCTGGTGTCCCTTTATGGAACATCAGAGGGTGGCTGTGTGGGAGGGTGAGCACGCCCAGAACAGGGCAGCTCTTCCCTCCCTAAGAAAGAGTGACCCTTTGGAAGGACCAGAACTGAAGTCCTAAGATGGCGCTGATGTTGGGGTATACGTGGCATGGCCACTCGGCCACCTCCCTAGTGTTCCAGTGTGCACTGACTTCACACTGAAGAAAAAGATGACAACACAATGCTCCTGAACACAGGATGACCTCATGCAGCTGTCTTTCTTAGCATTAATTCAACAGTGTTATGGTTTGAGAAGAAAATTAACCAGATAGATTGGTCAGCAGGTATATAGTGGTGATATATGACAGAGGAAGTGGTAATATATACCACTAATGTGAAGTTGTAAGTAAAATACAAGTTAGCAATAGGATAGACGATGGGAATTCTCAAAGAGCACGGGGTCTGTGAGTCTTCAGATCTGACAAGGCTTCCCTTGACACCTGATGATAACTAAGGGAGCATCTAGCTGGGAACTTGCTCTGTGTTTCCACTTTTCCTCTTACCTGCCTTTCTCATGGGTGTCTGCTCATCAGGATGGGGGAAAAGTAACGACACATACTAGAGCTTTCCGCTCCTAAAGCTTCTTTTAAAACTAATTTGTTATTTTAATTTATATACAACAAAGCACACTCACATAAACTGTATAACTTTTATACAATAAAATGTACCCATTTTTAAATGAGTTTTGACAAATGGATACACCCATGTGACCTTGCCACCATTAAGATATAGAACATGTCCATCGCCCCAAGAGTTCCCTTGTGCCCCCTTCACTGAATCCCATCCCACCACTGTCTGCTTTCTGTCCCTATAGATTAGTGTTGCCTTTCTATAATTTCATGTAAATGAAACCAGACAGCATGTACTCCTGTGTCTGGCTTCCTTCACTCAGCATGACGCGTTTGCGATTCATCTCCACCGTTGTATCAGTATTTCTTCCTTTTTGATGCGGAGTAGCACTCCAGTGCATAGCTAGACCACAGTCTGTTTATCCCGTCACCTACTGATGGGCATGTGGGTTGTTTCCAGTTTTTGGCTACTATGAATAAAGCTGCTATTAACATACAACGTGAGTTCAAGTCTTTATGTGGACTTACGTTTCCATTTCTCTTGGGCAAATACCCAGATTATTGTCATGACTCATTTTTGCCTATCAAATTCAGCACACTCTGAATCGTCCTCCACAGAAGGGTTCAAATTACTTTCCTGCTTATCTTCCCAACCTGTGCTCACCCTTCATCCAGGCGAGGTGACCACTGACCTCTGCAGAGCCCCTGTGGTCTCTGGACCCCACCATGGCTCGCTTTTCTTCTGCGTGTGGAGTATCTTTCCACCTCTGCCAGATTTGCACCGACCATTTGAGTCCCACCTCAAATGTCTCCCTTTTCTAAACCATCCCTGACTCAGCCATTTGGAACCATCTCTCCCTTCGCTGAACTGTGTACCTCTTTGTACGGAACCTGCCTCATGCTGTAACTACAGTCAATTCTCGTCACTTATGAGGGTTCTGCTTTATAAAGCCTCCACAAACACTGAATCAGTGCACACTGAACCACCGCTCCCAGGGAAGAATCAGGCGGAGGTTCCTGTGAGCATCTGGTCTCAACATTTTCATCAACCGATCCATATATGACCTTGTGTTGTATGTGTCTGTTCAAAGACACCCTATTTAATACACACTGTCGATGCACCACCACTGAGCTCATGGGCAACACTGACTCACGCCTGAACCAGGCTCATCCAACACGTGCATCTTCTCCGGGAGGCATGTTTCGGCCGTCTTGAACTCAGGAACATAAGACAGCACCTCCTCACTACGCTTCGAGGGGATTTTAAACAGCAAAATCACCAACAAAACCAGAAAAATGCAAAAAATGTGGCACTAAACAGTCAGGGAAGAAGGATCTTGTTTACAGTAGGAGAGCTGACACAAGGCCGAGCCTTGTCACCTGCTTGACCCCAGCTGGGCCATGAGCGTTGGGAGACGCGGATTTTTCACTGGTCTGTGCACGTCCACAAACGAGCACAGTGAGCAGGCAAATTCACAGACTTGACGGAGTCTGAGAATAACGGAGATCGATGGTGCCAGCACTTACTCCCTGTTCATAAGCTCTAAGGTGGTGACTTGATCTCCCACGTTCTCTGACACGTCGCCTGGCTGATGGGAGGAACGTGATATTGAGAAGCATTTAGGGAAGAGATAGAAAGATAAAGCTACACCAGGTCACCATGATTATCAGGTGACTGAAGCTTTGTTGTGTGTCCACTACGTGCCCGGCCCCCACCGGGCGTAGGGTACTCAGGGATGAACGAGAGAGCCCGTCCTCACACATAGGAGTAAGATCCAGAAGACTAGCAAAAGTCAAAATGTAAAATCTCCCCTCAGATGGAAAGATGATTCTAGAGATTGAGGGCTGATAACTTACCAAGGCTACCTCGGAATAAACAGGAATAAAAATCAATTTGCAAACCTGAGCCTGAAGGCAGCACACCATAGTGTTAAAAGCAAGACTGCAGTCAGCCTGC
This sequence comes from Ceratotherium simum simum, assembly GCF_057802395.1. Taxonomy (NCBI): domain Eukaryota; kingdom Metazoa; phylum Chordata; class Mammalia; order Perissodactyla; family Rhinocerotidae; genus Ceratotherium; species Ceratotherium simum. The sequence goes on along the minus strand of NC_141937.1, from coordinate 26,390,446 downwards.
TCAATTCTGAATTCTGGCCTCGAGTCTTACCAGCTGTGTGACCTCGGGTGAGTTACTCAACCTCTCTTTGCCTCAATTCCTCTTCTGTAAAATGAGAATATTACATCATCTACTCCTGTGAGTTCTTATGGGGATTACACGAGTTAATATTTGTAAAGCATTTAGAACGATGCTTAACACAGTAATAAGCATATGTTAATCATATTTTAAAAACTACAGAGTACCCAACTTATCTGAAGGTGTGAATCTCAGATCAATTTGATTCTCTTTGCGCGAGAAACATGTTAGTGGGGTGTGGGGTAGTTACTTCTACGTGGCATTCTCATGTCAGGCACGGAGAATGTGGTCTGGGCCACTCAGGTGAACAGCCCAGTGCCAGGATGGGCTGAGGAGACGTGTCCTGACACTTACCACGGACTGAACCTTTGCTGGTCCTGAGGCTAGGCATCACCACTGCCCTCCTGCACAGTCGCTCAGTGAGTGACACGCACACCTAGTGAGAAAATGCTCAGATATGTACAGAAGTATGAACTTAGGATGAACTGTTAACCCTGAAAGAGAAATCCAAGTTTACATAATCTACAACGTTAGAAAAAATGATTCTACAAGGACAGCATCCAGTCAATAGCCACCAAGTAAAACCACTGATGGATTAACACACACAGCGGAAGCAAGAGCCAGAAGCAGAGACTGGAGAGCACAATTCCAAGGGCGGCTGGGACCCCTGAAATCGCTCTGAGCCCAGGCAGAGCGAGGACTCCACGGCGGGAGACCTCCAACACGTCCCTGACACGTGATCAAAAGCTCTCGACCTGCCAGTGCTGGGAATCGAGCACTGGGCCCACTTTCTGAATGAGTCAGGGTAGCGAAGGTCCTAGGTCCCATCATCGTTCATAAGACGTGGTGGAGGCGGCTGGGCCCCAGGGAAAGGAAAATAGACTGTATGAGGAAAGACTGAAGGCAGTTAGTCTGTCTCGAGAAGAGAAAGCTGGAACGGTACTAAAGTACATTCCTTGAGGATGGAAGGGAACTTTTTTTCTCAGTATCATGCCTGCAGAAAACAGAACACACAATCAATGAGACATCACAGTAATAAAACCCTTTTACTTGTGGATGGATGATTATGTCAAAAGGCTATGAAAACGAAGGCCTTCTGTGACTCTGAGGGGCTCTCAGGACGGCTGCACCACAGCAAACGTGGAGGTCTGAGCACGTGTGCTCAGAGAACACAGCAGATGGTCCAGGCTTTCACTGAATCCTGCTTAGCCTTTATTTCACTTGTCTTAGAACGTGGGGTTGTTTGTTTCATGCGACATGAAACCAGTGCATTTAGCTGCACCCTATTAATGGTCACGAACAGCAGAAAAGAAAAAGATCGTGGTTAACAAAGAGGAATACAGGTGGCAAGTTCTAAAAACTTTGCCGTATGTTTTTGCCATTTGATATTAAAAAGAATTATGCTCTGGGATACTTCACAATCTTAGCAAAAATCACCTATTATCATTGACTGGGATGAACTGCTCATATTGCCTCTCATTCAGTAGCTTAGCAGGGCCTGGTTGCCTGGGTTAGTAAAGTCATGTTCTAAGATGTGCGTACTGCTGTTCTATTACGAAAAGAACCTGGCACTTCGGCAAAAGGGTTTGGGAAATAATTCTATTAAACACCAAAAAGGTAGTAATTAAGACTTCGAGCCAGTTCACGTAATAAAACGTACGCCTGTTCCATGGCTTCGTCACGCGGGCAGTGTCTTGGTTCATACCCAATTCACACACACTGTCTGCTCTCTGCCGCTATTCCTCTAGCCAGAAGCCTGCCTTCCACCTTTCTTGGGAAAGCGGAGGACAGGGTTAGTGCACATTCTCATTCAATTTTTTTCTTTCTTTCCTCCTTCTCTTGACCAGTTTTCTCAGGAAAAATATTCTCCCATGTCCCTCTCTGCTTCGACTGTGAGAAAAAAAGGAATCAATCCTCATCATGTCTAAGAAGCAACTCAAACATCTGTATCCAAAGGGCAAAGTTTAAGCTTTGAAGTGAAACTGGATTTAACAGAATCAGGAGCCTCAATTTCAAACGCCAAATTCTGAATTTTCCAGAATATCCACAAAGGTCTCTACTTCTCCATCCTCTTCCAGAACCACAGAAGACAACTGAAATATTCTCCTTAATTTCACTGTTACATTTTACATATCCTAATAGTACTGTGCCTTATTTCAGTATTTCATATGCAAAGCTTTCCAAATAATGACTGGGCTGGCCTGGGAACCTATCACTTATTATATTGGTCCTATGGGAAAATACACACCAAGTTCAAAATGGCTGTACCCACTGATGAACGTGGCCCTCAAGAGCCATTACCACCATCAACAATTACTGATCTCTTACTACGCTTCAGAGAATTTCCTGTGGGGACACAAAGGGGTATGCCATAAAACCTACCCTGTCACTATACAAATGGAGCGGTCAAAGTAGCAACGCATGCCAAGTGGGCAGAAAACATAGCAAGTGCCAGAAGAAGGTGCAGTTTGGGAAGCTCTCATGACCTTGAACCTTGACCTGATCCTTGGAGGATGGAACTTAAGTAGGGAGAGAAGGGAAACGGGATGGACAAAAGTACATTGGTGGAGATGTGCAAGACCTATTAAGGGATTAGGCCAATTCAGTATCATGTATACTACATACACACATAAAGTTGTATACACAATAGGATATTCTGTTGCAAAATAACAAACCATCCTGAAGAGAACACGGACTACAGAACCTTTCGAGGACGCCCAGCCAGCAATGGGCAAACAATAAGGATTTCTGAACAGGGCACGTGGACACAGTGTCCTCTCTTTAGTGCAGCATGTAGGGAAAGAGTAAGATGGGGGCAGGAGAGCCGAGAGACCCCAGTGTGAAGAGGCACTAAGCCGACTAAGAACTGACAGGTAGGCTCACAAGGGAGTGCAAGTCCTTTCTTCCAAAATCTCTAAAACGCATCTGCGTGGTGAGGATACTGCAGGATTTGTCCACTGTGCTATAGACATTTCTGGACAGTAGATCAGTCAGTTGTAAAGGTTCTATTATGTGCTTGCAGTCAGAGGAAGGATGTATTCCTGCCCTTAGAAAAGGAAAAAAACGGGGGCAAAGAAGAGAATCTGGAAAGAGAGGCTAGAAGGACGTGAGTGTACCTTGGGTCAATTTTAGGCTTAAGATAAATATTCAAATGGGCAAACACTGGGTGTGTTCTCTGAAGAAAGGGTTTCCCTCCCTGGAGAAATGATTTGTTACGCTCCATCATAAAACATACATTCTTTAGACAGCTGGACATGTCATAGAAATATAAAGACACTTATGTTCACTCCAGCCTTTGATAATTTTGTAATCTTTGCAAGGCAGCCAACCTTTGGAAAAGGTAAAGAATTCAATTGCAGTGACTGAAATAGCAAATTCTGATCCACTGAGATGTCCCTAGACTAATTCAGAGAAATAAACAGCAAACTTACCATTCTGTTCATTAATACTGTGGAGAAAAAAATGCCTCAAAACTCATTCATGCAAAAACATGACCTACTGTTGTAGGATAATCCAGTTCCCGGGTTGGCTCAGATAGTTTCACATTAATCCCCTTAACATCCTGTGAGGTGGGTTTAACATTAATATAATCGTCTTCATCTAATAAGGCAAGAAAGTAAAAGCAAAGGACTATCCTGGGGTCACAGCGTAAATCTGAGGAGATGCCCAAATTGGACCCCAGCTGTCCTGACTCTTAGGATTGGAGTAGTCTATCTGGGGAACAAGGTGCCACAGTGTTAACAATGAACCGCTTTCCCACGTAACCTTACTTTCTACGTAACTAGGTAAACCAACGAACTACTGTAACGTAACATGGCAATTCTATTTTTGAACCTATAATATAGGAAGAAATTTGTAGTTGCGAAGACGACGCATTTCCAAGCATTTTTACATGATTACATCCCCTTAAAACAAACAGCCTACTACATACTGGTGGAGTGGGGGACACAAGATGCAATTTTATAAAGCTACAAAATTGTGTTTTCTTTAGAAATCTTTTCTCTCAGTTGCCTAATTATGTTTTCAGATGGAAGCAATAAAAATTAAAATGCAGCCCTGAGCCGTTTCAAGTAAAATGGATATAATAATTGAAGCTTCTAAAAACTGGAACCAAAAATATGTTCACTTGTCATAGAAGTGTTTTGTAATATTGTATGGGAAACGATGGTAGTGCTCAGCACGCAGATATTAAACCTGGAACAGCCTTCGATGCCACTACAGGTTTAACATTCATGTCTAAGGTCACACAGCCGACTTCAGTTACTCACGGGCTGAATATTGTCTCACACCGTTCACTTCTTGAACCACCACTGCTCACCAGAACTTCCTATCAGCATTAAATTTGGATAGAGGAAAATGATGAAATGTCAGTTAACCTTGCTACTTATAAAAGCTTTGATTACAAACTAAGTTTAAAGTTAATAGCTAATACAGTTTTGAACTATCTATGGATATGATTTTCTGCACAATTTCAATTCTCCGAGATGAAGTCTGCTAACACTAGACTGGTCAGCATTTTGTTAATATAAAAGCGTTCCTGAGATGTCCCGCTGACATCGCTGCTTTAAACACAGAGAACTCAGCACCCACGAATAACCAGTGACGGGAAACAAGTCCATCTTCCTATCTGAGGATCTGGCACTGTGACTGTACTGTCGGCCAATCATTCTTGGAGGGGCTCCAGACCACCCCGACGTCCAGGCCTCACATACCCTGGCACAGAGTACTGCTGTCCCACCAGGTTTACGAGACCAATCAAGACAGGGCTTCCTACAGCTACGTGGTAATGAGATCAGCAAGTGCTACTTCGCTTTTTTAAAGCTCAGAAAAATGGAGTCGTCATTTTTTGAAAACGCAATATAAAGGTTCTCTTCAAGAGAAGCACTATCATCCTTGGCACCTACTCATTATGCAACAGAGCAAATATTAACTAAATGACTATTCAGGCTAAGTGACCCAAGAAATCATGTTTTCAATAATGGGGTAAACTTTAAAAACCCAAAAAGAAATGAAAGGAAAAGCCAAAACAAACTATGAAAAAAGAAGCAATATTCATTCTTCTGGCTCGGCTAAAACATGGCTGCTTTCTTTCATCAGTTAAAAAGAAGCCCGGGGAAACTGATACAAATAATCCAAGAAACGCAGTCGACCGCCACGACGTCATGAGGAGACGCCAGGGGACGAGTGTTCTCCGATTTCAATTAACTCGCAAACGTTCTGCCAGGGCATAAATTACCTCCTGTCCACACACTTTAAAAACAAGTCACAAAATCCACATTAGAATATAAGTTTTTTAATTTTTATAAATAACTTATCTGTTACAAAGATAGTTTACCCAGCTAAATCACAAAACCATCAACTCAAGATATCCAAATTACGTTTTATTAATAAAACAAGTAAAAACTGATTTATCAATCTTCACATAGAACTGCAGATGAAGCTGAAAAACAAGGCCTATTTTTTAAAACAAAACGCATCAAATGTAAGGGCTCTGGGTCTATTGTCTCATTAACTAGGATTGTCGTATTTCTTCCCATATACAAAACACAAAGCCCAGGGGTCAGGGCTTTGCCATTCATATAGACCACCTGTAATAATCCTATTTAACAAACATCCATTTGCAAACATCTACATGGGTGACAGTCTACGTTATCTCCCCTCTTGCTCCATTTCAGCACTTCCCTTAGCCCCATTCTAAGCACTGATATATAATTTCATAATTCTGTCTTTTTAAATGCATACTGTTATTTCTTTATCTTGATTTCATTTAGTTATATACATTCCTGATCATCTGAATATTTATTTTCCTTATAAAAATATATCATCAAAAGAAAGAGATGCTTGAGGTTGCTTCAGTGTTCAAGTTTGCTTGTTTTTCTTTTTTCCAGCTTTTCTTCAGTTGTCCTAAATACGACTAGCCTTGTTTTATAAATACACATGATACTGCCACCAAGTCAGGTTTAGAAACGAATTGCCCCAACAGTAAAGCATTTAAACTTCTCTCCAGAAAAAGGGCTGCAGGTATGGCTGCTGTTGCTGGTTCTGAACTGTACTTTCCCCATAGAAACCTCTTGTCAAAGTTCTGCGGGACACCAGGCGGAGGAAGGAAGCTTAACTCTGTTGCTCTGTCAGTGGGTTAAGAACACCTTGTTGTAAGCTTCCCTGGGAAGGCAAACGCTGTGCTGTCACCCACTGCTCCAGTCAGCACACAGCATGCCCACAGACACGAGTCCCGTAACGCTGTCTGCGTCCGCCGTGCAGCGTCTGTCGCCACAGAACACCGGCACTCACGAGGGCAGAGCACAGAGTAAGAGGAGGAAATTATTCTGTGCATAGTTTCATTTCATTAATGCTTTTTTATTTTAAGGCATTGCTTCTCTCAGGTAAGGCTTAAAAAGGGACATGATCGTGCTTAATCACTAAAAGGAAAAAAGAAAATTAGTTAACAAAAGACTATTACACTATACATATAGAAATATAAGAAAATAATAAAGAAGAAAAGAAATCACTTAAGCAGACTCGAGAGATCTGTACAGTAGGAAAAGCTTCGGGATGTTTCACTGCAAGTTTGTACAGACATGCGTGCTGCTTTCCTTTCCCCTTAGACCCCAGATGCTGGCTTCACAGAGTGGAGACGTGTTCAGGGAAGACAAAGACAAGGCCGAGAGTACCACAGATGTGTGAGTTCTTCCCCTATTCATGGGCGCCGTGTGGCAGCAAAGAGTTTTTAAATAGTTAAACCTAGTTCCTTTTCTTCATGTTTGTAGTGTTTCACCGAAAGCTTTAAAAAAAAAAAAAAAAAAAGCCATCGTTCTATTCCTTCCTCCTGTCAAAATTCAGTAGTGACACGAGGGGAAAAAGGTACTGGGAACACCTAGGCATTAACATATTGAGAATTATCCATAATGGGCTACTGGTAACACTGTACATGTTGGGGCAGCGGGCACCCGAGTCCTTCAGCAGATTCCCTTTCAGGCGGTGAATCTCAACTGCCCGTGACGTTAGACTGAGGTAATACTAGCTCTGCGGGCTGACACGGAACGTGAGCACAACACCATCTTGTCATACCTTCAATCTGACCAAATCTTATGTAGCAGTGAAACTTCTCCCCTGATGCCAGACTAGTTCCTTGAACTTCAGATGTGGTTTTAGAGCACATACAGGGCCTTTTGGCTCAGAAATGCCTTGGCATCTCACACTGTTCACAGCGGATTAAGGCTGGATGGTTCAAAAAAGTACAGGCAGTACAATTCCACTGAGCCCCCTCATCATCTTCTGTGTCTTGAGTCTTTGGTGTTTTGATGGTGGACCTTTGATCTGTAAGGAAGAAAAAAATTATTTTAGAAACAAAAATCACCAAGGTATAGATTGCTGGCAACGTTAAAGACTACTCGCACTGCACAGCATGAAGCAGCTTGTTAACTAAAGGAAGCAGCTAGCTGAAACTGACGTACATGCTTGACCCTCACAACCTCTTTCAAGCTGGTACTTCTCTGCTGGGGGACAGCAACATGGACATGACATCACATCAGTGTCTCCTTAAAGGGGAAAAGTGCATCAGTGTCCCTAATTTACAACAGGAGAAAAGGGAAATCAACCCATATGGTAACTAACAGCAAAGATTCCCATAATGTCATTGAAGACTGTGAAAAGGTGTCCTACTACAAAACAATACTAACACTGAATTTATGTCTCCTTAAAGTTGAGTTTCATTTCCCACTGAAGTAGTATTTATATTTCTGTTTTCCACCAGGAACGAGTTTTTGTTAAATGTTCTCATCTGCTGAAAATGTCACCCTGAACAATACAAATAAAATATAAAGATGAACTAATTTCTAAAATCTTAACTATATTTCAATAATAAACCCTGCCGAAGTAAAAATCAGTGTAAAAATATTACCATACTTTATTTCTCATTTTAAGTCATGTGTATTATGGAACAGTAGAAAGAAGACTAGATTGAGGTTTGTGAGAATGCAGCTCTGCTGCCGACTCTGCTACCAACTCCTCATCTCCCTGCTCTGTGGTCTTAGGCAAACCACGCATCCTCTACATTCAATCTTTCTTACTTATAAGATAAAGTCATTGCAGCTTTACGAGGCCAATGTTCTAGAGTGTTTCAACAGATGGAGGTATCTTAAATATAGGAAATAATTATATTCCTCCCAACTTGTGTCTAAAATAAAATCACACATACGAAACTATTTTTTTCTGGGGGGTCCCTCCCATTATAAATGTAGAATAGTATTCATACAAATTATTTTCAGGAGGTTTAAAGCAAAAGGAACATGCATTGTTCCTTTTGGCTCTCTCCTGTCAAGGTTTATAACCTAGAGAGTCACACTATGTCACAACAAGGTGTGTTGTCTGCAATTCTGCCTACTCCACTGAGTTGCTGGCTACACGGCAGCTTTTCTGCTGTTGTGCCTGGAGCATGAGAGCAGAGGGAGTTCCTATACACAAGTTTACAACAAGTGAGCGATGTCTGGAGCATGAGAGCAGAGGGAGTTCCTATACACAAGTTTACAACAAGTGAGCGATGTCTGGAACACTGGCACATTTAGCAGCACCTTATTTACTAATTAGGCACTAAAGAGCACTTTACTGCCAAGTTCCCAACTTTAGGCATTGGCCACAATTTTGAGACATCACCACCATTTTTGCCACAAGCATGAGCAACTAGAGTATTAATTATACAGCAATTCTCTTTGAATTATTTTAAAACAAATATCTAATTAAGGCATATTTAAGTAAAAATATTTGAAAAATCAAGGGTCTGACAATATTAGTTAGTATCCCCTAAAACACATTAAAATAAATACAGTAGAAAAAAAAAAAAAGTTTGACTTTTTACCATCTAAAATTATTCCACACTCCATACTTGGGAAATATCTTCTAGAATGACTGTTTTAATTTGGGGATTCATCCCACTTAATAGAATTTTGGTCTCACTTAGGCATTAGAAGACATTCCCATCTGGCATGTTTTTAGTGTAAAACTTTGCCTATCCTTTTTGTTTAACTACAAGGGTTTTTTCAGGAAGGGGGACCATTCAATCTATTGACACTCCAATCTCTTACTAAATGCCAGCATCTTTTTCATTAAGTAATACCTAAGGTAATCAATCAATAGGGGACCTACAATTTTTTTAAAATGAAAAATCTCCAGTGGTTTTCTTACATCTGCACAATCTCATTTAGTACTCAGAATTATGAATCTTTTTATTAGAGGTATTTGGAAACTAAATAACCACCAGAAATGAAAAAAAAAAGGAACTTAGATTGCAAAGGATGATTTGTGATTTCCACACTTAATTTTAGCTGTTTAAAAAAAACTGCATTGTGAAGTAGAACTGATTTTAAGAACTAACTAAATAAACCCCTATAAATGAAACTAATAACTCTAGCCTGAAGGCAAAAATGACTGATTCTTTATTTCTCCAAAAATAGCCAGCACACAAGCTTCTATCTTTTACGAAAAAGCTTTTAAGCAATAGATTCTTTTTCTTTTTTTCTTACTTTTTATCATGGAAAATTTCAAATATATACCCAAAGTAGAAGGAATAGTAAAACACACTTATCCTGCTTCAACAGCTGTCAGGACCAACCTTACTTCATTTATATTCCACCTCCCTCCTGCCCTCAAAACAAGAGGTTCTGGACTATGTTGAAGCAAAACACGAATCTTTTTATAAGAAAAATTCTAGTTTTCGAAAGAGAGTAAAAAGATATTAAGGCAACTCATCCAGAGTCTTAAATACCCACTTTGCTTATTTTAAGGAGTTGGGCTATCCCACTGTTGTCTTTATTCCTTTACTCAATTAACATCCAAACTGCATCAGTGTCTGAACACTCGCTTACTGTGCCAAATGCCCTATCTCACTTCTGTTCCTCTGTAAGAACAGTTCCTTACACTCCAGCTATGTTGAAAAACACTTAAATCAAAAAAATAGGAAAATACAGCAAGGCCTAATTAAATTACACTTAAACAAAAATGCGGGAGTGGAGAGAACAGGATACTGAATGAGAATGTGAAAATTCTTATAACAAACCAAGGAACTAGTCACATAGTTGTTCTTTCTTGTTCCTATTTCTATATAATTTTTAATGCCTGGAGTAAAAAACCCACACACATATTCTGACATTTCTTAGTTTGGTGTGCAGACAGCCTATAAATATCAATGATGTAAAATGACAGTAGGTAATAATTTTCAAAAATCACCCATCTAGAATTCAGATTATTTTGATTATACAGAATTACCCATAAATTAAATAAAATAGGATACTCATGAAAAATAAACTTCCCTAAGATGTCTTCCTCATTATTCCTCAAAAATTTTAAGGAATACACATTTTTGCACCTGATGATTTTTTTTGCCAAGACTTGCTATTTTGGGAGTATATAACGAATCTTAAGGCATATTACTTTTAAAGAGCTAAGTACATTACACTTTTATATCCTCCCCAATCCCCAGCATGTAAGTAAAAATAAATATCTTCCTAACGAATCTATCCAAGGATGCCAAAGTTTGAAGCACTTCTAGAGTGGAAGGTTGCTAAAAATAAAATTTCCTAAAATCTCGCTTTTCAAAATGTAACAGTTTTCACACTAATGGATACACTAACCTTTGGGTTTTGGTGGCACAGGACCTACAAATCCAATATTGTCATAAAAGTTATGAATAGCGCTGGGATTAAAATGTGGTCCTGAAATATATAAAAAGTAAATATATCAATGTTTACAGCTCAAAAATATTTAATTTTATTTTTTAAAAAGCAAATATTTTCTTTCTAAAAAATATCACAGTATAAATAGAAGAAATGCTTTTCATTTATTTCACACCTCTAATCTCAAATTATATATAAGGATTTCAAAACAGGTGAGGTAGGCATAATATGGTACTCATAACAGAGGTCTAACTGGTAAACTGGGGAAAAAGTCAAATTAATGTTAGTAAAACAGTAACAGAATTAGAACATAGACCCCTGGTCTACATGACAAGTTAAAATAACTTAAAATTTAACAATTTAAAATATAATTTTAAATAATCAAACATGGTCTTTAGCAACTAAATAGCTTGGCCCCAAGTAAGTATTAAAAACCTTGCACTAATGTAATATAATTTTAAACAAAAGAAACAAGTTCAAGGATTACAGTTTCTAGACCAGCTCTTTCTTTTTCTTTCTGTGGGTAAATCATGGCATTTTTCTACGAGTGTTTCAAGACAAACTTACTACCCTTAAAAAAAAAAAATAAAAGGAATCATCTTTCAGTTTACTGGATTCTGGCACACAGTCGCAAGTGTGATTAAGGACTTCTTTTTTGTTGGCTTCCTCTCCTGCCCTGTCTTTTCCATTTTACATATTTCTATTATTTCCCCAACTGCAGAATTAGGTTTAAGTTATAAAATTTCCTTTTAGTTGACTATGGAACTAAATTAAATTGTAAACATATTTTTCACAATAAGCAATTACTGCTTGTCCATAATAGCTCGAGTATAATAAACTACCGTTGTCCTAAAAATGTCTAAGCTATATTTTTATTCTCTTCTCTCATCAATTAAGATAGTATCATTAGGGTGGGGGTGCCTTTTTAATTATGTTCTTAAAAGCATAATTCTTGAAAGGTAAAAGAAAAACACTGAAATAGGAGAAAGGTATATGAATACATATATTTTAATCTTAATAAATATTATTGTAACAAATTCTACTCACAGCAATACTTCTGAAAATACAGCCAGACATACCTAATCCTTCTCTTCCCTTAACATGTGACTACAGTGGATCTGAAGGATATAAAATGTATCAAATTACTCCTCAACCAAATAAACAAATTTTGGAGGGAGGGATAAGAGGAAATAAAAACCCAATAGTTCTCTAGCATTATCTGGCTCCAAAGTCAAATCTGAGACAAGACGATTCTAACTGGTAAGTCTGCTTTCAGCCGCAGGAGGAGAGTGGGAAAGGAGCAGAGTGAACCCCCGCAGAGCTTGCGCGACGTTACCTCGGGCTTGGAACAGGTCAATCTCTTTGGTTAGGCAGTCAATGTCAATCTGGAGCTGTCTGTTACAGCTTCTCAGCTGCTGCATCTCCTCCAGCTGAAAAAGAACCCACGTGAGAGGGAGCTACATTGAATTCCTGTATGATTAGTTAGACAAGAGTCGAGTTTGGCAGGGGAAGGTAAGGACAGAAAAACAAATACGAATTAAGGGTGTTTCTAGAAAACTAGATCGAGCGTTTACACTTACGACAGGCTGCCTATTCTCATGTTCAAGCACAGCCGCCACAACAGTTACAGAAAGACTTACTGAAGGTATTTGGGATATGGAATTCGATCTTTTCAGGCGCCTTCGAGTTAGATTATTTTCCATTTCATTGACCTCAGATTTTAGTTTATCCAGCTTTTTCTTTTGAATCTCAAGTTCTCTTTGAAGTCGTTCCATTCTGGCCTTCTGGTGTACCAATAGAGCTGCAACACATATTAGTAAACATGAGGACCCATCCACTTTAGTCAATTAACCTTTAAGTCGCCTTGGGAAAACCAAACAAATGAATATGTCTGTGACAAACATGAGTTTGCCAAAAATCCCAAAGATACATTAAGACAGAAAATTGTGTTTAAACATCTAAAATTTCAAAAATTTTAACTTGAAAACTATTTTAATTATTTAAGTAGACAAATGTCACTCACTTTTTTTTTTTTTTTTTGGTGAGGAAGATTAGCCCTGAGCTAACACCTGTTGCCAATCCTCCTCTTTTTGCTGCGGAAGATTGGCCCTGGGCTAACATCCATGCCCATCTTCCTCCACTTTGTATGTGGGACGCCACCACAGCACAGCTTGGTAAGCAGTGCGTATGTCCGTCCTGGGATTGGAACCTGCGAACCCCGGGCCGCCGAAATGCAGTGTGCAAATTTAACCACTACCCCACCGGGCTGGCCCCTTTAATTTTTCTTTTAGGGATTTGATAAACCCACAAAAATAGAAGATAGCATTTTTAGCCTATTACTTCTCTAATGGCTCTGGTCCAGTCAATTAACCTACTTACTACTATTTAATTCACATCTGACCCTCTGAAGGGATAAGCCCTTCTACTCTACAAGTGTGACGTGTTTGGACTATGTTTAAGACTTTCTAATATGAACATTTTATAGATATTTTAGAAGGGAATCTGGCTTAGGTTAAATCCATTTTGATGTATGCCACAAATAAAACAGATTGATTTCAATCCACGTGAATGTTAACATTAAATTGTGCAAATTGCAAAGTAAAAGTGATAACGTTTAGAGAAATTAAGCACTTATATTTTCTTATAGTCCAATTACATCTTGTGAAAACATTTCCCTAAGATTTTTAAAGAAAGAAAATAAGCAATCAATCTTGTAGCACGAATGATGAACTGCTTGGGAAACCTTATTACACCACAAACATCGGAGTAAGTTCATGTGACCCACCCAGGACAGTGTGAGCCTCAGCTTTCAGGGTGCTGGCCTGCAAGTGAAGATACCTGAGTCTACTTCTAGACAAAGGCAGCTTGAGATGACTCTACCATGAGAAAACAGGCAGATCTGGAAAAGTACAATAAACCATCTCTAAAAATGAGAAAGTCAAGTAGATTAAACAGATTAATGTTGAACAGTCATCTTCAATTAAACCCAAATTTCTATGAATCTGAAAAATAAGGAAAAAGCTATGGCATATTAAAGGCTATTTAGGCCATTCAATCCAGCGGCATATTCTAGAACCAGAATTAGGGTGTAGGGTGGGGGAGGCTGTCGGGCTCAAGTACTTCAAAGTTAACTTTATTATTTTTTTTTAAACAGTAGATAATTTTTCCCAACAAAAACCTGACACTAATGTAATCCACAGATGTTTCCCTCTGTAATTTTCCTTTCTTTTTTATTGGAAGAATAGTAGGGCATTATGTTTCAAGTTTTTAAAACAATGGCTGATTCTGATAAACACTAAAATTTCGGGACCTTCTCTCCCATTTTAATATATATTCTGTGAATACCGGGAAGTGTTTTTGGAGGTACACATACTCCTGGTTGAAAATTCAGTGTCTTTGCACATCCCTACCTAACAAGCTGTTTTGTCAGGCTTTTATTAATTTGGTTTACTTTATTTGAAATGCAGAATTTTATCCCTCTATTTCCAAAATACAAGAATTCTTCATTAGAGTTTATTTATTCTCCTAATAGAAGATGAGGACGTGGGCTGTTATTTTTTGAGTGGGACAATAAGAGAAGAAGAGATGGGGGCAGGAAGTGGGAATGAAGGGCAAGGCAAAGAAAAGCTAGGCGTAATATACTTTCCTTCATTCCTAAACTCCAACCATCTACCAACATGTCTCAAATGGCACTAATTAGAAATTTGTTTAGATTAATGATTATTTTACGTTAAAGCAGCATTTCTTAAAATCAATGCTGGAGATTTTCTCCCTAAAAGTTTTTTTTCCTAAATATGTAAAAAAAAAGAAATTTTAAACACATTTATTTAGTGGTTCTAATGACTAAATGATGGTTTATTTATCCTGAAATTAGAAAACAAGATATACATTTATGATATTATTCAATACTATATATGGGGAGGGGATAAGAACAGATCTCCTGAGAAACTGAAACCCAACTGATACCACACTTGAGTGGTTAAAATTTATACCATAAGGGCAGAGAAAGAACCTCAGGGTGAGATGTTATTATAACAACTAGCCGTAGGCTGATGATTTCCTTGGGGTGCCTAGCAGAAGCAAATGCAAACTGCTCTGGCAACCCACTTCCAACACCAGGGAGCTACTACCACGGAAGCCATAAGGAAAAATCCTCAATGAAGAGAAGATCTCAAGGGAAAAGCATGGCCAAACAAGAAAATGACCTACCATGAGAATCAATGGCCCAAAAGGAGCCCCCCAAACTTAGCGACTTTATAATAGTTTGAAAGAAGCTATGGAAAAGTCTATTTAAGATGATTATAGTGATAACAGAAGAAACAAAACTATAACAAAAGAGTAAGACACTATGAATAAAAGAACAGACAGATTTGGAAAAATACCATAAACCTCTACAAATCAAAACTAGTCATCGAGGGCCGGCCCAGTGGCTTAGCGGTTAAGTGCGCGCGCTCCGTGACTGGCAGCCCGGGGTTCGGATCCCGGGCGCGCACCAGCGCACCGCTTCTCCACCATGCTGAGGCCGCATCCCACATACAGCAACTAAAAGGATGTGCAACTATGACGTACAACTATCTACTGGGGCTTTGGGGAAAAAAAAAGGAGGAGGATTGGCAATAGATGTTAGCTCAGAGCCGGTCTTCCTCAGCAAAAAAAAAAAAAAGAGGAGGATTAGCATGGATGTTAACTCAGGGCTGATCTTCCTCACACACAAACACACACACAAAACTAGTCATCGAAATGAAAAGGTCAGATAGATTAAACAGTAGATTAGATACAGTCAAAGACACAGTTAGTAACCTGGAAGGTAGATCTAAGATTATTACCCAGAATGCACCGAGATAAAGGGACAGAAAATATGGCAGAGGGGGTAAAAGATCTCACATAAATCTAAAAAGGAGTTCTAGAAGGACACAACAGACAGAATGGAGGAGAGGCAAAATTTGAAGAAATACTTGCTGAAATTTTTCCAAAAGTAAAGAAAAGAAATAGTAGCTTCCCCAGGTTCGGATCCCGGGCACACACTGACGCACTGCTTGTCAAGCCATGCTGTGGCGGCGTCCCATATAAAGTAGAGGAAGATGGGCACGGATGTTAGCCCAGGGCCGGTCTTCCTCAGCAAAAAGAGGAGGATTGCTGACAGATGTTAGCTCAGGGCTAATCTGTCTTACAAAAAAAAAAAGAGGAACGAATAAAATGAATAAATCTAAAAAAAGTTCTAACTATAAAACCATGGAAAGACTACAGCGGTGGGTGGGTGGCACAGATTGTTTAAAACAAAGTAAAACTAAAATATCAGAAAAGAACAACAAGAAATTGGAAATATGAAGATTAGAGGAGAAGCATTCTAAGGTCTTGAAAGTGTTTAGGAAGAATACTCTCAAATGTTCCTAAACCAAATATACATGTTAAACATTTAGGGATCACTACTAGAGGAAGCTAAACAGAATGCAGTTTCTAAATTAAAAGAACAAAAGAAGAAATAAAAGAAAATCTGATTAAACTTAGATGGCAGGAAAGAAGGAAAAAAAGGAAAGAACTGGAAAACAAACAAAAAAAATATGAGAAGAATGTTTGCAAATATATCAGCCATCACAATAACTGCAATCTAATTAAAGGTATATGTTTAGATGTAAGAGATCAGCAGACTGGATTTTAAAAATTCAGCTATATGCTGTTTATGAGAAACACACTTAAAACAGAATGCACTAAGCCAACCTTTTAATATATTGAGAGCCTAGTGTGTGTCAGGCACTGTTGTAGGCACTTGGGAAATCAATAAACAAAACAGGCAAAAATCCCGCCCCGTGGAGCTTATATTACAGTGGTAGGAGAGATTGGAGGTGGTGGTGCGTGCAAGAACAAGGCTCTAGACAGGGGGCCAAATTTGGCCCGTTACCCGTTTTGTGAATAAAGTTTTACTGGAATACAGCCACGTTCACTTGTTTACTTGTTATCTATGGCTGTTTTTGTGTCATGACAGCAGAGTTGAATAGCTGTGACAGAAACCAAGTGGCTTGCAAAATGCTACCTAATTTACTCTCTGGCCCTTTATCAGATCATGTAGAGACCCACTGACCATACCAAGGACTCTGAGTGAATGGGGACCCTGCGCAGCACACAAAGGTTCAAAGTAAAAGGACTAAAGTAAGATGAATATTTTGCACTTGAGGTACCACTCTAAGAGACACTGTGTCAGAGCAGCCAACTGCTGGAGACATTTGAAGACTGCGCGCACTCCAGGCAACAATAAAACCCCAACCCAGCTCCACTCCTGACTAAACCAATAACCTGACAGAAAGACAGGTGTTCTCCTTTCTGTGTAAATACCATTTATAGCATTATATTACAGTATATAATACTCTTTCCTCAGTCTCTTGTTTTTTTAAACACGATATTTGGCATTCAACAAAAACTTATGAGATATACAGAAATGCAAGAGAAAAAGCCAACTTATCGAGAGAGAAAACAATCAAAAGAACCATACTCAAAGATGACCCGGATACTGGAACTCCCCGACAAAGAATTTAAAAACACTGACAGTGATTACCATGTTAAAAGAGCTAGTGAAAGGTGGACAACATGCAGGGACTGATGGGTAACGTGAGGAGACGGAAATCACTAAAAAAAAAAGAGTCAAGTGCTAGTAATAAAATGTTGTATCAGAGAGAGAGAATTCCTTCAGCAGGCTTACCAGATCACTGGGTACAGAAGAATCGGTGAACCTGAAGACAGAAATTACCCAAATTGAATACAAGACAAGAAGCGGAAAACAGAACAGGCTTCCAGGAGGTGCAGGACAACATCAAGCAGCCGACCGTACACATAACTGGTGAAGGGGAGACGGAGACAGGGCAGGAGGAACATTTGAGGAGGCTCTGCCAAATATTTTCCAAAATCAACAAAAGACAATAAACCACAGATCCAAGAAGCCCATAGATCTCCAAGTAGTGTTAAAACAAAACAAAGAACCTAGACGCATCTTAGTCAAACTGCTGAACACCAAAGACACAGAGAATCTAGAAGGCAGCTGGCGGAATTCTGAAATTGACATAGCAGGCAAATATAAAACTGAAATAAAGCCAGGGTAGCAATACTGATTTCAGGAAAAAAGTGACTTTGGGGCAATATATTATGAGATAAAGAGGTTCTTAATGATGAAAGGAAAGAAAACCCGGTAGCATACAACTCTCATCTGTATGGAAAACCATAAAAGAATATTCTAACATATTTTCCAATTAATGCATGCCAGAACACACATTCCAGGACAGCAGCTGAACACTCTGCTAGTCACAGACTTTCGTTAGCAATTCTCAATACAATGTTTCCATCCAGACAGCAGTGTAAGCCAGAGTCCAGAGCAACAGAGGGGGCCAATATTAGCAGAAGACAGCTTTTAGAACAGGCAGAAATCTGATTCAAAAAAGATTGAGGAGAAATAAAGGAGCCAGAGCTGCTGCAGGTATTGTTGTGGGGATGTTCTGAAGTCAGAGTCAATTCTTCAGAATGTCCCTAAAACAGAAAAAAATATTACAACCTTGGGAATTCACAAAGAAAGCAGTTTTTGCAATAGCTAAAGATGTGCCTTGCCTTTGGGACTAAAGGCCAGATGTCTCCTATGATTAGACTGAAGCCCTAAAGTAGAATACTGTCAATGCACTGTCTTAGAATGTGTTTAAGAGAGAGAGATTTCTTTCTAGTGAAGACACACTTCTTAGAGCAGTTATAATGACTATATTCCTTAGAATCAGGACCCAAGACTCAGGATCTCTTAAGTATGTCTGCTAATTATAAACAAGCTAAAAAATGCTCTGAATATAGTAGGAAAGAAATATGATCTTTATTTCTCAGCAGTTCTGTCTTCTAATTGCCTGGATTTTATGTGTCTAGTTCAGTTTTCATTTGCGGTTTGGGATCTTTAGATAGGAATCTGAGAAAGACGAATTACAAGGAAAATAGGGGTGTCAAAGCGAATTTCTAAAAATTACTATGAAAATTCAGCTAAGGCTAAACTCTTTCTCTAGCTGTGATTTTGTCTGCAATTTTAACCTTCACTATACAAAATATTACACAATACACATCCACTAAGAAACAAAGTTATTAGACTCATAATAAAGAATAATTATTTATATTACTTTTATTTATAGACACTTTTGCTCTGATCAGCCTCCACTAAATGAAAAAGGGTTAGGTGCCAACTGGGGAGAAAGAAACATAATTATACTTCCAGAGTCCAAAAGAAGGGGACAGCTCGGAAAGTGGGGTGAGGCTAGAAAATTTCACTTCTGCTATGGGAAATGAACAGGGATTTGAGGAAATTCCTTAGACTGGCTTTTGGGTTTTGTTTCTTTGTTTTGGCATATGAAGAAACTATTATAAACAAAATCATTATCAACCACACATACAGATGAATCAGGCTCGTGCAGAATCCAGTAAGATGCATTTATATAGGAGGGAGGGGTGATTTGTTACACAGACTCCAGTGAGTAGGCTGAATGAAAAATTCTCTCCATTCCTGTCATTTATTTAAATATAGACTAACGTGGACTTAAACAGCCAAGTGATGAAATATCAATTATATTAGCTAGGACTTTCGTTTAAAGATGGTTGACTGAGCATTGTATTTATATAATCTTCTGCCTCCTGAAGCCCCAGGAAAATGACAGGGGAATAAAGCTGGTACAATCCAACAATGATAAACAACAGGAAGAAGGCAATTAATAGACAAGAGATTTCAACAAGTGTCTGGAAGGCTGAAAGCAGATGAAATGACACAGACTAATGAAGGAGGGTGGAAAAAGCTACAGCCACACAGACAAGGAAGGCCCTGCAGATGAAGAGGCAGCTAACACGCCCCGAAGAAACCTCAGGAGGCTCCAGACTCTGGAGAAGGCAGAACGGCAGGAGGTGGAGGTGAGGAAGTGGACAGAAAAGAGGGCCTGAACTGGATGTCTTCTGGAACCCTCAACCTCTCCTGACCCTGTAGAAAAAGGGCAGGTAGCTTCGTGTTGATTCTCAAGGCCCACCCCAACACACTTCTCCAGGTGGTCCACACACAGAGAATGCCGGGTGGTGACGTGGAGTGCTCTCTTGTAGCAGCTGCTCCTCTCTTATTCATCACAGAGCAGAGTCGGTCACGTGACAAGCCTCACTTTCTTATACAGGGCTTTTGGTTAGCCTTCATAGTTCTTCATTCTTAAATAGGAATCAAAAGCCAAGGATCACCACACATCTGAGGAACATCTGACACATGAAAGATCTAGATAAACACAGAGAAAGACTGAGCCCAGATTAAGCAGAGATAATTAAGGAGAGAGCCGAGAACTTAAATTCTAATTAACAACATTAAGAGATCCGAGGCAATAATGCACCCATAAAACAACAATCTACTATGAAAAAGGAATCAGAGAACTAACTCTTAGAACTTAAAAACATCACTGCTGAAATGAAAATTTCATACATGGGCTGGAACAAAAATTGATGAAATCTCCTAAACTGTAAAACAGAAAGACAAGGAGGTACAATACACTGAGGCTATGACAGTGAGAAACAAATAGAAAGTTGGTCCAGGATCTTAAATAGCTGAATAAGAGAAATTCTAGAAAGAGAAAATGGAGAAACTGGGAATCAAAAGGGGATTTCCAGGGCTGAAGCGAGACACCAGCCTTTAAATTGAAGGAGTCTATTCAATGTGGAACAAGGATGATGAAAAAACAAGAGCGACACCTAGACACATCATTCTGTCTCTATATAGAAGCAATATATATATATAATATACACAGAACATATATAAATGTATGTATACAAATATGTATCCCTTGATTAAAGCAAAATAAGATCCAATTATATACAGTTAAACCACAGTAAGGCCTGGGCCAAGACTGTGCTGCAGCTTCATCTGTGATACCTGCATTGTAATGGCATTTTAGTTATTCAGCCAAAAACACATGAATTAAATTTTTACTATTCTGGAATCCAAGATCATCTGAACAGCGATGGAGCTTAAGCTATGTTTTGTACCACCTGTTCAAAGGGCAGTAAGTGAACTAATGCCGCAAGGAAGTGTGAAGGAAGAACAAGGTCACGAGAACCACTACTTCGAGAGCTCTCATGTCATTACTTTGTGTGTATAAATCATCACCACACTAACGGAGGACCTTTATTAGACGAGTTCATTTCGTTTCGTACCTAAAAAATTCAGCATTTTAGATTTTTCAATATCAAGTACATCTCAATTACATCTCAAGCTCCCTGAGGGTAAACACTGAATTCAATTTTGTAGCACCTGGAATCTAGTATTAAACCTTGAAAATTGTAGGCACTTGAGAAATATCCATTAAACGTAAAATAATGACAACGATTTGATTTTTAATGAGTAGTAGAGTAAAATACTAATTTTAAGGCCAGGAAATAGAAATACTGATAAAACCTTGAGATTTATTTTAAAGTCTCTTTGAATGTTTAGTTTTAATATTTTCACTTAGCAAGATTTAATACATTTTGAAATATGGCAAGACTTTTAGGTTGCTGACATTACAGAAAGGTAGTTTTTTTTATATGCTAGTTCTACTAAGGAAATAAAATAAGTGATACATTTAATATCTCAATCATACATTGACTTCTTTAGTTTTCTAAACTTATTTCTAAACTTACCTATCTACTTTGTTCTCTTAAATAGACAAAAAAGGAGAAGGAGTAACAGGTAGAGAAAAAATATTCAGTACCTTTTAAAGCTTCTTTCAGTCAAAATTAACTTTTAATGGCTAAAGGTAATTTAAGCATGCAACTCCCTCTTGTGGTTGTTCAAAAAACTGACTGTTAGTTAATTCAAATCCTAGGGCTCTTAAATCACTCCCACGGGGCATACTAGGTGTTTATACAGCAATTTCAGAAAGCTTCATCTTTACCCAACTTTTGTAAGCTTCCGACGAACAATGGAGACAATTTCTTAGCGAACTTTATTTGTAACTGGAAAAACAAACACTTGAAGTTCCAGATGGTGTTAGAGCATTACTAATTTTAGGTATTCTATACCGTAAATAATGTCTAATTTCTCCAGAAGTTGGGGGGAAAAAAAAAAAAAGATAAGAGAATAGAATGTGCACGTTAAAAAACAATACCTTTCCCAGTGGAAAATGTACCAATGTACCTTATGAAGACCTTATGCTTTCTTTTTTTTTTAAGAAAAAAAAGAGAAATTTTGCCATTGGAAACATAATATGTACTTATTTCTAGTGTCCTCTAAGTTTTTGTCTGTCATGACAATTTTACATGCCTAAGTCAGGTACCTGCCTAAGTCACTGCACCTAAGAAGGTACAATGTTAGCTTCTAAAATAAATCAAGATTTTCCTAGACTGTAACTGCTGACAGCAGGGATATCTGTTTTTATACATCACTGTATAATTACAGTCACTTATTCGGTGATTGAGTCACAAAACATGCAGACACGGCAATTATTTTTTAAAATAAAGCATCCTGATGTTTTCATCTATTTTACCATTTTTAAGGACGGTTTGAAATAAGATCTTGCAACAGTGCAGCAACTGGGCCCATAATTTCGGCAACAGATACAACAACAAAACTATGAGGAATGATGCTTAACCTCTGCCATTATTTTTAGGAAATTTAAATTATTTATACCTTAGAATTAATAATAGATGAGCATGGGGCCTCTGCTAGATAACATTTTGTTGGCATTTACTTGTATATAATTAAGATTCTGCATGCAATCTTATAGTATTAAGATATAGACATAGTCTACAACTTTTGTTTTAGAGAAAAAGAAAACTCGGGCCTAGATACACCAAAAGAGCCTCAAAAACACACAGCTGGATGAGCCATTATAACAATTGGCGATGTTTCTAGCTTAGAGAGGTTTACACTTTAGAAGTGGACACGGTAGCTATTTCCGAGTTTTTGCAGCAAAGGGAAATGAGGCCAGTTCAGGTGATTTTAAGAAATATCACCGTAGCTAAAGAGAAGATTCATGCAAGGTTTCCGTTCTTCTTTTCCAAAATCTTGTAATGCAGAAGGGCTTGCTAAATAAGATCTAAACAAAACCCAGAAGCCAGAAGGAAAAAGATTGATACGTTTGAATATATAAAAGTAAAAAAATTTATTGACCAAGTTAAAAGTAATAACATATTAGAACAAACAGAGTAGGCATCCTACAAAAATAGGCAAGTTCACAAAATAAGAAATACAAACGGCTTAAAAAGTAATACATGAAAAGATGCTCAACCTCACTCATATTTAAAGATACAAATTTTAAAACACCAAAACAATACATTTTTACCTACCAGACAGACTGACAAAGATGTATTTTTTTTTAATCCCCTACACATTGATGGATGAGGGAAGGAAGGAGGAAAAGAACATTTTTACAAATGTTGTCAAAAATGTTCCCCATTTATAAATATGTGGAAAAAATAAATATTCTACTAGTTTATATTCCGATAAAATCTCTTTAGAGAGAGGCTCAAAATTAAAATTAGCTGTGGCAGTTATCAGTATCCCTTACCAAATATATCTGGCTCTCTGCCTTCCAGGTATATGGCAGAACTGCCCCTTCCCATTCTCTTTGAATTAGGTGCTGCTTTGCGACTGGTTTTAGCTAAAGAGGAACGGGTCAGGGCAGAAGCTTAAGAAGTCAGTGCTGATTTGCTGTGTTTCCTTTAGTCTTGCCTGAACAATCATGGAAGCAGGGAGATGGAGCTTCCCTCAACCAGGGTCCTGAGTGAGGATGATGCAGAACAGAGCCTACCAGCTAATCTATAACGGCCAAGTGAGCTGGAAATAAACCTTTGTTGTTTTAAAGACAGTCTGTTACTGCAGCATAACCAAGCCTAAATGATACAGCTATCAAAATTAATACACATATCCTGTGACACAGCAGTTCTACTTCTAGTAATCTCTTCTGCCCACATACTTGGACGTGGACACAAATACACATACACAAGATTTGTATTGCAGCAGTCTGTAACAGGAAGACCTTAAGGTCTATCAAGAAAGGATGGTTATCGAGATAACGGTACAAAATACTAAACGGTACAAAATACTACGCAGCCATTTCTTTAGAAAGCAGATCTACATTTCCTGACACGGAATACTCTCAGGGAGATAAAGATAAAAAAAATGATAAAGACAAAAAGCAAGATATTATGTTCCATTTGTATAAAAAGGAGGTATAAATATACATATATGCTTGACATACAGTTTCAATTTCTAGAAGAATACAAAATGAACTGTTTATGATGGCTACTGGTTGTCTCTGGTGAGGGCAACTTCTCATTATATACCCTTTTGTTCTGTTTGCATTTTTTTAAAAAAAAAATCAAGAATATGTAGAAAAATAATATTTTAGTGCAATCCCTATTAGAATCCCAGCTGACTGCTTTGTAGAAATTGACAAGCTGATTCTAAAATTTGTATGAAATAGCAAGAGACCCCGAACGGCCAAAATAATCTTGAAAAAGAACCAAGCAGAACTTACTCAGGTCCCAATTTCAAAACTTATTACAAAGTAATAATAATCAAGACAGTATAGTACTGGCATAAGGACAGACACATACATCAGTGAAAAAGAGTCGACAGTCCAGAAATAAACCACATACTCATGGTCAACTGATTTTCTACAAGACTGCCAAGACAATTTAATGTGCAAAGAAAAGTCTTTTCAACAAATCGTGCTGGGACATCTGGATAGCCATGTGCAAAAGAAGGAAGTTGGACCCTTAACTCATACCATCATTCAGAAATTTAACTCAAAATAGAAGAAAGACCAAAATATATGCGTGAAAACTATAAAACTCTTAGGAGAAAACACTGAGGTAAATCCTCATGACCTTGAATTTGGCAAGTGATTCTTAGAAATGACACCAAAAATATGAGCAATGAAAGGGAAAACAGATAAACTGGACATCAGCTAAATTAAAAACTTTTGTCCTTCGAAAGACACTATCAAGAAAGTGAAAAGATAACTCACAGAATGGGAGAAAATAATTGCAAATCATATTAGGGACTTATATCTAGAATATACAAAGACCTCATACAACTCAATAATAAAAAGACAAATAATCTAATTAAAAATAGGCAAACAATATAAATGGACATTTCTCCAAAGAAAATATACAAATGGCCAATAAGTACATGAAATGATCCTTGACATCATTAGCCATCAGAGAAATGCAAATCAAAACCACAATGAGGTCCCACTTTACAGTCACTAGCTTAGCAAGAATCAGTCAGACAATAGCAAGTGTTGTCGAGGATGTGAAGAAATCAAACTCCTCATACACTGCTGGCGGGAATGCAAAACGGTGCAGGCACTTTGGAAAATAGTCTGGCAGTTTCCCAATGGTTAGACACAGAATTAGTACATGACCCAGCAATTCCACTCCTCGGTATATACTCAAGGGAAATAAAAACAAATGTCCGGGCCGGCTCCGTGGCTTGGCGGTTGAGTGCGCGCGCTCTGATGCTGGCGGCCCGGGTTCGGATCCCGGGCGCGCCCCGAGGCACCACTTCTCCGTCCAACGTGAGGCCGAGTCCCACGTACAGCAACTAGAGGGATGTGAACCTATGACATACAACTATCTACTGGGGCTTTGGGGGGAAAAACTGAATAAATAAAATCTTTAAAAAATAAAAAAAAAAAAAAACAAATGTCCACACAAAAAGTGTACATGAATGTTCACAGTAGCATTATACATAATGGCCAAAAGGTGGAAACAGCCTAAATGTCGATCAACTGAGGGAGGAATAAACAAAATGTAGTACATTGATACAATGGCGTATTATTTGGACATAAAAAAGAATGAAGCACTGGGCCGGCCCCGTGGCTTAGCGGTTAAGTGCACGCGCTCCGCTACTGGTGGCCCGGGTTCGGACCCCGGGCGTGCACCGACGCACCGCTTCTCCGGCCATGCTGGGGCCGCGTCCCACATACAGCAACTAGAAGGATGTGCAACTATGACATACAACCATCTACTGCGGCTTTGGGGGAAAAAAAAAAAAAGGAGCATTGGCAATAGATGTTAGCTCAGAGCTGGTTTTCCTCAGCAAAAAAGAGGAGGATTAGCATGGATGTTAGCTCAGGGCTGATCTTCCTCACAAAATAAATAAATAAATAAATAAAAAGAATGAAGCACTAACACATTCTACAATATGGGTGAACTCTTCAAACATGCTAAGTGAGGTCAGTCAGTCACAAAAGACTGCATATTATAATTCCATTTATATGAAGTGTCTAGAGTATGTAAATCTACAGAGATAGAAAGCAGATCAGTGGTTGCTTAGGGCTGAGGGTGGGGGCAGTGGGATAGGAGGTGATAGCTAAAGGGTATGAAGTTTCTTTCTGAGGTGCTGAAAACGTTCTAATATTGGTTCTGGTGATGTTGCACATATGTGACTATACTAAAAATCACTGACTTGTACACTATAAATGTGTTGCACAGGATGTTAACTCTTTCTCAATAATCACTAAAAATTTTTAAAAAGTACATTAAAAGAATGAAATAGATTTGTCCAAGCTGCAATAATCTTAAAACAGGTTAAGCAAAAAATGTGTAAAGTATATCCTGATAGAGTATATTTATGTTATATATACTGTAGAGTATGTCTGTATTCTATAACCCACATATATTTGTTATATATACTGGTTATATATACTGTAGAGTATGTCTATATTCTATAACCCACATATATTTATGTTATATATACTGTAGAGTATGTATACACCATATAACCCATATATATGGGTATATTATATATACCCACACACATACAGTGTGTTCCCATTAAAACTGTGTGTGTGTGTGCAATTATAAAGGGAAGGAGGATAAAGACCTGCTAATGGAGATCACATCTGATAGCTAAATGGTGGGAGGGCTGGGGGGAAGGGACAGCTCAGTGGTTGAAATGAGACACATTTTTATTGTATCTTCCTTTTTTGGGGTTAGAATTTCTTTTACCATATGCATATATTATCTTCATAATACTCTTCAAAGAGATCAGTTTAATATAGGAAATAACTTGCTAGTAGGCAGAGCCCTTCAAAAATGGAAGGTGCTACCTTAGGAGGCAGCTTGTTCCTCAGAAGGTACTCAAGTATCAAATTACATTGATAGGGATCCTGCAGGACCAAGAGTCAGACGGGTAAGGGGACTGGCTAACCCTTGTTGTTGAACTCTAGATGACCTTTAAAGACTCTTCCAACCCTGAAACTTATTCCAAATCGAAAAGGTAGTTAGTCTTAAGACTGGGAAGAACCTATGAGAAGTACGACAGATTTAACAAAAAAATTCCGTAAGTGGTTTGAAGTCAATTAAGCTTAATTACTGAGTTAATTATTTAATGTGATTTCAGTGTCAGCCTAGTGAGTCAACATTCTAAAAAAGGCATTTCCAATCAGCAGATGCATAAAATACAGTCAAAGCACAAATTAAAAAACTTGAACTAATTTAAATTATATTTCCTTTTGAAAAGAGTATCTAGCCCCCTTAATTTTTGCCATGATTAGCATTTTTATTAAATCTTAAACAGAAAAATGTTGTGATTTGTAGGGAAGCTGGTAAAATAAAATGACAAGGAATGAGAAATACAAAGTCCAAGAAACTAATTTTCATTTCATAATTTTTCTTATTTGTATTTCTATTTTAGGTTCAGAGTCAAGGCTTCTGCTTAACACTATGATAGAACCATAAATATAACTGGAAAACAAAGTATGAAAGTATCATTAAAAATGTTTATGACTTTATATATGTCTTTTTTTTTTTTTTAACAATGCAGTTTACCAGCTAGATCAATACCACAGATGGAGTTTTGCAGAGATAACAGAGAAGGAGAAATCATTTTTGTCAGCAATGTTAGTGTGGTCTTAAGAGCCTCTGGCTATTATAACAAAATATAGAAAGTAGGCCTTTTTTTCTCTGCTGTGAAAATTGGTTTGAATGAGCGAAGCATTTGTTCTCCATTCCTATAGAAGTTGCCAGTGTTACAAAAAGCATACTTCTATGAATGGGAGAGAACACCAGAAAGTCTCAGCATGCACTGAATGATTAAGTATTTATTGGTACTTCTCAGAAGTTAGGCAGTCAAGTGGTCTGACTCAAAGGGGAAAAAATGTAGTTATCTGGCTAGTAATCTAACTGCTGGTAAGCAATTTTCACTTGAACACTTGTTCTTCTTAGCAGGTCGAGTAAGAGTCTTCTTCACATCTATAGGCTTTAAACTGAAATTTCCCTCTAATCTGAATTTGTTTTTTCTATTTGGCACTCATTTTTGTCTCTGATTCCTGTTGTACTTTAAAGACTCAAGTGTAATTTATTTCCTTTAGGGGGTGGTGGTAGACTTGGTGCTGAGATGAGCGGGTTCCTGGTAGAAGTTTCATTAATTTACCTCTTCTTATTCTGCTCATTATATAGCAGAGGGTATATCAAACAATATCTTTTATAAACATAAATTCTCATTTTTGAAATTTCTATTATAGTATTTTTAGATTTCAAACGTTAGATGAAATATAAACAAAAACTGCCCACATTTTGGTTACCAAATTTATTTATGTATGTTTCCTTCTCAATTTGAGAAAATACTTTCCTGTGATTCTAGCACCTGGCTCAACTTATTTTTCTACTCTAAAACAGTATGTTCCAGGAGCTTTAGAAAGATCAACTTCACTGTAGTAGGGAGAGATATTTCTTTTCTCTTTACTACTCATACCACACAAACTAGAGTTCAGAAAAGATCCTTCTTAAAGATCAGTATAATTCGGGTCACCTCACTTAGTACGCAACAAGTGCTGTGGAAACTGTCAAGCATCATGCACGTGTAAGTTAACACCATCAACCACACATTCTTCAGAAAGGGACAATTTTTTGATTTGACTGGAACCAAGTCAGAGAAATACTAGATGAAGATTCTGTCACTGGATGATAGGTAAACCTGGGTCAACACCAGTCCCACAGTAAGCAGAGGAAACGAGACGGAAGGCTGCAGAAGAGCACCCTCGACAGTGCGCACAGGCAGACAACGCAAGGTGCAGAGCCACAGGAACGTTACAGGATTCCACATGCGTGTGCGTATGAATACAGCAAGTGGTTGTGGCGGTCACGGTGTCTGCAGGCTGCCAGCGCAGAGGAGCAATCTGAGTGCAGACTCTGGGCCACCCCGTGTTCAAGGCAGGCTGTGAGTTCTCAAACCAGAGCCTTCACTCATCAGCAATTGTTGTCTTTTACCTTCAGGTGCCTTTAGAAGGTGCTCCCTACACCTATCCAGGGTATTACTTCATTGTCTCAAGTTATTTCTAATTATATTTATGTACTGTGATTTCTCTCCCTATAGCTGCCTATTTCTGTTTATTTTGACTGAGTGATCTTTTAGCTCCACGTTTCTCAAACTGAGACCCATGTGGCCCCACAGTGGTGGACCAGGGGTTACAGCAAACTACAGGGGGGAATGCGAAGCATCTTTCCAGAGGGTTTATCTTGAAAATGAGGAAAGACATTAGAGTGCTGTGGTTAAGAGTGTGGGCTCTGCTGTCAACTTCCTCGGTTAGAATCTTGACTCTGTCACTTGTCCTCTGGCAAGGTAATTAACCTATCTGCTCCTAAGTATTTTAATCTGAAAATAAGACTACTACTACTGCCTACTTTATAGCTGGTTGTGAGAAATAAATGCCCATTTATTTGGAGCAGTGCTCAGCACACAGTGAGCTCTCAGCAGGTATCAGTTACTATATATCTTAACATTAGATTCTTCATCTTTTCCCCCCTTGAGCAAATAGAAGCAAGGATGGAGCAACAGGAAATGCTGGGGGATGGAGTTAGACAGGGGGACCAGGGACAGTCTCATTGGGAAGGTGACTTCTGATACAGACCTGAAGAAGGTGAGGGAGCTAACTGTGGCTTCTGGGAGAAGAGACTTTCAGACAGAGGGAACAGCAGGTCCAAAGGCCCTACAGTAAGCCTTCTATGTTGAAGGAACAGCAGGAAGGCCGGGAGGGCTGGCACAGAGTGAGTGAGGTGGGGAGTACAAGGAAAAGAGATGCGGAGGGACAGCGGATCATGCCAGGCTTTGCAGCTCCTACCCAGAACGAAACAGACAGCCACCACGTGTAGAGGAGTGATCTGAGCTGACTGATGCCTTTCAGCGGCCTCTGGCTGCTAAGCTGAAAGAAGACCATAAGGAGGAAGGGGGACAGCAGGCAGGCTACAGCCACAGTCCACCTGAGAGGCCATGGTGGCTCAGACCAGAGTGGTGACACGACGGGGGTGGGAAGAAAAGACAGAACTCTTGATACACTTTGAGGGTTACAGTTGACAGGATTTATTGTCAAATTAGATGTGAGGTGTAAAAGAGACGAGCCAAGGATGTTTCTGAAGTTTCTGGCTTAATCACTAAAAAAATTAAGTTGCCATTAACTGAGACGGGAAGACTGATCACAGGAGGAGGAAGCTGGGGGGGAATGTCAGAAGCTTTCAGACACAGTAGACTTGAGACGCCCAGTAAACATTCAAATGGAGATGGTAAATAGGTCGATGTTAAATAGGCAGTAAACTGGCCTGGAATTCAGGGATTAAGTCCAGGTTAAAGTTACAAATTTGGGAGTCATTAGCATATAGTGATATTTACAGTCATGGGCCTCACTTTATAGTTGCTTGCAGTATAGTATAGTTGCAGAGTTAGCGCCAAAGACATCATTTAGGGAACAGTATAGACAGAAATGAGAAGAGGGCAAGGATTGAGCTCTAAGGCTTTTTTTTCCCCTTTGGTGAGGAAGATTGACCATGAGCTAACATCTGTGGCCAATCTTCCTCTGTTTCGCCGAGGAGATTGTCCCTGAGCTAACATCTGTGCCCATCCTCCTCCATCTTGTATATGGGACGCCACCAGAGCACAGCTTGATGAGCGGTGCGTAAGTCCACACCTGGGATCTGACTCTGAGAACCCGGCCCCTCTGAGGCTTTGATGTCACTTTTTTGAACAAAGAGGTGGAAGGTCAGAGAGGTGAGGGAGAACTAGCAAATAACGGGAGAGGTGGAAATCCCAGTGCAGGGTCCTAGAAGTCAAACGAACAACATGTTTCACAGAGAAGGTGCTCAACTGTGGCAAATGCTGCTGATACACAGGTCAGGAAGAGGAGGGCTGAAGACGACTACTGGGTGTGGGAACAGCGCCGTTACTGATGACCTAGAGAAGAGCAAATCCGGGTGACCGTACTGGGAAAAGTCCTGACGGGAGCAGATTCTGGAGAGAATGGGAGAGAAACTGGAGATAGCAAGTTCAAGTAACACTTCATTTTCACACGCCAGTTAAATTTGAGTATCTTACGTCTACTTCAATAGAAAATTCCCCTTATCAAATTATCTTCATAAAAAATTTACTCTCCATTTAAGAATCAGCAACTTTCCAAACACAGGAAATCTGTTATTCTGATGGAAGGAGAGGAGGAGAAGAAAGGACTTTGGGGGCAGAATAGGAATTAAATATCAGTAGAATAAATAACGGTATATTAAAATTCACATACTGCTGAAACTGAACAAAAATGGTTCCAGTTTAGTCACAGATATATGGAAAATAAAAAAATGTTTCAGAACAACTCCTAGTGCAATCAGAACCACCCATGGACTTTTAAAATACACACATGCACGCACGCGCACACACACCTAGGCTTTACCATTCAGAGATTCTGAGCGAGTGAGTTTGGGCTGAGCCCCGGGCATTTTTATTTTTTGAAAGCTCCACAGGTGATTACGAAATCTGAAAGCATCACAGCCTGGCTTGGGTTGAGAATCACTAGAATATATTTGTTTAAAACATAAAATAAGCCACAACAATCAGGCTCCTCTAAGAAATTCAGCAGTAAAATCAGTATTTTAGAAATTTTTAAAAGGACAAGTAGTACTAGCAGTAGTAGGAGGCTGCATGCTGCATGGGGGTGATGATATGGTATTTTCCAACCTATGATACTTGGAACAATTCACTGAGGATACAAAGATGACTAAGATATGTCGTTCCTTTAAAGGACTCACAGCTAATCCACAAATGTGTGTCGATATTCAAGAAAACACTTATCCTCTCCTTTCTTATCTGAATGAATTTAACAGTTTTCTACTGAAGATTAAGTAACTTAAGGGGTCAGATAAAACATGATATGACAGAAATTACCTCTACCAATATCAACTAGTCTATTTCAGAAAAGGATAATCAAGTGAGATAGATTACAACCAACATTCTTATTCACAATTCCACATAGAAAGGTTGCATTAACTGATGCTGAAGGAAGGCTGAAAGAGACGAGTATCAGAAATAGGATTCAAATTTCTCATTGAGTTGGATTATTCTAGGACTCATAGCAATTTAGACTTTGATAAGAAATAAGACTAACAATGTCGATTAGAAAAAGGAGAGAAGAGAATTCTTCTGGTCAAAGAAGGCAGATGTACTATATTAGTCGGTCCACTACTCTCTTATTAAAATGTGTTTTTTTATGAATTTTTATTTGCAAAAATTTTAAAGTGAAAGTCAGCAACACCACAGGTAAGATAGTAACTGAAAAGAAAGTTATAAACATTAAGAAAACAAACACACAAACCAGTGTTGATTATTCTGCACATCTGATGACTCTATCATCAAACTTCAAGTTATACAATAATAAAACTGAAATTCAAAATTTATATGAATACTCTCAAAGGTTCTTAAGTTAGAATTATTTGAGGCAACATTTAAAAAATGAAATAATAATGCGGATACCGATTTCTGCAGTGAAATCAAATGCACCAATTAAGCCCAGCATGGAAAATGATCCCACTTGCAGTATGATTATTACCTTGTGTGTAGGCAGCATCGTCAGATCCCATACTCAACTTCCGTGCTTCACTTATTCTATCCACATGTGCTAAAGCAGGGTCCGTGAGGTGCTGAATATTCTCTGTTTCTACATAATGATCAGGATGATTGAGAAGATTTGCAAGTTCAAAGGTGGGGGACACCACCCCTGGCGAAACTGCAGGGGGTTTATTGGGAGAAACTGTAATTTTGAAAGTATATTTTGTGTTGGGTTGAGTGACCACCACCCGAGGAGAAGTCGCAGAGTTGTTGCCCATTGCTCGACTTTTGGGAGGGTGGTGATGAATGAAGGCAGGACCCATGCTCACTTGCCCAGACACGTTCCTGGAGGCAGCAGATGCTCCCGAGTTTGTGGATATGAAGAGGGTGGGCTGATTCCGCATGCCCTGCTCATCTCCTGTGGTGGCATTAGCTGAAATATAGACCTTCGGCTGACTGCGGGACATCACCTCATCAGTATTGGGGGGACTGGCAGCTATGTAAACAGTGGGCTGATTTCTATTTAAGGTCTGGCTGTTGACTGAAGAGGAACTGCTGGAGGTCCGAGGTCCAGAACAACGCAACTTTGAAGAACTGTTTCTTTGTGGGGGTTCAAGTTTGATTTCAATCTGGTTTTTTCGAGGTCCTGTTGAAATATTCTGAATGTTATATTGGCTATGGGCAGAAGACTGTGAGCTACCAGATGAATGAATTGTTGGTGGTTGCGGAGTAGTAGGTGAACTGATGGGCATGTAGACATGAGAGGTCTGGTGGCCTTGCTGATTTGGCTGCTGGGCTGAGGTATGTGACAGAGGATTAGGTGCAGGATAAGTAGTCCAGGGACCAGGCTGTGAAGGTTGATAGACTTGTTGAGGGTTCATGGGATTAAACTGAGATACCCAGCCAGAATGTTGCTGTGTCTGTCGAGTTGTACCACTAGGAGTTGTAATGTAAGGCCTAATGTAGATAGAATTTCCCTGTGGACTGTTAAGTACAGGTGGAGGTACACCATGTATGTGCAAAGATGTAGGAGTATTACGACCAGTCTGGATATTCGGGGCTAAAGTTACCATAATGGGATTAAATCTGGGAGTTTGTTGAGAAAGGTTAGATGTTCCTTTGCTGCCTAAGTGAAATCCAAGGTGTGGTGCTGAATTTGAAGCACCAGACGCACTGGACAGTCCAAAAACATTAAAGCCTTGAGGAACTTGAGCTGGTGCTGTCTGCGGCTCCTGCTGAAACAGCTCATTATTAGACTGACCACCTTGAAGCTGCCCATCACTAATGCTGTGCGTTAGAGTCCTGCTTCCATTCATTCTATTTCCTTCTCTCCCATGGTGGTAAACATTCTGTGACTGCAAGTCCAAGTTGAGAGAAGTCATGTGATTGCGTAGACCAGAAATTCCAGAATCATCCGAAAAATTCAAGTCTCCTTCACCATAAAGATACCTTGTACTCTCCTGGGAGAGAACTGCACAGCAGGCATCCAGGTTATTATTATTCTATAAAACAAAATAAAAACAGCTTGATGTTAACAACCAGAAGCTAATGCTTATACTCTTATCATTACTAAAATATTACATGATTAACAAGTAATTAGTTAATACAATTATAACAGATATATTTGAACCTTCTTATTTGAGACGAACTATTTTTTACGCAAATAGTTGAATTAGAAATCCTCACTACTAATGTAATGGAAAAGTTCTCTAGCAATAGCTAAGTGAACCAAGTCATTTTTCTGTTTTAGGAGCTATTTTATAGTAAAATAGATTCATACAAATACAGTAAAACTACAACCTAATTAAATATGCAATTTGAATGCTGAACAAAATATAACCATGCAACTTAAGCATATAATACGTATAATTAAATATTTTGCACATTAAGTGCTATATAAATTCTTTTAAATTAATGATCTTTTAAAAATTTGTATTTGAAGTATTTAAATACAAGTTCCAAAATTCATAACAAAGTCATTTCAATTCCTTACATGCTTCCTCTTAACTTGCATAAAAAAGAAACATATATATAATATACATATATGAAATATAAGCTCAAGGTGGCCTCCAGAGTAACCGAGTTCATATCTCTGCCTTCAGATAGTATCACTCAAGAGAAATGAAAAAAAAACCAAACCAAAACCAAAACCAACACCAACCCAGATTGTTTCTAAAGAATTCTCAAGAGAGTGACTAACCATTACTCATAAATCATCCAAAAAAACATTTAGTGAACACCTACAATATGCACAGCACTCTGTTTAAGACTATGAAAGCCTCAATGACACACAAAACCAAACTTTTCCCTAGAAGAGCTTGCAACTCGATTAGGGAGACAAAACGTGGATTTCTGAAAAGGTAACATTATTAAAACGTGAGTATGTGTCAAATAATAAGTGGTACTGCAGTTCCACAGAGAGTTAATCCTGTAGGCTACTGCAGAAAAGACTGTGTTAATGAGGGAGGTATGGGGTCTGACGGGTTTCATAGACAGCAGGACTTGGACAGGAAACCAAGAATTCTTGTTGAAGGGAATGGCATGAGTACAGAAAGGCATCAATGTGATAGTTAGGTAAAAGCACGTTCCGAACAAGGTGACTGGAACAGAGTTGTCTGGAGTTAAAGGTTTGTATTGGAAATTTCATGGAACAAACTGTTAGAAAAGCAGATTGGGATTAAATAATTGAGGATTTTGCAAAATGAGTCACAGTGGAGCCTGGACTTTAACACAGGCAATGGGGAGAGCAGCTGAACGTAGATGAACAGAGAAGCGAAGACACAAAGGGTGTTTTGCGAAGAGAAGTCTATTGATACTTCAGAGGAATAGAAGGAAAAAACTTTTTGACAAGAAGACCAGTTAGAAAATATGAAATAATAACTGCTTGATAGTGGAAACAAATTATGAAAAATACAAATAGTCAACACAATTTGGCTACAAGAGGGAAAGAGAATTCAAAGA
This sequence comes from Ceratotherium simum simum, assembly GCF_057802395.1. NCBI lineage: Eukaryota > Metazoa > Chordata > Mammalia > Perissodactyla > Rhinocerotidae > Ceratotherium > Ceratotherium simum. The sequence goes on along the minus strand of NC_141937.1, from coordinate 26,354,935 downwards.
CGACTGGAAGCTTAGGAACCTGACAGAAAGGGGACGGTTTTAGACATAAAAAAGATGAATAACCAAGTGAAAATGTCTACAGGTGGTTTGATACGAGATAAAATCTTATTAGAGAAAACTGAACTGAAAAGGCATCTTGAAGCCTTGTTAAGAAATGACAGTCCACAGTTTGAACATGGAATGCAAAAGAAAAGGTTAGTGACCAAAGTTTGATGCTTTTCCTCCCCAAACCAACAGTTCAAATCTCTCATGCTATAAAAACCTTTTTACCCTACTCATACTCTGAATTGATATATATTAGCATTTCAAATAAAATTTAAAAATTCATCACAATCTTTATCAAGTTATTTGATTTTATTATAGTTAGACTTTATTTTTTGCCAAACCTAATTGGTGCTTTTTGCTTCAAGCTACCTTTATTGCTCTTCCTAGTAAATTCTTCTCCCTTCTAAGCCCAAACTGACAAAGACCCCATCATCTTCTCATCTCCTTTCTGCCAACATTCCCAAATTAAAATGCATATTCCTCGCCAAAACCAATCTCACATTTCCTTTTTAAAAGCTGATACTCATATTTACAAAGTCTTCCTCTCTAATTCTCTCGAGCTCTCACAGATCCCTTCAATCCTTTATAATCTCTGATTATTTAATATGGTCTAGTCCCAGCTATGCCATAACTCACATGCCCTTAGGTTACGTACCCTCTACAGACATCGCTTTCTTATCAGCAAAACATAAAAGAACTTACAGGGATTTTATAAGGCTACAAGAGGATAAAAGGAAATGTACTTTTTATTAAATTTTTTAAAATATGCAAAAATAGAGAGTAAATATGATAATCTCCCCTATATTTATCATCACTCTTTAACATTATCAATATACGGCAAATCTTTTTTCATCCAATATGTATGCCCTAGCTACTCTCTCCATCAAGCTAGATCAAGTCTCAGATATTATTTTGTTTTCATCTGTAAATACTTCAAAACAGGGCCGGCCCCGTGGCTTAGCGGTTAAGTGCTCGCGGTCCGCTACTGGCGGCCCGTGTTCGGATCCTGGGCGCGCACTGACGCACCGCTTCTCCAGCCATGCTGAGGCCGCGTCCCACGTACAACTAGAAGGATGTGCAGCTATGACATACAATTATCTACTGGGGCTTGGGGTGGGGAAGGAGGAGGATTGGCAATAGATGTTAGCTCAGAGATGGTCTTCCTCAGCAAAAAGAGGAGCATTAGCAGGGATGTTAGCTCAGGGCTGATCTTCCTCTCTCTCACTCACTCTCTCTCACACACACACACACACACACACACACACACACACACACACACACACACATAATGTATCTTTAAAAAAATAGGGACTTTAAAAAAACATAACCACAATGCCATTATCATACCTTAAAATAATCAATACTCAATATCACCTGATATCCAAATAGTGTTCAAGTCCCCTGATTGTCTCATAAATGTCTTTTTAGTTTAAATCAGGATCTAAGCAAGGTTCACATATTTCATTTGGCCGACATGCCTCTTAGGTTTTTTTTAATATAAATTAACCAACCCTTCTCTCTTTTAAAAATTTTCCAGCCATTTGTTTGTTGAAAAACTTTGTCCAGTAGACTTTCTCATCTGGACTGGGTGACTGCACCCTGTGGTGTCAATATCCCCTGTAATCCACTGTAAACTAGCAGTTATACACAGAGGTGGGGGCAGGTCCACGTACGAATTTTTGTCCAGACTCTTCACAGGGTCTACCTTACTGCATCGCACAAGCAGGCATAACATCTGCCTTTGCATGATCTTAAAGCTGATTGTCGGATTCTGACGTCGTCAGCTTGATCCAGCTAACAAATTTTAGCAGCTACTGATGATCACTGTTTAGAAATTTTATTTCACTAGGGGTTGCAAAATGGTGATATTGGTGATATCCCAATGATGAGATTCCTTCCTCATGTATTAGATGCAATTCTTCCTCAAAGAACTTGCTCTCTTCAACTATTTGGTTACTCTTACACAGAAGAGGCAGGATAAATAAATTCTCTTTACTGGTTTTTAAAATAGTGAATTGGTGCCCTAGTAACCTCTAAAGGCGACGAAGACTTATTTTTAGTATCATTATAAATCCCTGTATCTTGAACATTTTGACGTGTGTCAATGGATTGTGGTCATTATATCCTGTCTTCAAGCTGGTGGAAATGACTTCAAGTTGGCTCCTGTATATATGTGACATGAACCCAGCAGCCCATATATCATAGCATTCCTGCTTTACGGTATGACAAGATGTCCAAGATCATCTTGTACACTTCCTATCCCAGACCTGGAACCAGCTATTTCTCAAAGCAGCCCTGGTTACTTTTAGTGGAAACTGTAGAGGACTCCCTTCAAGTATCAAAAGGGGTAGGAAGAATTTTTAAAAGGTTGAGAATCATTGTTTTTTTTGTATATGTACAAATCTGCATTCTCTCCAAAGCTACAAAAGAGTCTGAATCGTTATTTCCGGTTCTCTTTCATTTTCCCCCAAGCTTCTTGCACAGACACAGAGACCACAGATAGTATCAAAGTATTAACTATGACCATCCTTCTCAAACTCCTATTCACTCACTCCTTCAACCAACATTTACTGAGCATCCATTAGGCAGGTAGAAAGGAATATAACTGCCACTCTTAAAGATTCTCAGAGTCCAGTGGAGGAGGTTAATGTGTACACAAATATAATGCAGAATGGTAGGTGTTTTAATAGAAATACGGATAAGGACTATGGGTGGAGGTCATCTGAGAAGGCTTCAACAAAGGATACAGTACTTAAATACCAAGTCTTACAGATACTGAACGAACAATATTTAATGCATTACTTCGGAAAGAAATAGCAATTTTAAACTTACAGATGCAATCATTATATTAAGAGAATTAAAAAATAATGAAAAATTGAGTTGAAAAAAGAAAAACTCAAAGCACCAACTATGCAACATTTCACACTATTCTAAGATTTAATTACCAAATATAAATAAATTTTAAAGATATGAATTACACCTGCTGACAATATAGCCATCTTAGAGAATCTACAGCACAAGGAAATGATGTGAGTAGCTCCAAAGAGAGGGATCTGAGCATTAAATAAGTCAAGAAGAGAACAGAGGATAGATACTTCTGTTCTCCTCCTAAGATGTAAGATGTTTACGCACATGTATACATGTTTACGCACATGTACACAATGTGGCAGCATGGCAAGATCCTTTAACTACTAATTTCTTATATTTTGTATTCTATGTTTTTTTCATCTGGAATAGTTCTGAATCAGTATATTATAGGGAGGATCTCTCTAGAGCAAAGACAGAAGCCTACCCAACGGAAAACGGGAGAGCAGATCCCAAAAGAAAGGCTGTCACCAAGTAAGAGATGTTTACACTACTACATGTGGAGGTAGCTTAATTTGCCTTTACAGTTTAAAAATAGTTCTCCAAATTTGGGAAGACTTACAGCCTAGTTGTATCCCCAGAGGAGCACTCTCCATTCCTTCTGTCACATTTCTTGTTATATCAGCTAAAAAGCACATTACTTGGATGTCCAGAATGACTATCAACTCAATTTAAGAGTGTGGTCTGCCTCACGGGTAATTTGCAAGCACAACAGATTCCATTTTAGTTATCACTAGGCGCTGGGCAGCATGCCGCAGGGAGGTTTGTTGTTTGAAATCAGATTAACATAGCAAAGGTGCTATCACTGGGTGCTCAAAAGAAATGCAAAATCATCTATTTTCTATTTCTTGGTAAAGTAGAAAATATGCTTATTTTATTTTTTAAAAAACAGATAATTCATTTACACAGATCAAAACAATATAAAAGATGTTTATGTTGAGAAGTCTCACTCCCATCTCTATCCCCATCTGGCCTGTTCCTTCTTGCCCCCTATGGATAACCATCATTTATTAATCTTGTTTTTAATCCTTCCAATATTTCTTTATGCAAACAGGAGCAAATATACACACCTGTGTATACTTATTCCCCCTGCCCTCAGCTATATACACTGCTCTGTGTTTTGTTTTCTTAATACATCCTGAAGATCATACTATAAAAGTACATATAGTTCTTTATTTTTTGAAAACATTTTAAACAAGTCTGCAAAGGGCTCTATGTTGTACTCCAAGTTAAGATACTTTAAAATCTCTACAGCTGGGCTATCGGGAAAGTTGTGGACAGCTCTCTCAATATCAGGTCTTACAAAATTTTACCGAAGAACCTATACTATTTTTCTGTTTTTCAATGCCTCACTAAACACTCTCAGTTTATAGTCTTACTTTATCACAAAGGTCTATTTGAAAAGTTAGGAAGAGGCACCTGGGCTCTAGGGGCAGACACCTCCCCCAGTACCTCTGCTCCTCCCAGACTTTCTCTAGCTTCTGGCTCCCTTCTTACTTGTTTTTTCCTCTTTCATGTTTTTCTCTCACATCCTACATCGACAAGTGTGGACTACTGACTCATTCACCAAATATTTATGATAGTTCTTCTACCAGTATTACTGTTACTAGTACTGGCTGCTAACATTTATGGAGCCTCATTATGAATCAGAGGTCCTACCAGTTGCTTTACCTGCATTATCATATCTAATTCTCTGTGAAGTTTTTGATTTCCATTGTACAGCTGGGAAAAATGAGGGTCAGAGAGGTTAATTAAGTTACTGCTAGTAACTGTCAAAACTTGAACTCAATCTGTTTATCATCAAAACACATGCTATTTATTATTTTTAAATTTTATTTATTTCCCTCCAGCTTTACTGAGATATGATTGACAAAAATTGTATATATTTAGGCTGCACAATGTGATTTTTTAGAGATGTACAATGTGATGATTTAATATACACATACATTGTGAAATGATTACCACAATCAAGTTAATTAACACAACTACTACCTTTTTTTTTTTGGTGGTAAGAACACTTAAGATCTACTCTTTTAGCAAATTTCAAGTACACAAGACAGTATTATTAACTCAAGATATATGATCTTAAACACTATACTATAGAAGGGGCCAGGCAAGTCCAGAGAATTCCCATCGGCTGAGGACGACTACAGCACAGGCGTGAGGGGGAGGACGGGCAAGAGTCCAGGCTGCAGAAGGCAGGGCTCCAGACCACAGAACGCTCCAGTCAAGACACGTGGACTTGACTCTGAAGGGCATGGGCAGCGATCACGAGGGTTTAAGCAGGTAAACACACCATAAAATCTGCATTTAGAAAGACACTTTGGCAGAAGTGAGGAGGATGGACTGGGGAGACCAAAACTGGATTAGACTGAGGGCAGCTAGACCAATTAAATGTACAGACAAAAGGCGATACGGGTGTGATTAAAATGTAATCACTTGATATCAAGTACACTAACTGAGCTTTTAAAAGTTTCATACAATTCCAAACTTGAAAAATCACTTGTCAAGAGTAAACATGTCTGAGCCCAAATTACTTTATATCTGAGCCCAAATTACTTTATATCTTTAACAAGCTGAAAAAGAGTTTTTGATAGAAAGATTTCCAATTTAATCAAATGAGAAGGCACAACTATCACTAAATATTTAGAATTATGGATTTCTAAAACTGAACATACTAAGAAAAACGTAAAAATTTATTAGATGTTTAGTGATATTAATTGGGAAATTTACAGATTAAATTAAAAAATATAAAAACAAACTTTTTTCTTTAGAATTGGGACCTTAGGCACTGTCTAGTCAAATTCCTTTAACAGATAAGAAAACTAAAGTATAAAGAAGGCATATTACTTGCCAAATATGCTTGGGTGCCCATTTAGGACTAGAACTCAACTTTCCTGACTCCTTACTTAATGATTTTTTCACTTTCATATGAAGATCTGGAATTTTAAAAAGTTCTCCTGGCAAAAAAGGAGGGGAAAAGTGAAGCAACCTCATAGTAAGGAAGTAGGGACCATGTATCAACCCTTTACGTCGGGATCTCATTTAATCCTCACATCTATTTTACAAGGTAGGTGTTATCCATACTACAGATGGGGTACAGACAGCCTAAGTAACTTATGAAAAGCCACAAGACTATCAGACACCAAAGCGCATCTCTCTTCATCACAGCACACTAATGTCAACAAGAAGATCAAAGAGTTTTCTTTCAATGTTTAAAAAAAACACCAGGTTTGTATCAATAAATTCAGAAATCATTGAACACTGACCTGTAGCATGCACCTGGACACAACAACTTCAGGCACTTCAGGGAATTTTTGTCGCAGGTCATGTAAAACCTGAAAATCAATTTGGTGGCTTCCTTGGGCCATTCGTATATTGCCTGATCAGGACTATTTGTACAGTAGGCAATTCTAGGCCTTAGTGGAAAGAGTACTCATCTCTTCTGTCCAAGCATTTTCTGTGAAAGAAAGAAAAAAAATTTTAATGAGAACTGATTACAGAATGAATATTCTTGTGGATTTAAAATTTCAATACAAAAGGGTACGTGCTTTAGTACCTAACATTTAATATAAACTATAAAAATATTATTTAGTTATATAATGCTTTCCAAATAGTTATACTGTCTTTTCAGTTTATAACTCCTGATGGCAAACTTCTAGATTGTATATATCTAGCTGTATGCTTTATAATGGCTGGGCCAAAAGGCATTCAAATAAGAAATTATTGTCAAGGTTGACTTACCCCATTCTTTTAAAAGGGGAAAATGAAGAACTTGACTGATTTTTTCTTAAGATAAGAAAAGGACAGCCTGAGGCGAGTAATCTTATTTACTCTACTTAAAATTCTTAAAGTTTGGATCCTGAAAAAGTTTGGTTCTACAAATGACTTTGCATGCTTTGCCTAAATATGATCTATAACCCAATACATTTGGTATTTTGTACTAACTTTCAGATACACTTAATCCTTAAATGTGTAATCAATTCAATCTCAGGGGCTTAGTAGCATTTTATTCCCTCTCCTTCTACTAAATCAGTATTTAAAAAATACTAATGCTTGGGCTCCAACTCCAGAGGTTCTGATTTAATTGGATGGGGAGCAGCCTGGGCACATGGATTTTTAAAAGTTCCCTAATGTGTGACCAAAGAGAACTATCTACCTTACTTTTATTCCTAATATTCCTAATGAAAACCATGTTTAATCTTGAAAGCCTCTTTGGGATATCAACAGTATATGTGTATATTAAACCTAAATAACAAATTAAAATATTTAAAATCATATCATCTGCTTAACAATTAAAACAATTCATTTTAGGATAAATTTAACAATAAGACAATCTCTTGAAAACAAGTTTCTTATCTGTCGTATTTCTCTTTTAATCTTGTTAACATAAGGTTAAAAAATACAAGTGTGTAAACTCCACAGGAATTAGGACTAGAGGAATTAGGTGTTTTTTGTCAATTATGGTGTACCTAGCACTCTGTAGACAGTTTTCAGCATAACAGTAGACATTAAAATATTTTTGCATAAATTTAGTCACGATAGAACTTCTGAGTCTTTAATAGATTAAAGCTCATTTAGATATCATACCTAGCAAAGTCTTTCAGCTTTTTATTATCCTTTGATTAAATTTACTTAATTCTTTTGTCTGTGTGACTTCAGCTCAGTTACAACTCATAGGTAAAAGCACTGCCAAACCAAGTTATTTGCATTACAGATCTCCCAAATCTATTTCTATGTAAAACACACACACACACAATTTTGGCACTCAAAGTAGTATTTCTACAAATGGGTTGCAGAATAAAGAAAGAGAAGTACCGCAAATCAGTAAATGATATTTAAAAATAATTTAAGGGGAGATAACCATGCTACAGGACCGCTCATCTTGAGAAAGCCCCTTGACTTCACTCCAGCTCTCAGCTCATTTCTCTGCCCCTTCCCTCTTTTGTGCTACAACTCCTTGAAAGGGTTGTTTACCTAAGTGTCTTCATTTCCTTCCTCCTAATGTCTTTCAAATCTACCCCAATCAAGCTTTCATAGTTTTTCCCTGCTGAGACTGCACTTATCAAAGCCGTCACAGACCTCCGAGTTGTCAAACCTACCGCTAACCATCACTCCTCACTCCTCATCTTACCAGACCTCTCAGCAGCTTATGACCAACCCCCACCCCTACCCCGCCCCCACCACCACTCCCTCCCTCTTTAAGCAATTTCTTCACTTGGCTTCTGAGATTTACACTCTTCTGGTTTTCCCCCTACCCACTGGCAGCTCCTTCTCAGCCTTCTTTGTCAGATCTCTTCCTTTTCTGGATGTCTAAATGTTGCTGGGCTATGGAGTTCAGATCTAGGGTTTCTTTTCAACTGTACCTGCATTCCTCTTGAAGGTAATCTCATCCAAACACACTGCTTTACACAGAGGCTTTGCAAATTGCTATCTCCAACTCCAAGGGAGCTCTCTCCTTTGAGTTCCAGACCACCACAACCACTGCCTGTCTGACATCTCTTTTTGGATATCCAAAATTCAGTTCAAACTTAGTATGTCCCCAATTGAACTCGTAACTTCCCCCATCCAAACCAACCCTTTCCCAGTCTTTTTCATCTCAGTAAATAGTACCACCATTCATCCAGTTGGTCCCTCTCACATCCCACATCTAATCCACCATCAAGGCTTGTTGGCTGTATCTGCAAAAAAAATATTCTCAATCTGACCCCTTTTCCCCGGCTCTGTTACTGCTCTTGTCCGAGCTGACATCATAATTCACTGGACAACTACTGCCAAGGTCTCCCGACTGGTCTCCTCCCTGCCTTCACTCTTTGCTCTGCCCTAAACCCCATCCTATTGGGTGCTGTGATCTTTCTGAAAAGTAAATCAGAGCAATCATTCCTCCTGCTCAAAATCCAAAAGACAAGGCCCCTGGCAAACTGCCATGCCTCGGACTTCATTTCCTACTACTCTCCTTGTTCCTTCAGTTCCAAACTGAGTTCCCTTGGTTCGGGTTACTTCTCAAAGACGCCAAGTTCAATCCTCCCTAGGGCTTCTGGACTTGTGCTCTTCTGTCCGGAACACTTTTCCCCCAGATCCTCAAATGGCTCCTGCTTTACCTCAGTAAGATCTCTGATCAAATGTCGCTTCTGCAGAGATGGCTTCCCTGACCAACCTCTCCATCTCAAAGAATGCCAGACTTGCCTCCCCCAACACATCCTCATATCCTGCTTTTTCTTTATAGCATTTATCAATACCTGACATATGTTTATTTATTATCTATCCATCTATCCCCAAAATGTTAGCTCCACAGGATCAAGAATGTTGAAGTTCACTGCTGTGTCCCCAGGATCTAGGTCAAAGATGCAACACTTGTTGGATGAAATTAAAGTTTTACTGTCTGGTTTCTTCATATTACTTTGCTTCCAAAACACATTTCAAATGATCTAAATTTGGAAATTTATACACAATTTAAGGAAGGGGTAAATAAATAGTCTAATTCAGGACCACCTTTATTATTTAAAAGGATGAATCATGAAAATAAATTTCAACTTACTCCATTATAAAAACATATACAGAAATCTCTAGAGTTCTTTGAAAAACTCTTATCACACTTTCTTGCTTTTCTAATACAGACTAGCAAGTACAAAAATGAGAAAACTGTTCAAATGTACAATTGTATTTTAGGGGTTCCACTTCCTGTAATGGCTGAGTAGCTCTTACTGGACCAATTCCCTCACGAACAACAACTATAAATACTAGAAAAGTATTAAAAAAACAACTACTTGAAGGCAGAAGGCAGAAAGAGCAATGGGGTGGGGTGGGGTGGGGTGGTGGTGCTGGGGGTGGGAGGAGAAGAAGGGAGTCAGGACTTAGAAGAACGGAATAGTGTGGGGTGACTTGCCATTGTTTGAATGGCTTTTAGCCAGAGAGCAGGCCCAGTTGGTTTGGGTAGCTAAAACCCAGACAGAAAATCTGCAGTCTTACTTGCTTAGTGAACCAAATGACAGACTTTGGCATAACGCGGTTTTCAGCTGTTGTGGCTGATTAAATCACAGAAAGGAGAGCAGCACTAAATTCTATGTATAATCCTGCACAGACCTCTGATCCCCAATTACACATACGTGACAGATTCCAAGCAGCCAGGCTAAGGCTAAAATAACTGAACTAGAATTTCAGAGTTTATAGTCTGAGTTCAGCCAAGTTAACTGCCTACTAAAACAAACAGGCAAGTAAGCAAGGAAACCAACCAACCAACCAAACATAAACTCACTGGAGGAACACAATAGAATCCAGTCTCCACAATGTCTCATTCATAATGTCCAGGATACAATCCAAAATTATTGCACACAAGAAATAGGAAAAATGGACCCATGTTCAAGAGAAAAGGCAACCAAAGGAAACCAAGCCCAAGCTGACCCAGATGCTAGAAACAGCACACAAGGATTTTAAAGCAGCTATTTTAACTATGCTCAAGGATGTAAGGGCAAATATGCTTGAGTCTCTCAGCACAAAAATGAGAAACTTAAAAAAAAAAAGAACCAAATGCAAATTTAAGAAGTGAAAAATAAAACGTGTGAGATAAAAAAATCACTCGATGGATTTAACCTCAGATTGGAAATGACAGAAGAAAGAGGTAGTGAACTTGAAGACAAAGCAATAGGAATTATTCCAACCTGAAGGATGGAGGAAAAAAATGACGGTGGTGGTGCTGGGGGACCAAACCTCAGAGACCTGTGGAAAAGTATCAAAAACTCTAACATGCCTATAATTGGAGATCCAGAAGGAAAGAGGAGAAAGAATGGGGTAGAAAAAGTATTTGAAGAAACAGTGGCAAAAAATTTCCCCAAGTTAGTAAAAGATATAAATGTATACATCAAGAAGATGGTGACTGGCTCCCCTGCCACCCTGGCAGCTACTCCCGGTTGGGGGCCACCCACCCCTAGGGCAGGAAAGTGGTGGCTGCGAAGAAGACAGAAGGTTGCTGGAGCTGATCAACTCTAGGCTTCGATTCCTCACGAAAAGTGGGAGGACGTGCTGGGGTACAAGCAGACTCTGAAAGCAATTAGACAAAACAGAGCAAAATCAGTCATCCTCACGAAGTGCCTAGCCTTGAGGAAATCTGAAATACAGTATTATACTATGTTGGCCAAAACTGGTGTCCATCACTACAGTGGCAATAATACTGAATTAGGCACAGTGGGTGGAAAATACCACAGAGTACGCACACCAGCTGCCACTGATCCAGGTGATTCTGATATTATTAGAAGCATGCCAGGACAGACCGGTGAAAGGTAAATCACCCAAAATTTTTCTTTAATACAATTGGCCAAAGCCTGTTTTAAAAACAACAAAAATAAAACAAAACAAAAAGAACTGGATCAAGAAGATCAGCAAACCCTAAAGAGGAAAAGCCAGAGAAAACCACACATAGGCATAACAGTCAAACTGCTAAAAACCAAAGAAAAAGAAAATCTTGAAAGTAGCCAAAGAAATGATACACAGGGGAACGACAATTTGAATGAATGCTGACTTCTCATCAGCAACAATGGAGGCCAGAAGATAGTAACATGACATAATATAAGCGATGAAAGGGAAAATAAACAATCAACCCACATTCTACTTTCAGCAAAAGTAAACTTGAACAAGGCAAAATAATTTTTAAATGTAGCCTTTGTGGGTGAGTAAATAAGTTTTACAACTAAATACATTACTGAAACAAACAAACAGGTATTTACTTCATTTCAAAAGGAAAACCAAGAAATACCTTATAACTTAATCTGGAAAATTATTTCTAATAATAAATAGAAACACACTTTCTATGGTAAGATACAAAATGACTGCTCTTCTGAGAAAAGAATAAAGAAATCATACTTTATAAAAATGTTTCTAGCATTAGGTGCAAAGTTTTGGCTCCTAAACTGCCGCCAGCTCAAATGATCCAGGATTCATTTCTTAAGGACTCTAAATAGTAGCAGAGTATGTACAGTACTACAGAATCTAACAGTAAACATATTGGAAAGGTTTATAAAATGTGCCATATTCTTTCCTTTCTTAAAGAGTATGTAAAGAACTTATTTCTGACCTCCCAATGATTATCGTGACAGTGCAGAGTACTAAGTATCATTGAACGGCTCACTCAGACCTCAGGCTGTGACAGTTAGCAAGTCTTCATATTCACCACCATTTATCATGGTGACTTGTTCCAGGACTCAAAGAGCATAACCCAGCTAACTGTTTAACTGTACCCACAAAGAGAGACCATAGTCTCCAGATTAAAAAATAACCACAAAGAAAAGCAATGGGACTTACAGGTCTGACTGAAGTTTGGGAATTTATGAGGCAACTGAGTAACAGTATTTACAACTGGACTATCGTCATCTATCTACCCAGGACGCGTGAACTTCAGGAGCACCTCGTATGCAGCAGATACTGTGCTGGAGACACGCGCATGGAGTCAAGGCCCCTGCTCTCTAGGGCACAGAAATTCCTGGATTAAGGGCACATCGATGTAAATTCATCATTTAGACAACCTTTTGCCCACTATTTTATCTTCTGTCTGCCTTCTTCTGCTACCAGATGTGCTGGCTGCCGTCTCAGTCTTTCTTGTTACTATCACGGTCATTTTTTTCATCTCTTTTGCATCATTCAAAAACATGGAGTGGAAGGGAGCATGGTACATTAGGAAAAACTATAAAGAGCAGAGAGCAAGAAAAAGGGCCCAAATCATGAATTGCCTTATAGGCCATTAAAATTTGGAGGTTTTATCATCAGAGTAATGGAAAGCCACTGAAGGATTTAAGCTCAGAGGCAGAGAAGGTGACATGATCAAGAAATCATGTTACGTATGAAGAATGGCTATATTATGGAGAAAAGGGCAAAAGAGTATATAAGAAGACCACTTAGAAAACTACTGCTGTAGTCTAGCCAGGAATAAGTAATAGTTTGTATTGCAGAGATAGCAATGGAGACTGGGGAGAAAGAAAAACAAGGGATATTTATGCAATAAAAATTAATAGAACTTGGTGATGGATTAGATATTGGGGTGAAGAAGGAAGTGTCAAAGTTGATTTCTGATTTGCTCGCCAGGACAGCAGTCGCACCTATGAACTACGGAACAATGGAAAAGATCCAAGAAAACAAAGGGGTAGATGACAGGCTTGGTTTTGAACATGCTGAGTCTAGGGTAACTTTAGAACATCAAAACAGAGATATCACACAGGGAGTTGGGATACATGGGGCTGGAGCTCAGAGGAGAGGTCTGGGCTGCAGAAAAAACATTTGAGAGGCATCTTTGGTACTGGCATTAATTAAAATCTGAGTGTTAATGAGATAATCCTACCATATAATTTAAGAACACTTGAAGAAAAATATTCTTAGTTATATTACCTATAAAACATTATACAGTCATTATTAATTTTTTCCCTAAAGGCCAACATTCCTTCCATCTCAAACAATTAAACAGGATCTATATATAAAAATTGATTTTAAAACACCTTCATAATTAATTTTCTGTTCAGGAAATATGTATATTTTTCTTGGTGAGGAAGATTGGCCCTGAGCTAACATCTGTTGCCAATCTTCCTCTTTTTGCTTGCGGAAGATGGTCCCTGAGCTAACATCTATGCCAATTTTCCTCTACTTTGTATACGGGACACTGCCACAGCATGGCTTGATGAGCAGTGTGTAGGTTCACGCCCGGGATCCAAACCCGCGAAACGTGGGCTGCTGAAGCAGAGCATGTGAACGTAACCGCTACACCAATCGGCTGGCCCCCGTTCAGGAAATATTTTAACACCACATATCCTACAATAAAACATTCAAATAAAATTTTAAAGAACAGAACATGTACATAGTTTAAAAAGCCAAAGAGTACTACAAAGTTGATCAGGGAAACCAGCAATTTCCCTGCCTCATGCCTCTCCACTCCTATCCAACACTTGAGCTGTTTCTCCACGTTCCCAAACAAGAAGATTATAGGGTTATTTCTTGATTTTTCAATTCTACACTTTATCTACGGATTTCCTACTGTGGAAAATGAAGATTTAGCTTTATGACTCAGTTCTTATCCCATATATATAGAATATGCTTCTCCACTCCTATGACGATTTGCCTAATTACTTATTTCACAATTTTTGCTTAAATCCATATTCAGCGTTTACATTGCTTTTCTCTATAAACACTGTCAGCCTAGGCCCTTAGTCTATTAGGAAGGATGGACTATATCTCCAGGGTCCTTTCCCATACTAGCATTTTGGGAAGAAAAGTGTGTGTGTCCTTAATGAAAAAACTGTAGAATATTAATGTGACACACACACATATATGTATTAATATATATTATATTAATGTGACATATAATATTCACTAACATATGTGACCAAAACCTGGCTTTTTATCAAGTCCAATAAAACAGCAAAGCTCTTGGCAATTCTAACCGCAGGGGAAACAGGGAGAAAAGGGAGGGAGGGGGTGAGAGGGAAACATTATTATTCTACTCAAGTTACAGAATTAGATGAGATGCATTACTTTCTAACAAACAAACTGCCTTGATAACATGTTAAAAAACAAACAAAACCCCAAAACAATGACTACAAAGATATGGAAAAGTACATCAAAGACTGAAGGTGACCGCTCCTGACCAGGAGGTCGCGTACAAAGTAAAAGACGGAGCCAAGCTCAATTCCCTAAGATCCACCTTTTAAAATAAATGGAGTAGGGCCGGCCCTGTGGCTTGGTGGTTAAGTGCGCGCGCTGCAATGCTGGTGGCCCGGGTTCGGATCCCGGGTGCGCATCGAGGCACCACTTCTCTGTCCATCCTGAGGCCGAGTCCCACATACAGCAACTAGAAGGATGTGCAGCTATGACATACAACTATCTACTGGGGCTTTGGGGGGAAAAAATAAAATAAATAAAAAAAAAAATCTTTAAAATAAATGGAGTAACTGGTAATGTACTTTGTGTAAACTGCTTAGGTTATATAATTTAAACTGGACAGCTGAAGTATTGGCCTTTACTATTAAAGTCTTATCAAAGAAGGAAATCAATGAATAAATTAAATGTCACTCTGAGACAGGCTTAAACTTCCCTAAAGAGTAGAATATTCTAAGAGTAGAATTTCCAGAAAATGTATTCTACTTTAGCCATTTGTTTCTAAAATTTTATGGCAAAAGAACATGTTAATAGTTAAAAACAGAGATAACCTAACATTGCTTAATATTGCAACCTCAATTCTGTATCAGTGGGCATCGTCTCATTTTATGAGACAATTAAATGAGATAAAGTAAATATCTTTACTGTAAATACACTTTACTGTCAATAAAGTGCACAGTATCTGACACAGTGATGACTGGTTAAGTATAAATTTTAGGATTCTACAACTTGTGCTCATTTACTTATGAAATCTAATTTGCCACTTACTTGTAGTGTCTTTTTGGGCAAATCATTTAAAATCTCGGTGCCTCAGTTTCCTCATCTATAAAATGGTGATGACAGACTACCTCATATGGTTCTGAGAATTAAATGAGTCATACATGTAAGATAATAAAAAAGAGCACATAGTAAGCACACAAGTAAATAAAATAGCTTATGTAAGTATTGGCCATTAATACTATCATTTCTTTTTTGTAAAATGGAGAAGACAAAGAATTTCAAGGATTAGTGATAACATAGTGAAAATTAATTGTACTCAACCTGCCTGGCCTGTAGCAAAAATATAAACACTGGTAGTAATAAGCCTGTGTTCTGAATATCATGAATTTCCACAAAGTACAAAGGAACAAAACCTAGCACAGAGGTCTGCATGTTATTCTGGCTGCAGAATATTGAAGGAGTTGACTGAACCTTTGAGCCCTTCCTTTCCCACGTACATGGGACAAATAACTCGTATAACTGGGGAACTCGGACAAAACTCCCTGAAAAACCAAACAATACCAGGTTGTACGTAAGTGCCAGCTAAGTGGTAAAGACTGTGCTACAGGCGTTTAAAAGGCTCTCTGGGCTGAGGGAGGGAGCAGAAGGGTTTGAATCATGGGTACTGAAATAAGAAGGTTCAAGTATGAAGCAAGGCAACCAAATACTAGGCAGATTCTGGAGACACTGAGTCAGTCACCAGTCTGGCTAAAAGAAGGAGGGACAGAAGGAAGGAAGGGGATTAGAAAGAAAGAGTTCAAGGTGGGGAGTAGTTACAGGAGAAGACAAGAGGCCTATGAAGGCTGCAAGTGTATAGTGGCGTTTATTGTACAAGGCCTAGAGATACACTAACACTCAAGTTTTAATATTATTAGGTAAAACTATATATATATCATGTTATCTTTGCCCCATTCTTACATGATTTGAGTTTTCCCAGAACAAATTTAAGCATTCTAACAAAGAAAAATACAGTTTATATTAAATATCAAAGAGAACTAGGATGAAATACAGAAAACTAAAATTCACTTCTCAACTGCATTTAGGATCCTCCTTTAGCTTATGGACAAGAAGTTAAGGAGGTCTTTCCACTTTAACATATATACCATCCTAAAATTTAATTCTGGTTTCCATAGTAACCTCTAGAGATGATAGTTTGCTCTGTAAGCAATGGAATCTTGAGTTGGACAGGGCCCTAGAGAATCATCCTATAAAAGTATATAACTTAAGAGGTTAGAGCAAAGCCTTATTGCCTCTAGACTCCTTGCTAAACTGCCTCTTCCATCCATCTATCCAATTTTACTTCTTAAAACCCACCCTTGACAACAAACAAAATTCTTTACACAAGTAATGTTAGTTTAAAAGTGAGAGACGACCTTGTTCACTGCTGTAACCCAAATACTCAGAAAGTATATGGCAAGCAGGAGATGGTCTGTAAATACTTGTTACAATAAATCTCTAACACGCATCAGAACAAATCTAGACTTTACAGACTATTATAAAAAGAGGTATCTACCCCTCCAAACTAAAGTGTTTCCCTCACCTTCAGCTGTGCTACACTTGAGAAACTGCAAACTTGTTCCACTGCAATTTGAGGTATTAGGGAACAATTTGAGCATTAAGGGAATTTTGCTATGATTTCATCTGTGAAAGACCAGGAAACCCTAGGTGAATGCAGACAAGCAGACTCAGAAGATGAATACACAAAACATCAATATGAACACACCTCAAACATCCGTCAGCTACCTCAGCTCACCACATCTGTGTGCAATCGGTCATACCCATCCACATCTTGTATTACCACGTTCCTTCTGACTTCAGAAAACCCTTCTCTGACCACTTCACAATAACAAGCTCACTTCCATAAGCAAACTTTGGTCTTTTTCAAAGCAAAGTACAACATTTATTTGCATAAATATTGCATAAGTATTTATATGTTTCTTAACCATTTAACATGTGTAAAACTATACATTTTTTTTTTTTTTTGCTGAGGAAGATTATCCCTGAGCTAACATCTGTTGCCAACCTTGTTTTTCTTTCGCTTGAGGAAGATTAGTCCTGAGACAACATCTGTGCCCATCTTCCTCTACTTCCTGTACTTGATATGTGGGATGCTGCCAGAGCGTGGCTCACAAGTGGTGTAGGTCTGCACCTGGGATCTGAACCCCCAAACCTGGGCCGCTGAAGCAGAGTGCACCGAACTTAACCACTACGCCATGGGGCTGGCCCACTATCACGTTTTTTCAGGTTCCTATCTTTAATATTCACTCATAAAGTTTCTGACTGTTGTACCTTGAATTCCAGTTTTTCTATAAGCCCTCCGGATTTTTTTTTTTCTGCATGATTTGCATAGCATGAAACACATGTCAAATTTTAACAGAACTCTCTATACTGCAAAGCCCCTCTGACCTTAACAATTGTCAACATTACCTTCCCCAGGATGCCTAACGAGAAGGGAGAATGTTTCAACTTATCTATTTGGCGGTCAATATGATGTTAACAGTTTCTCATGACTAATTATAATTTGCATCTCTTCTGTGGATTGGCTGACATTATCAGATTGTGCAGTGAGTTATTGTTAAACAATATTTTCACCACAGAAAGCAGCAGTGATATGCAGTAAGAATAACTGAATGATGCTATAATTTTTAAAATAAAAGTTAAGGCAAGTTTTGAAACCTTTTGATCTAAACACCGCCCCCCCCCAAAAAATCATTTTACCTGCTATTTTAAACACCTTTTTACATTATTGATGTATTATGTAAGTATTACATCAAAAGTCAGTTAGCTAATAGTTGATACACTTCACAATTGATTAATTTTAAAAGAATCTACGAATGTCATTAATTGAATATAAAAAATTTCAAAATTATTTTTAACAACAAATTATTAGAATTATATTTCTTGTAGCATGATGTTATAACTTTACTAAGGTAAAGCAAACTTTCCCGCCAAAATCTATAATATCAAGTTATTTTTCTGAGTTAAAATGCAAGAATTATAAAGGGCCGGCCCAGTGGCTTAGCGGTTCAGTGCGCGTGCTCCCCCGCTGGCGGCCTGGGTTCGGATCCCGGGCGCGCACCAACGCACTGCTTCTTCGGCCGTGCTGAGGCCGCGTCCCACATACAGCAACTAGAAGGATGTGCAACTATGACATACAGCTATCTACTGGGGCTTTGGGGAAAAAAAAGGAGGAGGATTGGCAATAGATGTTAGCTCAGAGCTGGTCTTCCTCAGCAAAAAGAGGAGGATTAGCATGGACGTTAGCTCAGGGCTGACCTTTCTCACAAAAAAAAAAAAAAAAAAAGAATTATAGCTATACAATTAAAAATCTAAAATTCAAATACTATCACCATTTAAGACTAAAAACAAGATAATTACAATCCATCTTTAGCATAAGGCTTAGCATAAACAGCTGTAATATTAAATCATTTTACATAGATAATGAGTTATTTGCAAAAATAAAATAACAGAAACATACCAAATTAGTCATCTAAATGCTACTTACTCTAAGTTAGCTATTATGTTCAGATTTAGTGTTATTCAAAAGCTTGAAGGGAGCAAAGGATTATGTTACCAGAAAATGGATTTCTCAACTTTATGAGCCTACAATAATTTACTTTCTAAAGAAAAACAATAAACATTAGCAGTTGAAGTAACATAACAATCTACACCACCTCCCCTTAAAAGGAAAATTTCCGAATTTTCTCATTTACTACATTGCCTCAGGTCCATGCGTGCTGATCATTTCTTATGGTTAAAAGGCTTTCTAGTTATAAGTTCTTCTAAAAGGAATGTGCAAGTCAGCCACACTTGGCAATTTATGTATTGTGGTTTGTGGTGAGTGCTACCATTTTCTAAGGATCAAGAAAAGTGCAACAAATCTAAGACAGAATGGTTATAATTCATCAAAACATATTATATAACTAACTACCTTGTGCGTGTTTTCCAGATCCTTCCTCATTATTTTCCAATACATTAGGGCTTTAAGACAGAAACAAAGTTACCTTTCCGTGCCCCTTTTTTACTGTAATTTTTGGATAATCCAGCCTGTGCATATATATCACTTTTAAAAGAAACCGGTAAAAATACGTGATAAGTTCCTATTTATGAGTAAAAGGGAAAAAAAGAGGAGAAAAGAAAATGAAAGCACTTGAAAGAATCAGTTTTCCTCTTACCTCAAATGTAAACATCTGTGATGAACCAATGAACTCAATGACATGTGAAAATTTAATAATTTGGTTAAAATATTAATCTAAAATGGCATCTTAATATGAAGATTCAGAGAAAGTTATGAGAAGTTTCACCAACTGGTCCCCATGCAGTTTCAATCCCTTACTTGGCCCATGTTTTTTTCTGCGGCTGTCTTCTTTCTAATGTTGTGGCCCTCAGGTAACCTTTCCCCAGGGTGGACTGCTGGCCAGCTATGGGTGGGTGGGTGGGTGGGTATGTGTGTGTGTGACAGCATTGGGGGCATGATGATTAAGTTCATGAGTTAAACACAGTGTAGTGTAAACAGATAGCTATTATTACTGCTCTCTTAAAACCTTTAATAACTAACAAAAAGTTAAATAAGCAATTTTTAAATTATACACATACACCTGACAACTGCTGTGAATCATGAGACTGCTAAGTCTGCTAAGGGAGAAAATATATAAAAATCAGTATGCAAAAGAAAACATTTAAACAAAAGATTTCATTACTATAATAGTATTCAGAATCTTCTAAAGAAATTTTAGAGAATTCAAAATGAGGAAAGTTAAAACAATATTAAATTGAATGAAGTCACTAAAATACAATACAATAATTTTGTTAAGTATGTGCCAGTCTTTCAAATCTAACACTGTGAAACTGTTGTACACTTGCCTATCAGTTTTGTTCTAGTTATGGTGAATGAGTTTTATATTAGACGATCAAGAATAATCTCAGAACTGTATAGAAACTTCTACCTCAGCAGCTTTATTATATATAAATCTATTTCATAATTCTCCAATTACAGACAACCTTAGAGAACATCCAATTTAATAATATTTTAAATTGTATAATATAATTGCACAAAAAAAATCTCACTTTACAATACTTATCTATAAATCTATAAGGACTTTCCTAATGAAATATGAAATTTGAACCATAACATATGAAAGTGATCATCTACTTAACATTCTGATTTATGAAATAACACATTTTCTAATGCATTATTCTTATATATTTTCATATGTACTATATATACATTGCTTACTCAACTTTTCTTGAGTGCCTACTACTTACTCTATACTATAATGAGTGCTGAAAATATTAAAATTAATAAAAGCACAGTTGCCTATATTCAAGAAATTTACACTTTAGTAGGGGAAGACAAACACATCAACAAAAAATGTAATAACTGAGCTGTTGCACAGGGGAACAAAGGAGTGACCAGTCAATTGTGAGCAAGTGGGAAGAGCTGAAGAAAGGATTCCTTATGAAGGCGGCCCCTAAGCTGGGTCTCAGAAGATGAAAATGTGCTCACCAGGTGAACAGGTGAGGGGGAAAGAATCTTTCAGACATGATCAGCTGCCTGGACAAAGACTCACAGGAGTAAGACAGCACGGCAAATTCGGGAAACCACAAGTAGCTGTCTAACGTTGAAGGGCAGGGAGCAAGACCGACAAGGACAAACTGTGAGGAAAGACGAGGCTGAAGGAGCGGGGGAGGCAGTGGCACATCCTAGAAGATCTTAATGGTCCTCCTCTGCACCAGACATGCTGCGTCCCACGAGTCAGCACGAACAACACGCCTCTCACTTTCTCGACTCAAGCGATTTCTCTCTGCAGTTCCAGGCCTGCCTGGGGGTTCTGTGACATCCCACCAAGGCCCAGAGGCGGGCGGGCATGCATTCAGCAACATCCACTCTGTGCCATTTAGGTGCATAAGCCGCAACGGAGGTCAAGACGAAGAAGCACCTATAACTTAGGAACCGAGGAGAGGGAGGAGAAACGTCACCAAGAATGCAGTGCTTGGGCCTAGCCAATAGCGATTAATAATCAAGTCTTGCAGGTAACACTGACAATGGTTTGTGTTGCAGAAAAGGCCATAAAAGAAGGTGATAAATTTGAAGAATTAGGGCTGTAGTGCAGCAGGGAAGTGAGATAAGGTTGAAAAAGTGGGAGATTTTCAGTGAAAAATGTACAGATTCCAGATAATATAAAAGGTACATCTAAGAAAATTCTACTGGTCTGGAACTTTCTCACAGATATGACCCACTTTTTGGCTCACTTTCATTTCTGGGATCCATTCTACAAACTGTCCACTATATGCCAGGCAACGTGCTCCAAATATGTAAAGATGAATAAAATACAGTTCTTGCTTTTGAGAAGATTATAATCTAGTAGAATTCATATTTATATTGGATTTCTTATAGCACATATCTGTTATCTCACTTTATCTTCCCCAAACGTGAAGCAGAAAGGACATCTGTTAGACCATTTTTTTTTTTTTTTGTGAGGAAGATCAGCCCTGAGCTAACATCTGTGCCCATCTTCCTCTACTTTATATGGGACGCTGCCACAGCATGGCTTGATAAGCAGTGCGTCGGTGCGCGCCCGGGATCAGAATCTGCGAACTCCGGGCCGCCGAAGCGGAGCGCGCGCACTTAACCGCTTGCGCCACTGGGCCGGCCCGTTAGACCATTTTTTTAACTGAAGAGAATCATGGCGAGACATTTGAAGAAACGTGTCCAGAGTTCCAACTAAGTCAGTAGCAGGTCAGTATTCAAAGCCAGCAGTTTGCAACCGTGGTGTCACCACTCACTGCTACTGCAACCAGGTGTTAGGCGGGCTGAACAAAATTTGTGACTAATTAAGTAGCAGAGTTCTATCTCTCTATCTGTATCTATATAAATTAAAGCATCTAATCTAGAAATAAGAACATGTGTTTAAAGAAGAGCAAACAAAGATGGTCACCTCAGCGTGTTACCAAAAACAACCTAAATGTCCCCCGAGGAATGAATAAGTAAATTATTGCATAGCAATACTAAGGAATAGCAGGCAGCTGTGTTGTTTTTTTTTAAGTGGAGTAAAATATCCAAGTAATTACATGAAAAGACCTATGAGACATTACCAAATAAAAAAAAGTAAGATGCAGAGTCCACATATCATGATGCCCTTTGTGCAAAAAACAAAGTTACAAAAAATGTGTTTTTTAAACAGATATTTTTAAGTAAGTGCATAGGAAAGGTTCTGAAAGGATACACACTATTTTGGAGAGGGGGCTGGCTGGGTAAAGGGACACATGGATGGAAGGTGGTCCAAGGAGATTTAGTCACCTCGGTTATGTTTTAAGTTTTTCTAAGAATATATATTCATGTATTACTTGTATAGTTAAGCCTAAACAATTGAGATATTTAGAGCAGAATATTTTCCCTACAAAATTATTTCCTATATATTTCCTGATAACATAACTTGAATTCTGATATGTGCACAGGAGAGTAAGAGTAGAACAGAAGGAGTTATTTGAAAGTACATGTACTCAGCCAACTATATATACTTTCAAATAACTTAAAGCCCGCGTTATCTACGCTGAAACTGTTACTGATATGGTTCACAGCTGCAACAATTACCAATTACCAGGATGCTTGACAGATGAGATACACAGTACGTGGCAATTTAAATGTTACCTATGGGCTTGTATGTTTAGGTACATGACTATTTCTATGCTTAGTCTCCTAATTTATCGTCCACTGTTAGAACAAAAAAAGCCAGGTCTCTTTTTTCTCCACCCAAGGTTCACTCAGTGTGAACTAATGAGCAGCTCTCAAACTGAGCAAGCAGTGCTCATGCACCAACGAGGTGGTCAACTGTCTACAGGAAAGAGGGAGAGGTAAGGAAAGAAGTGTGCTGTTCCCGTCCTACGCTTACAGCCCCGCAACGCACACAGTCCTCCTACAGAGAGTTGCCACACCTGGAGGCGGGCAAGAACACCTTCCTCCGGGCTGACAGTATAGTCACTCTGCTCAGATCTTACTGCCCGCCAGGTCCTGCAGACACGGTAACTCACACTATTCCAGTTACTTCCCACCACAGCCCTGTAGTCAAGACGCAGTGAGAACTGCAGGTAAAACTGCACACACAGTAGTGCCTCACGTGCATAACAACAAACCTGGTCCTTCACTGGGCAACACTACCGCCGAATCTTCATCCCAGCACGTCAACCCTCACTCTGCAGCAGCCAGCTTTCCGAGACTCACAGACTGAAGTGCGCCAACGATAAGAAATCTCGAATGGGCTCCCACTACCTACTGAATGAAGACCCACCTCCTTCACCTGACATTTGAAAGCACATATGACATCGCTTCATCTCTCATCCTTTCCGTCTGTACCCCACTATTCTTGAGGCACACTAGTCTGCTCACAATTTCTAGAACTTATAATACTTTCACTTCCATAACTTAGAAATACTCTTGCTACTCTCGCTAAAGAATTCTATCTATCCTTCAAGGCTCAGTAGAAATATTACCTTCCCCACAAAGTTAATTCTTTTTGGTACTCTCAAGTACATTGTTTGTACCTCTATTACACTTTTTTTGGTATTACTTGTCTGTAAGCTCACTGAAAGCAAGGTTTCTTCATTTCTACATCCCTACTGCGCCTAGCACAGTGTTTTATACAGAATTTGCATTCAATAAAGTACAAAATTTCACCATTACTAATAGCCCCAGTATAAGACTTGAAATTCAGATGCAATTCTACCTTTAATTTGCTTCAATTCACCTAACAGTGGTAATGACCCTATAACAACTCTGGCAGTAGCTCCCTTTCCAGTCCTAATTCAATACTCATTGAGACATAATTCTTTCAATACCAAATAAATAATGTGGCACATAATCAGTGACCTAATGCTGACTAGATTGGCTGACATTAAATTTATTATGCATTAAGACTGAAGGAGGGACTATAAAGCACACCTAGAATATTAGAATCATCTTTTAAAATCACAATTGGGATATAAAATTCCTGTTCAATTTTGGGTAATCTCTGACCTATGTGAATTAAACTTTAAAATCAAAAAACATGCATGGTTATCTACCCGTTTAGTAAATAAAGTCACCTTTTATGGATTAATCTGTTTCTAAACCTATACAAATTGGTAAAAGCAATAAATGTCCTTAAAAGCTAACTGACCTCAGCCCTCTAACCATTCATAAGTAATTTTCTCTCGGTTAAAATCTAAGGCAGCAGGAAACCTCAGTTTTTAGTTTTGTTGTTACATTCCAGGACAATTCCACTTATTTATGACTTTGGTTTCTTTTTTCAATCAAGTAAAAATATAGCAAATATTAGTTATATATTTACATTTAAAATGTAATTAAATTTTTCAGGCAAAAGTACTATTAATACGGGGGGCCGGCCCCATGGCGTAGCGGTTAAGGGCGTGCACTCTGCTGCTGGCGGCCTGGGTTCAAATCCCGGACGTGCACCGACGCACTGCTTGCCAAGCCACGGTGTGGCGGCGTCCCACATAAAGTGGAGGAAGATGGGCATGGATGTTAGCCCAGGGCCAGTCTTCCTCAGCAAAAAGAGGCGGATCGGCAGATGTTAGCTCAGGGCTGATCTTCCTCACACACACACACAAAAAGTACTATTAATACATTATTTAGTTCTACCCAAAAATCTTACTAATGACTTCCAATTACTGAAGAATATATTAACTCTTCATGTGAAGGTGTTTGTAGTGTAGAATAGTTGAGGATCTCAGGACAGAGAACTGGTTTCATTTATTTAACTCCCTATACTACTTGTGTTATATGTGAACCTCTTAAAGGAAGACAGTTCTGTTGTTAATGTTTACTTTTCAATGACAACAGGAGTACTTTTTGTACATATACAGGGCTTAACTCAATAGCATTTCAAATTTGTTTTTCTTAAATTGTTTCTGCATTAGTTTGCTACTACTAGCAAACAAGTTAAATTAGAAATATTCAGGCAAAAGGTATGTTAAAGTCAACACTAGCCACATGTTACCTAGATGTTAGGGATGTTACTACACTTTAAAGCAAGATGACCACAAGTTTTGAAAGTCAAGTTTTGGTTATTACAGATTTCATAGTAAGGCAGTTACAGAGGCTAAGTTTGACGGGTGCCATGGACTTGAGCATACCTGGAAACAGAAAAATTCAAACTGTAGCTGTTCTCGGTTGGCCCATTGCCATTTCTGCAGCTTACAAATTTTTAATTAAGTAACTGCAGTGAGCTCATCTCTACTGGATACTTCTTTTCCAGGGCAGGTCCAGGAACTGGGTCTGGAGCCTTGAAAGCAGAAGAGAAACTAGAGTAAACTAGAGGTAGGCAGAACAAGAAACGTGACCAGATAACATTATGAGATCTAACAGCAGTGAGGTGGTCCCCAGTGTCTCTCACATAAAATATTCTCAAGTGGAAAAAGGGTCTCTTAAATTACAAGTTCCCAAAAGATGCTACTTAGATTAGATAAATCATTGTCTTAATCTATTCAATTCTATTCTGGACTCTCAATTCTAGAAAGTGAAACAGTAGCCTTTATGAAATCTCTACGCTTTTAGCAACAGACTGTCCAATATGGGACCACAGAGTATAAGAGAAAAACAACAACAGATCCATTTTCATTGGTAAAACTGGAATTGTGAAGTCCTCATTTTCAGGTCATTTTGCTCTTCTCTTTTGCTATCTTATTTCCAATGGTCTTCTAAGTGCTCCCCTAATTTCCTACAATCAATTCTCAGAGGTTTCTTAAATGCTTTAGATGCATCCAAGCAACGAATTGAATTTCAAGTTCCAGTTTTTAAAAATATGTGGTAATTCTTACAGGAGGCAAAGAACAGCTCATAAGATGTGGTTCTTAACCACACTGGAAATTCTTTTTTTCCATTACCAAAATAGATTCAATGATTTTTTCCTTTTTTAATTTGTTAGGTCCATATTAAAAAAAAAAAAAAAACACACAAAAAACTTGCAGCTACAAAGGTTACAGAAATGGTAGGAAACTAAAAATGGCAGACTGTTGTACTAATCGGATTACTAGGGCTGGAAAGGACGCTCTTACGCTTGGTGAGCTGGCCCTCTCAGGAGTTCCTCTAAGAAACAAAATCCACAGAAGTCAAAACAAATTGAATTCTCTGCTGCTCTCCAATGATGGCAGATTGTGAGAATTTAACAGGACAAAAAACATAGTGAAGACAAGGATTCAATAAGAACTCAACTCCCTGTATTTCTAGCAACCAGCAACACAATAAAGCAAAATAGAATAAAAACTGTTTTTTTAAAAAATGTATATTTTCCATCTTTTGTGATGGCATGTTGTAGGTGAAATAATTATGGGAGAGACAGATGTAGGTTCAAATCTGGTTTCAGTATGGCCTTGGACTTAAACTCGGAAGAAGTTTCCTTTCTATAAAATGGGATACCACTCCCCACCCCACTGGACTGTCATGAGAATGAGCTGAAGTATATGAAGCACCTAACAAGCCGGCACACAGCAGGTACTCAACACACGTTTCTGCATTACCAAAGAATGAAACACATTGGTTTGTTCTAAATAGACGAGTATACTTAAGTTTTCATTTTCATAAATGCTAAAGTAATAGCTGTGTAACAAACTTTAGGTGTGAATAACTGCATCACATCCTAAGAGATATAACATTTATCAACATTGATTTCAGAACAGCTACAAAGCAAATGTATGAGAGGGCTCAATTCTGAGAGCTGATGATAAATAAAAATATAACAATTTACATTTAGGATATAAAGGGAATTAGTGGTAAACGAGAAGACGCAATTCCTCTCCCTCCAAGTAAAATAGAAAATACTTTTGTCAACATGCCTCTTGTTAAAAGGTTATAGATCTGGAATACAGTGCTTTTTAAAAAACAAAAGGAATCAATGCATGATACAACTTGGTCTTTAAGTCAGGAAATGCTTTAAGGGCAAAGAAAAGCCTTACATTTGGGCAATAATTTTCCTCTTACTGATAGAACAGTGGGTTCCACACAAAATTATTATTTACCAAATATGGCTCAAAGATCAGATTACACCTTCCCTGGCATTACCAAGTAATAGAGCAAGTATCACAAGCCACAAGAAAAAAAAAAAAATTTCCTTCAAGACATTCTAAATGTATTCACTGTTTAATTCAGAACAGTTTCTAAAAGTTAACATAGAAAGTGTCTTATTCAAAATAGATTGCAATTTACTTGGAGATGATAAGATTAAACTAAGTCTGTGTATTCCCCAGAAGGCAAAAAAAGAGTATTTATAAGAAAGAGGATTCCATTCATTAACCCATATGGATAGGCCTTCAGTTTCAAGACCATCAAGAAAACACTTTAAATAAACCACTAATTCTTGTTTTTATTTTATAACTAGCTATCATATTGAAATCTCATTACTCATAGTAATGTTTCAGTTGATTTTTTTTGGCTTTTCCAGATATACATGTGTCACCTACAAACAATAAACTTGCCTCCTCCCTTTCAATAATTACATCTCCTATTTTGTTTTTTGGTCTAATTACATTGGCCAGCATTCCCACGACAATGTTATGTAACAGTATTGCTGGCCAGACCTTTTTTGATTCATGACTTTTTGCAAGGAATTTAGTATTTCACTGAATACTAAAATAGTAATTCCAGTATTTAACCATTTCTAGTAACAAAATGCTGGCTTCTGGTCTGAGATATACAAAATCTTAGGTATATTCATTTATTCTTGTTTCACTAAGGATTCTTATTAGAAATAAATGTGTTCTCCTTTTTGGCATCCCTCAAGATATTCATATCCCCCTCTCACCTACAAATATGAATTAATTTATCATTCTACTCCTGGAGTGAATTGTACTTGGTTATATTATTCTGTTAATGTAACGCTAGATTCCACTTGGTAGTCTCATTAAGCATCTTTTTACACCAACTTTTGTGAGACTGGTGTGCAGTCTTGTTATGCCTGCTTTATAAAAAGAACCAGGAAGTTTACTTTTTTTTCTCTATATTCTGAAATTGTTAGTTACCTGGTGCTTGAAGTTTTAGAGAAGGCAATGGTAACTGAATTGATGCCTCCTGGTTCTGGTGGTTTTTGCGGGGAAGTCTTTTACTAGTAGGACTAGCACCTTCACTGTGGCTCCAGATCCTATCGCCTTCTTGCACATTTCCTTGAGGAAGCCAATCCCCTTTCTTTTCAATCTCCCTTCAACCTATGAACACATTTAAGCCTTCACTATCTTAAACATACATCCACGTACATACTCGTACCACAAAATTTTTCCTTACCAGTTAAGTCTTGTTCAGTAAGTTGTAATTCACAAAGCTATTTATTAAAATTGCTACTTTAGAGGAAGATGGGCATGGATGTTAGCCCAGGGCCAATCTTCCTCAGCAAAAAAAGAGGAGGATTGGCAGATGTTAGCTCAGGGCTGATCTTTCTCAAAAAAAAAAAAAAAAAAACCTGCTGCTCTATTCAAGGCACCAAGGAAACAGAATGAGCTGCAGTTCCCGCCCTCTACCCACTCCTAACCCAGCGAGACACACAAACATGCAGACAAAAACGGCAGCAGCGATGTAAGGAGCGTGCATGCTGTGCGCAGCCAGCCCTCGAGCACCACTCATGCCTCACCACACTGCTCCACTGAGTAGTTGTACTAGGGCCTCAACTCTGTTTCAATCTGCCTTCAAGTTTCTTGCATTTTTAATTTTTTTATTTGGTGAGGAAGACTGGCCTTGGGCTAACATCTGTTGTCAATCCTCCTCTTTTTGCTGAGGAAGATTGTCCCTGAGCTAACATCTGGCCCATCCTCCTCCATTTTGTATGCGGGATGCCACCACAGCACGGCTTGACGAGCAGTGTATGGGTCCACACACGAGATTTGCAACTGTGAATCCCAGTTGGCCCAAGTGGGGCACGAAACTTATCC
Organism: Ceratotherium simum simum; assembly: GCF_057802395.1. Lineage (NCBI taxonomy): Eukaryota > Metazoa > Chordata > Mammalia > Perissodactyla > Rhinocerotidae > Ceratotherium > Ceratotherium simum. The sequence continues at coordinate 26,325,724 of NC_141937.1, read as the reverse complement.
ACTACGCCACCTGGCCGGCCCAGGTTTCCTCCCCTGATAATAGTTTATTCAAATCCAACAACCTCTTCAGGATCCTCATCCACCACTTTGCAATAACTTAAGTTCACAGAATATTTCAAGTTTTATTAGGGACTTTCTAACTCATCACATCATTTGATCCTCATGAAAAACCACTGACGAAGGCTAGGCAGTTATTATCCTCATTTTGCAAGGTTCAAAGAATTAAGTAATGCACTGATTATCAAACTCCAATAGCAGCAGAGTTAGGGCCAGAAATGTGCTCCTGGCCTTCCAACCCAGGTCCCAGGTTCCCGCCTCTACATTGTGTTAACCTGACTGACTATCAACTTGAGTGATTACTGATCATGCTCTTCTTGAAAACTTTTCTGGTCAACACTGTGCACATTCTCCTTTAGGATCTTTATTTCTGCGCTGCTTCTCACTGCCTGTCTAAAGGACGTAGGTGCAGAGTCATGGCGTTCATCCTCACTTCTTCCTCTGGCACCCCTCCCACACTTACAGCAGAGTCTCAGGAGAACCTCCTTGAAGTTGTAGTTGAAGCTTTCTCTTCCACTTGATGAAACCAAAATTCAGAATCAGAGAATCTGACGTTGAAAGGAGCCTTATAAATTATTTAGTCCAACATCCTTATTTTTTTTTTTTTTTTTGAGGAAGATCAGCCCTGAGCTAACATCCATGCCAATCCTCCTCTTTTTTTGCTGAGGAAGACCGGCCCTGAGCTAACATCTATTGTCAATCCTCCTTCTTTTTTCCCCCCGTTTCTCCCCAAAGCCCCAGTAGATAGTTGTGTGTCATAGCTGCACATCCTTCTAGTTGCTGCATGTGGGACGTGGCCTCAGCATGGCCCGACAAGTGGTGCGTCGGTGCGCACCCGAATCCGAACCCAGGCCCCCAGTGGCAGAGCGCACACACTTAACCGCTAAGCCATGGGGCCGGCCTTCAACATCCTTATTTAATAGAAGAAAAACATAAAGTTCAAATCATACAAGTCAGTAGCAGAATCTGAATAAAAGCTTAAGACAAAATTTGCCTTTTTAGATGTATGAATCATAAAATAAATGCATATGTTTATACACAGTAAATATTAAGTAATTAAATTTAAGAGTAATTGTTGGACCTTACCTCATTTTTGCTGGAAAAAAAAAAGACGTCTATTTCTAAGACATTTTACTTACATGACAATATTAATATGAGTCCATTTATCAAAGTAGATTAAAAAAATTACAGAAAGGCAATAAAGTTAAAACATACCCAATTCTTTATATTCATGCATTCACTATCTATATTCCAGGTTTTAAAGTGAACTGGGAATCAAAATCACACCGGTGGTCCCTATGCTAATGCTTCCACCTCGGCTGAGGTCACGACCCCGTCTACACGGCAGAAACAGATACACCAGACTGCCTGCTGTAAAGGCAGAACAGCGCCTGGCACGGGGTGAGCATCCAGAACATGTCAGCTTCCACTGCTGCGGCAGTGACTACTTCTGAATATATTCCTATCATTATAAACACGGCTACACTAACGACTCAACCACACAGACGAGAACCCTGTCGGGGACAAGCACCTCACTCCACTCCCCACAGTCTGTTCTGCAGGTTCTGCTCCAGCGAGCGGGGCCACAACTCTCAGTGACCCAGGAACCCCTCTCCCGCCACTCCCAACCGAGAACCACTTTAACATCTCAACATCAGAGCCTGCAGGCTCTGAAAATTAAGAGCTCATTTTAAAAGGAAATTTCATACTCCAACACTTCTAAACTCTTAAGTTCATTTCCCCATGATATGGAAAATACATGAAAAATAAAACAGAATCTCATGTGAACCAAGTTTAAACCTAAACTCTTCCCCAAACTAGCTTCCCTCCTCAACTTCCCATTTTTAGCAGAAGTCGCGATTCTCTTTTTCATCTGAAAACTAAAATTACCTAAACTCTTCTCCAGCCTTTCTTCACCTTTCTCAACTTCTTCAAATCTCACCCATTTCATAATCAACATTCCTCAAAGCACGACCCCAAAGAGTCTCCTCACTGGACGTCAGTCAGTACAGTCTACAACCACTTCAGCAGTTCTAAAATCTAAAATGCTCCGAGAAGAAGTTTTTCATGAAACTTTACGTCAAAACTCATCTGGTAGTGGCAAAAATCTGCTCGGAACTGATCTGAAACTATTTATAGGCTTTATTTATTCCATGTTTCCCTGCAGAACTATTAGCGTTTAATTACTGAGTGATGCCTCAAACCTTGCTGGGTGTGTTATACAATATGCAATATATACACTATGTTACCTTTCTAAAATACAAAAAATTTTGAATTCCAAAACACAGCTGGCCTCAGGGTTTCAGATAAAGTACTGTGGACCTGTACAACATTATTCCAGGAATCCTAATTTAGGCACTCTGTTCTTAACTTCCTTCCTTTTTCCTTTACACCACTTCAGCCCCCATATTTACCACCAAGTCCTGTAAGAAGTTCTTCCCAAATACGTCTTGGAATTGCCAATTCTACTTCACCCCTACTGCTAGCACACTATCCCAATCACCCAACAAGTAACAGACCCATGGCTTGCTTCCCTGCCTCAAGGTCTTCCCACTTGACCTCCCAAGTACAGTACAGCAGGTTAAGAAATGCTCCTATATGACCACTTTAAATATTTCACTCGTTTGCACAAGAACTTAATAAACTGGAACAGATACATAATAATAGGGTAAGGATAATGATTGTGAGATTACAGATGAGTTTCTGTTACCTTTTAAACCTTAGTTTTTCCATAGTTGTGAGCTAAGAAGTCTTCCCTCTTTTTTTAAACTTAATGAAATTTAAAGTTTTTCTAAATTAACTTATATTTACTCTGTAATTAAAACAAAACAAACAAATGAAAAATTTACTAGGCTCTTCCCCTGCTTATCACTTCAACTAAATAAACCTCCTTGGTGTGGCTTTCAAGGCCTTCTCCAGTCTGGCTCCACTAGATCTGGTGTCATGAGTGCCTTTGGCAGTCTGGAAAAAGCTACAGATTCTTCTCAGAATGGTTTTAAATACATAAAATACAGTATATAGGATTACAAAGAAAGCCAATTTTACTGAAATATAGTTATTTTTTAAAAATACAAATGGTTTTAAATGCATGAAATAAAATACATGATTACAAAGAAAACCAATTATACTGAAACAGTTACTAGGTGTTTTTTTTTTTTTTTTTTTGAGGAAGATCAGCCCTGAGCTAACATCCATGCTAATCCTCCTCTTTTTGCTAAGGAAGACCGGCTCTGAGCTAATATCTATTGCCAATCCTCCTTCTTTTTTGTTCCCCAAAGCCCCAGTAGATAGTTGCATGTCACAGTTGCACATCCTTCTAGTTGCTGTATGTGGGATGTGGCCTCAGCATGGCCGGAGAAGCGGTGCGTTGGTGCGCGCCCGGGATCCAAACCTGGGCCGCCAGTAGTGGAGCGCGCGCCCTTAACCACTAAGCCACAGGGCCGGCCCAGTTACTAGGTGTTTTTAAAACCCATATTTGTAATATATTACAAATGCTTCTTTATTAACACTCAACACAATAAAACCTAGCAGAAGTCTAATAACAACCATAATTTTGAAGTAGTAATCTGCACAAGTGACATTCACAATTGTAAAGTAATATGAAAATATCAGTGCTTTTCCTATTAGTAATAAAGTCACAGGCACTGCTAATACTACTGTGGTTTACTGCTTAAAATCATAATAGAAGGAAACGCTAAATTTCAGTTAGAGGTTACTGTTACGGAAAATATAAAGACATGATTTTTTTCTCCTCTAAATTCCAGCCTCAGGCACCTGCAGGTCACGGAGCCTAGAATAAGACTTCTCCACTAAATCCACTCCTTTTACCCCCACTAGTCCCCACCTCTCAGGACTCCAGTCAGGCCTGTCTGGACATGTTCAACCCCACTTTATTGCTGACTACACCAGTGCCCTTGCTTAGAATGCCATTTCTCCATCCTGATGCTTATCAAAATCTTAACCACCTCTTCAAAACCAATTCAAGTTTCAAATCCTTTTTGAATCCCTTTTCTACTGGTTCAGCCTACAGGGATCTCTCGATTCCTAGAACCCCTACTGTACCTGTGGGTCAACACTTTATGACCCAACAAGTAATTATCCTTTTACAGATCCACTGCTGTGTCTCTTCATCTAAGGTACAAGATCCCTGGGACATGGGCTATATGCTTACATACAGGACAGTGCCTATACATAATACAGGTACACAGGACGTTTTCAACAAAGACACGACTTTCAATAAATCAAGTATTACAAGATCATTTGTTTGGCTACTTTAAGTACGAGAAAATACATCAAGAGAAAGCCAAAAATTCCACTAAGCAGCTAAAACAAACATTATAAATTAAGCTTAATAGTTCACTTCAATCCGAACATAGATACTCCTACTATATTAAAAAATCAGAAGCTTATTTTCTAGGCAGTAATGAATTCCCAGTAATGAATCAGGAAAGGAGTGCTAAAGTAGGCATAAAACAATGATTTCAAAAATATTTGCTAAGCACCTACTACATGCCAGGCACTATTCCAGATTCCATGGATTCAATGGTAAAAAACACATCTCACACAGGAATATACTGTTAGACCTTAGCCTAGAACCTGGGGCTCCTGACCCTCATTCTAAAGCTCTGAAACAAAAAGCTGTTTCTATCTTTCAAAAAAGATTAGGTATGGGGCAAGGGGAATGTTCCCTCTTTAAGAAGGTAGTAGATCATATAAAACATCATAAAGAAACAGATATGGAACTATTAAAAAAATATATAAAATCTACATAGTATATATATGGGTAATATATAAATCTCTATACATAAAATCTCTAAAGAAATAAATTTTGAGTTAAGTTTAAATTATCTTACGTAGAAAATTACCAAATGATACTAGATGAATGAGGTATTACTCTACTCATTGACTGATTAATATTTTAATCACAAACATTTCATAAAGCTTTGTTTTTCTTCAAAAAGCGCTGCCAGGGCCGGCCCGGTGCTGTGGTGGTGAAGTTCACATGCTCCGTCCGCTTTGGCGGCCTGGGGTTCGCAGGTTCAGATCCCAGGCGCGTCTTATGCACCGCTGGTCAAGCCAAGCTGTGGCAGGCATCACACATACTAAGTGGAGGAAGATGGGCACGAATGTTAGCCCAGGGCCAATGCTGCTCAACAAAAAGAGGATTGGCAACAGATGTCAGCTCAGGGCTAATCTTCCTCACCAAAAAAAAAAAAAAAAAAAAAGCACTGCCAAGTTACTTCATTTATTTCATATAAAATATAAAAACTTATCTACCAATATCCCAGAGGTGGGGTGGTAGTAGTGATGGTGGTAAACGTTATTCTAAGTAACCTTTCCCATTGGAGGGAAGGTTCCAAAAGAGGAGGATTATGGGACCGTGAGTAGGAAACATGGAATCGCTCTCCACACATTTCAAACTCCACTGTTGATGATGAACAAAAAGAAATTACTTTTCCTAAAGTTCTTAGACTAACAGCAATGGAATTCAGAGTGAGTGAGTGAGGGGCAAGAGTGGAATGGGTAGGACTGGAACAAGTAAACTAACAGCCTGACAATGCCATGCTAGCAACCTAAAGTCATCTTGTCCAAAACTCAACTCACTGCCTCCTACCCCATAAGGTATCTCTATGTTGATTATTAACAACAGAGCAGGATTCTGAAGCTAGCAATCTCAGGGTCGTCTTCTTTTCCTTGCCATATACAATCAATGGCAAAGTTCCACTGATTACTCCCACAAATATTTCTTGCATTCATCCTCTTCTCTATTTCCATAATGTCCTTGTTCACATATCTGTTACCTGGACACAAAAATCTCTTACCTGACGGCTTATTCCACTCTTAGGCCCTTCTAAGCTATATTTCACAGTGGTAACAAACTTTCTAGCTCCTAAAACATAGCTGGATCAAGTCACTTTCCTCCCCAAGAGAGGTAAGAGATTTTGTAGAATTATGCTGCACTGAGTTTCAGTAGAAGGTGGTGACAATAACCTAGAGAATGGAAAAAAGGCTAGGCAGGAAGAGAGGAGACTTGAAGACCGAGAACTAACAAGAAAGGAGTCAGAAAAGTTAGATAAAATGCAAGAAAGAATGAGATCAAGAAAGCCAAATGAAAAGAGGTATAACAGTAACTATTATAAAGTTTTAAGTTAATTATTTTTATAATAATTATATAACAGTTTTCTAAGAATAACTAACATTTATTAAGCATTTATTATGTGGTAGGCACTGGGCCAAATGATTTATAATGCATTCACTCATTTAATGCTCCCAATAATTATGTGAGGTAGGTACCTCTATTATTAGACTCAGTTTACTACGCACTGTTCTCTCCCAGAGAAAATAAGGATTATTTTATAGAGCCCCCTGCCCCTTATTCCCCATGATGTCTAAAGCAGAGCTTTAACAATTTACATTCTTATTGTGTTACTGTCAGTAATACCAGAGAAAGCCATTCTTCCTACAAACTTTATTAATTTTTCAGGGACTCACATGATATATACATGTATATACAGATATATACATACACATACAAACACACTATGAGGGCCGGCCCTGTGGCTTAGCGGTTAAGTGCACGCGCTCCGCTATTGGTGGCCCGGGGTTCGGATCCCAGGCGCGCACGGGGTTCGGATCCCAGGCGCGCACCGACGCACGGCTTGTCCGGCCATGCTGAGGCCACGTCCCACATACAGCAACTAGAAGGATGTGCAGCTATGACATACAATTATCTACTGGGGCTTTGGGGGAAAAATAAATAAATAAAATTATTAAAAAACAAAACAAACAAAAAACCACACTATGAATCTGGAAATAAAATATTATGGCTTTCAAAAATAATTATTCTCCTGGTGCTTAAATCTGCTTTGGAATAGTAAAGGCTCGGTACTTTTGTCTTCTAAAGCTCAAAGGGGAAATGGTATATGAAAATGCTTTTTACAGTATAATTATTGAAAAGGAACCTGGCCTATACCTCTACCATCTACCTGAAAATGGGGAGAAGGAGTAGGTAGAAGACAGATAGATGGGCATTACTTTCTTTTAAAATGTGCACAGGAAAATTCCTATGAGACATGATGCTATGGACTAAACTCTAAGCCCAGCATACCACTTGCAACGTGTGTTCCATTCGATACAAGAAGTCTGAGCCAAAGTTTAGATGATTTCGCATAAATCCATTACCACTAGGAAAAAAAAAGAACAAATAACAGAAGGCAAAGCGTGTGCCTCACTGACCCTGGGTTAGTAATGTTGCTATGAATGGGAGCATTCTGCAGGAGTGGACTGTTTGTTTGAAAGCATCAAGGTACTACTTGGAAAAAACATTCGACCGTAACCCATACTCTGGAATCTCAAAAACTCATTTACTTTCAAAAGCAAGTAAGTCTACTAGTTTTAAACTTGAGTAGTGTGTGTGTGTGTGTGTGTTCACTCATTCATTCACAAATATTTACAGAGAGCTTAAGTGCCAGGGCATTGTACTAATATTGTAAAAATTTACATTTAGTGGGAGAAACTGAAAAGTAAACAGAATATTAGAACTCAATATGGTAAATCCTCCAATAGGGGAAATAAAACAAAGTGTTAGAGATATATAAATTATCAATAAGAAAAGGTCATTAATCAGTTACAACAGAAAAGACCATAGCATTTAAAAAATATTTTCCAGAATACCTTAATACAAAGTAAACATATCTGAATGGAACTCAGAAGATCTGTCTTTTCAACATTCTGTAAACTTAGGCTTATCCTCTCTCTTAACCAATGTATTTCTGGCTGTAAGTCAGAAATCTAAGTCTCTCCCTGCTAGCTATTTTGCATTCCTGTTTTTAATTTTTATTTTTGATCTGTCTTTCTGGCTGTCCTGTCTGTTTTAGCTACAAGAGAAATGGTGCCACAGAAAGCCATTCAGAATAATAGTTTCAAACCCTTTTCACAATACGCATAGAGCTACTTCATTTCAGGAAGACTTAGGACAAAGCTCTGAAAATTACTAAGACAAATGTGTCTACACTACTATTATAGCCATCTACCTATCAAATATGTATGGTTAAATATGTATTATAGTAAATACATATCCCCCAAAGTGTCTCCCAATCACATAATTTCTGGTGCACTTAATGTCAGATACACAACAGACTGTCGATAAACAGAACCAATCTAATTTTCATAAAGTTCTTCACGTGCTAGGAGAATCTGACTTTTTGCTAATAAACTTTAAATAATAGTACAGTAAAAACCAAAAAGGTTAAAGATATAGTTTTTAATAAATATCACTATAATCTCTCTTATATCAACTCAACTGATGACTCTCAAATTTCAATTTCTAGCCTGAATCTCCTGCCTGAATTTCATTTCGTATATCAAATAGCCTGCTTGGTATCTCCAGTTATATGTCTAATAGGCCTTTCAAAGTTAACACATCCAAAAACAAACTCTTAATTGCCCAGTCCAAACTTGCTGCTTTACCACCTTCCTCAACTCAGTCAACAGCAACTCCCTACTTCCAATTGTGTGGGGCAAAAATCTTAGAGTCATCCTTGACTTCTCTTCTATGCTTCAGATACAATTCATCAGCTATTCCCGCCCCCACAGGGTTTGAAACACATCCAAAATCTGACCTCTTCTCACCCTTTTCCTGTTACCACCCGGTCAGAGCCACTACCATCTCTCGTTTGGATTACCGCAGTCATTTCTAACATGTTTCCCTGCTTACATCTGTGCCTCACTCCCGTAGTTTATTCCACACAGAGCAGCCAGAGCGCATCTTTAAAAAGGAAAGTTACCCTCAGCTAACAGGTTAAAAAAGAAAAGCCATCAATCCTACCAACCATTGTAGAAAAAGCAGCTGACAAAATTCAATACCCAGTCCTGATGAACACTCTTAAACTAGGAATAGAAAGGCAACTTTCTCTACCCGATACACAGCATCTACAAGGAACCTACAGCTAACATACACTTAACAGTGAAAGACTGAACGCTTTCCCCTAAGATTAGGAAAAGACAAGGTTCTCTGATCTCACTACTCCTATTAAACATAGTACTGGAAATAGTAGCCAGAGCAGTAAGGCAAGAAAAGGAAATAAAAGGCACACAGATTGGAAAGGAAAAAATAAAACTGTCTGTATTCACAGGCACATTAGAAAACCCCTGGAATCTATGAAAAAACTCCTAGAATTGACTAGTTTAGCAAGGTCTCAGGACACAGGGTCAACTCACAGAAACCAATTACATTGCTATAAACTAGCAACAAACACCTGGAAACCAAAATCAAAAACACAGTGTCACTTACAACTGCTCAAAAAAAATGTATCTAGGTATAAATCTAACAAAACATGTACAGGATTTGTGTGTTGGAAACTACAAAATGCTGATGAAAGAAACCAAAGACAACCCAAATGTAAGGAGAGATATACAGTGTTCATGGATGGAAAGACTCAACAAAATAAAGTTGTCAATTTTCCCCAAATTGATCTATGTGTTTAATGCAGTTTCTACCAAAATCCTAGCAGGATTTCTTGTAGATTCCAAATTTTACATGGAAAGAAACTGGAATAGCTAAAACACTTCTGTAAAAGGAGAAAAAGTGGAGAAATTTCACTACCTGACTTTAAGACTTACTATATAGCTACAGTAATCAAGACAGTGTAGTACTGGTAGAGGGACAGACACAAAGATCAATGGAACAGAAGAGAAAACCCAGAAATAGACCCTCACAAGTATAGCCAACTGATTTTTGACAAAGGTACAAAAGCAATTCAAGGGAGGAAGGATAATTTTTTCAACAAACGAGGTGCTAACAACTGGACATCCATAGACAAAAAATGAACCTCAATCTAAACTTCACACTTTTACACAAAGATTAAGTTAAAACGGATCATGCAAGATGTAAAGCTTTTAGAAAACTTTTTGGAGAAAATCTTTGAGACCTAAGGTTAAGCAAGGAGTTCTTAGACTTGAGAACAAAGGCACAATCCATAAAAGAAAAAAATGAATAAATCAGACTTCATCAAAATTAAAATTAAAATTTTCTGCTCTGCAAAAGCCCCTGTTAAGAGTATGAAAAGATAAGCTGCAGACCAGGAGAAAATATGTGCAAAACACATACTCAACACAGGACTTGTATCCAGAATAAAGAACTCACTAAACTCAACAAGAAAACAAACAATCCCATTAGAATATGAGCAAAAGACTTGAACAGACACTTCACTACAGAGAATACATAGACAGCAAAGAAGCACATGAAAGTATGTCCAACATCATTAGCCATTAGGGAAATACAAATTAATGCTACAATGAGCCGTCCCTACATACTTATATTAGAAGGGCTGAAATAAAAAATACTGACAATACCAAATGCCGGCTAGGATGCAGAGAAACGGGACCTCTCATACATTGCCAGTGGGAATGTAAAATGATGCAGCCACTCTTACAAGTGGCAGTTTTTTATCAAGTTAAACATACATTTATCATACAACTCAGCAATTGCACTCTTGGGGATTTATCCTAGAGATGAAAACGTATTTTCATATAAAAACCTGTACAAAACTGTTCATGACAGTTTTAGTTGTGTAGCCCCAAACTGGGAACCCAGAAGTTCTTCAATCAGTCAACAGTTAAACAAATCGTGGTACATCCATACAACAGTATACCTCTTAGCATTAAAATGGAATGAACTATTGATACGTGCAACAACTTGGATGGATCTCAAGGGCATAATGCTGAGAGAAAAAAGCCAATCTCAAAATATTAATAATAAAATGCATGATTCCACTTACATAACACCCTCTAAGTGATAAAATTATAGTGATAGAGAACAGACCAGTGGTTGCCAGGGGTCAAGGCTGGGGAAAAGGTATGACTATAGAGGGCTAACACAAAGGAGTTTCTTTGTGGTAACGAAACAGTTCTGGTTTTATATCCTCACACGAATCTATAGACATGATAAATTATATAGAACTATACACAGACAGCCACCAACATATAAATCATGTTCTAAGAAAAAAAAAGGCAAATAGATCATGTCTTAAAGCCCCTCAGTGGCTTCCTATCTCATCCTGAATAAAATCCAAAGTCCTTACTACCATCTAAAGATGCTACCTGAAAAGCACATACACACTCAGATCTCACCTACCCTTCTCCCTCTCTCTCAATCTAACTACACTGGCCTTCTTGCTCTTGGAAGATGGCAAGCATGCTCCCACCTAAGGGCCTCTGCATTTGCTATTGCCTCTATTTGGAAAGCTCCTCCCCTTTATCATTTCATTCAGACACCTGCTCAAATGTCATCTAATCAGAGAAGTCTTCCCTGTCTTCCCACATATAAAGTGATGGCTTCTTCCTCTTTCTCTGCATAGGAACCTTAAAACCAACAAACAGAACTCAAATGTCTTCCTTACCTGTTACTGCCCCTGGTATGTTCTTGCACCGGGGAATGGCAGGCATACAGGATGCACCAGGTGCTCATGCCAGGACATGTGTGATCCTTACCTTGCTTTACCTCACACTCAGTATTCTCTTCTCAAATTCATCACCTACTCTTCTCCTTAAAAACAGCCTTAACTCAGGTCCTTATCAACTCCCAGGTTATAAGGCCTGCCTCTCCCTCCCAAGCCTGACTCTTAATCTAGATTTCTGTAAACTGTAGAGGGATCTTTCTAGAATGTTAATTTAAGCACTTGTCTTCCATCATTTACAGTCAAATCTACTTTACAGAGCATACAAGTATCTTCATGCTCTGTCTTGTAATTTTCCACTTCACTTCCTATTAACCCACCGCTAGTGCCTAATGCACTGTGGAACTACTCATAGTTACTGAATACATGTGGACTTTCCTACCACCATCCTTTACACATGTTGTTCTCTCTGACGGAAATGAGCTCTTCTCCCAACTTGGACTTCTCTTTCTTGTCTATCTGACACACACTCAGATTAAGCGTCACCTTTCCTATGAAGATTTCCCTGTCATATCCCTCCCTCTCTCACTGAGTCAGACACACTCTCCTGTAAATTCCTCAAGTGCTTTATGTTTAACCCTATCACTGCATTTACTACACAACAGTTTGTACACATGTCTCTTGAGGGCAAGAACTGTATCTTACTCATCTTTCCGTCCCCATCCCCTAGCAAAGTACCTGGCACACAGCGGGAACTCAAAACTAACTCAAAACTATTGGATAAGTGACTTAGACTGACTAATAAAGAATGTAGGGATGATACACAGTGGAAGAATGAGTTAGGTCAGATTTCCTGGGTTAGCCAGCTATTCTGCACAGGTGTGTCATAGGAGGAATATGAAACAAACTCTACGGAGTTTCCTTCCATTCTTCTGATCACGTGATATCCTATAAGAGTTGAAGTACTGAGCCTGAAGCTTGGTCTGGCTGACATCACCAGTTCAACTTTCCCAGGAACCAGTTACCGTCCCCCAAAGAGACCTTCTTGTTCTACTCGCAGAGCTACAGCAACGGCTCTCAGCAGTCATCCTGCAAATCCAAGCCACTGTTCATAAGGGGAAAATCTCATGAAGAGAATCAGGATGTCTCACTCAGGCCAACCTCAGCTAGAAAAATCACAAAAAAGGAAGAAAAAAAAAAAAAGAACAAAAAAGTAAGCCGAACCAATATGTATCAATACATTTTTAGATGTAAAAAAGTAGAATTGTCAATGCGGAAACAAGAATTTTTTCTGAAATCTCCATTTCCACAAGCTTATTTTTCCATTTCCTTAGAAAATCATCATAAAGTGGCAAACGGTCCTTAGTCAAGTCCACTTTAGGTGCATGCTAGTCACAAGGTAAACAGTAAGTTACTCTCCATGCAAATACACAGTACCTATATTTCCACCACCTTCTGTCTGACAATGATCCCTTAGATATCTCCTTGAGTACTTTTTCTCTTCAATTCTCGCAACTACTTAACTGTGATGCCTGTACACACCCGCTGAAGCTCCAAAGAGAAGGCGCCCTGTTTATCATGTCACCAATTGCCTTTTAAAAATTAACCAAGCAACTATACCACAATTTGTGCTCACTGGGTTAAAATGCAACACACACTCTGTTCTGACTTCTTTTTAAAAAGCAAGTTTTCTTGCCTATATTGCTATCTTCTCTATAAACTATTTTCTGGCGATGACTTAGCACCAATAAAAATCTATGATTGGGAAATGCTAGTATAAAAAGGAAAGCATAAAAGACAGAAAGGTCCATAGAATGTCAAGAAGATGGAATCAGTTATATACCTTTATCCCACAGATTTGAACATTATGAATTTTTAAAGGGAGGTTTAATTTAAATTTTCATGCAATTGATTATTGGTTTATTTGCTGCATGTAAGACAAACTCTGTTGCAAACAACAAAAAAGCAAAATTAATTTGCTGACTTTATTATTACCGGCATTAAGTGATGCACCTGAAAGGATCCGAAAATGTTAGGTTTTCAAAATAATCGTATTTGATGAAAACAAAAATGAAACTTTTGTGTATATATATACACATAATCTTTCACACTACATGTTGTCTTTGCTGACAGCAAAACTATTCAGCTATAAAAACAGACTGAAAAGACCAACATGTACCTCACAATTCTTTCCGCAATAATAATACGTCATTTATCTGATGATTAATGGCTGACGCTCCAGCACTACTTCTGCTTCTGGCTTTCCTCTCCAGACCGCGCAAAACTGCACGTGTGTAAGACTAAAGACTGTTCACTACCTCTAGCACCAGATTTCATCTATACACTAAAAGCTGTTCTAAACATACTTATAGAAATGCAGGGTGATGTTTTTTTATAGTTTTAACAGTAACTACAGCAACTATATTTATATTTCAGGAATAAGTTATTTGTACTGTAGTACCAGGAAGAGCTCTGAAGTTTACTGAGTGATTGACAAATAGTATTATGTTAAAATATTATTTATACAAACAGCATTTAATACTAATTAGTAGAGCAAAATATTCTACAACAATCACACCAGTTCACTCAATGGATTAAGATAAAAAACTTTTAGGAAAAAAAATCAAAGCAAAAAATCACAGTTAACTCAGTAATAAACATCAGGAAATTTAACACTATATTCCTTCTGAATGTAAAATACGGACATAGAAAAGGATATTATCGAAATAATGAAAATACATTAACTAGCAATTTAAAACAGAGAAAATACAAAGATCGTTTTACACAGATAAAGAGGCACAAGTTTTCCAGTATTGTATTTAACCTCATACTTGAGGTGTTTTCAAAATCTGATCCATGCCAATTTTCTAATGCTTTTCATACAAAAGAACTATATTACGGGTTGTGGACTACTTTCAAATTGAAAATGTGAGCTTTTTCATAGGAACAGGTAAGAAAAAATACAAAGAATTAATAATTTTCACATTTATTTTGTGATTAAAAAAGTAAGGATGATGCTTTGTTTTCATCCTTGGTCTAAATAGTTACAGTAAATTAAACAGTATAGAAATTATTTCCTTTTCATCCTATTTGTTGAGGTAAAATGAAGTCAACAGGTACCCTGAAGGAAAAACCTAACAAAGCAAAATTCCAAATGTAAAGTTACTTCCCATTATTTAAGCTACATGTCTAATGTAACCAGAACAAGAACTTGCCTTTCTCTATTTGAAAGAGTCATACTTTTAAAAATTAAACTTTACTAAATAGAAGGTGCTGAAAATGAAGCGAATATAAGAAAGTTACAGGGAAGAAAAGCTGCCTTGAAAAGCACAGGATATCATAGGATATATTTTACATTTCGACTACTACTTACTGATGCCCACTAAGTTCCAGGTAGGTACTGTGTTAGGTAACATAAATACAGATCATGTAGTTAAAACTACCATGCAGAGCAGGGATTAGTATACGTACACATTTTTCTAAAGAAAAGTTCTAAGCTCAAAGAGTTGGAGGGATCAGCAAGCCCACACAGCTACAGCTGGCAACAGAACTTGATTTGAACTTGGGCGCACCTGACTTTAAAGCCCAGCTCTCGTCTTTTTACACCTCACTGGCTCCCAATACGGTAAAATTAGGATATTTAGTTAAAGGGGTAGAGGCTGACAAGTTAACAGAGACCAACTCAAAATCAAAAGTAATATTTTCTTCAGTTGCTGAGAGAATTAAAACTAGGTAAACTCCCTTCTACTCCTGTCTCCCCAGTTCACATCGCAATTATTTTGTTGATTTCTCTGACTAAACAAAACTTGCCTGGTGAGAACCACATTCTGCAAGGTCAAGCTGCTGACTTCAGGACTCTGTTTGTCTTGGCAGTATTTTCTCTCATTGACAGGGAATGGAAAATCATTGCACTGGACTGCCATTGGCTCTATACTGATGAAACAAGCAGGATCTGTGGCCTGCCTGGCTGGCAAACTGACAGGAAGCAACCTTGTGATGTGCTCAATTCTGCTAACACTAAAAAGGTTAACATTAAGATATCAAAGGTCAAAAGAAATTTTCGTTAATACAAACGTTAGAGTAAAATTTTAAGCTAAAACTCAAAATAAGAGTATTATTTAATAATTTAGATCAAAGTATAGTTAATAAACCAAGGAATAAGTAGAATTTACTAATCAAAAATTACTATTACACCCTCCACTCCTTTTTTTTCCTGCAAAAATTCACTGTCATTTTCCCAGAACCTGTCTTCTGCACCAGCCAAAAAGGCAAGTTAAATGGTCAGAATTATCCCAGGAACTTTCAAGCGTCTGACGGCAGCACTAATCTCTGTAACACACCTAGGAATGTGGCACTGCTTCTGCCTTACTGATTTAGCAAGGCTGGGCAAGGGCTGGTTGCAGCGATCACACACTGTAGTGGATTCATTCTCTTGACTAATTCTATTGACAACAATCAACACTCATATATTTCCACCCAAATCGCTGTTAAATTCTACAGGTCTTTACTCTGGCTTCTCCTCTGTCTCTCTCTCTGCAGGACCTTTCCATCCTCCACTTTATTATTTGGCTTCTGTGACTTGTGCTAGGACTGTTTTTGTTTTTCTTCTTAAGTGAAACAAGAATGCCATTTTCTTTAACAAGGCAATTAAAATACTACAAATTCTTATAATGCCCTCCTCTATGTTATACCTGTTTGTGGATAAAGCAGACTTGCTTTCTGAAGCTACACTCTGCAGTAGTATCTCTTCCCAGTGGTAGGCTGTTACAGTTCAAAATAAGCAAGCAAACAAAACACCCATGAGAGTATCAAAATATTCAACTGCATGTATTTCTGTCTCATTTCTAAAATAGTATTGTGTCACACCAAATTTCAATATAAAGCAATTTGTTCCTATACATCTTTGTGGCAAATTTTTTAAAAAGTCAAGAAATATTTTGTGTAAATGACTAAAGGTCTTAGAACTTGAGGGAAGTCTTAAGTGGTAGAAAAGCTACAATTATTATTCATTAGGTAGAGGAGAACTTGCCACAGAACAGGAATGAGCTGCCCAGTGCTAAGACGTAAACATTTGAAAAATGGTTACTGTTAAAAGGGGGGGGGGGATGTTTCCCCTTTTCTGTGAAAACACCAGTATTCCTTCCCCACATCATAGGAATGTAAGAAAGTGACTGAGCCATTTAATTCATAATGCCAGTATAAATCTAGTTTCTCTGAAACTGCCTTAAAGAGATAAAATAAACCTGTCTTTTAAAGTTAGCTTATAATTATGCGTGGATTATTTCTTCTATTCTGCTTTTTAAAACTGCTACACACTTTTTCACTTTAATGTCAACAACTTCATAGGAATAGGTTAATGAACACTAATCTAGCTGCAAATAATTGATTTCTTTCAATTTCTAGGATATTTTTCAAATTTTTGGCTGTATTAGAAAAAATGGCATTCAGAAGACTTTGCGTGACATCTTAGTCCATGCTTAAAACTAGAGATTCAAAGAGTTTTAAATCCAGTGTAGCCACTTCTCAAATTCAGAAGGTGCTTACTATCAAAAAGAGTTGTGATACACAGAAAAATTATCACTAAGAACGATTCAACATTTAACACAGTACTATTGCTTGAGCTCCTAGGTACAGGCCAACCACTGAAAATACGGTGAAGTCAAGACTGAAAGGAAAATAAGACATGGTCTCTCCTTGAGAATCCCAGTTTAGTGATCGCCCAGCCTAAAAATGAAAAACAAATATTGCAATTTGATTGGCTATTCCACTCTTCCCTAAGAAAACTCATCCACAATTTTATCTTCATAAAAGTGTTCTTTACTACTTCGTAAATTCTTTGGATTACCTCTCTTCACACAACAAAGGAGTAATAAATAATGATGAAAGCGAACATTTACTGAATACTTACAATATGCCAGGCACTGTACGAAGTGTTTTACAAGTATTTTCACGCATTAGAATCTTACACAATATTTGTATCTCCTTGTCAAAATGCGGGATCCAACTCATCAACCTATATGCCAAGATACGGCACCATGTTCCTTCACTAGAAAAGACTGCAGGTTTACTCCTGATCCACAGCGACCAGACAACACATACAAACTCCTCAGAAAGTACAAGGGACTGTAAGTTACAGCTGGTGTTAGCTGCCGTTAGGCTATCAGACAAGCTTGCTTTAGTTGTTAAAATGAAACGTATATCAAACAATGCCCCACACAGCACTATGAGAGCTTCCTGGGTCACCAGCTTCAACCATGTTTTATAGAACTCCAGATAAGCAACAAAAAAGTTGCCATTTACTGAGCCCCTTCTATGTATCAGATAATTTACACAAAATGTATAATTTATCATCACAACAATCTTATAGATATTATACTCATTTTGTAGAGAAGAAAACAAGCTCAGAGAGACTAAGAAATTGTAATTGGCCCCAAATAACAAAGCTAATGAGTGGCAAAACCAGGATTCAAACAAGGATAGCAGATGCCAAATTTTCTGTTGAGCTACAATGCAGCTTTCTGAAGTACTAACAATAGGAAATTGCTATTAATTGAAACTCTGTAACTCTGAAGTACAACCATAATTGCGTTCCCAAGTTATGATGTGTATGCTTAACCAAAGAAAAAATTTATGTATGGGAAGTTGTTTTTGAAATCACAAATAACATCCATTATGCAGCTGTTAAATGAGCAAATATGCCACGTCCATTCCCC
Organism: Ceratotherium simum simum; assembly: GCF_057802395.1. Taxonomy (NCBI): domain Eukaryota; kingdom Metazoa; phylum Chordata; class Mammalia; order Perissodactyla; family Rhinocerotidae; genus Ceratotherium; species Ceratotherium simum. The sequence continues at coordinate 26,307,558 of NC_141937.1, read as the reverse complement.
AATCCCCCTTTCTGTTTTACTTTTCTCCACAGCACTTTTTCTCCCACACACACTACATTTTACTCACTTATTATGTCTTCCACTACTAAAGTGTAAACTTAGTATGAGCACAGAAATCCTGTCTGTTATTCACTGCTGCTGTCTCCAGCATCCTGTAGGCCCCTGGCACAGAGTAAATGCTCAATAAATATGTGTGAAACGAATGAAAGATTGGCACCCAGCAGGCATTCAGTAAATGCTGGTTTCTTTCTCTTTCCTTTACTATGCAGAAAACACTAAAAATGCTAACATTAACACATTAAAGGTCAAAAGAAATTTACCACTCCCTTGATGCCAAATTTTGAACTGGAATAGATGATTAGAAATGCAACAGAATTAAGTTTTACATTAAAAATGCTGAGCCAAGTCAAAAAGACATTCAGCGAAGCCTCATTTATCAAGCATCATCAGGAGAGAAGGGGGTCTACATAAACTATATTTCAAATGAATGCACTTTTAAGTGCCAAAACTTTAATCCATTTTCTTAGAGATCTCTTATTGATATTAATACCCACGATTTTACTTTGTGGTAATTCTGACTTGGATCTCCTTCTGAAACATCAACTTGTCAGCTGACACTTCTTACTGTGCTTTTAACAGTAGCTCATTCCTTTCCTGAGGATTAAGAAATTAGAAACTAAGCATATTCTGTACAATGAGTCAATGAAAATCAAAGTGAAAAGTCTAAGTGAAATGTGTAACTATTGCTAGAAGGCTAGTACTAAGTACTACTTAGTACTAAACACTGTGCTTTGAGGGATGGAATACTTAGAAAACGGAGAAAAAGACGGTCATTCTTAATCTTCTGACTCTATCAAGATCACAGTTAAGTTTAGTGGTTAACTACAGAGAATGTAAAAAGTACAGAACTGGCTACCCCTAAGAGTACTTACTCAAGTTTTTTTTAGCTTTCTGATTAAGCACAGTCCTTGATTATTTAGGACCAGAATTATACAAAAATGAAATGTTAAAATTTTATAAGTATTTTGGAAATATGAGCCAGAGGTAAATAAATATGAACATACATATATTTAAATTTCATACAATTTCAATGTCTCGAAATCCTTACCATTTCAATACAGAGGACTTAAAATAAGACGATATATGTAGATTGTCAGAGTCTATCAAAAGACTCAGAGCAGTCTCCTTAGCCCAGTTCAGCATGATCACTTTCCTATGCTTGGCAGCCAGCAATACCCACATCTCCAGATTCATAGCTGCCTAAAACCATTCATCTAATCCTCTACCAGCACCTTATCCCCTCTCTTCTCCTCCTTATTCCTGTTTTGCCCCATTCTTCCCATTTGCCTCTGTTATTACCTCATAATCCTTCTATTATAAAGTCTTAATTTTAGATGGATCAAATAAAGATGCCATAAGTGAAACAAAGGAAAAGGGCCACTACTGTTCTCCTCTGGGTCATGGGAGCCTGGCCAGGTAGAGAGAGAATGGAATTGAAGCCTTTCTGAATTACAGTTTAATTTACAAACTTTATATATTGTAAAGACTATCAGGAACTTTTTTCCAAAACATCTATAACAAGGCAAAAATTCCCTTTTAAAGTATGCTGATCATTAAAAAATAAACTCTTGGTCTTGATCAGTTTATATAACTAAAAAAAAAATGCTGTTTTAGAAAATTCCGACGTTCCTCAAGGACGTTTTTGGCATGCAACTCAGAGTTTCATGTAAATGGTCTACATTACACCTATTTTTCAAAATGCAGTATGTTCATAGACACATACGTACATTTCATCCTAAACAGTATTTTGATAAAAGAATTTTCCTTACAAGGGAAACTACAGAAGTAGAATAAACTTTTATTTCTATCAAGACACAAGACTAATCACATCAAGACATTTACCCAAGTGTAATGTGTTACTAATACTAAAGGAGCAATACTCAATAATGACATAATTGGGGATCTGGGTAGTGTCTAACTCTGCAGAGTTTAAAAACCTCATTTCATTACATGTAATAACTGGAAGCAAGTCTTAAACAAGCTGAAGGTAAGCGCTTCTTTCCACTAAAGAGAGGACCAAATATAGGTGCTATTTCAATCAAATGGGATTGATTTAAGTTAAAATCTATTTTTCAGGAAATCTGTATCAGATGAGACTCTGATCATTTACCCACTTCTTACCGAGTTACAAAAGCACAGGCTCTACTTATGTGACAGTTCACTACAGAGGGCTGAATGGCTGCATTTCATCAGTGTCCTTTGAGAATACTTTTAAACTCAGGAAAAGTTACTCCACACACCCAAGAGAAAGATGAAATAATGAAGTATAGTCAGTGGATGACTTACTCATCTAATTAACACATTCAAGTTTCAGTTGATCCTTTAAAGATTTAAATCTTAAGCACCCCCTATTAGAAACTCATTCGATTTAAGGGGAAAAAAAACCCCCACAGAAGTTCTGAATCACTGGAATTTTTGCTCTATTTCCTGCTAACACACAGATAGCAGAATCATTCAATATACTGGTTCCATACACGGTTTTTAAAAGCTATAGGATCCCTTCTAAACTAATTTGGCCCTAATTTAACTTGTAGCTCATTTATCTGACAATTCCTCCCATTGTTTCTAATTTAAGCACTCAGCCAAAGCATACAATAAGATGAAAAACATGTCTTCTTTTATTACAAAATGCAATGGTTTCAAAATCCGGAGTTTCAAACTGTCATGGTTTAAAATCAATCACGATTTCACTGTCACAAAGAACTTAAAGGTATTTTTAAAAATACTCTGCTACTGTACGAAGAGTGTGGTAAGCAGTAGTACTGTAAAAACTGAAAGCAAAAACTGTATTCCATGCCCACCAAAAGTCCAGGCCAAATCTGAAATTGCATAATGAGCAACATACCCTTTTGAGTGAGCTGAAACACAAACTAATTCCTTTTATAAAATGTGAATTAACCGGACCCTAAAATTTGACACTTTACAAACTTACCTAAATCAGACAAAATGGATGCAAAATTATACTGCTTCCTTATTGCCTCGAATATGACTTTAGTATTCAAGAACTTTCCAATGAATAAAGGCACTGAAAACAGCCTCGCAATGGGGACTTTGATCTCAGGAACTACTGAGAAACCCTTGCGAAGCTGCAAATTCCCTCCGCTCTCCTGGAAACCCCTCTTATCAGAAGCATTTGAAGAATTTCTCCACGACAATTAAGCTGACTTGAAGAATGGAAACCTAACATCTTAAATATACTATATATGGAAGGAAACACGGCCAAACACATAAATACAAACCCACACGGTCTCTGACACTTTGGTATACCACTCTGCCCCAGCAACCCCACAGCATCACCAGCAGAAAGATACACCTGTCACCTGTTCGGCCCGACCCGGACCCTTTCCAGCCTCCCTGCCCCAATCACGATCTTCCAGTTGGAGGCTGATCGGACCAGAAAACCAGAGTGAGCCTGTGAAATCTAGGGGGCCACAAATCCACAGCGGGGCTTGCTCCCCACTTCCAGGAGGCTGCAGAACACCAGCCCTCGAAAGGGAAGGGCGATCTCCCCCCGACCCCCACATAGCTCGCTCGGTCTCGCCTCCCAACACCCTCGCCCCTAAGTCATCCTGATCCGACCACGGCTCCCCAAAAGGAGTTCGCCCTCCCCCCACCCCACCCCCAGCGCACACATGCCAGAGGGGCGGGCCGGGGGCGTCGGTGCAGGCAGGGGCCCTCCCACCCCCGGGCACCCTCCCCCGCCGGGGCTCCCCCCCCCCACGCTCCCCGGAGCCCAGGCCCGGCCCGGGGCTCCCCACCCCCACCCGGCCGGAGGACTGGGGGGCCTCCCCGGCCGCCTCGCCGCTGGGGGAGGAAGGAGGCGGAGGGAGGACGAGAGGAAGGAGCGGACGCCGCGAGGGCCTCGCTAGGGCCGAGCCCCTCCAGACGGGGGGTGCGGGGCGCGCCGGGACGGGGAGCCCGCCGCGGCCCGCGGCGCTGTCCGCTTACCCTTCGCCGCCGCCGCTGCCCCCTCCTCCTCGGCCGCCGCCGCCGCCTCTCCCTCTAGGGCAGCCGTCTCCGCCGCCGCCGCCGCCACCACCACGCCCGCCGCCAGCGCCGCCGCCGCCTCCGATTCCAGCCGGCAGGGGGGACGCCGCAGCCCGCCCGCCCGCCCCGCGCGGCCCGCGCTCGCCGCCGCCGCCTCCCTCCGGCCGCGCCGCCGCCGCTCGTGGCTGAGGGGGTCGGGCCGGGGCGCCCGCCGGCGGCCGCTGAGACCCGAAACGCGGGCGGGGTGGCGTCGCCGCTGCCCGCTGCCCGCCGCCCGGCCGCGCTCGCTCGGCCTCCCGCCCGCCCTCGGCCCCCACCCCCTCGCGCTGCCTGCCCTCCCCCCACCCCCCAGCTCTCGCCCGCTCTCGCCGCCGCTCCGCCAGCCCAGGGCAAGTCAAAATACTGCCACACAATATGGCGGCGCGGCGCCGGCAAACACCGCGAGATCTGCGGCCGCGGGGAGGCGGCGGCGGTGACGAGGCCTCCCCCGGCCGGGCGGTGGCGGAGGCGGCGGCGGCGCGGGGATGCTGCGCCGCCGCCTCGCACCCTCCCCCGGCCTCCCGGCTCCACGCCCGGCTCGGGCCGGAGGGCGGGCGCTGCCCGGCGGCGCGGGCACGGCCTGGGCGCCTACTTTGTTTCCTCCGGGCCGCTGGGGCTTGCAGGGCGGTGTTGGGGGGCGGAGAAGCGCAGCTGGACCCCCACGGGGGCCGGTCGCAGCGTGGCCCGAGAGGAGAAAGGACCGCGGGCGCCGGTCGGCGCGGGCCGTCCGGAAGCGGGGGGCGGGGGCTTCGTGCTCGGGGGGCGGCGGCGGGCGCGACCCCGCGGCGCTGCGGCCCGGCGGGGCCGCCCGGGGCGGCAGGTGGGCCCCGGCGGAGGCCAGCGTCCGGCGCGGCGGGGCGGGGACACACCCCCTGGGGGGACGGGCGACCCGTGCGGGAGCCCGGAGCCGAGCCCGCAGCCGGCCCCGGGGTGTGCGGAGACGTCCCGCAGCCTCGCCACTCGCGGCTTTGGCATTTGATAAAAGTGCCTCTCAGTCTTTTGAGCGCTTGGGGGGGAGAAAAAAAGATCTAAATGCTGCAAGGGTTTTGTTGTTTCGATTTTATGTTAATTGCTCGTTCCTAGAAGTCCTCGAAGCCGAGCCAAAGACACTTTAACTTGGTGGGGGGGAGAAGGAGAGACTTCTGTGTCTATCTTCTTGAAGAAATATTTGTTGAATTTCCCCCTAGAAAGAGACGTGTGTAGCACTTAGGCGTTTCTCACGATGTAAAATATTTGTTTAAACATTCTAGCGCTTTCATGGTGTCCAAAACACTACGGCATGTTTCTGTCCCTGTCCAAAATGTCTACATCCCTGCCAGTTTCTTCCTTGAAACAACTCCTCCTTACTCCCCAGAAAAATCCTGGAGGACCATTTTTATTCTTCTGTTTCCAGCGTGAGCGCTGCAGCTACGGTGACAGACTTTTTCTTAAGCATCTTTTAAGAAGTGCAGGCTTCTGTACAGTTAAGGGACTTAGTTCTGTTCCTTTTCACTCACTCATCATTTAAAAATACCTGAAATCTTGGGGTGTAGCACCAATTCAAAACCTTTACCACTTCAAAAGCCAAAAGTACTTATTAATTACAGTACCAGAATTTAAGTATTTTCTCCCCATTGTCCATCTCATTAAGAAATCGTTAAGAGATTCAAAAGTAAATTAGGATTTAAAAAATAGAAAGTCTACAGTTTTAATTTATTCGCTGGTAGGTAATAAGAAATGACTGAACTTTAATACTTTACAGTAGTCCTGTCTGAAGAATTATTTCCATACTCAATGTTAAAATAATTGGTGAAATGAGTTTAGAGAAATCGAATCCATTATTAAGTAAATTGCACTTGTCTTTGAAACCACTATAAAGCACAGAGCCAATGATTGCTTTTGAAATGGTAGAATTTTGTATTTTATACCAAAATATTTTCAGAAATTTATTTAATGAAATGTATATGTACACGTTTTAATAGAAATATAATGCTTTATAAACTAATGTATATGCTAGGTGTGACTAGGTCAAGTCTGAGAACCAGTGGGTGGCAGAGAAAGTACTGATAACACTATATTCTTGCACCAACACTGAAGAGCTTTAACCGGGATCTAATCATGCGGAAGCATCAGACAAACCCAAATAGAGGAAAATTCTATAAGATAACTGGCCTGTATTCTTAAAACACTGTCAATGCCGTAAAAGAGAAGACAAAACTGCAGATTAAAGGCAAGAGACAACTTAATGCAATATGCGACCCTGAACTGGATCCTTTAGTGGAGGAGAAAAATGCTATCAAGGACATTATTGGAATAATTGATACAGTTGGAATACGGACTATAGATTAGATAAAAGTATTGTATACATGTTAAATTTCCTGAATATGTTATGTATGAGAATATCCATGTTTATAACAAAACGCGCTGAAATATTAAGGGGTAAGGGGACATTATGTATGAAATTTTCTCCCAGATGGTTCAGAAAAAATAAATTATACACACACGCGCACATATGCATATGTACACATCTTTCACATCTCCCATACATGTATACAGAAAGAAAGATTGATAAAACTCAAAAATTGATGAATCTAGGTTATTATTTATTGAAAAATCAATTTTATTTCTACTGAGGTTGCAATATGATGAGAAAGGGGTTATCTTATAAAATAAGGAATTTAAAATGAGCCATAAGGAAGGACTTCTAAAAAGTAAAGTTTCCAGAATACAAGAATCGATTGATTCCTAGAAGAATAATTCACAGGACAAAAGAGAAGATATTTTCTTGTTTGGAGTCCATAAGAAAATTATAGCTTATTTTTCAAAGATGGTTTAACTGTTCTCATGCTTGAAGGTGGTGGGGATGTATGTTTTTTAAAATTGTGGTAAAAAAACCATACAACATTAAATTTACCATCTTAACCATTTCTAAGTGTACAGTTGAGTAATGTTAAGTATATTCACATTATTGTGCACCAGATCTCTAGAACTTTTTCATCTTGCGACACAAACTCTATACCCACTAAACACTAATTCCCTCTATCCCCTGCCCCCAGCCCTTGGCAACCCCGGGGTTATTTTTAAATTCTAAAAAATGTTTAAATATTTTAAAAACTTGGTGAATATGGAAATTTCTGTACTATTCTTGCAATTTTTTGCTGTTTGAAATTATCGCAAAATAAAAAGTTTTAAAAAACAAAGAGCTTTAAACTGCAGAGAGATCCCCTACTTGACTAAGAGTAGGAATGTTGTGAGATAGACAGGTAGAGAGATAGATCCTTTACAATGGAACCAGCCATCTGTTTCTCAGTAACAGATGGGAGTTTTGGTCATTCAGCTTTTCCTCTTTCTCTCCTATTTAATCTACTTGAATTTGGAACAAAAATAGTTAGAAACCCTTAGTTATATATTTGGTGAATGTCATTTCCATATTTAATGAATCCAATAAGTATTCACTGTCTGTTATCCACAAGGCCCTGTGGAGAAAATAAGAGGGAATAAAATAGACTGTGCCTTTCAGGTGCTCTCTGTAGTGCTTACAGAGATAAAATAAGATAGAAGCACTGTACGACATTCAAGAGCCTTTTAGTCTAGTTCTGTGCTGTCTGATGCTACCTGTAGCTATTTACATTTAAATTAATAAAACAAGATGAAAACCCCAGGCCCTCAGCAGCACTAGCCACTTTTCAAGTGCTCATTAACCATCTTTAGAGGAAGTTCCATTGAACAGTGCTGGTAGTAGAAGAGGTTACACTATATAAACAACATCAATACAGAGTAGACAGTAATGAGGAATAGCACATAATTCTATGTATCTGTAGCATTTAATTCTATGTATCTAGGAATGTAAAGCAGGGTAGGGCTGTATAAAATCACAAATGCTGAGCTGCTGAGCCTAGACTATTCTCTAGGCAATAGGAAGTTACTAAAGGTCTTTGGACAAGAGAGAAGAGATGATCAAACAGTTCTTCAGGAAGGATAATCTAGCAGCAGGTGTATGTAATGGATTAGGTGTGAAGGCATAAAGGCCACATAGCATTGCAGTAGCCCAAATGAGAGACAATGAGGAGTTGATATCAAGTGTTCTATCTGTGAGGATGCTTTCAATGGCATGGAACAAATCCCAATTTAAAATGGCTTAAGCAGTAAGGAAATTTATCTCTCACAAATTTGGAAATTACAATGTAAACTACAGGTCTGAATGATTCAGAGGCTTGATAATGTTATCAAAGACCGGGTTCTTGACATCTTTGCTCTGATGTCTTGAGTGTTGGCATCATTCTCCCGCTAAGAAGAAGATGGTAATGGCAGTTCCAGGTATCATGTCATAAAGTCATAACTTCCAGAGGAAGAAGAGAGATCTCCTCAAGAGAGCGAAAACGTTTCCCAGAAAGTTAACCCACCCCCTAGCTGACTTCCCTCCCATCCCTTAGGGTGTACTTAAACCACATGCCCATTCGTGAAGCAGTCCCTGGTTTACATGATGGAACAAGTATTGAGGAGTCAAAGATGGACGGGTGTGGGCCTGCCCGTGGCGGTTAAGTGTGCGTGCTCCGCTACTGGCAGCCCGGGTTCGGATCCAGGCGTGCACTGACGCACTGCTTCTCCGGCCATGCTGAGGCCGTGTCCCACATACAGCAACTAGAAGGATGTGCAACTATGACATACAACTATCTACTGGGGCTTTGGGGAAAAAAAAAAGGAGGAGGATTGGCAATAGATGTTAGTTCAGAGCTGGTCTTCCTCAGCGAAAAGAGGAGGATTAGCATGGATGTTAGCTCAGGGCTGATCTTCCTCACACACACAAAAAGAGATGGATGGGTGAGAAGCAAAGATGACTCTAGGATTTAAGCCTAAATGAAGAGGGTACATAGGAAAAAGAGAAGTTATAGAAGGAAAGATGATGATTTTTGTGATAATCATTCCGAATTTGAAATGTCAGAGAGATATCTAGGTGGAGGTGATCAGCATGTAAAAACGTGGGGCTGGAGTTCAGAATGAAGATCAAAGTTGGATGTCATCTGCAGAGAGAAAATAAATGAAGTCATGAGATTGCCAAAGGAGAGGAGGAGAGATGGCGAGAGTGTACAACACCAGTGGAAGTGGAAACAGGAAAAGCATGGTCAGAGAAGGCAAACCTGGGCCATGTATTATACAGAAATCAAGAGGAACGGATGGAGTTTCAAGAAGGCCAACAGTGTTAAGTGCAATGGAGAGATTCAGGATGATGCAGACTTAGAAACATTGGGTTGCCAACTAGAAGGTCATTGTGACCTTTAGGAGAGTTGTTTCATAGTAAGGTAGGAACAGGTAGATTTGAGGAATTAAGGGGATGAGCAAATAGGTAGGTAGAAGTATGAAATATAGACTATTCTTTCACAAAGTTTGGTAGTCATGAAAGGGAAAGCTACATGAATGATGTTTATAGTAATATTTATTTATAAGATTAAAAATTGGAAGCAACTGAAATTTCTGAATATATTATTGTTTGAAAATTAGGATTTGTGCACTCAATTGTATGCGATGCGGTCATTTAAAATAATTTTTAAGATTATGGAGCAGTATGGAAAGATCTTTATAATAAGTGAAAGAATAAGATAGAAAACTTAAAAAAAACCACATGGATTACAACACCAAAAAGTATTTATACAGGTGCATATAAAGATCCTATGAAAATATATAAAATGATCATAATTGTCTTGGAGTGGTTGAACAATGGGTTATTTTTCCTCTATTTTCCACATTTTGTATAATGTTATAGAAACTTTATAATGAAAATGTATATCCATGTAATTTAAAATATTAGAAGACAAAGAGAGGATGGTAATCTGAGGGAATTATAATGTTGAAAACCATTTGTTTTTGTTTGTTTGTTTTACTTTGGCAGGAAATAAGAGAAAGTTGGCTGTGTTTATAGGCTGAGGGGAAAAACTCAAAGTAGAGTGAAAGATTGAATGTGCAGGAATGAGGTGATGAGTCTTAAGCATCCAAAAGAAGCATATGGGAATAACACTGAAGGCACAAAAGGAGAGTTTCACTTTTTAGGAGAAGGGACATTTTCTGAAACAAAATATATAAGAAAGGAAGAAAATCCCAGAATATGTGTGTGCATGCTTTTGTGTGTGCAAATTGAAAGTTGATTCTAAGATTTATGTGGAAATGTAAGAGCCTAGAATAACCAAGATAATTTTGAAGAAAAAAGTTAAAAGGCTTACACTCCCAAGTTTGAAGACTTATTATAAGGCTCAGTAATTGAGACAGTGTGGTATTGGCAGAAGGATAGATGAATACACCAAAGGAACATAATAGAGAATCCAGAAATAGAACTTGATTTATGACAAAGGCACTGGTGCAATTCAGTGAGGAAAGGATAATATTTTCAACAAATGGTCCTGGAGCAATTGGCTACTACTCATATGGAAAAAAAGATTCTTGACTTCTACCTCACACCATATACAAAAATTAATTCAAGATGGATCATAGCCTAAATGAGACATTAAAAAATATATAGCTTCTATTAAATAACAGATACTATCAGGAGAGTCGATAGAGAAGAGAGAATATATTTCAATACATATATCTGACAAGGAACTCATAGAATATGTAAAAAACTCCTATAAATCAATAAGAAAAATCAAACAACCCAATTTTTAAAATGGGGAAAAACTCTTGAAGGAGTACTCTACAAAGATGATTTCCAAATGGCCTATAAGTTCAAGTTCATAACACATGGAAAAGTGTGCAACATAATTTCTTATCAGGAAAATGCAAATTACAAGCACAAGGACAATATCACTATCTGCTCACCAGAATGGCTAAAATTACAAACACTGACCGTGCCAAGTGTTGACAAAGAAAGGTGTAGAGCAACCTGAACTCTCATACCCTGCAGAAAGGAGTGTAAATTCATTCAACCACATTGGAAAACTCTTTGGCAGTATCTGCTAAAGCTAAACATATGTTTTCCCTATGACCCAACTTTGTTGGTTTATCTTATGTGTCATCTTGGCTGGGCCACGGTGCCCTGACAATTGGTCAAACATTGTTCTGGGTGTTTCTGTGAGTGTATTTTTGTATGAGATTAACATTTAAATTGGTAGACTTTGAGTAAAGCAGATTGCCCTCCATAACATGGGTGGGTCTCATTCAATCACTGAAGGCTTGACTAGAACAAAAGAATAACTTTCCCCTAGGTAGGAGGAATTCTCCAGCAGATGGCTTTCTGACTTGAACTGGAACATAGGCTCTTCCTGGTTCTCTAACCTGATGGCCTTTGAACTGGAACATCAGCCTGATGGCTTTTGAACTGAAACTATTGCATTGACTTTCCCTGAGTCTCAAGTCTGCCAGCTCATCCTGTAGATTTTGGACTTGCCAGCCTCCACAATCACATGAACTGATTGCTTATAATCAATCTGTCTCTCTCTTCTCTCCCTATGTGTATGTGTATGTGTATGTGTATGTGTATGTGTATGTGTATGTCTATGTCTATGTCTACGTCTACATCTATATCTAATCTATATCCTATTGGTTCTGTTTCTTGGAGAACTCTGACTAACACACCAACAATTTCACTCCTGTGTATATACCCAGAAGAAATAAGTGCATAGGTACATCAAAAAACATATTTGTGAATATTCACGACATATTTACTCATAGTAGCGCAAAACTAAATGTTCACAGCAGCCTTATTCTTAATAGCCCCAAACTGGCAACAACCCAGAGGTCTATCAAGAGAGGGATGAAGAAATTGTAGTATATTCATACAATGGAATATTACTTAGCAATAAAAAAGAATGAACTAATCCTTTTGTTTATGGTCAATTGATTTCCAACAGGAGTGCCAAGACAATTCAAGATGGGGAGAAAATAGTTGTTTCAACAAATAGTATTTGGACAATTTGATATCTATCTATAAAAGTATGAAGTTGAAACTGTACCTCACACCATATACAAAAATTAACTCAAAATGGACCATAGATATAAATGTAAGAGTTAAAACTTAAAAAGTCTTAGAAGAAAACATAGGAGTAAATCTTTATGATCTTGGGTTAGGCAATGGTTTTTTAGATATGACATCAAAAGCATAAGAGACAAAAGAAAAAATAGATAATTTAGACTTCATCAAAATTTAAAACTTAAGGGGGGCGGAGTCAAGATGGCGGCGTAGGCAGACTCTGAACTCACCTCCTCCCATGGACACAGCCAATTTACAACTACTCGTGGAAAAATTACCCCTGAGACAGAACTGAAAACTGGATAAGAGGAACTCCTGCAACAACGGACAATCCTAACTGGGGTAGAAGAGGCAGAGACTCCCGTCTGGAGAGGAAAAACGCCGCCTTCACAAGCCGCCAGCTTCACGGCCGCCGGGAGCAGCTCACAGGTACGTACCCTCCCTGGAGGCGCGGGGCCCTGAGCCGGGGAGCGCCCCCGCTGTGGGCATTTTGTGGACCCAGCACAATTGAGACCAGCAGCCTGATATCTGACTTTGCCTGCTACTAAAGCATTGGGTAGCACCCCCAGAAAACCCGGTTCACAAAGAAACTAAAACTGGCTCTTAAAGGGCCCGCACGCAAACTCACCCGTTCCAGAAAGCATCCTAAAATCACCAGAAAGAAAGGTGCACAGTGCTTCGGTGACAAGAGACTCACCTAATAGGCCCTGAGTGCATCTCGGTGAGGGGTGAGACCTCTCCAGGGACTGGGACATTGGCGGCGGCCATTGTTGTGGCCTGGTGTGGCGTGCTGACACAGACGCCATTGGAGTTCTCCCTGAGACCTGCTAGCCCAGGGTCTGCTCCACCCGCTAGAGCACCGATTTAATCCAGCTCAGCCAGGGCAGGCAGCCCACCCTAGAGACTAGCCCCACCCAACAACAAGCCCTCAGGCAACGTGTGGGCCTGCATAGATTGGTGACTGGATTCTCTGCAGTCTGGCAACTGAGCTGACTTGAGCGGGGCAGGGTGTGCACAAGGAGCGGGTGGAGAGGGTGGGGTGGTGGCAGAGTGTGTGGGGCTCCCGCCGTGGAGAGACTGGGTCCACTTGGGGAGGTCGGGGCGCTCACACGGGGCAGGACTGTGTTGACTGTGTGTGTGGTCCTGTGGGCGGCAGGGCTTCTCAGCCACAGAAGACTTGTACTTCTCAAAGACCCACATAGGAGGTTTGCTCCACCTTCCAAAACCTGAAACAATTGGGTGCTCCTGTGCCTGAGGCCAGCCCCACCCAGCTGCAATCCTCAGAGAGCTGACAAGAGACCTAATAGGCTAGAGGCTTACAGCAATTGTAAGGCCCTGAGCCTAACAACCTGCCACGGTGGGGGCCTACTCACTTAAAAGAAATACTGCAACACAAATGTGGTATTAGAACTTGCAGTCAACTGTGCTGGGGCTCCCCACAGCTGATAAAGAGACTGAAGGGCCCACAACAACTACAAGCAGCTGAGCATTACAACAGCTGGCCAGGAGCATAACTCAGCCTCCCTGGGCGCCTACAGGGAGAGCAAACAGGCCACAGCAGAAGGATACACGTAGCCCACATAGGGGTCACCCCTGGAACATTGAGAACTGAGGGAAGCACACTGGAAGCCTCCTAAGCCATCACTTACATAAGGTCACCTATCCAAGAGCAGGAGACGTAGCTGACTTACCTAATAGGTAGACACAAGCACAGGGAAAGAGGCAAAATGAAGAGGCAAAAGAATACATTCCAAGTAAGGGAACAGGACAAAACCCCAGAAAAGGAACTTAGTGAAACAGAAATGAGCAACCTACCCGACAGAGAGTTCAAACTAAGAGTGTTAAGGATGCTCACTGATCTGGGGAGAAGAATAGATGGACTCAGTGAGAATGTCAACAAAGAAATGGAAGATATAAAAAAGAACCAATCAGAAATGAAGAATACAATACTGGAAATGAAAAACTCATTAGAGGGACTCAAAAGCAGAGTAGAGGATACAGAAGAACGGATCTGTGAGCTGGAAGAAAGACTAGAAGAAATTACCCAAGGTGAACAGGTAAAAGAGAAAAGAATTAAAAAGAGTGAGGACAGTCTAAGGGACCTCTGGGACAACATCAAGCGCACTAACATCCGTGTTATAGGTGTCCCGGAAGGAGAAGAGCGAGACAAGGGGGCAGAGAATCTATTTCAAGAAATAATAGATGAAAACTTCCCTAACCTAAGGAAGGAAACAGACATCCAGGTACAGGAGGCACAGAGAGCCCCAAACAAGATAAACCCAAAGAGGCCCCCACCAAGACACATCATAATCAAAATGTCCAGAATTAAAGATAAAGAGAGAATCCTAAAAGCCGCAAGAGAATGTCAAGTTACATACAAAGGAAACCCCATAAGGCTATCAGCTGAAATCTTACAGGCTAGAAGAGAATGGCACGATATATTTAAAGTGCTAAAAGGAAAAAACTTACAGCCAAGAATACTCTACCCAGCAAGGTTATCATTCAAAATGGAAGGAGAGATCAAAATTTTCCCAGATAAGCAAAAATTAAAGGAGTTTGTCACCAAGAAACCAGTGTTACAAGAAATGTTAAAGGGACTGATTTAAGGGGAAAAGAGAAGACCACAAATAGGAAAAATTATCTATTTCCACGATTAGAACGTAATGGATACAAATGCACAAAAAAGAGGTTGGATATGATATCAAAATCATAAAAGGAGGGAGGAGGGTAGATAAAGAGTACAGCTTCCAGACAGAGGTCGAACTAAAGTGACCATCAATTCTGTATAGAAGAAGTAAGGAACAGAGAAGGACTACTAAAACACTGAGGAAAAAAAAAAAAAAAAAGTTAAAAAATGGCAGTAAGTACATACTTATCAATAGCTACTTTAAACGTCAATGGACTAAATGCTCCAATTAAAAGGCATAGGGTGGCTGACTGGATAAAAAACAAGACCCATATATATGCTGCATACAAGAGACACACTTCAGACCTAAAGACACTCACAAACTGAAAGTGAAGGGATGGAAAAAGATACTCCACGCAAATGGCAATGAAAAGAAAGCTGGGGTAGCAGTACTCATATCAGACAAAATAGACTTTCAAACAAAAACTGTAAAAAGAGACAAAGAAGGGCATTACATAATGATCAAGGGAACAATCCAACAAGAGGATATAACACTTGTAAATATCTACGCACCCAATGTAGGTGCACCTAAATATATAAAGCAATTATTAACAGACATAAAAACAGAAATAGACAGTAACACAATAATAGTAGGGGACTTTAACACTCCACTTACACCAACGGATAGATCATCCAAACAGAAGGTCAATAAGGAAACATTGGCCTTAAACGACACACTAGAACAGATGGACCTAGTAGATATATACAGAGCATTCCATCCAAAAACCGAAGAATACACGTTCTTTTCAAATGCACATGGAACGTTCTCCAGGATTGATCACATATTAGGCCACAAAACAAGTCTCCATAAATTTAAGAAGACTGAAATAATACCAAGCATCTTTTCGGACCACAAAGGTATGAAACTAGAAATCAACTATAGGAAGAAAATCAGAAAAGCCACAAATACATGGAGATTAAACAAAATGCTACTGAACAACGACTGGGTTAATGAAGAAATCAAAGAAGAAATCAAAAAATACCTGGAGACAAATGAAAATGAAAATACGACATGCCAGAATTTATGGGATACAGCAAAAGCGGTTCTAAGAGGGAAGTTTATAGCAATACAGGCCTATCTCAACAAACAAGAAAAATCTCAAATAAACAATCTAACAATGCACCTAAAGGAACTGGAAAAAGAAGAACAAACAAAGCCCAAAATCAGTAGAAGAAGGGAAATAATAAAAATCAGAGCAGAAATAAATGAAATAGAGACCAAAAAAACAATAGAAAAAATTAATAAAACCAAGAGCTGGTTCTTTGAAAAGATCAACAAAATAGACAAACCTTTAGCTAGACTCACCAAGAAAAAAAGAGAGAAGGCACAAATAAGTAAAATCAGAAATGAAAGACGAGAGGTTACAACAGACACCTCAGAAATACAAAAGATTATAAGAGAATACTATGAAAAACTATATGCCAACCAATTCGACAATCTGGAAGAAATGGATAAATTCTTAGAATCATACAACCTTCCAAAACTGGATCAAGAAGAAGTAGAGAATTTGAATAGACCAATCACCAGTAAGGAGATCAAAACAGTAATCAAAAACCTCCCCAAAAATAAAAGTCCAGGACCAGACGGCTTCCCTGGTGAATTCTACCAAACATTCAAAGAAGACTTAATACCTATCCTTCTCAAACTCTTCCAAAAATTGAGGAGGGGGAAGCTCCCTAACTCATTCTACGAAGCTGACATTACCCTGATACCAAAACCAGACAAGGACAACACAAAAAGAAAATTACAGGCCAATATCACTGATGAACATCGATCTGAAAAATCCTCAACAAAATACTAGCAAATCGCATACAACAATACGTTAAAAGATTATACACCATGATCAAGTGGGATTTATTCCAGGTATGCAGGGATGGTTTAACATTCGCAAATCAATCAACGTAATACACCACATTAATAAAATGAAGAACAAAAATCACATGATCATCTCAATAGATGCAGAGAAAGCATTTGACAAGATACAGCATCCATTTATGATAAAAACTCTGAATAAAATGGGTATAGAAGGAAAGTACCTCAACATAATAAAGACCATATATGAGAAACCCACAGCTAATATCATCCTCAATGGTGAAAAACTGAAAGCTATCCCTCTAAGAACAGGAACCAGACAAGGATGCCCACTGTCACCACTCCTATTTAACATAGTATTGGAAGTCCTAGCCAGAGCAATCAGGCAAGAGAAAGAAATAAAAGGGATCCAAATTGGAAAGGAAGAAGTGAAACTGTCACTATTTGCAGATGACATGATTTTATATATAGAAAACCCTAAAGAATCCACCAGAAAACTTTTAGAAGTAATAAACGAATATGGGAAAGTTGCAGGATACAAAATCAACATACAAAAATCAGTTGCATTTCTGTACACTAACAACGAAGTAGCAGAAAGAGAAATTAAGAATACCATCCCATTTACAATTGCAACAAAAAGAATAAAATACCTAGGAATAAACTTAACCAAAGAGGTGAAAGATCTGTACACGAAAACTATAAAACATTTCTGAAAGAAATTGAAGAAGACACAAAGAAATGGAAAGATATTCCGTGCTCTTGGATTGGAAGAATTAACATAGTTAAGATGTCCATACTTCCTAAAGCCATCTATAGATTCAATGCAATCCCTATCAAAGTTCCAACAACATTTTTCACAGAAATAGAACAAAGAATCCTAAAATTTATATGGAACAACAAAAGACCCGAATAGCTAAAGGAATCCTGAGAAAAAAGAACAAAGCTGGAGGTATCACACTCCCTGATTTCAAAATATACTACAAAGCTATAGTAACCAAAACAGCATGGTACTGGCACAAAAACAGACACACAGATCAATGGAATAGAATCAAAAGCCCAGAAATAAACCCACACATCTATGGACAGCTAATCTTTGACAAAGGAGCCAAGAACATACAATGGGGAAAAGAAAGTCTCTTCAACAAATGGTGTTGGGAAAACTGGATAGCCATATGCAAAAAAATGAAAGTAGACTCTTACCTTACACCATACACAAAAATTAACTCCAAATGGATTAAAGACTTGAATGTAAAACCTGAAACTGTGAAAGTTCTAGAAGAAAACATAGGCAGTACGCTCTTCGACATCAGTCTTAGCAACATCTTTTCAAACACCACATCTGACCAGGCAAGAGAAACAATAGAAAAAATAAACAAATGGGACTACATCAAACTAAAAAGCTTCTGCACAGCAAAGGAAACTATCAACAAAACGAAAAGACAACCTAACAATTGGGAGAAGATATTTGCAAACCATACATCTGATAAGGGCTTAATCTCCAAAATATATAAAGAACTCATGCATCTCAACAACAAAAAAACTACCAACCCAATTAAAAAATGGGCAAAAGACCTGAACAGACATTTCTCCAAAGAAGATATACAGATGGCCAACAGACACATGAAAAGATGTTCAAAATCACTAACTATCAGGGAAATGCAAATCAAAACTACAATGAGATATCACCTCACGCCCGTCAGAATGGCTATAATTAACAAGACAGGAAACAACATGTGTTGGAGAGGTTGTGGAGAGAAGGGAACTCTCATACACTGCTGGTGGGAGTGCAAACTGGTGCAGCCACTATGGAAAACAGTATGGAGATTCCTCAAAAAATCAACGATAGAACTACCGTATGATCCAGCTATTCCACTGTTGGGTATTTATCCAAAGAACTTGAAAACACCAATTTGCAAAGGTACATGCACCCCTGTGTTCATTGCAGCCTTATTCACGATAGCCAAGACTTGGAAGCAACCTAAGTGCCCATCAAGGGACGAATGGATAAAAAAGCTGTGGTATATATACACAATGGAATACTACTCAGCCATAAGAAACGATGAAATCCAGCCATTTGTGACAACATGGATGGACATTGAGGGCATGATGCAAAGTGAAATAAGTCAGAGGGAGAAGGTCAAATACCGTATGATTTCCTTCATTAAGTAGTAGATAATAACAACAATAAACAAACACATAGGGACAGAGATTGGATTGGTGGTTACCAGAGGGGAAGGGGGGAGGGAGGAGGGTGAAGGGGATAATTGGGTACATGTGTGTGGTGATGGGTTGTAATTGGTATTTTGGTGGTGAACATGATGTAATCTATGCAGAAATAGAAGTACAATGATGTACACCTGAAATTTTTATAATGTTATAAACCAATGTTACTGCAATAAACAAAAAATTAAAAAAAAAAAAAAAATTTAAAACTTAAGTATGTAACCAAGAGAAATGAGAATGTATGTCCACCCAAAAACTTGTACATAAATATTTATAGCAGCATTATTCGTAAAAGCCAAAAGTAGAAACAACCCAAATGTGCATCAACTGATACACAGATAAACAAAATGTGGTAAATTCATCAGTGGAATATTATTCAGCAATAAAAAAGAATGATGCTACCACATGGATAAACCTTGAGTACATTATGCTATCTGAAAGAAGCTAGTCACAAAGATCACATATTGTATGATTCCATTTATATGAATAATTCAGAATAGACAAATCCGTAGAGACAGAAAGTAGATTCGTGGTTACCAGGGGCTGGAGGAAGGGGAGGAATATGGAGTAACTTTTAATTGGTATAGGATTTCTTTCTGGGATAATGAAAATGTTATAAAATTATATATTGGTGATAGTTTTATAACTCTGAGTATACTGAAAACCACTGAATTTTACACTTTGAAAGAGTAAATTTTATAGTATGTGAATTATATCTTAATAAAGCTGTTACATATTAAAAAGAATGAATTCCTGATACACAACAAAATAGATGAATCTCATAGGCATTCTGAGAGGAGAAAAAAGCTAGACACAAGAGAGGACATATTGTATGATTCCATTTTTGTGAAGTTCAAGAACAGGCAAAAGGAATCGATGGTGATGTGTGAGAATAGTGGTTACCTCCGGGGGTGCAGGATGAGGAGTTTGATTAGGAGCCACGAGGAAGCCCATGAGGTACTAGAATTGTTCTGCATCTTGATCTGGGGGGTGGTTGTTTGGATTTAAACACATGCAAAAATCCATTGAGCTATATGCTCAAGTTAAGTGTGATTTAGGCACTTTACTGAATATATTTTGTACTTCAATAAAAACATAAATTAAAAAAAGGAGAAAGATGGATGACAATGTAGAGAAATTTAAGCAGGAAAAGAGGGACAGTAGAGAGGTTGTGTGAGCCTGCAACCTTTCGGATACATGGAAAGCAAGGTCTTCTGCTCCGAGCAAGTGTGTTGGGAAGGATTAAAAACTTATGGAAAAGAGATAGTGATATGAAAGAAGAGGGTCACTCATTCATTCTTGTCTTATTTCTTTCTAGGACAGAGAAGGTGATTTAGGAGCACATGCTCTTACGTGTACGAAACATGGTATGTGTGTGTCATGTGACTGCCACCCGGGGAGAAGCACAGAAGTTGTTACGAATAATTTTACAACTTATTTCAGGAGAATAATAACAACAGTAAGGTCCATGAGAAATCAACAGTCTTATCAACTACTCAGCTACCCTTTGCCTCAGGGCTAGACCTGAAAACAGAGAGAATGACCCTGGCGAATCTTCTCATCTTTGTCTCCCCCTTTCACTATATGTCATAGACTCTTCAGTAAAGATATGTTTCATTCCAAATGGTTTCCGTCAATACAGCTGCGTACTTCAAAGCAATGTCACCTATCTTTAAGCTGAGCTTGGGTGCTCAGTACTTGTAAGGCTCTTCACTTTTAGATGACTAGAAAACCATTGTTTAAAAATTCTGTTATCTTCTCAACCAACCAATAATGATGATTTCCATTTTCAAGACTAGATCATGATGCAAGATCTTCTCAGAAAATATTGCTACCATCTGATGTAGAATATGGCACATTGATACATTGGCATGCTGCACAGATGTGATAGGAACTCGGGGCACACAAAATTGACCAATTATAAATGAACATTATACAGTGCTTTACAATTTCAAAATTTTTTCACACGCAGTATCTTCTTTGTTCTTCACAGGTTCTTTTGTTATGTACGTTATTACTATCATCACTAGCATTGCAACCACAACCAACTCACAAGCCTTAAGGTTTAAGAGGTTAAATGATTTACCCAATCTAAAACAATTAGTAAGTGAACAGTGGGGCTTTGAAGACATCCTGTGACCACATATTCCAGGTCCTTTTCGCCATACCATCATGCAAGACATATTCTCTTTGCTTAAACAATTTACAATGGCCATAATAATAGGGTGGACACTTTAAGAGACGCAAAGTTACTCTGGGAGTTCAGAAGGGAGATCATAGGAAAGGTTTCTTGGAGATGATATTCCAGATGAGCCTTAAGAAGGGATGGAATTGCAAAAGACAAAAAAAGAAAGGGAGGTCATTCCAGGTGCATGCGACAGCAGGAGCAAAGGCATAGAGCAGAAAAGCACAGAGAACGTTTTGGGAACATTAAGTAGTCTGGTTTTGCTGAACTGTAGGAAAAATGTAGGATAGTGGTGGGAGACAAGACAGAAAAAGGTAGCAACGTGAACTGAATTTGATAGGCAGTGGGGTACCATTCAAATTTTATGAACAATGGGATATGATTTGATCTGTCCTTCACCTATCCTCTGTTCGGGTAGAGAAGGAAGAGAAAGATGCGGAGACCATAAAGCCCACTATTACTAGGCAAAGTTACGGAGCAACTGAACAAACTTGCAGCCAAAAAAGGAGGAGTCAAAAGCAAGAGAAATTGCAATGGTAGTTTTTTTTTTTCTTATCACTTTAGGCAAATGAAATAAAGTATGGGGTAAGGTAGACAAATGTTATCAAAGAGGACCATGTGATTTTGAGCCTGAATAATGGAGAATTGCTATCCTATTAACAGAAACAGAGAAGTGAGGTGGAGAAATTGCTTTTGGTGGGAATGACGAATTAGATTTTTAGCATGTTGAACAATTTTAGTTGTCCTGGGGACCTTCTCAAACCTTCTCTGTCATTCAGGAGTGTAAGGATGAGAGGTTGAACTTACAAAGAATACAAATGGCCAATAAACATATGAAGATGTATTACCTTGTTGGTAATAATGTAAATGCAAGTTAAAAAAACAAGGATTTTTTTCCAGCCTGTCAGATATAGAAAGATTGAAAAGACCAAACTATTCAGAAATAAACTTAAGAAATATATAGTATTTATAAGAAGAAAACTAAAAGCTCTACCGAAGGACACAAAGAAAGCTAGAAAAAATTAGAAATAAATATGTTCTCAAGTGGGAAGACAAATTTTAAAGATGAAGTTGTTCCCAGGTTTATAAATTTAAGTCAATCACAATCAAAAGTTAACAGTGATTTTAAAGGGCATCTGGGTATTTTATTAAGTGAGATAACATAAGCTGGTTGCAGAATAGTGTGTATAGCATGCTACAATTTGTGTAAAGAAATACACACACACACACACACACACACACACACACACACTGGAGGAAAACAGAGGCAGCTGAGAAGAGGAGGAGAGAGCGAGACATCTCATTTTATTCCCTTTCCTCCTGATTTAGAAGATGTGAAAGCATTACATATTAAAATTGATAAAATCTGGGGCCAGCCCAGTGGTGCAGTGGTTAAGTTTGCACACTCTGCTTTGGCATCCTGGGGTTCACGGGTTCAGATCCTGGGCGCTGACCTACACACCGCTTATCAAGCCATGCTCTGGCGGCATCCCATATATAAAGTAGAGGAAGATGGCACGGGTGTTAGCCAGGGCCAATATTCCTCACCAAAAAAAAAATCAATTGAGAGGAATGCTGAGAACAGTTTTTTAAAGAAGAAATAATTGGGACGGGAGTGGGGTGGGGTTGCGATGACATACTCTACGGGACAGAAGGCTTGTTACAGGATGGAATGAGTGACCATACGTGTTTGCAACGGTTCTTGGCACACGGAGTGTACGGTTCTGTTATTATTATTTATATGTAAGTTATTATTATAATTTTTATGATCTTGATATGGGAACTACATGACTCAAATATCATCTATCATAAAGGAATATATTGATAGATTTTTATTACATCAAGTTTAAAAACTTTTGGATGGGGAAAAAAATTTAAAAAAGGTTAAGAGAAATATAAATTGGGAAAATGCAACATATATGATGGGCATGGTCAGTCACTCTACAAATAGTTTTTGAGTATCTGCCCTGGGTCAGGCATTTCACTAGAGGCTGGCTATGTGGTGATGAAGAAGATGGACTCAGCCCTCATGGAGTTTATATTCCATATAGAATAGTATTACTATCCCTAATACACAAAGCGTTATTAAAAATCATAAGGTTAAAAACCCACAGGCCAACAGGAAGTGGACAAAGGATATAAATAGGTTATTTTAAGAAGTATTGCTCATAGTCAATAAACATAGGAAAATGAATTCATTCTTAACATTCAATTCATGAAAAAAAAGAGATTTAATTTTTTTGTTTATGAATGGTAAAGATTAAAAAAAGACAAATCTCAATGCTGGCATGGTAGAGAGAGAGGCTGCCTTCTGTCTTGGAGGTGGGAGTAGAACTGGTATAAGCCCCCCACAAGGGCGTTCACAACATGTATTGGAATTTTAAATATGCCAACTGTTTGACCCAGCGATTCCACTCCTCCGAAGAAATACTTGGACATATATTTGAAAGTGTATATTCAAGGATGTTTACTTCAACCTTCCTTATAATAGTAAAAAATAGAAAACAGCTTGAATATATGTTAATAAGTAATGAGCTAAATTATGGTGCATCGATACAGTAGAAAATGATGCAATGATTATAAAGGATAATGCAGATCTATATACGTTGACATGAAAAGATGCCAAAATATTATATTAAGTGAAGAAGGTGGATTGCATGACAAATTATAAAAAAATACTCCGATCACATTTAAAACTGTGGGTGTAAAAAATAAGTATAAGTAAATAAATAAAACTGTAGGTGTGTGTCTGAACGTGGGTATGTACAGAAAAAAGTCTGGAAAGATAGACTCCAAAACATAACGTTGGTTGATGACAGTAGGGGTGATCTTTGTTTCATTCTTTATGCTTTTTTTGGGTGGTATTTTCTCAATTTTTAGCAATGAATATATTACTTAAACATCAATAAACAAAGTAAAATCCTTCAATAAAAATAGACAAAACAAAACTATGTTTCTTAAATATTTTCTTTCAAAGTCCTTTAGGAATAGTCTTTGTTGAACTAAAGCCATGACAATTGAAATTTTTATGATTAGGACTCTCAGGTTCTGCACATTCATATTTCATCCTGTCCTAAGTCGGCAGGGAAATCTTTTGTAAATAATAAAATATTTCAAGAATTTGGAACGAGATGACAATCACAGAGGACTGACCTCAGAAGAATTGAAGGAAAGGAAACCTCGACAGGCAGCAGACAAAACTCTGCTCAGCGTTGGCTTTCCGTTTGCAGCAGGTTCTCTGGCAGGGGTTGGGGGCGTGGAACCGAGGAGAGGTGGTGAGTGTGTCTCTTCTCTGGTTGGCCATCCTGCCTTACTCTTCCCAAACTGTGTAAATTTCCACGTATGCAAAGCTTTAGGGCACGAGAGAACCCTGCCGCTTCTCCCTGTCACTCTTCTCCCATCCTGTTGAACCCGATCTTATCTGCACTGTTATCTGGACATTAAGTCCTCTTGGCTCTGCAACCGTTATTGCGCTAAGGTGGCTGAAAATCCCTAATTCAACCCACTCTTTTGTGGGACTCAGGGGCCTAACGCTTATCATGTTTGCAACAGAACCGCTCTGTGACTCACAGGCTGCCCATCTATGAACAGAAAAGAACTGTGTCAGCCTCAGATCTTGGGGCGGGGGGAGGGTGCGGACTCCGGAGGCTGTGGGATTATTGTGAGGAGTCAGTGATTTCATACCCAAGCACGGTCTGAAAATGAAATAGACAAAAGTACAATTGCAGTTGTGTGGAAAGCCACATTTTAAGACACTCAGATTAAAGAGCAGTTCTTATTCTCAAAAAGTTTACAAACTACAAAATTAAGATAATAAACTTTGTATGGTCTTTCATGCCTTCGTATCTCTCTATATGCAGAGTCTGCCCCCTCTCTCTCACTGTCTTGCCCTGGTGAACCCAGCCAGAGCATCATGCCCAGGACACAGTAGGTTTTTTGTGATTTTTTGCTGAGGAAGATTGGCCCTGAGCTAACATCTGTGCCCATCCTCCTCTATTTTGTATATGAGATGCTACCACATATGGCTTGATGAGCGGTGCATTTGTCCGCGCCTGGGATTCGAACCTGCGAACCCCGGGTGGCCGAAGCAGAGGGCAGGAACTTAACCACTACCTCACCAGGCCTGCCCCCGTGGTATGCTTTCCATAAGACTGTTTAGCGCTAATTTTATAGACCTGTAGAATAGCACCCTCTCTTCTTTCCCTTCTTCCTACTTCTCTCAGAACAAAATTCCTGAATGAATTAAAAAAAAACAAAACAAAAGACAACTAACTTTGTTTGGAGCGAGGCGGGGGAGAGGAGGAGCGTTGGATAATCTTCATTTTCCTAGACTTAATTATTGGTTTCGTTACTAGAAAAATTCACAAAATTTTCTAAACATTTTTTTTCCAAAATAAATGTTGCAATGCTTGCTATTATAAAATGGAAAACGTTATGAAGTCGGAGGAACTTTATAATAATAAGTCTATGTATCTGAATTGGGGGAAAAAATGACATGTTAAGGAAACACTTGCAGACTCCGGTTTCAGCTACTATAGCATTTCTTTAAATAAAATTTAAAAGAATGTTACCTCAGGTTTATGAATAACTGCTTTGTCTATGTTACCCTCAAAGTCAGCATTTCACTGAGAACTTTGTGTTCTATTGTTTTTCCTTCAAACTATTTTTCTTTCCACATGGTAGTGTCAGGATTTTTAGTTTCTAACAGCTCATCTATTAACAGCAAAGAACAGCAGGACGTTTGAGATAATAAAATGATTGGGAGGTGCTTTTATACGATTAATGGTTCATGATCTGAACAGTCTTGCGAGGTTTGGATAGGGCCCTTAGAAAAAGGAAATGTATTCAAAGTAACAAGCTATTGCAGTATGTGAATTTCAAGCTTGTGGTGAGCCCGGGGCCATTATGGGCTCATGTAGCAGAATTTGACATTCAACGGCTACTAACAGAGGAGTGGTGTGGTGCTGTACCTGGGAACCGAACCTGGGCCGCTGAAGTGGAGCCTGCCGAACTTTAACCACTAGGCCATCAGGGCTGGCTCGGTACTAAGCCACTTTTAAACAAATGAGTCTAGTCCTTTAGGTGAAATGATAGGAGATCTTGTGAGAGCCTATGCTGTTTTCTATAGATAAACCAGGTGTGTGGCATTAATCTGTAAAGTCAGCTACTTTGTGAACTGAAGGCAGAGTGTTGGGACCTAGTCTTTTGCTATTGCACCTGCCATTTTCCCCACCTTTACCTATCAAAATGTGACCTGTTCCATAACATGTCTGTCTCTGGTGAGCCAGGACACGCCTAACATCTGAAGCTTCAAAAAGAGAGTTGATCCAGCTAAAAGAGACCCTTGAAGATTGGATTCCCAGACTACTGTTACTGAAGGAATAGGAGGAGCCAGCGGGAAACCAGGCTTTCTGGCAAACCTACTGTGCCCATCAGTACAAATGGAGATGTGATCACTATAAAAAGCAACGGCACCTTTAAAGTTAATGGGCTCTCCTTTACGAGGAGAGAAGAATTTGAGGAAACCGCAGCAAGCAGCCACAAAACCAAGACCACAACAACCTTAGATAACGACTCCTTGATTCAGGTTCCAGCCTGGGCTGGCAGGAGCCCCCCATACAGAGCAAGTTGGTGGATGGCAAAATGGGGATGGAAAGTGCCGTGAACAATGTTACCTGCACCAGGACATATGAGAGTGTGAACAAACTCAGTCTCAAACTCTGAAGCACTCCCAAACTGTGATCCAAACTGCTAAAGCTGTTTCAGTGAAATTGCAAAGTTAAAAAAAAAAATTTACCTGTTCCTCCAGGGTCTGGCTGAAACACCAGCTCTGTACCAACTTCCTGGTCTTCCCATCAGGTGTCCTCTCTCCATCTTTTGGACTTTCGCTGCACTTGCCTTGTGCCTCTCTCTGGACACTTCTCAGAGTCCGCTCATCTGCATTCAGATTCCTGCCTCCTTGACTTCGATTTGTCTTTATCTTTATATCTGCCACAGTCCCTCACACAGGGCTTGCATGTAACAGGCATAGCAAAAGTTTCCACGAGGAAATGAATGAATGGGTATATTGCTTAACCAATCTGGTAAAATGTAAAATCAGGTATAAATAAATCTGTCACAGATTGAACTAAATTAGTAACATGTAAATGTTTACTTTTCTTATTACCCAGTAATACATACTTATTGTAGAAATTGAAGAAAATGCAGACAAACCAAAAATGACCTGTACTCTTTCTATCCAGAGAGAGCCATTCTTCTGTACTTTTTTCTATTTGAAAACATACATAGATAAATGTGGTTATACATAATGTAAAAAACATGTGCGCACACACACACACACACACACGCACACACGTATATTTTTTCTCCAAGCAAAATATAACAACGTGCTACACTGCTTTGTAGCCTGTGTTATTTCAGGTTCTCCAAGAAGCAGACACAAAAATAGGATTAAACGTATATACATTTCCTTAGGAAAACACCTGTGAGAGAAAATGGGGAGGGAGCTGAGAGAGGCTGAGAGAGGCATCAGACCATAAACTAAGGCTGAGCCCAAGGAAAGGAGGGAGGGACAGAGGTTGGGTAGTGGCACTGCTGTATCATCTAGAGAAAGTTTAGCAAGCCCCTGGGGCAGTTGGGGAGTAAAAATCGGCCATCAGAAGAGTCCCATGTCCCCCAGGAAAGGGCATGCCTCAGTCACCCTGGCATCTGTCATTGGCCGGGAGCAGACGTAGGGAGAGGAGCCTTGGGACAAGCTGGTGATGGATTTCAGAGCACGGGGCTGACTCTTGGTCAGTTACACTCCCTGAAGTTGAAGTCTGCTGCCAAATGACCACCTTTATTATGAACATCTCTCCAATGAAATATTCATCTGCATATTTTAATAAACATTTATATTTCACAAGTAATACATGGTCATTTTAGGAAAACTGGAAAATAAGTGGAAAGAACATAAAAGTCACTAATAATTCTAAGCCTAGAATTACTTACTGTTAACATTTTACTATATGGCTTTTCAGATTAAAAAATTTGTATATATGTAGATAAAACTTATGCTTATATATTTGTGTGTGTATGTGTATGTGCATATATATATATATGATCATAATTTTCTAGCATTTGTGAGAGTTATGAGATCTGCTCCTGAGTCTGCCTTGGGCATATTTTTGAGTGACAATGTGAAACACAACAGGCTGTAAGTTCATAGAATCTGATTGAGAGGTTATAACTTACAGAACTTGAAGACTTTCTATCTGTTGAAATAATTTCCTTCTTGGATTTGAAAATAGGTTTAATTTTATACCTCTTAGCCAAAACTGTTTTACAAATGGCATGTATAATTTTGAATTACTTACTAAGAATATAATGGGAAAATATGCCTTAATCCTTCAAAGTTTCCTTCTCTTCTCCAAAATGGTGGCTCCGTGACTACTGAGTCAATAGCTTTAGAAAAGTGATTTATTTTAAAGTCATAAAAATAAGATTTTAGAGGATGTTAACATGTTCAGTAAATAGTGTTTGTTGGCAAGTACACCTTGAATACATAGCACTCTTAGTCACAACGTACATGACTCAAGGTGGAATATCGTATGGAAACATTCAAATTGAAGATACAGTTCTTATGACACAAAACAACTTTCACGTGGATAAAATAAATAAATAAACAAAAAGCTTTTAAAATATGGACTGGCATTCATTGAGTTAGGATTTATAAATATGCGTTCTTATTTCTCCTGACCGCGTTTTCTTGATGAATGTTTCAGTGTAATATGCAGAAATGACATTTTATCCTCTGATTAACTCCCTGCTGGCCTTCATTTTAAGAAATTTTAATATTGAGAACATAATCTCTATAGTGCAGGCTTCAACACCCTTAATGGATAAATCAAATTACAATTACCTTGGGCCGGCCCAGTGGCGGAGCCGTTAAGTTCACGTGTTCTACTTCGGTGGCCCGTGGTTCTCCGGTTCGGATCCTGGGCGCAGACCAACATATGGCTCATCAAGCCGTGCTGAGGCAGCATCCCACATAAAAGAGCTACAACTCTACAACTATGATACACAACTATGTACTGGGGCTTTGGGGAGAAAAAAGAAAAAGAGGAAGATTGGCAACAGATGTTAGTGCAGGGCCAACTTCCTAAAAAAAAAAAAAGATTACAATTACCTTAATGCTCTAAATTATAGTGGCCCCAAGAACTCATAACTTGAGTAGCAGGGTTTCCAGTTTTTTTCCAGGATTATTGTAGTTCCCCTGTTACTACTGTCCCTTAGAGGAGACAGAACTCAAATGTCCCTTGAGAGTAAACTCTGTGACTGTTGGCTCCTTGCCATGCCTTCTGGTTTTGGTTGTCTCAAGTGCCAGAGATTTGCCACTGGTGTCACTGGTGGTGTTCTGGGGCTGCTGACCGCGATGTCAAGAGCCCCCACTCTCCCCAGAGATGTGGCTCCAGCCGACCCCTCTGTGGACCTCTGCCAGTTGGCTCAGCGCATGACGATTCCAAGGGTGAGAGGGAAGGTGGCCTCTTGTCATCACTCAGTCTCTACCTGGTTATCTCATAGCAGAACTCCCCAAGCTGAATAGTACAGCACCTGATACAGCATTTCCATTGACACATGGGTTCATTTTTGCCAAGTCACATCCAACGCACCTGGGTAAGTGAGTCAGGATCCTCTCTTTCCATGCAGCAGGATGCAATGTCTAGAAATTCCACTCCAATGACTTAGGTCTGGAAGCTAAGGATCCTTGGTATCCACTCCCCCACCCTCTCTCAGCCTTCAGGCCACTTCGCCCTGTTATTGTCTCCTTAATTCCCTGCTGGAGCCCCTGGTCCTTTCCTCAGGACGACATTGAGTCTGTCTTTTACCAAAGTGGAGTGTGTGTGTGTCGGGGGTTGAGGGTGGGACGGGGTGGAGTTGGACGTGGTGGTGTGGGCAGAGATGGTTCCAGACCTGTGACAGACACAAAGTTCTGTTGCATATGACTAAACTATTCTCAGGGACTAACACTCGATCAAGCAAAGGTGGAAGGAAAGAGAAGGATCCTAAAGAGTCACTATCAGGCCTGTATTGAATATTAAAACAATCCACGGAACTGCAGAATTTTACACCTGGGAGGGATTTCTTGCAACTTCCTCGTGTTACCCGCGTGGAAACTAAGCGATTTGCTCAAGGTCAAAGTTATTAGCAGAACCGGTTCTAGAATCAAGATTATCTGACTCCAGTTAATCTTGTAGCCACTATTCAGCAAACAGGTCTTGATCAAAACCATTCTGTCCCGTTTTTCCTTTTATGTGAGGGAAGTAGGACATTTTAGTTCTCTCGAGTCAAACATACAAATAAGGGCTTAAAAAATTTAATCAGAATAATTATTAACAATGTATAGACAGTTAGGATGGACCCTTTTACCTGGATTCACTCACAAATTTTCAAGATTACAGGATCTATCCCCAGTTTACCATCTTCCTAGTCCTATACAAGATATTCTTCCTATAGTCTTAACACTCAGAGACCAAAATTCTTCAATAACAGTAAGAAAAAAATTCTTCTATCTTTATCCAGAAGATTTATCTTTATCTAGCAAAATCAATGTCTAGTTTACCTAGCTTCATTTTTACCTAGCAAAAACCTGGCTGTAGGGAAAATAAGTTTCCTCTAATTTGCACTGCACTATCAACTTACTAACTTTCTTTCTGATGTGAATTATAATGGCAGCTGACTAATGTAATTACTACACTCTCTTAACCAGAATTAAATATTTTAAACCAATGCTATATCCACAGATGAAAATTTCCACTAATATCAGATAGATTCTTAACATAGTTTTTCTCTTCCACTGTAATAATTTTCATTTTATGTTACATATGAAATATATAAAAATGTTCATAGTTGTCCAGTCAAGAGAGAAAAAAAAAATCCCCATATTCATTTAGTATGAAAAAGATTCTTTAGGCAAATCTCCACTGAAAAGTTATAATTGATAGTAATAATAGAGCTAGGCATATTTTTTAAAATTCAAAAACAACATAGTAGAAGGAATGTACTTAGCCAGTTATGGAATTAATCCCTCTTGCTGAGATTATCTTCAAAATTCTCAAACAGATTCTGTCAGGTGGGAGAATATAATATCATTTTATGGGATTTTCTCCTGATGTAAGAAAAATAATGTTTCTCTGTGTGTTTGTGTGTGTCCTAGAGTTTGTAAAATGTCTTCCATATTTTAATTCTTCCTTAGAATAACCTTGAAGAGCAAATGCTATAATCTCCAATTTACAAATTAGAAACTGAAGTTCAAAGAGCTTAAACGACCGGTTCAAGGTTACACATGTAGTAAGTAGTAGGGTCTCGATTTAAAATGATTGTCTTCTGATTTTAAAACTATATGTCTTGGGCCGCCCCGTGGCTTAGCGATTAAGTGCGAGTGCTCCGCTACTGGCAGCCTGGGTTCAGATCCCGGGTGCGCACCGATGCACCACTTCTCTGGCCATGCTGAGGCCGCATCCCACATACAGCAACTAGAAGGATGTGCAACTATGACACACAACTATCTACTGGGGCTTTGGCGGTGGGGGGAAGGAGGAGGATTGGCAATAGGTGTTAGCTCAGGGCCGGTCTTCCTCAGCAAAAGGAGGAGGATTAGCACGGATGTTAGCTCAGGGCTGATCTTCCTCACACACACAAAAAACAAAAAACAAAAACTATATGTCTTTCCCCAAAGAAAATGCATTTCCATACTCCAAATGCATGCATGCTTTCAGAGATATCTAGAACAGTAGCCGCTTTAGTACAAGATGTTAGAGGAGCTGTGGATGTAATCCGCTAAAATTGTTTAATTTTGTCTTTCAACTAAATTGTGATTTAGTACCAAGGGCTTCTTTGGGTGTTTAAATTGATGGCCCTACTTTTTAGGCAAAACAGAGTAAATTGATAATCATATCGTGAAAGATAAAATAATTGTTTTCAGAATTTCCATAATCCAACGTATTGTCACCAAAGCCAAATATTTTTAAATAAATAGGGAACCTGCAGTATAGTAAGGAAAAATACTAAGCAGAAATATCATGAATTTCATGAGCATCATAAATTGCTTAAAAATGCAGTCCTTCGTTAAAAAATATGTTGGCTTAAAAATTATGTAAGTTGTACATGTTCACTGAAAAAAACTTGAAGCAATGCAGCAGGATAGAAACTAAAAAGTTTACATTCCTCCTCCCACCCCAAATCATTATTAGTCTGTCTGTTTCTGGTCAGATCTTTTTCTAATCACTCATTTTTAAAATAAGAGGGCAGAGACATGACAACTAAATGAAATGCATGATCCTTGATTGGATTCTAAATAAGAAAAACACAGCTATAAAGGATATTATTGGGACAATTGGGAATTTTAAATGGATTCTATATTTCATAATGCTATCATATCAATATTAACTTTCTTCAGAGTGATAATTGTATTGCGGGTGTAGAAGAAAGTCCTTGTTTTTAGGAGCTATGTGATGAGGTTAGGGGTGAACTGTCAAGATGTTTACACCTAACCATCAAAAGGTAGATGAAGGGGAAGTAGAAGAGACAGAAGGTGAGAGGGATGGAGGGAGCAAGGAGCAAGAGGAGAGGGGGGGAGAGAGAGAGAGAGAGAGAGAGAGAGAGAGAGAGAAAGCGACTGTGTGGGAATTTTACCAATCGTGAATCTAGTGAAGGATATCTAGATGTTGATTACATACACATATTATTCTATATAACTTCTCTGACAGTTTGAAAAATTTCAAAATAAAAAGAACAGAGGGGGAGAAACAGAAGACATCATAACAGCATGCTATAATGAAAATGACCATTTAGTAGAAGAAATATGTGTGTCCAACTCTGGGCTCTATCATTTACTTAGTAGTCAAGTGACTTTGGCCTAGTTAGTTAACCTCTTAAGGATTCAGTTTTACCTTCTTAAAATAAAGATACTATCTACCTTGAAGCATTCTTATAAGAATTATGTGAGGGAATATATACAGATGGCCTGACACACAATATTCACAACACACAATATTCTCCTTCCTTCATAACTAACACCCATTTTCTTAATAAAGACCTATGTGAGTACTTCTTGCTTACAGTAATGGTGAGCTGAATTATTCAGATCGAGCCCTCCAGCCCTCAGTGGAAAACAACTAAAAAGGCTGGACACAATATTTTAAAAATCTCCTTGAAACATTGAAGAGATGACAGGACAGTGAGAAACTGTCAGGCCATACATGGAAAGAAAATGAAAGGAAAGCAAGAAAGAAGTCTGATTTGCCTTCAGGTCATTTTGTCATCCTGGAAGATTAGAACTTTCATTTTCACAGGCTTGAGGACCTGGAGGACAAATCTCAAAATCCAGAGCTTGCTCAAGGTGTGAAGCCAAACCAGTGATGGTCCCCACAATAAGCTGAGACCTCAAACTGAGCGAACGCCAAATGAGACAACCAGCTCTGCTCAAATCCTCTAGTCAGCTTGAATTCCTTTGGATCTTTAGGAAAGTCAAACCTTGACTTTGGTGTAAGGTGGTTGTGGGTTCGTAGCATGCCACACTTGGCAGAAGCAAGCACAAATCATCTCTGGGGGAAAGTGCCTTCATTGTAAGCCTCAAATTCTTCCTGTAAATACTTCTACAAAGGCAACGTGCAGTGCATGGTCAAAGATAACTAGGCCCAAAGATGACAGAGAAGAGCAGTCAAGGCAGATTTGAAACCATCAAATGTAACTACCAGAAGAAGAGGAATACATAAGTGAAACTTTTAAACTGAGTGGATGGTTTTTACAATAGATCAGAGGCAGCTAAAGACAGATTTAGTGAACTACGTAAGAGGTCAGAAGAAATTATCCTGAGAACAACAGAGAGAAACAATAAGAAAGAGGATTAGAAACGCAGAGGATACTGACAGAAGATCTAACACATGTTTAATTGGAGTTCCAGCAGGAGAGGAGAGAGATAATGGGAAAGACTAGTAGCTGAAGAGATAATGGTTGAGAATTTTCCAGAACTGATTAAAGACACCAGTCCACAGATTATAGGTTCTCAAGCCAGGTAAATTAAAAACAACAACCTTCTCTTAAACTCATTGTAGTGAAATAGCAGAAAACCCCCAGTGACAAAAACAAAGTCTTAAAAGCAAGCATAGAAACGACAGACAGATTATCTTGAAAGGAGAGATAGTTGGGCTAAACTAAAGATTTAGATGGCTTCACTGGCAGCTCTACTAAACATTTAGGAAAGAAATAAATCAGATCTTTCACATTCTTCTAGCAAATCTTGAGTCTATTTTAAGAGTACACCATAACATCCACTCATGATGAAAACTCTATTCAACATTGTTCTGGAAATTTTGGCGGTGTGGTAAGGTGAGAAGGAAAAATAGAAGTATAATGACTGGAAAGGAAGAAACAAAACTGTAATTTAGATGACAGGATTATGCACTTTTCTATGTCTGTGTTTTTTCCCACTCTAAAAATGTTAAAAAATACCACATACTTGCATAGCACTTTATGGTTTTTAACACTGTCTTACATTAATGATCATATTTTATCGTCATAATTCTGTGAGGATATTAAGGTTCAGAGAGGTTGGGTCACACAGTTAGCTGGTCAGCAGTAGAACCTGTCCTAGAACCGAGGTCTACTGACTCTTCAAGGGCATTTCCAGTGCAGAGGTATTTTTAGCATGGCATACATTTCGTAACAATTGTCCATAAAGCAACATATTTATTCAGGAACATAGTTTATGTTATATGGGGTGCTATTGGTTATAAAGTGATACCAAACTACACATGACCTTGAAATTAAACAGGAGGGAGAATCTATAACTTAACCAATGCAGTTGCTTTACTTGAGTGTCTTTGCTTCTCAAAAGAGCAGGTGCTAAAAATTTATTAGAAGCCATTGATAATGCTAATGTTATCAGTTGAATTGTGTCCCCCCAAAATTTGTGTGTTGAGTTCCTAATCCCCAGTATCCTAGAATGTGATTGTATTTGGAGATAAGGTCTTTAAAGAGCTAAAGTTAAAATGAGATCGTTAAGATGGGCCCTAGTCCAATATGACTGGTGTCCCTTTAAGAAGAGGAGATTTGGACACAGATGGGTACAGAGGGAAGATGTGAAGACATGAGGAGAAGATGGCCATCTATAAGCCGAGGAGAAAGGCATGGAACAGACCCTTCTCTCGTGGCTCTTAGAAGGAGCCAACCCTACCGACAGCTTCCAGAACTGTTTGAAAATACATTTCTATTGTTTAAGTTATCCCAGTCTGCAGCCCTAGAAAACTAGTACAGCTAGTGACTAAAAAGAAAAAAGGGCCATTACTCTTGAGCAAAACCCAGATGTAATTAGATGCTGGATTTGTACAGTGATAGTAAGGTTTTATAGATATTCACTTATAGCTTTAAAAATTTCCTGTTAATTAAGATTTTCGCAGGGAAAATAACTTTGTTATCGAGTGTTTGACACTCTCTAGTCTCCGTCTGCCTTTTCACCCTTGAAACAATTGTTTTTATTACATTGTACTGAATTAATTGAGGTTTCATATTGATTAAATTATCATATTCTAGGAGAACAAACACTTTTATGACGACTGTACGTTATCAGGTGACATAAATGAAGTCATATTGTCTGTAAAGTGATCTTAGAGCATTTTGAAAGATATCTTAAATTTCTCTTTCACAGAACATGTTAAGCTTATATTGAGAGGATGACAATTTTGAAGAGCTGACATGAATACCAGTTTATTTACTCTTTGGAAAGGTACTGGGGGCCTG
The DNA here is from genome assembly GCF_057802395.1 of Ceratotherium simum simum. Taxonomy (NCBI): domain Eukaryota; kingdom Metazoa; phylum Chordata; class Mammalia; order Perissodactyla; family Rhinocerotidae; genus Ceratotherium; species Ceratotherium simum. Next base: position 26,271,851 of record NC_141937.1, on the reverse strand, counting down.
TCATATATGCCCTCCTCAACCCAGGCCAAATGTACCTGGGACATCTGGTCTTTCATTCATTAAATTCAACATTCCAGTGGAAAATGCTATTGGAATGTGCAAGGATTCAGACAACAAGCCAGGACAGCTGCATCTGAGACCAGTTTTATTTTGAAACCAGAAAACTCATGCAAGTAAACAACAGCAACACACAGAAGAAGAGAATTAATGACAGCTTGCTGGAGATGACTCAAAAAGAAAAAAATGTCAATTGCAGTTTCCAGACTTCTCTCCAGGATTAAAAGAAGTGTGTAACTAATCACCCTGAATGAGATGGTAGATTTATATAAAATAAATTTATTCTGCATTACATATAAGAAAATATTTCAGAACATTTTATACTTAATGATTTTTCTAAATAAAACAATTCCATTTACGCTTCACCACAAATTTCTCTCCCCCAATCCACTCTGTCTCTAATTCTAAACTAAGAAGAAAGACAATTCAAAAGCTTTCTGAAGTTGTATTGTCATTAGTAAGCCCCCCTCACTGGAGGCCTGCAGTTATGAAGCTCGGCCTGAGAAGTCAGTTTCTGGAGTTCCCATGGTTGTATTCATGGGGAAGCACAACGAATTTGGAAACTCCCAACCTGCCAACTTTTTATTTTTTTTTATTTTTTTTATTATTTTTATTTTTATTTTTTATTGATGTTTTAACGGTTTCTAACATTGTGAAATTTTGGGTTGTACATTTTTGTTTGTCCATCACCACATATATGACTCCCTTCACCCCTTGTGCCCACCCCCCACCCCCACTGCCCTGGTAACCACAGTCCAGTTTTCTCTGTCCATGTGTTGGTTTATATTCCACATATGAGTGAGATCATACAGTGTTTGTCTTTCTCTTTCTGGCTTATTTCACTTAACATAATACACTCCAGGCCCATCCATGTTGTTGCAAATGGGACGATTTTGTCTTTTTTTATGGCTGAGTAGTATTCCATTGTATATATATACCACATTTTCTTAATCCAATCGTCAGTCGAGGGACACTTAGGTTGCTTCCACTTCTTGGCTATGGTGAATAATGCTGCAATGAACATAGGGGTGCATAAGCCTCTTTGGATTGATTTCAGGTGCGTTGGATAGATTCCCAGTAGTGGGATGGCTGGATCATAGGGCATCTCTATTTTTAATTCTTTGAGGAATCTCCATACCGTTTTCCATAGAGGCTGCACCAATTTGCATTCCCACCAGCTGTGTATGAGGGTTCCTGTTTCTCCACATCCTCTCCAACATTTGTTGTTTTTTGTCTTGGTGATTATAGCCATTCTAACAGGCGTGAGGTGGTATCTTAGTGTTGTTTTGATTTGCATTTCCCTGATGATTAGTGATGTTGAGCATCTTTTCATGTGCCTATTGGCCATCTGTATATCTTCCTTGGAGAAGTGTCTGTTCATTTCCTCTGCCCATTTTTTGATCGGGTTGTTTGTTTTTTTGTTGTTCAATTGTGTGAGTTCTTTATATATTATGGAGATCAACCCCTTGTCAGATGTATGTTTTGCAAATATTCTCTCCCAGCTGGTTGGTTGTTTGTTCATCTTGATTCTGCCAACCTGCCAACTTTTCAATCAGGGAAACTAATGAAGCTATGTGCCTAGAAAAACTAATTTATTCATCTGGGCAAAAAAATTTTAATTCAATCCTCATATATTGAGTAACAATGAAAACGTTTATAATTAGCTTGAGTTATATGATACTTTTATTAAAGAAAAACAAAGGAATTTAATTAAGATTAAGGAAATAGGTCAAATGATTAGCTATGAAATAAATTTAACTTTTGAATAAGCTCATTGTTGCTTAATTAAGATATACTGATTTGCGGGCCGGCTCCGTGGCTTAGCGGTTAAGTGCGCGCGCTCTGATGCTGGCGGCCTGGGTTCGGATCCCGGGAGCGCCCCGAGGCACCACTTCTCCGTCCAACGTGAGGCCGAGTCCCACGTACAGCAACTAAAAAAAGGATGTGAACCTATGACATACAACTGTCTGCTGGGGCTTTGGGGGGAAAAAAACTGAATAAATAAAATCTAAAAAAAAAAAAAAAAAAAAAAAAGATATACTGATTTGTAGAAACTTCAGGCGTTCTTTTGTTCCAAATGAGAAATACGCTGGATTTCTTAACACGTAACTTTTATGCTTCTTACTTTACCTTTTGAAACACTGTCAATAACATGGTTTAGTGTTCTTTCAAAAATAAATTTAATAATTGGTTCTCCCTCTATTTAGTTTATCTTGTGCTCTTTCTTAAAGTAAGCAAAAAATTCTAGAAATGCTACCTGGCATGGTCTCATTGTTTAAACTTGTTACTTTTCAGCCACGCCCTTACTTACTAATAACTTTAATTGCATTAATCACTCATTCTAAAATTGTGCTTTTTATCTTGATTTGTTCAGTTCTCATGCACTCTTGATTAAGAAACAGTTTTCTGATGCCGACATTGATAGAATTCAATCTGTGTTCCAAGGCAGAGGGAAATGAGGTTAGTCTATGTTGTCAAAAATTTACTAAAATACTCCCTCTTTACAGAGCATTGTACTAATCAGAAGTACTGTACTTCTGTTTGGTGAAATCAATCTGCTTGCTGTTCACACTCTTTAAATTCTGCAAAATCCAGTCACCAGTCCTCCTGGAAGCCTGCGAAGATTACCCATTTATGTTCCTCAATTGTGTTCTTAATTTGTGTAAGTTTAATGAGTATTCAGGTATGTGCCTAATAAGGTTTTCTAATGGGTTAGTTCTCATGATGTGTCTTCATAGTTAGACGGTAAACCCTTGAGGCCAGGCACCGTCTTCTCTGGCTCGAACGACCAGCAACATCACCGAGATTAGCACTCACTCACCTAGGAAGCTCAAGTAATATCCTAATGACGACATCCAGTTACCGTAAAATTCTGAAGTGGTTTCTGAATCGTCAAAGCAAGTTTAAACTGAGCTTCAAGCTGTCCTCTAAGTTTTTGAAATTTGACAATATCTGAATGGTAAATGTACGTGGTCACTTTCAGTCCCCAGAGCATGTGAACTGAATATTCTCAATCATTTGGAATAAACAGGATTTTACTAGGTGGTGTTGTGCATAGAGCAGGAATTCATAGATTGTGCTTGATTTTAAGAAAATGGAACAAGACTCCCCAGAGAGGAAAATCTTTTGAATTTGGATCCCATTATTTCAGATTTTGTGATAAATTATTAAACAGGGCCGAGGCTGAAGCTTATCTTTCTTTTTGCCATGAAAATGGGGTTTACCTAGTAAATTATTTATGGAAACAAGGTGAGGGAATTTTAAATAATTCATTCATTCAACAGCTATTTATTTAGCACCACTAAGTATCATACGCTCTTGCAGGCTCTTGGGATATAGAAGAAGGCAAAACAGACAAGTATTCCTGCCCTGATGAAGTTTACATTCTAGTGGAGAGCAGTAGGGCAGGAAATACAATTAGAATTTAGTAAATATTAAATATATTGGATAGTGACGATTGCTATAGAGGAAAATATAGCGAGGAGGGAGGATAGAGAAGATGAAGGAGAGGAGATGGAGGGTGGCTGGGTAAGTGTGCCCTGAAGCGGTGATGTGTGAGCAAGAGACCTGCGGGAGTGATGGCTGAGCCAGGGGTAAACCTGCAGGGGCAGGAGCAGTGCACCTGCCGGGCACAGGCACCAGCCAGCAGCCCGGTGGCCTAGATGCGTCGGGAGGGGAGGAGAGTGATGGAGAATGAAGTCAGACCTTGCAGGATTGTGGTTTTCCGCACTGGCTGCCCCCACCAATCACCTGTGGAGCTGTCCAAGGACTAAAGCTGAGGCCCCAACCCAGAGACTCTGGTTTTCAAAGGCTTCCCAAGTGATTCACTACAGGGCATGGTGGGGACTGGCTTTTATTTTTATTTTTAAATTTTTCCACTTTTATAGAGACATACCTGACATATAATACTGTATTAGTTTAAGATGTGCAAAGTAATGATTTGATGTATGTATATATTGTGAAATGATTACCACAGTAAGTTTAGTAACATCCATCACCTCACATAGTTACAAATTTTTTCTCTTGTGATGAGAACTTTTAAGATCTATCTCTTAACAACTTTCAAATACGCAATACAGTATTATTAACTATAGTCGTTGTGCTGTGCATTACATTCCCAGGACTTATCTATCTTACAACTGAGAGTCCGTACACTTTGACCACTGTCACCCATTTCCCCCAACCCCCAACCCCCAGGTTTGGCCACCACTAATCTGTTCTCTGTGTCTATGAGTTTGGTTTTTTCAGATTCCTCATGTAAGTGAGATCATACAATAATTGTCTTTCTCTGTCTGACTTTTTTCACCTAGCATAATGCCCTCAAGTGCCATCCATGTTGTTACAAATGACAGGATTTCCTTATTTTTTATGGCTGAATAATATTCCATTGTGTGTGTGTATATATATATATATATATACACCATATATATATACACTACATTTCTTTATCCATTCATCCGTGGATGGACGCTTTGGTTGTTTCCATCTTTGGCTTTTATTTTGAGTGTTGAGGTGCAAGGGCAGAAGCAGGGAAAGTGCTGACTTAAAAGCTGTTTGTGTGCAGTCTTACAAAGAACTGACATGAGTTCTAGATTCTCTTATTAAAATGTTTTCAGACATTATCTAAGTTCCACTATGGAGTATTGCTTAGTACTCATAAACAAAATTATATTGCAAGTTCCTTCATGCATAATACAATTGCATCATTCTTAAAGTATTCTAGAAATCAAGCTTTTCACTAATTGGACTAGCTCTTCCTGCGGTGGTTTGGGTTGGAGAAGTTTAGCTGGACGAAGGGGAGAAGGCTTTTTCTGTCTCTGCTGGCAGTGCCATATCCCTCTCCCTCATCACTTGTGTCTCAGGTGCTTGGGGATGAGCAGGACCAGTGGAAAAGGCGCTGACCGGGCGACGATGCGGACACGGAAGCCGCTCGTGTTTGCTTGCAGGTGTAGCCTTGAGCGGCTCGGAGCCCGGGCGTGGGCAGAGGAGCCCGTAGTGGTCTCTGTGAGTTTGTAACTGTGTATTCTCCACTGTTTTGCAGAGAGATGAGACGAAAGGAAGAAGGAACCAGAAAAACATCCACTCTATTGAGCAGACCATGATGTGAGAAGGAAGCGATGCAGGGAGCACTTGATTAGGATCTTTGTGCCTCAGGCTCCTCATCTGGAGCTGACAGTACCCACCTTATTAAGTGATTTTGGGATGAGCAAGATAATCCACATAAGGTACTTTGCACAGTACCAGGCACATATACCAGGCACTTAAAAATATTTACTGTTACACTATTTGTTTGTTGCTTATGTGTTTAAACATTTAACTAATTCATCATAACTATAACTTTGTTCTTTGGCTTAATGATAATTGATGATTGAATTTAAACTTGTTACACATTTTTATGAGAGCATCAAAGCTCCAAAGCTCGAAATACTATCTAATGAGAAACTATTTTGTGGAAGTGTTCAACTGAGGTTAATGCTTAAGATCTCCTTGTAAATAATACACCCAGTGCGAAGATTCTCAGGTTTTTTATTTACTAATCCACTTTAGAAAGTGTTCAGTACTAACCTGCCTTTTTCTGAGTTTCTCTCTACAGGGAATAGTGTTACATGGCAGTTTAAGCGAGCACAATGTTTTTATTTTAACACGTATAAAAAAATAAAACCAGGCACTGTACCACATTGAAAATGAGTCCAGTAACAGGCTGACTGAGAGTGGCCCTAGGCTTTGTGGGCTGGCTAGGAAGTTAATATATACATCAGCAGTTTGCATCAAAAGAAATACCTTTACAACAACCTTTAAAAAGCAGATTTCATTTTCCATTTGAAAAAGTCACAATTTCCTACTACTCTTAAAAAACAAACCCAGAGGGCCGGCCCGTGGCTTAGCGGTTGGGTGCACGCGCTCCGCTGCTGGCGGCCTGGGTTCAGATCCCGGGCACGCACCAACGCACCGCTGCTCCCGCCATGCTGAGGCCGCGTCCCACGTACAGCAACTAGAAGGATGTGCAGCTATGACATACAACTATGTACTGGGGCTTTGGGGGAAAAAACTAAATAAATAAAATTATTAAAAACAAACAAACAAACCCAGAAAACCAAGTTTGCTTGTACTATTCCCTCATCTCTATACGTGTAGGGGAAGCTTATTATTTCTACCCATTAATATTTCTGGGAGCATTTCCAGTTTGGCCATAAATTTACACATTTCAGGAGCTTCTCCAGTTTTATGAACTTGTTTTTAAAACAATGTTTACTGCTTTTCTATTCATAAAATTAAAATGTGTTCAATGTAGGAAAATATAAAGAAGAAAAGAAAAATCACCTATAATCCTTTCATCTAGAGCTAACTCATGTCAATATTTTGTGTTTTGCTTTCAGTCTTTTTAAAAATGCATTCTTTTATGGTTACATAGTTGAAGTTAGACGATATATACAATTTTTTAACCTGCTTTGTTCCCTTAACATTGTATCATAAACATTTCCTATGCTACTAAAAAGTCTTCATTTTTAAGGGCTGCCGAATACACCAGTGTGTAGATGTATCGTGGTTTACTCAGCTAGTCCCCTATTGCAATAGTTGAGTCTCAAATTTTTGCTATAATAAATAATGTAGTGGTGAACATTTTTATGCATAAAGCTTTTGTCAGGTTATTCCCTCAAGATTGGTTTCTGAAAGAGGAATTAGTGGGTCAAAATGTGTGAAAACTTCTAGGAGTTGTGATATATACTGGAAAAGTTCTTTCCAGAAAGATTGAACCAGTTTGCCCTTGATGAGACTTCAAGGCTTGAGCGACTCGCTGACATTTTTTTAGAATTTTTTTTTCCACTTTTTAGAGGAGTTTAAAAAATGCTATTCATATCCTGTTTGAAAAAACAAAGAAGAGTAACATCAAATATTAGTCATAATCTAAAAAACTGAAAACAGCCATAAAAAGCAAATTATTATCTCAGGTATGCATAAATAATTTTTAAGAGATGCACACCTTATAATAATATTTGAAAATTATTTTTTCATGATCTGTGTGTATGTCAGTTGCAAAAATCCATTGATAGCAACTGGAATTTTTCCAAACTCTAAGATTTAAGACCAGGGCATTGGGAAAAACTAAACAGCAATGTGTAATTAAATTTGAGAAACTTGATTGAAAGTATTTGATTACTAAAAAGAGACTTTTTTTCGGTAATGTAGATCTCACTGAAAAAAATGAATAAATTATTTTAAAAGAATACTAAAAGATTTTAAGAAATATATTTTCGGTGCCTTTCTTTCCCCAAAAGCAAAACCAAGACTTAGTTGTTTTAAACTGTACACTGTATTATTTAGAGCAGTGGTGCTGGAAGTGGAGTCCCCAGGCCAGCAGCAGGAGCATCACCTGGGAACTTTCTGGAAATGCAAATTCTCAGGCTCCAAGACCTAATGAATTAGAAACTCTGAGGGTAGTTCCCAGCAAACTGTTTTAACAAACTCTCCAGGTGGTTCTGATGCCTCCCCAAATTTGAGAACCACTGATTTAGGGTTTAAAAACAGATCAGTTTGCCCACGTCCCCAGCCACTACCACCTGAGGCTATAGAGCAACCAGTTAGACATACGTAAGGGACATTTCTGCCTCACGAGTCTTGCTTATCTACAAGAGTTTGGAGAAGTCACTCAATGTGCTTAGTACATAACTGTATGTGATGAAGAGGGTATAGAAATATATTAAAATACATGTTTTAGAAACTTTTCCTTGTTTCTTACTTTGTAAGAAGGAAGGATTCAAGGAATTAATAGGGATTAATAAAGTTAATAGGGATACTAGGTGGAAATGCAGAAAAAGTTCAGAGAAAGTGGTAGATCACTTTAAGATAGGCCTCGTACTACCCCTGAGAGACTGGGGAGGATTTTCCCCTGTAAGGAGATTCTGGGAAACGTACAAGACTGTAGGCTCCAGGCACAATCGTGAGATATTTGAGAGCTGTCTTTAGTGCCCTCTGGCTTTCTCTCCCAGGGGTCCTGTGTTTCAGGTCTACTCTTTACGGTAGTGTGGGTGCTAGCTAACGTTTACTGAGAGCCTATCCCGCACCCTGTTGAAGAGCTCGATGGGCATTGCATCATTTAATCCCACAACTACACCAGGAGAATGTGGCCTCTCAAAAAACACCTAAGACTCAGAGGTAAAATAAACTGCCCAACATCACAGAGCTGTAAGAGTCAGAGACAGGTCAAACCAGATCAGCCTGATTCCAAAGGTTCTGCTCTTCAACTCTGTGACAGTGTCCCAGAAGGAATGTCTTTAAGGAGAGCCCAGATTCCAGGACAGTCCCTTCCTCCTCCATTTAGCAAACTCCCACCCTCTTGGGTTGTGGTCTTAGATGCTCCTGGCTCTGTGGGGGCGGTGGGTGTGGGGAATACCTCCAAGAGGATAGAAAGGATGATTCAGGGTAACCTCTTTATTGATCATTTGTGTCTAAAAAAAGAAAACTTGACGAGGTGCTTCTTCAGATGTTAACAATTTGAGGTGCCTTTTCCAGCAGTATAGCAGCCAATAGATAAGGTATTGGGAGTGGGTTAAGGGGAACTTTCCAGCAATTTTTCAAATCATGCCCTTCAGGGAACTGCCTGCCCTACCCATGAGTAAGTACAGGTTGTCTATATGCTTTGAGGGGGGGGTGTGTGTGTGTGAGAGTGTAAAGGGATCATTCTGTGGCAGATGCAGATTAACCCAGACTGAAAATTAGATCTAATTTTTTGTTAGATGCTTCCTTCTCTTAGTCCTAGTGAGATTAGTGTTCTCAGAACTAACTGAAAAAGGACTTACTGAGTACTTACTATGCCTTCTGTGATAGGCATTGGGATACAAAGACTGACTTCTAGAAACACTCTAGTGGGGGAGCTAGAGACATAACGCTATGTAACATCATTTTTTGAACAGTGATGGAACCGTTCACAATCACGGGAAAGAGGAGAGGCACTCAGCTCAGCCTGGGGGAAGGCAGGGAAGGGCCCCTGGTGGTGGAAGTAACTGGGTTCTTCCTGAAGGATGGATACAAGTCAGAATAGAGAGCCTGGCTAGAGGACTCAGGCTGGGGATGTGGGGAGACGAAGCATTTCGGTGTCCCCTTAGCGAGAAGCTCCGTGGGGATACAGCTGGTGGTGAGAGACTTCACAGAAGAGGTATTCAGTTCTTAAACACTGTGTTTAGGAGATTTGCCTTTCTGCTGTGGGCCATGGAAGGCTCCAAGAAGAGAAATGACACAGGTCAATTTGCATTTTAGGTGTAGATGTGGCAAATGAGTGTTAAGTTTGAGGACACTAAATGGGAGGGAGGGATATTGCCGGTCATCATTGGTGGTTAGGTCCTGGTGACAACACACCTACAAGATTGTCATGATTTGCATCCTGAAATCTTGAACTATTCACTCCGTTAATTTTAATGATTTTTATTATACTTTAAAAGTGTTTTTTAAAATCAAAGACATACACACAGATAGAAGCCACAGTCCCCTGCCCTTCCTATTTCGACTCTAGTCCTGTTCTGCGAAAGTCACCACTTCTTGTACTTACTTCTACACCTCCAAATGATAGTCTTCTGCCCCTACTTTGTGATTTATTAATTACGGATATTATCAATTGACTTTCTGTCATATTACATAAAGATATAACATACCCCCACCCCTCCTCCCATATGCCCTATTTTTAGTGCCTCTGTTGTTTACCAATCATTTACGTAGGTAATGACCTGAAATCCATGGCTTGTACTGTCTACACCAATTTAGCATCAACCAAGTGGTGCAAACAGACCATAATGGGAGAGGAGAGGGGAGCTGGTAGAAAGTTCCAGCCGAGGAGCCTCCTACAATAGAACCACTCACCCTACTAACTGGAGAAATGTTAAATTTGTTAAATAAGTGTTAAATCACTCTTTCTAGGGGGCCGCTTGTCAACCTTTTGTTTATTAAGGTAGGAAATAAAATCTTTGCAAGAGTTTTTTTTTTTCTCTATTTGGTCCCCCCATAAACAGACCCTCTAAGCTCTCCCAGTCAGTTGCAGCTTATTACGAACCAGCAGTCAGGAATGCTTTTCTGTGATGTATTATGGCCTTAGGTGGGTGGGAAGAGATTTTTTTTAATGCAGGCAATCATTTCTTTCTCTGTAGATGGCGAGAGCTGCTTCGCTGAGAGTGGTGGCATCCAGAACTGCTTCTGTGCGTGACTAATTCACGTGACTCAGTCCCAGCTCTGGGCTTTGTCACAGAAAGAGAGTCAGTTCCTGCTGAATTCGTATCTGTTCTGATTGTGGCCTGAATACGATCTGAAAATGCAATGAATAACATTCTTAATCACACATGTCTTTCTTCAATTATTTCTCATCCCATTCCCTTAATTTCTAATTTAATTCCATTGTAGTCATAAAATATACTTTGTATAAGTTGAACCCTTTAAAGTTTTTGAAGATTTGTTTTATGGCTCAGATTATAATCTAACTTGGTAAATGTTCCGTGTGCACGTGAAAAGAATGTCTAGTTGTTGTTGGGGGGAATATTCTATAAGTGTCAATTAGGTCAAGTTGGTGGATAGTTTAGTTTGAGTCTTCTGTATTCGTACTGATTTTCTGTCTATTTGTTCTATCAGTTGTTGAGAGGGGTTATTGAATTCTTCAACTGTAATTAGAGGTTTGTTTACTGCTCCTTGCAGTTCTATCAGTTTTTGCTTCACGTGTTTTGAAACTTTGTTATAAGGTGCATAAACATTTAGGATTATTATGTTCTCCTGATGAAAATTGACACCGTTCTCATTATGAAATGACTTTTTTTTAATCTCTGGTAAAATTCTTTGTTCTGCAATCTGCTTTGTGAGATATTAATATAGCAACTCCAGCCTCTTTTTTTTTTCTTGTGAGGAAGATTAGCCCTGAGCTAACATCTGTTGCCAATCCTCCTCTTTTTGCTGAGGAAGATTGGCCCTGGGCTAACATCCGTGCCCATCTTCCTCTACTTTATATGGGACGCTACCACAGCATGGCTTGATGAGTGGTGAGTAGGTCCACACCTGGGATCCAAACCTGCGAACCCTGGGATGCCGAGGTGGAGTGCACAAACTTAATCACTACGCCACTGGGCCGGCCCCCAGCCTTTTTTTTGATTAGTGTTAGCATGGTATATTTTTCCATCCTTTTACTTTTAAACTTTTTGTGTCTTTATATATATAATGTGTTTCTTGTAGGAAATACGTAGTTGAGTCTTGCCTTTTTTATCCATTCTGAATAATCTTTGCTTTTTTAGCTGGGGTGTTTGGACCCCACTTACATTAATATGATTACTGGTAAGGTTAGGTTTAAACTGCTCGTCTTGTTATTTGTTTTCCATCTGTCTCATCTGTTCTTTATTCCTTCTTTTTTTTTCTTTTTCTGCCTTCTTTTGAGTTAATCAAGTATTTTTACAATTCCACGTTATAACTCTTTGCTTTGCGATTTTAGTGGTTGCTTTAGGGTTTATGGTCAATATCTTTAACTTACCACAGTCTACCTTCAAGCAATATTTTACCGCTTCAGATGTAGTATAAGAACCTTACAATAGCATACTTTCATTTCTAGCCCTCCCTACTTTTCATGTACTTTTAAGCTTCATTGTTATTATTTTTATTTAAACAGTAAGTAAATTTCCTTTTAAGGAGATTTAAATAATAATAACAGAAAAAATTTTATATGTTTACCCAAGCAGTTATCATTTCCAATGCTCTTCATTCCTCTAAGTCTATATTTCCATTTGGTATCTTTTAACTTTATATTATGAAGATATTTTTGAAGAATGTTGTAATTAGGACTAAGTGTATCACAAATCATGTCTCTAAAACTGCCTTTAGGCCATTTGTAAGTAAATACTATAGCAAATACTAAAATCATGAATATAAAGTCTTTAATTCTGATGTCTCTATGATGACTCATTTAAAGGAAATAGAAAATGTAATAATTTACTTGTGTACTATACGGTAAGTGCATTTAGACTCTCTGTTATCTGAGTAAGAATTCTGCATCATAGACAGCAGGCTTCTATTTCCTACAAAGTAGAGTTTTAAAACTTATTTTATTTTTGGTTTAGGTATTATATTTATGTAGTTCTAACATCAAAAGGCATAAAAAGGTATTCAGGGACAATCTTCTGCCTCTGTCTCCTATTTCCCAGTTCCTCTTTCTCACCGCCTTTCTCCGTCCCCAGCTAGGTAAACTTGTTATTAATATTTGGTTTATCTTTCCAAGGACTTTAAAAAAACACATTTACAAACCAATTCCTATCTCCTTTTATATATAAATCATATATTCACTGCCCTGCACCCCGTTTTCTTAACTTAATATATTTTGAAGGTTTTCTATATCAATATATAAATAGCCTGCTTATTCTTAAAAAAAAAAAAAAACAGCTGTGTAATATTCCACTGTAGGGACGCATATTACTTAATTTAACCAGACCTTTAATTACAGACCTCTCAAATCCTTTGCTGTTACACACAATGCTGTAATGAATAAACTTGTACTAATGTTATTTGTGTGCGTGTGCGTACATCTGTAGGATAAATTCTGAGAAATGGAATTGTTGGATCAAAGCTGTAATCATTTGTAATTTTGATATTGGAAAGTTCCTTTCCATTGGGATTTTACCAATTTATATTCCCATTAGCATTGTATGAAGGTGACTGTTTCTCCACAGCTCTGCCAACATAGTGTACTTTTAGATTTTTGTGTGTATGATAAAATTACGATTTCAGTTTTAATTTATATAGCTCTTATTATAAGTGAGGTTGGACAGCTTTTCAAATGTTTAAAAGCTGAGGGTAGAATTTTAAAAAATATGTATGAGTGATTTATCGAACCCCAAGAAAGTACTTTGGAGAAAGTAGGGAAATTAAAAAAGGAAAATTTCAAATCATTTAAACATTTTTAACCATAAATTCTTGTTAAAGACAACAGATGTTTCTCAGAATCACTGACAACCACCTCAGACATCTACCACTCTTAAAATCTCACATTGTATAACATTTGCTTTGGCTCCCAATAGAATACAAACCAATTTACAAACTTGTGAATTGATTAACGTTATTAATACTCTTTCCAGAGATTATCACCACTAAGCTATAGTTATCCTTGTGATAAAATGTTCATGTTTGAGCCCATTATATTTATTTTATGAGGGTTAAAATAAACCTTAGAGCCTTTTATATGTCGTTATTTTTTAGTAAACTTGATTTTATAGAAAAGTTATAGGTTCACAGAAAGATTATGAGGATGGTACAGAGTTCCCATAAACCACACACCCAGTTCCTCTATTGTTAAAGTCTTGCATTAGTATGCCACAATTTACAATTAATGAACCAATATTGATACATTATTATTATTAACTGTAGTCCATACTTGGTTTAGATTTCTTTAGTTTTACCCAATGTCCTTTTTCTGTTCCAGGATCCCATCCAAGAGACTGATTACATTTACTTATCATGTTTCCTTAGGCTCCTCTTGGCTATGAAAATTTTCGGACTTTCTTTGTTTTTGATGACCTTGACAGCTTTGGAGGAGGGCTGGTCAGGTATTTTGTAGACTGTCCCTCAGTTGGGATTTGTCTGATGTTTTTCTCATGATTAGGCTGGGGTTGTGGGCTTTTAGGAGGAAGACCACAGAGACCATGTGACATTCTCCTCACATCGTATCGAGGGACCATACTGTCAATCTGACTGCTCACTGTTGATACTGATCTTGAACACCTGGCTGAGGTAGAGTTTATTGGGTTTCTTTACCATAAAGGTACTTCCCCTCCCCCTTCTCTGGTGTCCTCTTCGGAAGGAAGTCGCTATGCATAGCCCACACTTAACGAGTGGGGAGTTACGTTCCTCCTCCTTGGGGTGGACAATACCCCCAAATTGTTTACAATTCTTCTGCACTGGAGATTTTTCTCTTCTCTCCTATTTATTTATTTATTTAATAATTTACTTATATCAGTATGAACTCATGGATATTTACTTTATACTTTGAGTTATCATCCAATACTTTATTTATTTTGTTGTTCAAATTGTTCCTGATTTGGCCACTCTTTCAGTTGGCTCCTGTGTCTCTTGAACACACCTGCATCATTGTGTGTGTGTGTGTGTGTTTTAACACTCTTTACTTTCTGGTACTGCATGATGCTCTAGACTCATCTTCCATTTTTCCTGCCCTAGGCCTAGAATCAGCCATTTAACCAAGGAGCTCTAGTTCCTTTATTGGAGAATGGTATTAGAAACTAAGATCGAGGTGCTAGGTGTGTTCCTTGCTGCTGGGATGCTATTGCTTTTAGGTCTTCTCAGCTGACAGAGTAAGGACATATATATGTGTATATATACATACATCTATAAATATTTCTATGTGCAACCATCTGTATCTATATTAAACTAAGTATGAGTTCATACTGATGTCTCCAACTCTAATTCACTATCATATGGATCATCTTAACCTCTTCAAGGGTAGGATTTTTAAAATAGAAAGTGATCATTTTAATTATGTAACTTTAGAATATAAACTTCTGTTGAAAATTGGGGAGCTGGATGGGGTATGAATATCAGTCCACAACTCAAGTTTTTTGTTTTCCTTTAAATTTACTTACATCTAACTCTGAGCCCTTATCCTACGGGGGTAGCAGGAAATTCCGTTCCAGATATACTTGGGGCACCATGCCTCAGGGTTCTACAGAAGTCCAGGGGTCTCATGAAGCCCCCAGGCACTGGAGTGGGTTCTGTTTCTGTCCCGGTTACTGGTGAGATGCCTGTGGTTGTAGCCCACGTAGGTCCTAAGGCTCCCTGACGTGTACCACACATATGGTGGGGTACTCATCAGTAGGAAGACGGTCCAGTTCTGGGTACATGCACAGCCCTGAGGTCTGGCACCTCCTGGACCCTCCATAAGCATTGCCCTGCTCCTCACTTTCTGAACCCCAACCTCCTTCCCTTTTCCCATCAAGGCCCATATCTCCACTGGTCCTTCACCACTTCTCAAAGACCCTTTCCCTCCAGGACAGTAAGTGCAGCCTCTTTAAAAGACTAAGTCTTTTTCAAAAGCAAGACAGGAAATTATCTTTTCAGGCAACTTTTGCTCTTGGCTCTGTAACTTCTCAGACATAGATACATATACTATCTATAGATTATATGCCCACTATCACAGGACACAGAAATGTCTGGCTACCTGCTTGAAATGGCGGGAGGGGAAACATGTAGGGAGAGCAAAGAGAAGCTAATATTTCAACACATTTTCTCCCCAAAGGAAATAATGGTGGGTTTGAAAAGCCAAGGTAGTAAACTGTTTTCAATTAGAGTTAACAGACAAAAGAAACACTTTCTACTATGAGGTTGTGGTGTCTACAGTTCTACTCCTAAAAGCAAAATGCTCAGGTCATGTCCACACGCTTTAGCAACGAGAACCCTTAACTGAGTCGCTTGTCCCATCAGACTTTTGGATGAATGAAGGCAAGACCACCCAGCCGTAGTGTTACCGAACCTAAGTGGGCCTGCTTCTTGCTAAGTTGGAATCAAAACCTTCAACGGAGGTAGTTGTCACACAAAGTAAGATTTATTTGCAGCAAATAAGGAGCCCACGGGGAGCTGCTTCCAAAGCCATGGCTCCCTGAGCAAGGGAAAGCAGGGGCCTTTTATCTCGGATGGGGAATAAACATCCAAAAGGGAAGTTTCGTTGTCACATGTACAGGTGGATGCTCGCTTGTGCAGGAAAGTTTGAAAGCGTCCCTCCACACACATGGCATGTTATGGTAATAAAGCCTAAGCTCCTCCTGGGATGGGGATCTTAACATTCAAATGAAGCCAAGGTGACTCTGGGGCACTTCTGGTTCATCTGCACAGGCCTCACTCTTGCGGTGGGGTTTGGACGGTTCAGGGCCGTTGGTAATTGCATCTATTAACATAACTAAAAGAGAAACAGTTAAGTGCTTCTGAAACCTCCCTTGAGCTGCTCAGGCAGTTAGTCAGTGACAATAGCAATTCTAATGCACTGCTTTTTATGTCTCCTAGAAAACTGTTGGTTCTGGGCCGTGGGTGCAAGATTGCCCTACAATTTTGAGTCTGGGACTGAGGTCCTTTTACGTTTCCAACAGTGGTACTGCTCAATGGAAATATGACACTTTTTTTTTTTTTTTGGGAGGAAGATCAGCCCTGAGCTAACATCTGCCAATCCTCCTCTTTTTTTTGCTGAGGAAGACTGGCCCTGGGCTAACATCCGTGCCCATCTTCTTCCACTTTATATGGGACACCACCACAGCATGGCTTGCCAAGTGGTGCTTCGGTGCGCGCCCGGGATCCGAACCAGCGAAGCCCGGGCCGCTGCAGCGGAGTGCGCGCACTTCATTGCTTGCACCACCGGGCGGGCCCTGGAAATATGACACTCTTAAGACATAAAACTAGATTATTAAAGGAGATTTAACTTAGTGAGGTGCAAGCATACCATTTTATATTTTCCAATCACTGCTTTCCATTGCCCTCTGTCCACTCCTCTTGTTCTACTAGGTAGTGGATTTTTAAGACGTCTGGGGCTGATCCCCTTACTTTCTAGTCACTTCCAATTTATTGAAGTTAGTCCAGTTTTAAACTCTAATCACATATCTCATTCAAAACCTTCCCTCTCCCCCATTATGGGTCAGACTTTTGGCTTAAAGGACTTCGAGCAAGGAAGCTGTGTGGTCTGCCTTTCTGCTCCCTTTCCTCATTTCATTTTGAGGGATTAGGGACAGAGGGAAGGGTAGGGGCACAATCACCATCTCCTCATGAGATTGCTGCTTCTTTTGCTAAAACTGAAGGGCTGTGGATGCTGTCTTTCTTTGTGCCAGTGTCCAAAGGTGGAATCTCTCATGGAATATATAAGTCAGTTCTTAGGAGGCCACATGAAGCTTCCCCACTGCACAAGTCCCTTTGTGGAAGATCTGGCCTTGGCCCAACCTCTCCCAGACTCTTTTAGACTCTCCCTTGGCAGTCGGCCCTTGCTGGCAGTGTTCACTCACCTGTAGACAGATCTTCAGACTGTGGCACTATAGGGCAGATTCCTTTCAGCCCCCTTCCACAAAAGCCACTCCACCCACAGGACTCAAGCATCCATTCCTTCCAAGAGTAGAAAGTCACGCTGCTCACTGCCACCTCTTCTCTGAGACCATTTCCCTCCGTTTTCTTCTTCCCTGCTCAGATGGGCAGAGAGAAAATCATCAATTTCACCAACTAAGGATGCTATTCTTTTCTTTTTTTTGGTGAGGAAGACTGTCCCTGAGCTAACATCTGTGCCAATCCTCCTCCACTTTGTATGTGGGTCACTGCCACAGCATGGCTTGATGAGCAGTCCGTGCCTGGGACTCGAACTCGAGAACCCCAGGCTGCTGAAGCAGAGCACGTGAACTCAACCACTATGCCACGGGGCTGGCCGCCGATGGATGCCATTCTTGACCTCTAATTCAGAGTTTCTCAACCTTGGAACAATTGACATTTTGGGCTGGATAATTCTTTCTTGTGAGGGATCATCCTGTATATTGTAGGATGCTGAGCAACATCTCTGGCCTCTATCCACTAGATGACAGTTGTGACAATCAAAAACATCCCAGATATTGCCAAATGTCTCCTGGTGATAGGGTGACCAACTTTCCTGGTTCTGGGCCTGAAAGTCCCATGTCTTGGTATGGTACACAGAATACTGTCCCCCCAAATCTGTCCACATGCAAATCCCCCAAACCTGTGAATATGTTACCTTCCACGGCAAAAGAGACTTTGCACGTGTGGTTAGTTAAGTGTCCTGAGATGGGAAGGGTGATTTGGGTGGGCCCATTGTAATCACAAAGGTCCTTATAAGAGGGAGGCAGGAGTGCCCGAGTCAGAGAAGGAGATGTGATGACAAGAGCAGAGATCAGAGTGATACCTTTGCTGGCTTTGAAGATGGAAAGGGACCATGAGTCGAGAACGCAGTCAGCCTCTAGAAGTTGGAAAAGGCAAGAAATGGATTGTTCCTGAGAGCCTCCAGAGGGAACACAGTCCTCTCAATGTCTTGATTTTAGTCTAGAGAGACTTCTGACCTCCGGAACTGTCGGATAATAAGTTTGCATCATTTAAGCCACTAAGTTTATACTTATTTGCTACAGCAGCAACGGGAAACTAAAACACCCAGAAACTCCTCAGTCCCAACCCAAACCAGGGCGGTTGGCCATCCTCCCCGGGGGGCAAAATTACCCCTGAATGAGAAACATTGCTCTAACATTTAGGAGTGATTGTCTTGAGCCTTGCTCTCTTTGCTTCGAGAAGGGACATGTCCTTTTCCCTTCTCCTAGGATGAGGAAGGAATTGTCTCTTACCACAGAAAACTACATTCCCGACAGGGCGGTTACTCAACGACTTCCTCTAACGTCTCTACCAGCTCAGCCTCTGGGAGGGCGGGGGTGGGTCTGGAGGTGCGTGGTGTTGGTTTTGTGGGGGGCGTGTGACACGACATGTTCAGCTCCCTTTTGGGCCTCAGCTTTTGACAACTCCTTTTGCTAATTCCAAGGCAAGAGGAAAATTACATTCAACTTTCTATCAACCTCAAAAGTGGCTTTGGGCAAAGCCTTTGACAGCTTGCAAAAAGCAACTTCTGCTTTCTGGTTCTTCCTGAGTGTGAGATCTGATTTTAGGTACAGCAGCTCCATTTCCTGTCTCTGGTGGATTACTGCTTCTCACCCGGTGTACACTGGTCCATAGTAATCCATAGTAATAGAGATTTTAAGCAGAGCACTTGACTGTCCAGCTAACAAGTATACTTTCAAGCCTTTTTAGCAGCTAGTTGTGGATAAATGACTAAGCTCTGGCCAAAAGGATGTTAGTAACTTCCGGGTCATGCCCTAAAAAGGAAGTAGCTTGCCTCTACTTCCTCTTTTCCCTAGGGCAGGAATGCAGATAAAGTGATGGTGAATTAGCCTCAGCCAAGCAGATGAGGACAACATGCTGGAGGATGATGGAGCCACAAGATGGAAAGAACCCGGCTCCCTGGATGATCCCACGGAGTAGTACTGCCTACACATCCTTATATGAGGTTAAGTTATGTGTGTACTAGCTCACTAACAAGATTATCCACATCTCTGTCCATTATTTCCTGTGTTCCACATAGTAGGGATTCCCAAACACAGTCACACCGATGACATTCCTGACAATATCTTCAACTGTCCAAGTTACAATGAAAAAATAAGAATAATGCAGTGGTTAAGAGAATGAAAAAAAACCCCACAGACTGGGAGATGATATTTGCAAAGCATATATCTGATAAAGGACTTGTTTCCAGAATATTAAAAAAACTCTCAAAAATCAATAATAGGAAAACCAACGAAGCTAATGAAACAATGGGCAGAAGAATTAAACCGACATTTCATTAAAGGTACATAGCAAATAAGCAAATAAAAAGATGGTTAACATCACTAATCATTAGGGAAATACAAATCGAAACCACAAATATGGTCAAACACCTATTAGAGCAGCTAAAATAAACAAAAATTGACCTTATCAAGCACTGGCTGGGGTAGGAGCAATTGGAACTCTCACCTGTTGCTGACGTGATGCAAAAAGGCACAGCCACTTTGGAAAACAGTTTGGCAGTTTCTTGTAAAGTTAAATATCCACTCACCGTATGCTCCAGCAGTTCCTCTCCCAGGTATTTACTCAAAGGAAATGAAAACCTGTGTTCACACAAAAACCTGTATGTGAATGTTTATAGTGGCTTCATTCACAATCACCAAAATTGGAAACAAACCAAATGTCTCTCAACTGAGCAACAGATAAACAAAATGTGATACATTCGTGTAATGGGATCCTACCCAGCAATAAAAGGAATGAATTACTGGTCCATGCAACAGCGTGGCTAAATCCCAGATACGTTATCCTGTGTGAAGGAAGTCAGACTCAAAAGTTGACATACGCTATGATTTCACTCATATGATAATCTTGCAAAGGCAAAACTACAATGACAGAAAGCAGACCAATGGTTGCCAAGGGCTCAGGGTGTGATAGGAGTGGATTGGCAAAGGGCACAAAGGAACTTTTTAGAGTAATTGATCTATTCTGTTGAACTGTTCCATTGTGGTGGGGTTCTACAACTCTATACACTTGTCAAAACTTGAAGAACTGTACACTAAAAAGGATGAAATTTACTATACAAGAATTGTACTTTGATGAAAAAATGAAAAGAAAAGAATAATACAGAGTGTTTAATAACACTATTCAACTACAAAATGTTGTATATGACACATGCATTACAATTTGTAGCACTATGTGGATGATAGCTCAGTGTAACATTTCTTATTTCTTATTTGGCAGAATGAGAGGTTGGCAACTTTATACGGGAATCTCAGATTTTTGGTGGACATCGTCCTGGTATATGTAATTTCAGCTTAAGATTCCCTGCCTTAGAAGACCAGGCTCTACAGATTTAATCAGGGATTGTTGGTGCAATAAAATAAAACCCACTCAAATCATATTGAGAAAGGAGTGTTCTAGGGAGATAGAGAGGACTCTTGCAGAACCCAGAAGCAAGAGCTCTCTCTGATCTGTGGAAACAAGAAAGCCTCAGACAGCTGTCTCTTCATTCCCCCCTCGTATTCTCTCTCCCTGGTTACAAGGTCTCTCTTCTCTGCCTCTCTCCCCACCCATGCTCCTCTGCCCTGGCTGCACCCCAGGTTCTTCTGCTTGTACATGGCCCAACATGGCGGCCACTCCCAAGTTCTAAGTGATTCCTGACTCAATCTCAGTTCATGGAAGACAGAATCTGACCAGCTCAGCTCTTCATGGGTCAGTTCTTCACTTCAGTTCAGTCAGCTGTAGTGGGAGACAGGTCAGCTTATGAAAAACAGAGACGCCAGGGCTGTGGGCATACGTCAGATTATTTAAGAAGGGGTATGGGGAAGTTATGGCTGGTACCTTTACTACAATTGAGTTGTGTTCATAGTCTGCTCTTATTAAATGCTTGGAAAATAAGTAGAGAAAACCAAGGAATGTTTCCAATCTTCTCTCTCCATGTGAACCAAAGCAGGTCCTGAATTGTAAGACTTTGGCCTACTGGAACACTGATGTTGCCAATATACTCAAAGGATGTACCATTTTTTCACAGCCCAGAGATGATGAAAGCAGCTCTTATTTAAGTGTTATGCCTCTGACTCAATTCTTGACCTATCTTAAATGAAAATACTGCGTTATGTCTTCACAGACCTAGTAAACACTAGTCAGTTGAACTTCCCAATAATCCTGAGTAGCCTTCTTTATTGAACAAGGAACCTAAGATTCAGAGAGGTTAAAGGAATTGCAAAGTCTGCCCAGCAAGGGACTCTCGGTGCTTTGATAAGGACTTAGAAGTTTCTAGCTCCCAGACTCATGCTCCGTCTACTAGGTCACTCTCTGAAAAAAACTTTGACATTAAAAAGATTGACTCATTCTGTAACCATGAGAATTGGAAACAACTACTGTGCTGTCCTTTTTTCGTTTTTTTAAAGTTTTTATTACCTAAGTAATACATGTTCATTATAAAGAAATTAGAAATTATGGATAACCAGAGAGAAGACATTGCAGACATATATATTTTATCTTAAATGCAGACGGGAAGATTTGTTTTTATAATCCCTGTGGCACAGTATCCTCTCTAATTCAGAACAGCACCAGCAAATTCTTTCTTCAGAGATGAAGAAGTGAACATTTTCCTCCTCTTCCCACATTGGATCCTCCCCTTTGGCCCTTCAGAGAGAGAGAATCATTCCTCAGCTAGTGGCAGCCAACGTGCTTCCGGTCTAGGAGCTTTCCAGTGTCTTCATGGAGATAAAGCAAAACGTGGCTGGCGTCCAGAGGAGGCCTGGAGGAAGTACCATGAAAAATGTACTCCATCCTTGAAAAATAAAACAGCTCAGTTCAACACATGTATTCAAGATTCAATGTACCGTATGCTAGAGAATAATAACAGCCTTACTCTATGCCAGATTCTTACCATAACAATACTATGTGGCAAATCAGTTTTATCTATGATGACACTGAGGATTTTGAGAGGTTAAGTAACTTGCTTAAGGAATCACAGCTAGTGAATTATATGGACAGAATCTGAACCCAGACAGTCGAACTCCAGAGCCTGCTACCTTAACCAGTACTATCCGAAGAGACAAAATTCTTGGACTCATTAAACAAAAATTTGGGGAGTAGGAGCAGGAATTTAAAAACCACAAAAAGTACTAAGGAGAAATTAAGAATCATCCTTATTTCTACACCTCTGAATTAACCAGCTACTGTATTTATTTTCAGGATATTTTTATTTTTTTATTTATTTTTTTTTTTTAAAGATTTTATTTATTCAGTTTTTTTCCCCCCAAAGCCCCAGTAGATAGTTGTATGTCATAGGTTCACATCCTTCTAGTTGCTGTACGTGGGACTCGGCCTCGTGTTGGACGGAGAAGTGGTGCCTCGGGGCGCTCCCGGGATCCGAACCCGGGCCGCCAGCATCAGAGCACGCGCACTTAACCGCCAAGCCACGGAGCCGGCCAATTTCAGGATATTTTTAAAAAAGAAAAATCACCTGCCTGCAATAAATAACTCAAACAATGCAGAGATATGCAAAGTAGGAAGTAAAAAAGGATCACCCAAAGTTCCCACCACATTAGATAAACATCACTGCAGACATCTTTCTGTCTATTCAGATAGGGTGGCAGGCACTTTACTCAGCACCTCTAAACTCATTCTGAGGCCCTGTTCAGTGAAACAGCATCGTGGGAGATGTTTTTCCTACCTCTTTTCCCATTCCTCTTCTTAAATTTATGTTGGGCCCGTTTAGGGTAGAGTCATCTTCCAACCATCCATCCATCCATCCATCCATCCATCCATCCATCCATCCATTATCCATTTATCTTTCCATCATCCATCCACCCATCCATCCATCCACCCATCCATCCATCCATCCATCCATCCATCCATCCATCCATCCATCCTTTCATTCATCATACATGCATCTATTCCGTGGTTATTGTGTACCAGGCATTGCTTGGGATAAAAAGATTCTGGTACACAATAGAAGAAAGCCTGGTGGGAAAAACAGACCCTTGAAAACAGTTACAGGAATTTAGTAGTATTCTAATAAAATGTAAGGTACTCTGCAAACACAGAGGTAAATGACAGTAACAAAAATTTACACCTATTGAGAAGTTACCATGTCAGGCACTATTCTAAACTCATTACGTGTAGGAATTCATTTGCACCTGGGGAGGTCAAAGAAGGCTTCGTGGAGGAAGTGACATTTGAATTGAATCATGAAAGGTGAGGAGTCACTTAACAGAGATTCAGGTGAAGAAAAAGTATCTCAGGCAGAGGGAACAACTTGTCCAGAACCAGAAGGAGTGAGCTCTGAGAACTGGAAGAGATTTGTTGGGACTGTAGAAAGCTTTGTCAGCAGGGAAGTGGCGACAGATGAGGCGAAACAGGTCAGGTCATGAAGGGCATCGAGAAGAACTTCAAGGAACTGCATGGCATAGTCAGATATGTACATTGTACATGTCTCTCTGGCTGTGAGTGGAGGGTAGACTGCAGGAGAGTGAGGACGAGAAAGGAGGATCAGCAAGAAAGTCCTGTGAGTGCTGATCCCGCTGAGAACTGATAGGGCCTGAAAGAAAGGTGTGCCTATGTGAATGGAGAGGAGGGAGGTAATTTCAGAGATAGACAAGGGTTAGAACAGTCAGCGAACAATTATAATAATAATAGGAGACATTTATTGAGCACTTAGCTGGCACTTGCCAATCTCCACCGTAGCCTGATGGGGCAGACACCATCATTAGCCCCATTTGACAAATGAGGAAACAGACCTGTCTAGTAACTTGCTCGAGGTTATATAGTTGACAAGTACTGGGACCTAGTATTGAACCCGGGTTTTCTGACTCCAGAGCCCACGCATGACCACGTGCTATGCAAACTCCTACCGTTTTCATCAACTACCTTTACAGAGGGAGATCAAAGCAGAGGTTCAAAGAACAGGTGGATGCAGAAGGAAGAGGGTGACATCTATGACGACTTCCAGATGCCTGCATTAGACACATCCCGGCAGAAATGGGAATCAGCGTAACATTCTAATATAACAACGCAAAGGTGTCTTAGCATACATGGAGAACCTCTGCTCAAGAGACCATATTTACTTTCCTCCTTCTATGTATGTGACAGAGAGAAGAATTTTTCAATGCTCACTGTGGCAGAGAGTGGCAGTTATCTCACGTCTATTCTCACCTTCTTCTTTAATAAACAGGAGCCATGATTTTCAGGGGGGCTCGTGACGACCTAGAATATTATTTTTCCCAGCTATATGTGGGTTCCATGACTAAATGTAAAAGGAGATAGGGTGAGCAACTTCTGAAACGTGCCCTTAAAGAGAAAGCGCAGCACTTCTTCTTGCCTTTCTTCTTTTTCCTGGCTGGAATGATGACATGGTGGCTGGAGCTGGAGCAGCCATATTGAACCGTGACATGGAGTTGAGGACGGTAGAACAAGGACAAAGAAGGAGCCTGGGTCCTTAACAACATAGAGGCCACATCAGCCCCGGACTGATAACTGCTTTTGTGAGTGAGTGCCTTCTTGTTTAAGCCACTACCGTTTGGATTTTTCTGGTAGTTAAAGCCAACCTAATCCTAACTAATACATTGATTATCATATGCTTTGGATAGTATATTTTGCTATAACCTTTGACTCTCACCTTTTGTTTTGGGTCATGATACTAATTCATTTAATCATTTAACACGTATTTATTGAGTTCTTGCTATTTGTCAGAGACTATTCTAGACATTGGTGGTATAGCAGTGAACAAAACAAAATCTTTACCCCCTTGGAGCTTCCTTTCAAGCGGAGGAGAGAGACAATGAATGAAAATCTATATATATAATATGATGTTAGTTTTTAGACTACTGCCTTAGTTCCAAACCATCCTTCTTCTGCTTTATGATGCCGGAACGGGGACTCGGCAAACCCCTCTTGTGCTCTGCCTGTTGGATCCTTGTTAGGTTCTACCAATGGGGGTACCAGAGAGAACTTGGACTTCAGGAAGAGGAGGAAGGGATACACAGGCTCTTTCCTGTTTGCTTTGCAGCACCAGCCTCGTCACTTTCCCTCAGAAACATCAGCGCCAGCAGCAGGTGCCCCCTTCCCAGTTGTCTGAGTCCCAACTTAGCTGGAATACCCTCCTCCTGACTTCTGTTACTTGCCAGGACTGCCATAACAAGGTACTACAGACAGACGGTGTGACTTAAACAACAGGCATTTATTTTCTCACAGTTCTGGAGGCTAGACGTCCGAGATCAAGGTGTCGGCAGGGTTGGTTTCTTCTGAGGCCTCTCTCCCTGGCTTACAAACGACTCTCTTCTCCCTGAGTGTCATGTGGTCCTTCCCCTGTGTGTGTCTCTGTCCAAATCTCCTCCTCCTGTAAGGATTCCGCTCACATTGGATTAGGGCCCACCTAATGGCCTCATTTTAACTTTACCTCTTTAAAGGCCCTTTCTTCAAATATAGTCACATTCTGAGGTGCTGGGCCTCAACATATGAATTTGAGGGGAAACACAATTTAGCCCCATGACCCTACTCCAACCTTCTGAATTTTAATAACTCCAATCTCTTTCCTTTGCTACCCCGCCCTAGAGGTAGGAGCTACTTCTGGCAGCTGTCACATCCGTGAAACTTGGGTGTTCCCTCTTTGTGTGGTCAGTTCCTCAATACCTAGTGCCCGGTTCTTTATATTAAATTCTCTCTGCTAAAGTAACTGGTGTGGGTTCTCATTGCTAACCAGACCGTAACTGGTGCGAGGGGAGACTGTGCAGCAGTTGCACAGACAGGAGGCGGGATACAGGCTGGCCTCCTACACGGCTTTCAGGAGGCACTGCCTCCAAGGGTGACCATGTTTGTGCTCTGGCTCTTAGCTTGTAAGGTGCACAAACTGGATTTGGTGAGTGCGCCTTGAGTTGGCCAGGTTCTCAGCGATGGGTGCCTGCGAAACAAACTCATGGGAGATGAAGCTGCGGAGTGCAAACCTGGTGACCATTTGTTAGACGACGTAGGTGTGAGGTATTCCCGCTCTCCAGTTAGCCCTTCTCTTCCTTAAGGAACCTGCGTAGGAACCCGAACGTGACCAAAGGAGCCTTGGTGAGCCTGACATCTGAGCAAAGGTAAAGAGTGAGGTGATTTCCCTGGTGAGATGACCAGCTATGATATTCTAGAGTATTCATCTCTCTTAAGGGACAGTCGGCCAGGTGGATGAGAACACCTGTGTTGACCAGAGAGGATGCCCTCACCCTTGGAGAGCAACACAGATACCTGGACTGTCTGTGGCCCCTGGGGCAATCTTGGGCTCCCGTTTTCTAGATTTCACGAAGGCCCATCCTTTTTGTTTACATAGTCTTTTTGCACGTGAATTTGACCACTGCTCTCTTTCACATTGAGTTAACACAAGGTGATATTTTCAATTCCTTTTATTCTTTTGACTTAAAGGTCTTTTAAGGTGACTTTTACCGAAAGCTAATATCACTTAGTACATCCCACTTCTAATTGAGGGTGGAACTGTGTTTCCGAGTCTGAGTGTGGTAACCCACTGTGACACTCGGGAACAGGCTTCAGGTCAATAGGACCTCTGTGGGGACGGACGTGGCCGACCTCATCATCAAGTGGAGGGCAGAGCAAAGCACAGAGAGCAGAGAGGAGCATGCCGCGCTCAGGAGCGACTTCCCAGTTGGCTGGAGCAGAGAATTTATGTGGGTACTGTGGTAGGAGGCCGATGTCGGTCAGTGTCAGATTGGGGAAAACTCTGAATTCCCGGCTAAGGAGTTTGTACCTTATATAGACATTAGGGAACCTTCGAAGACTTTTGTGTAGGGCTTGGAGGGTTAGCATTAAACCCTAGCCTTATGACTCCAAGTTCAGTGTTCTGTAGGTGACCAACCTCTAGGTATAAGACCTTCTTATATTCCCTTGATCTTGCTCTTCATAAAGTTGACTTTCAGCAGAGACGCTGGGTGGAGCAGTGTTTGAAGGGGTAAGCGGTTGGGAAGAAGGGGCACTGAGGAAGCTCCAGGAAACAGGAGAGAAAGCACAAACATAAACCACAGAGGAGGAAAGTGAGCGATTGGTTATTATTTCCATTCCTGTGGATACGAAACACTATCCCAATTGTGGGAAGCTCAGAATGGCCACAGCAAAATAAAAGAGAAGCAGTGCATGAACAGCGATGTTCAGATGTTGGAAAACAGCTAAGGTGTAGACTTACGTTATGGAAATATCCTTAACCTCAACCGAATTCCAAGAACATTCTAAGAGAGAATGCTGGCAAAGCTGGATTTGCTTTGTAGAGTCTTCGCCATCAGAGACCCACAAAATTGTAAACCTTGGAAACTGCTGTGTTTTTAAAAAAGTGTTCTGAACCCTTGTCATTTAAAATGCATTTTTCCAGCATCATTTCAAATGAGTCAAAAATCTCCCTCCCTCTTTTTTTCAGGCTCCAACTCACTCGATTTGTCTAAATCAGATTAAGAAATGATACTGTTCTAAAGATAAGCATATCCCAAACTCCCAAGCCACTCCAGCTTGCACTGGTGCAAAATGTTTGGGTGAAAACAACAAAATAGAACGCACTGGGCTTTCTAACTCTTCCCCTACCATGGCAATTGCTGGAAACGTGGCCACACGCCAGCTTTTCTGCAGTGGCTCACACCTTCTCTTTAGTCATTAAATTCTTCTCTGAGGCCACCGCAACCCACCCCTGAACCATCCTCCGGGCCTCTGCAGTTTTCTGCCGTGGCTCACCTGGCCATGTCACGGTGTGTGGCTGCCATGCTAGCATCATTCCTGTCAACATCTCTGCAGGATGCTGACATAGACTGATGTGACATGAACTGATGCTTGTGTCTCTCCACGCTTTCCTGCTTCTCTGCGTCTTCAGCAGGTAATGCACTGGGATGGAAGAACTTCCTCCCCCCGCAGTGTTACAGCATTTTATTAGGCCCCTGATGAAGAAGGCTTTGCTCCTTCTTCACGAAGGACGTCATGAATATTAGTCATTAATTATTAGCCATTATTGTCAGAACTCGCACTTGACTTGGTCTTTGCTTTCATCAAATTCCTCTGCTGGGGACCCTGGCACGCGTTCCTTCACGGAATGAGTAGATGTTGCCTCTTCACAGTAGAGATTGTTCTTCCTCACTGATGGTCACCAAGAGTCCCTACACCAAGCATGCACACTTAATTCCTGCCTTACTGCGGGGCCAGGGAGTTCCCAGGTCCGCAGGCCCCGCCAAGCAGGCTAAGATGCGGCCTGTGTCCCCTTTCCTTGTTCAAGAGAGTCACACAGTGTGCTACCTGCCACTTCTGCCGGGCCCTTGAGCCAAAGCAACCCACAGCAGCATGCCTTTGCATTTCTGAATTCCCGTGATGGGCATGCATAATAGGTATCGCCTTCAGCATAAACTGGAAAGCATTCACTTGATCCTCCCTGGAAGCTGGCAAGAGGCAGGCTGGGAATATGCCATGGAAAGAAGAAAACGACCCTGCCAGATTCTCCAGTGAGGAGATCTGGTTGGTGCCCCAGAACTGACTGCCTCCCGGAACAGCCCGCAGAGATGGCTCCTCGGGAGAGGCGTGTCCACTGCGGATGCTTGGGAGGACTGCTGGGTATGAATTACGCTGGCCTGTCCCGTAATAGCCGTTAGCAATTCCTTTTAGGGAAATTGTATGCATGGGGTTGTAGAAGTGAGGAAGCCTATTAAGTTACTCTGTGTTTTCAGGGCAGACGAGGGGCTATTTTTCACCGTTTAGGGGAAACTTTGTGCATGTCATTCATCTGGAATATTCTGTCAATCTCCATATGTTGATATCCTACCAACACTTTGGTTTGGTTAAAATGGCACTTCCTCCTTGACCCAGTTCCTGCTGAACTTAATGGTCTGCACACGGCTTCATTCTGTAAATTCCTCTAGGGTGGTGACTGGTAAATCTTGGCTCCCACACGACATTAACATAATGTTTTGTGCACAGTAGGTAGCCAAATTAAATTGAGGTTTCTGTGTCTGGATAATAATAGGAATTTGTTAAATTTAAGTAAAAAAATTGTTTTGATATAGATTACCCATTTATTTCTAATTAAAAACATCTGTTGTTTTTTTTTGTAACAGCTATAACATTACTCCTTTTTCCTAATAAGTAACAATATTTTAGCAGCTCTGAAAATTAGACATCATTATCAAAATTTCTAAACATTTCTGCTTTGGCTAAATCCTGGAGAAAAATACATAATTAAAATTTGATAGGTTGAATATTTCTTTCACAAAAGAGTATTTAACTCTTAAAAAGAGTTAGAACGTTAAATGTGAAATTCAGCTTTTTTTTTCTCTTGATTTAATTTTTGTATATGGGACACATTCATGCTGGGAGCTACTGGTTGATGCTGAAAATGATGTTTAGTGACATGGATTTGCTTCTTCTTGGTGTCTTGTTGTTTTCCTGAAATGGCAGGGATTTTATTTGGCCGAGGAACACAGTTCTCTCAAGTTCTCTCCATAAGCTCCAGAATTTATTTGGCCAGGTGACAAACCAGCATTTGAAATTTTTACCTAGAAAAGCAGACCTTATAATGCCTGACTTGGATGCTTGGCAAATGAACGTGGCCATCAGTTTGAGCCTAATGATCTTCTTTGCTTATGCATATATTAAATTTCTCTGTTAGAAGTTTAGACACCCTTAACAATCCACATCCTTCCACCAGACCTAGTTTCCTTAGCTCACAAGTTCCTGCTAAATATTACATTTCTTCAAGGAACAGGGATTTCACTAAGCTTCAAGGGATACTCAATACCACATTTAATTGCCTTTGACAAACAACGTTCCACCTGCTTAGAGACTGGAGTCCTGAGCTGAACTGCTGGCTCTGGAATTTGGATCCAGAGCTCCCGTTGGGGTGCTAAATTTATTCCCCACCGACTGGTAAAGGTGCCTGGGTTCTACACGCAAGGGAGGGCCGGGCTGGATCCATGCAGTTGATTAGAGTAGAAGTTCTTTTACCCTGAAAGCTACTGTGTTTCAGCGGGACCAGTTTAACTGAGCTGTTCTCTGGAGGAGACACGATCCCTCATGTCTCTTTTTCCCTTTTTCGTCAACAGTCAGACATCCATGGGCTCGCGTCCCCCAGACATCAGTTAGCTATCATTAAATGTAATTTGGAGCTTTAACAATGCTGTCAATACTCCGTGGTATATTGTCATTGCTTTACTATTGGTTACAATTCCTTTTACTTCTCTCCCTTTCATCTTTGTGGTTGCCAAACTTGTAATTTGTTTTTCTGTTTAATAGAAACTTTCAAATCATTGTTATAAAATAAAGTATGCTATGAAAAACACATGCTTTTTAAAATAGCTCTTTTCATCTTTAAAAATTAAAATATTGTGTTTTCGTCTGGTCCCATACCAGTAAATGTGTATTTTATAGCATTTCCTCTAAATTCTTCAACAAGATAAATAAAAATTTTTTGTATACCACGTTCACATCTTTGGAATGACTTTTGTACGCTTCTTCATTTCCCTTCACACAGAAGAGATGTAGGACATATAATTTCCTATATATACAGCAAAGAGGACACTGTGAAAAATCTCAAATGCTGGCAAAGATTTTGGCTTTGTATAGACAAAAATACTGAAGAACCAAAGTGTGGTAACTCGTTTAAAACGTGTAGTTTTTCCCTTGCCATTCCTCAGACCAAAGGCTCCTTTTGGGAAAGTGGATGATGTAGGGCCTCTCTATTGATCTTTCTAATTAGAAAGAAACTTTAAGTTGAGAATTGTAATTAAACATGACTTAAATGAAATGCTTCTCCACCTAATCGGAAGTAAATATAGCTTCTAAATTTCTAATTTTAAGATTTCAAAGCTCTAAAAATAGAAAGACACCTTCATTTGCAGAATTATTTGGTTATTATGCATTTCATGTGGGAAACAAGGACTTTATTTTAAATGAGGAATGGCATACATAAACTTCACAACTCTTAACCAGAGGTCAATAAGTGTGTATACACCTGTGTAACTACCACTCAGGTCAAGAGAGAGCACCTTTCAGCCCCCCAGAAGGCTCTGTGTCTCTTAATCCCTGTGTCTCTTCTTAGCACCACTCCATTCCCTCAACCCCTTCCCGGTGACCACTGTGCTGACATCCATCACCATAGATTAGCTCTGCCTCTCCTTGATCTTCATATACATGGAGACATACGGTACAAACATTGTTTTGTGTCTGGCTTCTTCCAGTCAACATAAGGTCTGTAGAATAATTTGTCTATATGTGTGTAGGAATAGCTCGTTCAAAAATCAGCGTTACTTGACTCTTAGCCGAGCAAGTGCCCAGTGAGACCACTTGCCTGGCATCCCCACTCTAAAGCAGACATCTAAGCTGGAGCTCATGGCAGGTCAGGCCTCTTTCTCACCTTCCTCCTCCATCCCAAACCCTCATCTTGGATTTGCCATCACATGGTAGCTGTGTGGTACCTGAGTGGAATGGAGAGTGATGTTGGGGCCTGTTTCAGTGAAGAGGCGGGTCCTGGACTCGCTACTTTTTCCTTCAAGTGGAAAAGAAAACATAGTAGAAAGTAACCATGCCTGACATTTTAGAATCCATCCATTCCCTCCTCAGGACAAATGTGGCCTGGTGAAGGTTTGCATTTGAAAGCCTTCTTAGTATTTCCTCTTCTTGGGGGAAGATTGAGAAAGAGGATAGGTAAGGAGGCCAAACTAAGGTGAAAGGGGCTGGGAGTCCCTCCTTATTTTATGCAGTCCTGTATAATTTACACTTATTTTTGAAAACAGTCAATATCTATTCTTTGACTTTTGAGTATAGAATGAAGCCTTACCTCCTCTTTCACAGAATCCACGTCATGGGCTGTGGTGGAGAAACCAAGGTGGAGAGGAGGGCTGGGCTGTGCGTCTTGGTTCTGACGCCAGTGAACTCAAGGGTGACTCCGGGTCACCCCGGAGGTCTTAAGCTCCCATTTGCTTCTTCTCTCTTATTTCTCATCTACAAAATGTGGAAGTTTGACTAATGGGCCTCTTAGCACCGTGGAGAATTTTTAAAGGCAGCAAATTAGAGACTTCGAGAGAATATATTTTATATCTCAAGGCTTCCCCACCCTTGTACGAATAAGCATCTGTAGGACAGGCTGCTTGGCTGCTCTGGAGTTTTCTGAATGTCCTGCCTTTGGCCAGAGAAGGCGGTGCTAAGTTCTGACTGTTGGTGCAGGTGTTAACCTCAGGCTGAGGATCTTGTTGAAGGCATCCAAGTAACATAACGTCAAGACGAAACACTCCGAGGGGATGGTTGAGAGACAGTGGAGGCCTTAAGCTCCCAGGTACATTGCATATGTCTCAAAGAGTCAGACTGCTTCCTTAGACTTGCAGAGCCCCCATCGTATGTGTGTGTGCGTGTGCGTGTGTGTGTGTTTGTGTAGGGGAGCATGATGGACAGCCTCGCTCCGTCTGCACTATGGGGAAAAGTGGTTAGCACTTCTAGGGCCGTTTATGACTTTCTAGTTGTACATTTTTCTTGCTTTGTTTTGCCTCTTTCCTGAAAAACAGGCTGTATTAGTTTCCTATTGCTGCTGTCAAAAATTACCACAAACTCAGTGGCTTAGACCAACACAGATTTATTATCTTACCAAGTTCCGAAGGTCAGAAGTCCACGATGGATCTCACTGGGCTAACATCAGGGTCAGCCGCGCCGTATTCCTCTCTGCAGCTTTAGGGGAGAATCTGTCTTCCTGCAGTCTCCAGCTGCTAGAGGGGGCCCACGTTCCTTGGCTCATGGCCCTTCCTCCATCTTCAAAACCAGCAACAGCCTATTGAGTCTTTCTTACATCTCATCCTTACATCTCTTCAGCACACCCCCCCCCCGCCCCCCTTCCACCTTTAAGGACCTTTGTGGTAACAGAGGGCCCATCTAGATAATCCAGGATAATCTCCCCATCTTAAAATCAGATAACTAGCAAACTTAATGCTGTCTTCCACCTTAATTCCGCTGTGCCATGTAATTTAACATCTTCATAGGTTCTAGGGATTAGAACGTGGGCACCTTGTAGAGGGGCGTTGTTCTGCTACCGCACAGGCACATGATAATTTCTTTATGACATTAAGAAGAGATAGGTTAACTGTGATTAACAGTTTCCGGATTCAAACTTTAGTTAGGGAAAAATCATATTTGCATAAAAATATGCTCCTCAGAATATGCATTAGTAGAAAGAATAGTTATATGTTCAATTATAGGACAGGAGGGAGACTTTTTTGCTCTTAGATACAGGAGTGTGAGAAGGACAAAATGATATGAAGTTGATGGGGGTCTTTATGTAAGAAGTGTGTGTATGTGTGTGTGTTGAGGCAGTTGTGTGCCGGAGCTGGCTCACACTGACTTATGTGAACCATTGTGTGCCTGTTTTCCTAAATACGCATTCAGTGACATCACAGTAAATGGCTTGAAATTAGCCACGGTGGGAGAATTTACAACATGGAAATCAGCAAATGCTACAAGTCAGGGTTTTATTTTTCCTGGAGAGCCCATTGTTAGGCATTAACAGCACACCCCTGGGGCGGAGACTCACTGCCTTCAGTTTATGCACACAGCAACGCTGCATGGCAATACTGTGCCTGTGGGATCCCCAGGCCCTGCAGCTGGAGAAGGGGCGAATTCCACAAGGCATCAGGACCAGAGGGCAGTCCTCCCAATGCTGTCTGGTTGATGTACCACTATTGGAATCTCTCTCTCTCTGGCCCCTGTTTAGGTGTTTTGCATGACCATCCAGTCCCCTGTCATCACCCCCTCGTTTGCACCCCACCCTCGCTGGGCCCAAGCTCCTTTCTTTGAGTTGCATTGGCTTGCCTTCACTGTGTTTGTCTTGCTCCTCCAGTAGCTCTGAGATTCGTGGCACTCAAACTTTAGGGGTGTCATCGGAGGAGCTTGTAAAAATGTGAATTCCAAGGCTCTGCCCCCAGAGACTCTGATTCTGAAGGTCTGGGGTGGAGCCCAAAGATCTGCATTATTGACAAAGACCAGGTAATTCTGAGGCGGGAGGCTCATGGTCACACGGACTGCCCCAGCCAGGAAGCTCCTCAAAGACCCGGCAGGCCAGCCTCCTTCTGCTGCCTTCTGCCTGTACACGGGGTTCTCAGTAGGGAGTGAGCAGAGTTGTGTTGAAGAAACACAGATCTTAGTGTCTAGGAAGTCTTTCTCCCATCTGTCATACAAAGTTGATGATGATCATGCATGCAAGTGGGTGCAGAATGCCACGTTCCCGGGTTCCCAGAGAGGAGGACCCTTTTTTCAAGAACTTGATCAGCCGGAAATGTAACAAATTCACACAACTACCGAGATGGATCCTCGTGAGCCCAAATATTCTGAGTATTTGAAACCATCTGAATGGTTTATTGAACTTTTCACTTTCCATGGATGTGATTACTGTTGGTTGTACAAACATAAACCTCACAGCCACAGACAATGTCTGTTGAGAGGAGGATTCCGTCTTCACCAAACCCAACCCAAATTGTTTTTTAGCAGCAAACCACTCTGACTGTGGCAATTTTCTTAGCAGGAACATTTTTGGATGGTGGCGTGGTTTCTAACTTTACTCTTTCTCATTTTACATGTGAACTATTGGGATCATATTGATTTTCTTTAAAAATATGGTCCAAATTAATTTCTACTGAGTTGATTGAAAAAGAGAGAGAGAAATTACTACCTTAGGAGACTTTGGCCTCAAGTCCTTTGATATTTGAGACAAATTTTTGTTTTTATCCCCGAGGATGTAATCTTTCAGTAGCATGTAGGCAAGTTTCAAGTAAAGGAAAGAGTAATGAAAATCTAATATAAAGGCTATAATTTTCTCAAGTCTGTTCCTTATTAAGATCAAGTGCTTGTCAGTTATCTTATATTTTTGGAACATCCATTGAATGCAGGGACTGTACCGGGTTCTTCCATTTGTGGAAAACTTTATCCAGTGTAATCAAATTTTCTAGATCAATAAACGTATTAAAAAGGAGCCCAATGAGATATTTTCTTGATCTCATCAGCAGAATAAATGTGTCTGAGGCGTTTAGTAGAAAAGACCTCGACCGTATAAGACTTGGGCGTGAATCCATCCCTATGGGTCTCATTTATAGGAAGACTATAAAGAGAAGAATGTTTATCTTAAGTCTCACATAGGGAGGTTGTGAGAATCAAATACAATGACATATGTGAATGAGTTTCGTAAAAGAGTAAGAACAAAATCATATCATTTATAATAATCATATAACATAGTTTTTGAATGTAGTTTATAAATATTAAATTCTATATGCAAGTAGAGCATCCCAGCCTTAATAATTCCATTTTCTTTTCTTTTATTCCAGTTCCCTCTAGTAGTACAGTAGAATGATGGTATTATTATTTTGAGATGAATTACTGTATTATATTGTAAGATGAATTCTCTTATCATCATTGAAATCGTAAAAACGTTTCCTCTTCCTTTCCCCTTCTCTTTCTTGTTAAAAGTTTTTTTCTTTTAAATAGTAACCAGCCTGCCTGTGGAAGTGTCTCAGCATAATGTGGGTTTTCCCCATGCTAGTCTGTCAGGGAGTTAAAGACAGCCAGCTGCTTCCTGCTGGCAGCCATGGAAGGAGTGAGTCGCACCCACTTGTCAGACCCCGAGAGCTGGGTCTCATGACTCTCTCTGTTTCTCCTTTTTCCTGCCACCCTTGGAAGTGTACCCAGAGCCTGCTTAGTTCTTCTTCCCCTTTCCAAATTTCAGATCTGACATGAAAAGAGAGGCAATTCCAAATGTAAATAGGACTTCTGATTACCTAAAGATATTCCTTTTCTTTTTTGTGTCTCTAGTTCACACACACCAACCTTGTGTAAATATATATTAAACATCAAGGCTCATTGAAAGAAGAGAGAAATGTTAATGAATCGAAATAATGAACACTTTAAGACTTACTAAATTTATCAAGGACACTAGCATAATTTCCTTCCTTGGGTATTTTTCCTGTTTACAGAAGTACTAGAAGTTAATTATAGAAAATGTGATAAACATGGAAAGCACACAGACGAAATAAATTGTCTGTTATTCTACTATTCAGAGAGAATCCTTATTAATATTTTTAGAATATCTTTCCAGTATAATTTTCTTTGTAGGTACGTGTACATATGTATACACACTTCTTTTTTCACCTATTTAGGATCATACTGTAATTATGTTTTGTAAGTTGATTTTTTTGTAGTCTGTATTTAACATTTCTCCATATCATCAAGTATTTTTCCATGGTACAGTCCCTGGAACAGAGTAAGTGTTGAGCAGATATTTGCTAAATTAATAAATGAGTTATTTTTAATGGATGCATGATATTCTATCATATGAAAATACCATGGCTGATTTTATCA
The DNA here is from genome assembly GCF_057802395.1 of Ceratotherium simum simum. NCBI lineage: Eukaryota > Metazoa > Chordata > Mammalia > Perissodactyla > Rhinocerotidae > Ceratotherium > Ceratotherium simum. The sequence goes on along the minus strand of NC_141937.1, from coordinate 26,235,368 downwards.
GTTCCCTCTCATCCATTTTAAAGTAAAAATACCATGGGGAAAGTTGAGAAGTTATTTGCCTGACTATGGCCACAGTGAGAGAGGAAGAGACAGCATCTGTAACGAAAGCAGCGACCCATGTGAAGCTCATTATGGAGGAAGGCCTTAGGGAACGAGCGTGGAACCTTCAGTGACTATGAACTTTATGCCTGGACTTTATTCCAGATCACTCAGAGACTTCACCTATTACACCTGAAATAATGCAGAGAGAGGGTCCTAAACTGAGTTCAGAAACAGTCATAGGGTCTGAATCAGCTAGTAAGAATGCTTTCAGCTGCAAGAAACAGAAGCCCAGCTCAAACTGGCTTACACGATAAAGACATGTACTGAATCATGTGAGTGAAAATCCAGAGCTGGGTCAGACTTCAGGCATGGTTTGATCAAGCCTTTTGCTTTAGTTTTCTGTGATTGTCACAGCTCTACAGTCTTCTCTTGACTGCTTTTCTTCTCAGGCTAGTTCCCCTGAAAGTCTTTGCGTTGGCCATCAGAGCAACAGGCTTTCTTGTTCACAAAGAAGTAAGGAAGAGAACAAGAGAGAAGTCTTGGTATGTCTCATAAAAGAAAGGAATAATTTCCCCTATAGACTCCATCAAATCTTTCCTATGTTTTGGTGGCTGCAACGAGCCTAGATATCTTCACTCCAAAGTATTACTGACAAGGGGAATAGGAATGGGGTTACGGTGATTAATTTACCCTGAACAGCCAGGGTGAAATAATTAATATGTGAAATACAGTTCTATGTAGAAACAACCACAAAATCTCAACAATGAGCATTTATTTGGCTTATACGTCCTGTGTTGGCTGAAGGGTGTCTGATCTAGTGTGGGCCCAGCTGATATGGCTTGGCTGGGTTGCCTCTGCTCACGTATCTCTCCTTCTCTGCTCCATCTAGCTTCTCCTCCTGGGACCATAGGCAAGTTCTTCTCCCGGCGAGAGTGGAGGTGGAAGGGTGCAAGGCCTCTGAAGGCTTAGGTGTGGGAGTGACGCACCCCCACTTCTGTCTCATTTCATGGGCCAAAGCAAGACTGAAGCTAAGGCTAAAGTTAAAAAGGAGGAGGAACACACTCTGTCCAGTCAATGGAGGAACTTTGAACTCATGGCAGAGCCCGTTGGCAGTGCTAAGAGTAGCTGAGGGAGTGAGCACTTGTCTTCAGTGAAAAGTTTAAGGGGACATCAAGATATGTAATCAAGGTAAATGATATTTTAATGAAATATTAAAAAAAATCAAAATTAGTGGGAAAAAATCCATCATCACGGGGCCGACCTGGTGGCATAGCGGTTAAGTTCACGCCTTCCGCTTTGGTGGCCCGGGGTTCGCCGGTTTGGATCCTGGGCGCGGACCTACTCACTGCTCATCAAGCCATACTCAGATGTCGTCCCACATAGAAGAGCTACAGCTCTACAACTATGATACACAACTATGTACTGGGGCTTTGGGGAGAAAAAAGAAAAAGAGGAAGATTGGCAACAGATGTCAGCGCAGGGCCAATCTTCCACACACACAAAAAAATGAGTTAAAAAAAATCCATCATGAGCAAAATACCAAAATTTTAAATAAAGATAGGATCCATATGGGGAAGGGTAAAGAATTAGGGCCAATAACTCAATCTACCATAGACCACCAACCACAGTGTTCCCTATATAGAACTCTCATGCCTCAGCCGTGGGCGCCTTAAAAATAACTCTGCCCTTTTGAGGTTTTCTGCTTTTGCCTTCTAGGTCTGTAGCTCAAGTATCTGGTTATCCTGGAAGTCATTAAAAAATTTAATAGGAATCATCTCCAGAAAATATCCTGAAGAATAAAATACTTCTTGAGACATCTTTGATTAAAAAAGTAAACAAAACAAGAAAAAAATTGAGTTCCATTCAACGGTTCTTGTATATTAATCCATGTCTTGTTTGCTAGTTTAAGAACTGGTACAATTTCCGTAAAAATTAAAATTAGTGGAATGGGGCAGTGATTCTCTAGAGACTGAGTTTCATGATATTTTAGGTTGTAAACATCGTAAATGTCCTGACAAAGTACAGTGAAAGTCTCTTTGGATCAATCACAAGTTGTGCCATGGGTGCTTAGGTTTTTATAAATGAGATTGGCTCTGGCATTCAAGAGCGTACGTTAGTTTGGGGATACCTTTCCCCCGTCTTGTGTGGTGAGTCACGTGCTGATCCCAGAGCTGAGGATGTTGGCAGAAAGGAAAGGCTTCCCAAGTTACAGGACTCGTTGTGTGTGGAACTGCCGTGGGTCCCTGGGCTGCCACGCGATTGGGTGGGAAATGCTTTACAGAGAAACTTGAAGGAACAAAATATTGGATCCTAAATTCTATCCATTTTATTTAAAAAGCAAATCTCTTCGCTAGCTTGAAATGCCAGAGCTACAACTTATTTCTTCCTAAATTTGTCCCAGTGGGAATCATGTACGGGGTCATATGGGGGTGACAATTACCTTTCCACCTCCTCTGAAAATGCCCCCCCAATCCAGCTGCATCCAGACACTTATGGAAAGGAGGAGTTTGGTAGGGGCTGGCATCAAACTGAGGACAAATAGGAATCTTGTCATGTGATGGGAACTGACCGATGCTAAGTCAACCTGTAGCCTCAAAATATTTCCCGAGATGGCCTGACATGGGGCTGAAATGTTAACTGATAGTCATTTATGTAAGTAATTAAGGCTCTGCCTCTCCCAGGGGCACATCAGAAGGCCAACGGGATAACGGAAAGAGTTAACTCAGGGCATGTGTGACTGACTCGTAATGACAGAGACGTGCAGACACTGGGATTTAAAATGGAGAGAGAGAAAGAGAGAGTATAGTATGGAGGACAGCAAATATCAAGTGGGAAAAGTGTGAAAATGCGTGAGATTTTTGGAGAAACCTATGAGGAGAGGCAGAAACAAAGTTGATGGTTCCAGGGGCCTCTGTGGTGACATAGTAAGCACCAGTATGAAGTGAATTCATAACGTAGGGTGGCAAATACAATTCACAAAGATTTTCCAAGATTTGGAGCAAATAGAGCAAAGGAAAGGGGTAAACCTGATCAAAATCAACATACTCGTTAAAAAATAGTCAGCCAGCGTGATGCTTTATTTCTCCCACTAAACTCCTCTTTGAAATATATTTTATACACAGACTTGATTTATCCCTTTTTAAAAACCCAGATGTAATTATGCCATTTCCTTGATTTAAAAAAGTCTGGTGCATTCTCACTGTCTATAAACTAAAATGTAGACTTCCCTACATGACATAAAATGTTCTTTAAAATCAGGCTTTATTTACTTCATTCAAAATCCAAAATAAATACTTACTGCGGGCCTACTGTGTGCTGTTTCAGGATCTGTATACACTGATAAGCCAAAGCCACTCCCCTGTCCTTCGCCCAGGATCTCCTACTCATCTTTCAACACCCAACTCAGATATGGCTCCTCTCTGTAGCCTTCCCTCACAGGCCTAGCAGAAACAGTTGCCCCCTTCTCTGTTTTCAAATAGCTCATAGTTTGTGTTTCAAGTATAGGACTAGAAGTGCGTGTGTGTGTGCGCGCGCGCGTGCGTGCGTAGGGGGCCAGGGAGAAGAGACTGGAGCGTAGCAAAGTTTGAAAGTAGGTGAGCAAAGAGAAAATTGAAGAAAATATAGGACGGAATCTCACAAATATGGCGTGCCCACCTGGCATTCATCTTCTATATAATTCTGCCCCTCTGTGCATGTGTGTGTGTGTGTGGGTGTGTGTGTGTGTGTGTGGTTGGGAGGATGGAGTGAGGAGCAGATGTCCCCACATATACTAAAAGAGGCATAATTATGGCAGAAAATGAGTAGAGGTGATGGGGGTGGGGACATGCCTGCTCCTGGGACGACAGAAAAAATGGCAGATGCCTCCAGACTCAGGTCAGGAAACAGGCCCAGGAGGAGCAGGGATGGGACACTCCCCTGGACGTCTTGTTCCTTGTACAGCAGACCTCCAGAAAAATTCCTGATTTAACTTGTTGACACTTTCATTTCCCAGAGGGTCCAGAAGGGCTGGGGAAATGGCTCCCTTCGATAAATTTTAACGAAGAAGGCAGAATTCGAGTTCACACAGTGTTCCCTCTGAGCATCCTGGGAGAAAGCTTGCGATAGCTGGTGAGGGAAACAGGCATGGACAATTTTTATGAACTCTACATTTGTGGAATGCTGATTTCTTAAAATTTGGGGGAAAGATGGACACGATTCCGTGGCCCAGGATTTTGGAAGAGAGGGAGACTCGAGAAGGCCTGATGGACTTGTAATTACACCTGATCTTATTGCAAGTAAAAGGGAGCCCCCACTCCCACCCTAAACAAAGTGGTTTTACTAGGAGGGCTCAAATGAACTTTAAAGGGGCAGGTCCAAAAGCTGGTGAGACAATATAGAGTCAAGATAAAGACAAGTAAGATACATGGTGAGCACAGGTAAGAATAGTGTCAGATGCCGAAACCCCACCTGGGCTGAGGGGTATAAAAGGGGCTGAAGACTTCACAGTCATATTGGGTCAGAAGATCAGGGGACAGTTCGGGTGACAAGAAAGCCCAGTGGTTAAGAGCCTGGGCTTCCACACCCCGCTTCCATATCTATAAAAGGAACACTAGTAGCATTTACCCCACAGGGTTGTTTTAAGAATTAAACAAAGTAGTGTGTGTGAAACACTTGGAACAGTGGCTGGTCCACATTAGGAGGAGTATGTGATGTGCCTGAGGCCACCTGTGTCCTTACAGACGTATGAAACAGGCTCCATGCCAGGCGCCAGGGATGTGGTGGCGGACCAGACAGGCAAAGTCCCCATCCTCGTGGAGCTCACATTTATGAGGGAGAAGAAAGGGTCGCATGAGAGCGAATAACTGTGCGTAGGGGGTGTGGGGAGAGGGGAACGCTTACCTGGGGAAGAGATACTTAAACTGAGACTGGAAGGAGGGGTGGGGAGGGCAGAGGAGCGGCAGGAGAGGGGAGCCTGCCTAGCTAAGGAACCGAAAGCTGGCCGTGAGCATGGGGCGTGGAGAGCTGAGCAAGTGGCTTCAAGAAAGCAGAACTCCTGCACTTTCTGTTTTGTTTTAGTCCTTCTGGCCAATCAGAATAAACATGAGACTGAAAAGTTCTAAGCATTAGAGAGGGGGAATCGTAAGAGCACCCAGTTCTTCAAACGAGAGCCAGGCCCTCCATCTGTGAAGTGGCAGAGGGAGAGCATGACATTAGGTGTCAGTGGCTCCCGTCGGCTCCCGTCTTCCTCGCCTTGGATGGTCCCATGTCACATGGTCCATGCTTAACGGCCGTCCAGGAGTACCCGCTGCGAACTGGGATTTCTTTGACATTTCAACTTTTATTTTAAAAAGTTGTAGTCAAGCAGAAAAGATAAGAACTTCCAATTAGTGGTTTTATGAAAAGCTTTGTTTCAATGGTGCCAATTAAGTAGGTTGAGGAAATCATCCAGGAAGGTTTGAGTTTACGTTTGCTGGAAATTGTTTCATGTAACCTGCTAGGGAAACAGTGTCCTCTAAGAAGTAGACTATTGAACACAAGTGAACTTTTAGGTCTGGACAGACCACTTGTTTTTAGGAGCAAATTCTAGGCAGCAATTTCCATATGAGGCAGGAGCACATCCACAGTAAAAAGTCCAGTGACCACCATATAAAGTTTACAGCCTAAAGGCACAGGAAGGAGGGATGGATACACAGAGATATTTGTTCCAGCCTTTTTTGGAGAAACACAAAACTAGAAACCATCCATCAACAGGAGAACGGTGGAACGTGGAACATTGCGTGACCATCAAAAGAAGGAGCTGGAGGGTTGTCCATGGTGTGTACTTACATGAGCAAAGCAGGCTGTGCAATAAAGTGTGTGCTACATCCATATTCATAAAAAGAAACAACACAGCACCTTAATTGGTGCATCTGTATTATTGTCTAATTGTATAAGCACGGATGGAGGTATAACCTCAGGAAAGTAAGAATGTCAGGAGAAATAACTGTTAATTTATATAACTATGGGCTGTTTTGTTTAGTTAAACAAGTATGAATTACTTCTGTAACTTGAAATTTGATTTTTAATACATCAAAGAAACAATTTGAGTCAGGTATCAAAAGGAAGAAGAAACAAGGAAAAATGTCACTGTGATTTCACACCCTATTCTATCATGTAAAACTATGTTTTAAAGTGATGTGCTGTGAGACAAAGGCAGCAAAGCTCCCCTCTCCTGAATCCTTGTGAGGATTCAATGACCCACTGTGATCTCTGGCCGCGAATCCTCTGGTCACCACTGCACACACCCAAGGGCGCTCTTAGCCCAGTGTGAGAAGCCAAGGGCCCACTCCATCCAGATCACCCTCCGCTTTCCAGAAGTTGGATCTTTAAGCTCCACTGACGCCTAACGTCATGCTCTCCCTCTGCCACTTCACAACATCTATGACCCTGACCCTCTTCAAAAAATGTCACTTCCCTCCTGTCTGGTAAACTCTTAGCATCTTGATTGGACCCTGTAGCTGGATGCCTGAGTTCAAACCCCAGCTCCGTCGTGTGGTAGCTGCTTGATCTGGCAAGGTGCTTAATCTCTCTGTGCTCATGAAGTAGAGATAATGCTTGTATCCACACATAGGGTCTTATGAGAATGAAACAAGTTAATTCACTAAAAAGTGCTTAGAGCAGTGTCTGCCATATATTGTTATATATATTGCTTGCCCTTATTATCACTCGTCTCTCCTGATTCGGTTTTGGCACCATCTCTCTCTAGGACGCAGTTTTTGGGCTGTTCTCTCCTTTGTGTTCCCTCAGCAGCCTGCACAGTGTTCTGGGTACATTTCACTGCATGATTCTCTTTCTTAAATTGTCTCCTTTTACCCCTCACTCTTGGACTTTAAGCAACTTGAGGGCAGTAATCAAGTCTCCTTCATCTTTGAATTGCCAGCATTCGGTACAGCACCTAGTGCGAAGGGGAGGCTAAAATGATGTAGAATGAATGGAAGGAACGATGGATGGATAAACCCATTCCTGACATCTCTTCCTTATTCAGGCTGTTTCCAAATGCTCCAGAAAGCCTCAGTGTTTGCGTTTGCAGTTTGGCACACCTATTAGTACCTACATCTTATTGGTGTGTATTGTTTAATTTATCTTTCTTTGTATCAGTCATGTTCCCACTTAAATTATGTGCCTTTTGGTTCACGGTGTGTGTTTACTTTCTTTGATGTCTTTTTCAGTTGCCCACAGGAAGAGTCTGAGCTTGAGTATTTTTTGCCAAATGGGATGGGAGAATCTAGGAGGGAGGAAGTGTGGAGGTGGCTCCTCTTGGGGTGTCCTAAAGACAATGATCAGAATTTCAAGGGAGTGTTTTCAGACTCCACAATATAATAAGAGAAAAGGAACCAACCCCTTAAATGGAGAACCCTCAGTCACCTCTACCCAGGTCCAAGTTTCAATTTCATTTCTTTCCATCAACTCCTCCCCTTTGATGGTGTACTGAAATGAATACAATTAGGAAAGTGAGATACTTAAAAGAAATCCATTAAAGGGACCATGTTAGGAAGAAATCCATTTCAAAGACCAGCCTTTTACTCTACCAGGGAGCTTTCAGTCAAGCAAAAAGCTTGGGGTAAGTCCATAAGGTGAAATACAGACCATCCATATCCTGTTTAAACATAAAATATTACATTATATAGTAAAAGGGCTCTGATGAGGTGTCTCCTGTTTTTTAGGTTACAGGGGATGGGGAAGGGTTTGCATAAACCTATTTCCGTTTCCTAGTACACAGAAACTAGATATAATATCAATCTGTTATAAATAAACCTGATGTCTCCTCCAACATTCGTCATTGCTTCTGACTAGTCCACTCGATCTGTGAAAAACGAGGTTACTTGAAAACCTGTCCTAGATTTTAAAGCTAACAAGATATATTGATTATACAAATATTTTTATGTCGCTATATATCTTAATAAAATAACATTCATGTCTGGAGTGCATGTCAGTCTGGCAAGTCTGCCCAAAGCCAGATCTATTTATTTAAATCAGGAAAAGCAAAGGGCCACGCTGGCAGCCATTCAGCTTGTCTCACGGTTGAACACAGATAATAATAATTTTGGGTGCACACGAGCAGATTTCTGAAAGGAGGGAATTAACCCTTGTGTTTACATTATGAGTCAGCAGGGAACTATTTCAGATGCTGAGACCAACAGCGGGCAGAGCTGATTTCTTCTCTCATTTTAGATTTCAAACCCCCGTGGAGATCCCACTGGAATTTCAGATTCAGATTCTAATTTCTGAAAATTCCAGTTTATAATGAAGTGGTGAAAGGGCTGGGTTGCCAGGATCAGCATTTATTAAGCCCTTTCTGGCATGATGCAGTTGGCAATTTCCCCGTGAGGAAGAGACTTGCACTGCCCGCCATCTTGGATGGTTTGTCCAGGGGCCCAGCACCATGGGGATTTGAGGGCCGCCTCTGGCAAAGAGTCTAACAGCCCCGTGGAGAGGAGATGGGCCATTCTTATGTCATACCCCTTTCTCCAGGGCAAAACAGCCCCAAATCAGAAGCTGCTTTGGGCTTCATAGGGGTTTGCCCAGAGAGAAGAGTTACATGCTCCTCAGGAAAAGTGTTGCTTGCTTCACATCGGAAATTCTATTAAACCATATATTTTGGGACATTCTGATTTTGTTGGCAGCTTAACCCCAGAGGAAATCTCCCCTTTTGGGCATTGTGAGTCAGTTATTAAATCTTCAATTTCCTTTCACGGGCAGGAATTTATTTCCTATTCTACTCCAGGACGACTTTATGTACCTTGTAATAACACACCGACTGCTACGGACCGAAGTTCGTGTTCTCCCCAAATTCGTATGTTGAAGCCCTAACCCCCAAGGTGTGTTTGGAGGTGGGGCCTTGGGAGGTGATTAGGTTTAGGTGAGGTCCTGAGGCTGAAGCCCCCATCACGCAACTAGCGCCCTTATAAGAGGAAGAGACTAGAGCTCTCTCTTTCTCTGCCGTGCAAGGAGACAGCAGGAAGGTTGCCATCTGCAAGCCAGGAAGTGGCTCTCACCAGACACTGAATCTGTCCATGTCTTGATCTCGAATTTCTCAGCCTCCAGAACTGTGAGAAATAAATGTCTATTGTTTAAGCCACGGTATTTTGTTACAAACTGACAACAAGACACTAGTATTAATAGAAAGAGAATAGGTTCATTTACAAAGTGCTAATAAGTTTTGATTTATACTTAAAAATTACTTTTTACTGACAGTAGTGTTAATAGGACCGAGGGTGATATCTGAGTTATCTCAAACTTTAAGGGACTCTTGTAATATTACATTCCTGTGGAGAAAAAAAATTAATCGAACTTGGTAAAGATGAATGTTGGGTGCATAAAACCAATTTGACTAGAGATCAAAGACTAGAATTGGCATCATCAAAATGATTGTGTGAGTTTAAGCATGATCTCTACAAGAGCCTTGTTTAAATGCAGATATGTTTAACAGGCAGGAAGGAGTGACATATTCAGCAGTGACTTCCCCATTATAGAGATTAGCTTATCAGTTTCCTAACAGAAAGCGGAGCCCAATGGCACAAGGCAGATAAGGCTTGATGGAGAGGGTGACTGAGGAAAGGCCAGAAACCTGGGGAAGGTGGTACCTGAGGAAGACCCCAGGGCCTCCGGGAGCCACCCCTGCTGGGCGGTGGAGAGAGGTGACACCAGCCAGAAGGCAGAGAGTCAGCTTCAGGTCGGGTTTGCCTGCTCCCCAAGTCTTCCTTCTTCCCATTTGTACGTATGTGTTCAGGGGAGCCCTCCTGAAGTCTGGTTCCGCGGCTGTGTAGTGATGCACTCCAAGTCTATTTCTTTGGCTTGAACTATAACAGAAATCACAATTTGGTTTGTAAATCACTCCACAGAGCATAGTGTGGAATTGATTTCTGGTCATATTTGCCTGGGAGTCTTGCACGGTCTCTTGAAGATTGCAGTCAGTCTGACCTTCCTTTTTGACTTATCTCATTGGTATTCTATTTCTTTATCCACAGTATTGAAACAGTGGCTTGCGAATGGAGTTAATTTGCAAGCAGAATTTTAAAGGAGTGCACTTTCAAACCAAAATACCACTGCAGACATTCAACCTTTTCAAACATTTATTGGATTGGTATCTGATAGAACAAATACAGCAAAGATGTTATAATTTCTTGTAACAGCAATTTAAAAACATTGAAATCATTTGCAGGACACAGAACCAACATCTTATTGGTTAAAAGAGTTTAGGCAAAAAGCCACCATTGGAAAAAAAAAAAAAAAGGAAAATTGGTTTGCCTGCATATATTATCGCGTGTAAGTATTAAACTTAGCCAAAAATGTATTGTCTTGGTCAGCTTGGACTGCCATAACAAAACACCCTAGACTGGGTAACTTAACCAACAGATATTTATTTTCTCACAGTTCTGGAGGCTAGAAGTCCAAGATCAAGGTGCTGGCAGGGTAGGTTTCACTCTGAGGCCTCTTCTCTTGGTTTGTAGGTGGCTACCATCTTGCTGTGTGCTCATGTGACCTCTGCCTTGTGCATGCAAGGAGAGAGCTCTGGTGTCTCTTCCTCTTCTTATAAGGGCACCTGCCCTATGGGTTATGGCCCCACCCTTATGACCTCATTTAACCTTTATCACCTCCTCATAAGCCTTGTCTCTGAATATAGTCACAGTGGGAGTTAGGGCTTCAACATTTGAATTTTGGGGGAGACAAATATTCAGTCCATAACATGCATCATAATGAAATGTGTAGCTCTAAATATTTATATTAGTTAAAATATAGCTAGTTGACTTTGTATTATGTATTAAAATATAACTATTTGAGTTTGTTAGTCGAAAAGGAATGAACAAATCTCACAGATATTACACTTAAGATCTGTTTATTGTATCATATATAAAATACACCACAATAAAGAAAGAATAAAAAAGGGCCGGCCCTGTGGCTTGGTGGTTAAGTGCGCGTGCTGCGATGCTGGTGGCCCAGGTTCGGATCCCGGGTGCGCATCGAGGCACCACTTCTCCGTTCATCCTGAGGCCGAGTCCCGCATACAGCAACTAGAAGGATGTGCAGCTACGACATACAACTATCCACTGGGGCTTTGGGGGGAAAAAATAAAATAAATAAAATCTTTAAAAAAAAAAAAAAAAGAAAGAATAAAAAGATAATGGAAAGAGTAGAAAAATAAAGGTGATGGTTCTTGATTTGAATCTCTCTAGTCAGCAAGCCTAATGGTGATGTTACCACTATTGTTTTATAATAATCATAATGAGATCCTACAATTTTTGGCATCTTGCAGTTTACAAAACATTTTGACCTACCTGACCTCGTTTACCCTGGAATTCCGGAAGCTCTCCCTGAATGCCTGTGTCTATGGAATGGTAGTAGAGTTACCGCAGAGAGGGGCAGTCTCCCTGTGAGTGCAGCGAGTGTCCCCACCATTTCATAGCCTGGAGGAGTCCTGACACCACAGCAGGAGGTAGCTAGCTAGATGACTTCTCTGGCAAAAGGGACAGTAAGGAGACCAAACTCTCAGATTCCTCTTCCCTTCCTCCTGAGCTAAGGAGGAAGACCCCTCCCTGCAAGACAGATGACAAAGACATGGGGAAGGCCCTTAGCCAAGGGCCTAGTCCCTAGAGAACCTTCAATAAAATGTAGTTATTAGAATTAATAATAATAAAAATAGCACAGCTGGGAACCTTGGTGCGGCCATGAGCAGGGTCAGCCTGACCTTTCCAGGCCTGAAACTCTTGCTACTTCCCACCACTGCCAACCCAGGGGTGTCTATACTGGGCTGTCAGTTGTGGTCACAGGGGCCCTTTTTTCATTTGGGGGCTGCTACTAGCCCTGTGGCTGAGGATTCTAATAGAGTGGGCTTGTCCCTGTGCAGAATAGCCTGATGATAGGCCACGTTTTCCTCTAGGACACACTGTCCACTAGATGGTCACCCCTGTGAGGACAGGAGGTCCCTCTGCCATGGTCAACATTATCTCCCTAGTGACTGGCTCTGTCTGGCACATAAGAGGTGCTAAAAGAGTATTTGTTGAACAAGGACTCACACTTCACAATTCTGAGCCTCAAGGAGGTCACCCAAGTGCCAAGAACAGGAGAAAATCCACCCCTTGTTAACATTATTGAAAATAAACAAACAAGAGAACAAAATAATGGAGCCTGGAGAAGCAGCTTGAATAAAACACGGTCTGATCTTTCTTGCCAGTACCTAAGCTCATGAAATTTAACTGAAATGTCCCAACACCATGTCAAAACATTGACATATGCCTTTCTAATTGAAAGCCTAGGATTGTGGCAAGGCCTTAGCATGCTTAGAGCACCTTTTGATCACCACAAATTCTAAGCTGGCCCGTGACATTGTTTTGACGGTGATGTTGTGGCTGGAGCCGTGACCTGCCCATCAAACGGCTTAGCCTCTGCTTCCTGGCTTGGTCACTGGCTCAGGTGACCTCATCACACAATCCCAGTAAGCTCTGCCCATGGCAACTCTGGGCAAGGTTTAAAGTAATGGTGACCAAGAGGCTAGGCCCAGTGTTAGTTTGGGCTTGTCTATCAAGGGATCATATGACATTTGTGTTGATAACAGTCAGACATGCCAGGCTCACTGGAAACACAAATGCCCTGCGTGTGTGATATTTGCAATGATCCCTTTCTAAGAGTCACTTGAGTTTTAGACAGAGAAATGCGTTCATGGCTGGATATCAGTTGGTGAGGCCCTGACATTCCACAGGCAGTTGAGTTAATCCCTTGTAGAGGTCTCAGAGATATTTCCACTGCTGCTGTCTTCTCTTCTAAACTGGTCATCTGAATATGATAAATGTGAGTTTTACTGCTAAGATTAGATATTCCCTCAGCCCTAGCTCTGTCAAGTGGGGTGGTTTTGAACATGAATATAAAGAAGGAAAAGGAAAGCAAGTCTTGATTGTGTCATCTAAGACGTGATAGTCTCTGTGGGTAAGTAAAGAGGCTTTCTTTGAACAGGAAATCTGGCTGTGTTCACAAAGCCAACTTGGTAGCAAACCTATGTTTTAAGAGGAAATGATAGTGTGCCCTCTGAAGCCTCAGGCAGCTTCCAGAATGTTCAGGTTTGTGTCTTTCAGGTCCTCTTCTCATAAGGAGAATTACTCTGATTGACAGGGTTGGGTGGGAACTGTTGGGTAGTGTGGTGGATGATTTATTGCCCTTGGAGGGGGTGGGGAGCCACAATGGCATGCCACCTCGGGAGGCCAGGGCCCAAAGTGATGGGCATTTGTGCAGCCAGTGCCCTTGCTCAGCACTGGGTCACTGGACCGGGCCATGTAGGGTCATCCTTAATCCCAGTAAGTTTGGACCTAGTCCATTAGCTGTGCCTTATGCACATGCACCCAGGTTTGGAATCCTGGAGGAGCACAAGCCAGAAACCAGACACATCTTGGGTAGAGAAAAGGGGTGCAGAAAGGCCAGGGGCCCTCTGGAAGGAGAAAAGAAGCACGGAGTTTTAGAGACATAAGGGGGTCTTGGAAATTTCAAAGTTCCAGTGAGAAGTTTCCTGGTTCTTCAGTTACGTTCTTGTTGGGCCATTGGTCTGTGCCAGGCCCCGTGTTGGGTGTTGGGAACACCAAAGTGATAGGGAGAAGGTCCATGCCTGCAGGGGCTGACTGGTTATTGAAGGAGGTAGATCAGCAAACATGGGTCAATTCTAGTAGAAGCCTGGGTTAAGTATTACAGGAACAAAGAGGGAAAAAGGAGAACCAAGTGTTGTGGGAACAATGAGTATGGGGCAATGAGTGTAGGAGTGGGGAGTCTCAGGAAAAGTTCATGGGGAAGAAACGTTTGAGCCAAGTTCTGAGGAAGTGGATATTTGTCAGGCAAATGGGTTTGGTGGGGGAGGCGTTCGAGGTAGAAGGAGAGCAAGAGCTCCCTGGGGATGGGGATAGTCGCTCATCCTTGAGCCCAACAGGGCCTGGCACCCAGTAGGGCACCTGCAATCACGTGGGAGGCCCTGAGGTGTTCTCCAAGAGGAGAGAGTGAGTTCCAGGAACGCATCCTTGCCAGAAGCCAAAGCTACACAGTCATGACTAAGGGGTTTGGTTTTACAGTGTGGTCTTAGGAAGCTGGTGAAGGCTTTGTAAGCCAGAGAGACCTGGATTCCCATGTGATTTCAGAAAGCCCATCCCAGGTGCTGTGTAGAATGGGTGGGGGGAAATTACAGTGAAGAGCCTAAGGAAAAGCAGGACTGACGGCTTCCCCACTCTAGCACAGAATTGGGCCCAGACATGGCGACTCGGTAGCTCCATTGTGTCAAGGATGTGCGTGGTGGTCCTGGGATAGTGCTGCCTAGAGGATGCTGTGTTCCTGGAGAGGCAGCAGGAGTGCTGGGCACATGCAGTGTATCTGGGTGAGAGGAGGCCACAGCTGGAGGGAAATGGCAACAAGGACCACAAGGCATGTTCGGGGACTAACTTCTGAGCACATCTGAGAGTCCCCTGAGGCCTCCAGAAATACAAGATTTTGTGAGGAGTGCGGTTGTACCATAGCCAAGTAAGGATGAGAAACAGAGTAAGAAACATTTAATTTTTGTATAAATTTACTTTCAAAGAAACAAAATGAAAATCATGCATTATGTACAGTTTTGTATCTTACTCTGTTCATTTAGCATTATTTCAAAACATTTTTTATGTGCTTAAATATACTGTTATTTCTTGATAAATTCCAAGGAATTATTATTATTATTATTTTTGCTTGAGGAAGAATGTCTCTGATCTAACACCTGTGCCAATCCTCCTCTACTTTGTATGTGGGACGCCTCCACAGCATGGCTTGATGAGCGGTGTGTAGGTCTGCACTCGGGATCTGAACCTGTGAACCCTGGGCTGCCAAAGCAGGGTGCAGTAACTTAACCACTAGGTGACCAGTTCGGCCCCACAAGGAGTTCTTTATGCTGAGAAACAATGCTTCATAGCACCTAACACAATCCGTAGAACAAAACTCCATGCAAATAAATCAAAATATTTTATTTAGGTTGATTTAAAAAATAAAGAGAGTTGGAAAGATAAATTATTTGGCTCTGCAGTGGCATGTCGGACCAAGTATAATACAGCAAAATATCAGTCTTACAGAAAAAGTCAAAGGAAAAGATTATGCTCAAAATTGCTCCTGGCTGAATTGGCCTCCTGGTTATTAATTCAAATGTCCCTCCTATTGGTGCTGTTAATGGCTTCAAACAGATCTTGCCTCCTTTTATGCAAGGGGAACACTGGACCCATTCCAAACAAAACAGCAGTAGCAGAAGGAAGCCAAGATTTGCAGCATTGTTAGATAACTCCAACTATTAATTTTCTTCAACCAAGTGCCTTTTCATTTTTCACAGATATTTCTTACACTGCTTGAATCTACAAGTTAGACATTCCTAATACTTAAACAGATTAAAAAAAAAAAGAATTTTCTCATTTGTTTAGCATCCTGCCTCTTTTCCTGGGCTGTTTCACCAACATAACATACTGACAGAGCAGTAGAAACCTCAGATGTGGTGTGGTTTTCGGTTCTCCACTCAAGATGGGGGATGAGGGATGGGAGGAGGCATTAGAATCTTTGGGGTCAAGGAAGAGAGCTAGGCAGAAATAATTGGAAAAACGTCCTCAAACATGATTCTGACATGTCCCCAGGTTGAAAATGACTTGGAGCTTGTTGAATCTTAGAATTTCAGGGATCTCTGAGTTCAGCCAACAATACTTCCTCCCTCGGGTTGGAACCTTCCCTGTTTGATCCCGTGATCTGTGCTTGAATACCTTGAATAAGGGTGACCTCATGGACATTACATTCCTGGACCACTTTAATATTTAGAAAGTATTTCTTCATCTTGAGCTCTGTGTAGTGGTCATTTTTCATTTTTTGGATACCTTAAATCCATTCCCCCTTTCTAAGAGCACCATGATTTTCTCTGGAGGCCTAACTTGCCTTCCATTGGGGCAGCCTGGGTTGGACAAATAAATCTAGATATCGTCCAGCTGTGGAATCAAAGAGCTCTCTGGAAGTTCCTTCTGCCAGAGTCTTCCTGTCGCTTCCCTCGGACAGTCAAGGGGCAGGCACGAAACCCAAGCATGTCTAATAAAACTCATGCTTCTGGGACTTGAACAGAATGACACAAAGACCAAGGAAATGGTTGGAATTCTTTTATTCTAGAGGTAGTGCCAGGCAAGATGGGCAAGAAGTTCCTGACACCAAGATCTTCTGGATCCACCTCTTTCTTGTCGGCCCCAAGTCTGGTTTCTCAGCCTTTCCAGTAACTGGTAAGCTCCTCAATCCAAGTCTGGTGACTTTTGTTGCTCACAACCAAACAATCCTGACATTATCTACCACCTCTAACTTGACCCTATTGATCCTGGTTCTGCTCTCTGCTGTTACATAAAGTACACCCGATCCCTTTTCAATATGACCTCTGAAATTTTTAAAGACATCTATCATGTCCCTTCTAAGATTTCTCTTTCTCAAGTGAACATCTCCATTTCCTTGAACACTTCCTCACCTATCATGGTTTATGGAGCTGTCACCATTCTGATTTCCTTGACATATAGCCCGGTTGACCAATGTCCCTCTTACGGTGTGTCACCCGAGATCGAAGTCCTAATCTCCATCTAGCACTTTGACCGATTGAGATTATGGTCAGATCTTCCCTTCCTTCACCTGCATACTCTATTTATATGACTGCAAACAGACCGTGCACTAGATTTTATTAATTTTATGTAACACTCGACTCAGATCAAGTGACATAGTGGGCATTTAAATAATTGCAGTTATTAATAATAAACCTCCTGGCTTTTTCATAAGAAGTGCTAAAGTCAGGTCTCTCTTCTTGTATTTTTGCAATCGATTTTGAAAATTTAAAAGTGGGGCTTAGCATTTATTCTTTTTTTTTTTTTTTGGTAAGGAAGATCAGCCCTGAGCTAACATCTGTTGCCAATCCTCCTCTTTTTGCTGAGGAAGATTGTCCTTGGGCTAACATCTGTGCCCATCTTCCTCTATTTTATATGTGGGATGTCTGCCACAGCGTGGCTTGATAAGTGGTGTGTAGGTTCATGCCTGGGATCTGAACATGTGAACCCCGGGCTGCTGAAGCAGAGTGCACAAACTTAACCGCTATGCCACTGGGTCAGCCCCGAACATTTATTCTTGTGAAATGTGATGCCTTTTGTTTTCGGTCTATTCTAAGGCCAACGCCATTAAAAATTTTTTTTGACACTTTCTAATCTTAACAGTTCCTCACATCTTTTTATCATCTACTCATCTGGTAAACACGCCTTTGATGTTTCCTTTAAGTCACTGGGAAAAGTGTTGCTCAGTCTGATGGTACAGCATCAGAGACCTCCCTTCAGGTAGAAATCAATTCATTATCATCTCGGCACAGAGTGTTGCTTGCTGAGAATCCAACCTAACTGCATTATATCTTTCCATGTTGCCCACAAAAAATGATGGGCAGTAATATGGGCTCTCTGGCTGAAAGGGCCGCATACAACATGCACACGCGGGGAGCGGGGTGAGCATCTGTGAAATGAGGATGTTAACTTTCCATCTTCTTCTTCATTCTAACACCAGTTCCCCCCACATGAAGACTTAGGCACACCCCCAACACATAGAAGATAACAGGGGATGAGCTCAGGGTTAAGTGTGGATGAGGCAGGCAGTGGTTGGCCCCACACCCTTTAGCCAACCCCTCATCACCCTCCCTCTCCCCCTCACATCTCTACAGAAAGGAATGACCTCTCAGGGCTTATGGTTTTAATGTTCTGATTTAAAACATCACGAGTAGCAATTGTTCCCTTCATTATTTCTTCTGCCTTGGAGTCTACAAGTGTCAGCAGGAGAAGCCGAGATTTTATCAGATTGCCTGCTTTTAGTAGGTTTCTATTTTATCTTAAAAATGTTGTTGAAAACCTCCTATGTGAAAGCTTTGTGCCAGAGGCTGTTGGTGTATCTCGAGTGTGCTGTTCAACACATTTATTACAGACTTAGAGGAAAATATATATGACAAAAGTGTGAGTGATTATTAATATTAAAAGATGGAATAAACAATGTTCATAAACTGAAGTGAAGGACTGCTGAAATTTCATAGGGGTAAATGCAAAAAAGCCACACTTAGCTCTTAAAATGTTTAAAAATGAATTATGCAAGTTTAGGATCAAGAAATCTAACTTCATGGCATTTTGCCTTTTTCCTTTTGGGGGGAGTCCCAGGACCAGGGTGCAGAAAAATTATGCTACCATTTCTGGAGAGCTTGCTAAGGATCAGGCATTTGATACAGATCCAGGTCAGTTTCTGGCCTTGAGAAAGGTGAAATCTAATGGACACTACGTTGTGGTGGGACCCAGGGAAGCGCGACTAAGCAAGTGGAGAGTGCCTTCCTGAGTGGATTTTCACTCAGAGAATGAGGTCCACAGTTACCTAGCGCTTCCTTGTGTTAGGCCACGCGCCATGTTGGTGACTCAGGGATAAAAAACCAGTTCTGGCTTTTGAGAGGCTCACAGCACGATGGAGGAGACAGAGAAGTGACTTGCCTGTGACATTTATGTGTGACTACTCCAACATAGGGGTGAGAGCAGGTCGCTGGGCACTGAGCAGCTCTAAGCGGAGGCTGGAAGGAGGGCTAGTCTGCTTCTCCCTGGGGGCTGAACTCCCAGGATGGGCTCCCTTGACAGACAGTTGGCGTCCCGTGATGGAGAGGCAGAGCAGGGGCATTGAGGGGAGTGAGACTTATTGTGGGCACCTGGATGGCCGAGACTCTGTCCCGGCACCCAGTGGCCCCAATGACACTTTGTGCCGGAAGAGCCCTGTTGCTCTCTCCTGGCTGGCTGGTCGCCATGGCATTCATCACTCTATTTGTTCTTGTCTCTCCTCATTTGCCTGCACCCACAGACTCTCCCTGCTACCTCCACCTTCTGGCTGGTGGATTTCCACACAGGATACCCCTCTCCCGGTATGAGGTGTGGAGACTGGGTTACCTCAGGGTAAACAGGCTTACTGTAAAGCTACCCATTGTGGACTGGCGTGAGAGTGAGTCCTTCCTGCTGTGGCTCCTGTGTGGCTTCGGCTGTGGCACAGGTCGCAGTGGGAGAAGCACAACGGCAGCCCTCACAAGGGGCTGGTGGGTGTGACAGCCATTCCGAGGCTTGTTTTGCCCTGGGATGTCTTCTCAGAAGGCAGTCCAGTCTAGTGGCTGAAAGCAAGGCCTTTGGATCCAACGCTTATCAACTGAGTGATCCTGGGCAGCTCTGCTTCTCCAAGTCTGTTTCCTCCTCTGTGAAATGGAACCGGACTTCGCTGAATTAAAGGAAATAATAGAAGGCAAGGAGCACAATGCTTGGTACATAGTGAGAGCTAAATAGATCTAATCCTTTTTGTTATTCAGTACAGTGATACCCTCTCACCACTTCCATGGTTTGAACAAGGCGTATCCTCCCCCAGTCATGTTCCTGTCGTGGACCTGGTTCCATATCTCTGTGTCCCTCGTGAGGTGGTAATTCCACCTTGAGCTGAAATATCAAGCTCTCTTTGCTATTGAGTCTGTGCATTGGCTAATAATCCTTGGAGGTCAGCCTCGTCGTCCACCGTCTTCCCTCGTCTTCTCTGCTGAGTGTTACCGGGCACCTCCTCAACCATTCTTCTCCTCTTTCTAGCACTCTTCTTGTTCTCTGTCCTGTAAAGTTCACAGCTGTATTTGGATCATTTTCTCCCTTCCCCTCAAATTCCCATTCCTGGCCCTCCTGATCAGGTCAATGAGTTTCCCGCCAAGTATGTTATTTGTAGAGTTTGTAGATGCTCTTACCGTCCTTTGCCGGTGCCCCAATATTCTACATGGTGAGCCCTGGTCCAGAACACCCAACCTTGCTCTTTGACACCATGTCAAAGCCAGCTATTCATGTCTCATTTCTTGTTTTCTTTTCCAAAGTTGTAAAACTTCAACTGGAAGAAGAGATATAATCACTTCCTATACCCCTAGAGGTTTGAGTATCCTTCCAACGACTAGAGATACGTTCTAGATTTCTTCCCAATTGTCAACTTTCCAGAAGAGAATTTTACATTCATTTAAAAAATACTTTGATTAATTTTAATTGTTTTAATATGAGTTCTAAATTAGCCCATTTAAATTTTTTTCTTTCAGGAGAAATTAAACTCCTTATTCTATTATTACCTGTAGTGATGGTTTTAAGTACTTTTTTCAGACTATCAATATTATATAGAATATACATATAAAAGATATTTAAGGCATATTGAACTTACTTTGAGCAGAATGCCCAAATCAAGTTAGAAATTTAATTTTTAGGAAAACTAGAAGAAAATACCACAAAAAGTTGTTAAAAAAATAACTACTTAACGCGCGCGCTCCGCTGCTGGCGGCCCGGGTTCGGGTCCTGGGCGCGCACCGAGGCACTGCTTCTCCAGCCATGCTGAGGTCATGTCCCACATACAGCAACTAGAAGGATGTGCAGCTATGACATACAACAATCTACTGGGGCTTTGGGGGGGAAAAATAAATAAATAAAATCTTTAAAAAAAAAAATAACTACTTAAATACATGCAATTTGCAGAATGCAATTGAGCGTCTAATTGCATAAGTATATAACCACAGATGCTTGCCTGTTTTCTTACTACGTTTTTCAGCATTTTCTGTGGAATAGAAGATAAAGTCTTTGGTATTACAGTGGTGACTGTTCAAGCTCACAAAGCACGTGGTGGTTAATCATCGGCCCCCTTGCCCTTTTCACATGAGTAATAAAAGAGAATCATTGTCTACATTTCATCTCTCCTTCCTACTGTTCCCCAGATACTGATGTAAAAGTTCAAAAGCACAGAACTGAACTGTAACGTGAAGGCTCCCGGTTTGGTGTGACAGCCGAGGACTAGATTAGAAGTGTCCTGAAGGTAGAGAGACCTGTCGCCTATACCTCACAGGAAGCGTTTCCCCCGGAGCCCTGAGCTGGGAGCAGGCGGACGTGCTCAGTCGGTGAGCTCGCCTGGTTTCTATTCCACAGCTCTTCTCTCTCATGCAGCAAAACCACGGGCTGTGAATACACAAAAAGCTCCAGGGAGCTAAGCGGTCTGTTTTCACTTCCCCTAAAATGTCAGAATATCAACCTGACCGTAGAAAAACACTTGATATAACTTCCTAGCCTTTATTGTGAAAGCCAGTGTGTCAAAAGCAGGGTCGAGTTCCCGGGATGAAAATAGACCATCTAGTTCACCACAGCTTGTCCTTACGGCCTCGTAGGGCAGAGAGGCTTGCCTGTATGCTGGAGAGAAGGCCCAGACAGTCCAATTTTCAGATTTCCCTGTGCTGTATGAATTACAACTGGCAAGAATAGTCGATTAGCTTATCATCAAGGAAATGGAGTCAGCCATCACAAGGATCAGTGAACTTTGCTCTGATCCCTACCTAGAGAACTTGATAAGTTTATTTTTAAACTGTATTCTTTGCCCCAGGCACTTGACCTAGGAAATATCTGTTATTGATCTAATTTGGACCAGAGGCCAATTTCTGAGTTCCTTTGTAGAACAATCAAGCCCCCTTGACAACTGGGGGAATAGGAAGCTGAAAAGCATGCCTTCACTGTCTCCGCAGAACAGAACAACTTCTTAGGCTCACAGAGCTTTAGGGGCTAAGACGAGGGTGGAGGGAAGTTCATCACTGATGAGGGGTTTATCACTCTCTCTGGCATGACTAACATATGGGAGGGGCTCACCGTATGGAATACACGAGTAGATGAATTAGTGAATGATTGTGAATGTTCATGCGGGATGAAACTGAAGAGGTATCCGTTGTGCTTGTCAACAGCGTATTGCAACAAATACTCCTCATCGACAGGCTACTGCAATAAATACTCCAAAGCCTCTCGCTTTGTTTCATTCCATCGGTTTCATCCAGTATGTATTCTGCCTGGAAGGGCAGAGAGGCAAGCTGGGATTCCGTAGTACAAATTCCATTCAGCCAAACACGGGCTTCTCGACGTTCGACTGGACTCGGAGCCAGGCTTTTCCGTTTTTCTAACTTCTTATCCACTTCTGGGAGCAGTGTTCAGACGTATTTCCAGAACTTGAAACTAGCCGATGTCCTGAGCAACTGCAAGTAGAATGGCGGAAATTTAGAACTTGGGTCCAAATAATAGCACGACCACTAAAAGAACAAAGAAGTCCACCCACAGGCACTCCACTCGATGGTGTGAAAACCGAAGCTACCAGGGCACCGCTGGAGTCTGGGATGACATTTTAGGCCCCCAGGGGTGCAAATAAGAAACTGAAGGTGTGAACTTGCGAGCCAGCCGCGCAGGAGATGGCAAGTCCTACAGTCCACAGCATCCAGTAAGTCCCCATATCCTGCCCTTCTGGATAGCCGCCCACTGCCAGGCCTCCTTGCCAGGCCCTGCTGACTGTGCGGGCTCGTTTCCCTCGGGGAACGAAGCCCATGCAGCATTGATGTGGCTCCCAGCGTCCCCAGCAACCAAACAACACTACTGGGTACTGACGGCCCGCCTCCTGCTGCGCGGGCTGGGTCAGTGGTTCTCAGGAGGAAAAAGGGTGAGCCGGGATGGTGGCATAGACTGACTACTGTGCCACCCGCCTTTGAAAAAAAAAATATATATATATACACACACATATAAGTCTTTATTTAGGTTTGCTGTGTTGTCTGCATGAAGCCCATGTTTTCTTTATTAGCAAAAGCACATTGCAGTTCAGGGTTTGACTTTGCACCGTTGACAATTTCATCCTGCTCTCGTGTTTGCTTTCTGACACCGCGTATTTTTTCTTCTCTCTTGGTTTTGGCATCTCTCGTGTTTCCTGCTTTTATCTCTCTCCCCGCTCCCCTGCCTCGTCCTTCACCATGTGTGCACTGCAGTCGCAGACGGCTGGCTGGCTGGCTTGCTTTGTGGATTACGTTAGGAGCACTAGTTTTAGTTTCACTCTTTTAAAGGTCCTCTATGTGCTAACCTTTTCGCCCTCTGTTTTATGAGCGAAATGCCGGTCTTTATTACTATCTGTCTAATTGTTCCCGTCTCCTTTGTCTCAATTTCTCAAACAAGAAACGCACAGTTCAGTTCTGTTTGCGGGTCACTCTGCTCTCTCTCCAGGGGGCTCTTTCAGCATCTATGTTGACTCTGAACACATCCATGCATACACATGCACACACACACACACACACTCCCCTCTTGCGTGACTAATTGGCCATGGTGATCTTGGGGGTTTCTGTGGTTCTTAGAGGCCAGTGTGAGGGAATTGGCACTTTGGGACTCTTAAACTGAGCACATTTAAAAGGTTGATTTAGAGGGAGCTTTGACAAAGGCTCTTTTAATTATTTTCTCCTCTGCTTTGCCAGTGCACACTACTGTAGCCAGTCAGAGGCCGGGCCTGGAGTCGTTAGGGGGCCAAGCCATTAGGTGTTCCTGCTTACTCTGCAAATATAACAGGCTTATCACGTAGACTCTGTCTCCAGCTGGTTTAAAATGTAGGTGGTGCCAGTGGGTAGCAGCTGTTACAGGCTGGGGAGCCAGGACACAGTGGGGACGTTTTATGGTTCAAGGAGGTCAGAGTCGACCACGCTGTACAGTACATTGCACCCTTCCACTCTTCCCCCTCTGTGCCGGAGGGTTCTGAGGGGCAAGCTGCCTCCTAGGGTCCCCAGATGCCACCCTCTCCTTACCGTGCAGACCCCAGGCAAGCTTAGCACTGGCTTTCAAAGCGTGGGACCAGAACACTCAGTCACATGGCAGATAATGAATAATTCATACCTTTGTAATTCAAATAGTCACGGTGATGCATAATTCAAGTGCAAAGTTGTTATTGTAAACGCTGGGGGAAATGGATTCATTTCAGAGATTTAAAAAAATTTCTTAAATTATTATTTTCCTTAGTTTTCGAGGTTGGAGCGGCCTCTATTTTTACAGCTGTTTTATCTGAATTGGTGCAGGGCTTAATGGCTTTGCCACAGTGTTGATCAGATAGGGCCATGTTTACCATTGGGAAATTCACCAATAACAGGCACTAATTTGCTTTTTTCATCCTGAGAAATGAAGTTTGTGTAGACATTCTATTTGTTCTCTCTCTATGGTCATGTTTGCTTCCTGCCCCAGCTATGTTAGTGGAGTTTTTAAAAAACATTTTATTATAAAGAGTTTCAACCATACACAAAAAGTAAAGAGTATGATGAACCCCCATGTACTCATCATCCAGAAATAACAATTATCAAGACATCCCTTTCATCCCCATACATTACTTTAAACCAAATTCCACATTTTTAAAATATCATTTAATCTTTTTCATCCAGTGCACTTCAGCATGTGAGCAGCTCTCCTGGACTTTTAGGAAGAATGACTCATAGGGCCCATGTCCTACCCAAGGTCCAGAAAAGATTCCTCTTTGGTGATGTGCTCCCGGGGGGGCAGTTGTAGTGTCATGGAAGGCGAGGGCATGTAGCAACCTGGCGTCACCCCCGGTGACATCACATAGGAAACCAAGCCCTTGAAGGAATGCCCCGAAGTGCCTCCTCCCTCCACCCCCAGGCGGTGGCCTGGCATCATGGGAATTTGCCTTGTCTGCTTGTTGATGGTAACCTGACTCTTTCTCTTTGAGCCCATATCAAGTTTTTGAGTCTCTCATACTAGCTTACGGCTGGGACATCAAGGAGCTAGATGTTTCACAAGCAAGCTTCACTCATTTTTCATATTTTCAATACGAAGTAGACTGTAAAATTGGTGGTTAGGATGAGCAAAGTTTGCTGGAGCAAAGAAAGGACTGTCATTTTCAGAAAATGAATCTGAATACAATACTTGGTCATGTGCAGGAAAAGCTTGAAGAATTTGTTTACCATTTCTAATTTCTGTAATTTAGATAACACGGCAGGAAATAAAACCCTCTCTAATTCTAACATTAAACATTGTTTACAAGAGGTAAGCCTTGTTTTCTATAATCTATATATTCCTGAAAAAACTGTGTCTACACTGTTTTCTTGTATTTTTTGGGGATGGGGTGGGGAGGGGAGCACTAAATAATTTCTGTTGAATCTGGAATTCTCCACAGAGATTTTGAAATAAATCTATGTGAGAAGTAAAGAACTCTTTTAAAAAATGAAAAAAGTTTATTTTTATTTATTCATTCATTCATTCATCAAACCCTTTTGAGCTCTAAATACTTTGTTAACTTGTACATTTTTAAAGTTTGGCCCTGGCTACAGTCAGCATTATCTAGTTGGCATTTTGTTTTTCTAAACAGTGGCCTCATTGAATGCAATGACTGAGATTGATCACACTGGGATAAAAGCACATCAATATCAGGAAAACACAAAGGCCTGCGTTTGTTTTTACACTTACTGTCTTACACTGTGGTGGGATTTGAAGGGTGGAAGCTCTGCCTGTCTCCATATCTCTCTGCTTTCTGACTTGTTCCAGAGGAGGCTCGGTTAAGAAAACATTAAGACAAAACAGTTTTCACCTGGCAGAGGCAGCAAAAGTTGTTATATATTTCTAAAATAGCAAATTATCCTAAGTAGGTGCATCACCGTGTGAGCACCACAGAGCGGAGATGGGAGGAGGTGGGTACTGGACACAGACATAAGGACTCAAAAGGCACATGGGCGTGAGTTACGGTGCTCATGTGTGGACACACACACACGCACGCACACACTCACACTCAAGGGCCAATAGGACCACGTTCTTTGGAGTCACTAGGGGCTGGAAATAGATGGGTCCTCACACTTCCCTTCACACCCGCTTGTTGATTTGCTCTGAGCCTGCAGCCATGCCTTAGCTGGAGGTATGTCCTGCATCCCCCAGTCAAGGGCAGGCATGTAACCGGCTCCAAAGCCGGGCCCCACGCTGCACCAAACAATAGCCTCCACCTCGGACGGCTAGCGCTGGGGATGCTCTTGTCCTTCTCGTCGTGTCTAAGCCGGATTTAATTGGAACCCGGACGCCCCTGGTGGTTGCTCTTTCCTCCTTTCATCAATGCTCTGTGCTTTGTCAGCTCGACCCCTGGTTTTGGCTCTGGAGCTTCTCAGAGGAAAGGCCTCCACAGGACCCACGGCCTTTTCACTTCCGCGGCCTCCCTGGGCCTCGTGCCTGCTTCTTTTCCCTGTTTATCCTCCTTGAACTTTTAATGCTTTGATCTTGGCTTCTTAGCTGTTAATATTCTGCTTCTCAAATTCTGCGTGTTTTCGGAATACTTGAAATGCTACGCTCTATTTTCTCCCCATTCTTAAGCAATGGGACTACCTAACACCAAAACATACTTTTTCATTCACAGGCTCCAGCAGGGAGCACGTCCTGTTTTTTGCTTTTTTCCTCCCTGGTGACTTTAACAGTAGGTGAGGTTTATTTAGGGGGATGGGTAAGGCCCTTCCAGTTTAAAAATTTTGTCTGCTGCCACCAGCTATGAGATAAATAAAATTCCCATAACTATTCTTACCTGGGGATGGATCCATGAGAGGGAGAGGAGCCCAGAGGGAGGCCCCCAGCTCCCTCACAGCCCTGCTCTGAGCCTGCCTGCCAACTGAACGAAGATATTTGCCTTGCGTCTAGCTCTGCCTGGTATCCACAGGTCATGTCAAAAAACTTTAGACTACATTTGGCATCTGGCAAATTCTGAAAAGTTTCCCTTAGACGTTGAGTTCCTCTTTTTCTTTTCATTAATAGATCCATATTCTCCCTTCCAGTTTCCTGACGTACAAATTGGATTTAGTTATGGTAAAGCTTTAAAACACAGATGGATTTTGAAGGCCTACAAGCCACTTCTCAAGTTGGTATTTCTGACTTTTCAACAGATTCGTGTCTCTATTGCCTAATTTTACAAAGAACTGCAAATTCTCTATTGCCGTTACTTAGCATGTACACTCCTGGAAGTGGTGACAGTGTCTCTTTGTTGTTGTTGTGTTTGGTTGTAATATACATAGCACACTGAGGTTACAAATATATTTAGCTGAAAATACCAGCTTTTAAAAAAAGCGTTAATAGAAATTATAAGCACTGGATCAAAACACAAATCCCAGAAAGAGACTAATGAACCCTGATATCTTATATCTACATAGAACTGAAAAATGGCCAAAGAGCATTGCACGCTATCAATTACACTGACATCTTCTAAAAAAAATATGTACGGAGGAGAAAAGACCTTAATTCCTTTGTCAGTTCTCCTTTCACTTTTCAAGAGTCTGTTTGACTCCCACAAAAGTTGTGTGGCGCAGCATTAATCTATGTATCAACCTGTCCATGACTTAAAAAGGCAGAGCAAAGAAAACTCTTCTCCTGCCCTCCTAGGACTAGTTTCTTCCTGTTACTCTTTTGTTCTTTGAGACATTTGTGCTCTCCCTCACCCCTCCTGGCCCTGTGGGCCGGCATGCTTCCCTGGGTGGGCACCAGGCTCTGGCAGCACGAGCATCTCCTTCATGTAACCTGAGTGAGAACCCCAGTAACGGGTGCCGTAAGTTACAACAAACCAAGGATTACCAGGAGCCAAAGGAAAACAGGACCCATCTCTTGAGAGTTCAACCCGGGGGCCACTGATACGCACGTCAGAATTTGACAGGGCAGATAGAAAGATTTACAGGAAAAACCCATGCAATGCGACTTGACCCAGGAAGGATTTTTTTTTGGAGCTTCAGAGGGCAACATTAATGAATTTTTGCTGAAAATAGAGTATCTTTTCCAAAAAGGGAGACTTTGGTTATCTTCCAAAATGATTGGGTCACCATATTGTAAGATAACACTTAAACGCAATTAGCTCCTGTACTGTCCAAAGTGTGTGCCAGAAGCACATGATTCCATCTCATTCATTATCACCTTTCCCAGCTCATGGGCGGCGATAAACATCGTTTTCTTCCAAGGTCAGCTTTGCTTCCCTCACTGAGAACTGTCTGGTATATTTAACTTTGGGGTAGGTCCAACACACCACTTTAAAAGACGATCGTATTGTGTCCCTGCTTTCCATTTCTGAAAAGGCGAGGCGTTGGCCAGTGGGTGCTCGACATATCTGGCTGCAAATAGGCTCCTAGGAGCCAGGCAATGTGGTGCCTAATTTCAGCATTCACTTAAGTAAAATTATTTATGACAGTCTCTACAGGTTGTTTTTTTTTTTTTTTTCTTTTCCTAAAGGGGGAGATGTGTAGTCTCAGCCAGATTGAAGGAATATTTGCATTCAATCTCAGCTATTGGTGCATTTAAAGTGTGGCCTTGAGGGTTTAGACTAGGTATGGTATATAAAAAATTGAATTAAGTGTTCAGAAAATGGAATGCATTCATCTAAAACATCACTAAATCAAGTTCTCAAATAATCACATAGCTTAACATTTTTTACACAAGCAGCTGAAACAACATCAGAAGAACTTTCTAAAACAGTGGGGTCAATTACTCTGTACTAGGCATTTAATCACCTAAGCCACAGAAAACCTGGATAATGGAGATTTGAGCAGAGAGAATTGTCATTTCTTACTATCCAAGTTAGAGTTACAAATTGAAAGTATTTTCCAAAGGATTAGGATGGGGCGGAGAACTGGATCATACTTTATAAAAAGACAAGACAAGGAACATCAAGAAACACAGGCTCCAATTTGGAAACTATTAGAAGTTCTAGAACCATCATGTCAGAGCTGGATGTGTCTCAGGGTTCAGTTGTTTTAATTTCTCTTTAGTTGCACCCATGCCGCAAACTAAAACAAAGGAAAATTGGTACAAGAAAAGATCGTCTGAAATGTTGTCCCCACGGGTAGGTCAGAAAGTTCTGAGAACCAAATTCCACAGCAGAAACAGAACAGACTCTGTTGTGTGTACTAAAACACAGCTGTCGGATCTCCATTTTCTTACCCAAAGGCTTTCTGTGATGAGATTTCCTTTTGATATTAATAAGATAGTCTTCTGAGCTTATAGTCTATGTTGCATGGCTGTTTCTACTCAGCAAAACAGAATTTTTTCTGATTAGACTTAACCTTGGTTCAGAAAATGAGACGGATGCAGAAAATAATGACTAAGAGGCAGGGGAGTGGTCACACTCTAACAGAAAGGTGGATTTAGAATACTCTCGATCTTCTCGTTAATTTTGCTTATTAATTAGTAGTTCCTAATAGACGTGATCTGGATTACTTAGGAAACAGGATTCTAGCAAAATAACTTTTCTAAGTGTACAGAACCTGAGATTAGTGTGTATGTGTGTGTGTGAGTGTGTGTGAGAGAGAGAGAGAGAGAGAGGTTGGCAGTATTGCACCACTGCCTTACTAAGCATCAGCAAGAAAACTATGGGATATCATCCTCAAGTTCCTTATTTTCAAAGGGAGTGACCGTTACATTCATCTGGTCAAGAAGGGGTGAGTAACTTTCCCCAAGTCTCGTAATAGGAATGGAAATCAGGAGTTGGAATACTGGCATTTCTGAATGTCAGACCTGGGCTCGGATAACCAGGAACTCACTTGTCTCCTGCCTTCATTCTAGAATTGATTACCCAGCAGAACCTATTCTACTTAAACTTTATAAAGAATATTCTCGCTCCCCTTTCCCTAGATTTAATGGAGAGACCTTTTCTCAGTAAGTTAAATGCTGCCATTAGAGAGTGTATTTTGTTGTTCTGTTTTGGGAGAGACAGGGACAGACGGAGTCTGGCCTCTGAAGGCTTTCCTTAGGCTGGTTGTAGCAGTGGTTCTCAAAGTGTGGAACCCCGGGGTTCCCCATGCCCTTCAAGGGAGACTCATGAGGTCAAAACCATTTTTATAACACTGAGATGTTATTTGCCTTTTTCACTGGGTTAACTTTTGCACTGATGGTGTGATAACAATGGTAGATAAAACTGCAGATGCCTTAAGTCAAGGCAGTGGCCCCAAGTGTACCAGCAGTCATTATGTTCTTCACTGTCACATTCTTGCTTGTAAAATATGCTAGTTTCACTTCAGTATGCCCTTCTGAAGCAGTAAGAAGTAATAATTGCACTAATCTTGATCCTTGGTTACAGATCTTTTTAATATTTTGACAGAATGGGAAGTACAATAAAGCACTTCCAATGTATACATGAATCCCATGGTGGTCTCGAGGAAAAACTTCTCTGTTGTTTGAGTCGTGAACTTAACTAGCTGGTTTTTTCATGGAATACCGTTTTTACTTGAAAGAATGACTGACAGCAAACTGGATGTCCTGACTTGGATAAATGGTAGATATTTTCTTGAAAATGCCCTAAGTGATCTGTCATTTCAAGGAAAATAACTGACAGTATTTGTTGCCAATGATAAAATTCAAGCTCTCAAGTGAAAATTAGATGGTTACAAACTTATATCTTCCACTGTGGGCTTGACAGCTTCCCCAAACTCTGGGACTTTTCTGGTGAGATTTGTAGTGATATTAACAAATATAATTTTGGGGGATATTAGGTAATGAAGTGTGCCAGCATTTGGAAGGTCTGAATAACTCAGTGAGTTTCCAAATGACCAATGCCTGATGTTACAAAGTCATGCATAGGTTCATGGTGAAATATAGCCCAATGGAGTTTAAAGTCACGGTATGAAAAGTTCATTGACAATGGATTCAGATTCCATTTGCAGTGAACCTCTTTAAAAGAAACTACCACTTGTTGAATTTCAGTATAGTATCAAAAAGGAATATCCACAATTATATGAAAAGGTTATGAAAATATTCCTACTTTTTCCAACTACATATCTGTATAGAGCTGGATTTTCTTTACATATTTCAACCAAAACAACATATCACAACTTATTGAATGCAGAAGATATGAGAACCTGGACAGGCATTAAAGAGATTTGTAAAAATGTACATCTCTCACTAATTTTTTAAAATCATGGTTACTCTTCATGAAAATGTTATTTATGTCAATGTGCAATGGGGTTATTATTGTTTTTAAATTAATTGATCAAGAGTTTAACAATTTCCCAGTTTTAAATTCTAAATTGGCAAATATCAATAGATATGACCCACATAAACAAAAGCTCTTTGGGGTCCTCAGTAATTTTTAAGAGTGTAAAGGGGTCTTGAGATTTAAAGAAATTGATAACTGCTTGTCTACAAGTTACAGTAAGGGTCTCTTGGGTTTCTCAGGTCTATTAGAAATACACTGGGAAGCTATCAAAAGTAATGGAAGAATTTGGGGTGTGGGAAAACGAGGAAGAGTTTCTTTGAAACAAGGGTGAGCTGTTTCTAGGATACCACACAGACACTTAAGGGGCAGGAGGTGAATCAGGTCACTGGTTGAAAATAAAGGCAGGTAACTTAAAAAGGCTTCCCTTCCCTTAATTGGACCTAAAAGCCTTTTCCAGCTCTCCATTTTTTACCACTAGCTGTGTAATCTAGGCAAATCTTAGTGGTCACGTCAGTTTTCCTTATCTGTAAAATGGGATAATAACACACAGAGTTGTTAGGTATAAAGTGTGGCATTTCATCCTTATGTACCCGACCCAGTGCCTGGCACATGGTAAGTGTTCAGTAGATATTAGCTGGTTGATTAAACACACACACACACAGACATACACATACACACAAACAATACCAGAAAATGAAACATTTAGGAAAATAAAAGTTAACATGGGAAACAATCTGGCACAACTTGGGCAAGTGGTGGCCCCGCCTCACCTGGAACTGAGAATTTTCTAACTGTGAAGCCTCTGGGCCCTAGTGGTTTGGGTTCCGGGAAGGGTTCTGTGGGTCTCTTTTCCCTCTGGCTGTCACTCCCCCTCCCCCAACCCTCCCCAGAGACTATTGTAATTAGTAACTGAGCAAGTGACAACAGAGGAAGGTTTACAAAGAAAAGATGAGGGAACCAAAAAGGAAGTTCACGAGTTTCCTGGACACAGCTCTAAATCTGGTTTTTGCTGGCAGTATCCTAGCGTCTCTTTTCTTTGCAGTCAAGGATTTTAATGGCATTTTGAAAAGTACTAGGTTTTCCATCTCTACTTCTTAGTGTGCGTTTCCCAGGCCTCTGCTGAAGTTCACCAAACAGACTTAGGACAAAAGATCACCGAAGATCCTTTTTCCAGAAACACTGGCTATTGCCTCATTTTGGGTCAGCTTGGTCTGAAGAGGCAACGTTGAGTCTCAAATCCTCCTTGCTCTGGAAGAGCATGGTGGTCAAGATGCTGCATCTGAAGCTAGGGAGGTGGGGTTCAGATCTTTACCAGCTGTGTGACCCTCCCTGGACGAGTCAGCTTCTCTGAGCCTCAGTCTTCTCATCTGTAAGAATACAAAAGCAGTGTCCTCTTATCCTTATTCCCTACCCCATCAGCTCGGAGCACTTGCTTCTAAGAGGACAGCCCCTTCTGGAAGTCTGTGCCTGTTGTAACCTCTTACGCTGCAGGGACCAGAGACCCAACTTGAACAAGTGTAGGCACAGGACTTGGATGCTTTCTTCAAGCTTCTTGTCACTTTAAAAAAAAATCTTCCTTTAAAACTTGATTCCAAATTAATCTCTTTTTTTCCCCCTGAATAAGCATTTTAATAAATCTTTTTCCTTGAATGAGAATTAATCTTTTTTCCTGAATAAGTATAAAACATGTGCAATGTTCTTTTGGTCTTCTGCAAGAATAAGCGTTCTGTGCGGCCAAGAACCCATCTATTCGAGTACCAAATTTACTACAAAGCGTTTTTCAGGTAGGATGTGAAACAGGAGACACAGAGGGCTAGCGACAAGCTTTCTACTCTTCTAACTGGGTTTGGCTCATACATTTGTTAGGATTAGTTTCATTACTGAGCATAGAAAATCCCAAATAAGTAACAACGATGCATACCAGGTCAGCACACAGTTCTGCGGTGACAGGTGACAGGGACTCAGGCTCCTGGTGTCTCAGGGCTCTGCCATGAGTGGCCTCCATTCTCAAGGTCACGTCATGGTCTAAGACTGTTGTCCTTGCTCCAGCCTTCGCCTTCACATGTGCATTCTAGGCTTCAGGAGGGAGGAGAGGGAAGTCCTATGGGGATTCTTTCCAGAGGCTGCATAAAGCACTTCAGATTAAATCCCATTGGCCGGGACTCAGTCAGATGGCTAGATCTAGTAGCAAGGGAGTCTGGGAAATGTAGTTTTTCTTCCAGGTGATCATGTGCAGGCTGAAAATGGGAGAGAGTTTTATCATTACAGAAGAAGGAAAGACTGGTATTGGGAGGCAAGTAGCAGCCTCTGCCACCAATAGTTTTTATGCTGATCTCACCATGGTGGGGGGAAGGTGCTACAGGCTAAACCAAAGATGGGCCAACTTTGCTGTAAAGGGCCAGATAGCAAATATTTTAGGCTTTGCAGCCGTATTGTCTCTACTGCAACTACTCAGTTCTGCTATTGTAGTGAAAGCAGACATAGACAACACGTAAATGAATGTGTGCTAAACAATAACACTGATACTAAAATTACCATTTATTCTCCACTTACTATGTATATGCTAGGCACTGTTCTGAGCACCGCACAGGCATTTTCTTAACTATTCCTTACAAAAACTCTATGAAGTAGGTATCATCATCATCATCATCATTGGTTTTATCTATGAGGAAACTGAGGCTTGGAGAAGTTAAGTGACTTGCTCAAGGTCACATAGCTGGTAAGTGGCAGATGGTTTTTTTTTTTTCCCTGCGGAAGATTAGCCCTGAGCTAACAGCTGTGTCAATTTTCCTCTGTCTTGTATGTGGGACGCCACCACAGCACGGCTGATGAGTGATGTAGGTCCGTGCCTGGGATCCGAACCCGTGAACCGGGGCTGATGAAGCAGAGTGTGCTGAACGTAACCACTATGCCACTGGGCCAGCCCCCCAGATGGGTTTTGAATGGAGCCATTGACTCTGCAGCCCACTGTTTGCTCTGCTGCCCACGAAGGTCTGGGCAAGGGGGTAACGAGAGCCACGTGACCAAAGATTTGCTTCAAGGTAGTGGATTTAGAGGGCTCAAAAGATGTAATAATAAGTTTAAAAGCTTAGCACCTAGCTGGCAAGAATAGTTAAAATGGGAAGAAGATATTACAAAGAGATTGTTGGTAGGAAAACGCTTTGTGAGCCACATCACGAATTACCTGTTGATTTAAGGGCTGCTGTAAGTGCTCTCCTGGGCACCCTAATTTCTTCGGATATATAGAATTTGGTGGGGGGCATGTATGCAGGTAGGTGTGAGCTGGTCAGGACTGCCGTGTACTACTACATGACCACGATGAGCGGGTGGCCCTGAAGGGCTGTGCAGTGCACGGTCTGTACCACGATATGAGGTGGTCCTAGTGTTGGGCGAGGGCAGGAGAGAAGCTTTCAGAAGCTAAGAAAAGCCTGGCTGGGTTGGAGAGATTTGCTGGTTGGAGAGGCCAGAGCCCAGGTGTGCCGTGTTTTCAAATAAAGGGAGAGAGATTTGGGTGGGAGGAGAGAAAAGGCAGAAATAGCTTTTGCTCTTGGGGAAATGCTTGAACCCAGCCGCAAGGCTGCCTTCTCTGTAGGTAACGGGCAAGTCTATTTTTCAGCATCTAGCAGCTGTGTATGACATATAAACAGATTTCCCTGGAACGATGCTGTCTCCAGGGAGAGCTGTTCAGCTCAGCGCAGCACAGGCCTCCTCTGCTGGAGCGCTGGCTTTGCCCCCACAAGACCCAGAGTTCCTTCCAGCTCCTTTATGACTTCTGGAAAGCCACCTGAGTTCTCAAATCAAGGTTAATTTATTAGGAAATCCTGCCATTTGTGACAACGTGATTGGACCTTGAGGGCATTAAGCTAAGCGAAATAAGTAAGACAGACGAAGACAAATACTGTATGATCTCATTCATATGTGGAATCTAAAAAAACTGAGGTCATAGAAACAGAACAGATTGGTGGTTGCCAGAGGCGGGGGTTGGGGGAATCGTGAAGGTGGTCAAACATCTTTCCAGTTATAAGATAGATATGTAAGAGATATATATATATAAAGATATATATCTTTCCAGTTATAAGATAAATAAGTCCTGGGTATGTAATGTACATCATGGTAACTATAGTTAACAATACTGTATTGTATATTTGAAAATTGCTTAGAGAGTAGATCTTAAAAGTTCTCATCACAAGAAAAAGAAGTTTGTAACTATGTGAGGTGATGGATGTTAACTAGACTTACCTTGGCGATCATTTTGCAATGTATACATATATCAAATCATTATGTTGTACACTTTAATATGATATTATATGCCATTTATATCTCAATGAAACTGGAAAAAATAAAATAAAATAAGATAAGCCTAAGAAAGGATAATATATTATTGACGTAATATCAATAATCTGAACAATACATATAGTTTTCAGAGCAGCCATATATGCATTATCTCATTTGATCTTCACAGAAACTCTAAAGGGAAGGGGCAACCAAAATAAAACTAACACACATGGACCTTGGATGCTGTGGGTGTGACTGGCTGGATATTTCAACGTGTACTGTCTTGTTCAGTCCTCCAGCCAACATGGGAAGTAGGTTCTTATAGCGTGCCCATTGTACAGAAGGAGAAGCCAACTCAGAGAAGTTAAGTAATTTTTCCAGGGCCAGACAACTCACAACCGGCATGTGGTGTGGCCCGAACTTGAACTCTGTCTTCTGAAACCAGTTTCATCTCCCTGTCACTGTTGTTCAGCTGCAGGTCCATAGAGAGGGAACAACAAGGAAGTAAACACTGATGGATGTTGGGACTTCTGAAGACAAGAGATTCTATCCAAACACCAGAGCTACTCGTCCAAATAAGATTGAAAAGCAGTAGCAGCAGTCCCCCAGAAGAATTAACCGGGGCCTCAGGGTGGTGCAAATCAGGTCGAGGTAAGTGGTGGGTGCCCAATGAATGCTTCTTTATTAACGTAGACCTGTGCTCATGATGGAATGATGAAATTAACCAAGAAACATTTGCTGATTTATTCATCCATATATTCGACTGACATTTACTGAGATCCAGGCTCTGCTGAGATGCCGGGGATGAGAATAAGAATACGAAGCTGATGCTCCAACCACTACTCATCAGCACGGCTATACGAGTGCTTAAATGTCAGGTCCACTCTGCTGGGTTGGTGTCCAAGCTGTACCTGTTGTGCAAAAACCTGAATACCACTGCTGGATAAAGCAATAAACAAGCTACTGCCCTTGTGCCCCTTATATCTTCGTGAGAGGAGAGCGTCAATTGAAAAATATCGGCTAATAAACAAGCCAGGCAGCGATAAGAGAGCCTATAATACAAATAAAACAGGGTGATGTTATGAGCGGAACACCTTCTCTGCTTTTCATCTGGCATTTAGTTTACGGTATTAAGATACTTGATTTCAGATTGAAGGAATGTAAATAGACAGTAAATGCAAACAAGTAAAAAACAACAACAAAAAAACCAGGATGCTGCGATGGAGGCTTCTTCAGGCATGGTGATCTGTAAAGACTTTTCTGAAAAGGTGACATTTCAGCTGGGACCTAACGCCAGGAAGGAGCCAGCCTCTGAGAGAAGGGCGTCTCCTGGAGAGGGAACAGCCAGTGTGAGGCCCTGAGACAGGAATAAGGTGGGCGTGTTTGCAGAATGGAAAGAAGCTCAATGGGGCTAGAACACAGTGGGTGATGGAGAGACAGGTATACACAGGAGGTCAAAGGGAGGACATGGCTGATTCACGCAAGGCTCTGAAAGGGTTTGAGTTTTATTGTCAGTTTCAAGGAAGTCGTTGAAGGGTTTTATATAGGGGAGCCACACGATCTGATTTATGTTCTTAAAAGATCACGCTGGTTGCAGTGTGGAGAATGGATTCCAAGTGGGGAGACCGGATGCAGGGAAACCCGCTGGGATGTTCTTATAGTAGTTTAGAGCCTGGTGATATGGACTACAGAGACAGGCTTGGCAAAGTGGGATATATTTTGGTATGGAGTTGACAGACAATTTGGACATGTTGAAAAGGGAGAGGAATTGTGTTTGCCTCCTAGGTTTTTGGCCTGAGCAACGGAGATGGAAAAGACTGGGGAAAAGCAGGTTTTACATGAAATTCTGTTCTGGACATGTTAAGTTTGAGATGCCTGTTGGGCTTGTAAGTCAATACACTTTTACGTGCAAGGCCCATGATATGCCAGGTGAACTACATACACAGCACACAGAAAGCCATAGTCGTAAGATTGGAAAGGATTTTTTAAGGCTATTGCCCTGGAAGTACGACAAGGTGTGAACATCCAAGGAAACTGTTAGGTGATTTTTAAATTTGAAACCTAAGATTTGTACAGGAGAGTAGTAAGAGATGAATGGGAGAAGCAGGCAAGAGCCATGAAAGGCCTTGTAAGGAGACGATGGGGAACTATTGAAGGGATTTGAAAGGAGAATGATGTGACCACAGTGAGTTTTCCAAAGATACCTCTGGAAGCCTTATGCAGGGGAGACGGGAGGGGAGTGCGGCTGGAATCAGGGTGAAAAATAATTTAATGCCAACCGTCCAGGTGAGAGATGATGAAAGCTGGAACTCAGCCAGTACCTTATAGAAGAAGAGGAGGGTGTAGATTCAAAGGTTTTCAAAAGATCGATTCGACTGTACTTGGGGATTTCTTGGCTGTGAGAGACGGGTCCTCACTGAGTTGATTTCTCAGCCTGGATGCCTAGGTAGATGTTGGGCTATTAAATGAGACTGGGGAGCACAGGTTTTCGAGGGCCAGCGTGGGTCTGAGCCTATCCTGTTCTTCCTGCCAACCCCAGTTCCCCCTTTTCAGGCTGAGGAGCTGATCTGCTTTAGCATTTCTGCTAAGTGCCTCCTCATTCAAGAAAGTCTTGAATGAATTAGAAGGGAAGTAAGGGTGGTACCCAGGGGAATGCCAACATCAAAGGGGCAGGCATTAAGGAGACGTGGTAGGTAGTGGGAGAACCAGAAGTGAGAGGAACCAGCAACCAGCAGAGTAGAAAATGAGAAAATGGTCATCAGCAGGACGAGATGCCAAGGAAAGGCCAAAGGAGATAAGGACTTACAAGCGTTCTTTGGATTAGGGTGTCAACAGTCGCATTAGCCGGAACAGTTTCAGTGGCACGCAGAAGGTGGAAGTCACGTGGTGGTGGTGGGGGTACAAACAGTTAGGACAGGAAGTGGAAAATAGTTAAAAAACTAGTGGCCAGCATGGACAGAGAA
Source organism: Ceratotherium simum simum (assembly GCF_057802395.1). Lineage (NCBI taxonomy): Eukaryota > Metazoa > Chordata > Mammalia > Perissodactyla > Rhinocerotidae > Ceratotherium > Ceratotherium simum. Next base: position 26,197,299 of record NC_141937.1, on the reverse strand, counting down.
TTGAGAGATTTCTCACCCAAGTTTCTCTGTTTTTTTTTTTTTTCCCCTGCGAATTAGGAGGAGGCAGATAATGTCCTGAAGCTGAGGGAAGCAGCATGGAAGATCAAGATTGATGGTGAATCGTAAAGACAGGGAGTCTTGAAAACTCAACTTCGAGAAGACTGGGATATTCATTTCTTTCTCATCCTGATCTCTAGAACTGTCCTTCAAGGAGAACCCTCTCTGTCCAAGAGCCTCGAGTTCGAACTCGAGTTACCCGAAGTGCCAAGACATGAACTCTGCGATCTTGGGTCACACAAAGACTCTCTGTCAGAACTCAGAACTAATCCTGGGAGGGTAGCCCTGGTCTTGCTGTTTAGCTCAGAGTCATCGACTTCAGTTTCGTTTAGTGTTCCAGGTCAGGCTGGTTGGTTGTTTTCAGTTTGTCCAGTTTACTCTCTTCAGCACTTCCATTAAACAGAAAAGAGCGTGGAATTGGGGCCCTGCCATTGCTGACACCAGCGGAGACCAAGGAGGGCTGTCAGGCATTCTAAGTGCTGCCTTTCAGAAAGAGATGTTCGACCCGTGTTTCTCCTGATAGATGTTGGTAGCTGTCCAGAGAAAAGTTAAAGTTCCCATTGCTTTTCCCAGAAAGAGTGATGCTGAGCCCCTGTGTTCCAGCCAACAATCCCTCTTCTCGATAAAACAAATAGGTTCTAATGTTGGCAGCTTTCTCAGCTGTTGCTGAGAACATAGAGGCTGCTCTGTCTTTCTCTGTGGTAAATATACAGCGAGCATTTAACTCATTACTAGATAAATCACAGTGAGATGGCTCAGCAGAGGTGTCTCATACTGGTTTTTAAATTTTTTTTTGACGTTGATTAATACATTTCTCCATGGGCCGGCTCCGTGGCTTAGTGGTTAAGTGCGTGCGCTCTGATGCTGGCGGCCCGGGTTCAGATCCCGGGCGTGCCCCAAGGCACCACCTCTCTGTCCAACGCGAGGCCGAGTCCCACGTACAGCAACTAGAAGGATGTGAACCTATGACATACAACTATCTACTGGGGCTTTGGGGGGAAAAAAATGAATAAATAAAATCTTTAAAAAAAAAAAATACATTTCTCCTTTTGTTTTTTTTATGTTACCTTTTTTCAGCTTTATTGAGGTATAATTAACAGAGAAAATTGTAATGTTTAAAGTGAGCAATGTGATGATTTAATTTCTCCTTTCTTGACTAATTCAGTCCTGAAAGAGACACAAATAAACATACAATAACAGCAATTTAAATAAGGTAACTAAATAGAGAAATGAATTGTTTAAAGAAAAGATGTGGCAAGATTCTTAGTGTTTACCCAATGGTTGGGTGGTCCTCTGCATTTCCCAGCCGTCATGGGCCAAGCGGGGTTGTGGACTAACTCTGGCCAATGGGAAGATGGACAGAAGTGACTTAAGTCATTTCTAGGTCTGGCACTTAAACTCATCCCACAGGATTCTCTAGCTCTCTTTTCCTCCTCTATGATGACCTTGGAGGCCATGTGTTCCAGTTGGCGTGTGTTTAAGAAGAAGGAGGTTATCTTATGCTTATCAGGCATTATACGATCAAGAATTAGACTTTTATTGTGTTAGGCTATTGAGTTTTCTGGGTTTTATTGTTACTGTAGCACAGCCTACCCTAACCTGACTGATACATCAATGACATCACTCTATCAGGAAAGACAAGGTCTTTTACAAGTCCCCAGAGATAGCAGACACTGAAATGAGACAGGAGGGTTTCCTCTCTCAGAGCTGTCTAGGCAAAGGTCTGCCTAGGTCTTAAGATCATAGTCTATATATCGTAGAAATTTCCAGCAGTCTTTATATTTAGTTATTCTTGTGGACCATAGTCTACCATGATAGGCTTCAGATGAGAAACCAAGGCTGTTTTCCTTTAGGGCTACAACTTGATGGCAGTCAAAAGAATAACAATAAGAATAAGAATTTACTCATGTGTTGGAGTTTCCCAAAGCCACACTAGCTATGAGTAAATCGTATTTGTGATCATAGTAACCTCCCATGTTTCACTATCTCTTTTTGCTGTCCACTGGTATAGACCTTGTGAAAATCTCTCCAAGTGATACTGGGGGGCCCATAGAGGATGCCTCTCATGTAGTAATGAACAAGTCTGGTCACCTATAGCTATCAAATCCATTTTTTTCTCTTCTTTTTTGCCAGCCCCTTCCACTGGGTCCTACCATTTCTGCTAGGTATTCCTTCTTTGCTGCTGCCGAATACATCTGAGGGGCCATCTGTAGGTGGTCATTACTTCTGTTTTCGCTAGGCAGGGCTAGTAGACAATCCTGGTGAGAATATGGCTACACTCCCAGTCACCTCCCCCTTCAATCACGAAGTCAAGCTTCTCTGTCTCATTCCCTCAAATCTGAGAATACATTTTACACAGGAGACTTCTGTTGGGTTCACCTCACCAGTTTTCCAGATATACAGCAGACACATTGAATCTAGCGATATTTACAGGACTAATGGTTAGCCTCCTGTTACGCCTATAATTATCATTCAGGTAAACATTTTGTTAATGTTGATAGAAGTTTACTAAACTGCCCAAGAGATTCTTATCCATTTTTCTTCACTCACTCACTCACTCTTTTTGTCCTGGGCTCCACGCATTTTGTCTGCCTGGCTGCAGGAGGGATGGGGTGATGTGGAGAAGAGGAAGTAGATGTCTAGGGACTGTGGGTGCCCTTCCTGGACCACAGTTTGGATAATATCTTCCTACTACCTACCCACTACAGACAGATTCCCAGACTCAATGGCACACCCAGAATCTGGAGTTATGTCTTGAGGACTCCTGTCTTTTCCAGCCCATCTCCAAGACGGATGACTCATCTCAATCTGCTCCCTGGAACCACAGCTAGCAGCAAGCTGGTCTGAGAAGGCTGGCCCTGCTTGGGTTTATCCCTGTTGTTGTCATCCAATTTAAAACACTCAGTACAGCAGTCAGTAAATATGTTTTGCAGGGATTAATAAGCAAGCCAGTGCTTTGAAAAACCTACTAATATCTAAGAATCTCTCTCAATGGCATTTTTCACATGTCCAAATAGGCAGAGCCTTCTTTGACCTATTTCCTCATCAGCAATGGATGTATTTTATTGAGGTCCTCCCACGTGCAAGGCGTCCTATAAGAGTCCTTGCATATATTATTTCATTATTTTTCATGACAACCTTGTGGACTAAACATTTTTTCTCCACTTGCCAGAAATGGATATTGAAATTCAGAGAATTTAAGTAAATTCCCCAAGGTCGGAGAAGTAGTAAATGGCACGCTGAGATTGAAATGGAAGTCTGCCTTTGTCCAAAGCCTCTGTCTCCCACCCATTTTTAAAAAACCATACTGCACTATTGTAGAGGAAGGTTTCTAATCACCCAGTACTGTTACCCAACCTATGAACCATACCTGGGCTCACGGTAAAGGTCCAGAATAGGCTTGAGCCCTCTTAGGTCTAGTCCCCTCCGTGGTCTCTGCCTCTCATTATTCCTGGTCTTGGGCAGCAAGAGTAGGAGTGGGGATTTAAAAAAAAAAAAAAAACTAGATCAAATATACTCACACATCTCTCAAGATGAAACATCCATATTAAGAAAGAGAGGCATTTTTCCCAACTTGAAATACACTCTGCATGCATTTGCCCCACCCAAAATGTAATATGTTAAGCAATCATTTAATTAATGAGTAGTGTCATTAGCTTCTTTTTTCATGTTCCTGCTTTCAAATGCTCTACTTTTTCACTCTTTACCTTCCCCTGCCCTGGTCCAACCAGAGGATAAGAAATTGGACTGATAAAAAAATCACTTTCTCCTTAGCCATGCAAAGACCTAGTCAAATTTTTGAAATTATTACTTAAGAAATTAAAGAAGTAATAGAGGCACAAATTATAAAGAAGTAGATAAAGTAAAACTAAAATAAACCCATTCCTCCCTACCTCAAATCTAAGGCCTGAGAGATAACTACTTTGATTTACTGATGTTTTGAATTCTTTTGATAGCTACTAGCTACTAGCATTACACTAGAAACATGCTTATACTTCTTTTTCTTAATGTCTCAACTTTGGGTAGTGTCTATTGGCTGCCCACCGAGAAAGATGAAGGATTTTGCATACTTATAATGATTATTTCCCACAGGCCCTCCTCCTGACAATTGTAAGGCATTTGCTGGGGAAGGAAGGAAGAAGTGAAGTCTGGCATCTGCCAACCTACCCCATTGGCAAGCCTTTCGACAAGTTACCCCGATGCCTTCCCCCAGTCCACTCCTGTTCTCTACTGGTTGACTCAGAGCTTGGCATCTCTTGAAGCTTGTGTCAGTCAAAGGTCTTGTTAGGAAAATAGAACTCATGCCAGGTAGTTCAATAGAGGGAATTTAATTACGGGAATTAATTATGAAGTTCTTGGAAGAGCTGACAGAGCAAACAGGATTATGAAGCAACTCAGATTTTAGAACTAGAGGAGTGTTAGGGCATGAGATTCCCAGAGTTTAGCAGCTCAGATTCCCCCCTGGCTGGGTGCTGGAACTCCAGAGTAGGGTCACCCAGCTGGAGCCAGGCCTCCAGGTAGGACTGGAACCATGGAGCAGACGTAGCTGCTGATGGAGACGCTGCCCAAAGCAGAGAAGGGGGGGGAGAAATACCCTGGCTTCTTCCTTCCCCCCATTGGCCAGTCTCTTGTCAGTGCCTCCCATTGGCTGAAACTAGCCAGAAGCCAGTTTGGCGAGGGAGTCTGGAAAATGTAGCTTGCAGGGGTCAGGTGCCTGAGAAACAGAAGAGCAGAGAGAGGGCAGGAATCGGATCTGAGAGCAAATAGGTGGACGATGATATTAAAGGTTGAGTTGTGTCCCCAAAAGATATGTTGAAGTTCTAACCCCTGGTACATCAGAATGTGACCTTATTTGGAAATAGGGTCATTGAAGATGTAATTAGTTAGCTTAAGATGAGGTCATGCTGGAGTAGGGTAAGCCTTTAATCTAGCATGACTGGTGTCCTTTTAAGAAGTGGAAGGACACAGAGACACACAGGGAGAATGCCATGTAACAACAGAGGCAGGGATTGGAGTGATGCTTCTACAAGACATGGAATGCCAAGGATTGCTGGTTGTCATCAAAAGCTAGGAGAGTGGCATGAGACAGATTCTCTCTAACAGCTCTCAGAGAGAACCAACCCTGCTGAAACCTTGATTTCAGATCTAGCTTCCAGAACTGTGAGAGAAGTTATTTGTGTTGTTCTGAGCCACCCATTTTGTGGTACTTTGCTATGGCAACCCCAGGAATCTAACACACGTGGGCACAGGTTTCTTCTGGGAAGAGCGCTCTCGCTTCTTATATGTACCTTGGGCTACAACTTTTTCAACAATGGCTTTATATCAATATGATCCCATTTACTTCTTGGTTTTCAAAAATATGTCAAAATCTCTGGTCCACTGCACTCGGTACCGTTGTGAATTTATTCCACTTTAAGAGTCATTTAAATAGAATTCCATGAAGAGAAATAAGTAAACATAAGCACTCAATCTGCCGTCCTAAAGCAGAGCCCTGCCACCCAACATGGGCCAGGTTCAATGTTGAGGGCACCCTCCTCTCCTCCTGTCCAGAGATGGGGTCTTCCAATCATGAGGCATGTCAAGTACAAAACAAGGTTTTGGATAAAAGAAATCACTACACCCTCTTTATTGAAGATGGAAACTTTGAATTTTTATTTACTGATCGATAAAACTTGTCAAATTAATTGGAATGTTGGGCTTATCTATAAAAATGTCCATCTTATCCATAAAGAGACCTGGCATATCTTTCCTTAAATTTGTATTATTAATTTATCATAGTTCATTGTTAATGTTTTTTGAGAACAATATTATTTAACGTCCCTAATAAATAATTGGTGTTGGATAATATGTTCTGCTCCTCCTCACAGCTAATCAAATTCTGTGTTTCTAGAACTTCTAAGAGTTCTTAAAAAGCAAAAAGCAATAAGAATAGCAACAACAACAAACACAAAAACCCACGTGGTACCAACAGCTTGAGACATGACTGACCACTGGCACTGACAAAAATTACTAATTATGTGCCTTACAGACCTCCCAGGTTTAAGGGGACCGTGGAACCACACAACTTCTAAAACTGCCGTATGTTCTTATCACGGGCACTGAATCAGCTGTTTAGTAATTGCGCAGGACATTCTTGTCTGATGGGAAGAAAATAAAAGCAGCCTTCTGATATGTGATATTCCCCCAAAATGACTAATACCATGGATTTAGAGAATATAAAACCATTATTTTGAATGGCGTTTTTACATGGGCTCATGGTATTAAGAGTGCCTGGTTTTTAAGATCTAAAAGAAAAGAAAAAATCCAAAAGTTATCCTGATTCGCTGTTTTAAATTATTTTTCTCCACCTCCATGGCAGTCAAACGATTTCCAACGGAAACACTCTTCGCAAAGCTATATTTTGCTTTTTTCCTTGTGAGGGAAGGAGAAAGTGAAGACTTATGTTAAGGATTCTCTCAAATAGACTTTGTGTATTGTGACCCCAGAGAGTTCTGCACATATTTGCTCATTTTCCTGGCTTTGTGCAGAACGGATTAGGTTTGGTGATAAAAATTCTACTTGTTTCTAAGACGTAAGCTGGCTAAATTTGCTTGATTTTATTTGGAAGTTGTGATCTTTACAATGCTACACGTGTGCTCTACAGGAATGGGAATTATCGTCTGGCTTCTGCAGTGTCTGCACCCGAAGGCCTATAATACTGTGCGAAGGAGAGGCCTCAGGAAGCCCCCAAATGGAAGACTGGTTCCGTTACTGCTGAGGCCACTTTCCAGCTCCTGGACGAGCAGGCACTCCGTTCCCAACAGCATGTTCTCTACACATTCTCTACACGTTCTCACAGTCATCTCCGGGTCCATGTCCCAGTTCAGGCCGGACTGCAGGCTCTTAGCTCACTGGAGAAGTAATGTCCATTATGGCGGGGCTCCAGGTTCCCCCCACTGCCCAGTGTAAATGCTGGTGACAATCACCTGGGCTCTACTTCATAGAGTCCTGAAACTTTGCCTTCAGACTCTCCCTAACTGACGCTCCTTCTCTTGAGCAGAGAGCTCCACACAGTCTCCCTGTGATACTCTTTCATAACCTTCCATGACAAGATGCTCAAGGTGTCTCACATTTTGCTCAAGCTTCCTTAATCATTTGCTCAATAAAAATTTGGAGGGTGCTTAACTTGTGTGTTGCCCTTTGCTAAAGCATGGCGAGAGTTACCAAGAGGTATGTGATGTGGTCTCTGTGTAGGCACTTGATTGGCTAATCCAATACCCACTCTCAAATCTCTCCCTTGTCTGCCTCTGCTTTGGATACTGAAAGAGCCAAATATTTGTTTCCCTTAGCCTCTTTTGCAGCTAACAGTGGCCGTGTGACACAGTTTTAATTGAGACAAAATTATAGCAAGACCAGCATCTCTGCTATTCCTTTCAGGTCAGAGCCATATCTAACTCATTATTTTTGATGTTTGCATGGTATTTCATAGTGTGTATGCATTACATTTATCCAGCCATTCCCCAAATGGTAAATAGATGTTATTTCCTATTTTTCCCAATACAATGATGCTGTGATAAACATTTCTTTTCATATATTGTTTTTTTTTTGTGTGTGAGGAAGATCAGCCCTGAGCTAACATCTGTGCTAATCCTCCTCTTTTTTGCTGAGGAAGACCGGCTCTGAGCTAACATCTATTGCCAATCCTCCTCCTTTTTTTTTTTGTTCCCCAAAGCCCCAGTAGATAGTTGTATGTCATAGTTGCACATCCTTCTAGTTGGTGTATGTGGGACATGGCCTCAGCATGGCTGGAGAAGCGGTGCGACGGTGCACGCCTGGTCTCCGAACCCGGGCCGCCAGTAGCGGAGCGCGCGCACTTAACCGCTAAGCCACGGGGCGGCCCTTATATATTCTTATGTACTGGTATTTTTATTTCCTTTAGGATAGAGTCCCAAATGCTATATTACTTGGTCAAAATATATATCTATTTAAATTTCAAAAGATATTGACAGGTAATTTTCCAAATATATAGCAGTTCCAATTCTCAGTAGCTATGTAAAATTATGCTTATTTCCCTACATCCTTATCAGCACTGGAAGGTATTTCTCTTTTCAATTTTTGCCATTCTAATGAATGAAAATAGATCTTTAGTGTTTGTTTAATTTTAATTTACCTGAATCCTAATGAAATCATTCATCATAGACTTACCGGCCATTTGGAGACGCTTATCTGTGAAATGCCTTTCTCCATTTTTCTAACGGTTTGTTTGTTCTTTTTTTTAACGACTTGCAGGCACTTTTTTGCATGTGAGAGACATTATCCTATGCCTACTATATGTATAGCAAGTATTTCTCCAGTCTACTATGTGTCTTTTGAATGGAAAAAGACATAAACAGTTTTTTAAAACAATTTATGTAATCAAATATGTCTTTCCTTTCCTTTCTGACTTTCTTGCTTAGGAAAGTCTACCCTACTTCAAGGAATTTATTTTCTGATCTTTGTTCAACGATTTAAGAGCACACATTTTTGGGGGCCTCACAAGTATTGTAGCGTGAGACACACCAATCTTATTTGAGAGCTGCAAAGGAATATTTGCAGAAAGGCAAGACTGTAGATGGGGACAGTATATGGTATACGATGGTAAGAGCTCTGGAGTCTGATGGTCCTGAGTGTGAGGTCCATTTCTTAGGTGGGAGTTCTGGGTGAATAACTGCTGGGATTTTAGACAAGTTACTTAACCTCCTCTTCTGTAGAAGGGAGTACTGGTACCTACCTCATATGCTTATTTGGAGTACTAACCACTAACAACAAATGCATGAAAAGAATTTAGCAGAGGGTTTAGCACACAGCAAGTGCTAACCCTTGTTATTACTGTTATTAGTACCGAAAGAAGTAGGAGAGAATTTTTAGAAAGATAGGTGGGGGTTAAAGAGATTGGACTTTAATCTGAATGGGATGGAAAACAATGGAAAGTTTGGCAGCAGAGGATTAATATGCAGTAGGCAGTGTTTCATAAAAATTGATCTTCTTTAAGGATCCATGGTTTCCTAAATGCCATATTTATATCTATATATATTTATGTACTTATATTTATTTTTATACATAAATATTTTATTATAAATATTCATATTTCTGTATTTTTTGTTGTTGTTGAGGAAGATTGGCCCTAAGCTAACATCTGTTGCCAATCTTCCTCTTTTTGCTTGAGGAAGATTGTTGCTGAGCTAACGTCTGTGCCCATCTTCCTCTATTTTGTATGTGGGACACTGCCATAGCATGGCTTGATGAGTGATGTGTAGGCCCAGGATCCGAACCCATGAACCCTGGGCTGCCAAAGCAGAGCACGCAAACTTAACCACTATGCCACCGGGCCAACCCCCATATTTCTGTATTTTTATCTCAAAATCTTATCTCAGAAAAAAGAAAGCGCATCTTAAATCCCATCGCATTTTAAAAGTTATTGTGATTTGGTCAGATTGTGATTATTCTATCTATCCTATCTGATTTTAGGTGAAGATTTTTGTCTCAAAATCAAAAACATATTCAGTCTTAAAACAAAACAAAACTAAACTCTATAACTTGAATTTTCTGTATTGTTGTTTGTAGGGAGCTAGGTGTCATTAATTCAGCTAAGCAACTGAGGGTCAACTCACTGGCTCTCAGCACACACCTACAGGCAAACAGCGTGTCACCTTGCAGTAGTATGTGTACACCTTCCTCATTGGTTATGGACTGAATGTTTGTATCCTCCCATATTTATATGTTAAAGCCCTAACCCCCAATGTGACTGTATTTGGAGATAGGGCCTTTATGGAAGTAATTAAAGTTAAATGAGGTCATGAGAGTGGGGCCCCAACCCAATAGAATTAGTGTCCTTATAAGAAGAGACATCAGAGAGCTTTTCTCTCAGCACATACACAGAGGAAGGGCCATATGAGCATGCAGCAAGATGGTGGCTGCCTACAAGCCAAGAGAAGAGGCCTCAGAATGACACTGAATCTGCTGAGAATTTGATCCTGGACTTCCAGCCTCCAGAACTGTGAGAAAATAAATGGCTGTTGTTTAACCCCCCCAGTCTGTAGTACTTTGTCATGGTGGCCCGAGCAGGCTAACACAACATCTAGAGTCAAACTCGCATTCTACATGCGGATGCTAAGGGTTATTTTAATCCAAGTTAAAGTGACTTTTTAAGGATAGAATTTCTGTTTCTCTGTTCCTCCCAAACCCAGGCTGGCTTTGTCTCTGAGGAAAGGATGTCTGGACCCCAAATTCTGGGGAAGGATGTAGGAACATCCTTTCTTCCTATTCATCAGGATGCTGGGACCCTCCTGCATGAAGTGTGAGAGAAGGTGGACTAAGAAGCCACAGGGTCACGTAAACCGAATACTCGGGAGGGTTATGGAACAGGAAAAAATACATCCCAACTAGAATCCAGCATCATGAAATCGCAGTTATGGCTTCCTCACACAGAGATGATATGGCTTGACCCATAAGCCGCTTTTCCTAGCTGCTGGGAGAGATGGAATATACAAGACCACACATGAGAGTAGAACTCTGACCCACAACCTGCCCAGGAAACCAAGCCCTTTATCTACCAAAAACCACCCAGGAACCCAGCCTGCTATAAGTCAGACTGGCAGATTGCTATCTCTAGTAACAACCCAGGAAGCTAAATAATAACTTCCAATTCAACTGGCCCTGAATTGCAAGGACTTAATTAATACCTGCCATCTTCTCTAATTTTTATCCCTGCTTCCAACTTTTGACCAACGAGAGAAGGCTAAATATGTACCCCACAACCCATCACATGGATGACCCACTTCTAGTTAGCCCACCTACAGCTTCCCATGCCACAGCCTCCAACCAGGGCACACATGAAGCCTTCCTTTTTTTCTGCTAAAATCTTTCCTCCTCCTCTGCCTGTTTTTGAGTCTCTGTCAAAATGCAAGAGATGGCAGCTGACTCCCTTGCTATAGCAACTCTGAATAAATAACATTTGCTTGTTTTCATTTGGTTGGTCTTTATTTCCACACTGTCTTTTTATCTATTCTCTAGAAAATTTGAGAGATTCTTTTCCTCCCTAATTGTGCTCTGAAACATTTTCTCTCATATTTATGATGAAGATACAGTTTTTTTTCCCCCATGATTGTTAATTTTGAAGGTGCACATGATGCAGTGTAAAAAAACGTCATGCTTGGGGCTGGCCTGGTGGCGTATCAGTTAAGTCTACGTGCTCAGCTTTGACAGCCTGGGGTTCGCGGGTTCGGATTCTGGGCGCGGACCTACACACTTCTCATCAAGCCATGCTGTGGCAGCATCCCACATACAAAAAATAGAGGAAGATTGGCACAGATGTTAGCTTGGGGACAATCTTCCTCAAGGAAAAAGAAGAGGATTGGCAACAGACATTAGCTCAGGGCCAATCTTCCTTACCAAAAAAAAAAAAAAATCATGCTAGATTTTCGTGAAAATATAAACTCATCCTTAGCATGAGGGAGAAGCACACCAAACCTCAAAAAGAGAAAATTGTCTCCATCTTTTGGTAAATGTGGACTTTGAACATAGCACACAGGGCTAATGCTCCCAGAGGGATTGATCTAGACCAGTGATGTGCATCTAGGGCCCCCGACCACCTGTTCCTGTTCCTTTCCACCCTGTCACTTTTTCAAAGGTATTTATAGTGACTTAAGCCCGCGTTTCTGAGTTCCTGGATCTGACCCCTGGCAGCCCACAGCTCCCCTGCCTTCCCTGTGCTGTTGTCCGTTGTCTGTTATGCTACACTGGTTGTGCGGCCTCCTGGGTATCCCCTTGGGAACTGGGCATGCGGTCCAGGCACTTGTTTTTCTCAAACCAGTGAAAGAGGCATGAGGAACACCTCAAAGGAGGCTTTCAAACTGCTGATCTTGGCAGTTCTGCTGTTTTGAAAGACAACAGAACAGCGGGAAGGAGGAGAATTTCATTCCCTTAGAGCCTCTCTGCTTAGCTCTGGAAACAACAGAAACAAAGGACATTTTGGGCGGAATCGTTTGAACCAGGTCCTTATCTGCATTGCTGGGAAAAAGGTTTAAAAGAGAAACAAAAACATCAGCCAAAAAAAGTCTCCACTAAATTCAGACTGACTCAGTGCTGAGTCTGGTTTGCTTCTCATTAATATAAATGAATAATTAACTCCCTTAGCAATTAGGTATTGCTAAAATAGAAATCTACCTAAATGAATTCTCAACCTGTAGGATTTCTGATTTAACCCCATAATTTACTTCATTGACAAACTTCAAATGAGTTGATGGAAAATGAAGGTTCCAAGCTACCGTTGGGTGTTCAACAGCTTATCTCTTCCGTTGGGGGGGGGGGCGGTGCACTTCTCAGAGTGTGTCTCAGCTTAATCTACGCAAATATTGGCATTCATCAAAGGCAGAACAAAGCACTGCGTTTTTAAAAAAATTTTTATTTATTTATTTTTCCCCCAAAGCCCCAGTAGATAGTTGTATGTCATAGTTGCACATCCTTCTAGTTGCTGTATGTGGGATGCGGCCTCAGCATGGCCGGAGAAGCGGTGCGTTGGTGCGCGCCCAGGATCTGAACCTGGGCCGCCAGCATCGGAGCGCATGCACTTAACTGCTAAGCCACGGGGCCAGCCCATAAAGCACTGCATTTTGATTCATCAGCAGTTTTCCAGGATATGGCCAATGGTTGAGCAAGTTAAAGCAACATGGAGTTAGGAATAGAGGAGTTGCCATAGGCACAACATACCAACTCATCCTTGTCCGTCTTTAGATATTGGTCAGGCAGCTACCGTGGATTGGAGATACTGGGTCCAATTGCCAATTGCAGTGTAGACTGAGGATTGGCGTTCCTTCCTTTGTGTGTAGCCACCTCTCTGACTCAAGAATGGTCTTCAAAACTGTCTAGATATCAGTCATGAACAGCTGACAGATTTTTGAGGAGAGGGGTCTGGAAAGAGGTGCAAGGAATGGGAAAAATAAAACAAGCAATCCCACAGGATGGAAGAGGAGGGGAAAAGAGGCTTTCTCAGTGGTCTTTCCTCAGGGCCTGGTGGGAAGGATAATCAGAGCTTCCCTACTGCTCAGGTGAACAGTTCTGCGGTGTCTCTCTTCCTTCCTTTTGCTAAAAGAGTTCCTGTCCCCTGTAGTAACCTTGGTCTGAGACTCCAGGAGAAAAAAAGAAGTAATAAGGAAAAAAGAAAAACTTTCACTTGTGCTGCTGAGAGAACTCATCCTGTGACACTGAAAAACCCTATTCTGCCACAAAAGAATTTCCTTCTATATGGAATTAGAAATAAAGTGATTTGAAACTGGTACAAAGCAAATGAACAAAGGCCCTGCTGAATTATTGATGTAGTGGAAAAAACACGGGTTTGAGGTCAGATGGACCTAAATTTGAAGCCCAGCGCCCCCTTTTACCGTGCTGGGAATGTAAGCGAGCAGATTACCTTCTGGAACCCCATTTGCTTACCTGTAAAAAGCTCTACCTCACGATGTCAACGAGAGGAATGAATAAGCGCCTGGCACCGTCTTGGTGCACAGTTATTTTTTAAAGGTTTGTTCCCACTTCCTAATCCTCATTCTGTTTGGGGGACCACAGTCTCTACCGCCCATTTTGGAGACTGGAAAAATACACAATTCAACAAGTTCTTGATGTTTATCTTCAAGTTTTATTTTGTGCATTTATTTGATGGTAACCTTATGTTTTGACAATTCTCAATGTTTTCGTATGCTTGTTAACATCTTATGAGGCAATACTATTTCTTTCAGTGTAAAATATAAGGACATTTTAAAATGTACTTTTATTTCATCTGAGCTAACACGTATTTTTAGACACATAGTTCCATGATATGTTGGAGAAAAATGAGAAAAACAAGAAGTTTAGTAGAATGTAAAGTGATGGCACAGTAAACATTTACAAACATTGAAGCTCTATAAATTTTTATAAAAATATAAACAAATGCAAAAGGTAGAGAGAAGAGTATAATGTACCCCCATGTAGCTATCACCCGCTTTTAATAATTATCATATTTTGCCAATCTTGTTTTGTCTATAACCACCCTGCAATTCTCGCCATCCCCTTCACTGGAATATTTATAAGCAAATTCCAGACATCATAATTTAGTGTGTATTTCTAACTCTTCTTATATAATCCCATTGCTTAATAATCCCATTACTATTATCACATCTAATACAATTGAAAAATAATTTCTTATTTCTTATATGGCACTTACATATTCTCAGTATCTACTGAGTGTTCAAATACTCAGATTGTCTCAAAATCCTATTTTTACAGTTGACTTACTTGAATCAGGATCCAAATAAGATCCACACATTGTATGTGGTTAACATGTTTCTTAAGTCTCTTTTAGTCTATATTATTCCTCCTTCCCCTCTCTGCCATTCGTGCTATTTATTTGTTGAAGAAACCTAGTCATGTGTCTTGTAGAATTTCCCATGATCTGGATTTGGCTGATGGCATCATTGTGGTATTATTTAACATTGACCCCACTCCCTGAATTTCCTATAACTGGTAGTTAAGTCTAGAGCCTTCATCATATGGAGGCTCAATTTTTTTTAAACGGGAAAATTTCATGGGTAGAGTTGGTCACATCAGGAGGCTTATCATATCCATCTCTCTTTTAGTGAGCTTTCAACTGCTCAATGAAGAGAAAGGGTACTTTGATTCCAATCCAGGATAACATGACCCCTCCCTCCATACGTGGCAGAAAGGACGTGGATTTTGGAGTCAGACAGACTTGATATAGGATGTGGAACTGGGTGACCAGATAAGATATGGTGGCTTTTACTGTCTTCAGTGCTGGATATTTTTATTTCCTATTAATAATCTTGAACTTTGCTCTGGGATGCAGTTAAAATACTTGGAAACAGTTTGACACTTTTGGGTCATGTTTTTAAGATTATTAGGTGGGCCCAGAGCAACATTCATCTAGGACTAATTTGCTGCCACTACAGAAGCGAGATCCTTTGAGTTTTCCACCCAGAGCCCTTGAATTAAGAGGATTTCCAGTCTGGCCGGTAGCCTGTGTGAGCGTCGGGTATGTTCACTGTAGTCCTTTAGGGTGGTTCTTTCCCAGGCTCAGGTAGAGTCCTCGTGCACACACACTGATCAGTCTTCTGATGGATACTCAAAGAGGACCCTCTTGGATCTCTGGAGCTCTCTGTCTGTGTAGCTCTTCCCTCTCTGGTACTGTGCCCTGTGAACTCCAGCTGCCTTGTTCTCTCCAGAGTCGCAGCTTCATCGCCTCCACGTAGGGAATCCTCTGGCTCCACCTAGGTTACCCCTTCCTGTGCCATGACCTGGAAATACAAGGTGATAAGCTGGGGCGCTCAGAGGACTCACCTCACTTATTTCTCATCTCTTAGGAATCACTTTTCTTCATTATCTGATACCCAAAGTGTTGAAAACTATTCTTTCATATGTTTTGCCTAGTTTTTTAGCTGTTTCAGGTGAGGGGTAAATCATGTTTCTCTATCTTGGCCAGAAGTGGAAGTCTCCAAATGGACCTCTTAACTATATTTACCACCAATCCATGAAGGTGATATGTGTCTTCATTTATTTAGGCCTTGTTTCATTTTTCTTAGAAAATGTTCTTTTAGTTTTCAGTGTAGATGCCTTACAGCTATTGTTTTAGATTTATTCCCAGGTGTTTTATTTTTTAAAATGCCTTTATGATGTCCTTTGTCATTTGCTTCTATCTGGTGTCAATTCCATTTGACCCGAAGAGCTTCTTTGCTGTGCTGGCCTACTGGCCGTGAATTCTCTCAACTTTGTTGCTCTGCAAATGTCTTTGTTTTGTGTTTTTATAAAATATTTTTGCTGGATGGAGAGTTCTAATTTCTTTTTCTTTTAGTGTTTTCAAGATGTTGTTCCACAGTCTCTGGTTGCCATTTTTTCTGATAATAAGTAAGTCGTTATTTGTGTAGTGTTAGCTTTGAGTAATATAGCTTGTTTCTTTGATTGTTCTAAAATTTTTCTCTTTATCTTTGAGTTTTAACAGTTTAGTTATGATGCGATAGATGTGATTTTATTTGTATTTAAACTTGAGTTTTCCGAGCTTCTTTGATGGCTTGACGCATTTCACTAATTTTGAAAACTTGCAGGCCATTTTCTCTTCAAATATTTCTTCCGTCCCATTCTATATCTTTTCTCTTTCAGGGACTCCAATTGTATTTATTTTATATTATTTCATATAGTAGCACATATTTGAATGCTTTGTTTCATTTTATATATTGACTTGCTGTAAAGTTCACTAATTCTTTCCTCTTCTGCGTAGTCTGATAAACCCATTGAGAGGTTTCTTTATTTCTAATATTTTGCTTTTCATTTCTAGCATCTTTATTTGATTCCTTTTTATAGTTTCTAATTCTGCTGAAATTCCTCATCTGTTCATGGATATTGTCTTATTTTTTGCACTGGATCCTCTAATATATTTATCACAGTTATTTTAAAGTCATTGTCTGATAATCCCACCATCTGGACTATCTTTGGGTCTACTTCTGTTGACTATTTCTACTCTTGATCACAGACCACATTTTTTTTTCCTTCTTCACAGGTCTTTGACTTTGTGATTCTACGACAAAAATTGTGTATAAAAGAATGATAGAGAATGAAGTAAATAGTATCTACTCTCAAAAAAGAGCTTGCCTCTTCTGTCAGGCTGCTGGTGAGGGGAAGTGAGTCAGTCTAATCTGTAGTTGAGTTGGTGCTGGGTTTGTCGCAACTTTAGTAAGATGCATCTTACTATGGGCTTCAAATGTTTTGAAGGCAGAAACAGGATTTTTCCTTTAGGAGGGCTTAGGATCTGAGCACTGGTGAGACTCTATAGTTGTCTTTATACTTTAAAGTCCAGCTGCCAACTTTCCAAACCATGTTAGATTGCTTTCTGCTTTATAAGCTGGTTGCCAACTTTTTGGGTCTCTGCAGAGTTCTCTTTGCTCCCAGTCCCACTCCCAGACTTTGTCTCCTTGAAAGATTTCTCTATGCCCTCTGTCCCACCCCAGACTTTGGAGGGCCACTACAGGGCACTCAGTGAAGGGCCAGAGTGTCTCAGAGAGATTTCTCTCCTCTCTCCTACCCCATTCCTGGACCTCACAGGGCTGTGGCTGTGTAATCAGTGAAGGTCTAGTATGTCTTTCAGGTATTTTTCTCCACTTTTCTGCCTTTCCACTAGCCTTCAGCATGCCACTGCCTAGTATGTGGAGAAGGCCTGTGTACCTCAAAGGGGCTCTCTCTTTGAGCTCCTTCCTTGCCTCCAGTCTTGGGTGGACTTTCCCATGAAATCGATTAAGGCCCATAGGAAAGAGTTGGCTTTTTGGCTACTCAGGACTCTAGTCCATCATGTGAGCCTGTGTGACTCCTCCCACCATCCTGCCAAGCATGAAAGCCATCACAGATCTCTTCCCTCCTAGGAAGGTTTTGTCACTTTCCGAAACGAAGTTCATTAGGTTGGCTCTTTAAAAACCATGAGTTTTGTGGCTTACCTTGCTTCTTCTCATTGTTAGAGTCCCTGTAACATTTTTTAAACTCTTTTTTAAGCAACTTATTCTAAACCAGAACCTTACACGGAACCTGAATACCTAGAGCAGATCAAAGCTGCATCTTCTGGTTAAAACACGCCTGTTGGGGAAGGGGTGCGGAGGGTTCCACAGGCTCTCTTGTTACTCTCTGCAAGGTCAAGTGGAGGAATTTTCAGATTGTTTGAAAATCACTGATCTGATTATCAAGTGTGAATCTTTTGTTTGAGGTCTCCAGTCTCTACTGCATAATTTGGTTTTCTCAATATTTTCAATGTCCAATGCTCTCTTTTCTTTTCACATGCCGCTACTTATGCTGTTTCCTCTCCATAGGACGCCTGCTTCTCTCCCAGTTTAAATCATGCCCTTGAGGGTGCAGCTCACTCTTAAGGATTTCTGCATCCTGAGAACTGTTAAGGCGCTTACCATTTGGGCTATCCAATTTAGACATACCGACTCCGGGACATCTTTTTCTGGTTTGGTGAGTGTTATTCTGGCCTCTATAAGCTGGACATCCTTCCTCCAGACATGGACTGTGTCAGAACTTGCATTACGTCTTGTTTGGGGCTGGGAGGGATGGGTGGGCTACGAGTATTTGCTGCTGTGACCACTCTGGAAGTGTGGAAAATGTCTTTTGGTTATGACTCTATATTAGCCAGGATTGTTCTGTGTTTACAGTTTAACATCTTTGTATTGAAGCCCATGTGGCTTCTGCTTAAAATGAGCATTATTTCGGATCACTGTCACTTCTTCTGAGTCACGTGACTGCCTTTTGTCCACTATGGGATGGTTGGGCTCCACGTGTCTTTTTAGTATTAGCGATGCCTGAAAATTCACCATCCAGATATTTTAACTACCCTGCTTCCTCCATCTTTCATCCTCTGAGCTGGTCAGGTCCACCCACGCTAGCCTCGTGCTCTGTTGAGCCTTGCCTCGGTGGGGTAGACTGGCTGTGCTCCAGAACCACACTTCAGTTGGATTAATGTGACTAAAAGAGGCATCAACTGAGAGTGTGTCTTTTCCCTGATATCCACCGAGCTGTCAGCAATACAACTGGCCTATTGCAGGGTGGCACCTAGAATATCTAGGCAAGCTCTCAACATGTAATTGCAAGGATTTAGAATTTGTCTGTTGCTCTTGATTTAACCTGATTGCTTTCCCCAGAAACAGCTATTTCCAGGCATCTTAGACTCAAAGAGAGTTCTGGGAGATGAGATGTCTTTCATCCCGAGGGAAATTGGAGAACTTTTACCTTTTCCTTCTGTGGGGCAACTCAGTCTCCCCTTTTCCTCAAGTATTTTCTTTTTGAATCTTGGAGGTTGTTATGGTGATAACAATACCTTCCTTATAGAATTGCCATGAAGATTAAAAAAGGTACCAGCCTTGTTTAAATTCTATGCATATTTTTCAATATGTATGTTCTTCAAGACCTTTTATGATGTAATTGGGCCAAAAACAACAACAGAAACACATAAATAAACACCAACAAGGCTTTTTTTTTTTTAAAGATCCAGACTTTGGGGAGTTTAGCTCCAAGTTTTAGGACCATAGACTGAATCCTCATTACAGCATTCAGATCAAGTCTATGGCTGGCTCTTCTGGAATTGGGGTACTCAGGCCCCCAAACTGCAAAGACTAGATGACAAAAGACCCAAATGTGTACACCTCTAACTTAAGAGGACTTTTTATTATTTTTTCAGGGGAACTCTAAAGTACAATTTTCTTAAACTAAATTTCCTTTAATCAGATTTACATACCTTCCTTAAAAAGCAAATCTCCGCTGCATCTTTTAGTAGTATTAGAGCTGTGCATTTATTCTGCTTTCATTACCTCATTTGCCCAGTGGGCATTCTGCAAATCTAAGCTATACGCTGATAAAAGCTCAAGTTTAAAATCTGCCCAGTTATCAGTTGATAGACTGGGCCTGTAGTAAACAACTCAAAATTAAATGTGTTTTAGGGTGTGTGTAACTTTAAGTCCAGCTTTAACCTTTAATTAACAGGGTGAATCCTGCCCTCTTGTAATGGGTGTGGGCACAGATAGTCAAATTACTGTGTGGCTCTCCAGGAAGTTTACAGGAGGACAGCATATTCTCTCCTTTGCTCTGCAAAGGGGGTTATTGTTGTTACAATTCTTTGGGACTTGGGTTGGACCCTTTGGGTACTTTATCATCGCTATTGTGAAATGAAACCTCTTAGGTAGCAGAAGGGCTGAAACCCTGGCTGGCATTGGCAGTAGAGCCAACTGGCCCTCTTACCAGCTCGATGGACAACGGGGTTTACTGTCCGTGTAGACAAGATGCGATGTAGTTAGACATGATCAACACATCCTGGTGTAAATACAGTGCCCTTCCTTGACTTTCCCAAGGGAATAATAGATCTGCCGACATTGATGTTCATTTCTCAACTACAGCATCCAAAGCATCTTTTCTCATAAAGGGGGCTGAGGCATTGGCCTTTCAAGGTCTCCATTGCCAGGCAGATGTAGGAATGTAATCTGACATGTCGTTTAATCATTCATACATGGATATGTTTACAAATGCATGTATTATTTTATTTTATTCATTTATTTATTTTTTTTAAGATTTTATTTATTTATTTTTCCCCCAAAGCCCCAGTACATAGTTGTCTGTCATAGCTGCACATCCTTCTAGTTGCTGTATGTGGGACGCGGCCTCAGCATGGCTGGAGGAGTGGTGCCTCGGCGTGCACCCGGGATCCGAACCCGGGCCGCCGGCAGCGGAGCGCACGCACCTAACCGCTAAGCCACGGGGCCGGCCCCGCATGTATTATTTTAAATGTAAACTTACACACACAGGAAATGGGATACATCTGCAGGAAATAAGTATTTACTACTTGACGGCATTAGTATCAGCTTAGATTATAGTGACAGTGGCTCCTGGATATCTCGAAGGAAGGAATGAACTAAGATCCACTGTAGCCAGTTTTGTGCTTGGCTTTCTTGTCTTTTTAGTTGTTCATTCATTCATTCATTCACTCAACACTTTTTGCAAGCACTATGTTAGGTGCTGAAGATATAGCTTGAAAAGCACAGATTGTCCCCTTAAGAGATTATAGCAGAATGGGAGAGACAAAATAAACAAGAAATTTCTACACAGTAGTAAAGAGGGGAGGTGAAGATGCACAGGAGGGGGATTCAGCCTGTGGGTAGGGGGCGTGGGAAGGAGAAAGAGTCCTGGGGGAGGTGACCACAGCTTTGTATTGCAATATTTGATCGCATAAGGCTCACTGTCTCTCCCATTCCCATTCTAATTCTTTAAAAAATTTTTCTATGTTTATTCTTCTACACCAACTGTGTATTATTTTTATCAAATTTCAAATTCAGACTACATTGAGTTTGTAGATTAATTCGTGGAGAATCACTGTCTTTACCAGGATTGAGTTCTCTTATATAAGAACGATATACTTTCCTCCCATTTGTTCACATCTTTTAAAATGATTTTTAGTAGGGTTTTATCAATATCTGTCCTACACTTGTCTTAATATGGTTATTCCTAGATAGTCTCCCTATGTATTTTTTGTTATTGTGATTGGGATTTTTTTTTTTTATACTTTACAACCGATTAAATATGGTAAATAACAAAGCTGGTGAATTTTAGATATTTATTTTTTCACCTGGTCATAGAGAGATCACACCAGACACAGGTGATTTCCATCCCATTTACTGATCGTGTTAGCTGGGGTTCCCTGGGAAACAGACTCGAAGGTGGAGTCTAAACACACATCCTAAAGCACAGTTTGATAAATCTCTGTGTACAGGAGATTTATTGGAGCGTTCCCTCAAGAAAACATCTGTGAGGAGTGAGGGAAGGCAGATTGGAAGAGGGAGAAATCGAGCTACAGTGCAGTTGCAACACAAACCTCAGCTGGTCCCACAGGGACCTCTAGAGCTGGGATGGTCCTTCAGAGCCGTTCTGAATTGAGGCAAGAGGGCCAGGCCTTTGTACCCTCACACTAACCATTCGTTGGATGTGGGCTGCCCTTGAGGAAGCTTGGGCCAGGCAGTTCCCTTTAACAGAGGGCAATTCCAGAAGCCACTGGAAGTCAACACTCCAAGCTGCTAGGGGATCCAGTGCCTGGATCCCGAAAGGGAGAGCTGGACAGTGACCCACAGCACACTACACTGACACGTCAGTATTTTTGATCCCTGAAAGACTATAGACAAGGATATACACAATCCTGGTAAGCCCAGAAGCTCAAAAACACCTAGGTAGCTGTCTGTTCCTTTACCTCTAAAAGACTTGCTGTTTAAATTTACCTTTTACCAAGACTTGTAGAAGCATTTCACTATGAGGATGATATAGATAATCATGTTTTTTGAAAACAGATCACGTTCATTTTGAACTCACCTTGGTGTTCCTTGAAGAAGTAAATAATATTTATGTGCTGTCTAGGGAGACTTACTAAGGATAAAACAGTGGATCTTCAGTCCAAACAGTATCAGATAGAAGTTTAAAATGCCTTGACCGGTTGCGACCTGTTGAAAAATCCCACCTCCCCTCGACACACGCTCAAAGGAAGACTTAAATATGGCCATTTCTTTGCTTTTCCCCTCAATTTATTGGGGTATAATCCACATAAAATAAGATCTATTTTAAGTGTAGATTTTGACGAGTTTTGACAATGTATACACTCAGGTAATCACCACTACAGCAAACGGATAGAACGTTTCTATAGCTCCTTTCCCAGTCCATCCTCCTGCCCTTCTCCCACTCCACCCCCAGGCAGTTGCTGGTCTGCTTTCTGTTACCATAGATTAGTTATAGGAGTTTCACATATATGGGCTCATAGAGTACGTGTTCTTTTATATCTGGTGTCTTTCATTTCATTTAATATTTTAAAAGTAGTTTTACTGAGGTATAATTTGCACACAATATAATCTATTCATTTTAAACGTACAGTGTGATGACTTGACAAATGTACACAGTCATGTAACCACTACCACAATCAAAATAGGATACAGAACATTTCCATGGCCCTGCAAAATGCTCTCATTCCCCTTTGCAGTCAATCCTGTATCTCTAGTGTGTAACCTGTTCTTAACCCCATCATGTTATATTTTTCATATTGGATGTTATTTTTCATTTTTAGAAGATCCATTTGGATCTTTTTTGACTCTCCCTCTTCATTCATCATCATATTCATGCTTTCTTTTACATCTTTAAACATGTTTATAAGATTTTAAAGTCTTAAACTTTTAAGCTTAAATCTTTTAAGGTCCTTGTCTACTAATTCCATTATCTTTGTCACTTCTGTGTCTATTCCCATTGATTGATTTTTCTTCTGGTTGTAGGTCAGATTTTCTTCTTCCTTTACATCCTTTGTGAATTTTGATTGGATGTTGAACATTGTGAATTTTATACTTTTGAGTGCTCATCTTACTATATTTCATTAATGAGTGTTGGTTTTTTCTCTGGCAAGCAGTTGTTACTTGGGATCAGTTTTTTCAAGACTCTCTTAAGCTTGTTATAGTGGGTCCATATCAACCTTTACTCTAGGGCTGATTAAGCCCAACTACTCTGGCGTCATGACTCCTAATACATTGTCATTATTTTTACTTTAAGACATTTTCTAAAATTATTCAAAATGAGGAAAATTGTTTTATTTTTAATAACACATTTACCATTTCTTGTCCTCTGTTTTTTTTTTCCCCTTTGTGCATAGATACAAATTTCTTTCTGGTATTATATTTTTTTCTTCCGAAGATCTTTTTAACATTTCTTACAATGAAGAGCTCTGAGGTTTTGTTTGTCTAAAAAAGTCTTTATTCTGCCTTCATTTTTGAAGGGTATTTTCTCTGGATACAGAATTCTAGAATGATAGTTTTTTTCTTTCAGTGCTTTAAAGATGTTGTTGTATTCTCTTGTGATTTGTGTTGTTTCTGACAAGAAGTCTGCTGTCATTTTAATTCTTGTTCCTCTACACAATGTCTACTTTTTCTCCAGCTACTTTTAAGATGCTCTATTTACCATTGATTTTGAGCAGTTTGATTATGATGGTGTTGCTGCAGTTTTCTTCATTTCTAGTGATTGGGATTCTTTGAGCTTCTTGGATCTATGGTTTATAGTTTTCATTAAATTTGGAAAATATTTAGTCATGTTTTTCCTTCAAAAAAGTCATTTTTTTTCTGTATGCATTCCTCCTTTTCTTGGACCTCGATCACATATATGTAGATCAAGTGTATTGTCTTACAGGTCACTATCACACTATTAATTAAAAAAAACACCTTTTTTCTCTGTGCTTCATTTTGGATAGTTTCAATTGGTATGTCAAGTTTACTGAACTTTTTTTTCTGTACTGTATGCTTTTTATCCCAACCAGTATATTTTTTCATTTCAGATATAATATTTTTCATCTCTAGAATTTCCATTTGTGTCTTTTTCATACTCTCTGTCTCTCATTTCATCATATGCATATGTTTTCCTTACATCCTGACCATAATTATAGTATTTGTATTAGAGTTTAAAAATCCTTGGCTACTAATTCCATTTCTGTCATTTCTGGGCTTCTTTCTGTAGATTGCTTTTCCCAGTTATGAATTATATTTTCCTTCTTTTTTGCATGCCTGATGATTTTTGACTGAGTACTAGACATCATGAATTTTACATTGTTAAGGGTTGGATTTTCTTGTATTCCTTGAAAGACTGTTGGGCCTTTTATGACAGATAGCTGACTGACTTGCAGTTTGGTTTAACCCTTTTGTGTTTTATTTTCGAATTCTTTTGGGATAGGGGTAAATTAGCCTTGACTCTAGACCTAAGTTAGTTCTATTTCTAAGGCGTGGCCCTCTTGGAGTTTCTACTGAATGTCCTGTGTATTTAGTGGGGTTTCTCTACTTTGCTCATGAGAAGCCAAAATATTACCAACCCTGTGTGAACTCTGGGAATTGTCTGTGTGTGGTTCTCCTGTCATCATTGTTTCCCTGGAAGCTGTTGTTGCCTGGCATTGTGGGTTTCCACCCTACATAGGCACAGATGGGTATTCAGTTAAAGGCTCCAGAGGACCCCTCTACAGATATCTGAGTTCTTTCTCCACGTGGCTCCCTCCTGTCAGAAATTCTGCCCTTGGGCTGCTCAAATTTATATTTTTGTCTCCTCAACTCAGCCAAAGAGCTGGGCTCTGTTTGCGTTTCACTTCCATGCACTGCAGTCCAGAAAGTTCTTCCAAGCAGAAAGCCTTGTCAATGGTAGAGTTCCCCTCATTTCATTTCCTTTTCTCAGGAAGAATAGTCCTGCACCGCTGGTTGTACAATGTCTGAAAACAGCTGTTTCCTAGATTTTGTCCAGTTTTCTAGCTGTTTATGACTGGATGGTAGTTCTGGATCCTCCCAATGTAGCTTTTATGTTATTAGTTTTTGAATGTATGTAAAGTAAACACGCTTAATGTTTTAAATCCATTTTGTGATCAAGATTTTTTTTATGATATGAATTTGATTTCCATAAGCAGGGTCTCAATTTCACTTAGGGGAAATAAGGTCATCAACTTTTTATGGTTTAAAACATAAAACCATTTAGGTTGTAATTCAGTGGTTACCAGTACTCTCAGATGCAAGACATTCTGCATCTTGTTAGGAATAAAAGTAGTTTCAGCATTAATATGGAAAAAACATTTTGCCTAATCATTGCAATAATGAACCCAAAGCTCACGGAACAGAAAATGGGGCAGACTTTAGTCATAATTAGAAATAAAACTATGCATTTTAGAAACTAATTAAGGATGATGGTATTTCTGTTTTCTTTTTTTTTTGGTCTTTTCTCTTTCTGCATACCTGGTTTGCTTGCTTTAAATGATTTATGCACATGGATAGTCTCTACCAAAGGATCAAGGGAGACTATGTCCCAACCATGAATAATTGCCCAAGTGCCAGTGCTTAAAAATAAACCATGATGTGTATAGAGACAAAAGGCCATGAGACTAAACAAAGATAAATTTCCAGGTATCATTGAGTTTATAAGTCACTTCTGGCCAGGAGAAGAGTCTGTCCTACCTGTGCTCATGGTTCTCTAATGTAGCACACTTGAAATGACCCACCCAGAGAGGTGTCTTCAACTGATCTAGAGAGTCACCTAGCCATGAACATTTAGAGCTAGAAGGGATATTATCATCAGTGCCCTCCTTCACTTTACAGTGGAGTTAATGATTTTTTGGTGCCCAGGAGGCTGCCACTGTAGCTGTTGCCTTCTGGCTGGAAAAGAAGATATGTTCCTGCTATACTCACAACCCAGGGTGCATTTTTCATAAAAATTACTCATAAATGAGAGTGAGTAGAGTTGCAAACAAATTATTGCACCCCAGTCCGTGTATATTAGGGGCTAAATTGGCTTTTGGGTTGGATGAGGAACTTAGTTTCGGAGACTATATGAGTTTCAAACTATAGGGGGTCCTTGTTATCCTGTATTCATTAGAGGAGTCTCTAGAGTTATGAGGTTGCAGGATGCATAGGGAAGCCAAAGTCAGAGGCAAGCAAAACCCATCAAAGCCTGAAAATATTTACTAATGATCTGACAACTTGGGAAATGGGTACTTAGACCAACAACTCTCCCAGCTTAATACTAGAGCATTTCTCAGCTCATCATGTCAAGGCCTTTTGTGGCCTGTCTCTTGCTGACGGTCAGCTTTGTTAACATACAGTAATAAAATACAAATACAAAAGATTCAGGAACTCATTAAGTTGATGAAAGCAATGTTGGAGAATTGTTGGAATCCCACTCAAAGTTTTGAACAACGAGAGTCTGGCAGAGTTAACCTGGCGAACAACTGAAGGAGAGAAATCTGGTACAGGTGAGGTCAACATATACCCCTAGGCTGAAAATGATTTGATTATAAAGGATTAAGAGAAGCATTGAGAAAATTAACGATGTCCTAGATTTTCTTTTTCTAATGACTTTCTTTATGACCATGCTGAGAAAGCCAAAAATAAATATCAAGTGAACTATGTCTTATTATGCTACCATGCAGTTTGTTTGAAAAATGATAATTCCCTCCTCAAAAAAATCCTCATCTACTTTATCTTTCTTTAAATATAAAGGCATAATTGCAATTTAGCCAAAGTTTTGTTAAATGGAATATAAATTTACCTTTTATAAGTTTTAGTTTTATTATTCAAGATTAAGTTTCTATCAAACTGGTTTTGTATTTAGTGTGAAATGGTGGTCCCCATCTTAAAAGGATTTACTTTAACTGGCGTTTAACCAATGGTGTGGCTGTTCCTTTATACAAGAGAAATTTGGTATTTATGGTCCTTCAGCAAATCGAGGACAAAAAGGAAATGCCCTCGGGTGACTTTTCTAATCTGGAGACTTCGAGATGAATGTCTATCTATCTGGAGGTCTCCAGAAATGCACGTTACCCACAAGAGACTAGCTGCATGCATGGGCGCTAGTTATAACCCATAGTTTGGCCCAACAGTGCTTTCACGAGGCCCTCTGTATGGGAAGAAAAGAGGACCCTGCAAATCCTAGAACCTAGAAGGTGTTCCTCCTCCAGCCCACTGTCTCCAGCCTCGTCTCTCTCTCCTCCCTACCCTGCATGCCTCACCTCCTCCACCCTGAGTTCCTCTCCTTATACAGAGCTCTCTCTCTCCTGGCCCTAAGACATTCTGGCAGCAACAGCAATCATCCTGGTAATTGCCTGAGTATGTCGTTCAGCTTTGGATATTCACAACCAGGTGTAAATTTTCCACATCACCATCTTGAGGTACAAATATAGTTAAGTGTCTTTAATTTCATTTCTCCAGTGATGCACTGGAGCCACCTTTTCCCTCGTTAAGGAGGAAGTTCATATTTCTTGCTCTTGGTCTCACCTCTCCCCACTCCCACAGTTACTTAAGCATCCTGGAGGCTTGTGCAGTCCAAACCATCAGTCTTGTCCCCAAATGACAGTAGGTAAAGACCTGGCGAGTCTGATTAGTCTGCTAGTGGGCTCCAGGTTTTGGTTGCCATGATTCATTGTCAGCCCTACAGTGGTTTCATTGTTGAAAATGGACCTGTGCGGTCCACTGTGTCTTTGTCCAGTGCTCTGAGGATGCCTTTTCTGATCTAGATCTGCCAGGTCTTGATGGCACCATTGGTACGGATTTTTTTTAAGTTTATGTTCACGTGCTCAACCAAATGGTCCCAAAGCCCAATCTCGGTGCAAGAAGGCTTGTGTCTGGATGTATTTGCAGCCTCTGCCACCCCCGTCCCCTCCACCCTCCTTTCCCCATCCACTTGGCACTGGCGTTGAGCCTGGGTTATCAGTCCAAACTCCCCATTCCTTCCTGGTGGTGTCTGCTTTGGGACCATAGGGTCCCTCTCTTACTAACAGACCTCAGTTAAGAGCCTTCCAACCTGTTAGATAAGTTCTCAATAAAATGGAACCCCAAAAAGATGGTTTTTCTGACAGTGAAGAGAACCACAAAAATCTGTGAACTTACAAGAAATCATCTAGCCTAAACCCTTTATTTTAGACAGGAGTAAGAAAGAAAAAAAGGTGAGGGCCCAAAATATAACAGCTGGTCAGTAAGAGACCTGGGACCAGAACTCCCCAATTTTAGCAGAGTGCTCTATGTACACTGGTTTAATAACATCAAGGCATAATCAGTGAAACTCTTCCCAGAAAGCTTTGTCTCGTATACTGTCTGCCTGAAGGACAATCAAAACAAACCGTGGGCTTCTTGGAATTGTAGGGCCATTCTGTCATATGTCCTGCTTTGTCATATATGGTGAGAGCATTAGATGGTAGCTGAATATTGAAGCCACTGTCATAATATACACTTTTCATACCAAAAAAATTTTGTTGTTGTATTATTTCAAAGGTCAACCAATATTTTTTTAAAACAAAAGGGGAGAGGGGAATGGAATATAGGATTGTCACATATATTTGTTTATGTGTGCGATGCTAATGCAGTAACTCATCCGTCCTTTGACTATGACTGTGCTGAGTGGATTCCTCTAGGACCTTTGATTCCATGTGTTGGGTCCAAACCATTGCGGTCATTTTAAGATGGCAGATTAAACGTCCTGACTGAACTTTTGTCCCTTGATACCTTCCTGTCTCTTCATGTAGAATCTTATTTCTGGCTGGTTCTTTGGGCTTTCTCCACACGCTGTGTAGCTAGAGTTTCCTTCCCTTGTCTCAGAGCTGTACCTTTTCCAAGCTTGAAAATACCACAGCAAGAACTAGTTCATGGGTCTAGACCTCCAGCGGTTGAATTGCTGCACTTCCTACCCTGTGGACCTGGGACAGGCGCCTGGGACATTTTTGCAAATGTCCCTTTGCATACCCAGGAGTTTTCTCTGAGGCGCAGTTTGGTCAAACCACGGTAAGACCAAGTAGTGCTTTCCTCCAGATGAATGGTGCCTACCCACCTTCCATTGGCCTCACTAAGAACATCAAGAGCAGGGCACACTAATGACTCCTCCCAGAACACCCAGAAAACTCTGCAAATCTTCTCCAAACTGTTGAGTTCACTCAGACTAGTAGGAGACCGTTAGATTCTCTTGCTAAAAATGTTCAATCTGCCACATTATGTGCCCTGCTACATTTTTTGCATTTGGATCCACCTCAGTGCCTGGTGTATAATAGGCATTCAAGGAATATTTGTTGAGTAAAAAAATTGTAAAAAATCAGTGACCCGATTGGGTGGAGAGCTCTGCCCTGGGCTAAAAAGGAACTACAGGAGGTGGTGAATGGGAGTTGGTGAGGGTTGGGTGTGCCACAGGCAAATAGAGTGTTGGGAGTGGTTGATGTCGACTTCATAGATGAATTAAAACATTTGATAACCTGTAAATAGACTACTGTACAGTTATATAAACAGCCCACTTAGTTTGTAGTTATAAGGTGCTAAAATAACTATGAAAAAAGAGAGAGTCCATCAATCAAATAGTTGTTTTGCCTACGTGAAAGGCAAACAGCCAATTTGACTGATTTTTTTTCCTCCTCTGAATTGACCCTTTGTTTTATGACCTAACACTGTAGTGCAAACTGCCGATTTAAGGCAATGCTGACTGTGGCTCTGATGACAGCAGTCTGCAGGCTTCTCTGTGGAAAATGAGGCAGAGTAAGTCTGCTAAGCCATGATGCTGGCTCAGTCAACATTTGTTAAAATCAGTGACTGAGGTGGTTATATCATCGAGGTTTTCAGGTTGTTATTTCTTCCTCCAGGGCATTGTATAGGTGGTGAAAGGGAGAAATGAGTAGAATAAATGTGGAAGGTAGGTTCTATTTTATGATCTCTCCAATTTAAAGGTGATTTCTTTTTTGAGTTGTGGTAGAGAAAGACACGTTTATGTTTCTCTCTGAAAATGTACTTTCTGAAAGACCCAGTGTTAGGCTGGACAATGGCCCCCCAAAATATCCAAGTTCTAACCCAGGCACCTGTGAATATGCTACCTTACATGGCAAAGGTCCTCCTCCTTCTCCATCTCCCTCCCCCTCCCCCTCTGCTTCCTCCCTCTCTCCCTCCCCTGTTCACCCTCCCCTCCTCACCTTCCTACTCCTACTCCTCCTTCTTTGCTTGTAGCCAGCATTCATTCATTGGACATTCTGGCATTTTCCATGAGTGCTGGTGGGATGAGGGGCAACGTCAAATGGACCTTGCTTTGCATCCTCCACTCCCCCTTTTCCTTCCCCACCTCAGGCAGGCAGAATCTTCACAATGCCCCTGCGTGCAAAGTTTCCTGCTATAGCACCTGTTCACACCTGCCCTTTTGGGGCAAAACCCAGGATTCGGGGACTTTTCTGAATTCCCTCTCTAAGTACACCTGTGTTAGTTTCCCAGGACTACTGTAACAAACTACCAGAACCTAGGTGGCTTAAAACAGCAGAAATTTATTCTTTTGGGCCAGAAGTCTGAAATCAAGGTGCCAGGAGGACCGTGCTCTCTCTGAAGGATATGGAGAAGAATCTGTTCCATATTTCTCTCTTAGCTTCTGGTGTTGGCTGGCAATCCTTGGTGGTCCTTGGCTTGCAGCTGCATAACTCCAGTCTCTGCTTCTGTCTTCATGTGGTGTTCTCTCTGTGTGTCCGTGTTTGTGTCTCTTCTTTTGTTCTTATAACAACACCAGTCACATTGAATTAAAGACCCACCCTACTCCAGTATGACCTCATCTTAACCTGCATCTCAATTATGTCTGCAAAGACCCCATTTCCAAATAAGGTCACATTCATAGGTTCCAAGGTTCAGGACTTCAACAAATCTTTTTTGTTTGCTTGTTTGTTTTTTGGTGAGGAAGATTAGCCCTAAGCTAACACCTGTTGTCAGTCCTCCTCTTTTTGCTGAGGAAGATTGTCCCTGAGCTAACATCCATGCCTCATCTTCCTCTATTTTGTATGTGGGTTGCCACCACAGCATGGCTTGATGAGTGGTGTGTATGTCAGTGCCCGGGATCCGAACCTGTGAACCTCGGGCTGCCAAAGTGGAGCGAGCGAATTTAACTACTATGCCGATGGGCCAGCCCCTCAACAAATCTTTTTGGGGAACACAATTCAGCCCACAAGAGCTCTTTATCCATAGGGATCTGCTCTCACCTCCCTCAGCCTGGGACAGCCCTTGAGAAGGTACTGGATGTTGTACCAGTGGCTGTTCCAGTCAGCCTTGACTTACAGGAACTCAAGTCAAGGGCAGCTTACGGTAGGAGTATACCTTAGAAATAAGTCACTAACATCCTGGAACGGGAGCCTAACAGGGTTGGTCCTGGAGCTGGAGGGAGATTCTTGATTTTGGGAGGACATGAAGACCTCAGAAGCCAGAGGTGTGGGAATCCATTCTCGTGCTCTGCCATTAACATATCTCAGCCTGACTCTGAGTGTTGCTTTTTTCCTGCCTCACGGCAAAAGTGACTTCCAATCTCCACTCACCAATTTTGTGCCCCCACCCTAGCGGCAGCTGGTTTCTGCTTTGGCTTTTCCAGGCCTGATTCTGCCTCGTGACCTTTCAGCTGTATATGACTCATCAAGAACTGACAAGTTCTTGTCATGTTTCTTAGTTCTTATGCTGTGGTGGACTGTATGTTTGTGTCTCCTTGAAATTCATATGTTGAAGCCCTCACTCCAATTGTGATGGTAGTTGGAGGTGGGGCTTTGGGGAGGCAATTAGGTTTAGATGAGGTCATGAGGGTGGGGCCCCCATCATGGGATTAGTGCCCTTGTAAGAAGAGGAAGAGGGGGCTGGCCCCGTGGCATAGCGGTTAAGTGCGCACGCTCCACTGCTGGCAGCCCGGGTTTGGATCCCGGGTGCTCACCGAGGCACTGCTTGTCAGGCCATGCTGTGGCAGCATCCCATATAAAGTAGAGGAAGATGGGCACAGATGTTAGCCCAGGGCCAGTCTTCCTCAGCAAAAAGAGGAGGATTGGCATGGATGTTAGCTCAGGGCTGATCTTCCTCACAAAAAAAAAAAAGAAGAGGAAGAGACACCAGAATGCACTCTCTCTTTCTCTGCAGTGTGAGGATGCAATGAGAAGCTGGCTGTCTGCGAGCCAGGAAGTCACCCTCACCAGGAACTGAATCTGTCTTCATCTTGGACTTCCCGGCCTCTAGAATGGTGAGAAATAAATGTGTGTTGTTTAAGCCACCCAGTCTATGGTATTTTGTTATAGCAGCCTGGGCTGTCTAAGACACATGCTTTATGGCTAGATTCTGAGTAGCTCAGGCCTTTTGTCAGAGGCAGACTCCAGGGCAGGCTCTGTGAGGATCTGGCTTGGGAGGCTGGCTGGGTATGTTAATCTCCCCTGGTCCCAGGGTTGCGTATGCTCATGACTGTGTGTTTATGTTTGTGTTGTGTTTTAATAGGAGGCAGTGGTCCATCCCACAAGGCCCCCTCTGTAAAGATGCCATTTGAAGCTTGACTGCAGCTGCTGAGACACCCCAAGTCTTCTTAAAACGCAGCAAAGATGCTGCTCTGGTTCTTCTGGGATAAAGCTCCCACTGGGTTAGGGACTGAGTAGAACTCAGAGCAGTTCTCAGCATCCTTACAGGCAACTCTGGCAATTTCAGATGACACTTCTGTGCTGGTGCGGAGGTGTGTGCCTCTGACACAGCAGGGTTGGTGCATTTATGGAGGGAGAGAATACTTTCAGACCCAGGACGCTCACTGCTGCTCAGTCCCCAAGCGTGAGAGCCAGATCCATGGATTCCTGCTTGTTTGTTTGTTTTGTTTTGTTTTTCAAGCTGCTGAAGTACACACCCTGCTTCATAATGAGTAGAGGCAGCCAACATACGCTCATGGATCTCTTTTGTTGAACCTATTCCAACTCAGAGACGGAAGAGCCACTCCTCAAGCGTAAAGAAACCCCTTTGCTCACGTAACTGAAATTTTAAGTACCACTCTGGTCTGGTTTCAAGTCTGGCAATAAAACAAAAATCTTTCTCAGCATTTCATAGATTGGGTCTCTCTGGTATATGTCAAGTCAGCGTCGAACCCTCTAATATTTCTGGAGATGAAGTGAATAGGGGTAATTCAGCCTCCCCAGCTCACCAGCACCTCGCTTGCCTTCATTTAATCACAGTGTGGAAATGTCTTGGCTCCTCGTGCTGCACAAGAAAGCTTGGTTATGACAGGATACGGAAATATAAGTTAGACATATTTGAGAAGTCAGGTTGACTAAGCTGTAACATGTATAGGTCTATGAATCTTTGGAAGTCACTGACGGGAAAGAGGTTGTGTACTCAAATCTTCTAATCTTCCCACTTTAAAGAAAGTTCTTCACAGTACAGTTTACACGTGTTCCAGGTTCCAAAACAAACAGACCTGAGAGCTCCAGATTACCCGAAAGAAGCAAAGCACGTGGCACTTAATGAAACTTTGCACGGACTCGCAGAAAAAAGGCAGTAAAGGGTTAAATGGCAAAAACAAGACTTCATAGCAGTCAAATTACCACCTAGGACCACTCTGCTGGGCTCTCTGAGGGATACAAAAAATAGAAGTCATAATGCTGGCCCTCTAGAAACTTCCAGTCTAGCTGGGGAGATGAGATGGAACTTGGGGAAAAATTAAATGGCATTAAAGTGTTTAAGTGATATTTTAAAAGCGAGCAATGGAAGAAGTGTTTCATGGTAATCCTGGGCTAGTTGTAGCTGTCCTGTCAACAGTCATTGCTCTGCATGGGAAAGAAGGAGCCTTGCCTTAGGCTATGACAGCTGGAGGAGAAGTAGAGCTTGACCATATGGTAAGAGGTTAACCGATGAAAGGATGAGGGTCTTTCCAGGCGGGCGGAGTGAAGCAGGCAGAAGGCAAAGAGGGGAAATTGAAATATGTGTGTAGAAGCAGCAGAATTTTTGTAGGGATGTGGGAAAAGCTCAGATATTTGGACTTCCTTCTTTACAAATACTCTGAGAGAAATAAGAGGAAAAAAATCTGTGCAAAGTCCAGGTTCTGTAATAGCTGCTGATAACCTGGGCTTACTCACTGCAGAAATGTTTAAATGCATGTTTTATTGTCAACCGCAAATAGAATTTTGTGTACGGTGATACTGAGATATAAACTATAAAAAAGTCAGAATTTTACAAGCCGATTCTTGTACAGTTTCTTTGATAGGTTTTTTTTTTTTTTTAAATCATAGAAGGAAATATTGCCTTGTCCAAAGTGGTTTGAAATCTCTCCCACGGAAGGTTTCTCAGTGAGAAAACAATTATGTAACATACTCACGTTTGCCTCCCTTCTGTACACTTTAATTTACTAGAAGTAAAGCTTCTACCTGAGGGAACTTCCCAGAAACCTCCTCATTCCTAAGACAGAACCTTGGAATGTTACCAAACGGTAGGAAAACTGATGATTTTAGATCTCTAGCTCTGCGTCAGTTTATGAAGGGTCATTTGGCTGCCGTTTACTTATCCATTTTAAACTGGCTTCTAGCAGACCGACCTGGTAAAGGCACCAGAAGTCATGGAAACTCCTTGCCGTCCTGACCCTAAATTACTGTCCTTCTCCCAGGTAACCTTGCAAACGATTCACACAGAGTTTGCCAGCACCACAAAGTGGGGAGCACAGTTGGCACATCTGGGGTGCCACCTCGGTGTCTCTTGGAGCGTCTGCCCACGTTGGTATCTCCCAGAGATGACTCAGTGGGCTTCAACTACACCCAGAGGGCGGTTAGACTATTTTTGCAAAAGCTGAGCCTGGTTAGCTTCAGAGCTCTGCCCTGGCCCTGCCCTTTGAGGAGGGCACAGGTCACTGGGTGACAAAGCCCATTGAAACGCAAGCCCAACCCCAGAAGTTCATGTTTTACTGATGAATACGCCCCATTGTGAATCTGTTTATGTCTCTGCTGCTCATGGGTGTTCTGTAAAGGGCCTGTTTGTATATGCTAATTGAAAGGATTTAAGTGCGACGGGGTTGCTGTGTTCTGGCAAGGCAAGGATGAGAAGCAAGGTTTTCCAGGGCCCAACCAGAGGGCACCGGAGCCTTGGCAACCAGTGTTAGTGGAGGAGGATGGCAAGAGCTGAGCAGGAGGAGGAAGACACAGACCATGGAGGAGAAAAGGCTAGATAAGTAGAAAGCGCTAGTTCACAGAGGCCCCCACTGCAGATGGGGGTGAAGAGGGGAGGAAGACACGGATCAGCTGAGAGCACGTGCACAGGAGCTTCTACAGAGGCTGGGCTTGCCTACCTCCCTCTCTGAATTCTTCCCTCCCTCCACTGCAGGTGCCTAGTGCCTCGTGCTTCAGTGTACCAACCATGTCTCTTATTTTCTGTGTCCTGATGCTTTGACATCTGGGGCCTTTCTGACCCTGGAGGGACTGAGTCTCCCAGGGCTATAGTAAACAACTCGCCCCCAAGTGCACCTTTCAAATACAAACCAACCAATTCAGAGTCCACACCCCTACACCTCCTTTATCATGCTCTCACACTCCGGAACACTATCCACCTGCCCTACTCACTCCAGGGCCAGGTACCAGACAAGCAGGATGGCCCATATGCCCCAGCGCCCACTGAAATTATTCCAGCTAGCCAATCCTAACCAGCTCATCCTGCCTCACTTGCTCCTTCCTGCAGAAACCACTATCAAGGCTCTTGCCCACAGTTGCCCCCTTGTCTCTCTGCCTCCTGATCACCCTGGTGCTTCCCCCAGTGACCCCTCGTGCTGTGCGCTGCCCGCTCCTCTGGGGAACTGTAACAAACTATCTTTTCAATGGCAATCATCTCTTGATCTGTTGGACTTACCATTCCTAAATAATAATAAAACCTACTAAAACATTCAGTCCCCGCCAAATTTCATAAGCTGGTGCCCTACCTGAGTCACCCTGCTCCCTAGGTCCCCAGACTCCTAAGTCACCCGTGCTGCCAGCTCGCTTCTCTCAGCATTAGAGACTTCATCTAGTTGATACAGAAGTCAATTCAGTGAATTTGAAGTGAAAATCAAAGTTTAAGAGTTAGCAGGTAGGAAAACTGCCTAATATTCTCTCTGAAATTATGTTCTGAAGGCTGAAGTGAAGCCTGAGGTATCTATTTTCTTAGATTCACAACGTTTGGCCTGAGAGTAGAAACAAGGTGAAATTAAGAATCAGATTTCAGATCCATTGACCTAGAAAGATCCAGGCTATGAATGGGCTGGACTTGGGTGGCAGTCTTGCGAGGACAAGAAAAGTCTAACATATTGGGCGATTACTATGTGCCAGGACTGCTCCAAAGACCTTACAACTCATTTAATCCTCCAACAAAACTGAGGAAGATGCTGTTATCTCCACTTTAAAGAGAAGGAGACTGAGGCACACAGATGCTGAGTAACTTACCTAGGGTCACATACTAGCTAAGCGACAGAGATGAGGTTCAAATCCAGCCAGTGTGGCCCTATAGCCTATGCTTTCAACCACTTTGCTATCTCATACAGTAGAAAGAGCCCATTTTTGGCAGCCACACAGACCCAAGTATAAATTTGTCTCTACCAATTATTAGTTGCCTGGCTTTGGATTAGTAACTTGACCGTATTATAACTTGACTATAGTTAAAAACTTGACCATATTATAACTTGACTATATTTTAAGGGTTCATCTATAATATAAGGGTGATAATACTTATCCAACTGGGCTGTTCTGAGGATAAGATAAGATGATAATCATGAAACGAAAACACTGACCACTACACTACCTAAAGCAGTAGATAAAGACCAGTTCCCCTTCCTGTTCCTAAGTGAGACGTAGCTGGTCATTGCACCTGTGATTCTGTGGTGCCCATATCTGAATTATCCTACATGCATATAGGCAAGAAACTGGGAAGTGTGTCATTAGCAGATCTTCCTTCTGAGGAGCGTTCTGGCCAGCAGGGCTGACGTTTGGCAGTATGCGCTGCTATGCTCCTAGTAGTTGTTACAATATGCACTATGTCCACTTTGGTGGGTGATTAGCTGTTTCCCTGAGACTCCCTCCCTACCATGGCCCCTGTCACTCCGTGCACCCAGGTTGGGCCTCCAGGATGCTGGTCGCAGCATGGGGGCTGGCATCCATTCTGGTCAGTTGGTGCCCATGCTGCTCTGGCTGCTAAGCATCTAGAATTTCACCACCGCAAGTAGAGACAGAAGGGCTGCAGGATGGCCCTCAGACGAACACTCCAAATCTTGGGGTGTGGGCCAGCCAAAGCAGAAAGCACGTGCTGGGCATTTGGTCATTCTTTTACATGCTTAGGGATCAAAGAGAGAAAGAGAGGAAGCTAGTTTTCCTCCTTCCCCCCTCCTCATCCTCACCTTTGAAAGTGACCTCCTAAGGGGCAGGTTAACATTTTAGACCCTTAGCAAAATGAAAATGTCCATGTTTCTGAAAATATTATTCTAAGGTGGATCTGTGCCACGTTAAACTGACCTGAGGGAGAAAAATCACCCTTCCCTGGGCTTGGGCTTCAGTCTAATCACACGTGGCCTCTCTGAGCCGTAGCTGCTCACAATCACAAGGGCCACTCCTTGAACACACCCTGCCACAAATTCCGTCTGTCCTGGGACCACCCAGCCTCATTCACATTTACTATCAGTCTGGAGATAATTGGCTTCGCTTCAATCTTTTGAAAACAGATCTGCAGTTTCCTGTGAGCTGGGCCATGAGGCCAGGAGGCATTCTGATGACCACATTTGAGCTGTCGCTTGGAGCAAGGGTAGATTACTTTGGAGTTCAAGCCAGGGCTTTATCCACTTTGCTATGGGCATTTGGGAGAAGGCTTCTGAGATCTGGCAAACTCAGCTAAAGATAGTTCATGAACCATATTTATCACACCACCTTCAGAGAGAAACACTGAAATCATATTTTCTTTCATATATAATAATTGCACAGCTTTCCATGTAATTCCTCATACATAATCTTGTCTAACCAAAAAATCCTGTTACGTACTCCATTTTACAGATGAAGAAAATAAGATTATAAACACTGAGTTTCTTGCTCAAAGATGGAATAAAAATAGAATCTTTCTGGGGCCTGGTGGTTAAATTTAGCATGTTCCACTTAGGGAGCCTGGGGCCTGGTTCCTGGGCTTGGACCTACACCACTTGTCCGCGGCCATGCTGTGGTGGCGACCCGCATACAAAATAGAGGAAGATTGGCATGATGTTAGCTCAGGGCTAATCTTCTCAACAATAACAATGACAAAAAAACAGAATCTTTCTATATGATATTCTGCCCTTAACCAAATTGCTTTGAACTGAAGAATCCTAAATAAATCAGTTAATAATTCCTAGGAAGTAGGAATCCTTTTAAATTATTTTGACTTTATTTTTATAGGTAGCATTGGTTACCCTTATCCACATCCTCAATAAATACAAAAGCTAAGACATGGGAACAGTAAGTCTGTACGTGAAGGCTTATCATTTCATATGTTGCAAGAACTACAGAAGGCCTTTGTGATCAGTTAGTCCAATTTTTCCCAAAGTATGTGTCTCAGGATGTTAATAAATGTCATGCATTAAAAAAATTTCATGATTGGGGCCGGCCCAGTGGCACAGTGGTTAAGTGCACGCGCTCCGCTGCAGTCGCCTGGGGTTTGGATCCCGGGCGCACACTGATGCACCACTTGTCAAGCCATGCTATGGCCATGTCTCATATAAAGTGGAGGAAGATGGGCATGGATGTTAGCCCAGGGCCAATCTTCCTCAGCAAAAAGAGGAGGATTGCCATCAGATGTTAGCTCAGGGCTGATCTTCCTCACACACACAAAAAAATTTCATGAGAAAATTAAATTTAGAACAATGATTTAGGCAGGTAAGCACATGTGTTAACTGTCGAGTTATCAGGGGTTTTAATAGATTGATATGTTTGTGACCTTTGTAGCATCTGCTGATTTCTGTGGTGTAAATATTCCCACCACATTGATTTCAAGTTACAAACACAACATCAATTATTGTGAAGGTGGGAAGAGATATGTGGTAGCACACTGAAATTATATAGTATTTCCACAATACGTGCAACAGACATAAATAACCTCAAGAGAATACATAAAAGCAAAATATAGTAAAATAATTAGGGAGTATTGTTTTAAGTAATTATCTTTGTTTTTAACATAATTTATTTAATTGTAGGTTATATAACTTAATTTTTAATAATGACTGTGTTTAGCAATTGGCTCAGAAAATTCCTAAAAATTTAACAATGGGCTTTTGCAGGCTAGAACAGCCTGGCTTCAACACAACGCTGCTTATGGTTCCCAGAGGAGTTGAGTGGATGGGGGTATGTTATGTGGTACTCTCCAAAATGCTTTGACCCAGGACCCTTCTTTAGGTAGTATTTTATAGGATTTGTGTGCCGTGGAGCACACTTGGCAAACTGCTGATCTAGTTCAACTTTGTCACTTTTTTCCCTTCATTTTTCTTCATTTTCAAAGCTCATGTGGTGTCCTGACTACTAGCTGGGAGCTTAACAGACTGCATTTCCATTTAATTAAATTGAATAAATATTTGTTGGACTCCTGTTATGTACAAACTTTTATGCTAGCACTACAGAGGACTCCAGATGACTAAGAGTTCCCGCCCTTGGAGGGCACATCGTAGGACAAATCCACAAGGAACTACAGGAGAAGGAGCACGTGGTTAGTGCCGCAGGAAAGGTACCAGGGATTCAGAGGAAAACGAATCGTGTCCAATTGCAGATGCTATGGTGAGATAATCAAGTCCAAAGGCGGGCCTGAGACTCTGCAGTGCCTCTACCCGGGGCTGGAAGAGACACAGGTAGACAGAGCGGCCAGCGTGTGCTCCTCCTGTTCACAGTGTCTATCCACTCATTCGTTACCTCTACAGCAGACAGGGAGAGGAGGTCCTGGTACAAGGCCATTGAAGCCCATGGTTTAAAAAATTTGCATTTTTTAAATATCAGCTAGACTGAGTGTTTGTTCACATACTAGTTAGCTATTTGGGTTTTCTCTTCTGTGAATTGTCTCCTTATCCTTTGCCCACTTTTCTACAGGTTTTCTTGCCAATTTGCAGGGGTTTCTTGTATGTCTATCATGTAAGTTACAGATGTTTAAAACACGTTCTCTCAGTCTATCACCCACCTATTTTATTTGTGTGTGTTGTCTCGCAGAGGTAACATAGTGTAGTGGCTAAACACAGGGCTCTTAAGCCAACTGCCCCTCCTACACTCCTGATGTGACCTAGGACAAGTTACTGATCTGTACCTGCTTCCCCATCTGTAAAGTAGGGTCACGATGACTCCAACCTCAGAGGAGTGTCAGGAAGATTAGATAAATGAATATACCTTTAGAATTTTGCTTAGTAAATATTAGCCTTTGTTAGCTGACCCGAAGTCTTTAATTTTGATGTCATCAAATCTCTTAATTTTTACTTTTACAGTTCATGCTTTTTGGGACTTTTCCAGGAAATTCTCCAATATATTCTTCTATTGATTTTGTATCTTCGTTTTCACATTTATGTCTTTAATAGTGCAAGGTAGCCCTGCAACTTTAGTATTCTCCGTGTAATGAGCCAACATCATTTCTAAACAATCCATCTTTTTCCAAGAAGTAATAACTTATTATTTCTTTTACCTTAAATTCTATTTTCTCTAATATTACTATTAGATTAAATATAGTGTATTATATATAAATATTAAAACTGTTATCACATCTTTGTTTGGTTCATATTTAACCGGTGTGTCCTTTTCCATTGCTTTCTTTTCAACCTTTCTGTAACTTTAAAAAAAGACTCTTGAAAATTTCGTTAATAATTAATCATAATAAATCCTGAAGGTCTCTATCTTTAGATCTCTGTTTTAATCATTTATATTTTAATAATAATAATGATGCATTGTATATGATATATAGCTGTTACTATTACATTGGGATATATAGTATATTTCTGCCATCTCATTTCATATTTTCCATTTTCCATGGCTTTCTTTGTTTCTTTTTCTCCTTTCATACTTTCCACAGCCATATTAAATTTTCTTTTGCTTGTTTAAAAGTTGTACCTTCCATTTGTGTTATTCCAACATAACTTAGGCTGCCTTTAATCTATTAGATTATCTCAGGGCATTATCTATTACTTCAAGAAGTATCATAAAATTCTCTCTGAAGTGAGGTCTTCTAATTGGCTTTAATAAAAGTAAAACTTTGTTCAATTTCCTAATAATTAGATACATGCAAATTGAAAATACAATCAAATACCATTTTTTTAAACCTCTAAAAAAAGTGGTAAAAATGATAATACCCAGTGTGGAGAGGGTGCATGGAAACAAATATTGTTGGTGGAGGCATACATAAATTGGTGCAAAAATTTTGGAGACAGTTTGACAAATATCTATCAAAATTTTGAATATACATACTCTTTGAACCATCATTTCCACTTCTAGGAATGTGTCCAATGGATAAGGACTAAATTATAGCTTGTTTGTTGCAGTAAAAATCTATACTCTTTTCAACATCTGTGCTGTTCAATTTCTTACTGTGATCACATCACTTTTATCACGAAAAATGTACTATATATAAACTATATATGTGTATATATATACTTGAAAAAGGAGAGAAATATAGAGATGTCACAAAGCCAAAACGAACAGTTTCTAATTTCAAAAGTTTGAGAATTTCTGACTTAATGTATTACTCTGTTTTCTAAATACTATTTGTTTTAGTTCAGGCTACTATTACAAATGACTGTAGACTGGGTGGCTTAAACAACAAGCATTTATTTCTTGTAGTTCTGGGGGCTGGGAAGTCCAAGATCAAGATGCCAGCAGATCTGGGTCTGGGGAGGGTCCTCATCCTGATTTGCAGGTGGCCGTCTTCTTGTTGTATCCTCACATGGCAGAGAGAAATTTAGCTAGCTCTCTCCCTTTTATTATAAGGACACTAATCCCGTCCAGGAGCCTCCACTCTCATAACCTATTTACCTCCAAAAAGACCCCCACTTCAAAATACCATCACATTAGGGCTTCCACATAGGAATTTGAGGGGGCACACAGACATTCAGTCCGTGGCAATATTGTATTTCAATAAAATAAAAACAGGGTTTTCTCTACTTTTATATCATCTTTTTTATGACTGCTTCAAAACTTACTATACTTTTCCTAATTTATTTTTATAGGTAGGTTATCTAAGCTAGGAAGAAGTTAAAATAGCTCAGCTAAGGTCCCACAATGAGTTAACACAGGCTCGAGGCCTGACTGACCACTGTCTCTTCTGGGGAGTGCATTCATCTGCAAGACACATGGCAGAGGTACTAGTGAGTCTCATTCTTCAGTCATCATTCAGTTCTCTGTATATCTGTCCCAAGAAGAAAAAACACCCTTCAGGGCCTTGAAGGAGCTCCTACTTACTTTGGAATCATTCCATTTATTTTTCCTTTTGTGGGCTGTTTGGATTGTAACCATTGGTCAGTCTTCTACATGGCTTGGTAATCAATGAAATTTGACAATTTAAGTGGCCTTCTATTAGAAGGAATTGCATGATAGTCTACGAAATTATAATTTTGCATTGCATTCTTGAAACAGGCCTCGAAGCCACAGAACGAAAGCGAAGGGAAGTGTGAGTAGCATAGACAGACCTGTGAAGCCATGTTGCTGTGCTCTGGAAGCAAGGATTTGGCAACGGAATTCACGGACTTGAGAGGGCTTTGGAACAAGGAGCCTGAGCAGCCCCCATTTCCAGTTTTGATTTACATTCTGTTCAAGCAAAATACCCTGCTTTCTGAAAGTTGCTTTGGCTTAATTTCAGCAGAGTAGCAATTCTTAATCCAAAGCAATCAAGAAGAATTTGTGTAGCGGTCAAACAGCATTTTTCTGAGCGCTTGGAAATCACGAAGGTCCACGGTTGCACAATATTCTCTAGCAAACGAGGCAGAGAAAAGGAATAAATGTGCCAGACTACGCCAGGATCAGCCCCTATGGCCCTGAAACTGACCAAAACTCCAGTGAAGTCCGTTTCCTCAACTGTGAAATAGGAACATAATACAGCTTTATGCTGAAATTTGAAATTGTGCTCTAAGAGCTATGTGTATGTGTGTGTAAACGTGTGTGTGTGAACACAGCTCACCCACTTTACAATTGCCCTTCCAGTCTAGACCAAAGGAGGCAGACATAACTTTGGTTAATTCTCAATTTTTGAAGAATATATTATTCACTACTTCCTCTATGCCTCCTAAGCCCTTTGTCCATATTTTCATTAATGCATTCATCACATTCTGTCATAGTTAGTAATTTATCCCTCTCTCTTCTCTGACAGACTTTAAATTCCTTGAGGGCAGAGACTGTGTCTTCATCTTTATATTTTCTTTTTTTTTCT
Source organism: Ceratotherium simum simum (assembly GCF_057802395.1). Classification (NCBI taxonomy): domain Eukaryota; kingdom Metazoa; phylum Chordata; class Mammalia; order Perissodactyla; family Rhinocerotidae; genus Ceratotherium; species Ceratotherium simum. Next base: position 26,154,046 of record NC_141937.1, on the reverse strand, counting down.
TGCTGAGGAAGAGTCACCCTGAGCTAACATCTGTTGCCAATCTTCCTCTTTTTGGATGTGGGTCGCTGCCGCAGCATGGCCACTGACAAGCAAGTGGTGTGGGCGCGCACCCAGGAACCGAACCCGGGCTGCAGAGGCAAAGGGTGCTGAACTTAACCACTAGGCCACCGGGGCTGGCTCATTTATCTTTATATTTTCGAAGCCAGGTGCAATGCCTGGCATGTACTGAGCACTATATAACGTCCAAAGAATAAAGTTATAACCAACAACTGAAGTCTACCTATATTCTGATCGTGCAGTTAAAGGATATTTTGAAAGAGAAGATACATCATTCTCCATGTGCTGTTTCAAAGCAGGTGTGTGGTAGAATGTTAGAAGACAAGATACAGCAAGGACTCTTTCCTGGATGGTAAAGAAAAAATATATACATATAATCACCCTCTTTAGATTTGAACAAAATTGAGGACAATTTTTATTTCAATTATTTATCATCCAAATTCTTGGCCACAAAGGTGCCTGGAATGTCAAAGGCAATACAAGTTTGCATGTTTTAAAAAATATATTCCTAAAGCTTTTAGGGATATTAATAAGGTTACAGAATAAGCCAGCGACACAGGTCAATTTAAATTCTATCTTTTGTTCACAAAACTTGGAGAACAAAACTATGAGAAGAAATCATGTGAATTCTTACCCACCTTGAACCATTAACCCCAGTAATAGAGTTTACCGAATGTACATTTCTTATTTCAAATTAATTTAATGAACAGAATAGACAGTGCCAATTCTATCCCTAAATTTCAGTTAGACGTACTACTAGTTTATATAATGGTAACTTAAAAGGAGAATTGATATGCTAATGGCGTATTCACAGGCCTATGTGTCCAAATGGACTTGCTCTTCCAGCAAGAGGTAAACTGTCTTCATTTTTCAAGCCAGTAGAGATGAACTAATTTGAATTTATAGGATTTTAGGAATGGATCTTCAGACAGTTGGGTTTAATTGGTTAACACTTTTAGAGAGTTCTGAATAATTGGTTAACACTTTCTAACAAAGAGAGAATCCCTGGGTTGGATGAGTAGTTTTTCTTGGTCTAAGATTCAGTACCAACAATTTTGCAATACTTGCGCATCAAAGAGATTTCACGAGGAGGAAGTTGTGGAATGTGACACGGGGAGGCCAGGAGGGCAGTAATAGGCACCTGCCACACAGCACCTTAGAATCTTAGAAGGTCGGCTTAGAGCCCAAGAGAAGTAGATGCAGTCAAGATCATGATTAATGAGGCAGGGACTTTTCTTTCTTCTTCTTTTTTTTTTGTGAGGAAGATCAGCCCTGAGCTAACATCTGTGCTAATCCTCCTCTTTTTTGCTGAGGAAGACCGGCTCTGAGCTAACATCTATTGCCAATCCTCCTCCTTTTTTTTTTTTTACCCCCAGAGCCCCAGTAGATAGTTGTATGTCATAGCTGCACATCCTTCTAGTTGCTGTATGTGGGACGTGGCCTCAGCATGGCCAGACAAGCGGTGTGTCAGTGCGCCCCCGGGATCCGAACCTGGGCCGCCAGTAGCGGAGTGCGTGCACTTAACCGCTAAGCCACGGGCCGGCCCTGGGACTTTTATTTCTTAGATGTAATGATGACATCATTAATGAAAGAACTGTGCAAGGTTATTCTTTGATGGACCAGTCCGTGAGGACATAAAGAAGAGAAGGAGGGGACTTGGGAAATGGGGCAGAGAAAAGGGGACCTTGTCCAGGGGAGTCAGTTGAATGCCCTTCAACCCCCAAATTTGGGGGTGACTTGAAAAGTGGAAAGAGTACTCTGAATGGCAGCCCTTGAATTCCCAGCAGGGACCAAGGGCTCCACCCAGCATGAGGTCAGGCTCAGCGGTACGACAGGCACTTTGATGTTCCGCCTGCAATGCAATTGTTTTGTGAAGATTCTGGTCATCTTCTGCGTGGGGACATCAAGCCGCCTGTCTTTCTAGATATTGTCTGCCAAACTAGTGTCATCTCATGAGCAAGATTATTTCCCCCACCTCAAGACACCACTAAGCTTAGGGAATCTCCAGGTAGGTGGAGAGTGGGAGGTGGGTGTGGGAGGAGGAGCTTTCAGAGCAGGTCCCAGCTGGGAACTGGGAGAGCGCGCATCCCTCTTACATCCTCAGTAAGACCCCAATTCTTGAGGGAACTTGGAGGAGGGCCTTGCAACTGAAGAAATCTCACCAGAACCCTCATTTTTGCATCCTCCTATCTTCGCACCACTCCTGGTGTCTAAATTATGTTCGTTAACTGAAACTGAATTAACTTTAATGAACTTCCTGAACCATTTCTGCCTTTTTCTCAAAGAGATGAAACCTGGTTCATCCCTCGACCAGCAGAGAATGTTGCTGCTGCTATGGATGATGGCCAAGATCTTTGAATTAAATAGCATTTTAAGGTTTTAGCCCTTTATTTCATAACAACCACTGTGAGGCAGGTAAGTAACTTCGATTGTATATTCCAGTTTAGGTGTCCTCTCAGATTCTCAGAGGCTATCTGGGCATTCAGATTAAATTTAGCTGAATACAAATGCACGTCCCTGCTTTGCTGAAAAAAACCAAAGGAAAAGACTTCAAAAATTTTCCCCTCACTTTCCAACTTTCAAAGCATCCTATCCTATACGTATCGTTCTGCCTGAGATGGTTCAAGTCAGCATAATTCTAAAGTAGCATTGTAGATCACTTCTTCAAATTGGTTCTCTCAAAATTGGTATTGCCACAGAGCTGAGGCTAAACCTAGTATATGTTTGAAGCTGCATCTCCTGGAACAGTGCCTGGCACTCATTCATTACTAGTTGAATGGAAAAATGTTGGAATTTTTTTTTCTTTTTTTGCTGAGGAAGATTCACCCTGAGCTAACATCTGTTGCCAATCTTCCTCTTTTTGCTGAGGAAGATTAGCCCTGAGCTAACATCTGTGCTAATCTTTCTCTATTTTGTACGTGGGTCACTGCCACAGCATGGCTTGATGAGTGGTGTAGGTCCATGCCTGGGAACTGAACCTGAGTCACTGAAGCAGTGTGCCAAACTTAACCACGAGGCCACTGGGCCAGTGCCGATATATATATTTTTTAAATTAAAGTGTGCCTGATCCTACAGATCCAAATGCCTGGTTCAGAGTTGTTAGGTTGGAAGGCTGCACACTTATTCCAGTGCTCCTGCCATTATTCTAATCCCTTTTGGAATTCTCTTATTGGAATTCCTGTCTTAGACCAAAGCATGTGGTTTTGACGGATTTATTGGTGGCAGACTTTGGTTTTGTGAGAGGATCTGCTATTCAGAAAATGTGAAAGGTGTCTGAAGACCAGTCTGGTAAATAAATTGAGTAATATAATGTTTTAATCTCATTCGTCTGTGATTAGAAACTAACGAGACTAGTTTTCTGATGCATTTCATTAACTGTATCTGAGAGCAATTCCAAACAGGAATTCCACAGACATTTTGAAGAAAGGTGGTACCACTGGGGTAAGTGTAAAATCTAGACAGGCAACCACCTTAAAAGGAACTACAATCCTTTTAGGCTTCTTAAAGAAATTTTTTGAAGTTTTGTCATGTTAGAAAAACAAAATTCCAAGTGGTCCTTATTCCTGTAGATTATTTGGAACTGAGTGTGGCTGAGCTCATCCCTTTGGTCGCCTGGACCAGTGGTCCTGACTGCCGTGATGAGTTTGAGTTTTTGCCCATCCTCATTGGTCCTTCAGGGTACCAGAAGGAATGGTGTTAGTATCCTTGCTTCTTTAGCCAATTATGTTTTTACTGGAATTAAAATAACGAGCTCTATGCTACCTATTAACTTCCTACATGCTGAGAAGAGAATAGCTTGAAGCTGTGGAAAAATGCTGATATACTTAAAATGAAGAACCAAAATAGCCATATAAACAAACCTTAGGGAATTTTAACCAAGAAATTGCTGCCAACTAAATCTTCAGCCAGTTAAAATGCTAAATATTGTATTTCAAAAAGGAACTTTATTTTTAGTCTCCGCCACCCTTGTCAACACTCTACTGTAATAACAAACTTAACCATTCATGAAAAAAAAGATGGAAGCGACCATTTGCACAAACCCTATAAGCATCCTCTTGTATCAGTGGAAGCAGAAATGCACAATTGGTTATTGGCGATCACAGACATTAGGTTGGGGTATTTGTAGTTCGTAATAAAGAAAAAGAAAATAAACAGCTATGGTCAGATATCAGCTCCACGAAAATTGTTGGTTTTTGGGGGCCATTCCCACCAGAACAAAAGATGCCCTGAAAAATAAAAGCCAACTCTGGTTGTGTTTCATGAAAGCTCACTAGTATTTTCTTTTCTCTCTTTTTTCCCTTTTAGTGCTCATTTTACTGAACCCACTGTTGTTTGGTGGAAGACTGAAGCAACTAATCAGAAAATTCAGGCAACAAGGCCATTAGAATATATATTTTAACCATATTGCATATTATAAAAAAATATACATCCATCGTAGACAATTATGAAAAAAAGTCAACAATCAAGAGGAAAATAAAAATCACCCAGGTCCCCACAATTCAGAAATAATCATTGTTAAGATTTTGATGCTTTTCCTTCTCATCTTCTTTAAATGCATTATATTACATGCAAATAATTTAAGATAATATTAGAAGCATATATATAATTTTGTATTTTGCTTTTTTCTTTAGTATATTATGAATATTGTCTCATATTAGTAAACGGTTTTCAAAAAGATGATTTCTAAAGCCTGCATGATAGCCAACCATATGCATGGAACATAAATTTGTCACTGAAATTCCTATTGGTAGATATGTGGCTTTCTTCCATTTTCCAGTTATTCATATCTCTAATGAGCACTCTTCTCCATAACATTTCATGTACTGTTATGGTTAGTTCCTTAGTATACATTCCTTGAAGTGGAATTCCTAAAGTCAAAGGGATTATTTGCATGCTTTTAATTAATATGTTTTTGGTTAAAAACAAATGGTGCTTCTACTGATATATTGAAAAATACTATAATAATACTCTTGACTTACTTTTTTTCCAAAAACAAACATTATACACTTGAACCTTGGGATTATTAGTCCCATCTCTATTGGGCATCTCTGTGCAAAATCAAACATGATGTACAGGTTCACGAAGATGGATAGTTTGCCTCTCATCTCACACTCTGCTGGGGGAATAGGCTTGGATTTGCTGTGAGATTCAACGTGCATGCAGGAAGCGCGGTAAACGTGTTTTGGGGGGCCTAAAAAGACCATCCTCCTTCTTATGAGGATCTTTATAGGCTTTGCTTGAAGAGTGGGATTGGGCAACCATTTTTATAACAGGTCGACCACAGGCATCTGATTCAACCTGAAAAACTCAGCTATAAATCACAAAAAATAGTCTCTGTAGTTTCATGAATGTTCCTTCAACTAGAAGACTGGACTAGAGCAGCCTTTTTGGGCCATGAGTAGTAGTGAGTAAACAGAAAGAGCCAGTCTGCCAAGAAAGGCCAGAGGATGGAGGCAAGGCACAGAGAGAAATGGAGGTGGGAGACCATCAAGGTAGGGCTGTGGAAGGTGGCACAAGAGACAAAGCAAGCTAGCGTTTAGTTACCAGAAGATCTGATTTCCTGGATATACTTTTTCAAGCTTCATGAAATGCTCCTCTCTTCTTGCAATAAGTCCCCCTTTTCTCAGGCTAACTGAAATGGGTTTCTGTTTCTTATGACCAAATTACCGGAAGCGAAACAATGGGACCGATGTTGCGCAATCTTCCTAACCGGCAATCTCAGGTGCACGCTCTTTGCTTACATCGCCCAGTGCTGGTCAATATGTTTTAAAGAATAAAAGAAATAAGGAAAGAATAAGGAAAAATCAAAACAAGAGTGTATAACTGCTGAATATACCTTAATTTAAAAATGTCACTTCTTTTTTTCCTATGGGTAGGTCCTATTGGTCAAACCACATACCATATGTGAATTTATTCCCATCAAATGAGTCGGTTGAGATTTAGAAGAACAAAAAAGAAAAAAACTAAACACTTCCCAATTGTTCTGGAGGATAAAAAAGGAGCTAGTTGGTCTTATTGGCTTGTGCCAGCAAAAAATAACCCCGAAAACCTGGCTTCAAATTTACAACAACAATATTAGCTGTTCCTGCTACCCCAGTGGGAACAGGGTTGTAATAAACTGCATACGGTCTGGATTGGTGTGATTTCTAACCTGGCAGTGGATGAAAAGTATTTGTTACATAGTCCAGGGTTGAAATAGTAAGAGCAAGATTTTCTGGTATTCACGTTTTCCTGAGAAGATGTCCATGCATAGAAGACTGTGAACCTGGGTGTGGGCAGCTGAGACCCACTTTTGAGAGACACTGGAGTGTCTCTGTTTTGTTTTCGCTTTTGGCTTTCGTGTTAGAATGGCAAAGTGTAGATGAGCAGAGGATGATGTGATTGTTCTAGGAGAAAAGATGCAAGGGACAGAGGAAGGACACAGCAGAAGCTGTCGCTTCTCCTTCTCGGTCTTCTTTCAAAATTCAAATACTCCAGTGGGTGAGGTCTGGTTTCTTGGGAAAGCCTCATCTTGACTGGATCCCTCAGGAGCTAAAAGAAAAGCTGAAAGAACCATTTCAATATTTCTCCAAACTCTATACCCGGAGGAATTCTGGCCGTGTCACACCAGAGTGTCACCCATGTCCACCTGTGTGGATATGAAATGCAGCCGAAGACTACAGTTCTGGGGTCTCAATCAAGCCAGTGGCAGGTCATTTACAAATGCTTAAGCTAGCACTAATAGTGTCTCAGCTGCATAAGTGAATTTATTTATGAAGATATGTGAGACACTTATGGGGGACCCCCAAAAAGATTTGGGTGGAATTTGGAAGCCCCCAAGGTCTTACCCTAGCAGGCAGGGGCAATAATGAATTACATTTAGGTTACTATTTTACTGTAACAGCATCTGGGTCCCCCCTGGTGAGGTCAACACTAGATAGAGACAAAAGCAGTGACATTTTACACATCTTAATCTGGTTATAGTGGGCTGCTATCAACTGAATGTTGGTGTCCCCCTAAAATTCAGATGTTGACGCCAAATGTCCAATGTGACGGTGCCTGGAGGTGGGGCCTTTGGGAGGTAACTAGGTCTTGAAGATGGAGCCCTCGTGCTGGAATTAATGCCCTTATAGGAAAAGACATGAGAGAGATAGTCTCTCTTGGGCAGCGAGGATACGGCAAGAAGGTGGCTGTCGACAAGCCGGGAAGCTGGTCTTCACCAGACCCTGGAGCTTGGACTTCCCAGTCACCAGAATTGTGAGAAATAAATTTCTATTGTTTAAGCCACCCGGTCCATGGTATTTTGTTATGGCAGGCCGAACCGACTATGACATGAGCACTGAAGTAATTTTTATTTACCAACCCCTGCTTGTCAGAAACAATCGGGAAACTCCCTCGCCTGCAGTTTCAAGATGTTTGTCAATTCTTTTGTCTTGATTGTAGATACTTCATATCCTAAGAATAACATTTGTCTCTGGCTCATCTTCTAACCAGGTGTCCAACGCCTTTCTGAATTTACGATTCAGAGCATTGATTTCACTCCTCTGGGTTTGCCTTGTGTAAATAAATGATCACAGAAATGATAAAACAGATGACAAAGTAAAATACGAAAAGGATACAGAATTTCACAAATTAAAAGACATAAAAATGTTGCAATCTGGTCAAAGAGTACAGTTATAAGATGAATAAGTTCTGGAGACTTAATGTACAGCCTGGTGACTGTAGTTAATAATGATGCAACGTATACTTGAAGTTTGCTAAAAGAATAGATCTCAACTGTTCTCACTACACACACACACACACACACACACACACACCCCAATGATCACTATGTGAGGTGAGGGATATGTTAATTAGCTTGATGTGGTAATCAAATCACAATGTATACGTATATCAAAACATCAAGTCGTATACCTTAAATATTTACAATTTTTATTTGTCAATCACACCTCAATACAGCTGGGAAAAGCAAACAAGAAATTACATATGTACAAGGCTTTAATATTGCGTCATTGATTGTAATAATAAAAGAATAGAAATGACATAAAGATTTATTAACAGAGAAGTACATAAATAAATTATGGTACATATACCCATACAATGAATCAATGCAGTCATTAAAAAGATTGAGGAAGTTCTTTATAAACTGAGCTGAAAAAATCTCCAAGATATGTTGTCAGGTAAAAAAAAAAAGTTGCAATATGGGTGGGGCAGGGATCTGGAGCAGGGTGTGGGTGTGCAGAAAAATATTATGAAAGTATTTCGGTCAACTATTGGGTAAGCAGACAGGGCCTAAGATTAAACCAGAGTTCCCCTTGTTGGCCTGTGGCTCTGCAGTATTGTCCGGGCTCGTCCACCGGCAAGATCTATAAATGGACTCTACCCGGGTTGCTGCGGCCAGCCAGAGGTGCTATCGCTGGTCTTCACTGGATAAGTTTGTAAGTCCAGGATAAAAAGATTAACGTAATCTTGATGTTATGTAAAGTATGCATTGGTAGGGATCACATGAATGTAATAGGTTTTGGCATTACTACGCTACTTTGAGCATGCTTTATCTGATTTTAAGATATGTGAGATTAGAGTTATTGGCTTTACTATATTTTAAAGTTTATTAGAGTCACAATAGTTGATTAAATTTTAGGAAAGAATGTACTTATTAAATTTTTTAAATTTACAGGCATTTCATGAGATGTGTTAAGTGTAGATGTATAATTGTAGTATGAAATGTCCAATGAAATTTTGCTAGTTATTTAAGAGAGGAGAATTTAATCCTTTGATTTATGAGTTAATTTAAACATTAATCAAGGAACATAAAAATGGCTCTTCTTGGGGCTGGCCCGGTGGCAGAGTGGTAAATTTCGTGTGCTCTGCTTCGGCGGCCTAGGGTTCGTGGGTTTGGATCCCAGGCCTGGACCTAGGCACCACTTATTAAGCCGTGCTGTGGTGGTGTCCCACATAAAGTAGAGGAAGATGGGTACGGATGTTAGCCCAGGGCCAATCTTCCTCAGCAAAAAGAAGAGGATTAGCAACAGATGTTAGCTCAGGGTTAATCTTCCTCACACACACACAAAAAAAGGCTCTTCTTATTTTTGGGCAATTACTATATTTCTATATGAGAAAGAAACAAATTAGCAAGCTGAATTTAAACGTTTATAAAAACCGAGATTCTTATTTTATAGGTTTAATAAACTGAATACTAATTTTAAGCCCTGCTACAGAAAGTCTTTCTTTCTGGACACAAAAGCTCCCTGACTTTTAAAAATTCAGTTGATCATCCCATTGTGATCTCAGAGACACAGAGTAACTTAAGTGCTTGAGATGGAAAAAGCTCAGGGAAAACCTTGATTTAGTTGTTTTTGACTTCTACAATCCCTCTCCAATATCCAGGTTAATGTAGTCTTCATTCAGTCTTGGTAATCTTCACATGGGAGCCTGTCTTACACTTGCCTTTGCTTCTTTCCTCCTTGGGGAGGCCACTGGAGGGCAGACACAAGCACAGGATTTGATTTCCCACCTGGCTTCCTAAGAGGAATTGATTGTGAACATCTGTCTCTAGTCCTTTCCTAGCAGCTTTACCTCTTTTATCGGTGTTCTAAACTCACTTTTCTCATAACGATTCTAAGAAGCAATTCACTCCTACAGAATTTCTCAAAGTTCACAAAATGGTATCCAGAAGTGAATTCGTGTACACCGGAATTTCACATTACAGAAACATGCGATGGGGGAGGCGTTAATGATTTGCTGCTCCTGAATAGGTCATGCTGTTCCTTGTCTATATGACTGCAAGGTCCTCTCCTCTCTTTGTTTAAGTCACTCATTTTTCCAAATCTCATCTTTTCTTGACTGATTGAATATATTTTTCAGGACTTACTTTTTTCCCCGTCAACATCGTTGAGACTCGTTCATGCTGCTGTATGCAGCTGTTTGGTATTCCATTCCGTGACTAGGTCACGTTGTATTTACCCATTCTGCCGATGATGGAAATTTCAGGTTGTTTTCCGTCCTCTTATATATTACAAACAATGCTGTTATAAATAATCTTATGCTTGTTTCCTGGTGTACATGTGCAAGAATTTTGCTAGCGTCTGTAAGTATCTAGCAGTGCAAATGATGGATTAACCGTAATAGGTGATGTCAAAGGTTGTAATGATTTCTACTCTACTGTAGCACATGAAGCACCCTGCTGTTCCCTCTCTCTATGAACACCTGACGTGGTCAAGATTTTTAATATTGCCAATATTTCAGACGTGGGTCTGAAATTACGTCTCATTGGGGTTTTAATTTGCACTTTGATTACAAATGAGTTGAGCATCTTTGAATGTTTATTAATATTTGGTTTCCTTCCTTTGTGAAATACATGTTCATTTTTTTTTTTGGCCTATTTTTCCACTGGGTTGTTTATTTTTTTTTAATAGAGCTTAGCACGTAAGAAGATATATAAATGTACATATGTTCTTTGAATATATAAAGAACTATATTATAGGAATTCTTTATGTATTCATGATCCTAGTCCTTTGTCAGTTTCATGTATGGCAAATATCTTCTCTTGGTTGATGACATGTATTTTTCACTCTCTTTATAATGTCTTCTAATGAACAGAAATTATTTTAATCTAATGTATTTTGTCAATACTTTCCTTTAAGATTTTCATCCTTTGAACTGTGTTTAAGAATGGCTTCTGTACCCTGAGGTGATAATGTTCTCCTATATTTTCTTCTAAAATTTTTTTTTTTTAAAACTTTATTTTCAAATAGCTTCAAGCTTATAGATAAGTTGAAAGAATAAAAATAGTACAGAGGACACCAGTATACCCCATATCCAAATTCACATATTGTCTACATTTTACCTCCATTTCCTCTTGCATTCTCTCTCACACTTTTTTTCTGTTTCTCTCTTGAAACATTTAAAGGTAAGGTAAATAAATCATGATCCCTAAATACTTCAGTGTATATTTCCTAAGAATAGATATACTCTTCTAAAATTTTAAAATTTTGCTTTTAACTTAAATTTTAAATTTAAATCCTTGATTCCTCAAGAATTAACTTTTGAGTAAGTTGTGAAGTGGGGATCCAGTATGGTTTCTTATAGAAGTAACTGAGTCCCACACTATCTGAGAATAGTCCAAGCTTTTTTCTGTACTACAAATAAAGATCGAATTTTTACATGTGTATGGTCTGTGTCTGGCCCATTGGTCTGTTTTTCTGTCCTATTCAGACAGACCACACTATCTTAATTACTACAGCATTGTTGTGAGACTTGCTGTCTGGTTGAGGAAGTCTCTCTAGCTTCTTTATCTTCTTCAAGAGTGTTTTGACTACAAGAAGCTCTTTGACTTTTCATATAAATTTTAGAATTAGTTTGTCAACTTCCAAGAAAAATCATTTGGGGATTTTGATTGCAATTTCATTAAATCTACAAACCAATATTGTAAGAACTGACATCTTTGCAAAACTGAGTTTTTTGGTCTATAAAGTTATATGTCCCTCAATTTATTTAGGTATTTTTAAATCTCTTGATACACATTTATAGATTTTTGTTTTCAGAAAGGTATTGCATATATTTTTTGGATTTATTCCTAAGTATTGTATATATTTCTTGATATAGTAAATGGTATCCTTTTAAAATTTAAAACACTAAATGTTTATGTTATAGAGAGTACAACTGGTTCTTACAAATTGGTGTTATATCTAGTAACCTTGCTAGAAGCTCTAAGGTTAATAATTGTCTGCAGATTTTTTCAGATTTGCTATGCAGTCATATGATCTGCATATAGTAACAATAATCCTCATATCTTTGATTTCTTTTTCTTGCTTATCTGCTGCATATTGAATTTCATTGAATGCTTTCTCCAGATCTAGTAAGATGATCATATCCCCTCCTCCCTTTAATGTGTTATGTCAATTATACTAATAAATTTTCTGAGTTTGAATTAACCTTGCATCCCTAGAATAACTTGATCATGCTGTAATGTATATTATCTAGAATTCAGTTTACCAATATTTTCTTTAGGATTTTTGCCTCTATTTTCATGTGTGAGTTTTTTTTCTGGTTTTTGAAAAAGAATTGTACTAATTTTGTAAAATAAGTTAAAGTAATGTTTCCTCTTTTCCTGCTTTCTGAAAGAGATTTGTAAGGTTGAAAGTATCTCTTCCTGAATTTTGGGAGAACTCACCTGTAAAACTGTCTAGGTTTGGAGTTTTATTGTGGGAAGATTTTAAACTACTGATTTAATCTGTTGAAAGTTATCAAACCATTCGGATATTCTATCACTGCTTGAGTCATTTTTGGTAATTTATATCTTCTAGGAATTTGTCCATTTTATCTAAGTTTTCAATTTATTTTTATAAAATTCTACATAATATTCTTTTTTATCTCTATAATCTCTGCTAAATCTGTGGTAGGGTTTCTTTTTTTCCCTCAGTCTTAATATTGTTTATTTATACCTTCTATTTTTGTTCTTGATCAGTTTTGCTAGAAGCTTATCCATTTATTACTCTTTATAAAGATCCAACTTTTGGCATCTTGATCCTCTTTATTGTTTTTATTTTTCCTATTTCATTAATTTCTGCTCTTGTCTTTGTTATTTCCTTGTTCCTATTCTCTTCGAGTGGATCCTGTCGTGTTTTTCATAGTTAACTTCTTAAACTGAATGCTTTGTTCAGTAACTTTCAATTTTTTTAATATAAGGAATATGATGGTTATATTAATTTATGAAATAAATTTCCTTCTCTGTATTGCTTTTTTCTCCTCTACTAGTGTGGAACTTACACACTCTGTTTCTAGGCTTTTACGGCTTCTTTTTATTTAGAAATTTTATCATGAATATCTCATTAACGATCTAATGTTTATATTTTACCCTTTTGAATAATCCAAGTATGTCCATATGTTTTACTTACAATTACCTCCCAATTAATTTCCATGCTGTTATTGTCAGGTATTTAATTCTGTCTGGTTTTTATTTTTCCAGTCCCTCTAAATTAGACATGATTCTCTCCATTACTCCCTGATAGTAAAATTGTCACCACTGTGGGTTCCAAGTTAATTCTTTCAAGTCCTAGGATAGTCCACTGAATCACACTGGCTTTCACAGCTTGAAAGAGTGTGGACTTTTATTCCAGGCCTGACTTGGATGATACCACAACCATTTAAAAAAATCAAATTCATGAAAGCATTGCTGTTTCTGAGAACTGTTTACCTCAGACAAATTTCCCCTTGATTGAGATGATCAAACAACGGCTACTCACTCCCCCCTTTCCTGTTTTCATACCTTGACACATATCGTGTTTTCTTGCTAATGAAACAACTCTAGGGGAATTTTCTAGTACTCTTGAAAACCTGCTTCGAAAAATAAAATTAATAAAATAGTTCCCCTTTTACTGGGATTCCACTAATTTCTACTGGTCCCCCTTTCCTTTCCCTGTGGCTGAAGTCTTGAATCTTTATTGGCAAATAAAGCATTTGGGTAAGGCAGGAGCTATTTGATACGGGGAAACAAAGAGCTTCAGTAAATAGGGGAAACGTGGGCTTTACTTGTCAGAGTGCGTTCCACGTGCTTCCTGAGTCAATAGTGCAGAAAAATCCTTTAAGACAACAGCCTCTCATCAGGCCAGCAGAGCACAGAAAGGGCCGTGTAAAAGCTTAAGATAAGAGAGAATTGTGAGTATTCTCTTGAAATAGAAAGCTGTGTTTCTGAAACAACCTCTGTAGGGTTAAAGCAATTTAGTTCTTTGTCCTTACAGTCCTGCTGGAAGTGAAGAACCACTTGATTTCAGACTCAGGATGGGAGCAGGGACTTGACCTCTGGCTGTCCCACTCTTAAACTCATGGCCTGACTCAAATGACTCTCTCAAGGTTTCCCCGGTCAACCATATTAGGCTCTTTTGATTTCGGTCTATCCCAAAGCTCATTGAATGCCAAGTTCATAAAAGGGATGGGGGGAAAAAGCCAACCTCTGACCAGATGAGGTGACAATGGCAATCTCACTTGGCTACATTGGGAGGCCCCCACTGGGTACACCGTGGGGGCAGCGTGGCTTCCCTGCCAAAGTCATGGGAGAGCAGACGACAGGATTCTGGAATATGTATCTGCAAGGTCAAGCCACGAAGCCACAATGATGACCTCTGGGGAGAAAAAGAAAACCTGGCGGAGAAAGTTAATACGGGGACAAGAAATTCCATTTGCAAAATGTACATTCAAAATGATCTCTTTGGTTTTTTAGAATCCATAAAATGAGCTTTTTCTAAGATAAACAGCCAACTCTGTTCAATAATAGGGAAATTTCTTCCGTAAATGTGCAATAAGAGAAGATTTGTTTTTCTCTTTCCGAGAGTTCACTGTTAGTATCTGCAAATCTCAACCTTTGAACATTAAAAATATTGAGATGTTTTACTTCAACACCTAGTATCTTAAGTTTTACTTTTCACTTCTTTTTTTTTTTTTAAGAAGAGTCCTTCTTTTTTTAATTTTTATTTATTTATTTATTTATTTATTTTTGTGAGGACGATCAGCCCTGAGCTAACATCCATGCTAATCCTCCCCTTTTTGCTGACTGGCTCTGAGCTAACATCTATTGCCAATCCTCCTCCTTTTTTCTCCCCAAAGCTCCAGTAGATAGTTGTACGTCATAGTTGCACATCCTTCTAGTTGCTGTATGTGGGACGCGGCCTCAGCATGGCCGGAAAGCAGTGCGTCGGTGCGCACCCGGGATCTGAACCCGGGCCGCCAGCAGCGGAGCGCACGCACTTAACCGCTAAGCCACGGGGCCGGCCCTTCTTTTCCCTTCTTGAATGGGACCTGCTTCACCCAGCCTTCTGGTTGTGATACCTGTCAGATGGAGGTTTGGGGCACATCTATTGTAAACCCTGCCAGAATCCTTTAGATCTCATCTTTCCTCAAGATTGAGGGCTGCTGTATTGAACACGTTTTTCTTTCTCTGTCTCAAATAGAAAATTTGTGTTTAATTTCCAAATGAATATAAGGTATTCTCTTTGAGAATAGACACTTTTGCCTTCTTCGTAATCATCAGTTCAAAATACATAAGTGTTTCGTGAGAATGTCAACTTTATAATTTTACATTTAGACATATGTTCATGTACATCCTTTATTTCAAATTATATTAACACTTGTCCTGTGCTGACTATGTGGCTAAGCCACGAAACTAGGCTTTGTTGTGAGTGTTTTACATACAATAACTCGTTGATCCTCCCAATAGCCCCATAAATATGCACTGTCATTATTTCCATTTTACATGTGAGGAAGCCCAGGCACAGAGAGTTTAGGTGAACTGCCTCAAATCACACAGCTTGTAATGCTGGACTCACGCTTCAAGCCAGGCAGTCTGGCTCAGCTGCCACCTTGTCATGATCTACTCTGACACCTCTTTGGCCAGACGTGCTATGTAATTAACCTGTTTCCCAGACTCATACACACATAGAAGCTGCATGAACTTCTAAAAACCACTAGGGCGTTATGTTACGTCAAGTAAGCCACAGAGACTGTATGATTCCACTTGTATGAGGTACCTAGAGTAGTCAGATTCATAGATGCAGAGAGGAGAAGGGTACCAGGGGCAGGGGGCAGAGGAGGATGTGGAGTTTTTGTCTGATGGGTACAGAGTTTCAGTTTTGCAAAATGAAAGGAGTTCTAGAGATGGATGGCGGTGATGGTTGCACAACAGTGTGAATGTACTTAATGCCACTGAACTGTGCCCTTAAAAATGGTTAAAATGGTAAATTTTATGTTATATGTATTTTACCACAATAAAAAAATACAAAAAAACAAAAGCCCACCAGGATTCTCTTTAACGGGCCAGTGATTCAGGGAACACCGAGTATCCACTTGTCACTAGGAGCTGCCAGGTAATGGAAAAATTGTGTTCAACTTTGCGCATTTCAGCAGAAGCTGGGGATTGACCTGAGAGATATTGCTAATTCAGAGAAGCATGCGTGGATCAGATCCTGTCACAGACATTTCACGCTGTGTTTCAAGACGGTGCTGTGTGTCGGTGGAAAAGAGAGACCAGAGCAGAGTCTGGCCCCGAGTCAGGAGACCCACGGCAGTGTAGCCCCTTCCTGCGCTGGGAGCACGTGAAGTGGTTTGCCCTTGGCGGGTGTCCCCGGCTTGACTCCGGGAGAGGTTCTCCCTGTTCGGGGCTCCAGTTCTCGGATGCTCTTGCTGCTGAGTGATGGTCTGAGGCTGCTGTGTTCCCCAGGTGTGTCACAGCTCGGCTGCCTCCCTGGCCTTGTTGGGGGGCTAGCCTCCCTTCTGGTCAAGAGAGAAGCCATGGGCATCCCATGTCATTCCTCCTTGGCCCATAATCAGGACCAACAGAATATAACCTTGAATGTTCTGTCTCCACCACAATAATATAATAACCACTGTTTTATCAGGCTCCGGGGTACACACACTGTCACTTTTCATCTTCACAGCAACCCCACTGACTCAGTGCCAATATCTCTGATGACCAGATGAAGAAGCTTCCCCCAAGTCCCCCAGAGGAAAATAGGGCCCTAAGTACACCCTCTCATAGCACCCTGTACGTTTGATCCACAGCCCTTTCCTCAGTGTATCGTTACAGATTTGTATGATTTATTGTAATTCTAGCTCCCCTGCTAGACCATAAGCCCCACCCTTTTTTTGTTCCTAAAATCACTCCAGCAAGAAGCACAGTGCTAGGAATATGCTAGGCATTTCGCAAACGTTTGTAGAATGAAGAAATGAGTTACTTAACTTGTCCAAGGTTACGTTGCTAACAAGCCACAGGTTGAAGGATAGGATCCAAATAAAATCCTTCCTTGTGCCCTATGTTTTAAAAATTATATATACACACTCACAAGTACACATACACTTATATATATGAAATTTTTGAAAAATAGGTCACGAGGAAGAGAAAAGGAAGACCTGCATTCTCCTCAGGAACGAAGCACCTGGGGAAAGGGCCCCAATCCTTCCATGATCATCGTCCTTCACTGATGGGCAGGTGTCAGAGGGGATCAGGGCTGGGGTCCCGGCTGGCACAGCGGGGGCCCTCGGGGCTGACGGCCCTCCCTCCCGGAATCAGAGGGAGCCGACTCTGATCTCAGAGCCCATCAAGGGCCAGCTGCAGGAGGCTCAGCTCTCCTTCCACTCTGACTAGCCCATCAGTGTCGCTGACGCACTCTCCACCCTGTTCACACGCTCCCACACTCACATACACACCCGCACATTCATAGTCACCGATTAACACGTACATGTGACACACACTCCCACACACATCCACATCCACATACTACCATAGACACACACACAGATTCACACATATGCACGTGCTTTCACACACAACCTCACACACCTAGGCACACACAGACGCCACACACGGTCACACACATTTGCACGTGTATGAGTTTGAAAAGGTTATTCATTGTGCTTTCTGAGGATTCCAAATTCCAAGGGTTTAAACTCTTTGGCTTGGCATTTGGGGCCTGCCACATGGAATCCCAACGTGTTTTTCCAGCCCTTGCTTTCCCCACACCTCTCTCTCTGTAACCTCCATTTGGAGTCCGTTGGGTGACAGCTTGGACTACTCTGGCTGGTAGGTGAAAGCCTGGCACTGGAATCCCTCTTTCCTTATCTACACCATCGAGGCCTTCCATCACTGGTACATCCCTGGGGGCCAAGGAACAAGCCCTCTGTTAGGACCCTTCCCTCATTTGCTCAAGCTTTTTTGTCTGCTCTAATCCTCCCTGACCTACCTGTTGGAATCTGACCCTTCTTCAAAACATAGACAAAGGCACTATTTTGTGTATTTGTTCCCCAATCCCTTCACCCAACCCCACCTGTACCACATACCAGACTTGCATTCAAGTTACTTGACTTACTTCCTTCATTACGCCTTAAATCCTTGGAGACGGGATGGTTAATGTACTTGTCTGTGTAGTTTCAGAGAGTTTAGCAGGATACCTTGCACAATCAGGTGCTCTAAAAACTGATTTACACTCACTTGTCGCTTAACGACGGGGATATGTTCTGAGAAATGCGCCGTTAGGCGATTTCATCTTTGTGTGAACATCATAGAGTACGTGTACACAACCTAGATGGTAGAGCCTACTACACACCTAGGCTGTATGGTATTAATCTTATGGTACCTCTGGCGTATGTGCGGTCCGTCATTGACCGAAACGTTGTTATGTGGTTCATGACTGTACTCCTCTAAGGTATAAAAGGCTAGTACCTTTTTTTTTGGTCAGTAAATTTGTTCATAGTTATTCAGCTCAATTTATAACATTGTGTGTTGAGATATATCTAAGAAAACCATTTAAGTGTAAGTATTATCTGATAGGGTAATAAAACATTAAGCCAATGACTCCTGCCTGTGTTGGTTGATGTGAGGAGCCCTTTCCTGGGCTGGTCCCAGGGAAGAAGATCCTGGGGAGATGGGATGAGCAAGGGTGTCAGGGAAAGTCCAGTTTCTGGGATAATAGGTCTTGGTGGGCAGCAGGAAGAGGCAGCCAGGTCACAAGATAAGAGTGAGAGCCAGCCCTGATGGCCTAGTGGTGCAATTTCAGCGCTCACCGCTTCGGTGGCCTGGGTTCGGTTCCCAGTCGTGGAACCATACCACCCACCTGTCAGTTGCCATGCTGAGGCAGCAGCTCACACAGAAGAACTAGAATGTATAACTAGGATATACAACCATGCACTGGGGCTTTGGGGAGGAAGAAAAAAAAGATAAAAGTGAGAAAGTTCTAGAAAAAGGAATGCACAGAGGGAAGGGACGGAAAGAAAGATACAAGGATTTGAAAACCATTTCTCTTAATTAAAGAGTTTGCCTTGGCTTGGCGTGCCAAGCAAAAGGGTCAAAATTGAATTAAGAGGTTTATGCAACAGGATTCCCATCACACTTTCTATGTATTTGTTGAAGTACAAATTTTCTCCTTTGAACAGTTCAGTGCAGGGATGGTTGCTTCTGTGTCCATTATTATCAAAACGAGGCTCCCATATGAATAGCATATCAACTTTATAGAAGCTACCATGGGCTCTTAAGAGGAAAATGTCTATCCAAGTGAAAAAATATTATTATTGCTACTTTATTACTTTCAAATTCAGCTGAAGCTTTGCGTTGGGGCCATTGGGACATCTAACACACATGGCTTTGATCTCGACATTATTTATTTCCATATCAGCGTGAGGGTTTTTCCCAGGGAATCTCTCATTTCTGGCCCAGGGATTCTTTGGCAGCACAGATGCTGTGTCAAAGAGTGTGGCCCTGGGATTTGCCATTTCAGTTCAACATGTAGATTTACCTTTGAAGGCTTAAAAACTATCCAAAGAGGGGCTGGGGAGGAAAAAAGTTATTTTTCCCTCCTACCTCCGAGTCCAATTACCTAATAAAGATCCATCATTCTTTTGTCTGAGGGGCTCCGTGACCTAATTTTGCTCCTTGCCTCAGTTCAGATATCACAACCCATTTTTATGCATTCAGCTTTCCTAATGAAATCCACATGTCTTAAATCAATAAAGCCATTGTTTAGCTTCCTTCTCTTTCTCTGCAGTCCATTTTGCCGGGTCCTATTTTGTTTGCATACTTGTTTGCAGGAAATATGGCTCTTTATCTAGAATCTCCCCCCGCCCTTGCTTTTGGGGGGTCTTTTTCTTATCTTTCCTTTTAAGGATTATCAGTTTGTTGGTGTGTAGCCCTTAAAGGTACAGGTCTTTCTTTAATGGGCTAATCTAAAGGAAATTTTGTTTATGCAGGTTTTCTTTCTCATTAATTGTTTGTTTTAGATAAGTTAAGAAGTTAATAGTGGAAAACTCAAGATCTTAGTTCCATATCTTTGTATACATATAGGATGTAAAAGCCCGCTATGTAAACTTCAGCATCTCAGCTTTTATTCCCTGTCAGTGTTTTCTCTTTCCCCAGAATACCCAGTCTGTCTCTTGTTCTACTCAAAAGCCAAGCAGTACGGAGTATGTAGATCTTTTTACATTCCCGAGGCCTCCAGATTGTGTCAAGACCCTCTTTAGTGGCTTTTTGCTCCTAATGAACTGTAAACCCATCAAAGTTGCCTGATGGATAGTCAGGCTACTTTTGCACACAATATTTTACTTATCTGAAAATCCAGGGCTTCAAAATAGAAACCTACCCACAAGTCCCAGAGACAGTACCAAAGGGTGTTTTCTTCCAGAGTAGCTCTCTCTGAGTCTTCCCATAAATTCTAGGTAGTTCTCCATCCCATCACTGACTTTCAACAGAGTCAGGCAAGGATAAGTCGAGTAGCATCTTCCGTAATTCCTCCGGGAATCTTTCCTTTTCTCATCTCTCCAAGTCATCATGGCAGAAAGCATGGGCCGTGTTAGCAAGATGGCGCTTGAATACAGATGATGATGATGATGGAACACCAGGTTCCACTGAGTAGTTAACACATTAGTGTTTGACTACCTCATTCACCAAATTCTCTTGAATTCGACTTTGTCAAATAAGAGAGAAAAAGCAATGGACAAAGGGTAGATCCTAATGTTCAGATGTTCTCCATAATCCTGTTCTTTTGTCTTCTTTCATGATCTTTCTCGGCCTTTTTTGTGGGTTCCTGCTCATGTCTCTTTCTCATTTTTAGCATCTAGCCAGAGTCATGGCAACTTTTCCACATCATTTTCTTTTTCTGCAGTTTTTAAAAAAAATCATATCCTAAGGGTGAAAAAATGTCTTTTCTTTTCCTGAAAAATTCTATTGTTACCATTATGGACTTCATGTGAGAAGGTGAACTTGGAATTACATCTCCACATGTAGCACATATAGCTAGCTAGCCACTCTAAAAAACAGAAAGAAAAACTCAAACCCACCCACAATGGCTTTATTAACATCTTTCCTTGAGGGGAAATAGTTGAAAGGCAAAGCAATGAAGACAACTGTTCTGCTTCGTCCACCTAACAAACACGGTCAGCTTCCAGGACACTTCCATTTCCTTTGAGGAAGACGGAGAAAGGGAGAATCCTGCTCTATCTGCTCAAGGGTAGCTGCCAAGCCCTTTTTCTGTCGTCTGCATTCTTTCCCTCTAGGTTTTTCATTCTTCTGTAACATTTCCTCTTCAATGTCTAGAATTACTTCTCTGTCACTTCTGCAAACTCATTCTGCCAACCAATCTCAAGTCCTTTTGATATGCAAATATTTCCTGTGGGCCAGTGCTCTTTGGCTTTTGGGGTCTTCCTTTCTTGAGCTGGGGAGGTAAGAGGAGAGGGAAAGAGGCCTCTGGAAAGTGGAGCTTAGTTTCCTGGGGCTGAATGTCCTTTAGTTAAAAAGGGGAACACCACGTTTGAAAAATTGGGAGAGTTCCCTGGAGTAGGGTTCCAGAGACTCTCCCTCTGGCTGGTGACAAGATCCTTTGGCTGGTTTGTGGACTGAAGAAAGCCTGAAACAGCTCTCACAAAGGCTCCGCCACCCCTCCCAGCCTGGGTTGGGAGTAGCACCCAATACCAGCTTAAGGCCAAGCTCCCCGCCCCCTCCCCAGCACCCTCTTCTCTTTTCACAGGGGTTTGCTCCTACCTCTATCACTGATTGGCCCAGGCAGCAAAAGGGTGTGCTCTTTGAAAAGCAATTCTGAGCACTATTCAGGGGAGGCACTAAGGACTGAAGAAGTGGTGGGAGGCTCAGCAGAGCTGTGTGTGACCAGCTGGTCACACCTTTGTTGTCGTTGTGACTTACTGATTGGGCAGTTCTGCAATGGTGAATGTTATGCCTGAGTTGTAGTGGGTTTTAGATGTTTTAAAAGAAAACAGGCTGTGTGTCAGGTCAGGAATAGCAAAAAGGTTTCATTTTGATTGCCAGTTCCAGTACTGGCGGCCTAGAGTGCTGTGTGGACAAAGATTCTGAGGTTTTGCTCTGGCTCAGTGAGACTGGTCTGTGGTGAGCACGAGAGAGAGGAGGGGCAGCAAATGTTCTGCATCTTACTCCTTCTGTCTCCAGAGGAGGAAGTGATGGAAAGGCCAAGGGCACAGCCTTCTCTCCTGATTCCCAGAACCGAGCTGGTCTGAACCTCTCAGTCCTTTCTGTCTGTCCTGGGGCTCCGTTGGTGCTTCCCAATTGTGACGTACCCAATCTCACCCCACAAGCTCAGTCTCACCCACAAGCTCGGTCTTGTTACCACACAAAGGGCACGATCTGCTCACCATGAGACAAAAGCCAATAGTCCAGAGGCAAGATGGTGGAGAAGAAAAGGCAGTTCATTACAGCTTGCTAGCAAGGGGGAAGATGGCCGACTAACGTCTCAAAGAACCATCTCACAGAACAAAAGACTACAGGCCAGTTACGTAGAGGGCTGGTCTCCGAGTAGAAGAGGCATCTGGTCCCAGGGTGGGGGCATCCCTCTGGTCTTAGTTCCTGGCAGACTTTTGTTTTACTTGATATGCATCAGGGACTGGAGCAACGCCCTCTACCCTGATCTTCCAGTTGTCATGATGATGGCTATCAGCATAGACTCTCTGCCTGGGGGTCATCACATTCCTAAGGAACTCAAGAGAACAAAGTTATCAACTTATAGCAGCCAGGGGGGCCATAAAGGCCAGAGTTAGTCAGAGGTCATTCCAAGTCACAACGTGGTTTCTTTCCTATAATATGGCGAGTCTTATGTCAACCTTGTATTGAGCTGGTATCAATCTCACCCCACGGGCTCAGTCTCACCCCACAGGCTCAGTCTCACCTCACAAGCTCAGTGGAAGAGACTCAAGACAGACAAAAGAGAGACTCACCTGACACATTCCCAGGGAGCATAGTGATTGGAACCTCAGCTTCTCCACTTCCCACCTGGAGACTGAACAATTCCTAACCTCTTGGTGTAAGAGTTTCCTCACACAGTTTCCTAGAATGGGGATAATAAAGTGTTGTTGTGAGGATTAAATGAGATAACATATAAAAAGCACTTGGAGGGCCGGCCCCGTGGCTTAGCGGTTAAGTGCATGCGCTCCGCTGCTGGCGACCCGGGGTTCAGATCCCGGGTGTGCACCCACGCACCGCTCCTCCGGCCATGCTGAGGCCGCATCCCACATACAGCAACTAGAAGGATGTGCAGCTATGACATACAACTATCTACTGGGGCTTTGGGGGAAAAAGAAAAAAAAATAAAAATAAAAAATAAATAAATAAAAAATAAATTAAAAAAAAAAGCACTTGGACTATTTTCCTGGCACATATTAAGTTCTCCATAAATGTCAGCTACTGTTATTAAATGATATATAACCTCTTTCTTTTCTTACTGAAAATTCCAGTCCTTCTATGGTGACTCAACACCGTATATCGTTTAATGATTCCATTTTGTCCTTACCCATGTCACGGCTCCTCCCCTTTGGGAATCTCTGAGCTTCTCTTGAAGACAGAGTGTGTGGTTTTTTTGGGAAATAGAGGCATCCCAGGATCAGAGATGATAAGTCAAGAAAGAATCTTGACCATCTTCTAATTCCCACATTAGGAATTCATAGCACGGAGCCAGAGATGGGCACGAGAGCATGTTCAGCGTTCCTCAGCAGTTGTATGGGTTGGTGGACACTTTGACAAAACCATGAAGAAGACTCGGAGTGATTCTAAGGTCTTCCTGTTTCCCTTTCATCCTTTCCGACTTCATCATCTCCCTTTCTTTCTGGCACCCAGGGCTCCCCTCAGCTTATAGTCCACGATGGACTCTCCTGAGTTCATTAACCTTCAGTCCCTGGGGGAAGCATCCTGGTTGGGTTTTAGGAGGTTCTCTGATTCTGGTGATTCACACTGGAGGGAATGGCTCATATAAGTGACCACTTGGCAGTATTTACATTTTAAAAGAGAAGGCCATTAACCGAGATTATGTGAGCGTGTGGTACATTTTTCAGTTGGGAAGGCCTTTCATCCTCCACCAATATTTCAGAAAATCAGGGGTTAGTCAATAGGTACCCCCTTTATTGGAATGTTGGCTGTTGATCACTGATTCAGAGAGAACCTTCTTTCTCTCCACCCATGTTGAGGTTTTTAAAGAAGATATTCAAAGAAGAGGGTTCCACGCTTCCCCACACAGCTTTTCCCGACGGTTCAATAATTCTCACTGTCAGGATGTTTTCTCTTGTATCTGAGCTAAATCCTGTCTGTGCTGTTTGATCCATTTTATTTCCTCCCGTCCTGCCCTCGGTGGAAACAGAAAACAGCTGGTGACCATTCCCTGCACACAACAGATGATTCTGGCTTCTAAGGGCATTTGATTAGAAGGTAACTTTCTAGAGCGGCCACCCCAATACAGACCTCTCGGGCCCTAACTCGGAGGGTTGGGCTAGGGTCTCACACTTCAGAAAAACCAGAGGCACCATCATACACCAGTTTTATGTCATTGCCATGTGTGACAAATCCTGTGTTTAACTTGGGCCAGCTTCAGAAGGTTCGCATCCAGCCACATTCCAATGAAGAGCCTGCCACAAAAGGCCCGGATTTGAACCCTGTTAACATTCCCCACAACCCTCAGACTTCCCGAGTGTAGCCAACAAAGTAGCCGCCGTGGAGGATATGGAGAGTGTCACCATCGTCGAAATACAGTATTTATCCATTTATTAAAAAGGGGGAGGACGCAGGGTGTTGACACACAGAAACCGCAGGGCCCTAACTGAATAGTCTCATTGATATTATTCAGTGTTTCATGGAGTACAAATCCTTTGTCAGCATGGTGGAAAGGGGGAGACAGGTTTAATTACTAAAGGGATTCGGAACTGTCCCTTTAAAGCAGCCAAAGTACAAGTCTGAGCCCAAACATTCTTGCCAACACAACAAAAACATGCTGCTTTATCTCTAAATTCGCTATCAGGACATGGGAATAATTTTCAGTATTTTTACCTTGCAAGTTTATCTCTGCAGTGTTATCAACTGCTTTTCAAGTAGGATCTATGTACCAATGTGAAATGCCAGAGAGTAACCCGTAATGATAAAAACTAACATGTATGGAGTGTGCGTGCCAAGTCTTTGATGCATATTAACTCTTTTTTGAAATTTTATTGAGGTCACATTGGTAATAACATTATATAAATTTCAAGTGTGCATCATTATACTTCAGCTTCTGTGTAGACTGCATCGTGTCCACCACCAAAAGTCAAGTTTCCATCTGTCACTATTTGTATGTGCCTCTTTACCCCTCCCACCCTCCCCCACATTAACTCTTTTAATCCTCCCAACAAGGCTATGAAGTAAGCACTGCTGTTATCCTCACTATACCAATAAGGAAACTGAGTCACAGAAAGATGAGGACCTTGCTTAAGGTCATCCAGTTAGCAAGAGGAAGAGGCACACTTTAATCCAGGCAGTTTGGTTCCAGAGTCCAGACGCTCAGCTACAGCATGACATGACCTCTACACCCAAAGCTGTGAGTTGAGCATGGTCATCTCTGTGAATGGTCAGGTTGCTTGATAGTGAGTAATTCAACACATCATTTTTTACAATGATAAAACGGATATGGTATGGAGTCTTTTGCAAACATGCAACCTCAAAGAAATTTTTTAGTGTGTGGTGGATTGCCTCAGGCTGCACCCTGGGAACCCCTGGCGGTATGTACTTCCTCTCCTCTATGTCTGGGGCATACACTTTGGTGAAAAACTTAAGAGGTACTGTGGTGCACCTTATCTATTCCTGGTTTCAGTTCTGCACTGAAGCCACAGATCCGAGGTCAGACGTTAGCGCTGATAATAGACTCTCTCACTATTTTTTAGACCTTTGCTCTACTTCCTCCCCTCTAGGCAATGTCAAGGATAGAGAAGGGGAAGAGGTAGGTCAAGCCAGTGGCCTCACCCGCAGGGCAAGAACCGAGCATTTCCTTAGACCTTGGGACCAACCTCTGAGAAGTCGGGGCCGTGAACTGTCACTGGTCAGTCACTCCCTGTGCCCTTCCCAGGGTCATTTCCTGCTGATGCCCCAGCCCTGGGTGGGCTGCACTTCCTTCCCAGTGCTCTGGGCAGAAAGGAGGAGCTATTCTGCACATGTGTTCATCTCCACCCCATCTGTCTACTGAGGATATCATGAAACCGGGCAGAAGTCAAAAGATGAGCTCCTTCCATCGTTTAAAGAAGCAAGGGGGGACCCGATGTTTAACTGAAGGAGAGTCTTTTCATTTCTTGAAATGTGTCTGTGCCACACTCCCCACCTTTCTGGGAATCAGGAGCACAGGGCTCAGAAAAGTAGGACTCATCAGCTTTTCCTTTACGGCTCGTTTACAAGGAGAAGCCAACACACAGCCGGGAGGACCTCTTCTGAACAGACCTTGAGTATCACCCAGAGCTGCGCTTCACTTCTGGTTGTTGAACCGTTCACCCGTTATAGGATATACAGGTTGTTTCCAGTTTTCGACTATTATGAATAAAGCTGCTATAAAAATTTGTGGCCAGGTTTTTGCGTGAACACGAGTTTCATTTCTCTGTGATAAATGCCCAGGAGTGCAATTGCTGAGTCATATGGTAGCTGCAGGCTTACTTTTTTTTAAAGAAACTACCAAACTGTTCTCAAAAGTGGCTGTACCATTATTGTACATTCCCACCAGCAACGTTTGAGTGACACAGTTTCTCTAAATCCTTGGTATCCTGATAGGTGTGTAGTGATATCTCACTGTGGTTTTAATTTGCATTTCCCTGATGGCTAAAGATGAACATCTTTCCAAGTGCTTGTCATCTGTATAGCTCTTCTGTGAAATATCTCTTCATGTCTTCTGCCCATTTCCTAAGATTGTTTTTTAATGTCGAGTTATGAGGGTACTTTATATGGTCTATATCTAGTTCTTTGTTGGATGTGTAGTTTTCAAATATTTTCTCACTGTCTGTAGCCTGTCTTTTCCTCTTCTTAACGTGGTCTTGTGTAGTGCAAAAGTTTTAAATTTTGATGAAGTCTAATTTATCCATTTTTCTTTTATGGATTGTGCTTTTGGTGTCAAGTCTAAAATGCATTGCCTAGCTCTAGATGTCAAAGATTTTCTCCTAAAATTTTTATATTTTTGCATTTAAGTTTGTGGTCATTTTGAGTTAATTTTTATAGAAGGTGTGAGACTGAGGTCTAGGTTCACTTTTTGCCCATGGAGGTGCAATTGCTCTAGCACTGTTAGTTGAAAATGGCTACCTTGATTCCACTGAATTGTTTTTGCATCATCGTCAAAAGTCAGTTGGGCATATTTGTGTGTCTGTTTCGGGGTTCTGTATTCTATTCCATTGATCTATTTGCCTAGCCTTCTGCCAATATCACACAGTTTTGATTACTTATTATATAATATTACTTATTCCATAATAAGTCTTAAAATCAGATAGACTCCTCACACTTTATTTTGGTAAGGAAGATTGGCCCTGAGATAACGTCTGTGCCAATCTTCCTCTATTTTGTATACGGGACACCGCTACAGCATGACTTGATGAATGGTGTGTAGGTCTGCGTCTGGGATCCGAACCTGTGAACCCCAGGCTGCCGAAGCAGAGTGTGTGAACTTAACCACTATGCCACCAGGCCGGCTCCAGATTCCCACACTTTATTCTTCTTTTTAATTTTTTTTTAGCTATTCTACTTCCTTTGTCTTTTCATATACATTTTGGAATAATATTTTGTCTATATCTACAAAATTCTTGCTGGGATTTTGATAGAAATTACATTTAACCTGTACACCAATTTGGGGAGAATTGATACCTTTACTACATTGAGTCTTCCAATCCACGAACAAGGATGTCTCTGCATTTATTTAAATCTTCTTTGATTTCTCTCTTCAGTATTGTGCAGTTTTCAACATGCAGATCCTATGTATAGTTTGCTAGATTTATACCTATTTAACTTTTTTTAGCAATAGTAAATGATATTATATTTTTAATTTCAGTGTCCACGTGTTCATTGCTAGTGTATAGAAATACAATTGGTTTTTGTATGTTTATTTTGTATCCTGTGACCTTGCTAAACTCACGAATTAGTTCTAGGAGTTTTTTTGTAGATTCTTGAGATTTCCTATGTAGACAATCATGCCATCTGCAAATGGGGACAGTTTTATTTCTTCTTTTCTGATGTGTACATCTTTTATTTTCTTTTCTCGCCTTACTGCACTAGCTAGAACTTGCAGTCAAATCAGAACTCTATGTTGAATTAGAGTAGAGGGTGTAGACATCCTTGTCTTGTTCTCGATCTTAGATAGAAACATTCAGTGCTTGTACACGGTGTAAATACACCAATTCAAAAAAGGAGATGGGCAGAATGAATTAAAAAACATGACCCAACTATATGCCGTCTACAGGAAACCCACTTCAAATATAATGATACAAGCAGGTTGGAAGTAAAAAGATATATCACGCAAACATCAATCAAAGGAAAGTGGGAGTGGCTATATTAATATCAGGTAAAGTAGACATCAAAGCAAAGCAAATTACCAGAGACAGATAAAGAGATTATGTAATGATCAGAGGGTCAGTCCACTGAGAGGACACAGTCACCCACTCTTATTTAGTTTCCAGTGTTTGGAGATTTTCCTGTTATCTTTCTGTTTTGATTTCCAATTGGATTCCATTATGGTCAGAGAGCACACTCTATGATTTCAATTCTTTTAAATTTTTGAGTTGTTTTTTGATGGTCCAGGATATGGTCTGTCTTGATATCTGTTCTGTAGGCTTGTAAACACTGTGCATTCTGCTGTGGTTGGTGGTGTTGGTACTCGGTGGGGTAAAGTCTGGCTTCCTCCTGCTTTCTCTGATGTCCCCCTGGTGTGGAATATGGGAGGGAGTTGGGTTGGGGTACCTCACTGCAGCCTGTAAAGACGAAGGTCTAGGCTCCCCCTTTGGCCTTTCCTGGCATGGGTGGGGCCTCAGTTTTTTCTGTGGTGTTTGACCAGAGAAGAACAGTTGTCTAAAATAACCTGTCTTACTAGTCTGCCCCGATCCGGGTCCTCTGGCTGGAGAGAGCAGGCTTTAGTTGGGCCTTTCTTTTGTGCGTGCCCACCGGCATTTCCCAGCATCTGCCCACTTCTTCACCTCCAAATCTGATACGTGAGGAAAAAGAAAATCCGGGGAGCTCACCGCTGTGTCATTCTTTGGGTCCCAAGGCCTCTGGCCGATCTGCCCTCTTCTTTCCACCTCACATGGTTTTATACACAACGTCCAGGGTTTCCAGGTGTGCTTAGCAAAAGGAACAGGGAAAATCACATCTACCCCATCTTTCTGGAGGTAGAATTCAGTCTCTGACGGTTTTACCAATGTTAACGTGAAAACACACAGCTCTCTGACACTCTGGGCCTCATCTGCTCGATCACCCACTTCTCTCTCTTTTTTTAGCAAAGTCCCCCAGTCAGGCAGAATAATTAGTTCCCTTGGGGAGAAGCTTGAAGCTGAGGAGACTGAGATGTTGCTTGGGTTATTGTGAGTTTGTTCAACTCCCTTCTCCACGCTTTCCTCTTTCAGAAAACAGGGCTTGGGCTTCCTGTTTGTCTCAAGTGGTTTGCTCTTGGCTTATGTCCTGGGTCCAGAATGCCAAATATCTTCTGGAATGGAGGTCTGGACACAGATTAAGGATAAAGTTAGGGCTACGTAGGTGAAGCAGCCACAGCCGGCAGGAAGCAAGAGCAGGAATGTGAGCTGTCTTAACCAGGGAAAGAACCTGTATAAGTCTGCCAGGGCTGCCATAACAAAGTACTATGGACTGGGGGACATAAACAATGAAAATTTATCTTCTCACAGTTCTGGAGGCTGGAAGTCCAAGATCAAGGTGTTGGCAGGGTTGGTTTCTTCTGAGGCCTCTCTCCTTGGCTTGCGGATGGCCATCTTCTCCCTGTGTCTCCACATGGTCTTTCCCTTGTGTGCGTCTGTGCCCTAATCTCCTCTTCTTATAAGGACACTGGAAAGACTGGATTAGGGTCCACCCAGTGACCTTATTTAACCTTAATTACCTCTTTGAAGATCTTGTCTCCAAATACAGTCACATTGTGGGTTAGGGCTTCAACATACGAATTTTGGAGACACAATTCAGCCCATAACAAGCCCCAGATAAGAAAGTGGAAGACAGACAGGGTAGAATGAGCCCTAAATTGAGACTTTAAGATGGACCAGGTCAGCAGAGGAAGTATCTGCTAATTTCACTCAATGGTTTTTCCGGATGATCCTGATGTAATGTTTAATCCTTGCTTCTCTCCCAGAGTCCTGGCCTTGCCTAGGTCAACTGCTAACATTATTTTTTCTTTTGTGAGGCAGATCTGCCCTGAGCTAACATCTGCCAATCCTCCTCTTTTTGCTGAGGAAGTCCGGCCCTGGGCTAACATCCGTGCCCATCTTCCTCGACTTTATATGGGATGCCGCCACGGCATGGCCTGAGAAGTGGTGCGTTGGTGCACGCCAGGGATCTGCACCAGCAAACCCCGGGCCGCCGCAGCGGAGCGTATGCACTTAACAGCTTGTGCCACCTGGCCAGCCCCTAACATTTTTTTTTTAATACAAACAAAAGTTGGGTCACTGGGGGAATTTTCCAAGGAAGTAAATCCATGTCAAATCTATTTTTCTTTTTACCTTTTATTGAGATATAATATACATACAGTAAAGTATATAAGATGTACCAATCTTGGTACATTTTGGTACAAACAGTGATACAAGCAATGGACCAATGTGGCTCAGTGTTTAAATACACGTCCACCTTTGTAACTACTACTCAGATCAAGACATAGCACACGTGTCCAGAAAGTTCCTTGTTCTCTTTCCAGTCAATCTCTGCTACTCCACCTGGAGGTAACCCCTCCAGACACCTGTTCTTGAATGTCATATGAGTGAAATCATACAATTAGACTCTTTGATGTCTGGCTTCTGTGAGATTCAGATAATGTCCATGAGATTCATCCGTGTTGTTGCGAGTGTTTGTAAACTTTATTGCTGAGTAGTGTCCCATTATATGGACGTAGCACAATTTATTTATCTATTCTATTGTTGACAGACATGTGGGTTGTTTCCAGTTTGGGGATCTTATGGATAAAGCTGCTATATGTCTTTTGTATTCTTGTACATGTCTTTTGGCAGATCTATGCACAAATTGCTCTTGGGTATATAAATCTAGGAGTAGGATTGCTGGGTCATATCAAAACTACTTACCAAATTCAATTGGATAAACAGATATAAGCAAGTTCAGTTCACTTTTTCTTTTGTTAGGTTATTTTTAGTAGTGGTTCTACAGTCAGGGATACCACATATCTTTGTGATATCTAGTTATACCATAAATTTAATTGAAGGCACAATAAATTATAAAAAATATGCTCACTTAAAACTTTATAGATCAACATTTTACATTAGACCTGAGATGTGGCAAGGTGGGATTGGGGATTATCCAAAGTACAACAGAAGATACATCTTGCGACCTTTTGGTGGGATGTCACATTTTAAAATACAGCAGTCTTCTTCCAAAGATGCAAAGAAGAGATTACTACAAAACGCCCAGTAATGATGTGAATCAGAGAGAAATTCTCCTCCTTCATATGCTGTCTTTAGTGAGCTATTCACATGCCGGCTATTTGAGAGAGACAGAATTGATAATGTGTCATCAAAAGGACCCTTCCTCACTGTTAAGAGTTCAGGATTGGACTGAGGTGGGGTTTAGGCTCAGAGAGGGAGAGTTTTAGGAGGTTGCTCCAGATCCCAGAGAGCTGTGTTTGTTCCTGAGCTGCCCAAGGGAGAAATACCCACACCTGTGGTAATAGGATTGGGCCCCTCTCACTTGTCATCAGATCATTCTATTGACTAGTCCAGAGGCCCCAGTGGTGTGCCCAGACATTGGCCCCCCAGTTCTCGGCCAGGTGGGGTCTGGGGCTTCCAGAGCTTGCTGGCCTGTTGCTTCTGGCTGTGAGTGGCCATACCTCTTTATCTTGTCCCCCACTGTGGGTTCAAATATGATCATATTCTCTGTGTACTGTGACAGCAAAGAGAATGGGAAGCACTACATTGGGCCATATTCCCTCAAGTTAAGTTGTACAACCCACCCCAAAACTATTCTGGAGAAGCTTAGATTTCATTGACTCCCCTTTTCAGAGGCTCAGTGCACTGAATCTTCCCTTCTATTATGTCTTCTTCTCTACAGTTCCCCATATCAAATCATTTTTGTAAATAGGTGTGGTAGAGATAAGCTTCATGCTTACCTCCTTTAGGGCCAACCACCTCCAGGAGAACTGTGAGACCTGGGGTAGGCATGGTGGCATGGCTACCTTGGAGGACATGAAAGAACTAGGCATCTGGTAGCCATTGGCTGAGAAATTGCAAAGACCACCATGGACACAGCAGTCCTGCTCTGCAGGTTGATGACATTGCCTGAGCCATAAAACAAAGAGTGATGACCAGAGAGGGCCTGGGGGGCTTCTAAAGCTGATCAGGAGTGAGTGGCAGGCAAGGGGACCTAAGCCCACAGGACCTCCTCCCCTTTCTTGGGACAGACTGCTAGGGCCACTGCAGGCATCTTTGCTTGGTAGGGATCAGTTTGGGGGGCAGCCTGAAGACCCTCTCTTTGCATAAAGCACCGACGTGTTCTCTTCTCTATTGTAAATGCTCCATTTCATTTGCTTCTGATGATTAAATCTAAGTCATTTGGAAAAAAAAAAAAAAAGAAGAGAGATAACTACCAACTATAGTTTTGATGAGCACCAGATAACCAAGACAAACACCTGGAGATGACGTGATTCCCTCCAGGAGCAAAGCATTTTAATCTTATCTGCCTCATCTTAGTGCAGACCAAAGTATCATTTCTCTTAGTTCTTATCGAATATCTAAACCAGCCAAGGGCTTCTCCATTACTGTCATTATGGATATTAGCCCTCTGGAAGAACCATGGCTATTCTGTAACCACCAGCAACCATTGTCTGGGTTACTAACAGCCTCCAAGAAAATTCCTTTCAGTAGCACCTGATCTTTGGTGTCTTGGCCTTATCTCAGATGCCCTAAGATACGGCAGCTATTCTGTCTTCTCGTCTCCATCCCTGCCCACTCTTGACAAGAGTGTCTAAGGAATTCAGGACAATTTGGAACTTTCAGGGCCCAGCACAGTGTGACTGGGAAGAACACGGTCTGGAACCAGACTTACCCATATTAGCCATATAACTTGTTACTTACCTTTTCTGAACATGCTGCCTCATCTACCAAATGGAAATTATAATAGGATCCACTTTCTAGGTTTTTATGAAGCTTCAAAGAGAAATTGTATCTGAAGCACCTCGCACAGAGCCTTCCCACAGTAGGCTTTCAATACAATGCTGCGTTCCCAGGTCACAGTCTCTCTGTCCGCTCAGCAGAACCTGGGGAGTGAGGAAAAGAGAGAAAGAACAATCGAGGGGGGGTTAGGGCTCTACTTAAGCTTCTCAAAAGTGAGGGCGGCTCAGAACTGACCCAGAACCCACATCCTGAACATCAGCAAGTGGAGTGGCTTCCTGGGGAAACTCCAGACTGGCCCATTAACAGCCTGAATCCAATGGGGTAAGAATAGAGCTGGGCCAGCGGAAGGGAACACAGCGACAGGCAACACTCAGCAGCCTGTCACGAAAACGAGATGGCCCCATCTAGGAGAGTGAACAATAATCTAGAGGCTCAGGGCAGCGTTAAATACCCTCCCATCTAAGTAAGCAATTTACTTCCTGATAGGATCAACATTTTCACTTGAAGTCCTTCCAGCTCCTTGAAAATGGCCACTTGAGTAGCATAACATTTGGATAATCTAGCAACATTTCAATCCTTTAGGTTAAATATTAAAATAAGAAATTTTAAACCAGTAAACCACTAACTAGTGACATGACCACACCAGCAAATCCATAAGAAAGCATACCAGAGGACCCAAAGATCTTTGGCGATGTGCATAATTGTATCTCCTCCTTGTCACCTTAAGAAGCCACCCAGCTGGACAATGATCCCAGGACTGTGGCTGCTTGTTGCAAACCCTGGAGGAAGGCCGATAGCAAGGGGATCAGTTAGCAAGGATGTGCAGTGAGGAATTAGGAGATTCTTGAAGAATCCTTCAACCCCTTGTGACTCTGAACATGGTGGGGAAGCCCATGGCCTGCTTGCTGCATTCACAGCCTTGCCTTCTGGTACTTCTAACGCTTGCCTGGGGCCCTCTCAGACCCTCTCTTTGCCTCACTTCTTAATCTCCCTCCCCTGTTCCCGGGCTGGGCCAAGGCTGTGTCCAGGGCTTTCGTCTGGCTACAGTAGTGGTCACAGGTCTGGAACCAGAAATGAGTATGTTTTTCAACCAATTCTTAGAACATAGCTTGAGCCTCTATTAAAACTTTTTGAAATCCTTAGGATAATATGAAAAGAAATCCACAGTGAAGCCTTCTAAAGTTAACATGGTCAAAAACAATAAAAATACTGAAATTTAATGTCAAATCATGATAGGTAAGCCAAACAGAAAACTGCTTTCAAATGTTTTGTATTAAAACTCACAAAACTGACATTTAAAAGTTGTCATGGAAATCTTGATTTCCTGCACAGAAGGAAAAAATCCTACCCTTTCAGGTGGAAAGATGGAGAATCTCACAATTCCTCAATTTGCACAGGAAGCCTCAGCCCTGGGGGAGGCTCAGAAAGGTCACTATCTGAGCTTCAGAGAGAAGCAATCAATACAAAATGGAATGAACTTGTCCAGAGAGGTTTGTTCCATGTGAAGCCTGCATTCTTCCCCGGTTGCCGCTGAGGATGTTTTGCTGCTCAGTCTTCAGGATGGGGTTGTAGAAATAGGAGGCGGGGTGGGGGTCCAAGGAAGGGAATTCAAAATCCTTCAGTCGGCTTGGATGTCACGTCCTCTGAGGGGCCTTGTTTGACCCCTCCAACTGAGTGCACCTCTCTTGGGTTCCTACAGCACTGTTTACCCCTATGGAAATATCACACCATGTGCTTCCTTTTCAGAATATTTAAAAAAGTAAAAATTTCCAATAAATACACATGGGTACACATGCACACACATGCTCACACATTTAAGGGCCATGTGATTTAAACCGCCTGGCAAAGGTTTTGTGGTCTCTTACCACTGCCTGGTGCAGGTTGACCAAGGAACCTTGGAGAGAGACTCTTGCCGGCATGGCTGGGCAACCTCCCGGCCTGGATCCACTCCCAGGGCCTCTCATGATGATGTCACTGTCCCAGTCAGGGGTCTGAGCCTAGGCTCTGTGAATGCACATTTCTTGAGCGTTTTTACACTTCCCAGTGAATGTCTAACCAGAAAAAGCCAATGCACATTGCATGAGGGCTCCCAGGTTAAGAAGCAGAGAAACATAATCGTGAATGGAGGCTGTAAAAGTCTTCAGTTGCACTTAAAAAGGCAAAGGGATTCTGACATTGACCATGTAGTTCATCTCATTGAAAGATGCCACCAAGACGAAAGGCTGAGTTTGGAAGAACTCCGAATCTTCTGCACAAACGTTCTAGTACCGGAGACCACGGAAGACAGCACTGCCAGGGGTGGAAGGCTGGTCTGTGATGTAATCAGACACTTAGTGAATTCTGATGCTTATTTTACAAATAAACATTCTCCATACTCACGTTTTCCATAAATGGTTTATTTACTATATGACAATGTGATGACCGAGTGGACAACCAACATTTTTCAACACACCAAAACATTAACCCTTTGTTCACTTCCTACGAAAAAAGAAATTTCGATTTAAATCTTTATAAACTACCTGACACTTCTACAGATCCCTAACCATTGCACCGTAAGTCAGAACACAGGTGTATTGTAATTACTGTGGATGTGAGCCTCTCCCCACTGGGTGGCAAGCTCCTCAAGTCCACTCAGTGAGCGGCTACTGCTTCCGCCCAGAGCCTGGCACATGGTGGGCCCTGGGACACGGCTGGTGAGTGGAAGAGAAAGTCAAGTACTCTCGGAGGAAGCCTGTTCTCTCGCAGGATGGCACAAATTTGTGATCTGTTGATAGTTTTTTATAGCTGTCTTGGCTTGATCCTATTTTCCATGAAGGCCTTCCTTACTGAATTTGTGTGAGGCAGCCACACGCCCAGTTAAAAAACTATACTTCCCAGCCTCCCTTTCGGGGAGCCTTGAGACTCAGCTCTGACCTATTGGTCAGCCACAAGGGGAAATCTGTTGGAGATTTCTGGACAAGTTTTGCTTTCTAAACACAGGTATTGTCCATTCCTCCTTGGTGCTTCCTGCTCTTTCTGCCTAGAATATAGATGTCATAACAAGACTGCGGCAAAAATGGGCAGAGATATCAGCCTCACCTCCCTCAGCCCCTCCACCGGCACTAGCAGCAGAGCCAATAAGGAAAGGGAAACCTCCTGATTTGTGGGAGCCACTGTTTCGTCAAGTTTTCTGTAACTTAGAGTTAAATCTAAACCTTAACTGACCCAGGATGGGGTGATGGTTAAGGAACCAATCAAAGAACCCAGAGAGCTGAAAGTGAGATCTGGGTTGGCAGGCGTGGAACAGGAGGCAATCTGCATTTTGGAGGAGACAGAGACTTTACGAACATCCAGGGCTTATTTGCATAAGTCTCTGGGCCAGATGGGCATCTCAAGGAGAGAGGGGTCACTAGTAATCTGATTGGGCAGTTCTATTTCTCCAAGTGAATGAACACTTTGTCTTTGGGCTTATCATGCCATAGACAATGAATTTAACTTGCTTGAGTCGTCATCCAGACTTGAGCGGACCTAGGGGCACCTCGTGTTGCAAGTTTGCTAATATGATCTAATTTTAAACATATCACTATCATTCTGAATGTAACAATATGCTCTTAGCCGTCCTTCCACAATGTCCTGGCTGGGCTCCGTTCGTCTTCCTGGAACTGAGCCAGTGGAAAAACCAAGGCTTGGAGCCACACCAACCTGCTTTACCCAGCTCCACAGCCAAGCAGCTCAAGACTTCCACCAAGCCACTTAAACACTCAACTCTAGGTCCCTCATCTGTCAAAAGACCACAGCACCCCTGACTTCACCGGATTGTTGGCAAAGAGCCAGGGTGTGTTGTGTACTCCCTGCCTCGCCCAACGCCCCTCTCTCCCCTCACTGCTCATGAGACTCGACTTTGAGCTTCTCTTGCTCTTTTCGATCTGACATCAAATCAGGATCACCACTTTGAAACTCTTCCGTATGCATCTCTGGCCGTGTTGGAACCTGAAATTGACTTCTCACGCATCAAGTAACTGAGTTTGGCACCCTTTCTCTGGGCTCCCCCAGTTCCCGCAGCTATTCTAGCATGCATCTGACATTTGTCATTGGTAAGCATCCCGATATTCTGAGAGGCTCCTGAGCTGGGGACCCTGGTGTATTCGTTGTTCTAGCTCCAGCCCCTAGAACAGTTCTCGGCCTGTAATAAACACTCACAGATTTGTGGAATAATTGAGGGGATGAACGAACTCCTTGAGCATCCTATATATCTTTGTAGCACGGGAAGGTCCTAGTAGAGTGCTTAGACGACGTTTGTGGAATGAAAACATTTCAGTCCTTACTTCCCAGCTTTGGGAACTCTCTCTAACCGCTATCAATTTCTTATCACTTCCTTCTCTCAGTGTTTTCTAATCAGGGCAGCACGGAAGCCCCCGAGAGCTATACCATCCTGTGACTATGTTTTATAGTAGCTCTATTCTTTCAAACTTTCTCCCTGTTAGCCTGCTCAAGGGAGGAAAATTGGGACCTTTATCAAAATAACACTGGCTAGTCTCTGAAAAAAACCAAAAATACCAAGTTGTCCTGGCTTATTAAGTTGAGCACAGGAAGTTGTATATTTAAGAAATTAAAATGGACCCTTGCAATTACACTTTTTAATCATGATGACAGCCACCAGAACTGACATTAACAGGCACTGCTATGTGCCAGGCACTCTTCTAAGCATTTCACTCATCAACCTTATAAGGGAGGTGAGATAATTATCCCCATTTTACAGATGAGGAAACTGAGATGCAAGGAGATTAAGAAACTTGTCTGAAGTTACTGGTAACTGGTGAAGCTGGGATTTGAGTCAAGGCCAGCTGATCCAGAACTGGAACCCTTAACCACTGAGCTACCCTAAAATGTGTTATTATTTTGGCCAAAGAACTTGGTGACATTGACCCAATAAGAACTCTTGGTTTTGACTCATTGAACGGAACTCCGTCTCATGTACACGTCACTCCCCTCTCTCCTACCTGGATCGCAGAGATAACAGCAGAGCAAATTGCACATCAGTTTGCCTAGTCTTATTACGGCCTAGTCACTATTTTCCTATTTCACTTAGAAGAACCTGTAATCTAGTTCACACCCTCCCTTCTCTGCCTATTTTGTAGAACGCGTCGTGCTTGCAGAGAGAGCAAACGGCACCAGTCACGAACCCACGGTGCCATGTGTGCAGTTGGGGCAGGAATGAAAACAACTACACCACAGTAACAATCCGCCATTCTGTCCATCGGCTGCCCTAGAGGGGTCTTAAAGTAGTTTCGATTCACCTTTAAAATCCGCTGCTCTGTGAAGGGCTTGTAACGCTTGGAGGCCCTGGAAGCCTGCCTGAGAAGCAGGGCTGCTATTGGGACTACTGCTGTCCAGCTGTAAGCCTCTTCGGAGGGAAACAAGCCATCCATTCATTGGGCCGTTGTGCAATTTTCCTTCCCCACCAGTCCTCCTAGCCAAGGAGGAGACTTCTTGGAGGAATGGCATTCTGGATTTTTGTTCTTCCTAATGTAGGATTGATTTTTTTATTTTTTTAATTGATTCTTTTTTTTTTCTTTCATGCTTAGTCTCCTTCTGCTCCAACTCCCAACCCTACAGCTTTCTCCTTCTTTTAGCTTTTCTTTCTTCAGCCCCACAACTGGGGGACTGGGCATGAATTGATGTTTATAATCTAGAACTTTTCAATCAATTAGTGAGATGACCGTTTATAATTTACCACCCAACACAGGACACTCTTGAGGAGGAAAGAAGCACTATTAATAACGAGGGAAGGAGTAAGAGGAGTACGCTGGGGCCTTCTCGGGCAAGTCCAGACATGTGGTCACCCCTGGTTTCGCTCTGGTTCCATTGCACAACACCGGAAGAGCGTTTAAATGCTCACCATGCAGGGTTAAAGATAACAGCTTCACTCTTGGCTCTTGGCTCTGGTTCCTAATTGTGTCTTAGATCTTGAACAGAGCATGGTCAATGGGGATTAAATCAGGACAGGTTGTTCTCTTTTTTGCTTACTGCATCTTTAGTCTATACTGATTCTTTTTGTTCTAGTACTGTGTTTTTCAAAAAGGTCACATTCTCAATATCCAAGAGTTTAGTCTATCAGGTCTCCAGTTTGAATTGGAAAGTGACATTGTATAATTGCAATCTCACGCAGATTTTTTTCCATTTTAAATCCCATTTAGGATGTGAAACTTAGTTTAAAATAAATGGACAGTTATGCTCCTTAAGTGTTCTTTGGGATTGATGCTATCCGATCAAGAATATTTTACATGTGTAAAGAGTTTTGTATAATTGCATATATTCTCATTTGACATCCACACCAAAGCCGGGAGGGAGGCAGCAGAATTTAATCTTTTTTTGAACACAGCACATACTACTCTGCGTTGGAATCAAATTACGGCAAGTAGGAACAAAGGTGGCACGGAGAATCAACATCATCAGACTCAACATAGTCTTTTCACACTTCTGCTGAAGTATAAGGTCATTTTAAAGCTACCATTTGCTCGTTTGCTTGGTTGTTTTTTGTTGGTGAGTAATCATTCCACAGTGAGTAGCAAACAGTTTTGATTGTAACCAATAGTCACCCTCCCGCCATATCCTTGCCAGCAGAGCCCACCTCTGCTTAATACTGAACAGGCTGCCTTTCTCAGCTGCCTTTGCAGCCATGGGCATCTAATTACATTCCCATGGGCATCTAATTAATCTTGGTGAATTAAACTGGAAAGGGTGTCTTCCCTAGAGCTTCTGGAAAAAGTCTTCCTCTTTGATAAAAAGAGCCATGCAAGGGAAAATTAGTGCCTCTTCCTTTTGGATACAAACTGAGTGGCTGCGGTCCTTTTGAAACCACGAAGGGGCAAGCCTGGAAGAGGTGCCAGCACACTGAAGGTAGTAGACAGAAAGGTGGAGATCACCTGGGTTGTCTTCCGCCTCAGGAAGCCACGAAACCGATGTTGGAACTACCTACCAACTGTTACATGAGAAAAATTATCTTTGTGTTGTTTTTAAGCCACATCCAGCACACGGTTACTTGAAGTTAACAGTATCCTTAATGATTCACCGTTTAAATGGTATCTTCATAGTTCACGATCAGACTTTGTTGTAGCAAATATGTTATGTTCCTTTTACGCTCTTGAAATGGAATATCTAGATAATAAAACTTACCCATTCATATAATTTTCTAAAACCAATAGCATTCCCTTACTGTAATATAACGGAGAAACATTGAAAATAATTTTAAAGCAGAATACGCCTGTAAATGCATAAACGCTTGGGCACAGCTACCCCGGAAGACACGATGCAATAGTCCGAGCTGGCAGGTCTGTGCTGAATCGCTATAAATATAGTAGCTCTCACATGCAGCCTCCTGCAGGTGTGCTGTGCTGGGGACTCAAATTCCATCAGAGGTGTAGACAGCAGTATTGTGAGTTTTCAAAGGGTGAACAGCTCTTGGTAAAATTCCAAACCAAACAGTGTACAATCTTCCATTGACTTAAGTGGCAGCTGCTTTCTCAGAAGATTCAGCGTATATTCAAACCAAGCAGAAAATGACTTTGTGATGACATGTAACAGAGAGCTAGGATCTAGGATCACAGGATTAGAAACCTATTTTCACCTACATGCATATCTGATGGCACATTTGGAGGTCACTTGGGACTTTGGACAATTCTTTGCTATCTAGAATTGACTGCATATTGCAAAATGTCTGGGGTCTCACCCAATAAACACCGATGGTGATATGTAATTACCGTGACAAACAAAAAGTGCCCCCAGAAGTTTTCAAAACACCCCCTGGGGCAGTCCTGCAACCCTCCCCCTCACCACAGAGGACAGTGTACCGAGGCCAAACTGGTCTGGGGCAAGCGCCCCGGGTCACTCAGCACTCTGGGTGAGCATCAGGAGCATCTCTTACGCCCCGCTCTGCAAGCTGTGGGGAGGCTCCCATTTCTTTGGGCTGGGTGTGGACATGTGGAGAGACAATGTGGAAGCTGGTGGTGGATTGCTTAAAACAAATGCCCTTGCTGACTCTATAGTCAATGGTTCACCCTTTGTCAACACGTGTCTTTTATTTTTACTCACCACTTATTGGGCCCCTACTATATGCAAGGAACTGTGATTACTAGTGGTGGATACAGGGCTGATCAAGATTTCCTTTCTGCCCTCAGGGAGGTAGAAATCTAAAGCAGAAACGGAGAAAGTATCCAATTAAGATCGAACAGAAGTTCTTAGCCTGGGGTCCCAGGAATGTATTTCAATGGATCCTTCAGCCTCTTGAAATTGAAGGTAAGATTGCATGTATTTTCTTGTGTATGTGAGCTTTTTTTTCCTGGGTTGATTTAATCACATTCTCCAAGAACTCCAGGATACTATCGAGTTTACAGATTATACACAGGGCAGGCCTGATAAGTAGGTGGAACCCTATTTGATGGATTTTTCACAAGTTGCCTCTGTTCTAAATATCTCTCTTACTCAAATACTTCTCTCACTGAAATTCTACCAGTACATTCATTTCTAATGAATGGATAGTTAGCCGGGGGCTCTGTGGGCATCATCTTTCTAACAATATTCAGGAAATGGTTACTGAGCTTCTGCTGTGTGCCAGGCACTGAACTGAGGACTAGGGACTCAGCGGTGAATGGAAGGGAGCTCTCAGTCCGTGGAGGAGATGAAGTGGAATATGGTTGCTAGGAGAGCGGCAATGCAGGATGTTTCAGGAACACAGCAGGTTAACCTAACCCCCTCCAGGACAGCAGAGAAGTTGTCAGGAGGGGATAACAAGCCCTCCTGGGCTGCTAACCCTCTGCACTGACTTGGACGTGTGTATGAGCCAGTTGGGCAACGTGAACAGAGGGCTCTGGTCAACGCGGACACTGCCCTGGGCCTAGGGACAGGGGGAGGCGGGGTGATGGACAGTGTCCACCAGCGTCAGGCCTCAGCTGTCTCAGTTTTGCTTGGGTCAGCCACTGGGTGAACAGATCGGGCCTTGTAGGATGACCTGGATAACATGACCTGCATTTTGGTGCATATTTAAAATTCCAACTTCTATGGGCTATCGCTGTTTGTTGCAAGAGTGTGTTTGCAAAGCAGACTGCGGACTATCTGGGATTGGAGAATGAGGGGGAGGGTGGTTTATAACTGGGAAACTATGTGCTGACTAGAACCATGTCGAAAAGCAGTGTGGTTTCTATGGGGTTCATTCTGGAACTAGTACATTTCGGTTTCCCCCTGGAACAAGGCCTTTGCCGGAAAAAAAAAAACATACCTTGGCCATGAAAATGCAAAAACACTCTCCCTCTGTAGCTCCAAGCAGCTCTCTCCCCTGAGAATTAACTTGTCCTGAGGCCATCTTGTCTTTGGAAGCCCTAAAGTAGCAAAACACAGATCTTTTTATGCTTTCCCCTCCTTTACCAAAAAGGAACGGGAATAATTGCCAATTCAGTAGGCTTCTTGCTCTTTTGTGCATTTTAAAGGCATTTGCTGTTTGGGATTTGGAAGAAAATCATGAGAAATGAGAATCTCTCGCTGCCTTGGCTGGAAGCAGTCTCATTGTTTGCAGAGAGAGCTGGTTTCCATGGTTTTGGACTATAGACAGCTGAATTTTTTTTCAAAAGTAGTTTCTCCTTGCAATTGGAGCTAATAAATAGCCAAGGTATTCAGTCTTCCAACAGCGAAAGGTCTTAAAGTTATTCGAAAACACCCTAGGATGTTATCACTCATAACCAACTGTACATGGTTTTTAGTTATGAAAAGTCACGCATTTCTCTCTGGACAGGCCCTGTTTGGCCAAAATTTCTGCTTTATAGAAGGCAGCCAATCATGTTTCAAGCTCTGAGTCTTAGTCTTAAAAGTAAACACATTCCTCTCCTCTAAACGACAGGAGACTCAGGGGATGGTCTGGGAGAGGAGAGCAGGGCAGGAACCTGCAGGACAGAGGCCTGAGCAATAGCCGTGGCGGGGGCCCGCTGGGCTGAGACCATCGTACCGAGGCCACACAGCTGACCCTCCTCCAACCGTGCTGGAGCAGGGCCACCTTCACAGGAGCCATATGGCGCTGTAAACAAACCAACATGTGGAAACTGCCTATTTGACTTTCTGTCGCTGAAACACAATGCACGACAAACGTTTGCTTCTTTGTTTTCATGACGTAGAAAGTAGAACAAACTGGCTAAAATGAAAAAAACATTATTTTTTGTTTTATTGACACTGGCTTGGAATGGAGGAGGATCAGGTAATGAATTTAACAATTTCCATGGTTAGTGGCAGTAGTAACGCCATGTATAGTGTCCCCAATATCTAGGGCAGCAGGCTTTGCTCGGTGGATTGAACCTACAGCCCCGGTCTCACCACCA
The DNA here is from genome assembly GCF_057802395.1 of Ceratotherium simum simum. Taxonomy (NCBI): domain Eukaryota; kingdom Metazoa; phylum Chordata; class Mammalia; order Perissodactyla; family Rhinocerotidae; genus Ceratotherium; species Ceratotherium simum. Next base: position 26,110,586 of record NC_141937.1, on the reverse strand, counting down.
TGTCAACAATCCATGTCACCCTTTAGCAAAAATCTCCACTCTTTTTAAATAGGGGTGAATGCATGGCTGCTGTTAAAATTACTAATATTGCCATAACTTTTTTTGTAGGATGTTATGGTCTTTTCTCCCTTTCCTGAATGTGTGGCTATTGTTCTGGGTCATTTTTTTTGTCATTTGACCCTATATGGCTATTTGATTTTTCTTCTCTTTAGATCTTGCTTTCCGAACTGGATTGTTAGTTCTTTGGGAGCAGAGACTATAGGATCTTTTAATTTTCCTATGTATTCTGTTTTCCCACCTAGAATGGATTTCTGTGTCTCACATGGGAAACCACCTGGGCCTGTATTGGACTGTCTTTGAAATGACATTTTAGTCAAGTAGAACTAGAGATAATCCTTTCCATGTTCCTACCTCTTCTCTAAGTATCATGGTTGCTGAGGGATAGGGGTTTTTTGAGGACCACTTAGACACAAATTGACCACCAAATGTATAAAATGCAGAACAGGATCCACTGGCTAGATTAGCTAAAATTAGACTAATCATGACTTAGAGTGGAGTCTGGGAAGTTAAAGGATTGTACTTTAACCTGTGATGTAAGCATTGCAACATCTTATTTTTTGAAGCCACTGCCCATCCGCTTGGCAAGTACAAGATTTCTCTCCAGTGAGGCTTGAATTTTCTTACTCTCCATTGAATAAACATTTGGCTCAGGAACCATTATTATTTCTCTTCCTTGGGGACCAATCTGAGAATAATAATAATAACAAGCATTTCCTTTCAAGTAACAGAGTACAAAACCTTTCAGGGCCAGGCAGATATGATCAGAGGAGTTTGACGTACCCTCAGAAGAATATTCCTCTGGAAGGAGAAACTCAAGAATGTGTCCTCCCAGGTGAGTGCCCCATAGATCCCAGACCCAAGCCCAACCTTGCCCTCCCCGCCGATCTTTGTAGGTTGGTTGACAAACATCAGGAACATTGCCCCTAACTCAATTCAGTCTTATTAAATGATATAAAGTCACTTTCTCAAGTGCACTTTCAGGTAATCAATACCATTTAAAAAAAAATCATTACAAATTCTGTGATAACACTTTAAAATGAATGGGTTTCAACATTGCTTTCACATTTATCAGGAATCTAAATAACCGTTATGTTGAGATAAAATGTTTCCCCCTCTGGTCTACTGATGTGTGCAGGAGAAGTGTGCACATGGGGAGGGGGATAGAAAAGGGGAGCAGAGTGGAGGAGAGGAGAGAAACAGAGGATGGATGTGTTCATATATGGGGCTGATGCATGTAAGTGGCTTCCCCAACGTGCTTTGAGATGAGAATGGATTGTAGTCATTTCCATTATTCTAATACTCGTGTTTTCTATACTTCAGGACATTAAGTTAGAAGGAATTTTGGTGTATAGGACTTAGAATCAGAAGACCTGGATTCGCATTCCAACTCTGCTTCTTTGTAAGCAATATGAGTTCAGGTAATTGACTTCACCTCTTAGGCTTGGGTGTGCATGTGTGTAAAATGAAGACAATGTCTTCCCCTCAGAATTGCTGTGAGGACTCAACTAGACAGGGTACGTTGCAAACATTGGAAAATGCTAGTTACCATGTCTAGACTCCAAGTGCTTAAGAGTCTTCTTGCTTTTTAAAAACTTACCAGCAACTAACATAAATAACTGACATAGAATAGACACTTTTCAATGCATCAATGCATGATTAACTATACAAAGTTTAATATCTTGGAATGACTTGAATAAGCAAAGATGAAATATTTTGAAAAGTTTTAATATGAATTATATTTCTGTAGGATGTGAAAAAATTTAATTTATTCATTTAATACACATTTATTGAATGTCTCCTAATGTTGGGCACTGAGTACCTACTGGGAAGAACAATGAAGAAATGTGCCCTACAGGAGCTCATAGGATAGTTGGGGAAGCCAGACATGAAAACGGATTATGAGAGCAATATTAATAGAGTTGAGTAACTCTATTGAAATAAATAGACAATTAGCTAGAATGCTTCTTTCCTCAATCATTTGGGATCAATGGGAGTTTATTATTTGTAATCCCTGAGCTCTCCACTGAAGATGGACAAAGACATCTGGATAATTGAGATCCTCGGTTACACAGCTGAGCATACAGTGGTCAGAAATCTTAAAAATCTCCTTTGAAATTTCATTTTAATGTGCTTAGTTCCTAAGATCTCAATGATTAGTGCTTCTCTAATAACTGAGAGTCTGGCTTGGACGTCCCTTCTCTTATTTTCCATATCACCCTTTGATGGAGCGCTGATGAGGGTTGAAACAGTAGTGAAGGTAAGATAGGAAAAGCAGTGTCCCTGGAGGGTCCCTAAGCCTGGTTGTTACCTTATGCTTAATTGAGAGTTGAATGTATGATGAGCATGTCCTCTTCCTGAAGGTGGCAGCAGATGTGATACGCAGGGAGACGAGACCAGAACACAACTACATTAAGCACGGAGGGAAAACCACACGGACCTACACCAGCATGCTTTAAGCCCCCTCACCATTGGAAACCAGTGTCTCTACTCAGGGCACCAGCCAGTCTGATCTTGATGCTTTATGTCTATACATTAATAGACAACTGGCATCCACCATTGTTAATTATACCAGGCCTGCTTGGGAACAACAGGAAACCTTTATCGTCCAGTGCAGCATTTCCAAACACATGGTTGTTGACACTTGCTCCAAGTTGACTCAGTAAATTTCAGAACAAATTCTTTTTTCCCTCTGTTAGCTTAAAATCCAAGTAATTTCCAGTGAAGTGTGATCTCAAGCTAAGTCACAGTAGCCTTCCTATGTGGTCTCCTCTTCTTTTATGGTGACTGTGACTGGTAATGTGTGGATTTATTTGACTCCCTGGACCCCAATTCTTCCTGCACCAATGGGATGTATCCAATCTGGTATCTGTAAAGTTAATGTTCAACTTCCTTTAAAATCTCTTAGCAACTTGTATTGATAGATGAAGCCCAACAAAACACTTAGATTTTTGCTTGAGGATGTCTACCTAATATGTTATTTAAAAATCATAGAGCCAGCCCTGTGGCCTGGTGGTTCAAGTTTGGTGCTCTCACTGCTTTGGGGGCCCAGGTTTGATTCCTGGTCGCAGAACCACACCACCTGTCTGTCAGTTGCCATGCTGTGGCAGCGGCTCACATAGAGGAACTAGAAGGACTTACAACTAGGACATACAACCACGCACTGGGGCTTTGGGGAGGAAAAAAAAGAGGAAGATTGGAAACAGATGTTAGCTCAGGGTGAATCTTTCCCTACAAGAAAAAAAAATTATAAAAATTATGTATGTTTGCACATGTGTGTGTATATATACATACAAATATATATGTATACCTAGAAATATACATATATGTACATTATATGTATACATGTAAATTTGCGTATATATATTAAGTGCTTGGCCATTGAGTAACTGATTTAGCTGTTACTCAAAGGGGAGAACTATGCAATTTTGGGTCATTTTTAGGCTGAGAATTAGGCTTCCTGAGCTCTGGGTAGCTTGTCAGATTACTTAAATCAGGTCCCCGGTCTGCACACCAACCACATGGCAGTTACATTACTGGGATGTTGACATTTTTCTAGGAATTGCTCAACAAGTATGTAAGTGAGCTGACCTTAAAAAAATTCGATGAAAGAAATAGCCTTTTCCAGCTTGAATACATTGCTGCCTAACTCTTCAGGCTATCTAGATTTCCAGTCATCAGTGCTTGGTGACCACCAGAAGTATGCTTCTTTCCCCAGTAGACACTCACACTGTGTTTGCTGAAGTTGGAGTACACAGGTATTTATTGGCCATGTGACCAACATAATCCCCGGGGCCTGTTCCGTGGTGTAACACAGAAAGTTTTTTAGCCTCTGCAGAACGTCTGTGATCGGATTATTGATTTTATGTTTCACTTACCACTTCTCCATTCCACCCACTACTTCCCTCTAGACCATCAACCTATAATGAGGCAGCTGATGTTTGTAACAAATGAGATCAACCGACATTCTGGATGATTTGCAGTTAGTCCTACTTTCAGTCGGCCTTTTCTTTGGCAGAATAATTTATCACCTCAGTAGCTAAATGGCCTGTATTTATCTTTAGTTGAACAAAAATTCTAATAAAGTCACTTATTAACAATTAACTGGGTTCCCTAGAGCTTACCAAATGATGATACTGTTGGAAGACAACTTTTAAGTCACGCATGGGTGTTTTATACTTCAAGTTCTTGAAAAGCTCTACAAGCACTTTCTTTTCCTCTTTTCATTCATTCATTCATTCATTCACGTGATGTGTCAGATTTTGCTGTTGGAGGTTTGATGATAAATGTCATCAATAGGCACTAATGCTTCCAATATGCCGTAGGTTGAATGTTAGTCATTCTTCTCAAAACTACAGAAGTTAGCATCCATTTCTTTGTACCTGCTCTGGGCTCCAGCCTTTCTCTGAAGGGAAACTGTCAAGGTTTCACTTGGCTTTTTCATACCTCCCACTCTCCTTCATCCACGCCACAAACACTCCAAGGTTATGACTATTTAGAGGACCTTTTGCTGGCAGTGACACAGACACGTGGGTGGGGGAATCTCTGATTCAAAGAAATCATCCGACTTTGTTGTTGCTGCTGAATTTACCGTGAAAGGATGAACAAGAGCGGAGGGGCAGACATGTTCGAGGAGAGAGAAATGAGAAAGCCAAGAGCAGCACCAAGATGAGGGGAAAGGCCAACAGTCACCCTCGCCGCCCTTAAGGGGCATGTGGGGGCTGGAGCGGACAGCGACCTTATGGGCCACCTGCCAAGAGGCTGCAGCCCAGGAGCCCAGCCACAATGTCACGCTAGGCCTGCAGGCCTGACCTGCATCTTTGCCTGGCTGTTTGGATCCAGCTTCCTTCCTTGGCCAAATACAATTTACGTCCACTAAATAAAAGCTTCTAATGTTTTCTCTCCACGCTTTGGAATGTTACCAAAACCGGAAAAGAAAATGCCGTAAATCTCTGCTCATCCAGATCTTTCTTGTTCTGAAAAGAAGCCCAGCACGAGCTCCCCATCAGCGGCACGACCTCCTCCAGCTCCTCCAGCCCACACTGAGTTCTCCCTTTGAGCCCCTCCAGATTCTAGGTCTGAACCACGAAATCCAGCCGTTAATCATCTCCACCACAGGGGGGAAGGGGGCCGGGAAATCCCAGGACACCCGGAGGCCAGGATACCCAGAGAGCTGGGTCCTGGGCCAGCTCTGCTTCCTCACAGCTCAGTCAAGTTGTGCAGTCTTAGTTTTCTCCTGTGCATCGTTAAAATCACAGGCTAAATGTCTATAAGCTGACTTGTTGCTTTACAGCTTCAAGTTCATGCATTGCTTAGTCAGTGTCGCTCGTTTCAAGTCACAAGAGCAGAAATTGTGTTTTATATTATATGTGTGCTCTTCTTCTTCACATGGCATCAGAGAGCTGTCTACTCACTTATTTGATGCCCATTTATTGAATCTTTGCTATACATCAGGCACTACTCCGGATGCCGTATAGCTGGTAAGCAAGAGAGATGCCCTGCTCATCCTTGGAGCGTTCAGAGATTCTCGTACATCAGCCAGCATCCGAATCTCCTGGAGGCTTGTTAAAACACAGATCGCCGGGCTGCACCCTCAAAGTTTCGATTTAGTAGGTCTGCAGCCCCCAGATTCGTATTTCTAACAAGTTGCCTGGTGATGGTGATGCTGATGCTGTTGGCAGAGGATCCACATTTCGAGAACTGGTTTGTTCTCATAGCGTTAGCGACAGTGCTGTTTTCTCTAGGCGCTTTCACCTGAACAGCTGGCATCTGAACTCCTCTCAAGAAGGGATCAGGCTTTGTTTGAAAAAATGCCTTGATGAACCTGCTGGGATGGGGTGAGACCCTTTGTGTGTCAGCCAGCACCAGCATATCAGGAAGGGAAGTCACTGCTTAGGGGACCACGGGAGGAATTTGTGGGGTTTGCTCCTAAAGGGAAGTGGGGGATGAATGAAGAGGGTGAGGAGGAAGGCAGGAGAAGCAGGACCAGGTGAAGCACGGGGCAGCCACTCCTTTGAAGGCTTTTGTGTTGTATGCTGTAAAATCTGTCTCTGTTCCCTCTCTCTGCCCTCCCACCCTCCCCTACATCTTCAAAGCAAAGACGCACGAACCCAGGGGAGCAGAGGCCATCAGAAGATAAGGCTCTCTGGAAGACACAAGAATCCTCCAGAGGGTCTTGAGGCTCCACAGGCTACAGAACTGGACTTCGAGGTGGCACTGAAGCCCGTGTTGCCTGGCATTTGAAGGGACAGGAGACTCTCAAGAGCAGCCGGTTACACCATGGCTGAAAGCCAAGTCTTCCGTGGGGTCTTGGAAACCTAGACGAGCATTTGTTTTATTTAGTGTGTTGTAATTTTAAACTTTAGGGCCTTAAAGAAAGAATGAAGCTGAAATTCCATTAATGTTACTATAATCACAATTATAGCATATTGTGCTAGTGCCACAAACTTTTTCAACTTGACAGTTTTCTTTGATCTTGACCACAGACCTGTCACAGAGAAAGGGCTGGTAGTAGTTTTACATTCCTCTGGGGAAACTGAGGCACAAAGAGATGAACGATAAAGCCCTAGTTTAGAGAACAGCTCTCCTGACAGCCAGTCCAGGGAGCTTACCCAAAGGTAACCCTGGGAAGGGCCTTCGTTCCCAGCACACGGTTTTCCTCCCAAATGAGGCAGCTTCAGAGTTCAACTCTAATTCTGAGCTAATCAACACTGAGAACAGCATTTCAGAACATCCCAGTGAGGAGGTTAAATCACTTCATCCTTAACTGAACATCTGATTCTCAAATCCAGATCCTTAGCTGTCTCCTTTAAAATCCGCGTGTCATTCGTCCACAGGAGGGAAGTAGGGTGGAGGGTGATCATACTCAAGCCTCTTTCCATTTTACAGTTACAGACATAAATCTTGTAACTAAACAGCTCTAGAGAATACGAGAACCAGTCATGGCCAAATCCTCTATTTTTTGGCAACAATTGCTCCATCTGTTTTGAGGGTCGGGTCGACGAACACATCAATTCCATTCTAAATCAGAATGATGGGTTTCCTAGCAGCGTAGGGGGCTTCCAGCACTGGTCCAGGAGAATTCCAGGCTGGGCAGGACCCAGAGGCCTCTCCCACTTAACTCGTCTCTTCAGGTGTCATCCCTAGTCAGATGAGATCAAGTTTAAGTGAATCTCCCTAACGGGGACGAGGAGAACAAGATCCCACAAAACCTAGGTCGAGGGGGGTTTGTGGTCCCAAGGAGGAGCAGCTTCCTGTTGGGGGTGGGAGTACTGAGAGCGACCTTTCCTCCCTGCCCTTGTCCCCAGCCCCCACACTTACATACACTCACCCTAGTCTTGGAGATAAAGGAGGGCCAAAACGATATGCCCAGGAACAACAGCAGCTTCCCTGTGTTAGGCTTACTGTGCTGGCTCCATATCCTTCTCTTAAGCGAGAATCCTGCTTCACAGAAGGAGAGCCATGTCGCAGGGACTCAAGGCACCTGCCCTAGTCAGGTGAGAGCAGGTGGAACAGACAGCGTCTGACCCTGTGTGGCTGCAAAGCCCACAGTCTACACCACTGTTCCCCAAGGCCCGCCTGTGAGAGAATAAAAGGGGTGACATTTCCCTTAGGTATACACTTGTGCCGTTTTAATTTGGAGATTACGTTCTTAGTTTTTTGGTGCTAAACTGTCTTTTCTCAAAATTATAGTGATTGTAGATAGTTCTCTCCTCCCCCCTCCCCTCCCCCTCCCCTCCCCCTTCTCCCCTCCCTCTCCTCCCCCTCCTCCCCTCCCCCCTCCCCTCCTCCTCCCTTTTCTTCATCCTCCTCTTCCTTCTCTTATCCCTCCTTTTCTTCTCCTTCTCCTCTTCCTCCTCCTACTTGTCTTTTTTTTTTAATTTTTATTTATTTATTTCTTTTTCCCCCAAAGCCCCAGTAGATAGTTGTATGTCATAGCTGCACATCCTTCTAGTTGCTGTATGTGGGACGTGGCCTCAGCATGGCCGGAGAAGCGGTGCATCAGCGCACGCCCGCGATCCAAACCCTGGGCCGCCAGCAGCAGAGCGCACGCACTTAACCGCTGAGCCACGGGGCCAGCCCTCCTACTTGTTTTTATTCAGCCAAAACCCCCCAACAATCCTATTTTGATGCCATATGTCCATTACAATTTTTTTCTTGGTCCATAAATTCCAACAGTCTGGGACCTCTGTTTTCTATGAAATAACTCATCATAGTTTAAGGCCAGCACAGCTCTGGATCCAGGGCCATATCCATGGCCCAGGTGATGTGCTGAAAATTTGATTTAGGATTCACTCACATGGTCCATTTGGTCCAAGTTTGATGATAAGCTTTAAATAGGATTACTAGGGACGTCTTAGTAAAGGGTCGTCTCTTCTTTACGCTGAAGCCTCTCATTCCTTTAAGATTTCCATTTTCCTTCCTGGATTCTCCCTATATCTGGTTTCTGGTTTGTTGAATTGATAGAAAGTGCTAATCAGTTAATATTCTTCCAAAAGCACTTTTATTCTGTTTTATGCACAATTATTTTCTTTGTATGGTGGAGCCTGAACATATTTTTTCTATTGCAAGTACTCTAATGATTTTTACAAACAGCATGAAATATGACAGCCCCCTTACATTTGAAGGAAGCATTGCAGGCTGGGACAGACCCCTTACATTTGAAGGAAGCATTGCAGGCTGGGACAGACCCCTTACATTTGAAGGAAGCATTGCAGGCTGGGACAGACCCCTTACATTTGAAGGAAGCATTGCAGGCTGGGACAGACCCCTTACATTTGAAGGAAGCATTGCAGGCTGGGACAGACCCCTTACATTTGAAGGAAGCATTGCAGGCTGGGACAGACCCCTTACATTTGAAGGAAGCATTGCAGGCTGGGACAGACCCCTTACATTTGAAGGAAGCATTGCAGGCTGGGACAGACCCCTTACATTTGGAGGAAGCATTGCAGGCTGGGACAGCCCCCTTACATTTGGAGGAAGCATTGCAGGCTGGGACAGCCCCCTTACATTTGGAGGAAGCATTGCAGGCTGGGACAGACCCCTTACATTTGAAGGAAGCATTGCAGGCTGGGACAGACCCCTTACATTTGGAGGAAGCATTGCAGGCTGGGACAGACCCCTTACATTTGGAGGAAGCATTGCAGGCTGGGACAGACCCCTTACATTTGAAGGAAGCATTGCAGGCTGGGACAGACCCCTTACATTTGGAGGAAGCATTGCAGGCTGGGACAGACCCCTTACATTTGGAGGAAGCATTGCAGGCTGGGACAGACCCCTTACATTTGGAGGAAGCATTGCAGGCTGGGACAGACCCCTTACATTTGGAGGAAGCATTGCAGGCTGGGACAGCCCCCTTACATTTGGAGGAAGCATTGCAGGCTGGGACAGCCCCCTTACATTTGGAGGAAGCATTGCAGGCTGGGACAGCCCCCTTACATTTGAAGGAAGCATTGCAGGCTGGGACAGCCCCCTTACATTTGAAGGAAGCATTGCAGGCTGGGACAGACCCCTTACATTTGAAGGAAGCATTGCAGGCTGGGACAGACCCCTTACATTTGAAGGAAGCATTGCAGGCTGGGACAGACCCCTTACATTTGAAGGAAGCATTGCAGGCTGGGACAGACCCCTTACATTTGAAGGAAGCATTGCAGGCTGGGACAGACCCCTTACATTTGAAGGAAGCATTGCAGGCTGGGACAGACCCCTTACATTTGAAGGAAGCATTGCAGGCTGGGACAGACCCCTTACATTTGGAGGAAGCATTGCAGGCTGGGACAGCCCCCTTACATTTGGAGGAAGCATTGCAGGCTGGGACAGCCCCCTTACATTTGGAGGAAGCATTGCAGGCTGGGACAGACCCCTTACATTTGAAGGAAGCATTGCAGGCTGGGACAGACCCCTTACATTTGGAGGAAGCATTGCAGGCTGGGACAGCCCCCTTACATTTGGAGGAAGCATTGCAGGCTGGGACAGCCCCCTTACATTTGGAGGAAGCATTGCAGGCTGGGACAGACCCCTTACATTTGGAGGAAGCATTGCAGGCTGGGACAGACCCCTTACATTTGGAGGAAGCATTGCAGGCTGGGACAGACCCCTTACATTTGGAGGAAGCATTGCAGGCTGGGACAGCCCCCTTACATTTGGAGGAAGCATTGCAGGCTGGGACAGCCCCCTTACATTTGGAGGAAGCATTGCAGGCTGGGACAGCCCCCTTACATTTGGAGGAAGCATTGCAGGCTGGGACAGCCCCCTTACATTTGAAGGAAGCATTGCAGGCTGGGACAGACCCCTTACATTTGGAGGAAGCATTGCAGGCTGGGACAGACCCCTTACATTTGGAGGAAGCATTGCAGGCTGGGACAGCCCCCTTACATTTGAAGGAAGCATTGCAGGCTGGGACAGACCCCTTACATTTGAAGGAAGCATTGCAGGCTGGGACAGACCCCTTACATTTGGAGGAAGCATTGCAGGCTGGGACAGACCCCTTACATTTGGAGGAAGCATTGCAGGCTGGGACAGACCCCTTACATTTGGAGGAAGCATTGCAGGCTGGGACAGACCGCTTACATTTGGAGGAAGCATTGCAGGCTGGGACAGACCCCTTACATTTGGAGGAAGCATTGCAGGCTGGGACAGACCCCTTACATTTGGAGGAAGCATTGCAGGCTGGGACAGACCCCTTACATTTGGAGGAAGCATTGCAGGCTGGGACAGGCCCTTACATTTGAAGGAAGCATTGCAGGCTGGGACAGACCCCTTACATTTGGAGGAAGCATTGCAGGCTGGGACAGACCCCTTACATTTGGAGGAAGCATTGCAGGCTGGGACAGACCCCTTACATTTGGAGGAAGCATTGCAGGCTGGGACAGACCCCTTACATTTGGAGGAAGCATTGCAGGCTGGGACAGACCCCTTACATTTGGAGGAAGCATTGCAGGCTGGGACAGACCCCTTACATTTGAAGGAAGCATTGCAGGCTGGGACAGACCCCTTACATTTGGAGGAAGCATTGAAGGCTGGGACAGACCCCTTACATTTGAAGGAAGCATTGCAGGCTGGGACAGACCCCTTACATTTGGAGGAAGCATTGCAGGCTGGGACAGACCCCTTACATTTGGAGGAAGCATTGCAGGCTGGGACAGACCGAGCAAATTTGCAGCTTGATAAGCAACCTGCCCTTGCTGACTTGACATTCCATTGTGTCAATCAGCCGTGGGACAGAGCCACTGTGATTCCTCCCTTTTAAACGCTGTCACCTGTGGATTCGGGGCAGCTGCGAGGCGTCCGCTCTCTCAGCCTCAGAGACACATCTTCAAATGCAGCTGTGTCTGCGTCATCCCAGCTTCAGGCCTCTGGAGTGTCTCTCAGCTCAAAGTCCTTTAATTTCCCGTACGGTTGTAGTAAATCATTCTACACACCTCAGTGCAGATGAAAAGTCTGATTTATTGGACCTACCTGCTTGGTTCTTTCAGAGTAAAATTCCCATATTGAATGATTTTCCCTCTTCAAAGTTTTTATATTTTTTAAATGTTTAAATAAAATACCCAGGAAGCACCCCTTAGAAGCTGACCAGGGGAATCTGGTCCTGTCAGCCCACTAGTGATGGTTTCCAAGAGGTGGCAAGTTATGTCTCTTTCTCTCTCTCTCCAGCTCTCCTGTTTGTTTCTCCTTCCTTTCTCACACATCCTCCTGTGCTTCTCTTTGCTCAGTGAAAAAGGAACAGTTCACCTCATTCACTCATTCACTCATTCATTCACTCCATCATCCCGAGTGCTGTGTTAGGTGCTGCAGACCCAGCAGTGAACAAGACAGGAGGGTCGCTGCCCTCAACGAGGGTGTGGTCTGGAGGATGAGACAGTGGTTACCTGGCGTTTACAACGTAGACTGTGAGTGCTACTCCAGGGACGAACACCGGGGGGCGGTGACCCAGTCTTGGCGAGGGTCAGGTTGGGCTCCCAGAAGGTTTCTGCTGAGCTGAAGGCCGCTGGGGAGTGAGCCAGGTACCCAGGCGAATACTGGTTTAGTGGCCCTCTGGAATTGTCTGCCTTTGCTGATGAGCTGTAAATTTCATATTTGGTGACTTTAAACTGCAGGCATCTGTGTGGTAGGAAACTTGGTGGCAGACGTGACAGGTAGAGGAAATACTGTCAGAAGAGAAGCTGGGAGACAATCCCTTAAAGCTGTATAGGTCCCTGGTGTTAATACAGTAAATAAGCCACAATGCAAACGGCAATTCAAGTGTGTACGTGTGCTGTGTGTTCACACGTGCGAGTGTGTGCTGCTCATTTCTCACTTCTCGTAACTAATGAACCCAGTTTTCATCCAAACAGATTAACTCATTCTTGTGAATTACAAGCATCCCCTAACTGAGACCAGATTTCCCCAAAAGCTGAAAAGAAAGTGCCTGATTAAGAGTTTAAGAATTTAGGATTCTTTGGTTTCCAAATCAAGACCAACAATACCTCTTGCTCTTTGATTTTTCTTTTTCTCTGGAGGGGAACATTATTTTGATATATTTTTGCCACTCAAGTGTTGATGAAAGACGTCCAGAAGTCATCATTTACCTTGATGAGTTAAAGCATCAATTGTGACCAAACTTGCTTTGCTTTATATTTTGTTTTTCATTCCTTCCATCCATTTTCATACTTAGGAAACACACGGATTCCCAGAACAGGGTAAAACGAGACCTGTGAGGAGGTTGCCATGTGTTACGCTATCTAGGTGTTTCTTCCCCATGGTCTGGATTTATGGAAGTGAGACAATTATAATGCAGAATGGTGTTTGGAACTTTATTTTCCTGGCTGCTGAGTCAGGAATTGGCCATGCCTCCTTTACTATCTGCTCTGCTTCTTAGTATCGATGCAATTAATTCCTAGATTATTTTCTTCAACCTCCAAAAGCTAGAAGAGAAGGGGAATCTCTTCCTCCAGTTAAATTAAAAGCAACTTAAGTTGCTTTTCAGTTGTTAGAAATGAGTGATTAACAATCTAAACAAAAACAGCTTTAAAAATACTCCTCTTTCTGGCTTCTGGAATAGTCGACTTGAAATTTATCCTGAAATTGTAGGAATTGTTCAAACAAATGAATTAGCTAACTAACTGAAGCTTACTCCAATCCAATGATCTCTTGTCATGTCACCCTGTTTTATTTTCTTTATAGTATTTATCATTATCAAATTATCTTGCTTATTTATTTGGAAAGAAATGGAATCCAGGAAGGAAAATGGAAAGTGATTACCTTTTTCCTCTAGAATGCTACCTTCTTGAGATCAGAGACTTGATTTTGGTCACTGCTGAGTCTTTAGTTTTACCACAGTGCTTGGCACACAGTAGGGCCTTCATAGGTATATGTTGAATAAATGAATGGATGAATATTTCCATCTGCAACAACATACCCAGGTAAATTATATTCTCTTGCTATTACACAATCAAGATTGCATACGTAATTTTAGTGCTGGACCAAGAAAAAAAAATTGAAGTGTAATAGGCCTGGGGATCAGGGAGCCAGACCCGGTGGCAACATTTATGTGTCCATTTTTGCCTAGAGACATTGAGTTGCACTTCATGTCCGTTTGTCGTGTGAAAATGTGACTTTCCTTTTTACGACATACTCATAGTCCCTGAGGGTTGTTATTAAATAGAAGGCAATTTTGTGAGATATCAATATTAGGTCTGGAAATATAAGATTAGTGGATAAAGAAGACAGAAGATACCAAATAGGGAGTTTGACACAAAATAGGCAATTGAGTTTATAGAAATGAAATGATGTGACATTTGAGGGTTTTGTATTTTTTATTAATTACTGGCAAATATTCAAGTGGATTTGGCTTGCTAAACCCCAGATTACTGTATAGAATAATTCTTTAACTCAATACTAGGGGAAGCGCAAGTTTATTCATTATATATTCTTAGTGGAACTGAAAGCTATTTTAGCAATGTGCTCTTATTTGATATTAAGTCATTTTCTTTGGAAAAACTCAAAGCACTTTATCAACGGGATTTCAGAATTACTCTTAACATCCCAATGAGGAGACGATGACATTGTACCTTTCAAAAAATGAAAAACTGGGGCTGGCCTGGTGGCGTAATGGTGACGTTTGCGCAGTCCACTGTGGCAGCCTGGGGTTCACAGCTGTGGATCCTGGGCGGTGACCTATGCACCGCTTATCAAGCCATGCTGTGGTGGCGTCCCACATATAAAGTAGAGGAAGATGGGCACGGGTGCTAGCCCAGGGCTGGTCTTCCTCAGCAAAAAAAAAAAAAAAAAAAAAGAGGAGGATTGGCATGGATGTTAACTCAGGGCTAATCTTTCTCACCAAAAAAAAAAAAAAAGAAAGAGAGAGAAACTGAGGCCCAGGGGAGACTGACTCAAAATCAGGACGGAGTTATGAGGAGTCATTAGAATATAATGTGGGCCTTGTATTCCCAGTCATCTTCACTAGATTTTCTCTGTTGTTGGTCTGGTTGCTTTCTGTGTGGCAAAGAATTTATTTGATCAATACATTTTTTCACTCATCAGGGTAAACTCTAAATTCCGCTTCACGTGTGCTGAATGGGAATCAAACAGTAAGAAACGGAGTGTGCGTTTAAACTTAAGAAGAGTAAAAGAATTTGATAATTGAGCAACGGATCTTCACATTTCTGAGGGAAACGACTGTTTGCGGTGGACACCTAAAAGTACGGCAAATCAGAGAAGGGATTTGAACGGATGGAGGCATCAAGGGAGGCCTTTTAAAAAGGAGACGCGATGACACGGAGCAGGTGGAGAGGTGCGGCTTTATCTGGGAATGCGCCATTACAGTGGCAGCTGGGGTGTGTTCATGCTCGGCCTGGGGTCCCCTGGGTTAACACAGAACGGCAGACCTGAGGCCATCAAATTGCGTATGTAGTTTTTGTGGAGAGTGAAAGGGTGTCCCAGCGAAATACCACAATTGAGTTGGAAAACGAAGATTAAGATAAAAGTGTGTGCCTCGGAACAGAGAACATGACTTCTATGGGGTAGAGAGACCTAGGCCACACAAAGTGGAAAGGAAAGTTTGCCACCGTCAAATAAGGTTAGCCAGAGCAGAATCAAAGAAGTCTCTGAAGGGTTAAATCCACTGACGGTGTATTCAATTCACCATGGAGCGGAGACATGAACAATAGTTGGCTATTTAGTGTAATTTATATAGATGAACTTGATAATTTGCCAGAAAAATCCACTTTTGGTTTCGGATCGTCTGAATGATCTTGCCTGGAAGTCACTGTGCCAAGCTCTGTCAATCTAGGAAGGAGTAATTCAGACAGTGAAGCAGCTTTAGGCTAAACAGTTTCAGTCAGTTCTATCCACGCCTCTGTAACTCACCATCAATATCCCAAAATGTAAGCTCCTCAGATCCTATATTCTCTGTCATAATCTCACCTCCACAGTATACCGGATCCCTGGCTCCCCTCCCCGCACCTGCCAGCCTCCTTCAACTGGTAACCCCCTACAAGTGGCATAAAAACAAACGGTGTGGGGCGGGCCCTGTGGTGTAGTGTGGGGCGGGCCCTGTGGTGTAGTGTGAGGCGGGCCCTGTGGTGTAGTGTGGGGCGGGCCCTGTGGTGTAGTGTGGGGCGGGCCCTGTGGTGTAGTGTGGGGTGGGCCTGTGGTGTAGTGGTTAAGTGCTCGCGCTCCGCTGCCGGCGGAGCGCTCAGATCCCGGGCGCGCACGACGCACCGCTTGTCAGGCCGTGCTGTGGCGGCGTCCCATATAAAGTGGAGGAAGATGGGCACGGATGTTAGCCTAGGGCTAGTCTTCCTCAGCAAAAAGAGGAGGATTGGCATTGATGTTAGCTCAGGGCTGATCTTTCTCACAAAAACAAAAACAAACAAAAAAACCAAGCAGTGTATCCATTCACAAGAGCGAGTCATTATGTGAGGATAAGGGTGCTTTGCTGAGCGCAGATGCTGGGCACCAGCTAGGCTCACCCACAAGCTAAGGGTCCGGCTTGAACATCTGTGATTTCAAATTCATGCATTCGCAAGTTACAGTTTGCCACATCATGAGCCTATATGTCACTTGAGACTAGTTGAAAGTAAATACACAGTGGCTATGAGTCTGTTGTAATTTATGGGAAAGTGCTTTGAAAACTCGAAAAGTCATAGCTATTAACTTTTTTCTTGGTCAGTGACCACTTTGAGAATTTGGTGAAAACATAGACCCCCTTCCCAAGAGAAATATACACCAATACGCTTATACCTATAAGATTATGCATATAAATTCAAGAAGTTTGTGGATCTTCCGATGTGTCATAGACCCCCTGATCTAAAGGGATTTATAAATATAAAAGGTTATTAATTAAGAGTATCCTTTTTACATTTAAGTGAACAGCGGAATGTAGAATTGTACGTTTAACACGATCTCGATATACTATGTGTAGGAAAGAACATAGGTACATAGAAGAGACTGGAAGGATATACACTAAAATGTAAATAGGGCTTGTATTTGGCGGATGAGATTGCGATTGATTTTAATTTTCTTCTCTGAATTTTATTATATTTTCTCAATTTAAGAATGATTTTTTCACTAGTTTATTTTCACAACAGTAGCTGTTTCTTGTGACCAATTTTAGAAACACTGGGCAGAGCTTTCAAAAACAAATCTAAAAAGACACCGCAGGGGGCCCTCCTTCAGGTGGCTGCTCTGTTCACAATATCTACCAGTCTCTAGGGTCATGTGATCTATTCCATGGGAAGCTTCCTCCTGGCCTTCTGATTGGTTCAGGGGTAGGAGCCCAATTCAGCTAAACCAATCGGTGTCTTCCCCAAGGTTTTACTGAAGTGTAACTAGCAAGGAGCCAGTTCCTCTGTGTTAACAGAAGCTGTGACTGTGCTGGTCTGTAATAAGAGAGAGAGACAGACAGACAGACAGACAGACACCAGATAGTTCCTGGTTCTAGTTGCCCTTGAGCCTAGCTGCACCCTGGTCCATCATGGTTTTTCAATCCTTCCTTTGATTTTATACCTTTTATTCTTCCAAACAATTTCCTTTTTGTCTGAACCAGTTAGATTTGGATTTCTGGCACCTGAAACCAACAAGTCCACACAAATAACAAAAGTATATTTATAAGTACTCAAGAATAAAATTTGACGCAAGTCACAAAATAAATGAAATCAACAATATTTCTTGACACAGAAAGTAGCTGGCTTTGGGTGTCTGGGTCTCTGCAGGACAGAGGGAGGACAAAAAACAGAGACAAATTGGGATTATTGGTTCAGATTCTTAGATTATTCTGTTCACGTAGGAGGCAGAACTTGTCTTCTTGGCTCTATGTAGAAACAAACAATAATGGGATTATTCAAACCCTGGTTATGATCATAAAAATTACAAGTCTCTTCTCTCATTTATGAATGTGATGCTCGGAATGACAAATTTACAAGTGAATGAAAGATGAATATATTTTCTAAGTCAATGAGCTAGAAAATAATTTCTGCATTAATTTGGCAACCTGAAGATATCTGAGCTCTGCTAAAGAGAAAATCTCAGCCAACTGGTAGATACTCTACAAGAAGGCTCACTCTACACATGGGTTTGTACTCTCCACTGTGAATTCCATTTCAACAAATGTTTAACAAAAGTAGTTAGAAATACTGGGACATGGCTTAGTTAGTTTAGGAATATTTGACATAGTGAAATTTTAGAACGACCTTCTTAATTAAACTATAACTCATCCAAGCGAAAAGCTCCAACTTCACATCCAGTCCTACCCATAACCCTACCGAAAGCGTGGAATATTATATTTGCTATTGGCAAATGTGTGTTTCTACTGAATTTAGAAATGGCCTTCCCAGGGTAATGAGGTAAGCAGGCCATGATGGAGACAATTCCACCTTTGGAGGCTGGTTAGAGAGACACAGACACAGGGTAAGAGTTTTGAAGTTACATCCAGACTGGCTATGGGATAATAAGACTAACTTAATTTTTTTTTAAATCAACGTAATGTAACCTACATACTTCAATTCAAGTAAAAGCTCTGTTCACATTTCTTGGAGGTTGAGAGGCATTGTTAGCACGGTATTTTAGACCGAGACTTTGAGTCATTTGATCTTACATGCCTGATGACTTTAGATGATTCTACATTTTGGATTTGATGCTATTGCCGTGAAATCAGCACTTTCGGCAGGCAGGGCTTTTAAACTCGTTAGAATCTCAGTGTTTACTTGATTGTAGGTTTTGATACAAACGACTAAATTACTTTTCAGAAATGTACCATTTTAATCCCATCAGCAGAGTATTTCATCATGCCATCTGCTCATGCCGGGCATTGGCACACTTAAATATGTTTGTCACAAAGTATCAACAGTGGTGTCACATGCCTTCAATTCAAATTTCTTTGATTATTAATGAGGATGGACATTTTTTCATGTGTCTTAGCTTTTTGCAGAGTTAAGTTCTGAGAACTAATGTGTCCTTGGCATATATTTTACTCATTGATTCATGTAAGTTCTTTATATAGTCATTTCAATATTTTATCTGCCATTTCTGCTGCAAATATTTCCCCCATTTGTTGTTTACTTTTTAATTGTGATTCTTTCTTTTTTTGAACCTCAGAGATTCTAATACTTTTTTCTTTGTGATTTCTCCCATTGTGTTTATGTTTCAAGTCCTTCCTCATCCCCAAATCAGATTCCTCTCTGATTCATATTCACTTGCCCGATATAACACAAATCCTGTCAATTCACTGGAGCGTGGAGGCATATTTGGGGTAATAAAGTAAAATCATTTTAATTTTGAAGAGTGTTTTTTATTCATGCTATTTAAAAAAGGAAAGAAAAGAGAAGACAAGAAGATAGGGCACAATGGAAGGGCCAACATCCGTAGTCCCTGAGGACCGAGAGTCTGTGGGATCTGAGTCTCTGTGTGGAAGAGGAAACCAGCAGTGACTTTCCTCTGCCCTTGCAGTGCTTCTGGATTTCAGGGTAGTGTTCTAGCCAGAGTCAGGAAAATAGCTGGAAGCCTAGATTTGCTAACAACAGCCCCAGTGCAGGTTATAATGAAACCACGTGTCTCTTCTATCTCATCTGACCATCACAAGGATTAAGTGCCTGGGAATCTGGGGATGAAATGAAGGGAAGTAAGCAGGGGGGTAAGGCTAGGACGCCGGATCCCTGACATCTTTTCCTTCTGCCCCGTCTCCCCCTTCCTCACTCTTACGTCCTGCCCCCAAGACTTGGACGCTAATTTACTCTAATTCCTGTTTACAAGGAATGGGGGAAAAGGATATTTGTAGATTTCCAGTCAACCAAGTTTATGTCTCAATTCAAACACATTGCTGTTTTTCTCTTTATTTCCTTGAAACTAAAATTTAAGCCAAAGGTGATGGGTAAAATGTAGCAAAGATCAAACCAGGTAAAATATAGGTCTGATTCCAGTAGAATCTCCCCATGAAAGGCTTATGTCTGGAATTGGAGCTTCAAAAAACATCCCAAAGGAGGAGCAGCTGTTTCTATCATGTTTAATCGAAGTCTTAGGCCAAGAGTTCCAATGCTGCCCTCCCATCAACTCACAGGGGAACCCTGAAGTTATTATGTGATAAGCATATCTAATGAATGAAGAAGAATGAAAATGATTTCCTATACATTGGCTATGGAGGCATCATTTAAGCAAAAGAGCAACAGACAAGAAATCAGATGGTTCTAGAATCAGTTCAGTCACTATGTGACCTCACGTAAATCAATTTGCCTCTTTGGACCTCAGATTCCTGATCCACGTAACTGTCTACATGCAGGGTTGACAGAACATATACGAAAGCCTTTTAAAACATGATATGGAACTGTACAAATGGGCAGCATAGTATGTTCAACTGAAATCAGATTTCACCTCTGACTCCTAAACCATCCAATCAAACCAACTACCCTTTGTATTTTTAATTCAGGAAGTCTAAAATATTAATTTAAAACAATTTTAATTTTAGCATATATGTATATTTCAATGTCACAATTTAAATGTAAAATCCTTTTTTGGGATGAATCTCAAGACTGGACATTGATGTGGGTCTAGCTGGACAATATGAAATAACATTTATAGTTATGGAAACCCTTTACCTTTCAATCACTTCAGTGAAAAGGAGACTCTAGATGTACAGGTTAACGATTTTCAGCATGAGAACGGTAATAGATGTCTGATTCCTATTTTTCTTGGGATATATGGTTGGCCAGTTTGGTCGAGGCTGCTGCTCATGAGCCTGATGTCAGAGATTTGTTTTTAGGTCAACTAGTTTTGCCATGTTCTCCATCCAAATTGGTCTGAAGTGGTGTAAAATGGGCAGGTTCCTAAGTCATCATCTTTGCTAGAAAAATTAAACAGGTCACCTTACTGATGGTGAATCAGTGCTCTGATGTGTGTACATGCTTACCTGGAGGTCAAATAATGATTAGTGTAAAAGAAAAGAAATCGCAGGGCCTGGAAAGAAAAGACTTGTTTTAAGAAAGAAATCAAATAAAAACTGTGTATTTTGGGTAAAGTCAATTAAAACTGGGCTTCCCAACCTTTTTTCATGTCATAGCACTTCTAGAAAATGGTTAGATTTATATAGCAGTCTGATGTTGACTGGAGGGAATTTGGGGTCCCAAATTCCCAGCTGCTGAAGGTCACACAGAGGACTGAAGGGGTCGAGGTAACACCATTGGGAACTCTGCCTCGGAGGAGAGTGAAGTAGAGGGAGGGCTGAGCAAGCACGTGGAACTCAACACATCCACACATCTCAGACGGGACTCTTCTACCCAGTAAGTCGGCTCTCGCACCCCATCATCTCGTTTATACCACTTGCATCTCTACCCAAGCTGGAAATACCTGAGTTAATGCTGTATCTTCCGTAGCTTCTTTTGGTCCATTCAACTCAACAAATAATTACTGAGCATCTTTGTTCTGGGCACTATTTTCCGCTGACTGAAATCAGTCATGGAGCCACCTTCACTTTCCAGCTTCTGCTCTTCTTCTCCAGTCTCATGGCCAACACCCCAGCCCACCCCCCAGGTGCACACGGGGATGGCTAGCAGAGTTTTGCCTTGCATTCATTGCATTCAGAGGTGGAATGCCATTCAGATGTTCCCCCCTCATCTCCTGTGCGCCACCCATTGGCCAAACCCCGCTGAGAAGCAGGAGGCAGGGAGCCCGGGCGATACAATTCACAGGGATCAGCATCTCAGGAGACAGAGCCTGCCAAGAAGGGTAGTGAATGGAGGAGAGGGGAGGGCAAAGGAGGGTAATCAACTCATCTGCTAATTAATTTAGAAAAAGAAAAGTGATTTTCTCGTGTGTCTTTCCTATTCTGAAATGTCCAAGGGCTCCTCCTTGCCCTTAGAGGAAAATGAAAATTTCTTCCCAAATCCTTGGCAGTCGGGCTCGGTCTTATCTTGCTTTTTTGGATATGCATCCCGGCCTTGCCACTTGCTGTGCTACCTGGGTTCATTGTTTAACTTCCTGGGGCTTTATTTCCTATTACACGATCAGGGAACAACACCTTTCTTGCAGATTGACTGGAAGGGCAGAGTGATCTTTGTGCTTGAGATCTGCCATGCATTTTCCACAAATTCCGTTGTCCCTGGAGGCGGAGCTCAAACCCCACGTGAAACCTTTTCCTTATTCAAGTCTTCACTGATCCATATTTAGCCTCTATATGTGCCAATCAATTTTCACGCAGTAAAAAAATTTAGACTGAGAGTTACCTGACCCTTTTTCTAGTTTGGACTGCCTCGATGATTGATAGGGCAATACGGCATCATTCTGGACTTCTTCCTTGTTGGTTTCATTGCACCACGTTTTACTTACCTTCATGGCTGCAGTGGTGGAATCGCTTGAGGGTTATCGTGACCATCAAGTCATCGCATGAGTCACCTCCCGAGTATCGAATCAGAGTTTCAGTCATGTTGTAATTATACAACACACTCAGGAAAGATTATCTGGTAAAGACTGACTTTAAAAATACTATAGTAATTTAAAAATAATGGCAACAAAACTAAAGCCGGTTACACAGCCTGGGAAAGAGAATAACCTACTGATCAGTTGACAGTGTGTACGTTGTGTTTTAAACACGCTAACCGCGACTTCCTTCTGGGCCATATTGCTCCAAAGCATTGAAGGAAAAGAAGAGGGCATGGGAGAGAAATTAGGTTTGGGAAGACTTTGGGATTTCTGGAGTAAATTGTTATGGATACGGCTCCCCCTAGTGTAGTGAACAACACAGGTGCCCCAGTGTGCAGGATCTGAGCTCAAGATCGAGAGCCGAGCATTCTTATCTCCAATTGCCTGCCTCACCTGAACAACTTTCCTTCCTACTGCGTAGCCAACCACCAGTCAGGGACGAAATGGGGGAAATGTCCTTTATCCAATTTGATTTGAGCACCAGTCATCATAGAAGTAGTGAATTAATTTGAGAACCCAAATAATATTAAAAAGCACAAAAAAATTTACTTTAAAAAGAGTTTCTGCTTTCTCATGAGGGAGGGGATTGTAATCAGAGGGAATAAGCAAAACTGAAAGATGATCCTTTGTTAATTATTTTACTAAAAATGTTATTTGCCTTCATCTTCTCTGTATCAAAATGTTAATCATCTGCAAATATATTTTCCTCAAGCAGGATACATGGACCATTTGGAAGACCAAAAAGGGAACCAGCAGAGGGAAAGCAACTCTTCCAATGGGGGAATAATGACTTACATTAAAACAATATTTCTCAAAGCAGAATCTCCAGAACTCTTGTCTCACAGGCTTTTAGAGCGTCTTACTCAATAAGGGTTTCATGGCACGTAGTTTTGAGAAATGTAGGGTTCAACAAGGATACATTGAGTTTCTTTTTATCTGCAGTATTCCTCCAAGCCCTTAGTATGCCCTTAAAATACCACTGTACTGTGCAACACCAGACTTTGAACTGCATTTCCCAAATTGTGTAACACAATGATTTTTCTTTTTTTCCTCACACACCTGGTCCATGAATTATCCTTTGGGCATATGCACTGGATTAGAATTTCATTAACTTTCAATCGAAGACAGAGAACAAACAGGAAAATGTGCCAAAGGAGGAAAGAAAATAGTAAATTTGATACAAGCAGCAAACAGAGTGGCTATAAGGAAGCTTGTGGTCAGTGTCATAACCCTCTTTCGCATGTGAAACATTAGTTAACGCAACATATTAAACTCTCAACCCATGGTGGTCCTGTGGTGGGGTCAGAAGGCCTGACCACGCTGAACCCATCACCAGCCCACAAAGTCACTACCAGATTTCTCCCACTACGCCATAGCAGCGATGCCACTTCTGAGAAAGAGAAGCAAGACTCTGAAAAGTACAGCACCCTGTGCTATTAGCTTTTCAATTTTTATTAGAACTTTTCGTTGTGCACAACCTGCACTAATTCACATCGATGTCTTAGGCACCTGATTATTAACAGGATCTCAGACACACTGGGTAGTTTAAAGAAGTCAGAGGAAGCTGGTATTTAGTAGAAGCTGTGAATTAGAGCTGATTCCTTTAACTCAAAGCTGGACAAAGCCCTTCCAAAGCCAATGTAAGAGAAAAGTGGAAATCCACAGAGTGGTTTGTCTTGGATAGTAGCGTAGGATAATAACACCTACTCGCGTCCAGTAGAATGTGCCTATTTCTATAGGCTTGCTTCACATTTCAGAAGTGCTGCTTTCCATGGACTCGTCGGCACGTTGGGCAACAACCCTTGCAGACTTGATGGATTGGGGGCATCAGTGGACCTGGAGTTACGTGTAATTTATGTTCTCTTGCTGGGGACACAGCTTCTTGTGGAGAAAACGAATGCTCATCAGCCCCAGAAGGACTGTGGCTCTTAGTCTCTTAGCACATGGGGGTGGAGGGTGGGATCAGGTTCATCCTAGAAGCAGCTCTTGGTTTTCAGTGGACATCCTATTTTCTTCCTAATACTTTCCAGCTGAGT
The DNA here is from genome assembly GCF_057802395.1 of Ceratotherium simum simum. Taxonomy (NCBI): domain Eukaryota; kingdom Metazoa; phylum Chordata; class Mammalia; order Perissodactyla; family Rhinocerotidae; genus Ceratotherium; species Ceratotherium simum. The sequence continues at coordinate 26,086,608 of NC_141937.1, read as the reverse complement.
TGACTTCAGGCATGGGGCAGTCAAGCGGTTTACTCAATCACCCAGTGAAATAGACCAGCTGGGACTTGAACTCTGGGACTTTGCTGGTGCACAGTCCTTGCCCTAGTCAGTCACCCGCTCTGCTTCCTGGTTTTAGCCGCCTCTCTGGCTGTACCACGCAGCCAGCGTGCTGTGTCTGGCACAGCCCGTCCTCCCGGCTGTCTCTGCTCATGACTAGAATAAGACGCGTGTTACAGGTCAAGTCTGAAAGTTCTGGCAGCGCCGTGTAAGGCAGATTGCTCCATGCCTGCTCAAAGCATCCAGTGTCTGTCGAAAGCCAGATTGAAGATAGCTAAACTCACACGCCAAGATTCCAAAGGGAAAAACTTAGCTCACATTTTTCCTTTGCATGGTGATTTTTCTTCCTCTCCTTCACCCCCCCCCCTTTCCTTTCTTTCTTTCTTTTTTTTAAAAAGGGAATCCCCATGTTTACAAGTTGAAATCCAAAATGCACAAGTGGTCAGTTCACAATTCTGTGACCCATGAACATCTGTGGGCCCGGGTATTCCTTGGGAGTCAGCAGTGCTCGGAGCTGTGAGCCAAGCCTGTCCTAGGCAGAAAAGAATTCTCCAGCGAGTGGAACAGTCAGTGAGTGAGGAGGCCTGGGAGCATTGAGGGCCTGGTTATCCTCTAGTTCTAGTTTTTCAGGGGCATGTCTGCACTCCACTTCAACTAGTTTTATGAGCTGCATTTGACTTTATTTTTTGAGGTGGGTCCATCTGAAAATCCTTACAGGAAGCAGGACTTGAATCTTCATTTTCCCTTTAAGAAAAATAAAACTCTATAATCTGAGATGGGCAAAGGTTGCCGAAATCTGTTTATCCAGAAACAAGAACCTTTCTGTATCCTTCGAGTGGAGAGAAAAATCTAGAATAAAATAGATTTATTTTGACATCTGTCTCTGAGGGCTCGTGTTTGAAAACCAATAGGGTATCCCTCTGTGGAGGGGTCCCACAGTTCCCACTCTTAGGAGGGCCACACAGGGAGGGCTTTAGTGTGGCAGATGGTACTGGGTGTGGCTGAATGTGCCTCATTATTTCTATTCTGGATTCTAGGTCAGTAGATGGACTTTAGCTATATCATCATTTTAAGTTTTAATTTGGTAGATACTCAAAAGCTAGTCAAATCCTCCCTGGAGAAAGTTAGTGTGTGATGTATTTGCCTCTCCCAACTAGACCGTGGACTCTTCATCTATAAATGAAGGAATGGACCAGACAACTGCTGAGCCCCACTGCAACTTTAGGGGACTGAGATTTTAAGCTGGCTTCTCTCCTATTTGGAGTTTAGTTCCTCTGCTCTAACTTTTCTGCTGTAATCTGGATGTTATGGGCTGAAATGTGTCCCCACAAAATTCATTTGTTGAAGTTCTAACCCCCAGGACCTCAGAAGGTGACTCTATTTGGAGATAGGGTCTTTAAAGAGGTGATTAAGTCATTAGGGTGGGCCCTAATCCAGTATGACTGATGTGGTTATAAGAAGAGGAGTTTAGGGCATAGAGAAACACAGAGAGAAGACCATGGGAAGACACGGGGAGAAGATGGCTATTTACAAGCCAAGGAGAGAGGCCTCAGGAGAAACCAACCCCACTGACACCTTGATCTCAGACTTCTAGCCTCCAGAACTGTGAGGAAATAAATTCCTGTTGTTTAAGCCACCTGGTCTGTGGAACTTTGTTATGACAGCTCTGGCAAACTAATACACTGGGTTACACCACAACGACTTTGCTGAGTTGTGAAAGAAGCTATATGTGTTTTTCTGAACAGACTCTTAATATTGGTTTCAGCCTAAAATAGGCTTTCCTTTTGCAGGATAGTCAAAATACTTTTTTTTTTTTTTTAAATTAGTTTCTTTGTCATCAGATGTGAAGTAAGTCATTTTAGTAAAATAAGTCCTCTTTGTTTTTTTTTTTTTTTTTGTAAGGAAGATCAGCCCTGAGCTAACATCCATGCCAATCCTCCTTTTTTTGCTGAGGAAGACTGGCCCTGGGCTAACATCCGTGCCCATCTTCCTCCACTTTATGTGGGACGCTGCCACAGCACAGCCTGACATGCGGTGTTTCGGTGCGCGCCCGGGATCCAAACACATGCAGCTAACCGCTACGCCACGGGGCCGGCCCCAAGTCCTCTTTGTTTTTACTTGAAAAGAATTTCACAGTTTTGACCTACACAACTATTTTTCTGCATGGTTATGGGTCATCATTCTGCCTTTTAAGAAACGCTGCCATTATCCGTAAAATTCATTTAAAGCCAAGTAGCTCATTGGATAAACCCGCAGATAACGGAACATCTATAAAGACCTCTAGACCAAACGAGCAACTCAGATGGCAGCAGAGTCCAGGTTTTGTTTAGTAATCTTGCTTTTAAAGTTCACAAGAGTCCCACATCACGTGGCGGGATTACAGAGGAACAAATCAAGTGACGGGGAAAGGTAACCACTCGTCCCTTTGCTGTTAGGACTCTCAGATTCTTACTTCAAGTAAGAATAAAGCACGTTATTACCAAGATGCATGTTTCTTTCATTAACTACCAAGCCTCTGATTCTTTTCTTTTACAAAACAGACACATGTAGTTGGATGTGGTGTCCTATATTTAGAAAGCATGGGGACTCCCCCCACCCCCCGCCCCCTATAAGTTCCATTTGATGCAGCAATGAAATTTCTCATTCAAATTTCTCAATCAAAACTTGGGAGGTTAGAATCATCCAGCTTTTGAGGCTGTACATGTCTGAGAGAGACCAGCGTACACACTGTGAGACATGGCGTGGCACACCTGTCCTTTCCCACGTCACTATAGACGTGCAGCATAGACACACGCCACCCTAGGCTGATGGTTCCAATGCAGCTCCCTGACAGCAAAGCCACCAGTAGCCACAGCGATAGAGTCAGCTGTTTAGGGTTTTATACACACAACTAGATGAATGAGTGACTAGCTCATTTTTTCAGCCAGCTTTTTGGTGTCATCTAATTACGAGAATGAGTTCGTAGATTTTTAAAAATGCATCTTTCCAAAAATCCCATCTTGAGGGACAAAAGCTTGGCCAATTAAGAAGGCTGAGGGGGCTGTGAGGAACTGCAGACACTTTTATTTTCAGCTCTCAACAGAATGGAAAATTTTCAACTTAGGTATATTCATTTATTTATATGGGTAATGAATAAGTTAAGGAACACTTCATTCGGACACAGATTGCTTTTATTTTAGCTAAGCTAATGTTTCAGTTCCATATATATTTTTGAATTTCCATCAGTGTCAAACATCATTTTTTTCTTTCTTCTTAAAAAAAAAAAAAGATTTACAAGCACTTTTACGGCACTCAAGGAAAGTAGGCTGAAGGTTCATAATAATAATTTTTCCTTTTAAAAAACATCCAACAGACCAAAATAAAATCATTTTAATTAACTCCTTCCTGAGTAACTAAAACCTTGGAATGTGCTGAAAGGTTATAATAAATAAGGCAGTCAAAGATCAACCAGCTTAAAATGTATTTTTTAAATTAAACTATGTAAAATGTACAATATATTTCATGAAGTACAAACTCTGTTGGGCTCAGGGCCAAAGAAATGCTGTCGTGTGTGCCAAATAAATTGATGAGGTGCCCTGACTTTTAGGACTTAGAGGCTATTTTAGGGACAAAATAACATGAAGCCCCTGCTAGGGAATCCGTTAGCATCTTTTGTTGTGATGTGATAATGATCACTGCTGACAATAAATGCCTTTGAACACAGGTAGACATGCTCATGTGAACTTGCACTAAAAGGATGCGTGTGTTGAGTGATCAATTGTCCTGATTTTCTGACAACAGCAGAGAACACTTAGCCAACTCCACTTCGTTTTCAGATGGTGAGATTGCACAGCGTGTAAACTAATTATTGCTCTTTATGTGCAGTTTCGTAGAAGTGACTCACAACGGACCAGGCAACAGTTCTTGTTTTTGTTCTGAATATGATAGCTGTTCTCTGCATTGCTTTTTTAAGGTCAGCCTTGTGGTAGGGCCCTGGTCTCTCTACACAGGACAAAGGATATTTCCTCTTCTAAGAACATTTCTCTTAATCACTTTCCTGCCCCAGTTCTCTGCGGCAGAGAAGAGGCCCGCAAGAGGCCAAACGCTGGACTTTGTGCCCCTGTGTTCCCAGCCTTCACTGGACTCCTGCGGGGTGGAGCCTTCTGAATACATCTCATGATAAAGTAGCTTTAGTGCACACTCGACAGGGTCCAAATGACTTGCTTTATATCTTGGCTACCGTCCAATTTTAGTGAACGAAGGAAAAACTCTAGAGACTTGTTGGTTTCTGAACAGTAGAAAACGTGCAGCTTGTATAAAGTCAGGGTCTTATTTACTATTAAGTATTCCCAACTCACGCTTTGCTAGTGCTCTTGAAGGGCTGGCTCTAGGGGAAAAAACATGAAGGAGACAAAATTTGTCGCCTGCCACCATCAGCTGCACCCTTGCTTCTCAGCTGCCTATATATTATCCACCCAGGACTATAAGTATTTTCAGGGGTGGCCTGGCTGTTAGAGATGAAAACATTTCAGAATGCAAAGAACCAGGGCATCATGGATAGGTGGCGGACGTTGGGAGTGGGATGGGGAGAAGAGATATTTTGGAGCAATGGGACTGCCCAACATCTATCCATCACTCTGGGGGCAGACACCTACTCGTAAAGCTGGTCCAACAGTCTCTTACCCAGAAGCTCTCGCTGTTTCTCTTCTTGATGTCCTAGTAAGGGTTCTCGGAGCAAGCTGCTTCCATAGGAAAAGGGACTGTAGTTCCACTGCTTCTGCATAGAACTCAGTACCCCTTTTTACCAAAAACACGTACCTGTTAAGGGACCAGAAGGTGAAAGATACCAGGTACTGTGGGACCCAACCTGGCTAGGGAGGTGCCTGATAAATGATGCACTGTCTGGGGTCAGGCTTACAACTTCTGCCACAGGAGTCAAATGCCAGAACTAAATGGGTTCCTGGGTTTCCAGTTAAAGCAATGCTGGGGAGAGAGATGTTTCATATTGGGTGCAAAGAACACAACCATGCCACTTTCCTGGTGTCACACGACCTCCAGAGATGATCTGTCTTGCCTACACTCTTCCTTACACAGCAAACAATTTTCTTTCCCTGCTATGCTACTTTGACATCTGTCAGAACGGTGCTTGGAAATGGAATATCTCAATGGAGTTGGCCATGCACATTGACCTTGAAATGTCCTCAAGGTTCTGGACTGGTTGGGGGTGTGGCCCAAGCTGACTTGCTCTTTCAGAGATAAGCATGCTGCTCTTGGTGACAATGTCTCCTGAGATGGACCAGAGGCAGAATTCTACCCATGTGGGTAGAAACCACTCATCCAGGGCCATCTTCCCTTTTGATGTCCTTATCAGTCTTACCTTCTCCTCTTAGATCCTTCTAGAATAGATTCCCTGATCTCTGAAGCGGTTTTGTATTTCTACCGAAATATACAAGTCTGGATGTTTCCTACCACTGAGGTAATATTTTTACAAGTCATTTTACAAATGATAAGTTATTGGGCTATGGACTGTATTCCTCCCCCTTCTCTCATTATACTAGAGGGGAAAAAGCTATTTTATGACGAGGTGCCTTGTGATGGAGCCACCTAATGCACCTGGGAAGGACCCGAGGAGCCAGGAAAAACACGGAATAAAATTAAACAAATAAAACCCGCAAAACCGGGCATCTCCCAATGACCCCAACATGTGGGAATGTTTTGTTCTTTTTAATGCCACCGAGCATTAATTTAGTCCCTTAAGGATTTGTCTTCCCCAAACAAAAAACTTTCTGGAAAAGGGAGATAAAGCCACTGGAGGCAACACAGTGCTGGCATCACCTCTTATAGATATCTTCTAGCCACTTCTCGTCATCTTGTTCTTCATCGTCAATCGGCTCCTCGGTCTCCAGTGGAGTCGGAATAAAGAACTGGGGCCTCAGAGGGGGCTTGCTGACGTGAGACTTCAGTCCGAACTTGCGCTTCAGCAGGTGGAATTGCTCTTTGACGTAGTGGTAGAACTCGTATTCATATCTCATCCGCTGGTAGAGCATCTGCACGGCCTCGGAGGAGGGGACGGTCTTCTTCACGGTCACAGTCATGTTTCCAAGTTTCCTATGCTCTGGAAAAGAACCGGGATTGCACATAAGCAATCGTTTGCAATTCTTTTGCTGTAAAGGAATAACGGTGCAGCCTCCAGGACCTGCATGATACCGGCAGATACCAAAGAAAGAAATTCGACATCCAAGGAATAGGAGGGAAAAATGGGTTCCCAACAATGCTCACCGTTCCAATGAGTGGAAAGATGTCACCGTATTCTAGCTGCTGATATCAACATTAGTTGACTAAACATACATGATCTAACGTTCTTGGGAATGTGTTCTAATGGAATGGGAACTATGCAATTTGACCACAATTCAATTTACTATAAGTTATGTATTCTTTTAAACAGCAAAATCTCCCTACTTTTCTTCTTTTATTTCTGTAAAGGGATTCACTTTCAGAAGGAAGCACAGAAAAAAGATCTCACCACGTTCTAATCATCTTTTTCTTTTTCTTTTAAAATATTGATATCTATTATTAATAGTTTAATTTCATACAAAATCCATTTGCATTCTACTATTTCAGCAAGGCATTTGTCTAGAAAAATAAAGGAAGGCCTGTTAGATTCCTTAAGTGCAATTTTAACTGTTGTAACTTTTGAATGGTTATTTTTTATGGTGGTAAATTATAACTAAAGTCTGCTTATTTTTATTAATTTTATATTAGTGATTAATAACACAATGTTATATATATTTTATATTTATGCTTAATAACATAAAAATGTCATATATATCATAAAATTTTAACCATTTTAAAGTGTACGTTTCATTGGCATCAATTACATTCACAATGTTGTGCACCCATCACTAGTATTTTCAAAATTCTGTCATCACTCCAAACAGAAACTCTGTACCCATTAAACACTAACTCCCTAAACCCACCCTCTACCCACCCCTCTCCAGTTAACCTCTAATCTACTTTCTGTCTATGAATTTGCCTATCTTGGGTACATCATATAAGTGGAATCATAGAATATTTGTCCTTTTGTGCCTGGCTTTTTTCACCTAGCATAATGTTTTCAAGGTTCATCCATATTGTATATGTAATGGTACTTCATTCTTTTTTGTGGCTGAATAATATTCCATTGCATGGATATACCACAATTTGCTTATCCATTGATGGACACTTGGGTTGTTTATACTTTGTGGCTATTGGGAAGAGTGCTGCTATGAATATTCGTGTACGACCATCTGTTTGAGTCCCTGTTTTCAATTCTTTTGGGTATATACTTAGGAGTGGAATTGCTGGCTCATATGGTAATTCTATGTTTAACTCTTTGAGGAACCACCAAACTGTTTTTCTCAGTGGTTGAACCACTTTACATTTTTACCAGCAATGTACATATGAAGGCTCCAATTTCTCCAAATCCTCTTCTACAATTGCTATTTTCCTTTTCTTAAAATTAGAACCATCCTAGTAAGTGTGAAGTGGTAACTCACTGTGGTTTTGATTTGCATTTCACTAATGACTAATGATGCAGAGCATCGTTTCATGTGCTTGGTGGCCATTTGTATATCATCTTTGGAGAAAGGTCTATTCAAGTCCTTTGAGTACTTTTGAATTGGATTGTTTTGTTGTTGAGTTGTAGGAGTTCTTTATATATTCTGGATATTCTGCATATATATCAGGTATATGATTTGCAAATATTTTCTCACATTCTGTAGGTTGTCTTTTCACTTTGTTGAAAGTTTTCTTTGATTAAAACAAGTTTTTAATTTTAATGAAGACCAATTAATCTATTTTTTCTTTTGTTACCTGTACTTTTGGTGTTATATTTAAGAAACCATTACCAAACCCAAGATTATGAAGATTTACCAAGGTATTTTCTTTTATCATCTTATTTTTAACTAAAACTTTTGTCACCAAATTTGAATAGGTACATTATTTACTGAATATAGCTCCAAATGGCTGTTTCCAAAATCAGATTCACCCGACAGGACAAAGACTTGTCATTTTTTTAGGATATTTGAGATACTTTCGGAAGCCTCCAACAGCAATTCTAAAGAAGGGATTAAAAAAATTCTCTGAGTAGTAACAGCCTCATTGAAATAAGGATATTGCCTTTCAAACTGAGTCTCTTAAAAGACATAAGACACATTTGAATATATCAGTTCTAGAATTTTTGTTCAAGAACTTGGCATAGTCTCCTCTAAAATGGGTTTATGACAGAACATTTTATAACATCTGTCTTCTCTGCAGATATTAACTATAGCTAATCTGAGGCGAGATATGTTAATAGGCTTCAAGTATAGATATCCCTTTGGGTTTTTAAAACACAAAGTTTAAAATATTGGTATCAAAGACAGACAAGGCACAAGGAGTTTTAAGTTAAACATTGAGAGGCATGAGAAAAATAATTCACTCATTTCCAGACTCCTACAATCCCTTCTTCTTTCTTTCTTTTTTTTTTTTGTGTGAGGAAGATCAGCTCTGAGCTAACATCCATGCTAATCCTGCTCTTTTTGCTGAGGAAGACGGGCTCTGAGCTAACATCTATTGCCAATCCTCCTCCTTTTTTTCCCCAAAGCCCCAGTAGATAGTTGTATGTCATAGTTGCACATCCTTCTAGTTGCTGTATGTGGGACGCGGCCTCAGCATGGCGGGACAAGCGGTGTGTCGGTGTGCGCCCGGGATCCCAACCCGGGCCACCAGTAGCGGAGGGCACGCACTTAACCGCTAAGCCACAGGGCCGGCCCCAATCCCTTCTTCTTGAAGCACTCTGAATTGTGTGGAGTTTTGTTATCTCATACCAAAAAATATTAGGATTTCTGTGATTTTAAAATAAATTCTTTAGCTAAATTATTTGACCCAATCCATTCCAAAAAGAATGTAAAGAAACTTGCAGAAATATATATGCTGCAATTAGCTAAATAGTTAAGGAAACTGGGCAAAGGGAGAATGAAGGTAGGAAAGGAAAAAGGAGAAACATCAGTGTTGGGGGTAATGGTTTCCCCTCCCCATATGGAAGGTTCTCTATACAGTGGTTGGGGTACTGCCTCCTGCCCAGCCCCTCTGTCAGGGAAGTAGCCCAGGTCCCAGGGCCAGAGGGGTTTCTCTGATGACGCATTTGGGAGAAGGGGTTGACAAGCATCTCCCCTCTGGGGAGAGTGTGCCACTCTGCAGAGACTGCACATCCTCCTGCAGAGGAGAGCGAGGGCTTCCAGCCATGCCTGTGACTCTGTGGGCAAGCCTGTCTAACTCAGGATGGTATATTACCAGTCCATTTCTCCTCACACCTAATAAAGCTAACATTTAGATCTCCATCCGTCTATCTCCAGTGTCTATTTCTCACTTAGTTTTGAACCCAGGTAGGGGAACATGAGTGATATTTATTAATCCCTCAAACCCCAATATTGAGTAACACAAAACATGTGTTATGGAATCCTAACTACTTATGCAGGAGGTGGGTCCAGAGTTTGGCCCTAAAGCTTCCAGCAGCCAACAAAGAAATTAACATTGTATATTGCTCTTCGTTTAAAACAACCTACTCACATCTATTCCTAGTGATAAAACCATAGAGAACATCTTCTGTGAATTTTCATAAGAAAAAACCATAATGGATTTAGCAGCATTTTAATAACACCCTTAGAGTAAATTCAGCCATGAGTTTCACAGGTGACAGAGGAAAACGGCAGGTTCAGAGTACTCAACTTTGGCTTGATCAGGGAATACACCACAGAAAATCCAGAGTAGAAGCTCTTAACCCTTCTGAAAACCTAACTAAAGCTCATGCTCAGAAAGACTGGGAGGGTATATAGACTTCCAGAAGCCCACCTAGGAATATCTTAGGCATTTATGGATCTGTTAAGAACCCTTGATTTTGAGAAATCAATGAACTGCATTTCCTTCAACAATCTTTCATATATCTTGTTTATTCTAATAAGTATTAGCCCCCAGTGTAACTGATAAATATTGGAGCTAATTATTTTATGTGCTGGTCAAGTGTAGAGTCATAAACATTTCAACAGCGAAGAAAGGAGGACTTGGATTTACATTTTATGAAAGGGGAGGGGCTTAACAGTCCCCGGAACTTAAACAGAAGGCCACCCTATCTTGTTCTGGAGGAAGACCCAAGGGAGTAAGCACGGGGGAGCCTAGATCTTTGTAAAGAAGTAATTTGGGATCTGTTTTATTGTAGGGCCTCAAAGCTCTGTAAGGTTAAAACACTATTTTCCTAAAAATAATGTACAGCGTAAAAAAAATAGTGTAATCACTGACCACAAAGCATCTAAGACAAGTATCCATTGAATTTTTAACCTAGAGCAAGGTAACTCCCTAGACTGATCTTTAAGATAAATTGGATGCAAAATGTTGCTCTATATAATGGACTGAATTGACTTGCTGTAAAGGATTATTAACATCAAGCCAGTAAAATTGGGGGAAGATTTTTAAAAATGATACCATGATGGATTTATACATGTCCCTCTTTGATCATGATCAGGTAATTGGTTTAATTGCTACAAAGCTACTCCTAGTTCATGACAATAAAACTCTCTTCCCTGCATGCTTTTCTCTACGGCTGGGGATGGGGGAGTGGGTGGGTGGGCACAGCAGGTAAGCAGCTCTGTCAAAAGTGACAGTATGTCATTCGAGCACAAGTGAAAAGAACTAGGACATATTTACATCATTATTTAACCGATTTGCCAAGAGATGGTGACGGTCTCAGCCGAGCCTGATCCCTTGTGGTGTATTTTTATGATAACAGCTACATTTAGTGAGGACTAAGGTGTATCAAGCATAAAGTGCCATAAACTAGGCACTTATACACATAATCATATTTAATCCTCACGATAGCCCCAGTGGAAGAGCCACATTACAGATGGAGAAACTGAGGCCGAGCAAGGCTCTGACCCGTTCAAGGTCACGCAGCTGAAGGGTGGCAGAGACAGGAGGGCCCACATGACAGTCCACTGCTATGCTTTCGCTTTATTGTTTGCCGCTGCAGAAAGGTCCACAACCTTATCACTATTCCTCACACATTTCTCAAAAACGGCACAGAGCATAATGGTGGCCGACAGCGGGGCCTAGCACCTACTGCTCTGCACGTGGACCAGGGAGCCCAGATTTGCAGTAGATCTTGCAGAAAGCAAGCAGGCATTTTAGTGGGAATGTCTAATGGGTTTATAATTTGGAGGAGAAAAAAGGTTGATTTAAAAAAGAAAATTGGGGGGGCTGGCCCAGTGGCGTAGCCGTTAAGTTTGCATACTCTGCTTCAGTGGTCCTGGGTTCTCAGGTTGGGATCCTGGGCACGGACCAACACACTACTTGTCAAGACATGCTGTGGCGGCATCCCACATAAAGTAGAGGGAGATGGGCATGGCTGTTAGCCAAGGGCCAACCTTCCTCAGCAAAAAGAGGAGGATTGGCATCAGATGTTAGCTCAGGGCTAGTCTTCCTCCCTCCTCCCCCCCAAAAGAAAGAAAATTGGACTAGGCCATCTCTGGGTCCAATCAGAAGGCCAATACCCATAGAATCAATGACGAAAACCAACACAATCATCACTATTTGGAGTTTCTCAGTTCCAGGAAACCTTTTCCTTGGTGCTTTATTTAGCTTGAACTTGTAATTATGTGTTTTTACTAGGAAATATTATTCAGAAGCCCAGTCATCAATTGACCTGAGATCTACAGAGTTTGGGAAAAGCCAACCTTCTTGCAATGACCAGCGTCTGAACTTTGTAGCGCTCTCCATCAACTCAGCTCAGAGGATCCCACTCAGATCCCTTCACATTGACTTATTTTATCCAACTTTTGGAAGATAATGAGAGATCTCTAATGAGATTTATATTCGATAAGATCCCAAGTGGTCTTTCCAACCAAATTTTAATTACACATCACCTCACTATCCTGATGAAAGTGTTTTGGCTATTTATTAGTACTAGTCAGAACAAACACTAAGAGATGGTGTCCTGTGTTTGCTAGAAACCTCTACAGATAGGACAGACTTTTAGGGTGAGAGCAAGAGAAAGTTTTCATTTGTGGCTACAAGACAAAGCTTTAAAAGATCTCTTCTGGATAGCAACAGACAACCATGAGTATTTCAGCTACCTCAGTTCTCCTCACTCTTCTCAGCCCCTTCCCTATCTCCTGTCTAAGCAGGAGGGACAGTGAGAGCTGCTTCTGGGGATTCTTAACAGAGCTGATTTTTTACTAAGCTCCAGTTTTGCATTAATATCCAATTCTTGCTTCATCCATCTATCCCTTCTCTCTGTGCCACTCTCAGGCTATCCACCTTCTCTGTTCTTCATTGTCAACCTCTCCTTCTCAGCTGGCTCCTTCCCACCAAAATTAAAGGTGCTCAAGTCTCTCCCTTCTTAAAGAAAACCCTTGCCTTGTGTCCTCCTCTTTCTTTTATCTTCTCCTTCTGCTCTCCATCACAGCCAAACTTCTTGAAGAGTTATCTAAATTTGTTATCACCAAATTTTCAACTTATACACATGACTGAACTCATGAAAATCTGGCTTATGTCCCCTCAATACTCCATTCAAGCTACTCTTGCTTCCCTGTGGATAACTCAGTGGGCATTTCTCAGGCCTTCCATGACTCCTTAGCATGACCACACAGCACCGTTGGCCACACACTCCGTCTTGAAACCCTCTCTTTCCGTGGTGTCTGTAACAGCACTTCCCTGGTTGTCCTGGTCTCCTTCTGATGGCTCCCTTCAGTTCTCGGCACCCAGTCCTCCTTCCTTGCCTGTCCTTTAAATGTCAGCTCTCCAGGGTCTGGTCTAGCTTTCTTCCCTTCTCCCTTCCTTACGCCCTGGGTGGTATCATCCAACCCTCTACTGTTGTAGTTTTCACCACTGTGCACACATAACCAAAAGTTCATATGAAACGATTACAGCTTTTTTGTCCTTTTGTGTTCCACAGAGCTCCCAAATTTAATAGGAAGGTTAATGATATTGCCAGAGGGTTACGGCACGGTCAGAAATAGGAGGGCTGTGTCGTGACAGGAGAAGCAGAGATTCAGATTCTACCAACACTGATGGCAAACACCCATCATGGGTTTGGATCATGCCTATACGTATGTTATTTTATGTAATATTCCTAATGACCCTGTGAGGTGCCATGACTCCTATTTTGCAGATGGGGAAACAGAAGCTCTGGGAGATTAAATGACTTGCCCAAGGTCACACAGCCAGTAAGTAAGTGACTGAGTGAGAGTTTGAGCCCAGGTCTCCATTTCTGTTGAGATTTCCCCTAACTAAGTGCTAGGCCATAACCAGCGAAGCTTTCGTGAGCCTGCAGAAAATGATCACCTTTGTACGGAAAGAGCAGAGAGTAGTTTGCCTTGCATAGTTAGTAGAGAATTATTAAAATCACATTTCAAAGACATATGGTTAAGTGTCTTGCTGTATAATAATCAGTGCTATGGAAAAGTCATTCCACTGCTAAATGTTCCACATTTTTGTAAAACGCCAGACTTTCTCTCCAAACAAAACAAAGCTACATGAACTACGGAATCAGCCTCCCTCCAGATTGCCATAACAGCAGTTCTAGAGGAAGTTGTTAGGATTTTTTTGGAGTCTGTTGTTATTTCAGCCACAAAACAATCATGCTTTAAAAATCTATACTTATTAATAGCATCTTTTGGGAAGTGAAGTAGCCCTTGTTAGGTGCACAGATATTGTAGAATGGAACCATCAAGAAGTGAAGACCTAACCCCATGAGCATCCTTTGAGAGGAAAGGGACCGAGAGATGACTTCAAGGGGCTCATGTCTCTTGTGAACATTTCAAAAGGAAGAGACAAACAAACTCCTTCCATTACGGCAGAGACAGCAGCCTGAGATCTGACTGGTAGGCTATGTGTTATTTGGCCTGTGGAGAATTTTTTTTTGGAAATTGACTTAGTTGTTGTAAGCCTTGGTCTATTTCACATGGAAATCTGGATTTCTGTCTTCTCTCAAAGTGAGGCAATCTTCTTCTGGAGCTGAGTATGGCTGCCCCCCGAGAGAGGCCAGTGCTCTCCATTTTGTCTCAGACCCTAAATGCAAGTTCATGCTATCATGTTACCTCCCTGGCTGCTACAGAAATTTGAGTTTTATGCTTCTACTTTAAAGATTTGGAAATTCTGGGTTTCATAAATCTAGGAAGGAAGTGCTTTGCGTCAAAATTAAGGCTTCATTCGTGCGGCCAGTGTCACCTTCCTCTCTTTTGTCTGCAAATATTTATTGAATAACTTTTCTGCACCAAGCACAGGAGTTATAAGCAGTGAATGGGACATCATCACCATCACCAAGAGGCATTTTGGGAGCTGTCTCCGTGCAAAGACTGTGAGATATCTAACATGCATTTAATCCTCACAAATCCCCCAAAGAGGAAGGCTCTCTGACTATCATCATTTTACAGATGTGACACTGGAATTTAGTAACTTGCCCAAGTCACACAGCTGGTAGGTGGAGAAGCCAGAAGTTAGGTCTAGGACAGTGTGCCGACTGACCCCAAACTCTTAACCCCTCCTGTTGCCTATGGTTGAATGTGGCTCACAGTGAAAGGAGAGACCCCCTCCTCACGGGCCTGGTCACCATGGGGGCAGACAGGACATTTCACTCTGGTTGGTTTGACAGCCTCAACATTTCCTCTCATTGGTCAGAAGTCCCTAGTGGAGGGACCACGCCTAATGGGCTTGACTTAAATGCTCTGCATGGAGTTGGGTCTTTCACAACCACTATTGACTATTTGACCATGCACATCTGCTGTGTGTGCAAGTCTGCGAGTCTAGGGTAGGTCTTCGTGTGTGGGTATGTGTTTCAACCAAAACATGGAAAACTTTTAGGAGGCCTCTGAGGCACTATCAGACCTCTGAGAACTTCTCCCTGGGTTTTTTTTTTCCTAACATCCCCACCAGTTTCAAGCAGCTGTTCTCCTAACGGGGTCTGCTCTGCTGAGAGTTCTCAGGATACGGGCGATACTCACTTATCTTCGTACTTGCACAGCTCAGCACCTGGGGAAACACAGCACCTTCTGTACATGCTCGTTGAGTGAATGACAGAAACCAACAGAGGGAAGGGGGTGTTGTCAGACCCGAAGAAGGCTTGGCTGTGTCTGTGAGGTGCAGAAGTGGCCAAGTGGAGACAGAGGCAATATCTGAGTGTGCTTAATAGAAAATTCCCAAGAGACCCATGAATGCTGGGTTTCCCCTCCTATTTGGGATTTTTCAGCTCCTAGTGGGCTCTATAAATTCCAGTGTTTAGCTTTGTGGTTCAGTTGCCTTTTTGGAATGATAGCGCTGGCCATGTTGTGTTTTTCTGCCCCCGTCTTTAATTAATAAATACATTTTGGCAAAAGAGAAGCCATGGTTTCAGGATGCTTTTGAGTTTTCTCATTTTTCTTATTTATTTTTAGAGATTGGCAGAAGAATCCCCTTAACCATTTTCATGATAATTGCAGAAAATTTCCTTAAAGTCGGTACTGGTTTTGAGCTGTGGAACGATCAGAAGGGAAAACAAACAAACAAACAAACAAAAACCAACCTCTGACCTTTCTATTTGAATAGCAAAACAAAGGTTGTTTTTCCTTATAGACATGCCCAAAGTCGGCCATAGAGTCAGGACGGTGTGGGGACAGACTTCCAGGCTTCTAGGCTCCCAGACTCTGAACTCTCCCTGAGCAGCAGTGGCAGAGACCCCACAGAGTCACTGTGGCCCTGAATGGGGATCCTTTTTATATTGCTGAATCCCAATGACATAAAATCTGTAGCTGGTCATCCAATGCTGGTAGAGAACAAACCAAGACTATAACGAGGTCTGTAGGGAGACTGCTGAGTCAGGTCAGCTTCTTGCATTATGAAAGCTCTATAGATAGTGGTATAAACTGACCCTCCTCCTCCGCTTTTCCTCTTGGTCCATCAGAATAGCATCCCCTTCCTTTGCATAGAGCTCTGAGGATTAATGTGCCTTCACATAGACCCTCTTCACCTCACACAGTCCTCATAGCAACCCATGTACCTACAGATCCCAAGGGCCTGGGAGGTCACAAAACTGGCTCAACGTTGTATGACCAGTAAGTGACAGTCCTGAGACCAGCAAGCTGGTGTTCTGAGTCCCAGTCTAGCATCTTTCTCCGACATCACTTGCTGTTAATTTCCAAATTGAGTGGAAATCTATAACCACCCACTTCTGCCTGCCCTGTGTGTATTCTGGCATGAAGGGGGTCGGCTGAGAAGAAGAGCGTGAGTGTTCTAAGTCAAGGGGAATGCTTTCGTAAGACTGGGAGGACCTGCTGAAGAACTTGCAAGCCAGCAAAAAGGTTTTCACACTGAAAGGGACTGTGTCTTATTCGTTTGTAGCTCTCCAGCACCCAGCTCCACGCCTGGCACATAACGACCCTCCATAAAGGTTTGTTGATCTGAAGCTTGTATGTTAAATCCATCTGTAAGACTGGATTAACCCAAAGGGCAACTTTTGGTGTTGTCTATACATGTGTATGTTGTTTTTGCTAAATTCTTTCCTTAGTTGAGGGTCCTTCCTGAGCACACTTTCCATTTCTAGAAATCAAGTTTCTTTAGGCTAGGCGGACACAGGAGTTGAGGCTCACAGGTCGCCCCGGAGAGGTAGTGGTGTTTGCCTTTCTTAGCCACTTCACTGGAGAACACTGTTACGGGGACAGATCGCTGACACATACTTAGCACAGCTCAAGAAATGCTGCGATAAGGGACATTTGCCATAAGCACAAACACCCATGTAGAAGACATAATACACACTGCGACCTCGTCGCTAGCGGATTTACGTCATGGGTATTATCTACTACAGCCATTAACTAGAGAAATCCAAACATCGTTGGGGCAAAAAGATATCTGTGTGACCTCTTAATGCTGTTCCGTGACTTAATTTGCCATAATTTTTGGTATTTCTTAATGCTGTTTCTCCATCAGCAAAAGAAGATGTTTCATTTAGAAGGAACACATGCATTCAGATCACACGTGCTCGACCCAGTGCAAAGGGCTTTGCTGTGGCTGTAATTTGAACCATGGCTCTTTGGCCAGTCTGGAATGCTCTGTGGTGGAAGAACTTAGGCCAGGCCATTGGGAGCATCCTCAGCAAGGTGGTGTTTCAGGGAGAGGACTGCAAAGAAGAAGCTCCGCAGGGTCCCTGGAAACACACCTCCCCTCAGCACCAAGCACACCCACCTGCAAAGAACCCATACGCCAGCGGAAGGCATGCAGGCCCTGGTTCCTTGACTCATCATTCCTCCCAAGCAAACACTGGGAGTTAAACGCGGTGGTAAACATCATTTACCAGCAACCTGTTTGTACGCAAGATTGAGCAGTGACAAGCACAAATGAATGTTGCTGTACTGCCCAAGATCTGGACATTTTTGCAAAAGTGGTGGCTCTTTCTACCTCTGCTTCAGTGACATGATGTTTGGACTGGTTCATAACCTTCAGAACTCTTAAAAGTCCCTTTAATGTAAATAAAAAGGAAATCATAGGCCTGCCCCATGAAGGCCCCCTTCCCACCTCTCTTCATCTGTCAAACATGCATAATGGAAAAACGACGTAGCCCTGGCTCTGGGCCAAAATAAACAATCTGGAAATACTGTGTAAACCCAGCTGCTGCACCAGAGGACAGAGGCCTTGCTTTATGACCTCCAAGATGGTTAACCATATGCAAAATAACAAAACCGTACCACCGGCTTGCAGTCTATTCTGATGTCGGGCTGGTTTTGGCATTTTGTCCCTTGATCTAAGAGAAGGCACACTCCACACGGAACAAAGCCCCCCTTTTCCCAACAATCTGGGCTTGTCTGAACCTGGTCCAGCAGAGATTATGTGCAAGAAATGAATACAAGTTGAATAACAACCAGGAGTGGGGCCAGATTTTACCACTGAAAAAAAAATAAGCATCGTGAAAAGACAGGCATCAATTCTTCAGCTTCAGGGGGAGCTGAGGGGTGACCAACCACGAGACCCTGCTGTTTTAAGAAGCGCTCTGTCTAAAAGTCTGTCGTTCACCAATCTCAGGGTAGATCACGTCCAGAAATTTCCAGCACACCAGGGAGGAGGCATCCTTTCTCAGGTGACAGGTGTGATGAAAGCCACGGTAAGGTGGGTGGGGCTGGGGCATTAGTGAGGGTGAGGAGAGCACATCTGAGGGCCACTCCCGTGGAGCTCCACACCCTGCTGGCTGCTCCAGACCGTGTGAACACGATGCTTGTCACAGATAGCGTAAACTCATTTCCTGAATTATACAGGGAGGCCACATGGTTCAAACACAGGCAGCTCCCCACAGCTGCCTCCACCGGAAATGAATGTGTGTCACCGTGGCTCGCAGCGATGCACTGGGCTGAAAGGGCCAGCGTGTGATTTGCCACTTGGATGATCGATAGCATGTTAAGACCAGCTTCTTGGAGCTATGGCAATTAGGGGAGAAAAGTACAAAAAGCACTTCATGGCCGACTCGGGGCTTGGGGGTGGCAAAGTAAACACAGGGATTTTTTTTCTCTCTCTTTTTTTTTTGCAATCTTCTTTTCAGATCTGGAAATATAAATAACTAAAAAATAAATCGAGCTCCCTTTGAATTTCAAAAGAACCTTTCCTCTATGTAGCCAAGTGAAAGTTACATGATTTACTTTTCTTTTAAATGCCTGAAAGTTCTAGGCTCCTTTGATGAAAGAGAGTGGAGCCTTTATAATGGTTCCAATTTGCTTTGAATTTTGCATACAAGAACGCAACAAAGAGGAACCAGGAAGAGAAGTGATGGGTCTGTGTGGGGTGGGTCACCAGGGCCCATAAAGCCCAGCGCCTTGGCCCCCTTTGGGAAACAAGCCGACACCAGCCCTGCAAAGAGGCATGCATTTCCAGAAACTTTGCATAGACGGGTCCTAACCCCATCACATCTTGACGGGAGGGCGGCCCACAGGAGGGGCTGCCAGGTTATTTGCCTGGGAGATCCAGCTCCTCGCTACTTATCCTCAGAATCGGCCCAAATTGCTGGGGGGGAGCGGGCAGTGGCGGTGGTCGGTGGTCATTAGTTATTTTCTTGCCTGGCTTCCATTTGCTCATTCATCCTGCACTGAACACCTACTGAGCACCAAGCGTGGTTCCAGGGCATAAGAGAACTGCTAAAAGCTGAAAACACAGGCTCTCTCCTCGAGGAGGAAGAGTAAACAATAAAGAGAGACACAAATGCACAAACTTCCAGTAAGTTCCTTGGCAATCGGAAAATCCTGGCTTCAGTGCGGGCTGGGAGGGGCTTCTTTCATAGCGGAGCATCAGAGTGGGGATGAGAAGGGGGCGACGGCCACAAAGGGGTGGGTGTTGAGGGCTACCTTTGTGTCGTTCTGTAGGGCCAGGTGAACACCTTTCCAGACAAACAACCTGCACCGGATCACCTGGGGAGGCGACACACGCAGAGACTGCGCTGCAGGGGGTCTGAGGCAGGGCCCTTGAACCTGCATTTTTGATGAGCATCCCAGCGGGTTCGGATGCAGGAGCTGTGCAAACACACTCGGAGCCTAAAGCTTACAATCGAACATGTCAGGGCTGGAAGAGGTGACACCGCTCATCCTCTGCTGTTCAGACACTTATGCACCGTGCCTAATCAGCCACGGGGCGCCTTAGTGCCCACTGGGTCAGCAGGCTCCCGCTCCCCACTCTCCCTGCTGCCCTGCTTCTCAGGTCAGAGGACAATTTGTTCCTGTTTCTTTTCTCCCTGACTTCGCATCATGACACGAATCATCAAAAAGCTGATCTATTTCTTTGAAAGTATATATACCACCCTAATTCCACAAGCACACTTTCCCCAACGTAGTATTTTGCCGTGGCAATACTGCCTTGGGAATGAGAATGGCAATAACGGAAGGGTTTATTTTCACAGCAACAATGGAACCAAACATTTCTGTTTGAAAATATCTACCTCTGAAAAACAACCTCATTGGAAGACTTCCTATGGCATTGCTAATAAAATATCTCTCTCTGTTGGAAACACAGGCTCTGCTTTTACTGTATATGCAAGATTCCTCTTTTTTCCTCGAAGTCTGTATAGTGTTAGCAGGCCTAGGCTACTTGTCTTTTACACACACACACACACACACACACACACACACCCCTCCTTTGACAGGGAAGAGGCCCTCTCCTGGAATAGCACTGCATTGTCTAAATCTAGCCCTGATGATGCTGCAGCCAACTGCTGTCACCAGCAGTCACTCTGGACACTCCACAGCTGGTGACATGCCCACAGGACAGTTCTTTGTCTCAATTATTTTCTTCATGTTGCTCTATTAGTTTTTTCTCCAG
Organism: Ceratotherium simum simum; assembly: GCF_057802395.1. Lineage (NCBI taxonomy): Eukaryota > Metazoa > Chordata > Mammalia > Perissodactyla > Rhinocerotidae > Ceratotherium > Ceratotherium simum. Next base: position 26,066,241 of record NC_141937.1, on the reverse strand, counting down.
GGTTTCATATAGATCAAGCTACCTACCTAGTTATGTACAAGATCAAAGTAAAGCTCTTTATAAGCTTTTAGCTTTAAATCTTAATTCTTAGAAAAGTAATACAACCCCAAAATTCATTTTTCTGGTTATGATGTACATGTATACACACATATATATACATACACACTCATGTATATGACATATACACATATGCAAATATATAGATGGTAAAGTTTTTGTAAAAAGATTAAGAAAATAAAATGACTTTAAATCCAGCCACATTTATTACGATACTAATATATTTCCTTCCAGTCTTTTCCTTATTTAAGTATGTGGATTATAAAACAGAGCTCTGCTATACCACTTATTTAGTATTCTTTTAAAACCTAACCGATCACAAGCATTTGCCTATAGCATTAATTATTCCAAGTGATACTTTGCAATGTGTTTTTATGTGCTCCATTTTAGGGATACTTTATAGATCAGATAACCAGTTTGCTACCGTTAGATAATTGAGTTGTTTCAGTTTCTATGACTTTAAGTAATATGAGATAAATATCCTTGTTCGTAAGCGATCATGTGCCTTTTTGATTGTCTCCCTAAGATAAAAGGCAACTTTAGATATTGAATGGTGAATTTTATTCTCATAGCTAAGGTCTTCAATTCTGACAGTTTTAAGATATCATTTACTTTCTTTTGTCAGAGATCCTGAATCTACATAATGCAATTTTCCTAAATTTTGAGACATTTTTTTAATATTACACAACATCAATCTAACTATAACCTAACCTACTAAATTTTTAAAACACACAGGGCTTTTGAAGATCCTGCATCTATCATCTGTGAGAATAGAAAGTTCTAGAGCACTGCATTTAACATGGGAATATGGTTGCTTGTAAAACGTTCAGTGCACAAGAAATTCTTAGTAAATTACACCATATGTGACTATAGTGACAGTGATTAAATAGTTCCTCATTCTTGGATTCTACGTACTGGGAACTCGTATAGGGCTGCCACAGAACCCAGTTTTTTCTTTTTTATAGTTCATTCTAAATACATTTTCTTTACCAGAATATAGTCTATTCCATTGTTGTTGTTGTTTTAACGTTATATTTATCACAATGATCAGCCTTGCTGAGTGAACCAATGGGGAGCCCCAAGAACCAGCAGCCTGGATGTTCTCCCTGGAATGTTAAACATGGTGAGATTTTGATAAACGCTTGAAGGGCTTTGAATGAACTAGCTGTTCATGGAGGCCAAACATGGAGATAAGTGAGATATTTAACCTCTTGCCCAGGCATTAAGGAGTTAGGTTAATAAGAGGTGCTACTCAAAATAACCATTCCCAAGTCAGGAAAGTGTGAAATGAAGTTCCAAGGATGCTGTCAATTCCACCAGAGAGCTTGCAATGCTACTTTAGAATTGCATTTACCTTATCTGTACGACCTATAGCACACTGGCAGTACCAGGTCTTAGGAGGATGTAAATTAACAGCCTTACGTCCCCCTCCTTCTCTCCCTGTTAGATATCAGATCCGACTGCGTGCCCTACAAGACGGTGTGTATATCTAAAAGCACGTCCAAAGCAAAACCCTAAGAAAGAACAATGAGATTAAACCGCAAGCTGTCCGTTTACGTGGGGTGTCCACTTGTTTACTTAAGGAAAGTTCGAAATTGACAAGCTAATACCCGTGGATGCCAAGACCATCTGTGGGGAAAAGGCCTGGGTGCCATGGCCACTGCCTTAAAGAACACTGCTAAATGTTTGATATCAACATGTAAATACTGTAAAAATGTTATAGACATACTAAAATTTACAAACATCATCTGGGAAGAAAAAAATAAAATTTTTCACAATATATTTTTGAAAGGTTTGATTGTGGTAGAAACTTGCATTTGTAACTGGAACTTGCCTGTAAAAAGATGGTAGGCAATGGAAGTTGGGAGTTTCTAAGAGAAGATATTTAGATGATTAATTGCCTTTGGGCAGTAATGGCTCTTAGAAAGAGATGAGGGGGGAGGGGTGTTTTTGTTAAGGTAGAATAGAAATTTAACCTCCTTCTGATGAGAAAAATTAAGTTCTTTCATTCTTCTGACATATGAAAGGCAAAAAGTGAGGAGCATTGACATGTGTTAGGTGTTAGATCAACAGCAGGCTATAATGAAGGCAGCTAGGGGTGACGTCTTGAGCTGAACCTTCATGGCGAATGGCTGCGAGAAGCTGCGGAAACCTGTGACGGTAGACGGAAGGGAGGGGACAGATTGCCAGGAAACTTTCATGTGACATAAGCCTGAAATTGTGTACTGAGCACTAGCCCTCCTCTTAGATAAGACGGGGGGAGGTAATTAAAAAGAAACAGTCTACCAGTGCTGGAAAGACCATGCTGTGGATCAGGAGCGCCCAAGAAAGAGATGCCAATGTTTTCAAAAACTTGCTCATAGATATCATTAGGTTCCATCAGGATTGGCTGACTTTAAAAAGTGTTTTAAAGACAGGTGGGGGAGGGGACAGGAGGAAAGGATAATTTGAACCACATTCAAGACATTCTTTAAAAATCTGTGCAAAGGATGGAAAAGCAAAAATGTTTGAAGGAGAAAAATCAACAAACGGAAAAGCTGTAACCCACTACATTTTAGTTTTATTGGGGCATGAAATGAAGTTTCATGATGCTCTAAAAACAACAACTTAACTGCAGAAAATTGAATACGTGAATTGGTATTAAACCCATACCACATTTTAATATAATAACAGAAACTAGTTCATTATGTCAGAGTCTTCTTCTTCAAATCATACACAGAGAAATATTTAAAAATTTTTGAATTGCTGCTACATTCTAGCAAAACCATACATAGACAGGCTGGTTGATTTACGACTTTCCATTAACCTTGACTCTCTAATGGGTTTTACCAAATGATTTATTCACTTGGTCAATGCTGAGGTAACCTCCTGGCTGGTCTATCTACAACCCTCACAGCTCAGTGGAAGGGACTGAGCTCTCTCATTAACACACCTCTTGAACTTCTGTGTGGGCTGTGGGTTCTTATGCAGAGAAATTAGGAGTCCTGGGATCAGTTTTAAAATGTCCCTCTTTCTCTGTCATTTCTCTTTGGAGAAAAGAGACAATCATTGACAATTTCTGACCGATTGAATCACGTAAAGTAGCAGAGGTTCCATACCTTTGCAACAGGCTGATTATTTTCCGTCTTTGCCTTGTCCACAGCTCTGCTTCACTGTTCTCTCGTCTTTACTGCCCAACTTCCTCTCTTAGATTACAAAATGAATCTACTAAATGTCACCTAAAATAGCACAGTTTTTAAAAATAAGACCTGTATGAAGTCGTTAGCTTTCCCATTAAGTGCTGGTGTCCCCCTGGCCCCGGCAGGGAAGATGGACACAGTATCTGGAACTGCAAGAGACTGTAGACAATGCTAGTGTGCGTACGACCTCCTTTAGCTGTGAGCTCAAGGAGACGATGTGGTTGGACATCAAAGGTTGTGGAACATGCTAACAGGAACTAACATGTCCTCCTTGAAAACTTTTACACCATCTCTACTGAAAAAGACGAAATTCTAATTTAATGCTGCTTAACTCAATCATCACTTCTTAGTTTTACTTGCGACAATAAAATGAAGGCCTGACTTGTTGCCTAGAAGTGAAGGCAAGTGATAGCTCTTTGGCTCTCTTTGGGTAGACTGAATCCCGCTCTCCCTTTCTGAACGTTGCAAAACCCGCTGGATCATAAGAACTTCTCTTTCTCTCCTTCCCTTGTTAGCCCACAAAGGCCAAAGCAGCAGAGCGTGGGGAGCTGCTGGGCCTGGTGAGGATGAGGTAAGAGTAGGGCAGGGAATCCCTCCTGCTCTCAGACTTTGCTGATGCCCTGGGCACAGGTGACAGATAGTGGCACCTGAGCCACCAGTCCCTCTCTCTCAAGTCCACACAGTGATTACCACTGGGCTCAGCCTGACAATCTTTGTGCCTGTGTTTCTGGCCACCATGACCAGCTGTCCAAAACTGGCACTAGACATAAGCCCCAATCCTTGCACTTTTTGGTGAACAAAATGCTTTGAAGGAACAGTACACTGAGGATTCCTGAAGGCTTTTAGACACCGTGCCCTCTGTGCATTTCCTGAGGTATTTAGAACCAATTCTTTGATAAGTTAACAGTTGCAACTGAGCACATAATTACTTGTACCCATTGAGAATGTTTATGAGGGAATTAGTTTCCAAGTCCATATAATACCATTAGTTCATCTCCTGGTCTGACAGATAAATGTGATTATTTTTTCCTAACTATGACAAATATAGCTGAAATCAGTTGATATCCAAGCTTCTACCTACTAGCAGCAGACAGTGAATAAGTCATTTCTATAATTGCCTGGAAAAACCACACACACATGAGCTTGGGTCTGTAGATACAAAGATGAACACAACAGGTAGTAAGAATGCTAGAATTTTAACAGAAAAAAATATGACCCTGAACATCAGCATGGGGTGTTTTCAAGCTTTTTTTTTTTTTTTTTTGGTGAGGAAGATTAGCCCTGAGCTAACATCTGTGCCCATCCTCCTCTACTTTATATGTGGGACGCCTGCCACAGCATGGCTCGATAAGTGGTGTGTATGTCTGCACCTGGGGTCCGAACCTGTGAACCCCAGGCCGCCGAAGCAGAGTGTGCAAACTCAACCACTATGCTATCAGGCCGGTCCCTGTTTTCAAGCTTTTTGATAGTCACTGCCTTTAATCATATCATCTAAATGATATTCATAAGTAACAAAGGGCTTTGTGAAAAAATTTGAAAGCCAATAATTCTTTTTAACAAACTAACAAGACCGAACTAATATTAAACTGATTTCACTACTTGGGAACCATATTTATTTCTGGTAGATTATTTCAATAAATAACTAAAAATAAATGTTACTGAATGTTGCGTCACTATAATTTTTTTTTTAAAGATTTTATTTATTTATTTATTTTCCCCCCAAAGCCCTGGTAGATAGTTGTGTGTCACAGCTGCACATCCTTCTAGTTGCTGTATGTGGGACGCGGCCTCAGCATGGCCGGAGAAGCGGCGTGTCGGTGTGCGCCCAGGATCCGAACCTGGGCTGCCAGCAGCGGAGCGCGCGCACTTAACCGCTAAGCCACGGGGCCGGCCCGAGTCACTATAATTTTAACAGAGACTACATCATAGAATATTTTTCTATCTAAACAGCTAGAATAATGATGATAGGACCTTAAAAAAGTTCTTAAGAAGTGCTCATTAATCACCTTTTTTTCCTTATATGATAAATCATGTACTTTAGGAATTTTGAAGACTCCAACAGACATTTGCAACAACTAGACTGGAAAGGATTCCCATTTTTGCTTTCCTATTTTAGAAAAATAAGCGATTTTCCTTGGATTGTTTGCTTTCTTAAATTCCATTCCCCGATTCATTAAAATCCTATGAAAGCCAAAGTTGTTGACTTGGCTGAAACACATGGCTTGACTGTTAACCAGACGGAGTCTTCGCAAGTGTTTTATTAAAGCAGTCAATTTCAGTAATGTCAACTATTCAAGTCTTTCTCCTAGAAAAAATAGAACAAAGTAATACATCTAGAATATCAACGAATATCAACTCAACAGAATTTCTAATTAACAACTTAACAGAATGTCCAGAAACATGGGGTTATTAAGAAGTTAGCAGAATAAAATTTCCTAGAATCCTAGATTTTATGAACTACCCCCTCTCTCTCAGAGCTCTATTTCCTTTTTGCTCTTTACACGGGGAGGCAGCAGAGCAGACCGGTTGAGAGCAAGGGGTGTTGGAAGTTATTCAGACCTGCTTTTGAGCGCTGGCTCTGCCAAAGACCAGCTCAGTGACCCAGGAAAATTATGAATCCTCTCTAAGTTGGCAGTTTCCTTATCTGTAAAATGGGCATAATAAAAGGGTTATTATTAGGATTAAATGAAATGATACGTCTAAAGGCCTTAAAAAGTGCCTGGGACAGAATAAGTTCCCAATAAGTGTTAACTATAACAACAACAACAGCAGCAATTATTATTTTTATTATTATCCTTCTCAAAATATGCTTTCTTGGAACATCAATATTCTGCCACTAAAATAGAAAAATGCTAATCTTCCCAACTGAAGCAGAAGAATTTAAGTTTAAATTTAATTGAAACTTAGTGGATAAACCATATTTCCTGTAATTACAGACATCAAGCCTTCTAGACGCTCTGCTCCTTCAAAAGTTTAAGAACTGGTAGCTGAGTGAGAGCAGAGACTCCTCGCCTGTACTGTATTCATGTACATTTATAGATAGACTTTCCCCACCTACATACTCACCAGCTTTATAAAATTCTCAAAGTGCTTCTTCCTCATTAACACCACACAATCTAGAATTGATTATATAATGCATTAAATGTCAAAAATATATTTTGTATGTTTTACATTATTTTTATCTCCCCAAAGTTCCATTTGGGTAGGACTCTCTCCTTTCTATCCATTTAATCTTCCATTGCATTTTGCCTGGGCTGGGCAAATAACAAGCTTTCAAAAAATAACTCATGACTGCAGCATCTGAAACACTTAAAAAAAAAAGAAAAAGTAAAGTTTTGTAAGAAACTGTCCCCAACCACTGCTATCATAGACGGAGAGTTGAGGGTGGAGGGAATTACGACAGAATGGTTGAGATACAAACGACAGACCAGGAGGTGTGCCATTCCGCCCAGTTCCTTGGGTTATGTCATTTGGCCAAAAACAATGAATTGTTTTCTCATGGTATGACATGCTATTTAACTAAATAATGAAATATAAAGCAGAGCAGTTTGAAACTGTGGGTCAAAAGACCCCACAATGCCCAAGAACTGGTGTAAGAAAAATCAGGTCCATTCCCAGGTCCTTTCCTTTTCTGGGTTGGCTTTCCTATTTTTCCCCAGAATACTCACCACTATTGGTGGGAGCCCCTAAGGGGTGCAGAGGGGCTGCCTGACTTTCCAGGTCTTTTCTGGTCAACCCCACAGGGCTGACCACAGTGTGGCTGAAGACAGTTTTGGAAATCTCTATTCTTGAATGTAGGTGTTTCTCCATGAATATGGCTGTGCAAGACCTATAGCTCAATGTGAAATGGAGATTTCATTGAAGATTAAGGGAGCAGCTTCCTGGCTGCGGGGTCCCAGCTCGGGGAATCCATATTCCACCATGGAGACTTCTGGTCTACGTCGGGCTGTGGTCCTCACATTACCATCACCTCCAACACCATCACCTTTCCCTGGGCTGCTTCCCCGATCTGTCTTTAGGCTGCAGCCACCTGATGTGCCCAGAGCTTGGATTGCCTTCCGTCCTAGCCACCATCCCAGCCTGGCTAAACCACCTGTCCAGCTGCTGCCCTGGCTCTGGCTTCTTGACTAGTTTTGGAATGTGGGCCTTCTTAAACCCTCTAAACAAAGTGGAAAAGAACTAGGAAGAGACAGTCAAATAGTCAGTCACACAACAGTCCAAGTCGAATGGGAGAAGAGGCATACCAATTCACCTTCACATTCCATTTTCCCACATCTCCTGACTCAACACTTTTGTCCAATTAACCATTACTTTTATAGAAACAGAATCAATTTATATAAACCAGGGGTGTGATGCTTAGGCTAATATGTATCCAAAGAAAGGTCCATGGCTTTTATTTTTGCCACTTAATTTTGACGGAGTTTTGAAAATATACTTGATTGAATAATGCGAGTGTTTACCTCTCAGAAAGGATCCTCATCAGTCAAGAGGAAAAGTAAACAGGCAAACACCATTTTAACATTCCTTTAGAACTGTGCTATGGAAAGTAAGGGAGGCTGAGCAGAATTTGGAGTGTCCACACCTACAAACCCAACAAATCAATGACCTCAAGATACCCTAGCATGAAGACTTGATTAGGTGCCATCTGTAATCATTCAATTAAAAACAAATAAGGGGGACCAGCCCGGTGGTGCAAGAGGTTAAGTGCGCACGCTCTGATGTGGTGGCCCGGGGTTCGCCGGTTCGAATCCTGGGCGCGCACCAACGCACTGCTTGGCAAGCCATGCTGTGGTGGTGTCCATATAAAGTGGAGGAAGATGGGCAGGGATGTTAGCGCAGGGCCAGTCTTCCTCAGCAAAAAGAGGAGGATTGGCAGATGTTACCTCAGAGCTGATCTTCCTCACACACACACACACAAAAAAACAAAAAACAAATAAGGGATACATATTTAAACCTCAGGCCCCAATATGAAAGTAGTTGTACAGTTCACATTTGGTTTGGCTAAACCATGATACTGACACTTAATCTTAATGCTACGATGACCTGTGGGGAGGAAGGCATGTCAGCTACTGCAGTTAAGTCAATTTGTTTTCAGATTGAAGATGGTCACGCTGCAATAGAAAAGATCTACGAGCTACCCTGCTGTATTCAAAACATCTTAAATACAACTGTGGCTGTCCCAAATGGGCAAAGGATTCAGACCAAAGAAGCCGATTCTTGCCCTTATGGTGTTTACAAAATAGTTCATACAGCAAGATCAAAACTTCAAGACTATTAAAGAGTTGAGTACGGAGTCATAGAATTTTAGTATTTTGGGATTAGAAACCTTCACATATTTTACAGCTCCTATATATACACCAAAATGGGTGTGTTTGTGTGGGTCTGTGTGTGTGTGTGTCTGTGTGTGTGTGCGTGACTAAAGGTGGATTTTTAAAAGACCATTGGCTGGAATTTGGCAGGGAATTTGATGAAACTGAAAGGAGAGTTGCTGATAAGAGGCTGGAAGTATTAGGGAGAGAGGCTGGTGAAGTGACACAAATTTGGGCCCTGGATTCCATCTGCGTGAATCTGAGCTGCCCCCTAGAGAAGGATGCTCTTCTTTTGCTCTGTCAATGTTGCTGCCTGTGCAGAAAGGAACACGAGAGAGAGAGAGAAGGGGATCGAGTTGTGTGTGATCCTACCAATGCCATAGCGAGCGAGTGAGCATTCTTTCTGCTTCTCTCTTTCACATACAGTTTTTACCTGACCATTCAATTATTTTCCTAAAATTAATAACCATTTCCCCAAATTTAAAATTCCACATGCTTATTATATAATAGTTGGGAAATAAAGGAAAAAAATCACTAGTAATCCCACCACCCAGAGATATGACTAATGACCATGAACACTTTGGGCTATTTCAATTTAATTATATTGCTGTGCTTAGATAGTCTTTCTAATAAAATTGGTATCATATGGCAAATACCCGTAGCTATCCTCTTCTCCCTTGCTTCACGTCACATCATATTTTGAGCAACCAGCTATGTCATTAAATGCTTTTGAAAGCATGATTTTAATAGTTTAGTGCATGATATTCTTCAAATGGATGTACCAAAATTTATTCAACTATTCTCCTATCTTTAGATGCTTCAGTCTGTTTTTGTTTTGCAATTTTAAATTACACTGTGAAGAACATCCTTATAATAGTTTTCATGCATCTGTCTGATTTTTTTTCCTAGAATGAGAATGACTGGATCAAAGGCTATGGACATTTTTTCCCCATCAAGAAATCAAGGCATAACTTAGATTTAATAAACACTTGTTTAGAGTATACAATTCAACGAATTTCGACAGCTATGCACATGTGTGAAGCCACTGCCAGGATATTTCTATCAGTCCCCCGGTTATGACATTCTGAAGGCTCTTAGTATGTATTATCAAATTACTTTTCCTGTGGATTATTAAATTACTCTTTGCCCCAGGTTGTACCAATTTGCCCTCCCTCTAGCCATCTCCTAACGTGTCATTTCTCTGCGTTCTCCCTATCATCAGGGACTCTCATACTACTTAGTGTCTGTCCATTTAACAATTTATTAGAAAATGAAGACTTATTTTAAGGCAAATTTCCTAAATTCTTAGTGAAGCTGGGTTTATTTTTTAATATATTTATTGGCCACTTGGATTTCTTTTTCTCTGTTTTTTCCTGTTGGTGCTTTTCTTATGGGTTTATAAAAACTCTTTATATATTAAGGATAAGCCACTAACCACATGATATCTTATCGTTGTTGCAAATAGTTTTGCCAACTTAAGTATGTTTTAAACATGCTTATTTGAAAGCTTTAGTTAAATATATATGTTCTTTATTCTCTCTGTGTGTAGATGTTTGTTCTAGTGCTTTTATGCTTAGTAAATCCTTAGCAACACCCATCATCACAAAAATCGTCACCTATATTTTATTTCTTTTTTTTTTCATTTTTTTAAAAAAAATTAACTTTCTAGACCATCTGGGATTTATTAAGGACCATGGTATATAACGCGAGATTCTATTTTTCCTCTACACATTTAGCCAACTACTTTACACCTTTATTGACTCTTTTTGTGTGATGATCTCTACCATACAGCACATCACTCTTTACACTGGCCTCTGTTCCTGTTCCCTGACTTGTCTGTCAAGCTTGTGCCTTACATCATTATATTAAACCCAGGTGCTTTCTAACAGTTTAGAATCTTGTAGGGCTAATTTCCTCTCATTTCTTTTAAAAAAAAATCACTGGCCACCTCCCATGTTTATTTTTCCAGATGAGCTTGAGAATCACTTTAAGTGAAAAAATTTCTTCAAATTGTCTGCTAACTCGGAAAAAACGACATTTTTACAATATTCTACATTCTCATGTTTTGCATTTCTGTGGTGGTTGTTGTTCCCTAAGTAAAGCTTGGTGCCCACATTTCAAGTAGAGATTCGGGGGTCCCTCGAGGGCTAAAAGTGTTGATGAAAAATTCTGAGCTCGGTTAAAGCATACTGAACGAAAATAGCCTAGGTGTGGGAGAGCAAAAGGATGAGATTGCAGAAAGCCAAGAGGACTTTCACATTTTGAAATGCTTTGTAAATGGTTATGAAAACGTGTCTCCCTGACTCTGACTAATCAGCCTTGGTGTTAAAAATCCTAGTTTTAGTACATTAAAGAAATAAGGGCTATGAGCCCAGCACGATCCTGTACACATTCCTTAACTCTTCTTAAAAACTCAATGCTAATTTGACATTAGCAACTACTAGTAAAATATGCCCAAGTATTGGCATCATTTTCTTTTCATTAGTTTACTAACTCCATTTCACAGTTATGTGGAAACAAAGCCTGGCTTCAATTTGCATCCGAGATGGGGTGTGTATGTATTTTTGCTCTTGGTTTATATTAAAAATAAACTAGAAGAGCAAGTGGGAATGTGCCACAGGATGTGGTCAGTCAACTTCATGTGACCTCAACTTTTGCATTAGAAAACAACTCTAACTATTGACTTCAAAGGTGATTTTCAAAATAAGGCAGAAGGAAAATAATCCCTCCTTAACTGCAAACATAGACACTTCCCACTCAAGCTGCCCAGATCAGTAGGCGCTAAGTGGGCAGTTCTACTATCACAAGGGGAGCAGAAGCCAGCAGAGAGCTCATGCCACACGCCACTGCAAATCAGGCCCGGGAATACCGGAACTTAAGACTGGACTGGTTTGAGCACTTGTTGAAAACCCCGCCCTATTAGAGACTGAAAAGGAGGAATCAAATGAGATGATCAGTGCCCCAGAAACTGTACATTTATGCATGAGCACATTGTCTCCATGAATCCCCAGCACAGCTCTCTGAGGTTACCATCCTCTTCTTTCAGATGAGGAAGCGGAAGCTCAGAGAGGTTAAGGAACGGGCCCTGGGTTGAACAGCTGCTACAACTCAGAGCTGATTTCAAATCTAGGTCATTGGCTCCAAAGCCCGTGACTGTGACCTGTGTACTATGCTGCTTTCTCACCAGAGGAGAGGGGAAGAAAACCTTATTCAGCTAAGAAGGCTTTTGCACAAGATCATCTGTTAGCTTCCCAACAGACTGGCAAGAAGAAGGTGAAGTGAACCCGGCTCCCAGAGGCTCAGCTAACCCCTTGGCCTGCTAAAGGGAAGTGATGGCCCGAGCCTAGTTAGAGACTGCCTCTGGGGCCAACCTATAACACTAACTGTGTGTGGCCTGCACAATCCCAACCAAAAGAAGCCTCTGAGCCTTCTCTTGTTAAACCTCCAGAATAGGGCTGAAGCCTCTGCTGCTCACCAGTAGATTTTGTCCATCAAATAAAACTCCAGGCTCCATAAATAGGGTGCAATGATGCACGTCAGGCACACACACGTTCTAAGTGCATTAAACTCTGTATGCATTTAAGGGGAAACCCTCTTTCCAATTCTTTATCAAGTATTTCTTGACTGTGGCCTGCAGGAAACAATAGTTATTGAAAGACACATGTCTGGCCCCCAGCAATCTGGCATCTGTGCTCTCTGTGGTGAGCTGGGAAAATTTCCATAAGGCTCCCAAGCAGATATTCTGGGGGATGGTTCATTTTAGTTATAATTGAAAGGACTTCAAGCTTCCAGACTTGGGTGATTGGCAAAATGGTGGAGCTGTAGGGTAATCTAGCTCCCTTTAATTAAATAAAACATGAAAACCCTCACAGGTGATTAAAGAACGTTGAGAACCAGAAGGGGTTGCCCTGCTACTGAAGACCTCACTGCTTTCTCACAGAGATTTTGGGTGACTTTAAGCTCAGACTTTCAACCCCAGGAGAGAGCTGCTCAATGTGTGAGGTGGTGACACTATACTAGAATCATTTGGGGCTTCCCAGCTGCCACCTTGTCACCACCCGTGGGTGGATGAGAGAGTGGGCATGTCCATCAATGCCCCTGGGGACCCTCACAGGCACCAAGGAGCACTTCCTGGTGAGTCTTCTCTCCACTTAGCAAGGTCAGGGGCATAGCAGCTACTCAAAAACATGTTTGCTTCACTACACTGAGTTTGTGGACCAAATAAATCTCTTTCCCATATTTCTCTGTAGTACTGCATCTTTAGTAAAAAATGAAATTTACTAAAAAATGAAGGGAAACGTACGAAAAAATATGGAACATAGGAGCACCCCTCAAAGGAAACCAGTTTCATAAACAAAAGATGAACTTCAAACACATAAGATGAACTTCTGAGCCCAAAATAACTAATAATATCCTTTAACAGCCAGAAAAGCCTGTCCACACATCTGCACCTTATCTGAAGACTTTGCTCTTGGATTCAACCTCAGAATCCCTAAATCTCTCTGAATCGGAAAACAGTACCAGATTAGTTACACCTTGAATAAAGAATTTGGCACCCTGTTGACGAGACTTTGATTATTTCAGCAACGTGTGCTCACCACGGGGCAAGATTCTTTTCCATTTTGTAAAACAAAACAAAACATGAAGCCTTTGATGCTGGCAGATTGGCTTTTTCTTTTGGGTGGACTCCTTTTTGCAAGTGTTTCCTGCCCCACATTAATCTGATATCCCAAGCACGTGTTATTGGCTGAAGTTTTGACTATTTGTGCCCAAAACATTGGACTACTGAGTAGATTATGAAGCAAACTTGAAAACGACTTGGATCTTTCTGAGGAGCTCTCCAGATGTGTTACCGCCCTCCAGGGGGCCCGGCATTCTTGTCTCTGGTGGTATTAAGCTGGAACCACAGGCACGTAGCAGACGCCATCTCTCCAAGAAATCCCACGGTTGAGTGAGACATAGATGGCACCCGTCACACATACTATCAAGTTCGACCTATAGATGTGGATGTCTGACTAACACTCCCACCCACCCTCATCACCTCCATAAAGCAAAATGTAGAAATGTAGGAAACTACAGATGTAGCTAATTACTTTGACACTACTGTATTTCCTCACTGATACTAAAGAAAAAGGGAGTGAGAAAAAAGGGGAAGCTATAGCCATAATATGATCATTGAGGCCACAAATAAGATCCTGTATGTCAACAGGAGTCAGATACTGACAATAGAGTTTTTTTTAAGTAGAAAAGCATTGACTTTTTAAAAGAATATGCTAATATTTCTTAAAGATTAGGAACTAGTAGAAATCTTGGGCTGAACAGAGGGAACTGTTTAGCAGAACCCTCATGAAATTGATTTAAGTTTTACAAGGAATTAAGTTACAGTTTTTGACTCTGGACCATTAAAACCAATTATTCAGCCAAAAATGTATTTGGGATTTCAAATTTTCTTTTGGAAAAACATCTTAGTAAGTGACGTACCCTCTTCACTTAAAGGCTGTGAAACTCTATTTTAACAATATGATGGGGTCCACTTTCAACCAAAGCAAAGTTAATAATAATATGGTCTAAGATCAAGACTAATAACACATGTGGTTTGGTATCTACTTATAGACACTCTGGGAGTTGTGTGGTCTTTCTTGATAGTCATTGGGGCTGATTCTGGGTTGGTGAAAGTAAGCTAATCTTCCATGGTCGATGCCAGGAACCAACTCACATGCCCCATTATACTTAGGCAAACGATATCCTCTGCTATAATGTGGAAATCTAGAAGTATGGTAGAGCCAAAAATCACCCTGATCAAACACGAGACTTCATCACCATTTGGAGCGTCAGCTCTATATTCTGTCTAAAGAAGATGGCCAGCCTCGGTCCACTGGTTCAGTTCTTCTGACTGAGAGCCAGCTCAATGGGCCTCCTGGTGGTTCTCCATCAGATCAGCCTGCCCGTGTCAAGGCTCACACCCATGGGGCTTACTCTTCTGTGGGAGGGCTCATAGCCGAGCTGGATGGGCATGTCTTCAGGGGACAGGCTCTCCCAGAGCCCAGCTGTTGGAAAGGGCAGGTGGAGCAGCGAGCGGGAAAGACTGTGGGGCTGGCCTCACATACAGACTGTGATCCTCACTGTTCTGGGCGTTGGGGACACCTGTGCAAATCTGAAAATCCTTTGCTTCCCAGAAAAAAGCAGGCACATATAATCTTTTCATATAAAGTGAATGGGGATGGGGCAGTTTGAGGATTCCCTGAAAACTACATGGTGGCCTTCAGATAGATTCAGACACCTCACGAGGACTCTGTTAAACCACAGGTGGCAGGTTAGTACAGTGGTTATGCCTGGGTCCACATCCTGGTGCTATGTGACCTAGGGCAGGCTCCTGGGGTAGAGAGTGTATTACCACACCCCAAGGCCACCAAGATCTCATCCTCTGTCCTTACTGCTAATGTGCTGAATGGAAGGACGAGCCAAAGATGTAAAATAATGGACTGGCTTAATGGCCAATGAAAGTTCACATCACCTTCCCACATTTCTAGTGCACCAAATTTAGATGAATAAAGCAACATATTTTCTCCTAAAAAGCTCTTTAAAATCATTTTCAGTACACATCTAATAAAAAGTATCTAAAATGATTCTTGATCTAAGGAATCGCCTCATGAAATAGTGATGTGTCATACATTTCTTTAAACTTAGTTTACTCATTTATTAAAGGAGAATAATAAAAGTATCTATGTCATTGGGTTGTTCTGAGGGTTAAATTAGGAAGTCCAGGGGCCGGCCCGGTGGTGTAGTGGTTAAATTTTCGTGCTCTGCTTCAGTGGCCTGGGGTTCGTGGGTTTGGATCCCGGGCGCGGACCTACACATCGCTCATCAAACCAAGCTGTGGCAGCGTCCCATATACAAAATAGAGGAATATTGACACAGATGTTAACTTTGGGCCAATACTCCTTACCAAAACAAACAAACAAACAAAACAAACAAACAAAAAAAGAAACTTGGAGGAAGTCCACATAAAATGCTTATCACAGGACCTGCCTTCAATATTAATTCAACAAATTTTTATCAAATACCCACAACGTGCAAGGCACTGTTACTATTATTATTATTATTAGAAATTCCCCTGGGCAGGACAAATTGGGTTATTGTCAACTGTTAATACCTTCACGCTTCTAGAATTATCTATTAGCGCTCTGAGGGGGTGGGCCACAGGATAGCTAAATTTTGGGAGAGGATGGTTCTGATGCCAAGGGCTATTAGCATGGAGAGGGTGGCTTAGGGTGTAGGAATGCCCTACAGGGATGCTGGAAGTCTGGAGGCAGGCACGAAGTGGAGGAAATCTATCTAGAAAGATGGAGTAGGAGGATGCAGAAGAGAAACTTCATTTACTCACAATGAAGAGGGTCCATTCTGGTCATGGGCAAAGCAGGACCAAGAGAGGGATGTGGGTCTCTAGTCACAGGAGAGAACACACACTGAAGAGTGTCTAAACTGTGGTGTGTGCATTTCACAATGACCAGAGACCGTCGTCAGTACTCTCCATCATGGTGGGAAGAGTCTTCACGCCCAAGTTGAAGGCTGGCGCAGTGGGGGTCCCCGGGAAGAGGGGGACACCCTCCTGAAGAGCGAGAAGCATGGACTAGAGGACAAAAGGGAGGAGCACTCAAGCTCTAGGACTTTTCCTTGGCTACTTACAAATCTCAGGATGCCAGTTAGAGCTTGGAAGCCAAATTATCCAGATTTACGCATCCATCTCTGTGCCTTTCCTATGCTCTCCTGCAGGACATTCCAGATGTACGTCAAAGGCTAGAGGTCTAAGAGGAAGCTTTCTTTGTGCACTATTGAACCAGCTGGTTACAGCCCCTCCTGGATGGGAGCACGGGGGCTGGCAGTGGTTAGCAGGAGGCCCTGAGGCAAGAAGGAACTCAGCCACAGAGACTAGTCTCTCAACTATTAAGTGGGTTAATATTTATAAAGCACCCACACGCTGCCTGGCCCATAGTAAGTGCGATATCAGAGTTTGTTAAATAAGTGGCCCAGTTGCTTCTCCCTATCAGGAAATTTCCTTCCTGTGAAGGATGGGCTTTACTTACGTTTACTAAGGAAGGAGGCATTTCCGTAAAATGGACACCCACCCAGGCTCTTACGGGAACGCCACAGACAGTATCTCAGAGCAAAGAGGGACATCATGACCAGTTCATTCCTTGGGCCAAAGAATGTCTCTACTATAGCATATTAGTAAGATGGCTGAGGAAACACACTCAGCTCCTGAGAACAGAATCCGGTAAGAAGAGGCCTTGGGAGTCTTTACCAGGATGCTCCTGAGCCCTTAAAAAGCTGTACCATGGAGAGGAGTTTCCATTGCCCTGAGAAATGACACACCTGCCTAACGGGGGTGCACGCCAGAGAACAGACTGAACAGAAGGCCTTTCGCTGACTGAGCTAAATAACAAGCAAGGTTTCATTTTTACAATGCTTGTCTGCTGGTATCTGGAGATATTTTTCGGGAAAAAATTCACATAACACAAATAAAAGTGAGATCAAAATAACGGAAACAAAGAATCAGACAAATGAAAATTAAAATTCTATGGTGAAACTATATGATACGGAATGGAATAAAACTAGTTTCAATACTCTATTTAAAAAGCTACTTAAGTTTTGACTGAGGATGAGCCAGCCCTGCCCGAGGAGGCCACAGTGACAACTTCTTCTTGTTTCCTCATTGTCCAATTGTCGCTCTTCCCACCATCCTCTTTTTTTCTGATTGTGGACGTGGAAGAGGCCACAAAGCGTGGTGGGAAGCACAGAAAGTTTGGAGCCAGGCAGCCTCCGCCTCTCACCAGCTGTGAGACCTCAGATACAGTCCTTGATCATCTGGCTGCGTTTTCTCCTTTGCAGAATGCAGACAATACTATCCAGCTGGCCGCACGTGGAGAGCACAGAGTCCACTGTCTGGACATGGCCGGGCCGTAATACACTGCAGCTATCTGTGACACGTGTTTGTTACAGTCAAGGTAGACAATACAGAAACGTCCGACAGAGCAAATAAAAACTACCCAGAATCCACAAGCACAATTTACACCTGCCGTCCTGTTGTTTTATACGTTTCAGTTTGTTCATCTAAGCATATTGTGCGTGTGTACTATAAACACGTATAAATACTGCATAATATAAATACAATACTATATCTGATTTCTCATTAATTGTTTTTCTGAGTATTTTCCAATGTCATTAACAATTCTTCAAAATAAAATTCTGATGGTTGCATAACATTTCATTGTATCATTATAAAGTCACTTAGTTAACTTTCTGTGAGTTAACAAATGTGAGATTTTTCTTTTTTTCCCCCAACTCCTTTGTCCAACGAAGAGAGGCAATCTGGTGTAGAGGACGGCGCTCATCCTTGTTCAGATCCAGGCTCTGCCACTTGCTGACTGCTTCGGACACGGCAGATTTTATTGTCACCGACACTCCAGATCTTCATCTGCAAATGGGGATGGAGAGGACTCCTACCTGTATTTGTTTCTTAGGGCTGCCGTAAAATTGCCAGAAACTGGGTGGCTTAAAACAACAGAAATTTATTCTCTCACTGTTCAGGAGGTCAGAAGTCCAAAATCAGGTGCCAGGGGGCCATCCTCCCTCTGAAGACTCTAGGGAGGAATCTTTCCTGCCTCTCCCTCGTTTCGGACTACCCTTGCTGACAATCTTCGGCGTTCCTTGGCAGGCGGCAGCATAACTCCAATCTCTGCCTCTGTCTTCACGGGGCCTTCTTCCCTGTGCCTCTGAATCTCACTCTCCTTATAAGGGTACCAGTCATTGGATTTAGGGTGCTCCCTAATCCAGGATGACCACATCTTAAAGTGATTATATCTGCCAAGACCCGATTTCCAAATAAGGTCACATTCACAGATACAGGGGTCAGGACTCCACCATATTTTTTTGGGAGGACACAACTCAACCCAAAATACTCCCTAATAGAGTCGTGGGGAAGAAGTGAGCCGACGAAAATCTAAGGTCCTTTGCTGACTGTAAAAGTGCTACCCTAATATGAATTGCCCCTTGTAAAGGTTTTAGCTCAAAAAGGCACCAGTTTTAGGAAGGCAGAGTTTCAAAGTATCACGTCTCTTTGAGTTTGAGTGTTTGGCCATTGTTACGGGGTCAACAGTTTGAGCTTTGAAGCCAAGAAGCCAAAACCATATGGAAGAAACATGGCTCCTCATAAGCCCAAACACCTTAGGAGTGGTCTTGTCAATTGGATGGCCTTCCAACTCACTGACCTGGGCAGCCCAAGCCAGAAAAAGAATCTACAGCTGTCATTCTCAAACAGTCTCTGATTTCCCCCCTATAATCCATCTCAGATTGATACTTTCGTAAACTACAATGAAAATGAGATTTTAGAAAAATGATCACAGCTGTGCCAAATTACCATGAAAGTTTCTAAAGGTTACTCTCAAATACTGCCCTTATCTCACCACGGGCTGGGAGCAAGCAGCTTGCGGACTGGCACTGGTCCTCAGACCACACTTTGGGAAGCACTGCTCGGCCATGGCCAGGGCCACTGCAGACCCGGGGGCCCCGCTGGAGCACAGTCCTGCTCTCGGGCCTCTGAGGATGGGAGTTGACTGATCTGCAGCCTCCAGCCCCATTCCGGGGGGCACGCCTGGCTGGAGAAAACAAACACACCTCCCACACCTGAGCCTCAGTGTTTTCTTTGAGTCTGTTTTCCCACTGACTTACTTTCCCTTCAGTCTGGGCTTTCAAAGCAGCTTTCCGAGCGAATGCGGGAGATTCCAGCCGCCCCAACACCACGGCTCATATGGAATGCATTCAGACAGGGGAAAAAACTCGAACGGAGTGGTCATACGATTTTGAACTGGCTTGGACATGGCGTGGCTGGAATTTCAGAGCTGGCTTTTGTTTGCCTTTGTCATGAAACATTTGTTATATGAGCTGCTGCTACTGCTACCAGAGCAGCTGCCGCTGAGAAGCCCTCTCAACGGCGGCTCATTCTTCCGGACGTTCGCTGACTGACAGCCTTCACCGACTGATGGCCTTGACGCCCCTGTGCGGATGCCTTTGCCACCATCCTTGCATCAGTGACAGAAGACAAGCCCCCAAAGTGACACAGGATGGCACATGAAACGGAGGCGCATGGTTCCTCCAGTCACACTGGGATGGCATCTCTGGATGGTCGTGCCCTCTGCCTCTGATCCTAAGAGTGTCTTTTTATCAGTTCTTACAATTTACTCTCTCTCCCATCAAAGAGATCGCCAATACGGCCCTGGTTTGTCCTCGAGGTAATTCTTAACACATAGTAGTTTGCAGCTTGAGGACAGTAACACCATTCAGTAGAAAGCCAACGGGGTTTAATTAATAAATTACCCTCAAGGGATTTTGTTTTTGCTTGTTTGTTTTGCTTTTGAAGTTGCATCAGTACTATAATCCCAAGATGTGGACGCTGAAGGCAGCCCTGTAGGATGTGATTCACATCATGGCTGTGCAGATATCACAAGAAGGAAATGTGTGTAACAGATCTAGCTAAGAGCTGTAAACACAAGACTGGTGGCAGAATACTCAAGTTCAGGTGGTTAGAACATTCTCAGCTAAATGCGGGAGGCTGATTAAGTGCCTTCAGTGCCTCTCCTTTGAAAATCTAAAACGACAGTAAAGATAATAATTTTATAAAAGATTGCAAGACCACAAGATCTGGAAAAGGATTTCAGAAATGAAGACGGGGGCCGGCCCCGTGGCTTGGTGGTTGAGTGCGTGCGCTCCGCTGCTGGCGGCACGGGTTCGGATCCCGGGCGCGCACCGACGCACTGCTTCTCCGGCCATGCTGAGGCCGCGTCCCACATACAGCAACTAGAAGGATGTGCAACTATGATGTACAACTATCTACTGGGGCTTTGGGGGAAAAAAAAAGGAGGAGGATTGGCAATAGATGTTAGCTCAGAGCTGGTTTTCCTCAGCAAAAAGAGGAGGATTAGCATGGATGTTAGCTCAGGGCTGATCTTCCTCACCAAAAAAAAAAAAAAAAGAAATGAAGATGGATGTCAGTGGAAAACAGACCTCAACCTACTTCTGGAAGACGAAAGTGGTTGGAGGAGTGCATTCGACATGGCAGAGCAGAAGCAGCACATTTGAGGTTTTGGCTGGGGGGACACACATCAAGAGTGCCATGTCATCCAGTGGAACCCCCGAGAGACAGAGTGGCAGCACCAGGTGTCCCAGATGGGAAAGCTGAGCACGAGGTAGACAGTCTGGGTATGAAGCACTTGGGCTCCCAATTCCCTCCACAGCTACATGTAGCCAGCATCTCGCAATGCTTCTCCCACCATTCTCCAGGGGGCATTCCCCACTGCCTGGGAGCAGGCACTCTTAGGATTAGTCTCCAGGGAACTTGGGCAGAATCTCCAGACAGATTTGCTAACTCAGCGGAGAGAAAGGAGAGGCATGGGCTAAAATAAGAACCATCAAGTGAACGGTGCATTGAACGTGGACCTTCATCTCCTGTTCCCACACCAGCCACCAGATGTTTGCCCCACCCTCCTACCCCCACCTCACCTCCCATCCCCCAAGCAGATGTTTGGAGCATTCTTCAGTGGGGAAACTGAACAAACTCCAGAGAAAAAAACAATCACTAACAAATGTTTTTCTAGCAAAACTTCTATTGCTGTTTGATCATCCCAAGTGGAGGCCCATTGCACAGCACGTTCAATGAGCTCTTAGTGCCTCCCCCTTAAATGCAAATTCTGACAAAGACCACCAGAGGAGGCCTTCAGACCGAAAAAGAGAGGCCCAACCAGACCAAAACCTCAAAAAGGGAACTGGAAAAAATAGAGATAATATAGGGAACAGATGAAACATTTAAAAAAATCTCTATAATTTTCAGAGATTTAAGATATAAGATATTGCATCCAATAAACAAGATA
This sequence comes from Ceratotherium simum simum, assembly GCF_057802395.1. Taxonomy (NCBI): domain Eukaryota; kingdom Metazoa; phylum Chordata; class Mammalia; order Perissodactyla; family Rhinocerotidae; genus Ceratotherium; species Ceratotherium simum. The sequence goes on along the minus strand of NC_141937.1, from coordinate 26,044,773 downwards.
CTGTGTAAGAAGAAAAAAAGATTAAAGAAAAGTTCTTGGAAAAGGGAAAATTCAATAGAATGATGGAATACAAATTGAGGAACTCTTCCAGAGGGAAATAGTTGAAGAGATGGAAATTAAAAGAGGGAACAATAACAAAGCACAGAGAAAGAACGAATCTAGAAGTTCAAATATCTGACAAACAGCATTCCAGAAATGCAGCAGAAAATGGTGGCAATAAAATCATGAAAGAAATAAAACAAGAAAAATCCCAGAAATGAGAGACATGAGTTTTAAGCTTGAAAGTATTTGCTGAATACGTGGCACATTGAGGTATGTTGGTGTAAAATTTCATTAAAAAAATAAGAGAAGACTCTAGGGGGGAGAGAGATACCCTAAGAAAGAGAAAAAGAAGTGGGCAAGGGAAGGCACGTATGAAGAAAACCATACCCAGCCAAACTGGCAATCAAGTGAGATAGAATACCAAGCTTTTCAGATATTCAATGACTCAAAGGATTTACCACCTCCCAGGCACCTTTTATCAGGAAGCAACTTGGGACTATCTTGGAGTAAATGAGTTATTAAACCAAGAAATAGGATCTGTGGGATTCAGAAGATGAGGAATCCAATGTAGAAATATGGTGGAGGGAAGTTGCAGGACAGCTGTAGAGGCAGTTTCCGAGCAATCAGCCCAGACTGAAGCAGGAGGTTAGAAACCTCTGTGGGGAAGGAGGGGAGCGGTCCTGGGTAGGGGGGGCGGCAGGGAAGGATGAAACTGATATTCTTATCTGATGATAATATTGAAAAAATATCAAAAGTAACATTGATATAATAGACCTAAAAGTACATTTGAAAATGTTGATAGGTACAAATAAATCTAAGCAAATTAAAAAAAAAACCAAGGCAATAATTAATTCCAGGGAAAACAAAAAGTTGTGCAAGAAATGAAACAAAATCATGGTGTACTACTTGCATCAGCAGCAAATAAAATGTTACATAGTCACAGTAATGGAAACAGGGACTCTGCATCTAAGATGTGGATATAACCATGGGGGTGGGTGGAGGAGGGAGAGGAGAGGGTAATGGGAATAATAAGAGAGCTAAATAATGTCTCAAATAAATAGATCGAGAAATAGCAGCCTATGCATACTAGTTATAAATAGTGTAGTGCTTATCAGAAGAGCAGCTAACCGTGCTGAAAGTGTTCTTGCCTCTGCAAACTCAGATTCCCTGATGAGGGGGGTTGAAATAGGAAACTGCTGCTTTTCATTATAAGTCTTTTAGGACTGTCTGATTTTTAATTATATACATGCATTACTTTAATAAATAAATTATAGTTAAAAAAAAAAAAAAAACAGGGACGTAAAATTCTAGAAACACATGTTTTGAAAAACAGCTCCAGGAGTGTCTGGCTGTGAAAAGGCAGAAGTCCCTGGTGCTCATGGTGAAAATTGGGGAGATGAAAGACTTTCCAGAGTGTCTGCAACTCCCATTCGACAAGCAAAACTTTCCTGTTCTCATCAGTGGGGAATTATGCGGGATTTCTCCATAGGTTTGTGGACAACGAAATCTATGTGCTTAATATAGCCCACAAGGAACCACAGAAAACAGCACGTCTGTGCACAGGTATATTTGTGGTTTTTCATTGTATTCTTTTACAGTCCAATGCCATTTGCAAGATGTGAAAAGCTAGGACATTCTACGTTGATAAAAATGTCTGAGATCTTAAAAAAAAATACAGACCAGGAAATGATATTTTTATTTGAAAAAGATTTAACCAAACAAAAATAGAAGCTTTCGTTGTAAAACGTTGAGTCATGCAAAATGGGTAAGGATTGCACTTCATCCCAGCTGGGGGTACGTTTTATAAGCAAAGAATGTCAGAGAGGCTAGGCCCTGAGCCAAGGGCACAAAGACAGTTCTGAAATCTCCTGTCTAGTGCTCTTCCCACATCCCCACGGTAAGCCGCGGGTGGACGGGGACCCTGGCAGTTCTGGCATGAGAGACAGGAAAATCACAGGGTCTTTTATAAAGATCAGCTATCACCCTCTGGGGTCAGGTCTCTCTTGAATCTTCTTTCCCCAGGCTTCAGAAGCATTTCAGTTTTGCAAAGTTATCAGGAAAGTCCAAAAATTGAAATTTGCGGTGACTAATTCCATGCCTTAGTAATACTCTTACTCAATGCAAAGCATGTTACTGTCAAGCTCAACTAAAAACTGCTCAAAGTAGAAGTGATTAAATTCTAAAGTAGAAGAAATTCACCTCTAAACACAGAAGCAGGCTGGTACCTCCACCACACACCCTGATATTATTAGCCAGCTTTTCGTCTGGGGAAATGAATCATAAGAGAGAAAACTGCACACTCCCAGGCCCGGCCACGCTGTGGGGGGCATCCGGGGGTCTCCAGAGGATGAGGCTGGGACCTAGAAGGGATCGACTTCCCAGGGTGCGTGGTGTGGGAGGTGGGGGCGGGGGAAACTGTTCTGCAGGGATGATTCCAAGGGCTCCCGGCCAGGGAGGCCATGAAGACCAGAGGCAGTGACAGGGGACACAGCCAGCTCAGCTGGGTCAGCGGTGACTCACAGCTGGTGGGCGAAGGGGCGCATCTAGGCGGTCAGGCAGGGCAGTGGTTGGTGTCTGGAGATGTGTGCAAGGCACGCAGGGCTGACCGGAGCCAATGGATGCCCCGGGCATGGAGGGTGGCTGGGTCTTAGGTGGGGAGACTGGGAAGACAGCAAGGAGAAGAACCTCAGCACTAGGGAACCTGGCATGTCCCATTAGGAAGTGAGGGAGCCTTGGGTGGTGGTCGGGCTTGGCAGAGGGCAGGGGCACTGGGGGTTGGGGGGTGACACACGGCCCTCTGGCAACTGTGGCTTGGCCACTGCTTCTGGGATTGGTCTGAGTGACTCAGTTCCAGGTTGCACCGCCTGGAGAGCTGAGGCTGCTGATGCTTTTCCTGTCTTGGGCAGGACCGTCTCAGCAGCAGGGTGACTGAGCCCTGAGGAATTGGGGCACCCGGCTCCAAGAGGCAGGTCAGCACGCAAAGGCCCACGTGGGCCAGACCGCCCCTCGGGCCTCCCACACTCTGGTGCTTCTGTGCCTTCACACTTCCATGCCTGCACTCGTGTTATTTTTATGCCTAAAATGCCTCCTTCCGCGAACACCTATGCACCCCTCAAAGCCTGGCACAAACATCTTGACTAGGAAGAGCTCCCTCGGCCCTGCCTGTGATGGCCTTCAGGCTAGACCTGGTTTTCTTTTTTCTTTTTCTTTTTTGTTTCCCCCCCTTTTCTCCCCAAAGCACCAGTAGATAGTTGTATGTCATAGCTGCATATCCTTCTAGTTGCTGTATGTGGGACGCTCCCTCAGCATGGCCGGAGAAGCGGTGCGTCAGTGCACACCCAGGATCCGAACCCAGGCCACCAGTAGCGGAGTGCGCGCACTTAACCGATAAGCCACGGGGCAGGCCCCTAGACCTGGTTTTCTTGATCTTTACCCTGCCCTTCCTGAGGACCGGCAGAATGCAGACACTCAAACACTTGTTGCATTTTTCTGGTATTTTCAGATTATACCTGCTACTCAAATATTAGTTTTCACAGAAGAGAAATAATTTTGGAAAGTTATTACTAGAAAATCGATGTCTGTAAAGTAAGTCCTATTTTCCCATTAATCGTAATAAAATTGGACAGGCTTTCTCCCGGAGGGAGGATGATCTCAAGGGAAGAGCAAATTAATAAGCAAGTAAAAAATACATTTAGAAATAACATAATTCAAGGTCATTATTATTTGCAATAAAATTAACAATTATAGCTGAAATGGGTCAAAAGCATATAGATTATGCTGCCACTTAAGACTTCCTCAAATCGATTAAACACGTCTAGAGGCTGAATCCTTGTGAGAAGGTGACGTTTCTGTAAGCTGAATAAAACTGCCAGTCTGCGGTTGTAAAGTCCCTTCAGGAAAATGTTCACCAAAAAACTCTCAGCATTTAGGAGTTCATCTAAAGAGACGCTCCCATTATACGTTAATTTTAACTATTTACTCAACAGCTACAGCTGAAACAGTCACACAATTTCAGTTTTAATTTTTAGACACTATGTTAAAGGTCTAGCACTACTGTTCCCTACCACCCTCCAGCTCCCATCCATGTCAAATGGATCCATTTTCAAGTTTATTTTCTTTCGTGTGGATGACCACATGCTGGGTTAGGATAATACCTTGGCGATCTGTGATGGCGTCTGAACCACATTCCCCAGGGAACAGACCACATGCTGAACAGAGACAATCTGTAGATTTTATTTTTAAGCTCCGACCTTTAACTGCATACCCCCTAACCTCTGAATTATCGATTAAATTTGAAGAAGCTCTGGAGGGTCAGAGTTCACGGTCTTTGTGGTGGTTCTGGGGCAGAAGCTTGCACATCTGTGGTCACCCAGGACTCGGTCACTGGGGGCAAGTTGTTCAAGCTCTTTGAATCTCTGCTTCCTTGTGTAGAAAACGTGACAAGGACTCTGTCTTCCTCAACTTCAGAAGATTCGTGCAAGAATCGAATCAGATCATCTATAGGAAAGTGCTTTATAAACTGCAGATTGCTATGCAAATTATTATAAGCTATTAATGCTTTTGTGACCCAAGACTGTTCACTCAGATAGGACTGCTGTATAATAAGGAGTTTAGTTGTCTGAACGTAAATGGTTGTACACACACACGTAATTCAGTGCCAACGTGATTAGAATCTGAGTCTAGGGCGTGGCTGGTGAAAAATCTTTATGGAGAATATTGATGGTAGATGAACCAATAGCAAAGTGGAGTCCTATTTTTATTAATGATAATAGAGTTTTTTAAAACACCTTCATTGGTCTCTATAGATGGAGAGTCTGACTTCCTCCTCACCATCAGTTGTATCTTTGTGAGGTTCCAGAATGTTTTTGTTGTGTTGTAGCACAAAAACAACACGAAGTGAGAAATAAAAATGGAAATGAAAGATGAGACAGCATCTGTTTACTCCAGACATTGTAGAGTGATGGATTATTTGTATAAAACCAGAGTTGACAGTATATATTTTTTTAACCCACATAAACTTATTTAATTGTAAAACTCGGTCCGCTGTCCAACCCCATTGGATCTCCTATAATATAGATTGGACCACTGCAACCAATTGTACTTGGAATCCCTTTGATATTCAGGATCCCATTTTCAGGACCCAAATTGGGCATAATTATACATCTGTGTTCAAGTATTATGTGAACTCCTGTCTGCAGATGCAAACTGTATTAGGAAATCTGAGAACATGGAGAGGCACTGCCACCTGCTGGACAAACTTCAATTTATTAACAGCGTTCTGAAGTATGTAATTCTGCATATGGAAAACAAAATAAAGGTTTTTCAAGAACTAAATCTTGGGGTCTTACTTAAAATAAAATCCATCAAATCTTTGGACACTCATCCTATATCTGCTAAATAACATGATATATAACAGTCTGAAAAATTCAACATTCAGTACAAGTTAATGGTAATTGGCCCCAATCACATCTCAACAGTGGGTTTCATTTAAAGTTGAAATCTTAACTCCCTGAGATTTCTGGTAAGAGTTCAAGGATAAAAACAGATGATTATCCTTGGATGATGTGACTTGGATGATGTGTGTTTTCAGCCCCTGAAGGTGTCACTGTAGTAATATTTCCAGTCAACTCCCTCCCTATGATTGTTTCAGGAATAGGGTATTGGCCAGAATATAACTGTTCCCCTCTTCCTAAATCGGAAATACTATTTCTTAAAGGCATGTTATTTCACTGTCATAGTGACTGATGACATAAGTCAAGGTTCGTCATTTTCTCTCTCTCTCTCTTTTAACGTAGAAGTCACAAAGAGAGGCTGAAGTCCTAGCTGCTCACAGACACAGGCCCTGTCTCTCCCCTGTGATGTGGTTGGCAAGCTATTAGCTATTGCTATTGCTAATTATCGAACATTTATCATATGTTAAGTTCTGGGGTAAGGGCGTTGCATGATCTGATCAGGTTTGTCTCACAACAACCCTGTAAAGTAAACAGTATTGTTTCTGCACCTTATACAGATGGAGAAACTCAGGCTTAGAGGGGTTTTCCCCTGCCTTGGGTTATATAGTTGATAAGTGGAGGAGTGGCTTTCACACCCAGGCTGTCTGCTCCGGATCCCGTGCTCTAAGCATCATGGTATCCTGTTTTCTCAACAGAAATGCATACCGCGTGGAGAGAAAGGGATGGAGATCGTGACAAGAGAGTCTGCGCCGGTGTGCCTGTCTTGATCACCTCAACATCACCAGCCACAGGGAAGAACCGATCCAGAACCAATAACCCTCCGTCCAGGATTCTGTCGTGTCCGTTAGGGGGCGACAGAGGCCCTATAACTAACCGTGGGAGTTCCTAGAGCAATGGGGACTGTCCAAGGAGTGGTGGGTTTTTTTTTTGAAAAAGCACCCCATGATTGTGCTAACCAACAAAAAGTAGACGAGCAGCCTTAAAACACTGTACTTGAGACTTTAATACGATGATAACACAGACCTTAGAGCTTCTCCACGCACAGCCATGTTTGCCCGGGGCACATGGGCAGACCTGTGGCAGAAAGAGAACCACAAGTCTCCTCTAACTCACAGCTCAGCGCTCGTTCCTCAAAGAACGACTGTTCTTTATGATACATAGGCCAAGCTTTAATCATTTAGGATTTAACTGTCTGACATTTTTATTGATAGATGGATGAAACCTTGAATTTTTCCTGTAGCAGATTTTATTAAATTTTCTCTTCTACATATCTGCTATTGTTTGCTGTGCAAATGTCCTCAGACTTAAATACTGCGATGCAAACGAACTCAGAGAGTACAACACTGTACTCCTAATGGGAGGTCTAATTATCATTCATGCATAGAAAAAATATAATATTTAAATTTTTACTCCATCATTGTTTATAGAAACATGTAAGTAAACATAATTTTTAAAAACGAAGCACCCAATTTATGAATGAACTTAAATCCTCGAAGTTAGTAGGTAAGTCATTTGTTTGGAATTACACACTTTTCCTTTGTGATAGTTGGTGGCCAGATTCTCAAGGCAGCCCCCAGAAGCCTAGGAAGTTCCCTACTGTGGCTCCAAGGTTTACATTTGTGATGGGAACAAGTGGAAAATGAATACTAATGTAATGCTAGTAATGGAAAGTATTTAAAATACAAGGGGAAAGAATTGATACACGAGCTTTGAAGATCCCAGAAAGGAGGACGGTAACAGGTTAATATCAGGTCGTGTAGTTCCACGTCTGGCTGCTAGGTGGCGCTACCGAACCAGGACTGCTCAGTTATTTGCCAAGTCAAGGGTTTATGAGAGGGACCTTCACATAAGGACTATCCCATCACAGATATTCCCTGTTCTCTGTCTTAATTAGTCTGCTTATTTATTTTGGCCTTTGACCAAAAAAATCACCACTGTGATTTTAGCTCCTAAAGCAATTATGACTAAGAAAAATAGTGATGGCTCAGCACGTCGGTTTTTAAGGAGGAAAAGCATTCATGAACACGTTCCTGCCTGTGGCTCAGAAATATGTGAGTTCTGTCCTTACTTTCACATTTCAGTGGACGACCACAGGTCAGTCTCTCAAATCCCTTGGGCTGGGTCCAGTTTCTCATTTTAAAAAGGTAAGTAATGGGCAAATGGAACTGAGATTAATCAATAAAAAATGAGACTGTATAGGTTAAACCAGTGAGGTCGCCCCTACCCAGTAAATCTGCTTGGGCCTTGGTTCTCCCTAATTCAGACTCACCCCCAGGCTGGCAGGAGTGTACTGAACTCTTGTACCCAGTTTACTCGACTCCACATCAGCCACGGCCCCTGGCTGGTAAGAAACACCTGAGCTGTCCTCCTGCTTATCCATCAAGCTAAAACCTTCATTTTTATCTCATCTTGAGTACTTACTAGCAAACTTCTGAGATACGCTAACCAGGTCTCCACAGAATGTAAAACATTAATATAAAGTAACTCTAAACTTTTTTTTAATTTCTAAAGACTAATTCTCAAATATGTTTGGTAGGAGACAAATTTACTTGTCAGCACACTTTCCTATAAGAAATGAATAGGGGGCAAACAGTTAAGCTGTTATTTAGGGACGTTTTTAACTCCTCTAAATGGTGGGTTATTGGAACCAGCAGTACTGATCAGAAAGAATTAATGAATATTGAATTAATAATTAGTGAATGAATTCCAACGTAGAATAAGCAAGAACCCATTTGACGAACAGACATGACTATTTTTACTGGTTCCCCAAATAGTCATTGCTATCAGTGCTTCTTCTTCAGTAATGAGACTTGTCTAAATATTTTCCATATTTCTGGAGGGGGATTACTAAAAACCAGCACACACCTGCATTTTTTAAAATAACAGGACAAGCACCAAAGAAGAATGACAAGTGGAATGCTTGCCTCTTAATCCAGCTCCATGGCCAGTTAATCTACAATGAGTGAAGGGTGCCTAGATCCCCGGGTCTTATATTTTAGTTTTTCTTCCCTCTGTTTTCCAGGCTACTCAGTTATAAAATTCTTTTATAAAAAGCAAAAGCAATAATTTGAGTGTGCCATAATCCATGAATTTAGACTAAAAATGTGCCGACGAGGCGGCTCTGGTGTGAATGACTAAAGTGAGTCACTGCTGCTCCTTCTTGAACCTGTTTGACACTAACTCGCTGACCTGCGGCCACGAGAAAAGAAGACACGTGCTTAGTCCTTGCAGAGGCTAAAAGACATTGAGAAGCTGGCAGGAGCGGACGCTCTCTCCTGTCCCCTGCCTCGGGGGAATCTGTCTGGGACAGAGACACCGTGGAGCTGCTTGGCCTTCAGTGTCACTGTGGGGGTCAGAACTGGTGACCCTAAAATATGTCTTGTTGGCTTGATTATTTTATTTTCTTTTTTTGCTGAGGAAGATTCGCCCTAAGCTAACATCTGTGCCCATCTTCCTCTATTTTGTTTGTGGGTCGCTGCCCACAGCATGGCTGCCGATGAGTAGTGTAGGTCCATGCTGGGGAACCGAACCTGGGCTGCCAAAGTAGAGCACACGGAACTTAACCACTAGGCCACTGGGCCAGCCTCTGGCTGATTATTTTTAAGGACAAAAGACTCTGAAAGGAACTTGGACCTTTCCCCTAACTGCCTAAAAGAATTCAAGATAGAAGACCAGTTCCAGGAAGAAGCTCTCACCATAGATAACTCCAGGTGTGGTAGACTGGGAGGAGCCTTGCTAAACCCATTTTTGTCAAAGTTCTTTCTCTTGGATCACACTGTCTATAGACGTCCAGCAAACATGTTTACCAAACATTTGCTTTTCCATCTCCCTGTGAATTGCCTTCCTCTACTTTGAAGTCCCAAACCCCTACCCCCAACATCCTCCTTTGTCTTTAGCTGAAGATGGTATTTAAGGTAGAGGCTTCCGCCATTTTGGCAAGTTACTCAGTTTTCCTGGGTTTCTCCCATGCATACATGTTATTAAACTTTGTTTGATTTTCTCTTGTTATTTTGTCTCACGTCAGTTTAACTCTTAGACCAGCCAGAAGGACCTAGAGGGTGGAGGAATAGTTCTTCCTCCCCTATATCAACAAAGAAAAATCTCTCAAGAAGATGCCCAAGAGACCACAAAACACAGTGGCAGTCACTGAAGAATCACTCAAAGGTCATTTTGTTGAGTACACGCCACGTGGCAGCCAAGAGTTATACTGGGGTGATATTCAAAATATTTAACCACCAGCTCCACTCAGGAACTGAATTCAGAACAGCTGCTGAGTGCAGCACTGGGCCAGAGTCCTGAAGACCCCATGTGTGGCCGTGAATTACCCCTTTCATTTATTGTTGTGGAGGTTGAGGGGCAGCCAGGTGGCAGGTGCCCTGGGAGGGCGGGTGCAGAGGGCAGTATAGACGTCTTTTCCTATTTGAACCACTAGTACAGCTGGACTGTGTGGACTGGCCACGTGTGGGCCCTGGGCTTCTGGAAACCTTTCATCCCACTACACAGGAATACCAGCCGTCCCTTATTCCCTGAGGCAGCAAACCTCAGAGGCATTTAATACGGTGCTATGCCAAACTCAAAGGGAAAAATATGTTTTTATAGGTGGAAAGATCGTAGCTGAAGGCAGAAGAGCTAACAGTAACTCAATTTTCAGAAATATGTTCTACTTTAATTAACGTGCTTACAGATCATGGGATGAAGGCCCACGATTTCTGCGAAGTCACGTATTTAAATGCAGAAGAGAGTTGGGAGGTACAGATGACATACTCTGATGACAGCAGGTAAGTGGGCTCTTTGGGTGAAGGTTTTTGTTTGTGGTTTATTTGTATTTAAGAAGAACGAAGATAAAAAACGTCCTCATCTGAGTTATCAGGCCCACCCCCCGTCGGTGTGCCGGGCTGCGGCATCCTGTGAAGGGTGTCAGCTCCAGATCACAGGATGGGTGAGGTGGGTGATGTGGACCACTGAAACTCTTCCCAAATGCGGGGACAAGAGAGTGTTCATCTTATGGGACAACTGCGTGTCTCCAGATCCAGTCAGCCTCTTATCTCACACTGTGTATCACACACATGCACACATGGAAACACACGCATGCTGTACAGCAAGATAAAGCCAAAGAGGGAAAATAACAATGAACAACGTAAGCCTTTTATTCAAAGGAGTCTAATTTAGGATAAGACCCCTCCTTGCATAAAGACCAGAGTTTATGTTGTTTTATAGAGCTAAAAACTGGTCACAACTCTTTAAATTCTTTAAACTCTTTAAATTGCCCATTGTTGAAAGGGCAAAGGAAGACCTAGTTTGAAAAACTGAGTATTTAGGGTTTATTATGCTTCTGGCTATTCAAACCACCTTTCCTGCCGAGGAGACACATGGGCAGGGCACACCTGGAGGTTCTCGGTAATGTTCCTGTGTGTAGGTATGTCAGAATTTATCTCTGAGTGAGAGAGCTGGGAGACTAAGGGAGCATCCACCAGCCAGCCATCTTCCTCCAGAAGTCACTGGTGGTGGCAGGGCCCCCTTACGGAACAGAACTCAGGGCTCCTCTAGGCAAAGACCAGTTTACCTGGGCACTGGTACCCGCCAGTGATGCAGGTGTGATGCGAGGTCCCTGCCTGGCTGTGGAATGTGAGGAAGCAGGCTGCCTTTGGGGAGCCTTTTACCTGCGCCTTATTTCTACAAGGCAGAATGCCGTCTCCCAATGCAGGACGGCAAAACAAAACAATAAACCAATTAGTGAATTAGTATGCAAGGCTCATTGTGGCAACAGTAGATTAAGAAGAGTACGAAAGAAACGATACTGTTTTGTCGTTCTCTCAGGATAAAATAATAATGAGAAAAATAAGTGATGGATTTCGGAAAGTAATTATATTTAAAGGGATACTATGGGCAACCCTTTTAATTGCTTTGCTGCCTTCTGTTTCTCGTTTCTGTTTGGAAACCACGCCATTTGTTAGGATAAAATCATAATTGTATTTTCAGTTTGCTCCTCTGTCTATTCTAGCAACAGGATTTCCTTCACCAGAGGGCTGTTGTCAAATGGAAGTAGGGCCAGAGGTACTGCTCCCCATGGCGGCTCCTTCATGCTCCCACACATTTCCACCAGTGGACTCCATTGGTTCACCCCAGCAACACACTCAGGACAAGGCCAATGAAATGTTGCCAACTGTACTTTCCAAAGGGAAACATGGAACCATCAAGCCTTCAAGACATGGCAACTTGATGCTGGGACCTGAAGCTCAAAGTTTGGGCACCCGAATCCCACGAATCTAACCGTGGAACTCCCGTTCTTTAACAGAAGAGATGATTTCACTCCCTTCTTCCCTGAGCCCTTTTCGAGGTGAGTGACTCTCGAAACAGGGAACAGCTTGCTTACAGACAGAGCTTGCTTACAGAGGTACCTGGGTCTTTGTAGATACTGAGCACGCCCTTGAAGTAATGAGGTAACAATCTTTCCAGTAAACGCAGCACATCTTCCAGCTCCTCCAGAATCCCCACCAGCAGGAAGTTTTCATTCACGTTCAGTTTTGCTCTCTCGAGGGCCCACTCACCAGGCTCCCTGTATGGACACAAAAATGGGTTTTAAATCGAAGATTCGTTTTCGAAATACAGCAACAACACGCTGAACGTTGATCTCTTCTTACCCACCCCCCATTTGCACAAGTCCAAACCCCACTGCCTCCAAGGACCAGCCCAGACGGAGCTGCCTCCAGCAGCCTTCCCGGGTCCTTCCCGCTGGCCCCCTGCCCTCCACGCCATCTCACCTCCAGCCCTTCCATCCGATCCGAATGCCTAGCCCCGGGCCTCGAACTCAGTGAGCCTGGCCTAAGGACTTGTTGCAAAAAGAATACAGGCACAGGGACGTACGTCCTAATAAACACCCATCCAGGGGTGATTAGAATGCCTTTCTAACAGAAGGACCAAACCAAACCAATTAAAGAAAGAGATTTTGAAATATGAAACTTACTGACATAGTATTTCTGTAGAAATCGAAATAGGTGTCAGGTCATGTCTGCTAATCATCTTATTCCTCAAAGAATTTTAAGACTTTTTTTTTTGATTACAGAAGGAAAACAGTCTGATCTCGTTTGTAAGGCAGATCTCTGAGTCGACAATGTTGACGTGAGTGAGAAGAGCCCCGGACGGGGAGCTTGGGCCCCAGGCCCGGCTGGCATTTACCATCAGGGGAGATTTGGGCCAGCCAGGATTGTCTTTTGCAAAACTGTAATAATAACCTTTATCTAGCTCAAATAATTGTTATCTAGATGGAACAAGGTGACATTTTGAAAGAGTTCTGAAAATCATGGTGTGTGTACCAAGATAAGACACCATGAGTACTCTCCCCAAGATCAGGAAATAGATAATTAAAAAACATCGTAGGGAGTTAGAATTCTGTTCCTTGGAATAAGTATCTTCATTGTGACAGAAAGCGAGTCATCTGGCCCCAGATCTTCCCAGTGTCTGAAGCACTGACCGGGAAGCGGGTGGCATGAGGATGAGGGGGAGGCCTGAACTTGGGCTGTTTAAGATACAGCAGAAAACTGACACATCTAGCCCTAGAATTCTGACCACAGACAACTCTTGTGATATGGTGAACTCAACCAAAGAGCAATAACAACGATACACATGATAATTAAGCAGTGATCGCAGTGTAAGCAAAAAGAACAGTGAGTGAGCTGCAATTTAGAAACGACTGTCTCCCGCGGTCTCTTCAGGAACACAACGGGCCTTCTAATCAACGTTTTTTGGGGGAAAAAATGTCACTTCTGATAACAGGGTTTCTTTCCCACCAAGCAAAGATAATACTCACTGTTACTAGCATTTCTTCTCTGAGGCTACATTTGTCCAGTACAATGAGTTTTGACTGTAGCTAGACCAGAGTCACCCGGGAGGGGGCAGCGAAGGGCTGTGCCCCGCCGCAGAGACTGTGGGGAGATAGCTTCCTAACGAGGACCCCAGGGAGGCTGATGCAGGAGGTGTGCAAACCACACCCCAGGGGCCCTTACTATCTGAGTAAGTCACTCTCTAAAGAAGGTCTGGCATCCAAGTGAACCCAAGGGGCCCTCACTAGAAGGTGCTTCCCTCTCTTCCTACCAGGTATGTCTCACGAGAGAGACACTGTTTGGTTGGCATTCTAGTTACCCAGGTTTACGGGGGTTCCCAAGGCCTCTGTCAGACCTTGGTTTGTTAAATTCCTTATTTATAGGACCTTCAGAGTCTCAAATGCGATATCTTCAGAGCTTAACAGTAAATATTAACTGAATTCCAGAAGGTTGCGAGACTAGGGATACGGAAGGTTCCCATGCAGTGCCAGTTGGCGGGTTTTCCGCCATCGTTCTCCACATTCACGCGGCATGAGCCGTTAGTCTTTACCTGCATCTGGGGTGCTGTCCACAAAAGTACGGAATGATGTAAAATAACCTGGGATTGGAACACTCGGGATAGTTTTCAAGAATACACTCATTGATATCCTAGAAGAGAAAACACAGCAGTGAGGTGTCTCGTAGTCTCTGCAGGGCTTTGTCAAACGCCATAGAGTGTAAGTGAAAATGAGACTTAGATTACATGCACAAGCCTTGAGGAGACGCAGAGAATTCACAGATTTCATGAGAAGACGTTCCTCTTGCCTCACACCATCCTGTCCACTGACCAGTGCACACGTGGTCAGAGCCTTTCAGAGAGCTCATTCTGCGGGGAAACTGCATGTCTGCATCCCCAGTGGCCTGAAGTCTTTAGCTGGATAACAGGTGTCTTGAGGGCAGTTCTACCCACTGCGGCTTGTTGTCACCCTGGAAGTTACCAGCCAACTGGTATACAGTTGGCACTTAACAAATATTTGTTGAGTGAACTCAGTATGACTTAATTCTTCATTCATTCTGACTTAATCAGAGATCCCTGTACAGCCAGCCCTGTGGAAACGTGTTTCCCTGTTTATCCGTATGTCCAATAAAGAATTATTAAGTACCTATAATAGTGATATAAAGCGTCTGTAGATTTTGGAGGGGCTATAAAATCATTTCTATTGTTATCTTAGATTAAAAAGTGACAAGATGGGGGCTGTCCTGGTGGCGCAAGCGGTTAGGTGCACGCGCTCCGCTGTGGTGGCCCAGGGTTCGCTGGTTCAGATCCTGGGTATGCACTGACACACCACTTGGCAAGCCATGCTGCGGCGGCGTCCCATATAAAGTGGAGGAAGATGAGGCATGGATGTTAGCCCAGGGCCAGTCTTCCTCAGCAAAAAAGAGGAGGATTGGCAGATGTTAGCTCAGGGCTAATCTCCTCACCAAAAAAAAAAAAAAAGTGACAGGATGTTTGTACAGACATTCTCTCACTTACAAAGGCAACAGTGTGATTCCCAGATCTTCTATTTCTCTTCTATGAGGTTGACCATGGTGTCTCTGTGAGCATTACAAGAGCTTGCAATGGCTTGGTGGGGATGCATCGCAGGGCTAAGAATCAACTTTATCAAGGCCGATTACATTGATACCCTAGATAAGACATGCCTGGTTCTTAGGTATTTCTAAGGAGAAAAGATAACCCAATTTACACACAAACCAAAGAGCTATGGGATGTTTTTCCAGAGACAATACTGGCAAGGCAGATCAAGAGTGGATGGAACTCGCTAACATGTTCACATGGTCGACGAAGTTTGAGTCAGTTGAAGCCACTGCATCTGATATGGTTGGGGTAGGTGGTTAGTTATTAAGAAAATTTTTTTAAGTTGGGAATCAGAAAAATATAACAAATTTCTTTTTGCTTTTTTCTTTTGTTTTTTTTTTAACAACAGCCCTTTCTTTCCTCCCTCATGCTTCTTTGGTTTATATACCAATCAAATAAATTACACAATTACAATAACACACTCAACTGCAATAAACAGATTCAGCAGCAAACACACTCTAACTAAGCACCTGCGTCCACTGTGGGGAGCAGAGGTGCTCAGTTCCCAGAGAGGAAGAGACTGGAAACCCACGGGGTGGCGTCCATCAGTCCACCCAGCCATGCGTTAAGTGAAGGGTGATCAAGAATGCCTCATTGTGTGTGAAAACCCATTAAAAACGCATGATGTTAGACCCAAAACACCTTCTGAGAAGAATCTGACAGAGCCATGTACGTATAAGAGCATTCATCGCTTCAAGATTTATGACAACAAAATGGCAGAGCTTACACGTTCGTTAATGGGGGATTGATTCACCGAGAAGCTATGGTACCTTCTACATCGAATTACTGGGCACCTGGGAAGGATCAGGGGGACCTACATGTACTGTCCTGAAAAGCGACTGTCATGACTTTTCAATGAAATAAAGTCGATTATAGCACAATAGGAACATGTATGACAATATAAAAATAGACCATTGTTTACACAAACACAAAACATCTGGAAAGATGAACACCAGACTAAAAGTAGTTATTTATGGTGGTAGATGTGATGGAAGATGGGGATACACTGATCTTTTACTTTATTCATTTTTGAAATGTTAGCATTTATTATAACGTACGTATTTTACTTTATCATCAGGAAAGTAGGAGGAGATTTACATATCGTAAAACAAACCAACGCTTGTGTAGGAGGGTGACCGGGCTTTGCTGTGAAGATGCTCAGACCTCCTTTCCTCCCTCACACTCCGGGTGTCCTCTGGCAGGGACCTGAGCCTTAGGACAGAGGACCCAATAACTGGGCTGTGGTCAGAGGGACAGAGCCAGGAGCTGGGTGTGAGGCAGAGCGCAAGGGAACTCCGGCCAGGACAGGTGTGGTCAGAGGCACAGTGCCTGTCCACTCAGGTCAGGATTTCACACCAAAGGGCAGAGTGAAAAGACGGTGGTTTGGGGGTGTCCAGAGATGTGTCCCATACACAGTCAGCCCCCCAGAGACCTGCCTCAACAGGAGGGGCGGGCGGCACAGCCTCCCACAGAGACTCACAGCACCCAGGCTTCACCAGAGTTCACCTTACAGCTGCTTCTTAATAAGAACTTGTGTCACTATTTGTTTAGGTGGTAAGTCCGTTAGAGCACAGACGGTCTGTTCACTGCGTCTCCAGCGCTTAGCACCCTGCCTGGAAAAAGCAGCGGCGCAATAAATATTCAGTGAATGAATGAACCGGTGGCAGAAGGAAAAAGCCAAGACACGCAGCCCTGATTCTGCCCAGAGATCCTGGCCTGGAGCCGGTGGGACGTCAGCTGGTTGGGGTGGGAGTGGGAGGCTGAGGAGGTGCAGGGGCCTAAGGAGGCCAGTTCCCCACTGGAATCCACAAACAACCTCACGGGGTCAATTTATGGGAAGACATAAATTCCTAGTTTAAGAAGGCTGTTAACCAGCTTCTTTTCTTAGATGGAGGCATGTCCCGGGGGATTTTAAGGAGTTTCATTTGGGCCCATTAGGTTGATGAACGGCATTGGCCACGACCCATCCTATGGGAAGGCTAGAGGCGGACATACATAAGAGATGGCTCAGGGGCTGTGAAGACCCACGCCCAGCCACAGCGAGCAGCTCATGGACGAGGGGCCTCAGGAGACGGCGCCCAGCCACTCACACAGTCCACTCTTACTGGAGCCGAGGCCTTCAGCGAGTGACCTTCCAGTGTCCTGGGAAACTGAATGGGGCAAGTGTCAACACAGCTGCTCGTCCAGTGTCCTGCCCTGACGGGCACCGTCCAGTCCCCCGGGACCATCTGGTTTCCCCACCTTAATGGTTTTATCTTCGGCGTGTGGCTTCACTATCCTGTGTTGCTTTTTACAATCAGCTCTTTATACTCAAGTTCTCTTAGTACATATATATTTTTAAATGATTATACAACTTCATTCTTTCATTCCGTGCAAGTGTTTCTAGGATACGGCTGCTTTAAACAAAAACTTTAATATTTATTTTAAGCGCTGCTCTCAGATGCTCATCACGGTGATGACTTTAGCCGAGTTGACCCACTGGCCAGCACTTGATCTGATTTGCTCATCTGGTCCCCCGGTCTCTGCATATATCACTCGCAATGCTCCCCCCTGCCCCAGTCTAGCCCTCTTTTAAGATTGGGCCTAAACCTAAGACCACTCTGCTCACACTTGCACGTTATTAGGGAAATGAGATCTTCTCTATAAGTGAACATTCCAGATAATTAAGAGAATCCTTTTGAGGGAGGGAGTCAAGATGGCGGCGTAAGCAGACTCTGAACTCACCTCCTCCCGTGGACACAGCCAATTTACAACTACTCGTGGAAAAATTACCCCTGAGACAGAGCTGAAAACTGGATAAGAGGAACTCCTGCAACAACGGACAATCCTAACTGGGGTAGAAGAGGCAGAGACTCCCTTCTGGAGAGGAAAAACGCCGCCTTCACAAGCCGCCAGCTTCACGGCCGCCGGGAGCAGCTCACAGGTACGCAGCCTCCTGGAGGCGGGGCCCCTGAGCCGAGGCGCCCCGCTGTGGGCATTGTGTGGACCCAGCACAATCGAGACCAGCGGCATAATATCTGACTTTGCCTGCTACTAAAGCATTGGGTAGCACCCCAGAAAACCCGGCTCACAAAGAAACTAAAACTGGCTCTTAAAGGGCCCGGCGCACAAACTCACCCGTTCCAGAAAGCATCCTAAAATCACCAGAAAGAAAGGTGCACACTGCTTTGGTGACAAGAGACTCACCTAATAGGCCCTGAGTGCATCTCGGTGAGGTGAGACCTCTCCAGGGACTGGGACATTGGCGGCGGCCATTGTTGTGGCCTGGTGTGAGCGTGCTGACACAAGCGCCATTGGGGGTTTTCCTGAGACCTGCCTGCCCAGAGTCTGTCCCACCCGCTAGAGCACCGATTTAATCCAGCTCAGCCAGGGCAGGCAGCCCACCTAGAGCCTGGCCCCACCTAACAACAAACCCTCAGGCAACGTGTGGGCCTGCATAGATTGGTGACTGGATTTTCTGCAGCCTGGCAACTGAGCTGACTTGAGCGGGGCAGGGTGTGCACAAGGAGCGGGTGGAGAGTGTGGGGTGGTGGCGGAGTGTGTGGGGCTCCGCCGTGGAGAGACTGGGTCCGCTTGGGGAGGTCGGGCGCTCACACGGGCAGGACTGTGTTGACTGTGTGTGTGGACCTGTGGGCGGCAGGGCTTGTCAGCTGCAGAAGACTTGTGCTTCTCAAAGACCCACATAGGAGGTTTGCCCCACCTTCCAAAGCCTGAAACAATTGGGTGCTCCTGTGCCTGAGGCCAGCCCCACCCAGCTGCAATCCTCAGAGAGCTGACAAGAGACCTAATAGGCTAGAGGCTTACAGCAATTCTAAGGCCCTGAGCCTAACAACCTGCCACGCTGGGGCCTACTCACTTAAAGAAATACTGCAACACAGATGTGGTATTAGAACTTGCAGCCAACTGTGCTGGGGCTCCTCACACCTGATAAAGAGACTGAAGGGCCCACAACAACTACAAGCAGCTGAGCATTACAACAGCTGGCCAGGAGCATAACTCAGCCTCCTGGCGCCTATAGGGAGAGCTAACAGGCCACAATAGAAGCACACGTAGCCCACATAGGGGCCACCCTGGAACATTGAGAACTGAGGGAAGCACACTGGAAGCCTCCTAAGCCATCACTTACATAAGGTCACCTATCCAAGAGCAGGAGGCGTGGCTGACCTACCTAATACATAGACACAAGCACAGGAAAGAGGCAAAATGAGGAGGCAAAGAATACATTCCAAGTAAGGGAACAGGACAAAACCCCAGAAAAGGAACTAAGTGAAACAGAAATGAGCAACCTACCCCACACAGAGTTCAAACTAAGAGTGTTAAGGATGCTAACTGGTCTGAGGAGGAGAATAGATGAACTCAGTGAGAATGTCAACAAAGAAATGGAAGATATAAAAGAACCAATCAGAAATGAAGAATACAATACTGGAAATGAAAAATTCATTAGAGGGACTCAAAAGCAGAGTAGAGGATACAGAAGAACGGATCTGTGAGCTGGAAGAAAGACTAGAAGAAATTACCCAAGGTGAACAGGTAAAAGAAAAGAATTAAAGAGTGAGGACAGTCTAAGGGACCTCTGGGACAACATCAAGCGCACTAACATCCGTGTTATAGGTGTCCCGGAAGGAGAGAAAGCGAGACAAGGGGGCAGAGAATCTATTTCAAGAAATAATAGATGAAAACTTCCCTAACCTAAGGAAGGAAACAGACATCCAGGTACAGGAGGCACAGAGAGCCCCAAACAAGATAAACCCAAAGAGGCCCACACCAAGACACATCATAATCAAAATGTCCAGAATTAAAGATAAAGAGAGAATCCTAAAAGCCACAAGAGAATGTCAAGTTACATACAAAGGAAACCCCATAAGGCTATCAGCTGACTTCTCAGCAGAAACCT
This sequence comes from Ceratotherium simum simum, assembly GCF_057802395.1. Classification (NCBI taxonomy): domain Eukaryota; kingdom Metazoa; phylum Chordata; class Mammalia; order Perissodactyla; family Rhinocerotidae; genus Ceratotherium; species Ceratotherium simum. Next base: position 26,024,949 of record NC_141937.1, on the reverse strand, counting down.
TACAGGCTGAAAGAGAATCGCACGATATATTTAAAGTGCTAAAAGGAAAAAACTTACAGCCAAGAATACTCTACCCAGCAAGGTTATCGTTCAAAATGGAAGGAGAGATCAAAAATTTCCCAGACAAGCAAAAATTAAAGGAGTTTGTCACCAAGAAACCAGTGTTACAAGAAATGTTAAAGGGACTGATTTAAGGGAAAAGAAGACCACAAATAGGAAAAATTATCTATTTCCACGATTAGAGCGTAATGGATACAAATGCACAAAAAGAAGTTGGATATGATATCAAAAACATAAAAGGAGGGAGGAGGGTAGTTAAAGAGTACAGCTTTCAGACAGAGGTCAAACTAAAGTGACCATCAATTCTGTATAGAAGAAGTAAGGAACAGAGAAGGACTACTAAAACACTGAGGAAAAAAAAAAAAGTTAAAAAATGGCAGTAAGTACATACTTATCAATAGCTACTTTAGCGTCAATGGACTAAATGCTCCAATTAAAAGGCATAGGGTGGCTGACTGGATAAAAAACAAGACCCATATATATCCTGCATACAAGAGACACACTTCAGACCTAAAGACACTCACAAACTGAAAGTGAAGGGAAGGAAAAAGAAACACCACGCAAATGGCAATGAAAGGAAAGGAGAGGGAGCAGGACTCAGATCAGACAAAATAGACTTTAAAACAAAAACTGTAAACGGAGACAAAGAAGGGCATTACATAATGATCAAGGGAACAATCCAACAAGAGGATATAACACTTGTAAATATCTACGCACCCAATGTAGGTGCACCTAAATATATAAAGCAATTATTAACAGACATAAAAACAGAAATAGACAGTAACACAATAATAGTAGGGGACTTTAACACTCCACTTACACCAACGGATAGATCATCCAAACAGAAGATCAATAAGGAAACATTGGCCTTAAACGACACACTAGAACAGATGGACCTAGTAGATATATACAGAGCATTCCATCCAAAAACCGAAGAATACACGTTCTTTTCAAATGCACATGGAACATTCTCCAGGATTGATCACATATTAGGCCACAAAACAAGTCTCCATAAATTTAAGAAGATTGAAATAATACCAACCATCTTTTCTGACCACAAGGTATGAAACTAGACATCAACTATAGGAAGAAAACCAGAAAAGCCACAAATACATGGAGATTAAACAAAATGCTACTGAACAACGACTGGGTTAATGAAGAAATCAAAGAAGAAATCAAAAAATACCTGGAGACAAATGAAAATGAAAATACGACATGCCAGAATTTATGGGATACAGGAAAAGCGGGTCTAAGAGGGAGGGTTATAGCAATACAGGCCTATCTCAACAAACAAGAAAAATCTCAAATAAACAATCTAACAATGCACCTAAAGGAACTGGAAAAAGAAGAACAAACAAAGCCCAAAATCAGTAGAAGAAGGGAAATAATAAAAATCAGAGCAGAAATAAATGAAATAGAGACCAAAAAAACAATAGAAAAAATTAATAAAACCAAGAGCTGGTTCTTTGAAAAGATAAACAAAATTGACAAACCTTTAGCTAGACTCACCAAGAAAAAAAGAGAGAAGGCACAAATAAGTAAAATCAGAAATGAAAGAGGAGAGGTTACAACAGACACCTCAGAAATACAAAAGATTATAAGAGAATACTATGAAAAACTATATGCCAACCAATTCGACAATCTGGAAGAAATGGATAAATTCTTAGAATCATACAACCTTCCAAAACTGGATCAAGAAGAAGTAGAGAATTTGAATAGACCAATCACCAGTAAGGAGATCGAAACAGTAATCAAAAACCTCCCCAAAAATAAAAGTCCAGGACCAGATGGCTTCCCTGGTGAATTCTACCAAACATTCAAAGAAGACTTAATACCTATCCTTCTCAAACTCTTCCAAACAATTGAGGAGGGAAGCTCCTAACTCATTCTATGAAGCTGACATTACCCTGATACCAAAACCAGACAAGGACAACACAAAAAAGAAAATTACAGGCCAATATCACTGATGAACATCGATGCAAAAATCCTCAACAAAATACTAGCAAATCGCATACAACAATACGTTAAAAGATTATACACCATGATCAAGTGGGATTTATTCCAGGTATGCAGGGATGGTTTAACATTCGCAAATCAATCAACGTAATACACCACATTAATAAAATGAAGAATAAAAATCACATGATCATCTCAATAGATGCAGAGAAAGCATTTGACAAGATACAGCATCCATTTATGATAAAAACTCTGAATAAAATGGGTATAGAAGGAAAGTACCTCAACATAATAAAGACCATATATGAGAAACCCACAGCTAATATCATCCTCAATGGTGAAAAACTGAAAGCTATCCCTCTAAGAACAGGAACCAGACAAGGATGCCCACTGTCACCACTCCTATTTAACATAGTATTGGATGTCCTAGCCAGAGCAATCAGGCAAGAGAAAGAAATAAAAGGATCCAAATTGGAGAGGAAGAAGTGAAACTGTCACTATTTGCAGATGACATTATTTTATATATAGAAAACCCTAAAGAATCCACCAGAAAACTTTTAGAAGTAATAAGCGAATATGGTAAAGTTGCAGGATACAAAATCAACATACAAAAATCAGTTGCATTTCTGTACACTAACAGCAGTAGCAGAAAGAGAAATTAAGAATACCATCCCATTTACAATTGCAACAAAAAGAATAAAATACCTAGGAATAAACTTAACCAAAGAGGTGAAAGATCTGTACACGAAAACTATAAAACATTGCTGAAAGAAATTGAAGAGGACACAAAGAAATGGAAAGATATTCCGTGCTCTTGGATTGGAAGAATTAACATAGTTAAGATGTCCATACTTCCTAAAGCCATCTATAGATTCAATGCAATCCCTATCAAAGTTCCAACAACATTTTCACAGAAATAGAACAAAGAATCCTAAAATTTATATGGAACAACAAAAGACCCGAATAGCTAAAGGAATCCTGAGAAAAAGAACAAAGCTGGAGGTATCACACTCCCTGATTTCAAAATATACTACAAAGCTATAGTAACCAAAACAGCATGGTACTGGCACAAAAACAGACACACAGATCAATGGAATAGAATCGAAAGCCCAGAAATAAACCCACACATCTATGGACAGCTAATCTTTGACAAAGGAGCCAAGAACATACAATGGGGAAAGAAAGTCTCTTCAACAAATGGTGTTGGGAAAACTGGATAGCCACATGCAAAAAAATGAAAGTAGACCCTTACCTTACACCATACACAAAAATTAACTCCAAATGGATTAAAGACTTGAATGTAAGACCTGAAACTGTGAAACTTCTAGAAGAAAACATAGGCAGTACGCTCTTCCACATCAGTCTTAGCAACATCTTTTCAAACACCACATCTGACCAGGCAAGAGAAACAATAGAAAAAATAAACAAATGGGACTACATCAAACTAAAAAGCTTCTGCACAGCAAAGGAAACCATCAACAAAACGAAAAGACAACCTAACAATTGGGAGAAGATATTTGCAAACCATACATCTGATAAGGGCTTAATCTCCAAAATATATAAAGAACTCATGCATCTCAACAACAAAAAAACTACCAACCCAATTAAAAAATGGGCAAAAGACCTGAACAGACATTTCTCCAAAGAAGATATACAGATGGCCAACAGACACATGAAAAGATGTTCAAAATCACTAACTATCAGGAAATGCAAATCAAAACTACAATGAGATATCACCTCACGCCTGTCAGAATGGCTATAATTAACAAGACAGGAAACAACATGTGTTGGAGAGGTTGTGGAGAGAGGGAACTCTCATACACTGCTGGTGGGAGTGCAAACTGGTGCAGCCACTATGGAAAACAGTATGGAGATTCCTCAAAATCAACGATAGAACTACCATATGATCCAGCTATTCCACTGTTGGGTATTTATCCAAAGAACTTGAAAACACCAATTTGCAAAGGTACATGCACCCCTGTGTTCATTGCAGCCTTATTCACGATAGCCAAGACTTGGAAGCAACCTAAGTGCCCATCAAGGGACGAATGGATAAAGAAGCTGTGGTATATATACACAATGGAATACTACTCAGCCATAAGAAACGATGAAATCCAGCCATTTGTGACAACATGGATGGACATTGAGAGTATAATGCAAAGTGAAATAAGTCAGAGGAGAAGGTCAAATACCGTATGATTTCCTTCATTAAGTAGTAGATAATACCAACACTAACCAAACACATAGGGACAGGGATTGGATTGGTGGTTGGCAGAGGGGAAGGGGGGAGGGAGGAGGGTGAAAGGGATAATTCGGTACATGTGTGTGGTGATGGGTTGTAATTAGTATTTTGGTGGTGAACATGATGTAGTCCATGCAGAAATAGAAGTACAATGATGTACACCTGAAATTTTTACAATGTTATAAACCAATGTTACTGCAATAAACAAAAAATTAAAAAAAAAAAAAAAAAAAAAAAAAGAGAATCCTTTTAATTACCAAAACTACAACAAGAAATTTTGGACCATTTTTGTCGAAACTTATTCTAAATTGTACTATTTGAAACAGCGTACACTGAACGTCCTCGAGGTTTTCTTTGTGGGGTCATCTTCTTCCACTTGGATCTTATGGCAAAATCATCTTTTACTGATTTGCTCCTGTAAAATTTCCGTTCAGATGGACCGTGCTGAACAACACTCATCTTTGAAGTCACGGGCGTCTGTGCTCAAAGGAGACCCCAGTCACTAGGGCCAGACCCCGGAGTCATCCCTGCTTCCTCTCTCACCCCATTCTCCATGTCCTGTCGCTTGCCCTGAGGGCCCTGCAACTTGGCCCTAAATGCTTTCCTAGCCTGCGTCCTCCCACCCATTCCACACACAGCTCCCCTCCAGCTAGTTAGGATCTCTTCCTTCCATCCTTCTCCAATGCATTCTGCGTGTAGTTGCCCCGGTAACTTAGCTGAAAGGCAAATTGATCCAAGTCACTCTCCTGTTCAAGAACTTGGACTCTTATCGACAATGCAGTGGGAATAACAATCAGTCACGGCACCTGTTAAAAAACGCTAATTCCCTGGCCCGACTTCCAGAGTGTTTGATATAACAGGTTAGTCTGGGGCCAGGCCAGGAATCTGCATTTTAAAGAAGAACCTCTGGTGATTCTGAGAAGGTGGTCGCTCTTCACAAGCCATCGACACTGTGTCATTAGGTAATTCCACGCCTTTGCCCATCTGTCTCCCCCGCCTGGAACTTCTGCCTCCTCCCCCGGTCCCAGCAGCAGGCCCGGGTTGTGGAGCCGTTCCTGACACTCCAGTCCACCTGGGCTTGTCACTCAGGTCGAGGAAGTGGAGGCGGCTTCGACCATGAGTTCTCTTCACGGCCGGCCACAGCCGGAAGGTGGGGTCCCTGGGACAGGTCCATGGTGCCCAGCATGGAACATCCTCTTCACTGTTGGCTAGAACCCCAAATGTCTGCAGGAAGGAGTCCTGCCTGGAACCACAGCTACCAGCTGGGACCTGGCACCAACCTAGTCTCAGTCTGCAAGGCTGGGTCTGCCCCCAACATGCCCTGCAATGGCCAGGGTTCTGCCATAAGTGGGGGGACTCCCTGATGGTGCCTATCACTCCAAACTGGACTGAGAGCCACTTGGCATCCCCAGTGATCCTCCCCCCTCCCCTGCTGGGGCCCCTCAGGCACTGACACTTGCTCCACCCACGTCTGGGCTCGCTCTGGAGACCAGACACTGCGCTGGAGGCCTGGGCACTCCCTACCCCACACCACCCCCCCTGCCTCCTTCTCCCACCCCGTGACTGGGTCCCTGCAGGCCTCCCGCCGGCTTCCTTGTGAGACACGAGATCGCCTGTTCTTTTCTGTGTAGGTAGAGAACTTGACAACGGCTACCTCTCTTGGTTTTCATTTTGGAAAGGGTGGAATGATTGAAATCCTAGGTGGAGTTAATCTTATCACAAAAGGTAAATTTAGAGATGATTCCTATTTTATTTCTCCTTTCATAAGACAGCAAAAGTCTAAAAACTACTGAATTGAAAGAGTTGGTGTTTCCATACAGCTCCCGGCCTATGACATTATCAGCTTTGTCCGTGTGGCCTAGGACTGTGGGAGGCAGGATGTCTGGATGCTTTTAGCAGCACAAACCTTGAGAGGCCATGTGCAAAGGAACCCGAATGAGGAAAAGGAGATTTGGGTTCTGGTCCCAGCTTTGCAACTAATCAGCGGAGTGTCCTTAGTGACATCATGCCATCTTGAGCCTCAACTTCCCCATCTGTATAACATGGGGCTGAGCCATATAATCTCAGGCCATGAAACTGTGTGCTGATGTGCTGGTTCCTTAAATGAACCAACTTTTAAGAACAGTTTTGTATCTGAAGATCTAGAAAAAGCAGTAATTTTTTTTATTCCCAAACTTAGGAGTTCATAAAGACTTTCACTCAGCATTTATCATTTAAGCTTTCCACCTTTCATGGAAGACAGAGAGGGAAAAGCACCGAGGTTGGCATCAGATAGACCTCAGATCAAACCTCGGCTGTACCACTTGGTAGTTGTGGAGTCTTGGCAAATGTCTACTTCTTCTAGGCTCAATTTACTCATCTGTAAAATGGGGCAATACTACTTGCCTTTACAAAGATTAGAAATCAGTCATACAGATTATCTTTCCTGTCACCCAACTCTTAAGATTATGACGTCTTTATTACACCTTCTGCATTTTAATTCCTCTTTCCTTTAGCTACATTTAAAAACACGATTCCTGGGTGATTTTCAATAGTTTTAAAATAGTGACTTCAGCTAACTCGCAGAGAAAACAGAGAGGAAGGAAAATAAGGAAATATGAAATGTGTATTTATGCTAAGTCAAAATAACAACATAATTTGGTGGAAAAACAAATGGTATTATGCAAAAGCAGCCAAAATACACTACTGTGAAACTTTTTACTTCTTAATGCTATCTCATCTTACTCTGTACATGAAACAGTGTAACACTAGGACATAAAAAACTCTTTTTCAGTGTGGATTTGAAATTGATTTGGGAGCCAATCTTCACACTCTAAGAACACAGGTATTAGGAGAAAGTTGAACAGTAAAGTAAAGGAGACAATACAGGACAGTCTCTTGTGCTGGATGTGACTGTCGGTCCAACACGCCATGTTGGAAGTTGGGGAGAGAAAAATTACTGTCAGTCTCCATCAAAGCAGAACATGAATCCTTGACCCACAGGTGGCCCACGATAATGAGATTACAAATTTAATGGTTTGGCCAATTTAGATGAATGGAATGGATGTGGTCCAAGCTAACTTGAATTGCATCACACAGTCTTCCTTCCCAGCTTTGCAACTAATCAGCGGAGTGTCCTTAGTGACATCATGCCATCTTGAGCCTCCTTGTAAGCCTGTTTCAAGCCTTATAAAAAATGTTGAGCCAGAACCCCAGGAGAGTCAAGCAAAGCTTCCTAGTGAGGATTAATGGACTTGAAAGCCGCAGACGGCCAGATCCCATCGTTCCCCCATTCCATGTCATGTCAGGCATGAATCATTGATGAACACTCTTTCTAGTAGAGATGGGAGTGCCCTTTGGGATCCTTCCCAGCCCTCCAGGAGCAACACAGTCAAGCAGAGTAGCACTTTGTTCTCCTTGTTGTATGCACGGTGTGTGATGCTGGATGGGTAACATCCGTGGCCTCTATTTTGGTGGCTTTGCGGCCCTTTACACCACTTCTGAGTCAATGGCTGTGTCTGACTGTAGGACGGGCGATAGGATTTGTGGATAAGTATCAGTCTACGTTTATTTTAGCCAATATCCTTATTCACTGGGGGCTCTAGTCCAATGGAGCTCTTCAACCCGGAAACTGAAACACTCAGACACAGGAGACAAAACATTTTTTGAAGTCCTTATTTGAACTCCAAGATTGTGAATTTCAAGTTTCTATTGCATTAAACTAAAGAAAAAGAAGTAGCCACAGTTTTATCTTGAGATGTTACATTACAAGATGAGGGTCAACCCATTATCTGGCTCAGTTCATTAGATTTCAGAAGCCCTTTTCAATTGGCTGCAACAAAGTTTACTGAGCCTGCACCATGACGGTATGCAGGGTCCTGTGCAGGCTATAAATGCTGCTTTCCAGAAACATCCTTGCTCTTCTTCTGTTTAAACCGTGTTACTAAAATAAGAAACCGTGGTCTTTGAGGTGAAGGGGTTTTGCTGCTTATCAGGGATGTGGAGACCACAACTACAATGATTTCACAGAGAGCCTGGAAAATGTGGGGAGCCTAACCAAATAAAAATAGGGACGTTCAGATGGAGTCCAGCTGACTAATAGACAGGAATTACTTCTATTTTTATTGCAAGATATTTACCATAGTATTGTTTAAAAGATCAAAAAATCATAAACAACACAATTATAGAGATTAGGTAAACTATAATATATCTAATTATAAAATACTTGCAGTCATTTAAAATGTTTACAAAGGTTATGCAACTATAAGAAAAATGTTTATGTGAGAAAATAAGGGTAAAAATATATACACAATATGACTACAACTCTGCTGGGCTTTTTAAAATCTATATTTTAAAAATAGACTAGAAGGATTTAGACCAAAACTTTTAACAATGGTTGGATTTGAGATGGTGGAGCTATGGACTTTCCCCCTTTTTTCTTTCCTAGTCTCAAACTCTAATTTAATGTACATGTGCTACTTGAAAAAAATTTTTTTTAAGTTTTTGTTAAAGTAATACGTGCACATGTCAAAAAATGTTATAAAAGAGGATATAACGGAAAGCAACTGTCTCTTGTTCTACTCCTTTCTGCCTCTCAGTTGTGCTCACCAGAGGTAATAATACTATTTAACTAGATTCTATGTGTTACTTATAGTATGCTTTACTCCCTTGTTTTGCTGGAGTACTTCCTCAAGTAACTTTTCTTTTTTTTGGTGAGGAAGATTGGCCCTGAGCTAACATCCGTTGCCAATCATCTTCTTTTTGCTGAGGAAGATTGGCCCTGGGCTAACATCTGTGCCCATCCCTCTATTTTATATGTGGGATGCCTGCCACAGCATGGCTTGATAAGCAGTGTGTAGGTCCACGCCCAGGATCCAAACCTATGAAGTCTGTGCCGCCAAAGCGGAGCACACGAACTTAACCACTACACCACCAGGCCGGCCCCCTCAAGTAACTTTTTGCTGTGCTGTTTTCTAGTTTACAGTGTTGCTGATAAGGAATTGTTGCCAGTAACATTCTTGCTACTTTGTAGGTGGTGTGTGTGTGAGTGTGTGAACATCAGAGATGTGTTTGTGTGCTTTAACATTTCTCTCTTTACCCCGGATGTTCTGAAATTTCACTACGGACCTAGCATTGTGCTGAACACTTCGTAGGACCTTTTAATCCGGAGCCTCATGTCTTTCAGGCTTGAGATGTTCTGTTGTACTGTGTGTGTGTGTGTGCGCGAGTGCTTAAATAATTGATTTAATAATAATAATAATTTAAATAATTAAATGACTTTGTCCCCTTTGTTTTCTCTCTTCTTTAATTCTGGATTTCTTTGTAGTTGGGTTCTGGACCGTGACTGATCTTTCGTGACTCTTAGTCTTTCATCTTTTCCTACTTTTGTCTTTTTGTTCTTCTTCAAAGAAATCTCCTTTACTTTATCTCCCACGTCCTCCTATTGCATTTTTTATTGTAGCAATCCTATTTTCACATCTAAGAATTCTTTCTGGATACACGCTGACTTCCTTTTCACAGCACTCTGCTCTTTTCACGGATGTGATATTTTCTCGAATCTCTCTGAGGAAACGAAAAGCGGACCTCTCTTTTAAAGCTTTCTTCTTTTTCCTGAAATTTCTGTTTCCCTTAGGATTATCGTTTCTGTTTGCTTATCTTAGCCCCTCTCTTTCAAGGTGTAGTCTTTTTTCAAATATCTGCGAAGCTTTGCCTGTCCGTTCGTATTTAACAAGGAGTCAGTAAGAGCTGATGGAGATCTGTGCTGACGAGGACAGGGTCTGTCAACCAGTGGGCGTCATTGCCTTGCTGGGGATTACTTAACTGCCAGATTTGGGGAGGTCTTTTCTCTGGGGACACTCACATTCCTTGAGAAAGAACCAGTTTGTCACCTGGGATGCAGCTGCTGAACTTTCCCAGGTGGGGATGGGTGAAGGGCGACTCTTTCACAGAGATCTTCAGTCCATCCCCGTTGTCAGCCTCTTGCCTTACGCCCACCCTCCTCCATGTCTGGCGTTTCCACATAAGCCCACCCCGGGCTCAGGTGCACGGATTCTTATTCAGCTGTATCTTCTCCTCCAAATGCATTCGAGGAAGCCTGTGGCTTCCTCGGCCCCATTTTATCAGTTACCAACATTCTATTCTCTCCCCTAGGTATTTGTTCAAGTGTTTCGTCCTTTTGTTCTCCTCATGGCTGTGAGTCTGACCTTTCAAAATCCCCTTATCAACATCTTAATGGGGTCTTGGGAGAGAATTAAATGCTGTAGGCCACTTGTCTTCTTGAACTGATAACTGCCCAACAAGCTAGTTTTCCCAAACCTCCAAGCACACACATCATTACTAATGTACAGGTGAAGAAAACTGAGATAAAATCGAAGCAAAAGAAAACTCACAGCAAATATCTACGACCTCAGAAATATCGATTTCAGGTCCCTGTTACTTTAAAATATTGTGTGTCAATTCACATTTTAATGCAACATTTTTACATGTTAAAATGTCTATAAATATTAAACATGCTTTATTTTTGCAACACAAAAAAATATCCCCTCTGTGGGAGATTTCTCTTTATCTCTCTCACGCCTATGGCAAATGGACAGGAAAATCTCCTCTCACTAATGAGTCAGCTCCTCAACTGTGCAGCAAGGCGCCCTGACCAGCTGGCATCTCATTGCACCAACCGTTTATGTTATCTCTTAAAGAAATCAGGAGGCAAATTTAAACACAAGTTTGTAAGTAAGGGCAACATGGGAAGACAGAGACTCAATAAATGGGTCTGGGCTCTCTCTGCACCTTAAAAAGGGAAATCACAAAAAATAACGTAAGAAAGCTGTGAGGGAATGCCCGGCCTCTGGGCCTCTCAGGCTCCTCTGCTCTTCAGGGCTGGGGATAGACTGGCATCTCTGATGGCCAAGACAACCTTCCTGCCTCAGATATGAAGCCTGGAATGCCATCTTGATCACTTTTTGAAACGTTTAAGAAAACATCCATTGACTACATGAAGGTAACCGTCACTTGGTGATAGAACTCCAGGTAGGAAGAATCATTCATTGATTCTCTCTGCAGGGACCTGAAGGTCCTAGCAATCTCTCTGACAGCTTAGGACAGTCTTCAAAGGGACTACTGCAGACAGGAGGCAGCCCAGTGACGGCTCGTGCGTGCCACGTCCACACAGAGACGGTGTTGACTCTGAGGCTATGGAATGTGAGAAAGACGTGGGATGAGGATCAGAGCGACATTTATGACATGGGATTAGTGTCAGAGAGGTTTGCTGCAGGGGACTGCAGGCAGGGGCCCCGGCCCATTATTTTCAGTCAGTCACAACGATCTCACGGGCCATGGTGGGGATCCTGGCTGAGGCCATCCTCATTGTCTGTGGCAATGATCGGGTTCATCCAGGGAGCCGAGCCAGGCACAATGTCACAGGATCACAGCCTCGCTCAGGTCTGCCCTCCTCCCTCTTCCAGTATGTGATCGTGTCTGTGGGAAGCTTGTCACAGCTGTCTTCCCCTGTCCCCTTGACAGCCTTTCACCTCCCCATCGGCACCCTGTGCTCTCACGCCCTCTCTGGCTGCCTCCTCTGACTCCTACTCATCAAAAAGGGCTCTCAGCTCCCTGTCTAGCGGAAATGATCTCATAAATTAATACACATGGAGGTATAACTAAGTGATCAGGCTTAGCGTGCTCCCTAGAAAGATTTGCTTTTTAATAGGGGACGTCCTTTAACCCAAAGAAATAAGGTTCTAATGATGGGGGAGAGAGGGAGGAGGAGAGGAGAGGAGCGGAAAAGAAGAAGAGAGGAGGGAGCTAACATTTGTTGAACGTTTACCACTTGATTCAACGAAAGGTTGTGGAATGAACGAGCGATACACTGCAGACTCTGCTTACTCTATCTTATTGCATGAACAAAGTTCAGGGACCACTGTCAACTTGGTGAGAGGTGGGGGGATTTTAAAAAAAATGGGGACTATGGCTGCTGAGGATGCCACAAACCACACCACACGGGTTGTATGTACTTGATCTACTCCGAAGGCTCACCAGAAGTCACCTTGAACTTGTCAGATCCTGAATTCTTCTCCAGCTTCTGGAGCCTTCCTTTCTCTACAGCCAGGCTTACTCAACCCTCTCCCATCCTAGAGCTAATCCTGGGCCCAGAAAGGAGGAATTTAAGGAGTTCCAGTCAAAGGAAAAGTCAAGGTATACACGGGGTGCGTGGTGAGGGAGGGTGTGCCAGATGGGCAGGCTCCAGGACCCCTGCCCTACCGAAGCCGGAAGAGCTGTGCTTTGCCTAGGTTTATCTGTTGAGTTTATTTGTTAAGAAGGTTCTAAATCTGAAAATCATTGCTTTAGGCCAGCACACGGAGGCTCAAGATATTGGAACAGCTGCCACGACCTGTTCCCGGGCCCCAGTCTGAGCGTGCACCTCTTCCTGGTTTCCAAGGCGCGGGCCCACTCGGTTACCCTCTTCCGGTACCTGAAGCCAGGTTCCCTCCTGTGTCTGAGTCTGTCTCAGCAGCTTTCTTGGTTCCTCCAGAGTCTAGAAGAGGGTACTCGGACTTGCTTTTCCTAGGTAGCCCCTCCTTGGGCAGAGCGTCTTGTTTCTGAAGATCAGGTCTGTCACCAGGCTGTTACGAGTGTGAGCTTTTAATACTGTCCCCTCCTGGACTCTGGGCCATTTGTGGGGCCCCACTGGCACTTCTCCTGTCACTCCTGCTTCGACTTGCCCCTGCCACTTCATGTTCTGCCTGCTCCAATGTGGGCGTCAGGGTCCTGGGTCCCACTCTGTCACACTGCTCCTCTCTTCGCCCTGTATAAGCAGATGATTCTGACTGTAGGGTCCAGAAAGTCTGATCTCACTAACTGGGTCATGACTGCTTGGATCCCACAATTAAAGAGCACCTTGTGGAAAAAAGAGAAATATGAGAAAACCTCTTTCCTCTTCTTCTTCTTCCTAGGGTCCAGGCTGTTGAGAGTTCTATTCTTCTCCCCACCTTCCTCTTTAGGGAAAGAGGGGGCTACCAAACCCATGTTAACCAGCGAAGAGTAGGTTTCTTATGTGTACAATAGTGTTAAATGCTATAGTACCTATATTCTAAATGTCAAAAATATCTTTCAAAACACATGGCATCTTTGATTAAAAAGAAATTTAATTTACTGTAATTTTGGTCTGTACTGTCAATATCAAGCATTTCCAACAAAGCACGTCAATTCCTTGGTTGTTTTAGTTTTCATTATCCTTGTGAATGAACAGAGGCCCTTTGAGCCTGTAAAAAGCTGGGACATCAACCTGGCCTTCGGGAAGGCACAGTGCACACAGGTGGGGCGCTGGGCAGCCTTCCCGAGCTCAACTCTCCGAACCTTCTGAAAGCCACACCTGCGGCATCCAACGCTGTTCCAGGCTCCAGGGCAGGAGGGGGCTGCCAAGTGTGCAGAATTCTGCCAGACTGTGTGGTTATTTTATTAGGCAGATAAATGTCTACAGGGTCAAGTGTAAAAACACTGGGCCCAGGCTGGTTTTGTACAAACATTTTCCAAAGTAAAAGTGGAATATATTATCAGTCACTAGTTCTCATAATTATAGCTTCTTTGGCTGATAATGATAATTATTTTCCGTCCTTCTATATATATCATCCGGAACATTAGCACAAAGAACGCCTTTAAGTAGAGGTTAACTCCAGTGGGAGTTACTTAAGAAATCATCAGATACCCTAAATTTATGCAAGTGGGACATTCTATGAGAGTCCATCTTGACAAAAAATTTTGGACATACATTTTATAGAATCATAAATTCTGAGGACTGAATTCAGTGATTATTTGAAGGAATACTGAGGAACAAAGGGTAGAGGATGGCTATCATTTCTTTAATGCTATTGATCAGAAATGAAACACAAGACAAACTTCACCTGGGATTTCAGTTTTACATTTTCAACTAGAATTTTCTTACATAGTTTACATCTATAATGCCACAATCTGGTCTAATGCGATTTTCTTCCAGAGATTCTTAATTCTAGGTAGCACAAAACTAGTTGCTCCTTATGTTTAAACAATTCAAGCTGAAATCTTCAACAAACCAATGCCAAGATTCTTTAATTATATTATGAATTAAGGCATCTACTGCACATAAGGTATCGTGTTAAGCACCCGGGCCCCAGGTAGCTGACAAATAATTGTGTCTGTCTTCCTCTATTTGTAGCTTATAATACGTAATCTTGCTAATATTTTTATAGAATATCTTTTTGGTAGTTGGTTCCCTTTATTGTACGTAGTGTCCCTTTTTACTAAAGCTTTTGTCTTATATTAAAATTTGCCTTATATTATAAATTTTCTTTTAGTATTTAAATGGTCACCTTTCCCCATTCCATTATTTTCACCTTCTCTGTTTCAATAGATGAACCCGTCTGTTTTTAACAGATGAATTTAATCATTTACTTCTACTGTGATTATTGATAGATGTGGATTTACAGTCATGCACCGCATAACGACTTTTTATCAACGATGGACCACATATACCGTAGTGGTCCTGTGAGATTAGTACCATACAGCCTAGGCGTGTGGTAGGCTCTACCATCTAGGTTTGTGTAAGTGCACTCTGTGATGTTCACACAATGATGGAAGCACCTAACAACACATTTCTCAGAATGCATCTTCATTGTTAAGTGATGCACGACTGTATTTCTGCATCTTACTTTGTGTTTTCTGTTTGCTGTTCCTTTTCTCCGCTTCTGTTTTTCTCTTTTCATGTGTCCTGTTGGTTTAATAAAGTTTTTAATAATAACCCCTTCCTTTCTTCTACTGCTTTAGAATCTAAAAATTACGTTTCTGTTATTTTCATGATTACCCTTACATTTTTTTAATATTCTAAGAATTTTTTTCCCCAAGTATGTGGTTAAATATATGCAGCTTAAAAAATACAAATAATAACAATGCAGATTAAAATACTTTGATTACTTGGAAGGTTCTGAGGAAGGGCGTAGAATTTAAAAAATCCATTCACAAACGGATACTCAGAGAGATGAGGAGATGGAAAAGTCACTAGCACTTTTAATTATCCATTAAACATCACCCACTCCATCTTATCAAGGTTGTCTAATTTCATCTTTTTTTAACACATAAAAATCTGTTAGCACCCAATATTTAACTCATTTCGCCAACATCTTTCAGTCGATGGTCCTGTTCACTGTTGCTTCTCACGTCCCACACCTTCCCTACTTTTCCTCATAATCCATCTTCTAACACTGCTTTTAGTGAGGTCAGTAAGCGGTTAATGCCATCTTTCTATGTCTGAAAAAGTCTATAGAGCGATTGTTTAGCTGGATATAAGACTCTAGGTTGACAATTATTTTCATTCAGCACTTTGAAGATATTACTGTAAGTCATCTGGTATCTATTGCTGCTGAAGAGAAATCTGCTGTAGCCTAATTATGCTTCCTTCACTGGTCGTCTGCTTTTCTTCCTTTCCCTTCATAGCCTGCAGTGTCACTCGTAAGTATTTGGGTGTAAATTTAAGTTTGTTTATTCTCTTCAGTACTCATGGTATACTTTTAGTCTGAAGAATCACATCTTTAATCTTAGAATATTCTATCCTCTAATTGCTTCAAATATTTCTTCTCTACTATTTCATCATTCTCTTTTTCTGGAACTTTTATTGAATGACTATTGGAACCTTATAATCTCTTTTCCATATCCCTTAACTGCTCCCTCTATCTATCTATCTATCTATCTATCTATCTATCTATCTATCTATCAATAGATCATCTATCTATCTATCTATCATATATCTATCTAGTCTTTATCTCTGAATTGCATTCTTGGTCAATTCCTCATAACTACTTTCTAATTCACAAATTTTCTCTTCAACTCTATTCAGTTTGGAATTTATTCCATTTCTCAATTTTAAATTTTTTCAATGGTCATATATTTCATTTTAAGGTTTATAATTAATTATTTAAAAATATCCTCATTTCTTGTTTCATGTTTGTTTTGTTTTATAATTTCCTGCTCTTTTTTAATGGAAATTATTCATTCTTTTATCTTTTCAAACATCCTAGCCATACTTATTTTAAAGTCTTTGTCAGAATGTTCCTTAACACCATCTGGAATGAATTTATGTTCGAATAGTAGATTTTGCTTGTTGTGTTTCTTGGTAGTGGATTTTTTTCATGTGCTTAGGCTCATTTTGAGTAGGAGATTCTCTCTCTTTCTTTCCCCTCCCTTCCTCCTCTCCTTGTCTCTCTTCCTCCCTCCCTCCCTGCCCCATCCTTCCCAAGTGGTTTTGTGGTTACTATCATCTGGACTCCTGGCACTCAGTCCAGAACTAGGTCATATTTGTAGTTCTCCTCCTATGGGAACAATGGGAATATTACGGATCTGGTTACCAAGCAGCAAGAATTTGGTTTGCTTCCTACTTGTGAGGCTGTGGCTTTGTTTTCCCCCCTCTCTACGTCTACAGACTCTTATGAAGCCCTAATTCCAGCAACAGGTCAGCAATCATTTTGTTCAGCTTCCTTTGCTCCCCACTCTAGGCCCTGAAAGTGTAAGCCTGGTTCTGGCCCCCATCTTGAGAGGGGGCACCTTTAGTCCCCTTCACCTTGCAGGAGCCCAACGCCTGGCTGTCACTGCCCGATTCTGGACTACAGCCCAGCTGGCCTGTGGCTACACCTCTGCTCATCACTCTGGTATTGTTCCAGGCATGCAGACACTCTTCTTGTTTTTTAATTTGACAAATCCTTTGGATTTCTTTTTTTTAATATTCTGTCTATCATTGCTATGTGTTTGGGGCTAAGGGAGTATGAAATCACTACACCATCTTGATTGGGGTCCTATATGGGCGATTCATGCTTTTTTCCTGCAGGGAGGTCTGCCAGAAGGAACGCTGAATGCAGAGACGTGGGTCACTGGAGCATGGACAGGGCACCTTGCTAAGTGAGAGGAGAGAGGCTTGAGAAAATGTCAAGTCCACACCAAAGCAAGGTCACGTGTTTACTGAAATGTGATAATTTCTGCTTGATGAGCATGTTCCACAGTATAGCACCAATGCACAGTTTAAGCCAGACATCAAACAATGTGATTCCTGAAGATTCTTCTCAAAAACCTTGCAAGGCATTGTATCATAGCAGTGACTTTATTACAATGGTGTTGCTTCGAATCTTTTAATCGCTTCAAGAGTGTTGCCAAAAGTTCCAATATTTGAAGTATGCCTTGACAAAAGTGGCATAATCTTTGCTGTATATATTCTTTATTAGTAGTACAGAGACTCTAAAATTCTGGAAGAAAAGCTTCATGTCTCCTATCTGTATTGTGGTACCCACCCAGGCCTAGGAAGGTGCTTTCTTATAGCTCATAAAAGTAGCCTTTGAAGATGATGAAATTTTAATTTGAATTGTGCCTTGCCTGGCAAATCACCATGGGAATCTGATAAAAGCTTTCAGAAGACAGTACTGTTTCTCAATAAACAACATCATAAAAAATTCACCAGCAGAGTGAACTCCGGAATGCAAGTAATGATACATGTCAAACAAAAAGTACTTAAATGATATTGTAGATAAAGATATACCATTATGGGTCCTTTTTTAAAAGTAGACATCTGCACGACTGAAATGCCATTAAAGGACCTGTCACCCACGCCCCGCTAGAAAAGGTGCATTCCAGATGTGGCTCCACTTAGAGGAATAACGACTTTGGGATTTTGTTGATTCTAATCTCCAAGGCCCGGAAAGAGCCATGTGGCTGGACCGCTGCCACTAGCAGCCCCGCTGTGAGCTCTGAAAATGCCACGTGGGTTACCCTGGTACACACCAGCCCCCTGAGCCCAGGGCTCTTCTGCCGGTGCATCCAGCCCAGTGCACGGGTGGCAGCAGCCCTTGCAGAAGGGGCTATGCTGATTATTTTTGGAAGCATACAGTCAATGGGACCATCTGTCCTAATACGACTAATATGAGATGCTGAGCAAACTCTTAAAATAGGCAGGAGGCCAGGTTTGCGGAGAGGCCCACCCACCTCCCTTTTACCTAGTCACGTAGCAAATGGACAGGTCCCCATTCTGTGGGCTTTCCATGGGGGTGGCAGTCTGATATCATTTGAATGGATTGCCAGCGGATCCTATGGGGTCTACAATTTTATCATTCTAGATCTTACTATAACTAGGGAAATAAGTTTTAACTTTTGACTGCTCTCCATGTAACATCAGGAGGAAAAGATGCTGGTAAAACGCAGGCCAGAGATCAAAGAACCACTGCAGACTTTACTTAAAAGTTGAATTATGGGGGCCGGCCCGGTGGCGCAGGCGGTTGGGTGCGCGGGCTCCGCTGCAGTGGCCCGGGGTTCGCCGGTTCGGATCCCGGGCGCGCACCGATGCACCGATTGTCAGGCCATGCTGTGGCAGGCGTCCCATATAAAGTGGAGGAAGATGCGCACGGATGTTAGCCCAGGGCCAGTCTTCCTCAGCAAAAAAAGAGGAGGATTGGCAGACGCTAGCTCAGGGCAGATCTGCCTCACAAAAAAAAAAAAAAAAAAAAGTTGAATTATGAAGTGGAGAGAAATGAATCCTTCACCTCAAATCTGTTCATTTCACCTGTTAAAAGAAGCCCAAGGAGCAGACCAAGCCTCAACCCAGTTTAAGATTTCCTGGAGACAGTACTGACCAGAAAATCAGGTTCAAACAGATCTTCTCAACCAACATGCAGCTGTGTGAGTCTAAGCATGGCAGGCATTCCTGGAAACCAAGTGTGTTCTTTAAGGGCTTTATACCATAAAAATTATTTATGACCTCTTTGGGCCACACAAGTTTCCAAAAGCCACAGCAACTGTCTCAGCCTCACAGAATTTTGATGATTTTGCCTTCTCAGCTGAAGAGGCTCAGAATTCATTTTTCTTTCTTTCACATCCAATAATCTAACAGCTTTGGCCTAAGAGGCCAAAACAAACCACAAAAGTCACACTTTCAACTTCTGGTTATCCAGAGTATAAACAGCATGTTTGTGGATTTTTTTGGGCCCACAGCCTCTCCTTTCTGTGGCCCCACAGTCCCAACTCAGAAGATCATAAAGGATTCATAATAGGTTTAATAAAGAGAAGTTGAAACTAGTTAGAATGATTATTTTAGATTAACTGGGAATTTCAGCTTCTTAAGACTCTGTTATCATGGGTGATTAAGAATTATCTGGGTGATGGAGGTTCACTGGCTTATTCTCTCTTTTATGAATATTTGAGATTTTCCATAATTTAGAGTAAAAAACAAACCAAAAAATTCCAGAAAAAATACTGTGAGTATAGTTCTATTCCCAGCCACATGCTCATTTTTTTTCTGCCTTCTTTTTCCTTGGGCCTCTTTTTTTGTAGTTCATTCATTCATTCGTCCATCCGTGCATTCATATTCTATCTCTCTCACTACTTAAAGGCTTCTTGGACTGTTTTCCAGTGAGTAGAAGGCCTTTATGAATCCTCAGACTTTCACCTTGGTAATTTTCCATCCTAAGTTTGTCTAGAGACCTCATTTCTGACCCTGTCATGGGCCCTGCTCCCTGGATTCCTTCTGCTCTAGAATGAAATACAACTACATAGAATGCAAGAAAAAAAAGCTACAAAATCAAGCCCCTTTTTACGCCGGTTATTGGGATTTCTCTCACAGCTTCCTTCTGGTATGTTCTCTCATATTTTTGTTATGTGCAGTTGTGTTTAAGGGTATGACATTTAGCAAACCAATGTAACCCCAATTCCTATCTTTTAAGGGCTGTATTATAATAGTTTTTCTTTCACTACCTTTTTCTTGAATTCTACATACATAAGTATGGCATCTACTGAAATGAAGAACTACTAAAAAAGAGTTTCCCAGATCTTCTTTCCTCTAAGTCTCTCAAATTGAGAACCAAAGGCAAAGAAAAACAAAAATTTAATGAATTCAATTTAAAATATGAGAGTTTTCCAACGAGGAAGAGGTCAATCCACAGACTAAGCATATAAATATGTTTGTCATTTAGACACACACGTGAAAGAATCTGTAGGAGGAAAAGCAGAATCTTCCTTGTAAAAAATTGATTAAACATATTTGGAAGGGGCCTATTTCTCTTTCTCTCTTTTTCTCTCTCACTGTGAACAATCTATTAAGGCACAATCTACTATAATAAGTCAGTGGTTTAGAACCAATTCTTTGTAATGACCAGGATAAACACTTTCAACACTCAAGGTGCAACACTCAATAAACCGAACAAGATCCTTAGCAGTCATTCAACACTGTCCTTACCAGAATCTCAGTATGTGCTGGGCGCTGTGTGTACACAGTCCATTCCCTGCCCTGCTCCCAGGAATTCATATTCTAGAGCAGGGACAGCGAACACCAGCGTCCACAAGTGCCTGTCAGGGAACATGGATGCATGAAAGGGACCCTGTGGCTGCACGTACCCTCTGAGCACAGAAGCCTGGAGCAAACTGGGAAAGCACCTTTCCTGTCTCAAGGGGCCAGCGCTGCTCACCTACAGCCGATCACTGCCACGTGGAATTTGTGCCAGGTTTTCCTGATCTTCTGATTTTTCAAGAGAAGCTAGAAATTTGGAATTTTGTGTGAAATCTCCTGATTCTTAAGTGTTAGTATCAAAACAAACAAAAATGGTGAGTGAAACAAACATGTCTGCAGGTCAAATACGACCCACAGTTGACCGGTTTATGATCCATTGTCTTTAACCATAGTCATTTCAAATGTGGGTACCCCCTGAAAAAATACATCTTAAAATTTGCTGCACTATTGTTTCTGCTGAGAATAACGTTGGTAGATAAAGGACAAGTGGTATTTGCAACGACACTAGACCAGATAAGAGACAGTTGTGGGATAGAGGAGAAAACACTGGATTTGTCATCAGACGATCTGGGTTTGAGTCTCAGTCTCTTATTAACTGGTGGATTACAACGGGCAAGACACTGCGCCCTTTCGAGCATCAGTTTCCCCATCTAGAGAGTAAGGATAGTAACACCTCTTTCACAGGATGGCTGTGGGGATTAAAGAAAATGTATTTGAAAATGCTCTATAAACTACAGGGAGAACTGTGGGAGTGAATAGGTGGTTTGCTTTTGAACGCATGGATTAAGGGCCATGAAGCATTCAGCAACATTGGATAAAGTGGTGGAAATGCAGTGTCTTGATGATTCCACTTGCCCCCGGGAGGAAAATTATGTAGTGAGAAGTACAAAGAAAGCAGGGTAAAAACTAAAAGAGCCTGGTGGTGGGACAGGAAGGAGAGCTGTGGTTTATAGGAGCACGATTTCCTTCACGAGAAAACTCACTAGGACCATAAAGACCACAATGAAACCCTTGACTCACGAAGTGCTGAAATCCACCTGGTAGATTACTTGTGGCGAATTTAAAATCACAGGTTGGCTTCCTACTCTTGGGATATTTTCAAACCACCAACTTACCTCTCCACCCTTAAGTCAAAGAATAAGAATTCATTTCAATATTCGCCCAAGGAAAACACAATCAGAGGAGGTCACGATGCTGGGACACTTCTTAATTCCAAGACTAAATATAGATGATTTTTGGATTATCAGTGTTTTCAATGATCAGCACCAACATTGTCTTTAACGCAAGTGGATAAATAAGTTGTTTTTCAATAATTCACAAACCTTTCACCGGGAGAGTGGAAAATTTCACTGTGGTGTTATTATTGGTTTCACACTTCAGGTAACCACACAACTGTAAATTCTTTGCTTCTTAGCTTTTAGTTCTAAAGGCTAGATAGTTTCTTAAAGTACAATGAGCCTAAGGATGCCAGTTTGATTTAAGAAGCAGATAAAAATAAGGGAGTTATTGATGTAAAACAATTTTTTTTTCCAAAAAGATAACCAAAATTTTAGAAAGTCCCAGTGGAGAATTCTCGACAGTCCTAGACCATTAGGGAGTCAGTGCCCAACATCTTCCTACCTCCAGCCTAGGGCCATTTTCCTTTAGAAGGGGTCTATATTTAGCAGGAGACATGTGCTGCTCAGTCTTGTAGAAGGTGGAGGAGAAACTCATTCTTCTTATTCCACATTCTTGCCCTGGACTTGTTAGGTCTAAATCTATCTTATTGACAGTCAGAATTTGGGGATTTAAGATGTTACTTGACCTGGAAACAAATGCATTGAAAAACAAATGTCATCCCTAAGTGTTTCTCCTTGCCAGCAGGGATTGGCGGAAGCAGGTGGTTATTAATCTGGAGTACACAGACCCCCCATCTCCCCAAAGGGATCTGGGGCTATAACTGTATTTCAGTATGATTTGTTTTCTTTGTAATCCTAAGTATTTTATTTTATGCATTGAAAAACACTATTCTGAGAAGAGATCTGTAGGCTTCCCTGGACTACTAAATGGGTTCATGACATGAAGGAGGTGAAGACCCCTCTGTATTGGATATTTTTTTCTTGAACAGTAAGGTGTTTTTCCTTTCTGCTGTAAGATGTATTTCCTCACTTATATTACAGCATTGGGCCATCAAAAAATGTCAACAGAAGATTATTCTTGACTGAGATTTTTAAAATTTTCCCGTAAAAGCTTGGGTAAAACTTCCATTTCAAAGAGTTGGAGAGCAGACTACAACAACCACCAACAAAATTTTTATGCAAATAGAGTCCCCTGAGTGGTTCAAGCGCCAAAAAGAATTTCTATACTTGCCACTTAATCTAGCACAGTGGTTCTTAAAGTGTGGTCCGCAGATCCCTGGCAGGACTCTGAGACCCTTTCAAGGGGTCCACAAGATCCAAACTATTTTCATAATAATACTACAGTGTTATTTGCCCTTTTGATGGTGTCAACATTTGTGCTGATGGTGCACAACTGTGGTGGTAAAACTGCTGGCTCCTCAACGTGAATCAAGACAGTGGAGCAAACCAGACTAGACGGCATGTTACTCCTCACCACCGGACACACTGGCAATAAAAAACATTCACCTAAGAATCTCCTTGATGGAACAGTACAAATTATTAATAGTACTAAATCTCAATTCTTGAGTACTCATCCCTTTACACTCTGTGAACAGAGATGGGAAGTTTGCATAAAGCACTCTGCTATTGACCTCTTGGCAGTTTGGTGTAGACAAAGGACCCACTTCTCAGATCAATGTGCTTAAATACAAAATAAAACATACAGGACTATAAAGGAAACCAAATATACCGAATTATTTACCAAAACACTACAAAGTTGGGGTGGCGTAGCCGTTAAGTTGGTGCGCTTCGCTTTGGCGGCCCAGGGTTCACCGGTTCAGATCCTGGGTGTGGGCCTATGCATCGCTCATCAAGCCATGCTGAGGTGGCGTCGCACATAGAGCAACTAGAAGGGTGTACAACTATGACATAGAACTATCTACTGGGGCTTTGGGGGAAAAAAAGGAAAAAGGAGGAAGATTAGGCAACAGATGTTAGCTCAGGGCCTATCTTCCTCAAAAAAAAAGTTAATGCAGTTCAAAAGAAAATTTCTAAAAAGCTATGATAAGTAATATATGTTCTTGCCCAATGTATTAAATAATAAGATCTCTCAGTGGGTCTAATATCTACCATAATATCGATCCAATATTATGGTAGCGTGAGTGACTATTTTGAGATATCTCCAATAATAGTAACTGACATAAAATATCTATGAATTCTATTGGTGACATTATGGCTACTGTTAATACTGCTGTAGTTTGTTGCCTAGGTTCAAAAATGGAGGAAATGCTGAGGTGGTGAAAATGATGCCTTTTTTCCCTCTATTGGAATTCACAGACTCTCCTGGAATTTATCCATGGACCATGATCCCCACCTGACACGCTACATATTATTTGTCTGTTCACTATCTGTTTTACCTCACTAGGATATCAGCTTCAAGAGAGGTGGCACTTTGTCTCGTTCTCTGCTGGCTTAGACCAGTGCCTGGTCCAGAGCAGACACTCAGCCAGTATTTGTCAAGTGAAGGAGGAAGCATCACCAGCTGCCAGGTCCATTGAGTCCACTTGGCACCCTCTCTCCTCTTCCCACTTCTAGCTCAGACTCCTGATAGAACATCACTGTGGATTTCAATATTCACACCTCTTATAAATACGGTGGTATGCAGCTAGTCCCACTATTTTACCCAAATTGTTTTAGAAAGAAGTTGGTGCTTTAAAAGAACTTCTCAATCAATCAATTAACACAGAGCCTCTGACCCTGTCCTCTGAGGGTCCGGGGATGGTCAGGGTCTACTACCGTTTCCTACTGGCTTCCACAGAGAAGAGGCAAGCGACTGACACACAAGCCAGAATTTTCTGCAAATCCCTGAAGTAAAGCTTCTGTGTGCTAAGATGGAAAATATGAATCTGGAAGTCTGAATATTTGGGATTGCAGTTTTATCCACGAAAACACCCTGGTGTCATGTGGAAGAGGTCAGACAGACCCACCGTGCAGTTAACTTAGCACCGAATGTTTTCTTTGGCTCTCATCTTAATACATCGATTTGCTTAATCATTTGAATTCAGAAGCAAGAAAGATCTCATTGGCATCAATCCTTAGTCTTTCTCCTCAAATATTTTTATTACAAAACCAGTTCATGTTTATTATAGAATATATAGTTAAGCAAAAAGCAGGAAATAAAAAGCAACCATAAATCTGCCCAAGCAGATATAAATATTTTAAAATATAAGATACAAGGAATATAAAAGTATAATAGATAAAAAGAAAAATATTTTTGTGTAGAGCCCTTTTCAGTATTTTTTATATTTTTCTTACTGTGGGTTGTCCTGATGTAATGCCAAACTGCAAATAAAATATTAAAAAGAACAAAGGAAGCAAAAGTCTTTGAACTTTCTTATGCTGAACACATTATTTTTTTTTAATATTTAAATGTGAAATTTCTTCACAAAGAAGCCAATGTTTCTGTTGCTGGATTTTCAATAACTTAGATGTTCTTCCCTCTAAATTACAAATGGGGAGGAATGGAGTTAATAAAGGAAAACTCATTGGATTACTAAAGCTCAGGGAAGGCTGTTATTTACCATACGAACTGGCAACTTCTTATTAACTCTTTCATTTGAGGAAGAGACATGAAGATGAGACAGGGCCTTCACCTCTCGAATGAGAATGGGCGATGGCCCTGGGTGGGCTCTGGGGTCTCAGTTTTACGGGGCCCTCCTTTTGGAAGAGTGAATGCCGCTGCCCTAATTTAACGAGTTACCTGTTCACTGGAAAGAAACATGACAGAGCTGGGGACACATGTTATCTTCCGTGCTGTCGCCGTTGGTAGAACAGATGCTGCTGCTAAGGCCGTCCACGCTGTTCTCAGTTTACCGGAACAAGGATACAGGCCAGTCACTTTTGTTTTCCCTTTATTTTGGTAATGGTCTCGTGGGTTACCTTTTCTCTTTAATGCCCTGGCCTTCAGTCAAATCAGTCCATAAGTGTTGGTAAAATGCTAATACAGTTTGTAAAACGTAACAGGACGGGGACTCAAATTTCTGTTGTGGCTTAGCTACCTCCTTCAAAGAGGAAGGCCTCGAAATTTCCGACTTCAATATTTCACTCAGTTCCTCCCTCCCTTCACTGTCCCAATTCCTTTTGAACCCTTTAGACTTTTTAAGCAAGGTTTTTATTTGGGGGCCACTTACTGAGGTCGAGGAATCCTAGCTTCATGAAATTCACACAAAGCCAGAAATAGCTTCTTCAGAAGTCTAGAGGCCTCGAATGATAACAACAAAAACACCATGAATTCCATGTTTCTTGTTTTTTCCAAGCCTTTGAACATCTATGATCCCATTTTTATTGGCTGATGGAGGACTGAAGAGGTTCCTACATGCCGGGAAGGAGCAGAGCCGGCTATAAAGCTCATTGCTTGGCTCACTCCTTGGTGGTAAAGAGGTGTGAGAATGTGAGTGGGAGAGAGTGCAGGGCTCTGAGCCGCCACCCCACGGGCCAGTGAATTACCAGTGAATTACTGGAAACAGAGGGCTATGCGGAGGAGGAGCAAGGGAACGGCATCCTTGGGAACAGGCAGAAGTCACCTTTGAAAAGTGGGTTTGGAAATGGAAAGAGGCCGAGACAACATGGTGAAGCGGCGTGGGCTGGGATGTGGCCGGGAGGAGGCAGGGAGCGTGGGACAGTGCGGCCACTTGTGGGTCTGCACCTTCAGGTCAGAGACCAGGGAGGCGCCCTCCGCTGGCGTCCGGGCTGTCTTTCAGAGAAGAACAGCAGCAGAAAAAGGGACTTAAGGGAATGGTGGGTGTTACTCTTTTTTAAATAAATGGAATAAACTAGGGAATGGACACATGATGCAGGCTCAGCTTAGCTGTCCCACCTCGGGTTTCAGGTCTTGCTGCCTCCTGCCTCATACTTCATAACCCAGCAACCTTCACCCTCTTTAGTTCCTCTTGTGCATCAAGCTGTTTCAAGTTATGCCTTCCCTGTCTGGCTACCTTCTACTTATCCCACAAGACTCGACTCGGGTGTCACCTCCTCCAAGAAGCCTCAGAGACATGACCTCCTCACCTGTCCACTGATGCTCGTGGATAATGCCCTGGTGTTAGAACCCAAGGGTTACGTGTTGGTTTCTCTCCTTAAACTGAACTCTGGAGAGCAGAGCCTATCTTGTTTCTGCAGCCCCAGCCCCCATCACTGCACGTGGCACAGAGTAGATGCCCAATGCCTATCTGATGAATGAACACATACACATGTGATGAAGATCAAGAGGGTTGGAGCAAAGGATGAAACTCGAACGTGAGCTCCATAGCAATAGCAACTTTTGTCCTATCCGCTGATGTTTTCCAAGCGCTGAGAAAAGGGCCTGTCACATAGTAGGCACTCAACAAAGTCTATGTAAAATAAGTTAATAAGGAAGAAACATTCTTGGAAGTGGTGCAGAAGAAGTGGCGATTTACAGATTCTTTTGCAATGTCAAAAGATTTCAAAGAGGTTTGCTTTAGGGCAGACGTTGCTTTCACGAGAGGCCTGCTTTTCCATCTGGAACAGGCTTCATGGCACAACAAGCTTCTTCCACAGCTTGTTTATGTGCATGGGAAATATTTTTAGTAGCTCACATATTACACAATTTGAAGTGACCCCAAGACCCAAGTCGTCTGACGTCTCAGGACCACTTAGGGCATCTCACTTTCTTCAGTGGCTGGAGTCCCCTGGGCACCTTCTCTTCATCCTAATATTTCTTGGGTTGTTCTCTACAGATGCTGAGCCCCCAAGGCACTGGTGTGCATGACACACAGGGAGAACAGTATGGGACTCTGAAAGCTCCTACATACCTCCCTGCTTCCAGGTAGCATGCGTATTTTATGTCCCCAGGCGGAGAGCGCAGAGCTGGGAGGATAAACAATTTCACAATAAGCTGCTCTTGGCCAGGGAGGCAGGTAATTCATCTCTCTCCTGGACTGTGGGTGGGAGTAGGCAGCAACCACATGGCTGGGCCGTGATGGATGTTACCGTTCTCTTAAAAGGTCATCTTGAGGTTGAAACACACTTTCTAGGAGTGTCTGCCTTTATAAATGTAGGATTTGGGAATTGATGAGTGGTAACAGATACAACTTTATCCAGCACAACCTTTTATATTATCTCATGTTATGTTACCAATCTCTAATCATCAGTAGAGGGATGTACAAATACCAGTGTCACCTTCCACAGCAATAGTTACTGAGCAGTGTGGTGCTGAGCACGGCTGGGAATACAAAGAGGTATAAGACAATTTCTCTCCCTGTCCTAGAGGAACTTTCTATCTACGTAGCTATCTCTGGAGTTAAATGACCTGGGTTCAAACCAGTGGTGTGCTGGTAAATGAATAACAATCACCTTTCCAGAAAAAACAAACAATGAAGGCCTGATTTGTAGCATTTGCAGATTTTCAGGGTGTAAACACTCCTACCATGGCCAAATTCAAGCTACCATCTGGATGCCAACTGACAGCACAATTCCTAAAAATTTAACAATTGCTCAGAGCCAGTCCAAGCCAGTTCCGGCATACCACTGGCTGAAATCCAGACTCTGCCTCTTACTACTTGTGTGAATTTAGGCAAGTTACTTAACCTCTGTAATCCTTAGTGTGTCATCTATGAAATGAGCATGATGATATCTATCTTAGAAGGATGCTGTAAAGACCAAATGAGATAATGTATGTGTGGCAGCCATGAATTGACCAATGGTCTTATGATACTTTGCTTTGAATCTAGCATGTCATTCATGCTGAGGCCATGCATCCCATAAGGTGCTCTCAGCCAAAGACTGAGCATGGCAAAGAGACTATGACAGGCTCATTCCTGCAAGACGCAGGATTCCTCTGAGAGTGACTCTGGCTTGAAGACTCCCCATTGGCCTGGCAGAAACATTCTTAGCACCACACTGTTGTCTGAGCCTCTCCCTACCCAATTCTTCCTTCCCCATTCTTCACAGGGGTCAGACCCACAGCGGGTCTGATGGCTCTTCCCAGTTCCCTTTTCCTTACAGGCATTTCTCCCAATAAATCTCTTGCATGTCCAATCTCATCTTGGCATCTGCTTCTTGGAGGACCTTAGCATGCTAATCACTTTGGACTGTGTATACAGTAAGTGCTTGATAAGTATTTATTTTTTGAAAAGAAAAGTGATGTGGCATTCCCTTACCCTTTAGTTTCTGAGGACCTACCTCTCCCCTTGGGAAGTGACCATGAGAGAGAACGTCCTCTTTAGGAGAGACAACACACGCCAACCTGGGCAAGCCTCTGCATGCCTCACCAGGACCATGCAGACTGGCCCTTCCCATCACTATCTCCATTTTTCCATGTCTTTCTTACCCTCCACTCAACTCCATCTGGCCTCTACCTTTATCACTGCATGGAAATTGTTCTTGCCAAGATGACTTGCTCTTACTATGTTGTTAAATCCAACGGCTGCGTTTTTCTAGTTTTATTTTGCTTCCTCCTCCTAGAAACTTCCAACAATGATGAACAATCCTCTCTTCTCAGATATTTTGTGTCAAATCAACACATCTTTGTGTTGCCCTCCTCTTGGGACTCTTGCTCAGTTTCCTCTGCTTCCAACTTCCCAATGAGTGCTAAAAAATGGGTGACCCATAGGCTCTTTTACCCTCACCCTTGATTTCACCCCACGGATTCAATTCCACAAGTTCCAGCAAATAATTATTGAGCATCAGCATTGTTCCAGACGTGATCTCACCCCCTCATGGAATATATATTTTAGCAGATTAATTACCCTATCTCTGGATACTGATGACTTCCAATTCCATATATTCAGCCCAGCCCCTCTTCTGCCTGCTGGATGTCTCCATTTACATGTTCTTCAGGCATCCGAAACTCAGCATCTCCAAAGCAGAACTTATTTTTCCTGCCTCTCTGTCCCTTCATTCCCTACCCTCAACAGTACCATCCACTGAATTGCTCCAACAAGAAACCTGGAATCTCCCTTAAGTCCTCCTTCTCCTTTATATTCATGTCCAATCACTCACGAAGCAATTGTTGATTCTACTTCAGAGAGGTGTCTTAATCCATCCATTCCTCTAGGTCTCCTCTACCAACACAGCCCTGTTCCAAACCAAAATAATTTATCTTGCTCTACTCCAAGCATCTTCCCCTTGCACAAGATTTCAAATGAAAATCCTGTCACGTGATCCCCCCCACCCCCTACCCAACCACAACTCGATCTGTCTGACTTCATTGTCTTCAGCGTAAAGCCCCACATCCTTAGGATATTTCTTAAGGCCTCTGATGCTCTAGGCCCTGCTCACCTTCCCATCTTCACATCACACCCCTGTACTCTGCTTTCTAAATTCCATCCACGTGAGATTCTTATGGTACCTGGGACTCTTGACCTGTGTACATGTGGTCCCACAGCCGGATCAGCGTCTGTGTTCCCTGACAGATCATCTACTCCATGAGAGCTGGAGCCACATCTGTGTTTTTAATTACTGCATCCTCAGTATCTGCCAAAGCCCTGGCTACAGAGTAGGTGCTGAGTATTCACTGAGAGAAAGAATGAATGAATGAACCACAACAGAATATAAATAGTCTAAACATTTATGCACATGATGTACATGATCAGATTCAGGTGAGTAGGCTCATCACTTTGGAGTAACAAAATGCCAGACCTACCGGTTTAGTTATAATTAAAGAAAAGAACCCAAGAAGAAGGGTTTGCCTTTAAAACAAAAAAGAACTTTAAATTTCAGTCACTGTGAGTGTGCAAGTGAGCATGTGTACGTGTGTGGGTGGGTGACAGCGATCCACCCATGGCGACTTGGTCATTTTGAGGTGACTGTGTCCTCCCTTCCTGGACAGGCGTGCGACTGAACTAGGCTGTCGTTGTAAGTAGATTGGTGAGCGAAAGGTTGGAAAAGTTTAGAAGACAACTATCATTTCTGGGCTAAATAATTTTATCTCAGAACTTAATATACTCCATTTCAGACCATCCTGTACTTCGTAAATTTGTTCCTGAGATTCTATTTCCTAAATTCACTTTCTCTAATTAACACCCTATTTGGCTTAGCTTTTTGCAGTCAACAGCATCACAATGAAGGTTAACTCCATGTGGTGTTTCCAACCTTCACGCTCCAGTCCTTACTCAAATGAGTAGTTGAGATGAGCTAACACCTCTGTTTCTTTTCTGCCTTGAAGTACCATGACTAATATTCCTCTTCTCAACTCCCGGGGCCCCCATGTTAAAACAGCCCTGATGACAAGTCTTGTTCTTACATTTGGCTTCCTCCTTGCCGATCATTTTCCTTCCTCTTTGTATGTAGCTTCTTCTTCCAATTTTGATCCTAAGTCAAGGGCCTACCCAGTATGACTCCATTCCAATAGACCCTGGTAAAGATATTTAATTGCTTCTTGCTACAACTTTGTCATTTGCAAAATGGGACTAATAAATCCATTCTGGAGAACAGCACGTTTTTGGAAGACTCTAGACTTAATGAGGTGCTTTCAATTTCTCAAAAGAAAAGCTCTTTGAAGACTCGGTGTTAACTCAGTCCTTGATGTCAAATCATTTATTTTGACTGAATTTTAAAATTCTCAATGCTAAATGTGGCTTTACAAATAAATTAAATACAGATTGTGCTCTGCAGAATTCCTTTAATAACATTTTAGAGAAAATTAGATGAGGTATCTTTTGTCGACAACACTAAAATCAACACTGGATGAAAAGTGGAGACCAAAGTAGTCTTCAGGCAGAGGGTATAAAACAAATAATGCATTTCTCCAGTTTAGAAGAGTTTTCTCATGAAGAAGAAACACTTCTGAAAATTAAATTTTGAAGATTTGTTGGACTAACGATACCATTTTATTTACTTATAAATAAGCAAGTGCTATAGACCTCAAGTTTAAAAGTACTATTTTTTAGGATGGCTAAACCTAACAGAAGTGTCCCTTGTTGCTTTTGATAATAAAATATTAGTTTAATTAAATTGGTGTAAGTGAATTTATCAGCTCCACTAGAGAGATGGACTCCAAAACTAACTTAGCTGAGGACATCAACGCCTCCATTTTATCTAGAAAAAAGTCCAGTTCATCATCAATGGTGGCCTGAAGGCAACTGAGAGACTTGTACATAAAATACAGATGTGCAAATTTATACGACTGGAAAAACTTGAGAAGGATGCAGTGACATGATCATATATTTATCAAAATGTGGGTCAATCAAATATTCATTATTTAGTCAACAAATAATCTTTGAGCACTTACTAGGTGTCAGACTCTGTTTTTCTGTTTGTTTGTTTTTGTTTTAGACGCTGAAGAAATGCTGGTGAATAAGACAGGTAAGTGCCCTGACTGCATGCAGTGAATTTGATTAAGACCTTCCTACAAGACAGGCTCCAGGGAAGCAATGAATGGGACGTTCACAAGGCAGAGAAGATGATACCTTCCCTTCAGGAGCTGACAGTCAGGCTGGGGAAGGACTAAGGAAATAATTAGAGAGACACATATGACAAAAGAGGC
This sequence comes from Ceratotherium simum simum, assembly GCF_057802395.1. Lineage (NCBI taxonomy): Eukaryota > Metazoa > Chordata > Mammalia > Perissodactyla > Rhinocerotidae > Ceratotherium > Ceratotherium simum. The sequence goes on along the minus strand of NC_141937.1, from coordinate 25,992,829 downwards.
AGTTCAGCCTAATGGTTAGGAACATGGCCTCTGAAGCCAGGCACCCGAGTTTGAATCCTAGTTTCATCACTTAATGGATATAACTTAACTCTGGGCAAGTGACAACCTCCCTGAGCACCGGGCTTCTCATCTCTAAAATGAGATCATAATAATTAATCTTGTAAGATTGTGTTGTGAGGATCAAATTAAGTATTCAAGTGCTAGAAAATACTTGGAACATAGTGTGAACTCAAGAGTAAGAGATAGGGCAGAGTACCCGAGCAACTGGAATTCTGGCAAAGGGACAGGGCCCCAAAGATTGAGATCAAGAGAGAGTGGAGGTGAGATTTTGAAGGATGGGTAGGATACGGATGGAGAGAGAAAGAGCAGGCTTTCCAGTCTAGGGTAACAACATAAGGAAAAAGATGGACCTGGGAATGAGCCTGTTCTGGAAAGAGGATGTGAGAAACTTGGTTTGATTAGCATTTATTTGGGAAAGCAATAATTCAAGGCTGGCAGGATAGGAAAGTCTTGAAAGCCACAGAAAAGAGTTGAGAATTCATCACAGACGGCAGGAGTCATCAAGCTCCTTGAGCAAGGCATTAAATGACACTAGTTTGGCTTTGGCAAACTAATCTGGCAGCACCATGGAAGGTGAAAGAGAGGGAGAGAGACTGGAATCGAAGCAGATTAGCTCGGAGGCTGTTGCAGAGCTGAAAAGCATTAAAGACGGCAGTGTTGGCGGGAGACAGGGTGAGGGTATCTGAGCAACATTCTACAGGAAAAATAACAGTGTTTCAGTGCAGATTGGACTGAATGGATGAAGAAGAGCTTTTTAAAAAACATCAGGATAATGTTATATTGGTAATGTATGTATATTATTCAAAAGTTTTTAATAAGATAAGTGATCGGATTGGGGAAAAATAGGACAGGCAAGATAAGATGCACGAAACTGACTGCACAAAACTCTTACAGGATGCCCAAGAAAGATTGAACGTGAGCACCTGACAAAGACGCAGAGCCAAAGTATTTATGGAAGGAAGGAAATATTGTGAGACAGGAGGAGTCCGTCTGTGAAGAGCCAGGAACAGAACCCACCACTGAAAATAAATGAAGAATTACTCAGGCTTTCACATCTGGGGTTTGCACATAAACGTAAAAGGCATGTACTAATTTATGATATTAAGGATCTAAATTTAAGGAGGGGAGCAGCCGGAAACGACAAAGTTGAAGTCTCAGACACACATAAGTCAAAACAACTGAAGCGAGAGGGTTTATTCCCTCACTTAACTTAGTTTCCAAAAGTAAAGGAGGAATGACATGCCTGCCGACCACACAGGGCTGAGTGCGAGCACAGAGGGGTGTCACCTTGAGGAACAAAATAAAAAGTCAAAAAATAGATCCCTCCAAAAACAAGAATTTATTATATGATAAAGGTGACACTTTAGATTAGTGTGGAAAAGATGAATTATTCTCTAAATGCTGTTGGAATAATTTGTTAGCCATCTGGAAAATAAAAGATACTGGACTGATATGTTACACCTTACGGCAGGATAAATTTTAGATGGATCAAAGATTTTAACTTAAACAATATGAATTACAAAAAAAATCCTGGAAGACGCCATGGGGAATTTTTTTCTTTAACAGTTGCAGAGTGAAGGTGTAAGTGTAACACGTAACTTAGAAGCAGCATTTCACATCATGTCATTTAAGTCCCTGCTCAAGAAGCGTGGTGACTCCCACCTTCTGTGATGAATTCTAACGTCCTTTCTGTGGCTCTCAAGACTCTTAAGAATCTGGACTCATCCTGCCAGCCTTGACTTACTGCTTTCCCAAATAAATGCTAGTCAAACCAAGCTCCTCACATCCTCTTTCCAGAGCAGGCTCATTCCCATTTCTACTTGTCCTACACTATTTATTGATTAACCTATTCCTTCTCTACTGCTTTGTGATGTTTTTTTCATTGAAGTTTTTAATTGAGAAAACTGTAGATGCACATGAGGTTGTGATGCTTTTTGATGAAATAATAATGATAATATTATACTAATATTGATAGCATTACATCTAGGAGCAGAAAGACATGGAGGAGTTTTAAGCAGCGGGATGACGATGCCAGATTTCCACACTGGACACTCTGACTATGGATGGGAAGACAATGAACTGGCTGATTGGCTATAAGGCTTTTGCAGATATCTGGGTGAGAAATGATGAGGGCTTTATTGATGACCACTGATGGGACTGATCTGAGAGCATCAAGGAGGAAGGACCAACAGCCTGGACAACTGGACTGGACACTCTTGTGCCCAATTCATGTCCTCTTTCCCACTTTTTCCTCTAGCCATTGCCGCAGCCACAAGATTCACATGGGAGTCGCCTGAGAGCAACCTTGCTTTCTGTTCCCCGTGAGATGCCCACAAGAACCCACCTAGCACACTTGTGTGCACAGCCCAAATGGGAGGGAGTTAACACTTCATGGGGCAAACTTGACAATGGAGGATGAAATTAGCAGATAAATGCTTCCCTCTTTCTTTCCTCAGGCAGAAAACGTCTGGGGCGAATTATACATTGACTTCAGAGAGTCCTGGCAGGCTCGAGCCTTGATTTCTGAGGGAGTGACCACCGTGAGGACCCCTCCTTGTACTGGCCTCCCCGCCTTTCATGTTTCTCTTTCCAGTCCCCCGTTTGTGTTCCTTGGGATCACTGTCCTAATTCTAACACCTTTCACCCAAACCCTTGCCTCAGGCTCTGCTTTCAGGAGGATTCCAGGCTAAGATGGTGGCTAACTGCATATGGGTTGAGGGGTTGGGGAGAGAAAGCAGGGAGGGATAACTCCAGAGTTTCTTGTTTGGGTACAGAAGAAAAAGGGCAGCACCCCAAAGGTTGAGATCAAGAGAGTAGAGATGAGATTTTGAAGGATGGATAGGATATGGATGCAGAGAGAAAAGAGAAGGTTTTCCAGTCGAGGAAAACAACATAAGGAAAAGAATGGACACGGGAATGAGCCTGTTCTGGAATAGCCTATTTAGATTAGCGTGGAAAAGGTGAAGTATTCTATAAGTGCTGTTGGAATAATTTGTTAGCCATCTGGAAAATAAAAGATGTCAGACTGATACGTTACACTCTCAGCTGTTTCTTCTCTCAGATTGAACAGATAGGGGTACCAGTCACTAGTAATAGAATACAGGAGGAAACAGATTTCTTTGTGCGTAGTAAAGGCAGGAGGTAGGAACATATGCCCATCTTGCCACAACTATTCCCATCTCCGTGCCTGGCATATTGTAGGTGTTCAAAATACATTGAAGTTGCACACGCAAGTGGAGAAAAGAGGCAACACCATTGGTGATCTGTCCACATTTGTGTCTGTGGGCTGGGCTGGGTGCTGCCCAGGGAGCTGTGACGGGTGCTAAGATTTAAAAAGGGGATCATGTCCTATCATCCAAGAGAATTACATTTTAGTTAAAAATATAAGATATACACAAACACGAAATAATTTGAAGGATTTAAGAAGCAATATATTAGCAAGTGAAAAATACAATCCACACCAAGTAATAATCATCTGGAGAAATAAAAATTAGCAGTGATCAGAGTTGGTTCAGACTAATCTCATCGTCTGGGTTTAGGTCATTTTTCTTAATCTCACAAAGTTTTTATTAATATGGTCAGATATGGAATGCCCTAATATCTGGATTTATTGTCATCATAGTTTCCTCTGTCTCTTATTGAACTTGATAACTTTCTTGTAGATTCTTTCTATGTGTCTCATCCAAGAGGAAAGTTTATTTCAAAAACTGGAAGTGAGTGTTTAAAAGTCTGCAGGGTGGGGGACAGCCTGGTGGTGTAGTGGTTAAGTTTGGCGCGCTCTACTTCAGTGGCCTGGGTTCACAGGTTCAGATCCTGGTCATGGACCTACACCACTCATCGAGCCATGCTGTGGTGGCGACCCACACACAAAATAGAGGAAGACTGGCACAGATGTTAGCTCAGGACCACTCTTCCTCAAGCAAAAAGAGGGAGATTGGAAACAGGTGTTAGCTCAGGGCCAGTCTTTCTCACCAAAAAAAAAAAAAAGAAAAAACAAACTCTGCAGGGTGGCAAAGGGGCAGCCATCTTACTATAAAAGTCATACCAGGGTTACCTTCCTCTTTAATGCAAAAGGAAATGAGTATAGAAACATTTAGCTGAATGTTGATACAATTCTGTTGTGTTTTTACTTTGTAATATAAAATGCAGAGCCATTCTTAAAAAGCTTTATTTGTCATGACATTGAGTAGGCTTTGGTTAAAATTCTTTCATTCAACCCTGAATATCTGCGTGGGTTTAGGGTCAGAGCAAAAGTGCCCCGTGCCTAGAAGCTGCGTGATTTTATAGTCAATTGATTGCCCACCTGTCCCATTCATTCCTGGCTGCTTTCCTAGAAGATCAATGAAAATGTCCCGTGGGATAAAATCAAACTTCCTACTAAATTCCCACCAAACCACGTTTACTGGTATCATTTCTACCCTGTTGGTGATACTCAGTAGTCAATCATAAAAAGGAACTGAAGTGGTTTGTTAAGTGTGCTCTGCTAAACCAGTTGATTATGAGCCAGGGCCATCGTAACTTCCAAGCTTGATTATTCCATAACTTTTCCAGGCATTTAAATTTTTTTATGTTATGATGTGAGTTTGACCTTTCAGCTACATTTCAGGAGATCTGACAACTATAATACCTGTTTCTATAGAAGACAGCCCTGAAGTTCCAAGGCAGCGAGCTTTCTTCTCGCTCTCCATCCCCCACCTGGCTGCCTCCTCTTAAGAATATGCTGATACTAGAATCTACATTGTGCCCCCTGCCTTGCAAAGAGGTCCTGATATGGTGACAGATGGTCAGCCATTCCCTTTCTCAGTTTCTATCCTCCTTGTGGTCAAAAGTATTCAGTCTTGCCCTTCAATTTTCCAGCCATTAGAGGGCAAGGCTGCTGCAGCTGACAGAATCTGAGACTTGTTTTGAGAGAGCCTGAGCGAAGCAAGCATTTTTCCAATTACGCACTATGTAATTCAATTTACATTTAGTAGAATAACTGCCAGCTATTCTGTGTTAATATTGACATTTTCATAAGTACTTGCAATTAGAATTCAAGCTGAGATTCCAATAAATCTCTTAGATGTTTTACACTTTCTTTTCCTGTCTGTCTTCAGACTTTGCAAAACATTTTTAAGAACACGTTTGGAGGTCATTGTGCCTTTGGGGAATTTATGCTGCCTGTGTGAAACAGTCGGGCAGAGCAAAAAAAATTACAATTTGGTAAAGCAAATTGAGGACAACTATAGAGGTGTGCCAGGTTCTGAAAAACAAGTGTAGAGTATGAAATTCAAAATTTTAACACAGACAAATTGAACCATTAGTTTTTCACTTTATATAAAACTCCCACTCATATCTTCTTTGAATAGCTAGTTCCCTGACTGCATTGAAAGAACATTGTTTTAAAGAACATTTCCTAAATGGCTTGCATTTAAAGAGTGACACATGTCTCTTTGAAGAGATGGCAATGAACTCCAAATGCCTCATCGACCAAATAGAAAGAGGTCCTCATGTTAAAATATTTTATTCGCCCAAGTTCTCGCTCTGTTTTATTGCCTAAAGCACAGCTTCCTAAAGTAAGATCTTAAATGTACAATATAATATACTCTTTGGTTTCTGTATAATAAATTTTACCCACTTTGATTTAGAAGAAAGTCTGAGTTAAAACATGTACAGAGTATTTACAAATTCAACAAATCTTGCACTATACCATCAAACTTCTCTCACGACATTTATCTGCACCTGCCAATTAAAAGCCTAACAAATAAAAATTTCCAACGGGAAGGTAAATACAGCTTTTTCCAAATGAGCAGAGGTTGCAGAAAGTAAGCTTCTAGAAGACATTCAGGAGGCGTGTCTCGGTGAAAACAGCTCCTGCTAACAGAGCCAAGAATGGATGTGCTGTCATTCCTCAGTGGTTCTCAACCTTAGCTACACGTTGGCATTACGTGGGGAGCTGTGAGCAAGTCCTAAAGCCCAGGCCACACCCCTGACCAATTAAACCAGAATCTTTGGGTGGGGCATGGGCATCGGGAGTTTTTAAGGCCCCCCAGGTGATTCCAGGGAGCGGCCAGTCTGAGAACCACTGCCTTAGTAAAACCAGCCACCTGTCCTAGCAGGGTGCAGCGCTGAGCCCAGCGAGGGGAGAGCTGTAGCCGGAGTGGATGGGCTCAGCTGACAGGGGCATGGCTGGCGGGACGCACCTGGCAGTGCTCTGGCAGCCCAGGGGTGTGATGTTCCGAATGGGACCTTCCGTCGAGAGAGCAGGTCAGGCAGACCTGGTCTGGCCGCAGCAGATCAGCGCTGCGTCCCCTCCTCAGGGACATCTGAGAACCGCTTCACTATCCCAAAGCTCCTTCCTCGACTTCTAGACCCTCTGCTCCAGCCCAGCTGGGCAGTTCACCACGGAGCAAGCCTCGGACTCTCCAGCTGTTGTACAAACGCTCCCCTCCCCTGGTCCTCCTGGCCCTTACCCCTGCCTTACACTGCACCCGTCCCCAAAGACCAGCTCCCGCCTCTCCGACTAGCAAGCCTCCCACAACGACCCCAGCTCTCACTGATCTCCTTCCTCACCCAGATCCTCAGGCTGGAAGCTTCTGCATCCTTCTTTTGCTCAGTAAACACGTCCCAGCCAACGACAATGCCTGTGCTGCTGCACTGAGCTACTCTCTCTCTGCTTGGTGGGGTTAGGCTTTTCTGTGGCTGGCCCAGCAGTTAGCAACTGGGAGGACAGTGACGTGTCTTACACTTGTTCCTAAGTGCTCCCCCATTGACACCCCTGCTGCCCGATCGGCTCCTCGCACACAGTTGATGCTCCGTAAATACTGGCTCCTTGGTTTATCTCTCATTCGGATCTCTCGGTAGCCTTGGATTAACTGATCTAGCCGCATATTCTTGGAGCCCTTCTCTACTCGGTATGTTGTAGCTAAAGTAAATTTTTTAAATGTAAAAGTTTCAGGATCCCATGTAAACATGCCCCCTTGCTTTAAACCCTGTAGTGCCTCCCCACTGCTGTTCAACAGGGCCTGGGAGGCTCTCCGGGGCCCGACGGCTGCCTGCTCACATTACTGGACTCAGCTCTTCCTTCCTTCCTCCACTCTCCCTGCTCCAGACTCCCTGGTTCTTCCCCTGTGCTCACAGTGCTCCCTCCCACCACCGGGCCTTTGCATGCGCTGTTCCCTACATCTGGATGTTCTTCCTCCTCCTCTTTCCCTTCAGATCTTAGTTCAACCATCACTTCTCTGACCTCCAGACTTGCCAACTGCCCCATTCCACGCCTGGTCAGTGCTGCGCCTCTCTGCATCGTAGGAAGTAATGCAATTGCTATTTAACATGCATCCGTGTGGTTTGGGGATTAATGCCTTTCTCCCTTGTAGGACTCTGAGCTCTGTGACAACAGACACAGGGTCTACTTTTGCTCGATATTTTATCTACAGTTTCTATGAGGGTGCCTGTCACACAGGAAGCACTACATCAATATTGAATGAATGAACGATGAATGAATGGATGGATGAATGAATGAGTCATTAGAGAAGGGGGAAAAACAACATGTATGACTGGCACTTGGTTTTGCAGACCAGGGACAGGAAATCCAGTGTGGTGTCACTGCATGGCACCAGAAAGCAGATGTGGGCTCCCCTGTGGATGGGACAGGCCGGGTTCAATACACCTGTCAGGCTCACATCACCTCCACAGTCCCCTCAGTCCCTGGAGTCCTTGGTGACACTGTGCCAGGCAGAATAATGGACCCCCAAGATGTCCACACCCTAATCCCTGGGCCTGTGAATATGGTACTTTATACGGCAAAAGGGATTCTGCAGAGGTGATAAAGGCTACAGGTCCCCCTTGAGATGGGGAGATTATTCTGGATGGGCCCCATCTAATCACATGAATCCTCAAAAGTGTAGAACTTTCTCAGGTGGGTTAGAGAAATGAGATTGAAGGAGGAGGAGAGGTTTGAACCACGAGAGGGACTCAACCCACTGTTGGTTGTTGCTTTGAAGGTGGAGGAAGGGGACCACATTCTCAGGAATGGAGATGCTTCTGGAAAATGAGAATGGCGCTCATCTGACCCCCAAGGAAACGGAGTCTCAGTCCTGCAACCAGAGGACATGGATTCTGTCAACCACCTGAATGGACGAGGACACGGTCTTCCCCTCGAGCCTCCAGAAAGGATTCAGCTCCGCCAACACCCTGACTCTAGCCCAGGGAGACCAGGCAGACTTCCGACCCACAGAACTGTAAGATGGGAAATTTCTGTTGTTCAAGCCACTAAGTGTGTGGTAAATGGTCACAGCAGCAATGGGAAACTCACAGGCACTGTCCACACAGGTGGCTCCATCCTGTCCCCCCCATCTGACCACCCCCTTGACCACAGCAGGGGCAGCCAAACACGACCTGGGAGGTGGCTGGATAGGGTGACCAACTGGACGAAATGGTCACTCTTAGGAGCCTGGGCAAGCTGTAGAGAAACGCCAGGCAGCGTCGGGTGCAGATGGGGAAGGCCGCTGACAGGGGAGAGGAGGGCGAGCGTCTGAAGTGTGTCAAGGGCAGAATTACAGAGCAGGGGGCTGGCAGCCCTGGGCCGCTGGGGCACCCGCACAACCCGGTCGCTAGACCTGGCTCCAGTTCTGCTGGTCTCCCCCCACGAGACGGGGCTGTGCTCTTCCCGCGTGGCATTCCCTGGCCAGTTGTGGTCCTCTGGTGCTCATTTCCAGACACATCCTCACACTTCCACTCACATTTCTCCTCCTCCTGGGCCCTGTTTCCTGAGGCCACCTGAGTGGATCCGAGCGCCTCGTAACTAACGCAGCCTAACACCGTGTCCGCGTATGTGAGGTTTGACCACACCCGCCCAGCCTCTCTGGGTCACCTTCCCAGTCTCTAAAAGGGGGCTCAGGGGTCCCTGCTAATCTACACCAGGGATGCTGTGAGGATGAACCAGCCAACACGAGGAGACCACGCTAACCACGGCCGTGGTGACCTGGCGGCCTCTCAGGGGGCGGCTGGAGCATTCTGTTCTCCCTCACAAGGCCCCTCATCACCTCTCCTCTTCTCCAACATCCTCGTGTTGTCTCCTACTCTCCTCCTGCCTCTCCTCCTTCTGCGCCCACTGTCTTCTCCGTCTGCTGGGAGCTCCCAGGGCTCCTCGCAGGTCTTACTGAACCCAGGAGTGGTCTTTGGTTCTAAAAACTCCTGTGACCCCTGCTTTCGAGACACCTCAGGACAGACGGAGTGGAGGCTCCCCGCCCTCCGCGTCTCTGCACGGCTCACAGGAGCCGGGCGCTGCCTTTCTGCCCGGCCCACCTTCCCTTCCCGCCCGTCGGGGAGAGAGCGCTGCTCCTGTGAACTGACACCCGTGCCGGCACCAGCTTAGGTTTCCAAGTAAACAAACATGGGACAAGTGTGTGCCAGCAGGCTGGGATCAAAATGTGTCTCCAGCTGTTGGGAAACAAAGTGAAGCAGTTTCCTTGGAAACGAATTCCCTGGAGAAGGGGGCTGGAGAGGCCGTTGGAGGGCTCAGTGGAGGTGGACCCGGAGGTTCAGGGCACGGCCCAGTGTGGCCTCAGCCACAGGAGAGCAGCAGTCCCCGCTGGCTCCCCAGAGCTGAGAAGCCCCCCGTTTGCAGGAAAAAGGGTCCTTTTAGGTCATGTGGAGCCACCGACAGAGCCAGAGAATGAAAGCATCAATGTGAAATGCGTTTTGGAGAGTTTTAGCTTTCAAAGCACTTCTGTGTAGAATGTCCAATTCATTGCCGGAGAACCCTGTGACATAGGCAAGGTAGGTAATAGGGCCCCATTGTACAGAGGAGAAGAGTAAGGTCTGCAGAGGCTAAATCGCTGGCAAGGTCCCCCAGCGGGGGCAGCCGAGAATGGAACGTAAGAACACCACGTCCTAGGCGCTGTCTCAGCCTCCAACCATAAGCCAAATTTGAACTCGCTGGAGACAAACAGCATTACTTTCCTACCTTCAAAGATTCAGAAGATGTAGCTATTTACTGAAATACTTAAAAAGCAGATCTCCCAAATCCATTACTCGTTTTCTTTCTTTAAGAAGAATGATGCTGCAGGGACAGAGGCTAAGCCGGAGCTCTCACTCACAGGACAGCCTCGGCCGGTCAGGAGAGAGTGGAAATTTCCAGAAACGCGTATTTCTATATACACTTCCAAAGCTAAAGGATGTTGAGAGTCCAAAACTCTCAGGAAGATTGAAGTGCGTAGCTTTCTGAAAACCTTGGCTGACGCTGGCTGATTTTCAGGCTTCTCCAGAACCCAGCGGGGCCAGCGTGATTCACTGAATTCTTTATGCATTAAGAAGCTGTAAACTACGCATCTTTTCTTTTAAACATGGATGACTTTCCACGCTTTACAGCCAAGCCGAATAAACAGGATCACAGTTTTCTCCCAGGGAAAATTTCCTCCTCTCTCCTCCTGCTCGTCAAACCGAGATCATCCAGGGAAGCTGCAGGAAGTTTGGGGAGGGAGCCCAACCTGACATTTTTTGGAGTTGGGAAGGGCCAAGTGGTATCTCTGCAGAATATTTCTCCAGGAAACTCGCTACGGTCAACAGCAAACACACATCACACATGTTTAACTGGCAGAGGGGAAATGGCGGCATAAGAAATCCATTTTCAGGGAAACTCGGCGACTGGAAAGGGAGTGGCTTCTGTAGGGACGGGATGCTCTCTCTTGCTTGTAAATCACCACTGGGGCTTTTCACAAAGCATCATTCATTCTTCCATTAACCATGTCCTGTGTGCCAGGTACCTCCCTGCCCTGGAAATAAAGCACCTGGCTCCAGCTGGAGAAGAGTCTCCTGGACCGGGGTGTATCCAAGTGTCCCTGGGCTCAGATCTGCCCCACCTCACGACTCTAAAAACGACCAGAGGTAGCCACCTCTGCACCGGGGAGCAGAAATGAGCCTCAGAGAACTGTCTTTTCACTGTGTGGCTGCTACCCATCGAATCTGTATTCATTCGAGCAATAATTCATTTTAAGATGATTTTCTGGTAAATATCAGTGAGGAATGGTTTGGAAAGAAATAGAAACCTTTAGAAAATCTGTTTCTGGAAAATATGGGGAGTAGCTGTAAGAAGCTTGAATATTAAAAAAAAATTGTTATAACAGCTATGTCTTTGTGAAGATGTGTCAGACAAAATGATTTTATATGACAAGCATGGAACTTGGCCCAGTCCTCTTCTCCTTTTACCATTCACGAAGTAAATCCTAGTGATGAAACAACACAGTGCTGGAGTCAGGAAGCCTGGCTTCCACTCCTGGAGGGGCCTCTAACCCACCCAGACCGAGGCCCGTGCCTGCATCTGTGAAACGAGAGTTTCCTCGTGACCTCCAGGGATCCTGCAAACCTGAGCATCCCTGTGCCCTTTTCTATTTTCTTCTGAACCACCCAGCATCACAAGATGATGTTATTTCATCCCCAGAGTGGGCTCAGAGGCCCTGGCTCTCTCTCAGCTGTATGCTAAGCAGTTCTGCAAGGCTCAGGGCCAGGAGCAGAATCGCCTGATTTTTGGCAACCAGATCAAGTGAGTGGCTCCGGAGCACTGAGATCTGGAAGAATGTGGGTACATCAGTGGACCCGTTTGGGGCCAGCGCCCGTGACTCTGTGTGTGTGCAGCGTGCAGGGAGAGGCCTCCTCTCTCGATCCCCGAGGGGGTGGCCTGCCATGCCTGCCTCCTCGGATAGGGGGACACCCTGCACAGCCCCTCCCAGCCCTGCTCGAGGCAGGGCCCTGCTGAGGGCACAGTGGGCTCCTCACAGCTGCCCTGCACCCCACCGAGACACAAACACCACCCTCCTTTGAGCAAACAACTGACCACCCAGGCTTACCAAAATGAGGACAGGCTCTGAAAGGGGGCAGTTTGATTTCAAGGGTCTAAGGGGACCAGGGAGATGGCATAAGAAGTTTCAGCTACCAAAAAAAAAAAAAAGTCAATAGACTGTCTTCCTCCAAATAAACAAACTATTCTTTGAACAAGAAAACAGCCTCCTAAGCGAGTCAGGCTGGGGCCAGATCATAAAGGAGTCCCGTGTCCCTCGGGCTCCTCCGTACTCCCTGCTCCCTGATTTCTCCCCCTGCTGCTTCGGGGAGCCCCGTGCTCTCCCGCTGAGGCCTTGTCAAAGAACGGTCTGAGGAGTGCGTCTGACACAGCCCCTTCCCCGGACACAGCTTATGTGCGGACATGGGACCCCGCACATCTCTAAGGGAAGAGTTCCAGGCAGGGACATTTCCCCGGAATCGCTCAGATCACACCATAAAAGCTGCCACCAGCTCTTCAAAAATACAAGACTTGCCCCTACGCCTAACTTTCGACATTTTATGGGCTTTTCAAAAAAATCGAAACCATGATTTTTTTCTCTCGTTTACATCTTCTCTCACAAATGATTACAACTTACTGTTTGTGTGAATGTGTGAAGACCACGTTATATGGAATGATGGCAGAAACTTGATTTCTGATTTTCTCAGGGGAGAAAACCCTAGAGAATTCCCCTCCACTCCTACATGCATGTTTTTTGTTGTTTATATTTGCTAAGTAGAGTGCTAGTGAGGTCTCCTGTGTGTCAGTCCCTCTTCTGTGTACCAGGGACATAGATGGAACTCTGATCCTATCTCGTCCTCAAAGTGCTTCTATGCTGTTGGGAGGAGAGGAGGGAAGTTAAGACATTGTATCACTCTGAGAAACAACAGAGCCAGTACAGAACTTGGTGGGAGCACAGAAGAAGAACACCAGGACCTCCAGGTACAGCTATGTAGGTTGTGCATCGCACAACTCTGGGGTCACCAGCCCACAAACTCCGTTTTCAATAGAGGCCCCCGGAAACTTTGAGTGTGAGGAGCCTGTGAGACTTCTAGGACAAGCTTCCAGGGGTCAGCCAGGTACAGATCGAGAGCAGGAGGGAGGAGTCTTAGCTCCTAGAAAGAAGGGGGAGAACTGCTGAGGATGTTTAAAGGCTGGTGGGATGACGCATCCTCTGTTGGGACAAGTGGCTCAGATCTCTGGTGGAGAGTCAAGAGAAGGAATCACTGATGAAGGGGTGTTCCATTTGGGGTCATCCGTGTTACTTCCCAACTCACTCAGTGGCTCACCGGGCCTTATACCCTTTGTGGCCTCCAATCCTCACCTCTCTGAATTCACCTGACACTTCCCGCTCCCCCCCTCACTCCACACCAGCCACACTGTTCTCCCTGCTGATCTTTGAACGAGCAGCACGGTCCCCTCCAGGCCTTTGCCCCCGCTGCCCCTCCACTTGGAGCTGTGTCCTCCGGCTAACCAGCTGACCGACTTCACATCTCATTCTCACCGTTGCTCAAGTGCCGCGTCCTCAGCGCCTTGCCTGAGCTCCTTATGAACATCGCGGCCTGCCCCCGCCCCTCGGGCATTCTGGGTCCCCTGGACCGCCCCTCCAGTTTCTCGTTTTTCCAAATCACTTTTCACCTTCTGGTAGACTAAGAATTTACTTATTATCTACACTAATATTTGCCGAGCAAGATTCATAAGACTCGTTTCCATATCTTTGGTTTTTCAGCATTTTCTGCACAACTTGGTTCTAACTTTCTTAGTATCAGAATTAAATCAGAAACTTTGAAATATATTTTGATTAAAGGGACTGTGCTGTAAGTTTTTAAAGGAACACACACATGCTCATCAAGATCCAGTACAAACTATGAAGATAATCAGAGTAGAAATTCTTCCTCTAGTAAGTGGTTCTATACCCTACATGCATACTTGTCACCGAATAAAAAATACATAGCCATATTCACAACATGTAGTATAAAGAAAAAGATCAGGGCTTTTGACATCAAAAACTAAAAGCCACTTTGAAAATATACCATCAAGATATTTCACGCAAGGCTTAGGTGGTTGAACAAATACTGAAAGGCGAGTGACAAGCCTTGGTTTCTGGTCTTGGCACATCTACAAACTAGTTGTCCAGTACAAGATAAGACACTTCTCTGCATCTCAGTTTTCTCAACTCTAATCCTGGATTTTTAAGACGTGACAGTGACATCATCCACAAATGCTCCCATCCTCCAAACACACGCTTTTATCACATTTTTAAAAATTAAATGAGGAATTTTGGGCATTGAGCTGGAACTGTGCCCAACGATACTCCTTTAGCTACAAGAGTGCCGCCGTGGCACCTCGGCTGCGGGTGCAGGCTCTGCGTGAGTTTCCGGCGGCGGGAACAGATTTGCACTGACCCCTCAACACTGCCTTCTCTTTCTGCTGCTGCCCGACAGCCAGGGAGGGTCTGGGTGACCCCAGGGGCTCTCTCTCACACAGAGACCAGGATTTCAGCCTCCGCAGCACCAGGCTCTCAGCTGCTCAGTGAGCTTTTGTCAGTCTAGGTTACAAACAGGTGAGAAACGAACCTTGTACTCTGGTGCTGGCAGAAAGACACATGACTCTGCCCTCCATTTTTGTTATCAACTTCTGCGCCATGGAAATGATTATTGGGGTCAAAACGAGCATCCCTCTGGAGCTGAGGGTCCCACGACAAGGTCCACAGAAAGCAAATAATTTTTGCCCAGATGGCCTGATTCTGCTGTGCTGTGGTGGAAAAAACCTGGGACTTGAAGGTAGAGGACCGGGAAACTGAGGATACTGCTGGGCTGGACTCCCCAGGGAAGACCATTTCTTCTCTGGGACCTAAAATCTAGCACTGAAGACAAACGGGGGAAAACAAGACTACAAAGTCATCGCAGAAATCCTCCGTTAGGATCTGGGTCATCTGAAATCATTTTTCACTGGAAAAACTTCCTCCCTGAGGAAGTGCCCTCGCGATGCAGAGCTCCGTGGAGGTGCCACGGGAATGCCATGGGCGGGGAGCGTGAGCTTCCCTGCCTCCGGGAGCTGCTCCCAGGGCAGGGAGGGGCCACGTCTTGGGGGCAACAGGACTTACCAGGTAGCGTTCCTCCTGCCTCATGCTGGGGGTGCGGATCATGTGATTCTGTTCCCCTCTCCAGTCTCCAAAGCGACGGAAAAAGTAGTTAGATAAAAACCGGTTGACGGGGTCTCGGATGATGTTGATGTAGACGGGCTGGTCCCCTCCGAACCTAGCACGCACAGACACAGAGCTGGTTACAACCCGTCACTTCCGGAGGGAAAGAAAGCCCGCTTCCACAACGTCTCCCCTCCGGGTTGACACATTACCACCTGGTACCCGTCTGCTAAGGCACCAGTGAACAACTGAATCAGCAGGCAGTGTCTCCTGATAGGCGTTTTATTATCGTGAGGAAGTGGAGACCGTGATGCCTCCTCGGCCCCACTGAGAGGCCGTCAGGATGTCGGTAGGTCAGGACCATACAAACGATGGTACCGGTCACCGTGAAGGTGTGCACAGACGTGGTCTTGTTTCTCACAGGCTGTAGGTTCTGAGGCGGGGACGCACTGTCTTGGATTTTGTACTCCTGGGGTCTGGCAGGGACAACCACTGGCATGTGGTGGGACCTCAGGGCATGTGTCAGCTGACTGGTAAGTTCTGACCGCTTTGTTGGGTGAAATAGTACTTATCCTACAGTCTCATTCAGACCCTCTCAGGTAAGGGGCTCTGTGGGAAGTGGATACAACATCCAACGTTTGTTAATTGCTCACCGTTCACCTTGTCAGTTCTTCACGCGTCCAACTCACCGAAGCCTCACAACCATAATGACCCCCACTTATACCTGGGGAAACTGAGGCAGGGAGCAGGTAAGTCCCTTGTGGCTGAGCCAGATGGGAAGCCAGGCCGTCTGGCTTCAGAACCTGTGCTCTGAGCCATGGACAGAAGATTCCGGAGTTGAGAAAAGGAATAAGGTAAGGGGATATCACGCACACAACAAAAATCAATATAATTATCCTCAAATGACGGCACGTGTTTTTAGATAAAAATTAAACCAATATGTAGGTGTCCCATTTTAATTCCATCTACAAAGGGGTCAGACAAATGCACGCTGGCCCCAGAGCGAGGCCTTCTGGGAGCAAAGTGAGCGGCTGGGCTGAATTTCCCTTCAGGATTCTTCCCCTTTCGCTTTGAACTGCCCGAAACCGGTGACCCTGAGGGGCCTGGGAGACCACTCCGGGCTCTGGGCAGAGCCTGGGGGCCTCCCGAGGGACCCGCAGGTCCTCTCACCCCGTGACCCCATGAGCTTCTGATGAGGATGCCTAGACGGTCAGTGAGGGGTCAGACAGAGGTCAGAGAAAACCAACTGACACACCCCTGCTCCCTCCCCCTCCAGCTGGCAGACTCCGTTCACCTCTCAACGCCCAGCCCAGAACCAGCCACATCCTTCCCCCTCCAGCTCCAAGTCCTCTCCCCAGCACCGCCTGTCCGTGTCTGCTCTCCCACCAGACTGCGGGCCTCCCGAAGCCAGGAAGGATGCCCTTTAGCACAGTGGGTGGCACACAGCAGGTGCTCAACCCATGAAGACATGAACGCCTGGGCGTGTGCTTCCAAGTTGGTAAGTTTCTACCAAGACCACAGGGCTCTGGTGTAGAGGAAAGTGGACAGAACAAGCCACCAACCCTTTTCTGTGTATTAATTTGTATAATATGGCCCCCAGGTTATGTGCATTTTTAAAGAGAATCTTCAGAGAGAAGAATCCTAAGGAATAAAACAAATGCCTCGAGGGGCGGAGTCAAGATGGCGGCGTAGGCAGACTCTGAACTCACCTCCTCCCATGGACACAGCCAATTTACAACTACTCGTGGAAAAATTACCCCTGAGACAGAACTGAAAACTGGATAAGAGGAACTCCTGCAACAACGGACAATCCTTACTGGGGTAGAAGAGGCAGAGACTCCCTTCTGGAGAGGAAAAACGCCGCCTTCACAAGCCGCCAGCGTCACGGCCGCCGGGAGCAGCTCACAGGTACGCAGCCTCCCTGGAGGCGCGGGGCCCTGAGCCGGGGAGCGCCCCCGCTGTGGGCATTTTGTGGACCCAGCACAATTGAGACCAGCAGCATAATATCTGACTTTGCCTGCTACTAAAGCATTGGGTAGCACCCCCAGAAAACCCGGTTCACAAAGAAACTAAAACTGGCTCTTAAAGGGCCCGCACACAAACTCACCCGTTCCAGAAAGCATCCTAAAATCACCAGAAAGAAAGGTGCACAGTGCTTCGGTGACAAGAGACTCACCTAATAGGCCCTGAGTGCATCTCGGTGAGGGGTGAGACCTCTCCAGGGACTGGGACATTGGCGGCGGCCATTGTTGTGGCCTGGTGTGAGCGTGCTGACACAGACGCCATTGGAGTTCTCCCTGAGACCTGCTAGCCCAGGGTCTGCTCCACCCGCTAGAGCACCAATTTAATCCAGCTCAGCCAGGGCAGGCAGCCCACCCTAGAGACTAGCCCCACCCAACAACAAGCCCTCAGGCAACGTGTGGGCCTGCATAGATTGGTGACTGGATTCTCTGCAGCCTGGCAACTGAGCTGACTTGAGCGGGGCAGGGTGTGCACAAGGAGCGGGTGGAGAGTGTCGGGCGGTGGCAGAGTGTGTGGGGCTCCCGCCCTGGAGAGACTGGGTCCACTTGGGGAGGTTGGGGCGCTCACACGGGGCAGGACTGTGTTGACTGTGTGTGTGGACCTGTGGGGGGCAGGGCTTCTCAGCCACAGAAGACTTGTACTTCTCAAAGACCCACATAGGAGGTTTGCTCCACCTTCCAAAACCTGAAACAATTGGGTGCTCCTGTGCCTGAGGCCAGCCCCACCCAGCTGCAATCCTCAGAGAGCTGACAAGAGACCTAATAGGCTAGAGGCTTACAGCAATTGTAAGGCCCTGAGCCTAACAACCTGCCACGGTGGGGGCCTACTCACTTAAAAGAAATACTGCAACACAAATGTGGTATTAGAACTTGCAGCCAACTGTGCTGGGGCTCCCCACACCTGATAAAGAGACTGAAGGGCCCACAACAACTACAAGCAGCTGAGCATTACAACAGCTGGCCAGGAGCATAACTCGGCCTCCGTGGGCGCCTACAGGGAGAGCAAACAGGCCACAGCAGAAGGATACACGTAGCCCACATAGGGGTCACCCCTGGAACATTGAGAACTGAGGGAAGCACACTGGAAGCCTCCTAAGCCATCACTTACATAAGGTCACCTATCCAAGAGCAGGAGACGTGGCTGGCCTACCTAATACGTAGACACAAGCACAGGGAAAGAGGCAAAATGAAGAGGCAAAAGAATACATTCCAAGTAAGGGAACAGGACAAAACCCCAGAAAAGGAACTTAGTGAAACAGAAATGAGCAACCTACCCGACAGAGAGTTCAAACTAAGAGTGTTAAGGATGCTCACTGATCTGGGGAGAAGAATAGATGGACTCAGTGAGAATGTCAACAAAGAAATGGAAGATATAAAAAGAACCAATCAGACATGAAGAATACAAAACTGGAAAAGAAAAACTCATTAGAGGGACTCAAAAGCAGAGTAGAGGATACAGAAGAACGGATCTGTGAGCTGGAAGAAAGACTAGAAGAAATTACCCAAGGTGAACAGGTAAAGAGAAAAGAATTAAAAGAGTGAGGACAGTCTAAGGGACCTCTGGGACAACATCAAGCGCACTAACATCCGTGTTATAGGTGTCCCGGAAGGAGAAGAGCGAGACAAGGGGGCAGAGAATCTATTTCAAGAAATAATAGATGAAAACTTCCCTAACCTAAGGAAGGAAACAGACATCCAGGTACAGGAGGCACAGAGAGCCCCAAACAAGATAAACCCAAAGAGGCCCACACCAAGACACATCATAATCAAAATGTCCAGAATTA
Organism: Ceratotherium simum simum; assembly: GCF_057802395.1. Lineage (NCBI taxonomy): Eukaryota > Metazoa > Chordata > Mammalia > Perissodactyla > Rhinocerotidae > Ceratotherium > Ceratotherium simum. The sequence goes on along the minus strand of NC_141937.1, from coordinate 25,974,025 downwards.
AAGATAAAGAGAGAATCCTAAAAGCCGCAAGAGAATGTCAAGTTACATACAAAGGAAACCCCATAAGGCTATCAGCTGACTTCTCACCAGAAACCTTACAGGCTAGAAGAGAATGGCATGATATATTTAAAGTGCTAAAACGAAAAAACTTACAGCCAAGAATACTCTACCCAGCAAGGTTATCGTTCAAAATGGAACGAGAGATCAAAATTTTCCCAGATAAGCAAAAATTAAAGGAGTTTGTCACCAAGAAACCAGTGTTACAAGAAATGTTAAAGGGACTGATTTAAGGGGAAAAGCAAGACCACAAATAGGAAAAATTATCTATTTCCACGATTAGAACGTAATGGATACAAATGCACAAAAAAGAGGTTGGATATGATATCAAAAACATAAAAGGAGGGAGGAGGGTAGTTAAAGAGTACAGCTTTCAGACAGAGGTCAAACTAAAGTGACCATCAATTCTGTATAGAAGAAGGAAGGAACAGAGAGGGACTACTAAAACACCGAGAAAAAAAAAAAAAAGTTAAAAAATGGCAGTAAGTACATACTTATCAATAGCTACTTTAAATGTCAATGGACTAAATGCTCCAATTAAAAGGCATAGGGTGGCTGACTGGATAAAAAAACAAGACCCATATATATGCTGCATACAAGAGACACACTTCAGACCTAAAGACACTCACAAACTGAAAGTGAAGGGATGGAAAAAGATACTCCACGCAAATGGCAATGAAAAGAAAGCTGGGGTAGCAGTACTCATATCAGACAAAATAGACTTTAAAACAAAAACTGTAAAAACGAGACAAAGAAGGGCATTACATAATGATCAAGGGAACAATCCAACAAGAGGATATAACACTTGTAAATATCTACGCACCCAATGTAGGTGCACCTAAATATATAAAGCAATTATTAACAGACATAAAAACAGAAATAGACAGTAACACAATAATAGTAGGGACTTTAACACTCCACTTACACCAACGGATAGATCATCCAAACAGAAGATCAATAAGGAAACATTGGCCTTAAACGACACACTAGAACAGATGGACCTAGTAGATATATACAGAGCATTCCATCCAAAACCGAAGAATACACGTTCTTTTCAAATGCACATGGAACGTTCTCCAGGATTGATCACATATTAGGCCACAAAACAAGTCTCCATAAATTTAAGAAGATTGAAATAATACCAAGCATCTTTTTCTGACCACAAAGGTATGAAACTAGAAATCAACTATAGGAAGAAAATCAGAAAAGCCACAAATACATGGAGATTAAACAAAATGCTACTGAACAACGACTGGGTTAATGAAGAAATCAAAGAAGAAATCAAAAATACCTGGAGACAAATGAAAATGAAAATACGACATGCCAGAATTTATGGGATACAGCAAAAGCGGTTCTAAGAGGGAAGTTTATAGCAATACAGGCCTATCTCAACAAACAAGAAAAATCTCAAATAAACAATCTAACAATGCACCTAAAGGAACTGGAAAAAGAAGAACAAAGCCCAAAATCAGTAGAAGAAGGGAAATAATAAAAATCAGAGGAGAAATAAATGAAATAGAGACCAAAAAACAATAGAAAAAAATTAATAAAACCAAGAGCTGGTTCTTTGAAAAGATCAACAAAATAGACAAACCTTTAGCTAGACTCACCAAGAAAAAGAGAGAAGGCACAAATAAGTAAAATCAGAAATGAAAGAGAGTGATTTACAACAGACACCTCAGAAATACAAAGATTATAAGAGAATACTATGAAAAACTATATGCCAACCAATTACGACAATCTGGAAGAAATGGATAAATTCTTAGAATCATACAACCTTCCAAAACTGGATCAAGAAGAAGTAGAGAATTTGAATAGACCAATCACCAGTAAGGAGATCGAGAAACAGTAATCAAAAACCTCCCCAAAAATAAAAAGTCCAGGACCAGGCGGCTTCTGGTAGATTCTACCAAACATTCAAGAAGACTTAATACCTATCCTTCTCAAGCTCTTCCAAAAATTGAGGAGAAGCTCTAACTCATTCTCTGAAGCTGACATTACCCTGATACCAAAACCAGACAAGGACAACACAAAAAAGAAAATTACAGGCCAATATCACTGATGAACATCGATCACGAAAATCCTCAACAAAATACTAACCAAATCGCATACAACAATACGTTAAAAGATTATACACCATGATCAAGTGGGATTTATTCCAGGTATGAAGGGATGGTTTAACATTAGCAAATCAATCAACGTAATACACCACATTAATAAAATGAAGAACAAAAATCACATGATCATCTCAATAGATGCAGAGAAAGCATTTGACAAGATCCAGCATCCATTTATGATAAAAACTCTGAATAAAATGGGTATAGAAGGAAAGTACGTCAAAATAATAAAGACCATATGAGAAACCCACAGCTAATATCATCCTCAATGGTGAAAAACTGAAAGCTATCCCTCTAAGAACAGGAACCAGACAAGGATGCCCACTGTCACCACTCCTATTTAACATAGTATTGGAAGTCCTAGCCAGAGCAATCAGGCAAGAGAAAGAAATAAAAGGGATCCAAATGGGAAAGGAAGAAGTGAAACTGTCACTATTTGCAGATGACATGATTTTATATATAGAAAACCTAAAGAATCCACCAGAAAACTTTTAGAAGTAATAAGCGAATATGGGAAAGTTGCAGGATACAAAATCAACATACAAAAATCAGTTGCATTTCTGTACACTAACAGTAGCAGAAAGAGAAATTAAGAATACCATCCCATTTACAATTGCAACAAAAAAGAATAAAATACCTAGGAATAAAACTTAACCAAAGAGGTGAAAAGATCTGTACACGAAAACTATAAAACATTTCTGAAAGAAATTGAAGAAGACACAAAGAAATGGAAAGATATTCCATGCTCTTGGATTGGAAGAATTAACATAGTTAAGATGTCCATACTTCCTAAAGCCATCTATAGATTCAATGCAATCCCTATCAAAGTTCCAACAACATTTTCACAGAAATAGAACAAAGAATCCTAAAATTTATATGGAACAACAGAAGACCCCGAAGAGCTAAAAGAATCCTGAAAAAAAAGAACAAAGCTGGAGGTATCACACTCCCTGATTTCAAAATATACTACAAAGCTATAGTAACCAAAACAGCATGGTACTGGCACAAAAACATACACACAGATCAATGGAATAGAATCGAAAGCCCAGAAATAAACCCACACATCTACGGACAGGTAATCTTTGACAAAGGCCAGAGAACATACAATGGGGAAAAGAAAGTCTCTTCAACAAATGGTGTTGGGAAAACTGGATAGCCATATGCAAAAAAAAATGAAAGTAGACCCTTACCTTACACCATACACAAAATTAACTCCAAATGGATTAAAGACTTGAATGTAAGACCTGAAACTGTGAAAGTTCTAGAAGAAAACATAGGCAGTCACGGCTCTTGACATCAGTCTTAGCAACATCTTTTTCAAACACCACATCTGACCGGGCAAGAGAAACAATAGAAAAAATAAACAAATGGGACTACATCAAACTAAAAGCTTCTGCACAGCAAAGGAAACCATCAACAAAAGCGAAAGACAACCTAACAATTGGGAGAAGATATTTGCAAACCATACATCTGATAAGGGCTTAATCTCCAAAATATATAAAGAACTCATGCATCTCAACAACAAAAAAACTACCAACCAATTAAAAAATGGGCAAAAGACCTGAACAGACATTTCTCCAAGAAGATATACAGATGGCCAACAGACACATGAAAAAGATGTTCAAAATCACTAACTATCAGGGAAATGCAAATCAAAACTACAATGAGATATCACCTCAGCCCGTCAGAATGGCTATAATTAACAAGACAGAGGAACAACATGTGTTGGAGAGGTTGTGGAAGAGGGAACTCTCATACACTGCTGGTGGGAGTGCAAACTGGTGCAGCCACTATGGAAAACAGTATGGAGATTCCTCAAAAAATCAACGATAGAACTACCATATGATCCAGCTATTCCACTGTTGGGTATTTATCCAAGAACTTGAAAACACCAATTTGTAAGGTACATGCACCCCTGTGTTCATTGCAGCCTTATTCACGATAGCCAAGACTTGGAAGCAACCTAAGTGCCCATCAAGGCGAATGGATAAAAAGCTGTGGTATATATACACAATGGAATACTACTCAGCCATAAGAAACGATGAAATCCAGCCATTTGTGACAACATGGATGGACATTGAGAGCATGATGCAAAGTGAAATAAGTCAGAGGAGAAGGTCAAATACCGTATGATTTCCTTCATTAAGTAGTAGATAATAACAACAATAAACAAACACATAGGGACAGAGATTGGATTGGTGGTTACCAGAGGGAAGGGGGAGGGAGGAGGGTGAAAGGGATAATTGGGTACATGTGTGTGGTGATGGGTTGTAATTAGTATTTTGGTGGTGAACATGATGTAATCTATGCAGAAATAGAAGTACAATGATGTACACCTGAAATTTTACAATGTTATAAACCAATGTTACTGCAATAAACAAAATTTAAAAAAAAAAATAAAAAAATAAAATAAAATATAGGCAATCAGACACAGGAGTAAGTTGTTCAGAATTGAGCAGTTAGTATTATTCTTATAAATGTTTATTTCTCTCTTCTCTCTTTTGTTCCCTAGTGGCATTAAACAGTGCCAATATTTCAAGTTTTCAGAGACAACATGTGCTGTGAGGATGCTCAGCACTAATATCTGAGCTTCCAGGCATGTGTGCTGAGCAGCGATTGTTCCAGAGCAGCCCCTGAGGTGTGGCCAGGCCATGATCCTGGCTGCGTGTTCCCCACTATCCTTTAATAAATACTTTTACTACTTCCAACTGACTATGAAACATTTTCACTTTGATGTCTTATAGAAGATATCCCTGCAAACTTCGAATAAATCTTCTCATTTTTCTAAGCTAAAAAAAAAAAAAAAAAAAAAAAATAAAACAAATGCCTCTCCGACGGTGGAATTTCAGGCACCAGGATGAATGAAGGATATTCTGGACTCCTTCAATATGCCACTTTGGAAACCACGCTTCTCGCGGGTAAGTTAGCCATGCCAATATGAATCTTGTCAATACCCGGACGTGTACCCGGTGACATTCATGCAGCTCGATGGACAACCATCTAGTCCCAGAAGTCAGCCATTCGACCACCAGCTAACCACCAGCATCCTGGATGTCTCCTCCTCTTTTTAATTAATTGAGTTTCGTATCTGTGATAAACAGCAACTAAAGTAACAATGCTGGGGATTAGGAGGACAAAGCACGCACACCAGATGTGAATGCAATTAAGCCCTCAGAAACTGCATCTTGCTTTTAAAAACCTCAACTGTACTTCTATCTTCACGTGAAGAACGACTATTAACTGCTAATTAGCAGAACTGCCCAATCGTGAGTCAACGGCCAGCTCCCCACCACGAGATGTTCTCAGCCTGGCCACAGCCATCTTCCGCCGAAGGCCACAGACATGAGGATGGACGAGGCTTGTTGAGTGTGGGTGATTTGCTCCTGTTTGCACATTGTAGCCCAGTGCAAGATTTCCACAATGATTTTCCAGAACTGAAGTTTTTGATGGTTTAGGAATTTATTACCAAGTATCGATAATATATTAGCCTCTCTCTAAAAATTTCTGTGAGAGAGATATTTGATAGACATCTCCCCCTTTCCAGAATGCAACAGTGATAATGGTTTCGGGCTGCCAACTCTCATCCTTTTCTAGGACATGCAGCTCCCTCCCACACCGGATAAATCTGGGGTGGCATGTGAGTTATACAAAAGAGACCAGACTACCATCCACGTGTGCCAGTGCCTCAGAAGGGAAACAAATTTCCCACCCTCATCCCATCCTCTCTCAGGATCAGTTTCTCCCGTCTCAGTAATTGTTTAATGTGAGTTAGAATTCCTGGTCACCCTTAGACGGTGGGACCTTAGAAGGTCACCGGGACCTACTGCTGATGCCATTCTAGAGGGAGAACGCTTTGTACCCCGACCCCAATCCCACACAGCACAACGCTCTGCCCTATTTTTAAAACTCTGGCGAAGATTCCACAACCTCCCTGTGAAGCCCATCCTATTGGTCAACCCGACAGCTGAGGAGTCTTGGGAGCACTCGGCAAAATTCCTAATCGTCTTTTCTGCTCCTTCCTTTTTGTTGCTCCCCTCAGCACCAAGGATTAACTTCTCTTCATATGCTTTTATAACTTTTAATCTTTTTGGCTTCAATTGTCATTCCCTTAACTTTTCCTCTGTGTGTTTCTTTTTGAAATTCTTTTAGCATTTGTCTTGAGACTTATTTCCCTTCAATCTATAATCCGTAGCTCTAATCTGGTCTTTATCTGGCCCTAAGAAATTGTGGCGACCACAGCTGACGACAGGTTCCATGCTGTCCATACACTGGAGAGTATGGGGGTCTGGTCGCATTGTGTCTGTCGCTTAACAACACACCCTCTTATCCCTTGGTCCCCACAATAACCCCTGCGTAGTTGATGCTCTCTTTTAAGTCATCCTAAAACAGCGGGTATTTCCAATTTCTCTGACATTTGTTCATAGGTCATATTTACCAACTCTTTAATCACTCCAGTGGGTCTCCTTCTGACCCTCTGCAAATTTATCATATTCTTTTTATTTTTGTGTTTTTGATGAGAAGATGAAGATCCAAAGCAGCAGATAATTCTCTAGACTAAAAATTGCATGGCTCTCAGTTTTTTGATGCTTTCCTGAATATCTTATTCTGAGCATTTTCTTCAACATCTGCCCCACGCTGACACCTCAGTCAATCAACAGCAGTCACCTCGCCAACAGCTACACAAAGCACGCTGGGAAGATTTTTAGGTATATTTTCATCAAATTGCTGATGATATTTCTTCCTAGAATATTATTGCATTTTAAAATAATACTTAAGATCAAAATTATTCTGGGGAATTAAGACTGTTTTGTCCTCCGACTATAGTAGAGTTTTCTATGACTGGAAACAGTTTTTGAAAGTATATCTTTATTTTTTTAATTGTGGTAAAATATACGTAACATAAAATTTACCCTTTTCACCATTTTTAAGTGTACAGTTCAGTGGCATTAAGTCCCTTCACAGTGTTGAGCAATCATCTTCACCATCCATCTCCAGAACTGTCTCATCATCCCAAACTGAAACTCTGTGCCCTTTAAGCAATAAATCTCTTCCCCCCCCTTCGTAGCCCCTGGCAATTTCCATTCTACTGAAAGTATGTCTTCCTTTTCACCCCTGGCCTAAAAGTAGAGGTTATTCTTGTGCTGTTCCCTACATTAAAAGAGGAAAAGGACTGCAAGTCCGGAGGCCCAACTTTGATTCAATAACTGCTGATATCAATTTTTATTTTGATGCTCTCTTCAAAGGTTGAGGCTCTGCCCCTGCTACAAAAGATCTGCAGGGCACGGAATTAAAATGGACCACTTTGCTAATGAGAATAAAACAAAGTCAACATTTAGAAACGAGATGTGGAAACCTGATTGAATTATGGGCTTGGCAAGATCTGCTTTGTTTTGTTACACAACGCCATCAGAGGGCAGACTTCGTTCACATCAGTAAGGAAGACTCCACTTGAAGGGAAGAGAGAAAGCGTCCAAAACACCTCCACTTGCACACCGCACCCTGCCTGCCTCTCTAGTGATTGATTTATTTTCAAATGTTTTGTTTTTGCAAGTTAGTGTTGGCACTGGAGCCACCATCTGAGATGAATGAGGAAAGAGAAATGGAAGCAAAGGAGGGTGAGGGGGTCATGGGCGAGAAAGGAAGAATGACACGAAAAAGGTTAAGAGAAGTGGTAGCGTCGGCCCTCCGTATCCGGGTTCTGCGGCTGGTTGACTCCATGGATGCGGAAGCTGTGAATATGGAAGGCCATCTGAGGGACTTGAGCATCCGCGCATTCTGGCATCCGCAGGAGGGTCCTGGAACCTATCTCTGCGGATACCGAGAGAGGACTGCAGTTGGAAATTATGTAGCGTATTGACATCTCTTATAATTCGCTTGGACTGTTCTGAAAGCATTGTGCTCTGACACAACACTTCACAGTGTTTTCCCCGCAAGACCCAAGTTGGGAGTTGAGGGGAACGGTAGAGTGGAAAGAGAATTACTGTCCCCTTCCCCCACAAAAAATGCTTAAAACAAACAAAAAGTTGAGGGAGGGAGACACACTGATTGTCTGTTAGAATCTTTCCAGGGTGTCCATCCAAGACATACTTAAGGAGATACTGTTCATGTTGGGAAGCTGAACTTTTTCAAACATTCTAACTCTTTAGGTTACTTTGACAACTGGGGACAGACACATGAAACCGTGTGTGCAAATATGGAAAATCCTACTTAAACATCACAACAAAGAGTAGCGTCTTTTAGACCAGGGTAATTTTGACTCAATTCTCTAAGTAGTCCAGGTGAAAAACATTTGTCTGGCCGGAATTTTCCAGCAGTTCAAAAACTGTGTGAAAGAGCAGATAGTGAAAAACCTTCCGATTCCAAACTGAAGCCTGAAATTTCTGCTGAGCTTATGGTGTTTCCCTCCTCTGGCAGGAAACCTTCCCCGAGGTAACTACAGAAACACCAGGTGGCTCTGACACTATTGCTTTCTGTGACTGAATTAATAAAACTGGACACGGCAAAATGGTTCCTTCTAGCTCTAAAAAAAGGGGAAAAGAAGGATCAGAGCAAGATGCCTAGATGATGAATAAATGAAATAAGTCAGTCAGCTACTGAATCACTAAATGCTCATGGGGCAGCATTTTATGTCACTCAGTGTCTGAATGTCAAGAAGGCCGTACTTAACAGGAAAAAGAAATACAAGGCAATTCGTTTTCGTATAATGCCACACACTTAAAAAGTTCAGAACATGGACGTGCAAAAAGAAGTTGTGGGGAAAGAGGCTAGACTTTCATTCTGATATTCTGCTCATCAGCAAGGATCTTGCTGCATGTTAAGAATATAAGGAAGATTAGGGGCTGGCCCGGTGGCGTAGTGGTTAAGTGTGCACACTCTGCTTCGGTGGCCTGGGGTTCACAGGTTCAGATCCTGGGCATGCACTGATGCACCGTTTATCAAGCCATGCTGTGGCAGCGTCCCATATACAAAAATAGAGGAAGGTGGGCACAGATGTTAGCCCAGGGCCAATCTTCCTCAGCAAAAAAAAAAAAAAAAAGAGAAAAGGAATATAAGGAAGGTTAGAAATAAAATATCAATGAAGAATATTAGGTCGCAGTGTCAATTCTTCTCTTAGTCACCTCATTATCCCCAAACAAGCCAGACTTCTGCCTGTCAACAATGATCAGAGTTGGTTTCCTAAGAGCAGCTTAATTATTCCTATTCTTTATCATTCAAAATACAGAACTCATGTTTAAAAGTAGTGAAAGCCCTCTTAACAAGTCCCAACATCGTTGTTTTGCTCTGTTAACTGTATATTTTGGGGCTTTCCTGGTAGGCCCACAGTTTGCCATTTGTACTTAAAAAAAAATTTCCTTAAATAAAGCTATTTCCTTCAAAAGAAAAGCTGATTTTGTGACTTTCCGTGTTCAATGAGTATAACAATAGTCTCGGAACGTATCAAAGTTCGATTTGTCATTCTGTTCTCTTTAAAGGAGGGCTTGACCCAAGGCCCCAGGCCTCGCGCATGGGGGTGGGAAGAGAGGGTAAGACTGTGCCCACAGTTAGCATGAGCTTTTCAAAGGAGCGAAGCCCATCAGGCCAGTCTCTACCTTTTCCTGCTTGACACTCTTGACTGTCCTTCCACTCCTGCCGCGCCCGCCCTCTAGCACCCATTTTCTGGACCCTTTTGGTCCCTCTATGTAGCCGGTGTTTGCCCACGCTGGCCCCTGTGCGGCCAGTACCCTTCCCCTTCATCCGTCTAAAGCTGACCCACCCCTCACACCCCGGGAGCCTCGGCTCCTGCTCAGGGGTGCCTTCCAGACTTCCTCTTCCGGGAGGGAGGGTCCTGCTTCCTTCCGTGGTCCCCTCGGGGAGACCCTGTGACTCCTTCTCCTCAAGTTCATCACACGTTGTTGCCTCTTCTGGAAGAAGAACTGACAGTTCCCCGAAGGCAAGGAAAACGTTTACTGTTCCCTGCAGAGCCCCAGTCCCGGTGCAGTGTATGGAAGACGGAGGGTCCTCGATAAATACGCATTTAATTGAACAAAATGGGATGGAGGGAGGAGAAACCAGCAAGAGCAGGGCCCTGGCCTCCAGGTCTACCTGCAGGCAGGCGCCGAACTGTGGGCTCAGACTGAGACCTCTCCAGAAGTGCCTTTTAAATGCCACTTCGAATATACGTAATATCCTTCTCTCCAGCAACCTGAGGGCTTTCCTTCACGCGTTCAGAGCATCCCTACAAGGTAGGGGTGGGCAGGAATTGTCCCTATTTTATAGAGGGAAAAACATAGCACCCCCCACGCCCCCAGAGGTTAAATTGATGCCCACAATCCTGGTAGTGGGAAGGGCTGACACCCAGAGGTCCCGACAGCCAGGCCAACGCTGTTTTCCGCAGATGGGGTGTCTTCTAAAAGGTGTTTATCAATTTTTTTCTTTCAGAATTACATCAATCCAGATTAAACTCTTGGACACGTATTTGATCGTGGCCCGTGATAAAATACGGTCACCACGCTGTGCCCTGCTCTGCTGATCCACTTAAAATATCGGCTTTGGCTTGTCATCAGAGTTTCACGCTGTCTTGAGTTAATTATCAAAATTTGTTGCATTGCGATTTGTTTTGGTTGTAAAGACTTGACCTTGACACGGGAAGAGCTGAATGAAGTCTGAGGAAGTCGGGGTGAGGCAGAAGGAAGTCCATGAGAGAAGCAAGGATCAGGAGGGCCTGCTCTGCTCTCTGCAAGTCGTAAAATGCAAGGCATGAACCAGCTAACAAGTCCTCCTTATCAATCATATGCTCTTGGCCTCCTGGAAGCGTGCGAGGCAGGGCGCATACCCCAGACGATCCAGTAACAAGCCACCTGATAAGTGTGGTTTGAAACACACTCGAACTCTCACAGTGGCCCTGGGCCCCCGAGGATAATTGGCAGGTGTCCCATTCGCCGTCCTAGGGAATTCTGGTTATCAGGCCGGCCCGGGAAACTTCAGGGGAAGCTTGCTTTCAAAGATAAGGCAGCAACTCTTCTTTGCTGCTTAATAACATGCTTTGCTGAATCTCATTGTCTTTACACTTAATTTGCACGGGGCCTACTGCCCAGCAGGGAAGTCCTTTGAAGGCTAACCCTTCTCCCAGCCCAGTAGATTGTTAGGCATCCTGGGGCGGGCAGCTGTGCCTGCTGCCCGGTGCAAACTCGGAGCAGTGAGTGCTCAGGGCCCCCCTGGGGGCTGGACCTCGGGGGCCACTAGGTCAGCGCCAGCTAGCAGGATGCTCGGTGCTCTCCTGCAGACCTGTGAGGTACTATCATCTCCATGGGAAAAACAGTGAGGGACGGCTGATGAGGGAAGGCCCAGGGTCCCGGGCTGGTCAGCGGGTCTGCCCCTGGACCCAGTGCTCTGCCAGCTGATGCCGACTGTGAGCTGAGACATGGGCCAGCCTGTGGGGAGGAGGATCTGAGAGCTACTAGTTGACAGTCAAGCAGAGTGACAAGAAAACCTACGTCAGTGGGTCACTGGAGAAGAGAATGCACAGAACTTGCAGATAGCAACTTAACAGATAGAGGGTTTAAAAACCTAAATTTGAAGATTTGCATTATTATCAGAAAGTCCCTACAGATGACGAAAAAACCGATTCCTAAAACACGCCACCACCATCAAACGTGCAAGGCTTAGAGGAATCAAATGGAATATTAAAAAGGTAGGCAGAGAGGCTGATACTAGCATTTTGGATCCCATAAAATACACATTACTCCACCACCAAGTTATTCCCAGAGTTCTGTGCAGGTTCAAATTGTACAAAAATGTGCAACGAAATATTTCTGTTAACATACCCACCTCTGCCTCCTCATTTATTTGTTTCAGTACAAAACCTGATTTTTTTATTTGAGAACTATCAGGTTAAATGGCTTCTCCTTAAAAACAATTTCAAGTTTTCACAAGATTTAAGATTAGTATTCTAGAAAGAAATGCAGCTTTTGCCCAAATATTTCAAACTTTGATCCTTCCACAGCAAAAATGGATTAAAAATGTCTTTTCAAGGGCAATGACACTACCTTGAAAATGAAGGTAGATTTTAAGGCAATTGTTCATTAGAAGAAGTCTAAGTACTAAAAAGAAATGAAAGAACCATTAAACTGGAAAGTGTCTTACCTTGAGAAGTTGAGGAAATGAACATGTCGAGTGAATAAATAAGGCTGTTCGGCGGTACTTATATTTTTAATCAGTTCCATCTATTAAAAAAAGTACAAAATTAGCATATATAGGATCTAATTTACGAAGCTATATTAAGCTAAAGCTTATCGTCCCACCTCCTTTATTCCTCACTTATTACCTCTTGGACCACAGCCGAATGTGTTTTGTGCAACGTTTATGAACTTTACATAAGGCTTCTTTCTGACGACAATAGTGCTATCCAAATTTATAGTCCTGTATTTAATTTAGTTGATTGCTACCAGGAAAACAATGTGACAGATTAAGTAATTTTCACTGGAGAAGTCAGTGTTGCTGAACTGAAATGCAAGTTAGAAAATGCCTTTAATCTCCTCCTTTAATGTCAAAGCAAGACAAGAGATTAATCATTATCTTATATTTCCATAATGATATTACTGGGATATACAGACATATTTGAAACTAGTTCTGCAGAATTTAAAAGTAGGAATAAAATAAAATATTTTTCTCTTTGATTACAAAAATTTACAAAGCAAGTATTTCATAGGAAACACACAAACCCCCCAACACTTCTTGGTTTTTTGGTGGGCGGCCATCTGAATTATTTATTTGCAATTATCAGCAAGGCAAAAAGTAGTTTATATTAGTATAAACTAATGTTTATGGTCTTCTGGAACATGTCATGATACGGAAAATGTTTAGTAAAATCTGTTAGAGATTCCAAGCATTCTTAGGACTCCCTGAGTTCCTGAATTCCAGCTTCCTTAGATTTTCTAATTGGTCCCATCAAAACTGGCACACGGTGGGATTTTTAGAAAGCACATTGAAAACCGCTGCTTTGGATGCGCAGCAGAAGTGCTGCATTTCGTATTTTATGAAATGGTTCAAGGGGAGGACTGGAAACAGAAACAGTCATTCACATCCTAACCGTAGTAGCAACACCAACAATAAAATCAGAGTCTGGAATTCCAGCTCTGTCTCAAGCAGGACAGAAAACCGGGTCTGCCTTTTTCCCCCGTGTCTGACACACACGTAAATGCTCCATAAATATTTGTGGAATGAATGAACTCCGACTGGTACATGCTTTATAGATTGTTCCACTAGGATGTCCATGCCTAAACCCTTTAATTAGATATTCATGCTCACATGGATTATTTGAAGAAATGAAATTGAATTTTAAAGTAAATGACTTGCAATTCATCACTGCGTGCTTCTGTTCATCGGTGGCAGACACAGGTAAATAATGGTCTGTCTGCCTGTCCCCAAGGTTGAGCATAAAAGGAAATTGAATCCTGCCTCTTTACCTATTGTTCATCCTCTCCATCCCCCACCCCCTTCCCCCGCATGCCCCAGTGCTTGTTTTTGGTGATAAAACTTCCTGCTTGGTCACATTGGAAATTTTGATTTTTGCCATCAAAAATATTCTACCAATAGAATTATCGATTTGGAAGCACAATAAAAAGTACCTGATCTCTGAGACTGTCTGCTTAGAAACATAACTCTTTATTGTGTGTGTGTTTAACATAAAGACCATCTAATGCTTTAATCTGTAGATTACTTTTATTCAGATATTTCTCTGCACATACAAAAGTAATATGAGAAAGCCCGCTAGGATTGTACAAGAAGACTGGAAAAACAGGTCAGAAGAAAAACTATTTCTGTCACATATTCCACATTATATTGCATTCTCTAAACATGTCAATGTGTTAATTTAGCGGAAGAACGGTAGCGGTTAGATTTTGAGAACGGTGTCATAATAGTCATAAAGCTGTCTCTTTCCCAGGGAAAAATGGATTAGCGGTGACAACGCATAACACTTTCTAGACGTATCTTTAAACATAGAATAAAGGTGCTAATGCTCACGTGTACTGCATTAGCATGGAGGGGTCAGAGAGCACGTCTCGGCTCTCGTACGTTTTGTCACTGCACACCAAATCGTAAAACCACCGAGGAAGTCTCACAAGCCCAGGTTTAGGGCATTATTCCAACGTGTCATTGGATGGTCTTCACCAATGCTGAGTCCTTCCCCATTTCTAGTGACAAGCAATAGTTTCCTGAACCCCTGCTGCCCATCACCTGAGTCCCCTCCTGGTCCTCCCATGGTTGCTAGTGTCTGCCTTTTCTCTTGCCTGAGTCTTATCCACCTGGGGGTCATCATGGGCGACAATGACACCACCTAAAATCACCATGGGAACCAGCTCTCCTTCTTTTCCTCGGCTCATGCAGGACCACTGCTGGCCTTTATGCTGATTCTACTGCATACATTCATTCACTCAGCGTTTATTGAACTCTTACTAGGAGATCAAAACATGAATCAGATGAGTGGGAAGACACATAAAGACAAGACAGTGGAACGTGTCCTAATGGTGGCCCCACTATGGCCAAAACCCTCTTGATCCTTGTCCATCTTTACTCCTTATCCGGCTTACTCCATCTCTAGAGAGTCTGTTTCTGGTTAACCATACTCTCCATATGTTCACATTTGATCCAGGTCTTTCCTGGACATCCGTCTTCAATCCCTTGCTGACTCACATTAATTCTACCTTTACAGCCTGCCTCAACCAGCTCTCAAGACCACACATCCTGTGGCCAGTCGAACTAGACCCCTCCTTGCTCCTTCCTCACAGTGTCCAAGACTGAACACATCCACGCTCAGGCTCAAGCTTCCTCTTCTGGAATGTTCTTCCTCTTCTCTCTGCATGTCCACATCCTAACCACTCTTTACCTCTGTCTAGAATGCCTGTCTCTTCCAAGAAGCCTTCCTGGATCTCTCCTTTCAGTCAACATCCATTGGTCTCCAAGTCTTTGTCAGGCAATGAACTGCTCGGGGTTGTGGCTACAGAGCTAAAAGATTTGGTTCTTACTCTCAGGAAGCTCAGAGGCTCCTGGGCGAGGGGGACTAGCAGATGGACACCATCGTGTGATAACCATCATGGGGCTGAAGGCACAGAGGTGAGACACCTACTCTTCCCTCTTCCCCAAGGAGGTGTTCCTGAGTTGTTAGCAAGGAGCCACAGGAGCTAGCCAGTGAACAAAGGGACTGCAGCACTGCAGGCAGAGAGAACAGCAGATACAAAGAACAAAACACGAAGTGACACGGGTACTAAAACTGCCAGGAGTTCCATGCGCCACAGGCTGGGCACAGGTCAGCAAGGCAGTAGATGAGCCAAGAGAGGAAGGTAGGAGCCGGGAAACTGAGGGCCCTGCAGGTCACGTGAGGGATCCTGACTTTTATCCCACGGGCAATCCCTAGCCAGGAAGGATTTTTTTTTTTTTTTTCCCCCAGATCTTAGGTCAGGTTGGAGAATGTGAAGAAGGGTAAGGACTGGAGACAGAAAGTTTAGCTAGGGAGTCAGGGCAATAATCCCACCTGGACAGCGCTTCTCGATCTGATCCCAGACCAGCAGCATCAGCAGCAACTGGAAACTGGTTAGAATTGCACGTTCTCGGGCCCCAGCCCAGACCGAGTGAATTAGAAGAAACTCTGCGGGTGGGGCCCATCCATCTGTGCTTTAACAAGCCCTCCAGGAGATTCTAAGTCAGGAAAGTTTGAGAACGACTGAAGGAAGTTGATGGAAATGAAGACAGGGGGAAAGGTTTGGGGAGGGTCAAGGAGGGAATCTGCTGAGGCTTGCGGCCAGCCGGCAGCAGGAGGGATGGGAGAGGAGAGGTCAGCAGTGCTTCCTTCTCAGAGCCCTGGCTTGGATATCTGGACACACGGTGGTACCCACACATGGAGACGGGGGACGCTGCAGGAGGAGCAGATCTGCCGTGAGGGGAATCGGGTTTGGTTTTGAACAACGTTGGCTAGAAATGATGTTGCCTCCTTTGACTTTCCAGGACACTTTGGGGATTTTCCAGGACACGCATTCTTTATGTTACATTATAGTTGAGTGTGTGCGCTAGCTTCCAAGCAGACTCCTTGAGGGATGGGGCTGAGCTCTATTTATCCCCCAGAAAACTCAGCCCAGGCACCTGCACAGAACATATACCCCATAATTGTTCATGCCATGGAGATAACCCCCTTTAGAATTTTTTTTTTGGATTCAAGAAATGTATAGTTCACTGAAGACAGAATTATCACGTGGGCAATGAACTTAGCGTTTCCGGAACAGACCTGTACATTCATGACCCTGGTGTCACGTGGAGCTGAGAGCTTTACGATGACTACATCTAGGACATAACAGCACCAAACACACTATCACTTTCTGTACACGCCATACCCAGATGCTCTTTACGTGCACGCTGTCATTCCATCCTCAAACAACTCCACGAGTTAAGTATTATTATCCACACTTTACAGGTTGAGAAACTGAGGCACAGAAAGACTACATAGATTGCTTAAGGTCTCCCCACTAGACAAAGGCGGGGCCAGGATTCCAATCCAAGTCTGTCTGACACCAGAAATCCTGTTCTTTATCCCTGAGCTGCAACCTTCTCACCATTCCCACTGCTTTTTGATCTATACATAACCTCTTAAAACAAGAGGAAGGGGTCGGTTAGCAAAATAACTCCAGAGACTAAAGAGAGTTCACAGGAATATAAATTTTCTGTCTTTCATAGGATGTGCTGAAAAATTGAAAGTTATCACAGGTGGAAAAGCATTAAAAAGAATAAAAAAATAAAAGGATTAAAATATGAGAGAATTGTTTTATAAAGTTCTAGGTGGGAAAACACAGTATATATAACAAGAACAGGAATGAATTTTAAAATGCTTAAACAAAGAGAAAAGAAAGACAACTATGTAATGGAATGTATCTAAAGGGAGAAGTTAAATCACAGAGCATCTGAGAAGGAGACAGAATTGAGGTTGGAAAAAAAGGGCAAGAATCAAACAGAATTTATAATGCAGAGAATATGCCAGGAAGCAGTTTCTAATCTTTTGCTTTTAATGTAACTGGCTGGGATGGTAGAGCTGAAACCCTTTACCTGCGGTTCTACAAACACAGCTAGTTAGTTAGTAAAAGCCTTGGTTGCTGACTTCTTTGGGAAACGCTTGTCAGCAGTAAGTGATGGAATGCCGACCCTACTCTGGTCTGAATTCTCGTGTCACTCCTGAACAAGGAGATGCCCTATAATTTTGCAAAACATTTTAAATGAAAGAAAAGACATGTTTTTAACATGAAAGCCAAACAAGGAATGGCTCAGAGGAGAAGTCCGTGGCCCTTTCATCTCAGAGGCTGGGAAGACGAGTGCAGGCTCAGGTCACCTTTCCCTCCTCCTCTGCAGGGGAAAGCCCTTCTAGCAGGGGCAGGATGGTCCTCCCACCTTCAGCTCAGGGCCGGGCAGTAAGCGCGAAGCACACACGCCCGCCATGAATACGAGGCCCACCAGGGGGCGCGGTGACACCCACACAGCAAACAGGCTGGGTCTGAACAGGAGAGAAGATCAATCTTTCGACTACAGTTAGAAGGAGACGAGAAAACATTTTTAATTTTTCAGGCCTTGTTGCTTCCTCCTCTCTTTTTCCCCCCTTTCCTTCCACCGAGTTTCCATTAGCAGACTCAGCGTTTGTCTACAGGACCCCAGGATCAGATCCTGTTTGCAGAGCTGGGTGACCCGGAGATGGACTCGGCTAATCCTTTTGGTTTGACTCCAAGGTCTGGTGGGAGCAGCCCTGACACCTGTGGACACTGCCCCTCCTACTCTAAAGTCGGGAAGCTCTGAGGGCCATCCTAAGGAGACTATTCCAGAATGTTCCTGGGATTAACGTGCAGGCTCCTGAGGAGACACCACTCACTCAGACTTCAGGGGAAACATGATGTCTTCAGACCCTCGAGGGAGTCTCAGGTGCAAGAGGACTTCTTCTGGCTTAGTGGAGGTTTCACTTTAATAAAAGGAAAACTTTCTAATAATTGGAGCCTTTCACACAATTATTCTTCACTAGAATTGTGCACGAGGATCTCCTTGGGAATTTTTTTTCTCCCAAAGGTACAAATACCTGGGCTCTACCGTTCAAGAGTCTAACTCAGTATTCTGTAGTAGGACCAGGAAACATGTTGTGAAAAAGCTCTCAAGAAGATGTTGATGCCCGTCATGGTTGAGAACCACTCTTTTTAATGGCTCCCCACTGCCCACAGGATAAAGTTCTGACTCCTTAGCCTAGCATTCAAAGTTCCTCAGCATGTGACCCCAGTTCACTTTCAAGTCTTATTCTCCCACACTCTTCTTGAACACTTGTTCCTTCCTACAGAATGGGGCGATGATATTTTCCTAATAATGTTGCTTAGAGGATTAGAAATAAGAGGCACAAACATCTAGCATGCTGTCTGGTGCTTGATATACAGCATTAATAGCAGGTCTTCAATAAATATTCACCTAAATGAATGAAGAAACAATGGAGAGACCTACTTCAAAGATGAACGAGTGAACTTTTCCATTAAACAGAGGCCAGATGACCATGCCTTAGGGAGGCCTAGGAGGCATCCCTGTGGCTGGACTGTGTCCAAATCTAACATGGTTTCTTTGGGTGAGTTTTCTTTTTCAGAGACTCATTGCTCTATAGGTACAGTCGGCCTTAGAACTCGCCGTGGGTGAGGGCAATGGGAATGAAGTTTGAAGCGCTGTGAAGGAATTCTGTTTTTGACCAGGAGGCTAAAGCAATCTAGAGCCCACGGGCCTGGGGTCTCTCTGTCTCCTGCACCCTTGGAACACTTTTCCAGGTTTTGATAATTTGAATTGCCACTGAATAGAGCCCGAGCAGACACGTAGTTACAGTGAAACAGCAGCCTTCACTGGTTTGACTGACGGAAGGGTACAGCTAGTCCAGCATTTCCCAAACTTGGAATCGAGTTCTGCGGGACGCAGGTGAGAGTCACAAACACTCGTAAAGAGCTCCCTGGCTAACTGGAGACACGGGGGGAGAGCCAGTTAAACAGATTTTTAATTGAAAGAGTTCCCAGAGTCTTTAAAAGGTGGGTAATTGTTGTGAATCTCCTAGAGGGGACAAGGGAGCAGCATTTCCCAAATTATTTAACTGTGACACTTTCTTTTTTTCAGTGTCTTAGGGGCCTAGGATTCTCAGGAACACACTTACGGAAATGCTGATATGACAGTTTGGGCAGGGATTCTTAACTCCCTCTGTACCGTAGGATCTCCTCTGGCCCTTTATTTAAAAACAAACTCTTCTGGATTCTACCCCAGAATCTTCAGGAGAAGGGTCATTGCACTATATGTTTCCAAAGGCTGCTGGAGGGTCTGCTGTGCAGCCAGAGGGATGATCACCGCATTAGGGGAATGGGAGGGCCAAAGTTCAAGTCCAGGGGCAACCGATGTTCATTCTATTAATGACATTTGGAAAGAGACTAACCTGGTTTTCTTAGTTTTCTCATCCATAAAATAGGGAATCATACCCACTCACTGGTATAGTTTCAGGTCCAAAAGAGTTAAATTTATAATGAAGTAAAACAATTAGCATGTAGCAGGAGCTATTTCCAATTTATAATCCTCAGCAGTTCCAATATAAACAAAAATAGTAAAGTTATTTGCTTTCTCAATCTTTTAGGCTCAGAGGCCAACAACGTTTGCCCTTCAATAAGAATGAAATAATTCTGAATTCTTATGTCTGTGATATGCCTTTAGAGCAGTCTTCTGAGAGACCGAGTCAGATCATTGACAAAGATGGTTATGAGTCTTTTGGCAATCACGCAGGTGTCTTCTGGAAATTAGTTCCCCATCTTTCACATTGTACATAATCTCCATTTTCCAAGAGATTATCTAAACCAGCCCAAGACACTGAAATCTGGATTCAGAGCATAAATGAAATGATGTCACCATGGGTTTGCATTATATTCCATGCAAGGGTCAATATTTGGCCAGCAGTACCTGTCAATGCTATTGTGTTGAGGCGACTTCTCTAAAACATAAACTTCTATTTCTATTTCTATAAGGACAAATGTAATGGGATTTTTACAGGCATTCGAACATTTGATGTCTTCATGCTCCCTTTCCTTTTTAATAATCCCTTCTGTGTTTCATTCCATCAAATAGATTTTTTAAATTTAGTACTGTGAGTGTGCATGTGTCTATGTGTTATGACAGCTCCCCTCCGGGGAGAAATGTACGTGTGAATTTGACTCTGGCCCAAAGAGCTACCTTTGTGTATGAATGAAATGGTACAGATAATTCCAGTCTCATAAGTGGATACAATTCCTAAGTTCATTTGTCAGTCGGTAGTTTGTCACCTGGAACACATTTTCTCATAAAAGAAACGTTCTACACGGTGGAGAGTCCCAGGCCAGCCCGCAGAGCCTGTGTGCCTCATCCTGCACCTCAGGAGGATGGTTATGAATGCTAGAGAATGATGTTTCCATGGGAACACGTTTTCAGAGTTCTGCTGTTTAATGTTGAGAACCACTGACTATCAAATTCTAACTCGTCTCCTAAATCACTTCCTCCTTTTTCCTTTAATAAATGACCAAGAGGAGCTATTCACACCACAAATTACTTCTTGAAAATATTAGGTGAAAATAATATTTTTTCCTCTGCTTGTTTTACGCACTTTGAAACTTTAGTAAAAGGATATATATAAAAAGGAAGGGAGTTTCTTTAAACATTCTTGAACTGCTTCGAACTTGGTTTCTTGTCATGACGCTTCCCTGCTTCCCTTGCGTGCCACAGCCCGGTCAGCTAGCTGGAGAGAGGCAACTGCAACTCTCCTTATGTTCGTTTTTATGTCAAAATTGTACATTTGTTTTTTCTACCTTATCTTTACCTTTCCCCGAAGTTTTTAAGACTTGCCTTATAATTTAATAGGAATCTGGGATAGCTAAGTAATGGAATACATTCTAGGTCACACTGACCACAGGAATCAGAAGAGTTTCAACTACACTGTACACAGATTATGCTAGAAGTTGTATAAATATATCACAGAATCATAGGGCTGGAAAGAACCTTACAAGATTGTCTAGTCTATTCCCTGGCTTCCAGACAAGCCACTCATTCCAAACAGATGAGCGCTAACCTCTATTTTAGAGGAGAAGGATGACTGTGTCTTTAACCCTTTCCAGATTTAACAATTTATCTACTGTTAGTACATTACTGTTAATTTTTAATCTAAATCCTTCCCTTGACAGTTACGACTGTATTTTACTTTCTCAAGTTTGCTTCTCATTGGAAACAAAGTAGGTTTGCCTGTGTAAAATCCCAGTGTATTTAAATACTATATTTTGTGCTCTCCCTTCTAGGGCATTCCTGAGACCTCAGTGTCTAATCCTTTAGCTACCTTTGTCCTCCTCTCTCTGGAGTGGCTGTACCCCTTTCAGAAGTGGGGGCTAAAATCGAGCCACTGTGTTTTACGAGGCATCTGAGAACTGAGCATAGTTTCCACGCACAGGAATATTTGCGTATAATCTGATAAGCAGACCCAGACTTAGACTCAAAGGAAAACCAAAGTTAATAGGTATAATAAAATTGCAATAACATAGGCTATTTATTTATAGTCACTTTCTTTCAGATAGTGAAAAGGACTTAACTAGCTTAATCTAATATACTAGCTCTTCAGTCAGGTAAAGAAATCAAAGAGAACCTACCCTTATTAAACAAAGTTATCTATAAAATGTGATATCCTTGAATGTTACCGAGGACAATTTTTCTATTGAGAGCTTTCTACAGAACCAACAAGGATCATCTCAAAATATGTTTTGCTGATCAGTAATGACTATTTAGACTTGATACTCAGCGGCTCTGTAATGAAAGTTTTCAAAGGAATGGACATTTTGATCTTTATCCTGCAAAGACGCTAAACGTGCTGGCTTTATAGCAAGTACTGTTGGCGTTGGTACTGTCTCAAAACAGTCCTCCTACCCCCCAAGATAAAAGAGAGACAGGCTATTGTCAATTCTCTTTGCCTGTGAGGTTTTGAATGCTCCAAAGGTGAGGATTATATCAGAAAGAAACGGACATGGGTGGAAATTTCCATAATTATGACGTCAACCTGATAGTAAACCACGTGTCTTGTTTATTCCCCAAACTTTTGTACTCACTGGGTGGCATGATGGTTCATTCTGTGTCAATTTGACTCGCCATGGGGTGCCCAGATTAAACATTATTTCTGAGTGTGTCTGTCAGGGTGTTTCTGGGTGAGACGAGCATTTGAATCAGTGGACTCAGTAAAGTAGATGGCCATCCCCATGTGGGTGGGCATCATCCAATCCATTGGGGGTTTGAATAGAACAAAAGGTGGAGGAAGGAAGAATTTGCCCCTTTTTTCCTGCCTCACTGATTAAGCTGGGCCATCTCATCTTATCCTCCCCTGCCCTTGGAATGGGATCTATATTGTTGGCTCCCCTGGTTTTCAGGCCTTTGCATTTGGACTCCGACTGAATTACACCAATGGCTTTCCTGGGTCTCCAGCTTGCAGATGGCAGATGGGGGGACTTCTCAGCCTCTATAATTGCAACCAATTCTTCATAATAAATCTCCTTTTATAGATAGATATAGATACAGATATAGACATGATGGAGATAGAGATAGAGATAGAGATAGAGATAGAGATAGAGATAGAGGTAGAGATAGAGATAGAGGTAGAGATAGAGGTAGAGATAGAGGTAGAGATAGATAGAGATATATATATATCGCCTGGTTCTGTTCTCTGGAGAACCCAGACTTATCCTGGTGGCTACTCATTCACCTTAGGTAACTGAGGGGACAGAAGCAACTGTTTTGAAACCAGGCTAACAAACTTGACCCTGTTAAATGACCATGAAAGCACTAGGCCTAACTTCTCTACATCAGCAAAGCACCTCAATGGAGACTGTGGGCCTTACTTGTGTATAAGCTCACAACATAGATTCCATCTTCACAGCTTCCTGGCAGAGCACACACCCCTGCTCTAACAACAGCGTGTCCACTTGTGTGGCTCGGCTACATCAGGGCAGAATCGTCCCTGGAAAATGGGGTCATTCTTTTGCTCCCACTGAAGACGCCCAATGCTACCTGGAAGCTCAAGATCCCTTGCGTTTACCAGAGCGGGAAGCTCACGCCCCCAGCAACCCAAAGACTTGACTCCTGGCCCAAAGAGGGTTTTCTTTTTATTATAACCATAAAGACTTAGGACACGTGTGAGAAAACACCGAGGGAGATACAGTAAAATCAAGGTTTCTTGTCTTTGCCGTCAGGACGTCAGCATTATTTATAGCTCGGTGGAATAACTGTGAGATTTATGCATTGCTAATTTTAGCCAAATAGACAATGAGAGTGTACCCTGCCCTTCATCCCTTCGGGGCAACTTCTTGGTTTAAAGACTTCCTTCGGAAACTTTCGCTTAAATTTCCTTCCACTCTCTGGCAAAAGTATGGTGCGAAATTGCAACTCTGGTGTTCACTGGTCAGGGGTTTGAAGGACGTCCTGTAAGGCACCCACTGGTTACACAGAGGAATCAGGGCAAAAGACAACAGAACCCTGGGCAGAGGCAACTTACTTGTTCGTTTTTAGTGAGCCTGGTTTTGTTGTGAATGTCGGACGTGACCAAATTGAATCCGTGCTTCTCCGACAAGATTCTCAGAAGCAAGACCACAGTGCGGCTGCCGCACTTGCCGACTCTGTTGTACACCACCTGGCTCGGGAAGGGGAGCACCTGGGAGGAAGAGAGCAAATACGAGACTCTGGGTGAAAATTCTTACGATTCTTCCCCTAATCTCAGAACAATAAATGTCTGATCCATCTATGTGAGAAGGGTCCGCATCAAGATAATGAGAGAACGGGACTGATGAAGTCGTGTTTATCTTCACAGTACAACTTGAGAGAAACGCTGGACCATTATCTCTCCATCTGCACTGATACTTAAAACTGACAAAATTTCATGCCATCTCTAAGACTGATCATGGAGCTGCTTCCGTGTCTTCTTAGGAACAAAATATATAAATACGTGCTTTAATGATAGTATTCTTTTGCAAGTTATATTATGCTTTATTAGAATTT
Source organism: Ceratotherium simum simum (assembly GCF_057802395.1). Lineage (NCBI taxonomy): Eukaryota > Metazoa > Chordata > Mammalia > Perissodactyla > Rhinocerotidae > Ceratotherium > Ceratotherium simum. The sequence continues at coordinate 25,949,792 of NC_141937.1, read as the reverse complement.
AATTTGTAGAATGCTCAAGGAAAAGTATAGTAATGTAAAAAATTGAGACAATTTACATACAATAAAATCCATCATTTTAAAGTGTACAGTTCAGTGCTTTTTAGTATATTCACAAAGTTGTGCAACCGTCACCATTATCTAATTCCAGAATGTTTTCATCATCGCCCAAAGAAACTCCATACCCATTAGCAGTCACTTTCCATTTTTCTCACTATCTCGGTCCCTTGAAATCATTTATCTACTTTCTGTTTCTATGGTTTTGTTTATAGCATTCTGGACATCTCATATAAACGGAATCATAAAATATGTGGCCATTTGTGTCTGGCTTCTTTCACTCAACATAATGTTTTCAAGGTTCATCATGCTGTAGAATGAATCAGTACTTCATTCCTTTATATGGTGGAATAATATCACGTTTTATGGATATACCGTATTTTGTTTATATATTCTTCAGTTGATGAGCATTTGGATTGTCGCCACTTTTTGGCTACTATAGATAATGCTGCTATGAATATTTGTGTGTAAGTTTTTGTGCAGACATATGTTTTTGATTCACCTTATCCTAGGAGTGGAATTGTTGGATCATATGGTAACTCTGTGTTTACTTTTTTGAAGAACTGCCAAAGTGTTTACAATACAGCTGCACCATTTATATTCCCACCAGCAATGAATGAGAGTTCCAATTTCTCCACGTCCTTGCCAACACTTGTTAACGCCTGTTTTTGTTTTTGTTTTGTTTTTTGATTATAGCCACCCTAATGGGTGTGAAGTCGTATCTCATTGTGGTTTTGATTTGCATTTCCCTGATGACCAATGATGTTGAGCATATTTCACGTGCTTATTGGCCATCTGTAGGTTTTCTTTGGAGAAATGTCTATTCAAATGCTTTGCCCATTTTAAAATTGGATTGTCTTTTTTATTGTTGAGTTTTAACATTTTTATATTTATTCTGGATTTGCAAATATGTGATATGCAAATATTTTCTCCCGTTCTATGGGTTGTCTTTTCACTTCCTTGATAGTGTCCTTTGAAGCACAGAAGTTTTCAATTTTATGGAGCCCAATTTATCTAATTTTTCTGTTGTTGCTTGTGCTTTTGGTATCGTATCTAAGAAACCATTGCCAAATCCAAAGTCACAAAAATATACACCGATGTTTTCTCCTAAGAGTGTTATAGTTTTAGAGCTAACACTTAGGTCTTTGATTCCTTTTGAGTTAATTATGTGTATGGTATGAACCAGTGATCTAACTTCACTCTTTTGCATGCGAATGTCCCTTTTTCCCAGGACCATTTATCGAAAAGACTACTCTTTTCCATTTAACTGTTCAGCACCTTTGTTGAAAATCCACTAACCATAAATGCATGGGTTTATTTCCGGACTCTCAATTCTATCCCATTGATCTCTATGTTTTTCCTTATACCTGTACCACAGAGTCTTGATTACTATTGCTTTGTTATAAGTTTTGAAATCAGGATGGGTGAGCCCCTCCAATTTTGTTCTTCTTTTTCAAGATTGTTTTGGCTATTCTGGATTTCCACATGAATTTTAGGATCAGCTTTTCAATTTTTGCAAAAAAGGTCATTGAGATTTTGATAGGGATTGTGCTGAATCTGTAGATCAATCTGGGGACTGTTGCCCTCCTAAACCTTAAGTCTTCCAAACCATGAACATCAGATATCTTCCCACTCATTTGGTTCTCCTTTAATTTGTTTCATTGATGTTTTGTAGTTTTCAGTGTACAAACCTTACACTCCTTTTATTCTTTTTGATGCTATTATAAATAGAATTCTTTTCTTAATTTCATTTTTGGATTGAATGTCCACTGATAGAAATACAATTGATTTTTGTATATTGATCTTGTATTCTGCAATCTCGCTGAACTTATCGCTGAGCTCTAATAGCTTTTTTGTGTATGGATTCTTTAGGATTTTCTAACATAAGATCATGTCATCTGCAAACAGAGATAGTTTTACTTCTTCCTTTCCAATATAGATGCCTTTTATTTCTTTTTCTATTCTAATTTCCCAGTTATAATGATTTTGATAGACTAAGAAGCCATTATGAAATGAATCTGATTAAATATTTATATCCTCAATAAAGGTTTTATTTCCATTTTGAATGCTCAGTATTAAGCGACAACTGACAAATGATAATCAAAAGATTCCTTCATTGGGCACATACCCTTAACAGAAGGTTATAAAAAGGCCCAGAGCTAAAGAATATAGTACAATATAAACATAAATACACCCCAGACTTGCCTATGGTATGTAATTTCAATTTATGCCTTTGTAATTATAGGTTTACTTATTTTCCTGAAACATTTTATATGCAGAGTAGCATTTCATAAATTTGGAGCTTAAAGGCTAATTGTCATTGGCATAAAACATAATATCTTTATCACTTACTTAGCAACCAGTCATGTGCCATTTTGACATAATTCTTCCGGCATGTATTTGTTTTAATGAGCAACACCTGGTTTCCTTAGGGTCAGCCAGTATCTTCTCTTACGTGTCCTCACAGTGCCTAGAACATGCCTTGTAGACATCGGGCCTCAACGGACAGCGACTGGTTCTTGGCAGCTCTGATGGATTTATGTGCTGTTTAACTAATTATACAATGATTCTACTAAAATGTGAGACCGGGAGAATCTTTACAGACAGCTGATCTGTCTGACCAAATGCTAATAAAAGGCATTAGGGTACAAAGATACTCACTATAACAGATCATTTTACTTATGGTTTAATCAGTGAGTACCCAAAAGTCTATCCTCTGGCAATGATTACAGAGGTTCAGATATTCAGATAAATTATTTAGTTCTTAGTCATGAGATTATAACCCAGGGAGGTTGAACTAGGCTTCCTGTTTAATGTAATGCAATTAACAGTGTTTGTAAGTTGGACTTTCCATGATAAAATAGGCGGGGGTATGGACTATGGTTGGGACAGAACTGCCAACATAAACACAAATTTTAATTTCTTTGGAGAAATAAACTGCTTGAGAATTGGTGTGAATGCATTTTTCCTTGTCTTCTGGCACAGCACAGAACAACAAGGGAGAATTTGTTATGACTGAATTGATAATAAGATAATGTGAGTTATCGCATTTGCAAGTACTTTATTCCAGAGTGCAGCTATGTCTTAGATTTAAATGAAGAACTGAGGCACGCACTTAGAAACTTTAGGTGAAAACACTTAATTTCTCCTGAATTCCTTGGGTAATCAACACAGTAGCAGGCGTAGCATCTCTCTACCCCCTTTTGTCGATAACTAAAGACGTTATTTACCTTTAGGTTATTGGTTAGTTAGTTTTTAAAAATGTGTTCATTCCAATTCTTTCATTAGTCTTGTGGAAAGCTCCCAAATAAAAAAACAAAAATCCCTGTATCATTCCTGCAGCTGTATCTACAATAATATTTGAGAAGAAAGGAGAGTTACCATCCCCACTGTGGCTCCATTTCAACCATTTCTTTAGACACCAGTATACAGCTATCGGGCATGAACGCAGAGCTGGGAAATGTGTTTTCAGGTAAAACTTCCAGAATCAGGCTTGCGAACTTTAAAGACACCGCACACACCATGACACATAAACCTCTCTCCAAGTTAGCGTGGAGCTTTTAAATCACTTTCTAAAAGAACCCATGTAATGCACTGAAAATTGGCAAAATTTAGGCAGGCTAAGTAGATGTGTTGACGGACACGGTGTTAAAATTAACAACAGCCACAAAGTGATTCATCCCTGCTTTTGGCAGAACAATAGATTTGTTCCCGAAGGTCTGCTTTAAAAATCATTGTCATCTTTTATTTCAAGTGTACTTTCTGGAAAGATGGTGAAAAAAGGGACTGGTTTTTACGGAGGGCTGGCCCTGACCCATCCCAGGCTCTGTGCCGTGTAAACTCTTCTAATCCTTGTGACAACACTGAATCAAACAGCGTAACTGTCCTCACTCTGGCTGTGCATTTCTCTGGGAGTTTCAGTTATCAAATAATTCAATCATCGTTAATACCCAAGTGAGTCTCCTTTCTGCCCCCCTCTTCTCCATAGATCCCAGGTTCACAGAACAACAGAGTTTGAGGTCTAGGAGCAATTCGGGATGCTTCACCCATTCCACTGCCCTCCCCCACGCACTGCCACCCTCTATCGCCCTCACCCCCAGCCCAATCTGGTTTGGCTCGGTCAGAGCTTTCCTTTACGTTGTCTTTTTGTCCTCCCAGGTACCCTGCGAGGTAGATATTATGACTATCTTTCGACGAGCAAACCGAGGCCCAGAGGGATCATCTGACATTTTCAAGGTCACAAAGCTACAAAGCAGCACTTAACAACTAAAGCCCAGCCAGCAGCTCTCCTGACCCCTCAGATAACACTCTAATATACTACGACATCGAGGGGGAAAAGGATTTGCAGTCTGACTGCTGCAACAGAGATACAATTTCTTTTTGCTATGCCTTGAATGCGTCCCACCTCATTAAATGTGATTCAGCAGTCAACCCTCACAACCAGTATCGTCAGCTATTACTCATCCATGACTCAAGTCTTTGGAATGGTCAGGTGGAACCGACAGGAGTCGATCAGCCTCTCTTTCTCCTTCCTGAGGATGCATTCTAGAAGCTAATGCAAGCCCAGAGTGCCAAAGCACCTAATGGGGGAAGAAGAGTGGAAGGATGTGGTCTTCCCCTCACTCCTCCCCCTCATCGACCACAGGCAGTCACAGCTGCCTCGAAACCGTGGACACTTCCACCAGGAAAGGAAAACACAGGAAGCAGTAAGTCATAGCAAACGTACATAAAACCCTAAATGCACTGGAAATGTCCGTCAAGACAAGCAAATACCCTCAGATCAACCTAATGACTGAAAAGACTCTGAAAGACCTATTAAGATCAACCTCAAAATCCTCATTTTCTTCAACCGATATTTGCCACTTGTCAGGCGGAAAACTACATCCCAACTTTAACCTTCCTGTTATCATTTGCACACAAATTTCAAACACGTACTCTTTCTTTGAGTGTCCCATAAAGAAGTACACACCAAAGCCCTCAGCGCCCCCTCCGCCGCAAATGATTCTTCATTCTTGGCAACCATGGTTCTGTGAATGTTATGTCTGTGGTTTCTGCTTTATGGCCAATTTGTAAAAGTGAAGGGAGCTCCGAAACATTTCACCCTATGAATTATATATTTTTATGTTGCCTGCCTTGTAAGTTCTGAAAACGCCACAGATCCCCAGGGCCTGGCAGGCTTGTGTGGAGCATGCCAAATAAACAGAAGTCTTTCCAAGTCCTGAGCACGACAGTAACTACCACCAGATGACACCCACTGTTTCTATAGCTTAGCCTGGGTTTGGAAAGGGGAGGGGGAAAGACGACTTGACCTGGACCAAGCCTTTGACAGTCCACGATTATACGACTCTCCGGAGTCTTGTTGGAAGAATTAACATCAATCCTGCTTTTAAGTTTTTGCCAAATGATATTTAATGCAGTTTGTTACAATCTGTAGTTCCCAAGTGGCTGTATATTCGAATTACCTATGGAAGTTGAAAACCTCCAGATTTCTGGGCCCCACTCTAAGACTAAACTGAAATAGAAAGTCTAGGGTGAGGATCAGGGGTCTAGCTCTGAGGAGCTCCCAGGTCTCTGCTGCCACTAGGTCTGTTTCAAGGAGTCACTATCATAGAGGAGTCCCAGCCTTCCACGTGGCCCTAGGAGGGATGAAGATGGGGGAGAGGGTTGCCTGCACGATGCTGGAGGGGAGTCTGGGTGAAAGGTACAGTCATGTCCTCCTTGGGTCTCCTGATGGCCTCCCACCCATAGTTAAAAGTCGCGATTAACCTGACAATAGGCTCACACTACAGTAAATGCCTACTCACCCAGAAAAATTAGAGAACAGGTGTGCTGGTTAACTGAAGGTGTATGTTAACTGAAATTTATACCCAACACTGTCAAAGCACTCGATGCTTAGGACTAATATTATGCAGAAGATGAAATGATTTTCTTTGATGGATAAAATTGCACTTTGTGATTTTACAGCACCTCCATTCCATGGTTACTTACACCAATGAAGGGAAGGGCCACGGCCAGGGCTTCGTGAGGCTTGAACTCCGGGACAGTTCTGCTCCTCACCGTCCACATGACTTTGTGCAGTTCAAATACATTCCGAGAATCCTTAGTTTAAAGTTTCCTGGGATGCTGAGGTGCTAGGAGCCAGTCACATCCACCTTTGAGGCTCAGTTTCCTCACCCGTAAAAGACGAGGGCTGGGTTATAACCCCATAAATGATGCTCTCTTCTGAAGCTATTAAATGATTAATTTAAATCTACATTGTTATCAAGATATAACCTGGAAATGCCTTAAAAATTAAAACTAGAATTTAAAATTTTTCCTTGTCAAATATATTCATAAAATAAATAGAAAAGGAAAAGTTCCAGTAATTTGTGCTGATGACATGGATTCCAGCAACACGGGCATTCACGGTTCTCTTTCAGAACCTCTGGAATTCCTGTACGTGTCCCGCTCTTGTTCAGGCTTGCCGTGTAATAAATCTACCTTTACGCTCCTCTTATGTCTCTCCTCCGTTCCACAGTTTTAATCCCTTGGAGCTCCCTGTTTTTTTAAGACCATCACCAAACATCAAAGCCTGCACCAGGCTCAGCCTTCCAGTGCTTTCCCGTGCTGGTAGTGATTCTCGCTGGCTTTTGCCCCTTAAGCCATTCTAAGTCTTCTAACACGTGCATCTCCGTTTTCTCATCATCATCAGCTCTCCAGACCTGCGGGCTCATCTCCTCCCTTCAAGAGGAGGACACTTATAGGACCCACTAAAAAACTCCATTTCCCTCACTGCCATACCTTCTGAGTAGAAAGCTCTTCCTATCCACAATTCTCAAACGACATCCCTGTATCTTCTAATTATTCATACCCCATCTTCTCCCAGAAGCGTTGCCAAATCTGAACCTTACGCTTTCTCCTTTTCCCCTGCTCCTACTTGAAACAGTTCCATGTCTGTTGTTATCTACAGAAAGACAGATATAGCTATAAAACCTTTACAGATCCATCTGTTTTATTCCTCTAATAGACTGGGTCTATCTGGTATGTGCATAGTAGAAAATTATCTATCTGTCTATCAAATAGACTGTTGGGATGAAAATACTGTTAAATGTTGTTTAAGAACTAATGCTGTCATATTTATCATTTAAAGCATGCTCTTTTGGTTGTCTCCTAAAACTATAAGGGAAGTCTATCAATTTTTTCTTTACACTCATATTTTGAAATGCTCTTATTTGCCATAATACAAAAGAAAAAGTATGGTTAAGTGGAGACAGTTCCCTGGACTAAAAGTCGTGAAACTGTGTCTTTGCCCTTGGCCAAACTAGTTGAGTGACCCTGAACAATTGACCTTGAACAACTTCTTTGGGCCAAAGCTTCCTCAAGTGTAAATTGGGGGTACTGAACCCAATGATTTCAAGGCTCCGTCCTGTTCACGTCCCACAATGTTAAGGCAGGGCTGCACAATACTTACAGGGGCTCGGAGGGTTATCTGAATGGCATCCTGCACTTCTAAATATTCATTCCATTCTGGTCCATCTCATGTCCTTATCTCCATCATGTACAACATCCCTACGCTATTCCCCAAATGTAATACCCTGCGTACTGTAACGAATCCTCATACAAAGAAGCAATTTTCACAAGGAGCCAGAAGTAATTTTTGGATGTGGTGATTAAACCATCAAAGGTGAACTGTGGAATAGTCTTCAGAAAAAAAATGACTTCCAGTTTGATTAAAAACTCAAATTCCAGGTGACCTTGGGTGAATGCTATCTATGCGATGGACAGGAAGATGAATACTTTCAGACTTCAAACTGACAGATGCGAAGAAAACATACATATTGAGAAAAGGCAGATTCACTTTTAATTCTGCAACATTCTTCACGCTTCTTTCTCTGGTGAGTAAACAAACCATGGACAAAAACAAGCCCATAAACTGGGTACCTCATTACCACCGTATGTTACGCTTTCTAAAATTCAAACTTCGGTTTGGTCCATAGACAACTGAGTCCGTGGAATACTTGTTATGTTTGACAGAAAACAGTAAGGATGTCCACATGCCATGTATATGGAATATGAGCAGAATGAGGAGGATGCAAAAGTTTTAGAGGCTAAACCATCTGAAGCAGTATTTCAAAGTGTGCACACGGGACTTGGTCTTGCTTCTACGTATGTGTGGTAGCCCCACTGCCGCTTATGCCTGGAATCTCCGTCCAGTCTTCAAGAGCCCTTTAGACCTTCTCTATGGCTTTTATAATCAAAATGAAATGGAGAAACCCAATATGAATTTGGCACTCCTGTCTAACACTCGTCTTCCTGTGTCTGTGTGTAGATGCACGTGTACATGCCTTGTGTGTTTTGTTGAGCTCAAAGGCACTACAAGTAACATTGTTGTAGTAAATCTGGACCAATTCTGGCCATTGCTGGCACTGTCTTATATGCTATGTGTTCGGTAATTCAAAAGTCCTTATTAAACCAGCCTCTGGGAATGAGAGTTGCAGATTTCCCAGCAAGAACAGGGAAGGACCCAGGGTCCTCAAAGTAGTTCTAGATCTGGAGTTGTTCCATTTTTAGTATTAATCAATTCAGTTGACTTTTTACATCAACTTTTGGACCAGAATATGGAATTATGCAGACGTTTTTAGATAATCTAATGCTTAGATAATCTTTCCACTGGACCCACATATCTAGTTTAACTCTCCATTCAGACCTATGACACATTTTCTCTTAATCACACGTATCTCCAAATAAAACATGCATAGACACTTTAGTTTACATAGACTTTTAAGATTTAAGAGTCTGCCTAACGTTAAGCTTTCTTTCTTTATATTTGCCCTATTTTTTTTTTGTTTGTTTTTTTTGTGAGGAAGATCAGCCCTGACCTAATATCTGATGCCAATCCTCCTCTTTTTGCTGAGGAAGACTGGCCCTGGGCTAACATCCGTGCCCACCTTCCTCTACTTTATATGGGACGCCGCCACAGCATGGTGTGACAAGCAGTGCCTCGGTGCACGCATGGGATCCGAACCTGCGAACCCAGGGCCACCGAAGCAGAGTGTGTGCACTTAACCCCTTGAGCCACTGGGCAGGTCCCTGTCCTATATTTTTTTAATGGTAAGAATTTATACTCTGAGCCCAATCTAAAAACTCATCTGTTCTAATGCAGTAGAGGAGAAGTGTGGAATACTGATTGTAAGTTTCATAATTTATAACCGGTGTTGTCGGCATGACCCACCATGCCATTTAGAACGGCCTCCTCTGGATGTTGGGGGCGGGGCAAGAGTCGATTATTCTCATTACGAACTTCATGAGAAGACAGTCCTCGCTGTAAACAGTACAGGCTGGGGAACAGCCCATCTTGGCTGCCAATACTCCTCTCTCCTCAAAGCACTTTGTAAAGATTTTAAGACCAGAGGCTTAGATCATGGCTCATTGTGAACCACTTCATTATTTTCCATTTAAAGAGTCTGAATCCAATTTTAGTTTGAGTGTGAATTTGTAGCAAGAAACTTATTCTTGGATTCAAGTGGTCATTGTTTAAATTCCTTGGCTGAGTTTAAGGTTTTTATAATATAATCCAAAATTTAAAATAGTATGGCAGATTGGTACAGCGATGGCCCCCAACCAATCCCTCCTCCTTATATCTGTGCAGAGTGCAGTCTCCTCCAGCCCATGGCTGGTCTGGCCATGCGACTTGCTTTGGCCAATGAGACATCAGCAACACACTACAAGCAGAGGCTTGAAAAGAGTGCATGTTGGAGCTGGACCTCTCTTGCCTCTGGGAGCCTTTCCCCCACCATATGGACTTTAGGCTAGCCTCCAGCAGGACAAGAGACCCTGTAGAATATTGAAAATTATGTGACCCAGTTCAACAGATACTTATCGAGCTCTTACTAAGTGCCAGTCATTAGGTTAATCAATAATCAATTAATTGATTATTGTGATGATCTGATTGTCTCTCTCTGACCAGACTCTAAATTCCATGACTGTAGGCACACTTCTGATTTTCCTTACTAGTGTATCTTCACTACCCTGCTCAATGCCCGGCACATAGTAGACACTCAATAAACAGTTGTTAAATGAGTGAATACAGCAAAGGCTAGGACAAGTCCCTGCCCTGGATGAACTCACAACCTAATAAGGGAACCAGACACTGGCACCAATACCCCATGGCAAGTGCCCGCTACGAGAACAGGAAGAAGGGGTGATTAATTTGACCTGGGGGACTCAGGGAAAGTTGGACAGAGAAAATGACATTTGGGCCCAGCCTTGGTGTCTCTAGAAATTGTATAGCCTCAACTCAGCCATTCTCCCCTGCCAAAGTACACCTACCCAATTCTTGTTGGTTTGAATTCATAAGGAACTTTCTAGCCCTCCATGCTTGCTCTGGCTATGTGGAGCTGGATTCTTGGCACTTTTCACATTCATGAGTGTGTGTGTACTGCGTGTAGGATATGCAAGGAAACACACCACGCACAATTCATCAACACTCTGGGCTAGTGCTGCCCCTCATGCCCGCTGGGTTTAGAAAGTCAGGGCTGGAAAACTGAGGAGCTGCAGCATCTAAGAACAACTGGCTTATACATGGCTAAAGAATTTCCATGATTGCATTATGCCATATCTCCATACATGAATACGGATGCTTTTTTCTGCAGATAGCAGAAAACCCAACCCAATTCAAACTAAGGAAAAACAATAAGGAAAATTCTTACAAATAAAGAAATAAAAGGAAAATATATTCTCTTTCAAAACAGAACTCCTTAAGACTCATTTCATATTTTTGTTCCATCTTGCTCTGCCATCCTAGTAGGTCAGTATTGTCCTCAGACTAGCTTTCCTCATGTTGCATGATGGCTGCTGCAATTCCAGCCATCACATGCTGAATGGCAAAGTCCAGGGGAAGAAGAGACTATCTTTCTTGGTGGCTTCCTTTAAGATCTGAAAATCTTACCTAAAATGCTCTGAGGAAATTTCCTCTCATGTTTCCTTGGCTAGGTCTAAGCTACCAGCCTGCATCTCAACTAACCATTAGCAAATGGAATGAGACAATCATTAGAGGCTTAAATTACTCGGGATTCACCCTTGAGCTGGGGATGGGATTACCTTCACCGTGGGGTAAAATCTGAGCAAAGTCAGATTTCTGCTATAGAGGAGGAGACGGGGGGAAATGGACATGGGGTAAGAAACCAATAGGATCTGCTATAGCAGAGTACTCAAAGGCCCTATTGTTCTTGATTCTTCAAACCCCATTGAGGAAAACCCCATCCCTCAGCTGCTGAAAAGGGAGTAAGAGTGGCAGACACGGAGAACATTCCTAAACAATGACAAGGGTCTACCTGCTGGCTGTGTCCCATATAGACCCCCACAGCCCCCCTGCCCCCAGGCACAGATTTGCTGACAGCTGGAGAAAGGGACACGTGAAACACATCCCGCTTCTCCATAAAATGGCATCACCTACTGAAATGAGATGGAGGATCAGCACCACGGTGAACTTGAGCTGGAAGATGACCTCCACACAAGAATGGAGAATTTGTACGGTATTTTTAGCTGGGCATGGTAATAAGATATCTAAATTGCTCTCAGATGAAAAAATGCCATACTGCCTACATGTTGGAGTCTTTTCACAAATACGACTTTTTCATAAATGGACTAATTTTGAACAAGTGTGGCATGTGATGCAGACCCAATCCACCAGCATGGATCTGATTGTTACCACACAAAATTGGGGTTCTCTTGCCCGATGCGTATAAACAGCCAATTAACGACGGCATCAGCCTTTGGGAAAGCAGATCAGCTTTATTCTGTGAGATGGACCTGCAGGGAGACAGGGGGCATGTGCCCTCAGATCTGTCTCCCCAATTTAGGATTTGGGGTAAAATTTAAGAGGTTAGGGAGAACAGGCTCAGACACGGAAACACTGGTGGGACAGGTTTTGATTGGTGGGCTTCAAGAACTCATGATGAGGTTCTAAACATTTATGATGAGGTGGAGAAGGAATTTTAACACCAGATCTTCCTGAATGAGGGACCCCTTACTTCTGATAAGAGTCTGACTTTTAAGTTCCGGTTGTGTCCTGGTCCTTGGGTTATGAGGGAAGGAGGATTTTTGGTTCTGTGGTCATTTCAGGTCAAGATTTCTTCTTTTGCACACGCCCTGGTTATGTGACTTTGCAGATTTTCTGAAAGGCAGTTCTTAATCACTCTGTTGATAAGAGATGGGGTCACTTGAACTGGTCCTGGAGGGCCCACAGTCACATGATCACAGAGAGTCCATTTCCACAGCATCTGGAGGCTGGTTTTTATTTATTTTCATTTGTTACTTGGTGCAAGGTAAACAGATTTTTCGGAAATTACCACCAAGATAGACGAAGTATCTCATTTCTCATAAGGAACTATTATTATATTCAGACTATCGAACACTGCTAATTAAAAGAAATCATTATTCCCCAAAATATTTTTTTTAAACTGACATGAACATTTACCATCCCTCAAGATTTTACTATCTAACAGAGGGAGGAAAAGAGGATGACAATTTACAGAGCCACAACTGTCTTTGTAGCTAAAGAGTCCCCGTCGGACGTAATTGATTTTCCCTGAAATTGTCAAGGAGTTGGACCTGAATCAGCAATAAGAAAATCCATGTTAGGAGAGTTTATGTCGAGACAGAAAGGAAACTGAAGTTTGAAATGAGGGGAAGAGCCACAGGTTTTCAGAGTCCACAGCTGATTCTCGGACTGGAGCCGCCCTGGAGCAGTGGGGTAAAATCCAGGCCTTGCCAGCAGGGTGACCATCCTCCCGGGCCAGAGTCTCCGTTAGGCCCGATGTCCAGCCCACGTCACTGAAGTACAGGCGCTCATCCACCAACACCTCCACTCCAGGCCCCCACCGGCGACTGTATCCTTGAACAGAAGAGAGCCGCTCAAGTCCATCCAAAGGCTGGCTGAAGGACACGATACGTAAGGAAGATTGTCTGAAGGACACAGAAGCCACCTTTTCTCTGTACACTCTGGGCTTTCAGTCTTGGACCAAGTTGGGCCATCACAAAGCTGTCTATTGGAGTGTGACTTCTTGGCCCCATCAATAGTTGCTTCGACCGAGTGACATTTTGTCATCATGTCCTGAGTGGTCATCAAGGGACCCTATAAAAAGCAACGTCACGCAATCCAGTTCTGTGTCTGTGATAGGGATGTAATTGACCACACTGTCTCCTAACTTTCTCATTTTTCCCTCATCTCAAGGCTCTTATTAGTTGGTACCTTATATGCTATTATCTCACTTAATTTGTAAAACAACCCAATACCATGAGTACTAGTACTCCCATATAAAAGATGAAAAAATTGAGAATGAGAGGGATTAAATAATTTGTCCAAGGTCAATTGCAAAGCTGGTATTCAAACCAAAACTCATGACTTCTAATCCACGACAGTATCTGAAAAAGTATATTTCTGCCTCATGGAAAACGAGAGCCGCACGACCACTTATGGCCCCATTTTCCCATTGTCTACAGGAAATTCAGAATAAAAGCTATTCAACTGCAGCAATGTTTTGGAACTTATGGTCTCTCTATATTACAGTCTCTATTTTAATTTATATTTTCCATGTCCTATGTTTTCATTCATATTTTATCATATCATTTCATTTTATATTTTATATTCATTTTATCGTTTATATTTTATCATTTATCATATGTTTTATATGGCCTCAAATTGCAGAATGAGCAAAGTATTAAATAAATCCACCAACAAACAAATAAAATGCATTCTCATTATTTTGTCACCTGTTACAACATTAGCTTGTGGTTTATCTTTCTTTGCCAACGGCTATATTCACAACCACGTGGTCGACCAGCGGTAAGCCTGACTCGGTTTACAGTAGTTCATTAAAATTCACAATTTTAGTTGTTCCTCCTCCTTCTAGCAACAGTATCTCCATTTTCTTTTAAAGCATCACCCTGTCCCCTGCTCTGTCCATGGGATTTTGGAGGGCTGTCCTCAACTCCTGTCTCACGGGAGGGTGTCTGCACCGGGCATGGTCAACCAGGGCGTCTACCCTCTGAACACAGTACCCGGTGAAGAGACAGGCCTGACCCAAGTGTGTCCAATGAGACTCCATCTCAGGAGTTTGTAGGCCTATGGAAAGTCAAGCTCTTTTTACTACTATAATTTCTGAGTGGGGGGCAGGCCTAGGCCTGCGGGTGGCCATTTAACCACCAAAAGAGAGGCCCTATCTAAGAGTTAGGCTGCCCGAGAACTGGGAGATAAGAATAGAGCAGGGCTGATGGTACAGATTGAGTCCCTGGATCCAGCCATACCTGACTGAGATGCTTTAGTTATGTGAGTAAATATATTATCCCTCCCCTGAAAGATAGCCCCACATGTGTGCATGTACACACAGACACACACACAACACACACACAGAGGGACATACATTTTTGTGTTTGTTTAAGAAGTCTCAATTGGGCTTTTATCACTTACAACCTGGAGACTCCTCACCTCTGAACTAAAATTCACATGGAGTCTACATGTAGTAACTCATCCTTTAGCTGAGCACACGATGATTTACATAATTCTTTAATTGGTCTTGTGACTAATAACGCCAACCTGACTCACTCTCTGAGCTGTAGGGCTTCGGGAAGGCTGAGACCTCAACATACTGCTGTGATTTTTCTCCTCCTCCTTCCTTCCCTTCCTCCCTCCCTCCCCTCCCTGTCTCTCTCTGTCTCTCCTTCTTTTCCCACAGTCCTAGCCCAGTACCTAACAGAAATGCAATAGCTATTGATTAACTGATCAATTATTATTGTGTTCCAGCATTCACGTCTTCAGTGAATATTTTACTTGGAAGGTAAATATCCACTATTTTTGTAGTATTGGTTGCTTTCTTTTATCCCCACAGCCTCTTCACTTTTAATACGGACAACCAGTTTTTTCAAACATAACTATTACAACTACATAAAATATTTTGACATGATGACCATCTCTGCAGCAGATCCTGTTTGCTGCCTACCTAATAATTATTCTTCCTCTCATCCTAATAGAATCATAGTTTCATTCTAGGTAATAACATACCCAGCGAAAAATATTCACCTTACCATGAGGAAACAAGCACGAGGCTCATTCTACAAGCTAAGATCTACCAGCTAATGAGGAGCGTGAAAGAAGCAAAGAGACAGATCTCCAAAGACATCACTGTGCCATTATATCAGACCTGGAGCACTTATTGCCTAAAATAAATGAGCCTGTTTAGGCCACTGTAGTTAGTTTTTCTGTTGCTTTCTGCCAAATGCACTTCTAACTGATACAGACCTTTCCCTTTTTGACTTTTTGATGATTTTATTAATTTAAATAAATGGCCCCAGGTATTATTATCCTCTGAGAAAATCAAGAGCAGTCACGGTGAAAAGAGCCACAGGTCTCAAACCACTCCTCTTGGTCCCATGGCACAGTGTGATTGCAACACCCTCAGCTTAAAAATTCTGTATCTGTGATCAAAACATGTCACCGGAAAAGTCCTCATAAAGTGTGCCTGCTTTCTTTCTTCAAGTGCTTTAACTCGAGAAGTCCTTCATTTAACAGGGTGCTCTCTTCTCTGGGTAGTTTATAAAATATTTATGGTTGGAAGTCAAAGGTGGATGGACAAGGAGACATGTTTGTTATAAACACACGTCTATACCAGCAGCCTGTCAAATGTAACTCACCATGGTGTTTTTAATCTGCTCGGCTATGGTAAAGACCCCCTCCTGAAGATGTGTGAGGTTTACTTAGAACACACACACAGCACACTCATTTGCTGAGAGATACAGCTCAAGAGTCCTTCAGCCTGTGTGCACCCCCCAACTTCAGTGTAAGTACACTTCGTATCTACTCTGCATCCCTGGCCCCTGGAAGACTGTGCGGTCAATAAACAACTTTTGACCTAGTTCTGTGAGTTGTTCTCGAGGCCAAACTCTGTTCTCCAATCCATCAGGGGATCGACTTCATCCAGAGGATCACTTGCATCTGAAGGTGGAAATGCAGTTTTATTTTCCAGGAATTTATGAACAATTCCTCTGAAGCATCAGGAGCAATGCTGGTGGGCTTTGCCATCAGCTGTTTAGAACCGTGACTAGGAAACCTTTCCCTGCTCTCTCCACCGGTCAATATGTTTGCAAACAGCCTACATGTTGGAAACCTTTGGAGAAAATCTGTTATAAACTGCAATGATTTCTTTTCTCTTTCTCTCTTTTTTTGGTAGAAAGTTAACAAATCGTTGTGAGTTGCAAATCTTTCATTTGCATTTGTCACTTTCCTTTTTTTTAAAAAAAAAAAAAAGCAAACAGATTGGTGGTTACCAGAGGGGAAGGGTGTGGGCGGTGAGTCAAAGGGGTAAAGGGGCACATATGTACAGTGACAGATGGACACTAGACTGTTGGTGGTGGACATGACGCAATCCATATAGAAACTGACATATAATAACGTACACCTGAAAGTTACACAGTGTTATAAACCAATATGACATCAATAAAAAGAAAATTATGAAAAAAATTTCCTTATCTCTTGAAAAAGTCTATGCTCATTTTTTCCCAAAAGTTAGAAACTGCTCAACTCGGATTCCTGAAGGCGCCTCAAATACCTGCTCCCTCAGACCTGGGCGGTCCTCTCGAAGCCCGCGTCTTCTCATCTCAGACCCTTCTGACCTTCCCTCAGGGCCCAGTGGTCCTGGCTCAGATCAGTCTCTCTCTCCCATACACAGAGAGCTCAAGTTCACAGGAACAAATTTTAAAAATCATGTTCAGTACGTAAGAACCCAAAAAATAAAGGCACATCACGTCAGCCTAGTTTGCATGCCTAATTCCATAAAACCACGGTGAAAGCTCCAGGGTCAACGCAGAGCAGCTGTTTCTGCACGAGGCATTCAGCATAAGCATGAACATAAGGAAAGTCAGTAGAGATTTACGGAATTCTTTTTTTTTTTAGATTTTTTTTTTAATTTATTCATTTTTTCCCCCCAAAGCCCCAGTAGATAGTTGTATGTCATAGGTTCACATCCTTCTAGTTGCTGTACGTGGGACTCGGCCTCCAGTTGGACGGAGAAATGGTGCCTTGGGGCGTGCCCGGGATCCGAACCCGGGCCGCCAGCATCAGAGCGCGCGCACTTAACCGCTAAGCCATGGAGCCGGCCCTAAGGAATTCTTTTAAAATGCCCCAAAGTAACAGAATCGAGCAGGCAGTCACGCCTGCTTTTCTTATTAGACTCGCGAAAATCCTTGTTACGGCTTCTTTTAGTCCAGGCCCTTTCAAGAGGGTGCGAGTCCCGAATTCATGCAGCCTCACTGAGAGACAGCCCCCGTCGCTTCTTTCTGGGCTGGAGGGTTTGGGACTCAGCCTGTCACCCCCGGGCCAAGTTCTCTTTCCGGAGGGGAGTCGTGAACTGCTGAGAAATGTGTTCCTGGGAAGCCCACCCACTGCATGCCGGCCTCGGGGAAATTCAGAATGTCTCTGCACGCTAGCATACTAGACAGCCGCCCTCCTATCTGGGATAAAACTGGGGCCAAAAGCGTTACTCAGCTAAAATGCAATGCACAGGAGCACAGCCAAATGAAGGGCCAGTCTCTTCTCCCATCAGGACTCAGGCAAGATTCCCAAGCTGGCAAAAGTGATCTTCCGTCCTCCCCCACCTCCAACCCCCTTTCTTTCCCTGAATTAATATTTATTAACTTTCTACTATGAGCCAAGGGATCCAGGGGTGAAGAAGGTGCTGGTGTCTCGCAGGGGATTCTGTGTAGAAGAGTGATGATAGATAGAGACACGTCCAAGGTGACAGGGGCCATGGGTAGTAACATCCGGCCCTGGAGTGGGGGAAAGGGAGGGGCTCTCCGAGACGGGTTCCATAGCAAGGGGTGGTAAACTTTTATTGTCAGGAGCTAGATGGGAAATATTTGGGGAAATATTTTAGGATGCAGAGGGCGTATTTTCTATGTTGCAGATTCTTTGTTTATTTCACAGGCCTCTAAAAATGCAAAAACCATTCTCAGTCTGAGGGAGGATTAACATCAGGCTGATCCGGCCCGTGGACCACAGTGTGTTGACCCATCGTCTAGAGCAAATAATACTTGTTCTGAGTCCCTATGGACAAGACATAAGATGAAGCTACTGTTTACTAAGCACTTTGATTTGTCAGGTCCTGGACCAGTTGCTTTATAAAGTTCATTCCATTTCATCATCACAATACCATCGAGGGTTCTGTGATTATCATTACGCTCTACCAGCAAGGAGACTGAGGACCAGCGACATTAAATCACTTGCCCTGAGTCACAGCCCCGGGGGTCAGCTGAGATCAGAACCCAGGTCTATCCAGCTGAAAAGTGGTCATCTGCATGCCAAGCACAGTTGTACAGGTTGTGCCCTAGACAAAGGCACCCACAGAAGAGGTGCGAGCGGCTGAAATCTAGCCTGCACCCCACTGGCCTATGATTCCAGGAAAGCGGAAGAGAGTGCCTTTTGTGTGTGTGTGAGGAAGGTCAGCCCTGAGCTCATCTGGTGCCAATCCTCCTCTTTTTGCTGAGGAAGACTGGCCCTGGGCTAACATCCGTGCCCATCTTCCTCTACTTTATATGGGACATCGCCACAGCATGGCCTGATAAGCGGTGTGTAGGGCCACGCCCGGGATCCGAACTCATGAACCCCGAGCTGCTGAAGCGGAGTGTACGAACTTAACCGCTACACCACTGGGTCGGAGAGCACCTTTTCCTCCACACAGAGGTACCACCTACTCACAAAGCCAGGCACTTATGAGGCTGTGTTGGTGGGGGGTTGGGAGGGCACTTATTTCTAACTGGCCCAAAGACTGTCATTCTTAGAACTGTAGTTAGGAATAACTAGGAAGAGACACCAATTTTTTACCTAGATTTGTGAAATGTAGAGCACAGGAACACTTTAAATAATATCAACAAGACAAAAAGATGACCCACCAACTGGGAGAAAAATTTGCAAATCACATATCTGACAAGGGGTTAATTTCCAAAATATATAAAGATCTCAACAACAACAAAACAAACAACTAGATCAAAAAATGGGCAGAGGACATGAACAGATGTTTTTCCAAATAGATATACAGAGGGCCAACAGGCACATGAAAAGATGTTCAACATCACTAATCATTAGGGAAATGCAAATCAAAACTACAATGAGATATCACCTCACACCTGTCAAGATGGCTATAATTACCAAGATAAGAAATAACAAGTGTTGGACAGGATGTGGTTCATCCACTGTGGGTGGGAGTGCAAACTGGTGCAGCCTCTATGGAAAACAGTATGGAGATTCGTCAAAAAACTAAAAATAGAAATACCTTATGATCCAGCCATTCCAACACTGGGTACTTATCCAAAGAACATGAAATCAACAATTCAAAGAGATGTATGCATCTCTATATTCATTGCAGCATTATTCACTATAGCCAAGACATGGAGGCAACCTAGGTGCCCATCCACTGATGAATGGATAAGGAAGATGTGGTATAATATACACACAGTGGAATACTACTCAGCCATAAAAAAGACAAAATCTTGCCATTTGTGACAACATGGATGGACCTTGAGGGTACTGCGCTAAGCAAAACAAGTCAGACAGAGAAAGACAAATACTGTATGATTTCACTCATATGTGGAATATAAACTAACACATAGATAAGGAGAACAGATTGGTGGTTACCAGAGGAGAAGGGGGCAGGGGGAGGGCGAAAGGGGTAAAGGGGCACATACGCATGGTGACAAATAGAAACTACACTACTGGTGGTGAACACGATGCAGTCTATACAGAAACTGAAACATCATAGTGTACACCTGAAATTTACACAATGTTATAAGCCAATGTGACCTCCATAAAACAATTAAAAAAAATATTGGGTGACCACAGCGAGATACCACTTCAAGTCCACTAGGGTGGCTATAATTAATAAGATGGACCATAACAAGTGTTGACAAGGACGCGACGAGATGAGAAGCCTCGTACATTGTTGGCGGAATGTAAAATGGTGCAGCCACTTTGGAAGACAGTTTGGCAGTTCCTCTAAAGGTTAAACGCCGAGTTACTGTATGACCTTGAAATTCCGCTCCTAGCTATATACCCAGGATATGTCCCACAAATCTTGTACGTGAATGTTCACAGCAGCATTACCCATAACAGCCAAAGAGTGGAAACAACCGAATGTCCATTCGATGATGAGTGGATAAACAAAATGTGGCATATCCACACAACCCAGTCAAACAGCACTCTGCTGCACACAGGAACAAAGTACTGACACAGGCTACAACACAGATGATCCCTGAAAACACACGCAAAGTAAAAGAAGCCAGATACAAAAGGCCACGTATGGTGTGATTCCATTTATACGAAATACAGAATATGCAAATCCATAGAAACGGAAAGTAGATTAGCGGGTGCCGGAGGCTGGGGGGAGGGGGAGGGGAGAGTGACTGTCTGTGGGCTCAGAGCTTCTTTTGGGGTGAAGAGAATGTTCTGACATTGGCAGTGGTGACGGACGCATAACTTGGTGACTATTCTAAAAACCACTGAATTGGACACTTTAAAGGGGAGAATTTTATGGTCTATGAATAATATCTCAATTTAAAAAAACACCGTGTCTATTTTATCTCTGTTCCCCCACCATGAGGCTTTCCAGCTGTCTCCTCCCCTCTCCCCTTTCAAGCCCTCACTAATCTGAGGCGGAGTTTGCTGGGTCAGGTGCCCAAGGTCCTGGCCGTGGCTCTGACTGTGCTGGGCGCGGGAGGAGGGGGAAGGGTGCTGGGCCACGCTCTGGGCAGCGGTGGCAGGCAGCACCAAGAACCACAATTAACCCCACGTGGCTGGAGCACAGAGGAGAGGGGTGGGCTCGGGTGGGGGCAGCGGGCACAGTGTGGTGGAGGGAGATGGGGCTGCAGAGTGACAGGCTGCAGACCACGGAGGGGAGGGTGGCACTCCCCTCCATGACTGGGCTGGAGGCTAGAGGTCTCTGTCCCCTTCTGTGCTGCCACCACCCACAAGGCTGCCCAGGTCCCCGCTGCTCCGGAAGCTTCTGATCCACCAGTCCCCCCTGTGTGCTGAAGGCTCAGCGGGGTCCCTCCTCCCAGGGGGGTGTGTGTTCCAGAAGAGGACCCACCAGAGAGCAATGCTTAACTCGGACACAATACCCTGTTCACGGTAGAGCGCCAGGCACTGAGGGCCCCCAGAGAGGGATGAACTTTGTGGGTGAGGCCCCAGCCTAGACACACCACAGGGGATGAATACCTTTCCACAACTGAGCCCCGAAACACCTCTGTCCCTACAACTCTAAAATCACTAGCAAAGGCAAGTGGGGATTTGTGCTGGACCCAAACGCTCGCATGTTCTCCAGCTCTGGGGGATCTTGTGTTCACAGAGCTGGGCACTAAGCTAGTCCATCTCCTTCATCCACATGTATTTAATCTTCTCCAATAGGCTGCAGGCTCCCAGAGGCAGTAGCTCCGTCTTTGGGGATCTTCTGCCCCTCAGGGAAGAGGATGATCCTCAGCCCAGGGCTCCTCACTCTGCCTGGCTGCCACCAGCAACTGGCCACTACCTGATGTTATTTAAACCTTCCTTGTTAGAAATAATTATTATCCTCATCTTATGCACTATCAAGAAAATGCCTCTGAGACTTCTGCAAGTAACTGCGTCTAATTAACTCTCAAGCCATCTATTTTAGGCGCCTAACGAGAAAAGCTTGCGAGTGCTATGCCCCACTTGCCGGGCGTGGGATCACACGGCTGCTGTTTGTCCATCTGACACACCTGATAGGAATACGGCCAAGGTACAAACGGAGACTTGATAAAAACAACCCAGACCAGTCTCCAATCACCACCTCAAATATTCTTAGTCTCGCTTTCAAAAGAGCGGGCAAGAAATCAGTGTGCTATTAAAAGACAAAAGCAAACAGAGAACCTTCCCAGGGCGGGGAGAGGGGCCAGGGCTGGGGGCAGCCCAGGCCCTACGTCTCCTCGGCCTTCGTCCTGCGGGGAGTCAGAGGCGGGTGCAGCAGAGGACGCCTGGGGACCCCCTGGGCCTAGAGAGAGCACACTGGACAGAGGGTGGAGAACGGAGCGGAGGGGAGAGAGCTGGAGCCAAGAAGACCCATAGGGTCCCTCTCAAGACGTTAACAGCACCTGGGAACAAGAGGCTCACGGGGCTAATGTGTCCTCTGAGGATCAGTGTACAGCATGAAACCCCTAGAAATGAAACAAAGTCTGCCAACTATCTAAGCACTTGATGTTGCTCTCTCTTAAATGTGTGAGGTAAAGCTTCCAGAGGAGACTCCAAAATGGTGCATGAGGAGGTCAAGGGCTGTGCGAGGAAGCCTCCAAGGGTCTTCTCAGGGTGGGTGCGAGCCATGGTGGCCGTTCACTGCGCTCGTGGCATGCGGCAGGATGGCACGATGGGCCTGACCCCACTTACTCTCCACACCAGCCCTGTAAGCTGGGGTCCATCACCCTCAACTTACACGTGAAGAACTTTGGAGAGGTGAATAACTCGCCAAATTCACGTTACTAGTGAACACAGAGCTGGTCTGTAAACCCACATCCGCTTGACTCTAGGCCTCACACTCAACCTAAGCCTTTTTCATAGATAATAGCAGTCAGAAATCACCTAGGAACACTCTAGAAAGTCTAAAAAGCTTAACTGACAGCAAAGCCATATAAACTGAAATACCTTTTTAAGGATAATGACCACACATTACTTGCTTCATCACTGATAGTGAAATGTTTAGAAGAAAAACCCCAAGAAAAAATGGGCACTAAATAACTGTCCTCAGAAGATAAACTATTTTGAAAACATACCAGTCCTGCATTTCGCCCTAAGGACCATAGTATTTGTGGGACAATATCATTAGCCCCATTCTCTCATTGTGTGGAAAAACCTATATACACCTTCTTCCCAACTAGACTGTGAACTCACCATGGTCACAGGAGCGGGTGTTCACTGTCACCTCTCTGCAGGCCTGCCACCAGCTGTGTCCTCACACACACACACACACACACACACACACAGCACACTGGAGAGGGAGAGGGGCTCTCCCAGCTCCAGGGTGACCCAGACACTTTCCTCTGCAGGGCTGGAGCAGGTCTGGGCAGCAGGAACGACCCCAGCGGGGAGCTGGTGACACCTTTGGTGGTGGCAGCCATGTTGGAAGAGGCCCTTCTGGCTGTGAGGAGGTGGCGGGGCCTGGACAGAGGGGGTGAGGGCGCCCCCTGGAGGCAGGGGTGCTGGGAGGAGAAAGACACATCCCTACCCCATCTGAGAGGCCTTTGTATGTAGGGGAGATTTGTGATTTGGAGACTGGTATCGAGGGGGCTCAATTTCATTTTTCTGGGAGAGATCAGAGCGCTTCGGGGGATCACAGGCCTACAGCAACGTCTACGTGAAAATAATGATGTGGATCGAAATGAACCGAAAGTTCGATGAATACAGATGAATCTCTTACTTTCCTCTATTCATGTTTATTAACAATGTTTATTTACACATATCCTAGTTTATTCCAGAAAGGGTACAAGGTAGCTCATAAAGATACCTTCCATACGACAAAGCAGCACAACTAAAAAATAGGACTCAATATTTTTAAATAAATAAGAAAAAGAAGATCAATCAAAGAAAAAAGTACAAGGCTTGGGACTTAGCATAGTGCCAGGAGTCTAGCTGAAAAGCCCACGATAAAGAGGCTACTGATGCGTTCCTGGCGTTCTATTAGATATGGCAGGAGCCATCTGTCTGAGCCTAGCCACAAAATATAGTTAAGAAATACGAACTCAATCACACACATTTCCTGTGATACTTTAATCATCATATGAAAGCAAGTGAGAAGAATAAAAAAGAGAGTATTTTGTTTGACAAAGAAAAATCTGAAAAAGATGGCCCTATAAATTTTATATCAAAAGCCCTGTGCAGACCAATTTTTTTTTTTTAACATAAATTTGTTTGACTTTATTATCATATATTTAACAGTAATTTAATACATAGGTCTACCCATCCCTTATTTTATCTCTTCTTAATGGTCACTTGGGGGGCATATTTATTATTAAGGTTTAATATTTTAACCTACTGTACCATATCAATTTAAAAAAGAATCAGGATTTGTACCTCCCTTAATGATTTGATGATTAAATGAAAATCTATCACTTTGTTACATTTGGCAAATTTTTTGAAGAATTTTTTTAATCCTCCTATGAATAATTCATAATCTCTCTCTCTCTCTTTTCCAATCCAGGCAGAGTGATGTAGTTACTGCTCTGCTGACTTGTTATTTTTTTTTTTTTAATTTTTTGTTTATTGCGGTAACGTTGGTTTATAACATTGTAAAAATTTCAGGTGTACATCATTGTACTTCTATTTCTGCATGGACTACATCATGTTCACCACCAAAATACTAATTACAACCCATCACCACACACATGTACTGAATTATCCCTTTCACCCTCCTCCCTCCACTCTTCCCCTCTGGTAACCACCAATCCAATCTCTGTCCCTATGTGTTTGTTTATTGTTGTTATTATCTACTACTTAATGAAGGAAATCATACGGTATTTGACCTTCTCCCTCTGACTTATTTCACTTTGCATTATACCCTCAATGTCCATCCATGTTGTCACAAATGGCTGGATTACGTCATTTCTTATGGCTGAGTAGTATTCCATTGTGTATATATACCACAGCTTCTTTATCCATTCGTCCCTTGATGGGCACTTAGGTTGCTTCCAAGTCTTGGCTATTGTGAATAACGCTGCAATGAACACAGGGGTGCATGTACCTTTACAAATTGGTGTTTTCAAGTTCTTTGGATAAATACCCAACAGTGGAATAGCTGGATCATATGGTAGTTCTATCGTTGATTTTTTGAGGAATCTCCATACTGTTTTCCATAGTGGCTGCACCAGTTTGCACTCCCACCAACAGTGTATGAGTGTTCCCTTCTCTCCACATCCTCTCCAACACATGTTGTTTCCTGTCTTGTTAATTATAGCCATTCTGACAGGCGTGAGGTGATATCTCATTGTAGTTTTGATTTGCATTTCCCTGATAGTTAGTGATTTTGAACATCTTTTCATGTGTCTGTTGGCCATCTGTATATCTTCTTTGGAGAAATGTCTGTTCAGGTCTTTTGCCCATTTTTTAATTGGGTTGTTAGTTTTTTTGTTGTTGAGATGCATGAGTTCTTTATATATTTTGGAGATTAAGCCCTTATCAGATGTATGGTTTGCAAATATCTTCTCCCAACTGTTAGGTTGTCTTTTCGTTTTGTTGATGGTTTCCTTTGCTGTGCAGAAGCTTTTTAGTTTGATGTAGTCCCATTTGTTTATTTTTTCTATTGTTTCTCTTGCCCGGTCAGATGTGGTGTTTGAAAAGATGTTGCTAAGACCGATGTCGAAGAGCGTACTGCCTATGTTTTCTTCTAGAAGTTTCACAGTTTCAGGTCTTACATTCAAGTCTTTAATCCATTTGGAGTTAATTTTTGTGTATGGTGTAAGGTAAGGGTCTACTTTCATTTTTTTGCATATGGCTTTCCAGTTTTCCCAACACCATTTGTTGAAGAGACTTTCTTTTCCCCAATCTATGTTCTTGGCTCCTTTGTCAAAGATTAGCTGTCCATAGATGTGTGGGTTTATTTCTGGGCTTTCGATTCTATTCCATTGATCTGTGTGTCTGTTTTTGTGCCAGTACCATGCTGTTTTGGTTACTATAGCTTTGTAGTATATTTTGAAATCAGGGAGTGTGATACCACCAGCTTTGTTCTTTTTTCTCAGGATTCCTTTAGCTATTCGGGGTCTTCTGCTGTTCCATATAAATTTTAGGATTCTTTGTTCTATTTCTGTGAAAAATGTTGTTGGAACTTTGATAGGGATTGCATTGAATCTATAGATGGCTTTAGGAAGTATGGACATCTTAACTATGTTAATTCTTCCAATCCAAGAGCACGGAATATCTTTCCATTTCTTTGTGTCTTCTTCAATTTCTTTCAGAAATGTTTTATAGTTTTCGGTGTACAGATCTTTTTTACCTCTTTGGTTAAGTTTATTCCTAGGTATTTTATTCTTTTTGTTGCAATTGTAAATGGGATGGTATTCTTAATTTCTCTTTCTGCTACTTCGTTGTTAGTGTACAGAAATGCAACTGATTTTTGTATGTTGATTTTGTATCCTGCAACTTTACCATATTCGTTTATTACTTCTAAAAGTTTTCTGGTGGATTCTTTAGGGTTTTCTATATATAAAATCATGTCATCTGCAAATAGTGACAGTTTCACTTCTTCCTTTCCAATTTGGATCCCTTTTATTTCTTTCTCTTGCCTGATTGCTCTGGCTAGGACTTCCAATACTATGTTAAATAGGAGTGGTGACAGTGGGCATCCTTGTCTGGTTCCTGTTCTTAGAGGGATAGCTTTCAGTTTTTCACCATTGAGGATGATATTAGCTGTGGGTTTCTCATATATGGTCTTTATTATGTTGAGGTACTTTCCTTCTATACCCATTTTATTCAGAGTTTTTATCATAAATGGATGCTGGATCTTGTCAAATGCTTTCTCTGCGTCTATTGAGATGATCATGTGATTTTTGTTCTTCATTTTATTAATGTGGTGTATTACGTTGATTGATTTGCGAATGTTAAACCATCCCTGCACACCTGGAATAAATCCCACTTGATCATGGTGTATAATCTTTTTAACGTATTGTTGTATGCGATTTGCTAGTATTTTGTTGAGGATTTTCGCATCGATGTTCATCAGTGATATTGGCCTGTAATTTTCTTTTTTTGTGTTGTCCTTGTCTGGTTTTGGTATCAGGGTAATGTCAGCTTCGTAGAATGAGTTAGGGAGCTTCCCCCCCTCCTCAATTTTTTGGAAGAGTTTGAGAAGGATAGGTACTAAGTCTTCTTTGAATGTTTGGTAGAATTCACCAGGGAAGCCGTCTGGTCCTGGACTTTTATTTTTGGGGAGGTTTTTGATTACTGTTTCGATCTCCTTACTGGTGATTGGTCTATTCAAATTCTCTACTTCTTCTTGATCCAGTTTTGGAAGGTTGTATGATTCTAAGAATTTATCCATTTCTTCCAGATTGTCGAATTGGTTGGCATATAGTTTTCATAGTATTCTCTTATAATCTTTTGTATTTCTAAGGTGTCTGTTGTAACCTCTCCTCTTTCATTTCTGATTTTACTTATTTGTGCCTTCTCTCTTTTTTTCTTGGTGAGTCTAGCTAAAGGTTTGTCTATTTTGTTGATCTTTTCAAAGAACCAGCTCTTGGTTTTATTAATTTTTTCTATTGCTTTTTTGGTCTCTATTTCATTTATTTCTGCTCTGATTTTTATTATTTCCCTTCTTCTACTGATTTTGGGCTTTGTTTGTTCTTCTTTTTCCAGTTCCTTTAGGTGCATTGTTAGATTGTTTATTTGAGATTTTTCTTGTTTGTTGAGATAGGCCTGTATCGCTATAAACTTCCCTCTTAGAACCGCTTTTGCTGTATCCCATAAATTCTGGCATGACGTATTTTCATTTTCATTTGTCTCCAGGTATTTTTTGATTTCTTCTTTGATTTCTTCGTTAACCCAGTCATTGTTCAGTAGCATTTTGTTTAATCTCCATGTATTTGTGGCTTTTCTGATTTTCTTCCTATAGTTGATTTCTAGTTTCATACCGTTGTGGTCAGAAAAGATGCTTGGTATTATTTCAATCTTCTTAAATTTTTGGAGACTTGTTTTGTGGCCTAATATGTGATCAATCCTGGAGAATGTTCCATGTGCATTTGAAAAGAACGTGTATTCTTCGGTTTTTGGATGGAATGCTCTGTATATATCTACTAGGTCCATCTGTTCTAGTGTGTCGTTTAAGGCCAATGTTTCCTTATTGATCTTCTGTTTGGATGATCTATCCATTGGTGTAAGTGGACTGTTAAAGTCCCCTACTATTATTGTGTTACTGTCTATTTCTGTTTTTATGTCTGTTAATAATTGCTTTATATATTTAGGTGCACCTACATTGGGTGCGTAGATATTTACAAGTGTTATATCCTCTTGTTGGATTGTTCCCTTGATCATTATGTAATGCCCTTCTTTGTCTCTTTTTACAGTTTTTGTTTTAAAGTCTATTTTGTCTGATATGAGTACTGCTACCCCAGCTTTCTTTTCATTGCCATTTGCGTGGAGTATCTTTTTCCATCCCTTCACTTTCAGTTTGTGAGTGTCTTTAGGTCTGAAGTGTGTCTCTTGTATGCAGCATATATATGGGTCTTGTTTTTTTATCCAGTCAGCCACCCTATGCCTTTTAATTGGAGCATTTAGTCCATTGATGTTTAAAGTAGCTATTGATAAGTATGTACTTACTGCCATTTTTTAACTTTTTTTTTTTCTCAGTGTTTTAGTAGTCCTTCTCTGTTTCTTTCTTCTTCTATACAGAATTGATGGTCACTTTAGCTTGACCTCTGTCTGAAACCTGTACTCTTTAACTACCCTCCTCCCTCCTTTTATGTTTTTGATATCATATCTAACCTCTTTGTTGTGCATTTGTATCCATTACGTTCTTATCATGGAAATAGATAATTTTTCCTATTTGTGGTCTTCTCTTTTCCCCTTAAATCAGTCCCTTTAACATTTCTTGTAACACTGGTTTCTTGGTGACAAACTCCTTTAATTTTTGCTTATCTGGGAAAATTTTGATCTCTCCTTCCATTTTGAACAATAACCTTGCTGGGTAGAGTATTCTTGGCCGTAAGTTTTTTCCTTTTAGCACTTTAAATATATCGTGCCATTCTCTTCTAGCCTGTAAGGTTTCTGCTGAGAAGTCAGCTGATAGCCTTATGGGGTTTCCTTTGTATGTAACTTGACATTCTCTTGCGGCTTTTAGGATTCTCTCTTTATCTTTAATTCTGGACATTTTGATTATGATGTGTCTTGGTGTGGACCTCTTTGGGTTTATCTTGTTTGGGGCTCTCTGTGCCTCCTGTACCTGGATGTTTGTTTCCTGCCTTAGGTTAGGGAAGTTTTCATCTATTATTTCTTGAAATAAATTCTCTGCCCCCTTGTCTCGCTCTTCTCCTTCCGGGACACCTATAACACAGATGTTAGTGCGCTTGATGTTGTCCCAGAGGTCCCTTAGACTGTCCTCACTCTTTTGAATTCTTTTCTCTTTTACCTGTTCACCTTGGGTAATTTCTTCTAGTCTTTCATCCAGCTCACAGATCCGTTCTTCTGTATCCTCTACTCTGCTTTTGAGTCCCTCTAATGAATTTTTCGTTTCCAGTATTGTATTCTTCATTTCTGATTGGTTCTTTTTTATATCTTCCCTTTCTTTGTTGACATTCTCATGGAGATCATCTATTCTTCTCCCCAGATCAGTGAGCATCCTTAACACTCTTAGTTTGAACTCTCTGTCGGGTAGATTGCTCATTTCTGTTTCACTTAGTTCCTTTTCTGGGGTTTTGTCCTGTTCCCTTACTTGGAATGTATTCTTTTGCCTCCTCATTTTGCCTCTTTCCCTGTGCTTGTGTCTACGTATTAGGTAGGTCAGCTACGTCTCCTGCTCTTGGATAGGTGACCTTATGTAAGTGATGGCTTAGGAGGCTTCCAGTGTGCTTCCCTCAGTTCTCAATGTTCCAGGGGTGGCCCCTATGTGGGCTACGTGTGTCCTTCTATTGTGGCCTGTTAGCTCTCCCTATAGGCGCCCAGGGAGGCTGAGTTATGCTCCTGGCCAGCTGTTGTAATGCTCAGCTGCTTGTAGTTGTGGTGGGCCCTTCAGTCTCTTTATCAGGTGTGGGGAGCCCCAGCACAGTTGGCTGTAAGTTCTAATACCACATTTGTGTTGCAGTATTTCTTTTAAGTGAGTAGGCCCCCAGTGTGGCAGGTTATTAGGCTCAGGGCCTTACAATTGCTGTAAGCCTCTAGCCTATTAGGTCTCTTGTCAGCTCTCTGGGGATTGCAGCTGGGTGGGGCTGGCCTCAGGCACAGGAGCACCCAATTGTTTCAGGCTTTGGAAGGTGGGGCAAACCTCCTCCGTGGGTCTTTGAGAAGTACAAGTCTTCTGCAGCTGACAAGCCCTGCCGCCCACAGGTCCACACACACAGTCAACACAGGCCTGCCTCGTGAGAGCGCCCCGACCCCCAAGCGGACCCAGTCTCTCCACGGCGGGAGCCCCACACACTCCGCCACCGCCCCACACTCTTCACCTGCTCCTTGTGCACACCCTGCCCCGCTCAAGTCGGCTCAGTTGCCAGGCTGCAGAGAATCCAGTCACCAATCTATGCAGGCCCACACGTTGCCTGAGGGCTTGTTGTTGGGTGGGGCCAGTCTCTAGGGTGGGCTGCCTGCCCTGGCTGAGCTGGATTAAATCGGTGCTCTAGCGGGTGGGGCAGACCCTGGGCTAGCAGGCCTCAGGGAGAACTCCAATGGCGTCTGTGTCAGCACACTCACACCAGGCCACAACAATGGCCGCCGCCAATGTCCCAGTCTCCGGAGAGGTCTCACCCCTCACCGAGATGCACTCAGGGCCTATTAGGTGAGTCTCTTGTCACCAAAGCACTGTGCACCTTTCTTTCTGGTGATTTTAGGGTGCTTCCTGAAATGGGTGAGTTTGCGTGCGGGCCCTTTAAGAGCCAGTTTTAGTTTCTTTGTGAACCGGGTTTTCTGGGGGTGCTCCCCAGTGTTTTAGTAGCAGCAAAGTCAGATATTATGCCACTGGTGTCGATTGTGCTGGGTCCACAAAATGCCCACAGCGGGGGCGCTCCCCGGCTCAGGGCCCCGCGTCTCCAGGGAAGCTGCGTGCCTGTGAGCTGCTCCCGGCGGCCGTGCCGCTGGCGGCTTGTGAAGGCGGCGTTTTTCCTCTCTGGAAGGGATTCTCTGCCTCTTCCACCCCAGTTAGGATTGTCCGTTGTTGCAGCAGTTCCTCTCATCCAGTTTTCAGTTCTGTCTCAGGGGTAATTTTTCCACGAGTAGTTGTAAATTGGCTGTGTCCACGGGAGGAGGTGAGTTCCGAGTCTGCCTACGCTGCCATCTTGACTCCAGTACCTGACTTGTTCTCCAGACCAATTTTTAAAAAGCACTCGGACTGCAGACAAATGCAGGAGCTGGCTGATTAGGGACCGCTGAAGGATGGCGAGTCATTGGGCGCGATATGAAATCAAATGGCTATTTAATAGTCAAAAGTAGCAGAGAAAGGGCGGACGAAACCTATCCGTTTTGATAACATATGTAGGACAGGATGAAAATGTTTCTTCTCCAAGCACACTCTCAAAGAAAACAAGTCTTTATACGCTTTTTACATGGAAATGGTATCTTAAAACTCACTTAAGGGCATTAAATGAAGATTCCGAATGAGAAACGAAAGTTCAATTGATTTGGGAGTAATTCCAGGTTAGTATTCAACTCATAAAGCAATGTTTTTTTTTCCTCTTTAGAGATTATTTTGCAGCAAACATGAAAACTCTTCTGGAATTTTAACCCCATGAGGACTCAGGCTCGGGTTCCGTTCTTAAGGATGTGGGGCCTCAGACACAAAGGGGTCCCCTCTGATGTGTGTGCCATGTGGCTGTGGCCACCAGGAAGCCACAGTTATCAATGTACAGAGTGGGCACCAGTTCTCAGAAAGATCGAGAAATGCTGCTTAAGCCATTTCTCAAAGTGAATTTCACAGTCTACCTGCTTTAGAATCACTGGGGGCACGTGTTGAAAATTCAGAGCCCCAGCTCCTCCCTGCCTGCCCCTGAATCAGGCTCTCTCGGGTGAAGCCTGAGAACCTGTATTTTTCACAAACTCCCAGGGAGTTGTTAAGTCCACGAACGTCCGAGCATCCCTGCTGTGGGGCAGTGCTTGGGTGTTTGCAGCAGTCAGCGTGTTTATATCCGGTCAGTAAGTGACATCAGCTTTATTGAGTTCAAGGACTACGATAATAAATAGTGAATTTCATATGCAAGACCCTGCACACTAGGCAAGGGGTAAATGCAGCTACTAAGGTGAAGAAGACAGTCCCAGCTCTCAAGGGAGTGTGCACATGTTGGCAGGAGAGAGACGCAGATTCTCCAGAAACTGTGCAACAGGCTGGGGCAGCAGAGCCCGTGGGGGCTGCTGCCCCCGAGTTATAATCAGTCCATCCTCCTCAAGTCAGTGCTTCAATCTGGAGCCCCGATGGTGACGGATGCCACCTCGGAGCCCTGCCAGGACCCCTCTCCTTCTCGCAGCTCCTCCACTGCCCTCTACTCTTGGCACACTGCACGTGAGCCTGGACCACGTTATCAGACGAGGTCAGAGGAGCCAGGAAAGGGGGACGTCATGGGAATTGGGAAGGGAGCAGAGGAGCAAGGAAGGGCCTGAGGGATTGACCCTCACTGCAACCCGATGAGCAAGGCAGGATGAGATTTCCTCTGCCAGGAAGAAATTTTTCTCTGCCAAGGTTGGGTCTTGCTCAATAGCTAAGTTACAATTATTTCTCGGTGAATCGCGGTGCAAATCATGGGCCAAATACGGATCAGAACACTGTACTCAACATCTGAAGTCTGCAAAATCTAGGAAGTGGAGGCTCACATGCCAGGTGCTGGGGTATGTGTGTGACGCCAGCCTCAGGGGGGCTACTGCGTCTCCCAGCAAGCCTGCGCCTGTCGGGACGCCTCTCAGAGGTGGGGAAGTGAAGAAGAGGCAGAGGGCAGGGAGGAGAGCTCAGAGGGACGACCAAGCTCTAGGGCTGAGATCTCCTTCAAACCTCCTGGGCTCAGAGCGGCCAGAGGGAGTGCCCTCCTCCCAGCGTGGATGATGGGCATCCAGGACCCAGAACCACGTCTGTGCTCAACTGTGACACCCCATCTCTTCTCCCTGTGTCACTATTTATGACCAAGCAAAATGAGGGCCGACACCTGGTCTCCCTCCCCTTGCTTCCTCCGGCAATTCACAAAACACACTCAAGGAGACTATGTGTTACGGTTGATCCATTACAATATGGCGTAGCGCCAGCGTTCCAATCCCAGCTCTACCTCTTACCAGCAGTGTGACTTTAGGCAAGTGACTTAACCTCTCTGTGCCTCAGTTTCTCCACCTTTAAAGATTTTATTTATTTATTTTTCCCCCCAAAGCCCCAGTAGATAGTTGTGTGTCATAGCTGCACATCCTTCTAGTTGCTGTATGTGGGACGCGGCCTCAGCATGGCCGGAGAAGTGCGAGCCCGGGATCCGAACCCGGGTCGCCAGCAGTGGAGCGCGCTCACTTAACCACTAAGCCACGGGGCCGGCCCTCTCCACCTTTAAAATGGGCTAATAATAAAACCAGTTTCATGGGCTGTGAGATTTAAAGGCAGACGACCCAAAACAGTGTGTGGCCCACAATAAGCACCCAATACACTTTAGCTGTTATTCTTTCCCTTTCCAAAGTTCCTACCAAAACAAAACAAAAAACAAACAGCTGAATAGGCCATTTACTTTGAAAACACAAGCGCATGGAAGTTCCAGTTTCAGTGGAACAAAGGCACATCCTTATAAAGGCACATCCTGTTTAGAGAAGCGGCGGTCTGCTGGATATAGTTCCTGCAGAGACTAATGGACACTTGGTCCTTTCCCAGACGTCCTGAAGACATTTGGTCCATTAGACATGTGGTCCACGCCAAAGGGTCCCTGACATTTGGTCCTCTCCAAAACATCCACGAGCGTATTTGGTCCTTGCCGAATGGCTTTGGACAGGACCAAGTATCAAGGCCCTTTAGGCTTGGACCGAGTGTCTGATGGATGTTTTGGGCAGGACCAAATGTCCCGCCAGGCCTGGGGAAGTATTTCTTCTCTGTCCCATTACACCAGCGGGTATATCCATGTAATAGCTACAGCCCCACACCCGGCTTAAGCACCCGCTCCTGCCCCTCTACCCTCCGGTACCAATTCCTGGAAACCACGTTTCACTCCACCCTTCACGTCAGAAGCGTCCTTCCTTTTCTCGGACAAATCTGACTCGGAACAAAAGTTCCCATTTCAGCCTGGCTTTCTTGGAGATAATCAGTCAAATTTGCCCTTTGACAACAAAAATTTATCAAATGCTGGCGATATGTTAGCCAAGAATTTCTCTGCACTCTTATCCATGCTTCTATTTTTCCTATCTGGATCAATATGTTTTTCCAGAATTTGGTAATTATGTTCACATAATAATGAGTTGCACCAGGATACAATTCCATGCTATATGTAATGGACATTTATCATTTGTGGCTGCCTGAAATCTTCTGAACAGCCTGTTAATATTTTGACAGCTTCCCACAGTGTGAATCCTGCCTTTTCAACTTTTCTTGCTTCCCTTGAAGCTATGGGTGACCCTTTGCAGAATTCCTTGGTTGGGGTTCTGGGACAGCTTCTTAAAGTAGATTGACTCAGCTGAGACGTAGGCTCTTCTTCTACCCCCTCACCTCCATCCCTGCTACCAGCCTGGGAAGCAGATGTGATGGCTGGAGCTTCAGTGGCTATTTTGGACCATGAGGTAATCTTAAGCATGGAAGCCATGCACAAAAAATAGTGGCTCCTTGATGACCATGTGGTTGTCATGCCAGTCTGGAATTGCCTATCTTTGGACTTACTTTACAAAAAAAGGAAAATAAACTTCTATCTTGTATAGGCCACCCTTTACTTTGTCTTTTTAATTATATGTAGCCTAATTTAATCTTATATATTTTTATGTTATATATAATTATATATTATATATTTAATCCTATATACTATATTTCACTTACCAAAGGTAGAATCAAGTTTTGACTCAGATCTCTGAACTCTCATGTAAAAGACCATATTTAACAACATTGCAAAAGATAGCACTCAACAAAACCCCTATATTCTTTAGTAGACTCCTAATATCTGTTTTTGTTTGAAACAATTTTCTTCTAATATTGCAGATTCTTCTCTACAGAATCAATAATGAATAGAATCAGAACCTTATTTGAAGTGGCATAGGAAAGCCAAAACATTAGAATCAGCATTTCACGCTAAGGAGTCAAAATCCCAGGAGACGTATAAACTGCTCATTGTTCCGGCTTTCCTCTGAAATTCCTTGTTATCACATGTCCAAAATTTATAAGAACATTCATCACTGACAATGAAATTATCTTTTGATGAATTAGCATCTAATCCATTCTGGTTGGTTTCTTGGGTCACCCCAATCCTCACAGAAGATTTCTGGGCCCTATAAGACTGGACAACTGCAGAAATTGCTTGCTTATGTAAACACGAGGTTTTATATAGTCCTGGAAGGGAGTCCTTGTAGCCTGCAGGCAGAGAGAGTCTAGAATAAAGGCATTCTTCAAGTAACCCTTCCAACGGGCAGGTCAGAACACCAACACCAACGCAGATGCTGCTCTGGCTGTAGCAGAACATTTACCGATCATCTTCGCTCAAGCTCTTCGTTTCCAGGTGGGCAATTTCTTCAATGACTGCCAAGCTGAGGGGCCCACAAAAGCCACCGGCATCACAAGTCCCTACTGGCTCCACCAATTCAATGAGAAATTTCTGCACAAAGCTATTTGAAACCTCTAAGTTTCTCTAACACTTCGCTGTGTAAAGTGAGAACCAGGCACCAGGACCAGGAATGTAACTTGGGAACATGTCAGAAAATGCAGAATCTCTGGCCGCACTCCAGACCTACTGCATTTTAACAAGATTCCCATTGACTCCTATGCATCTGATAACCCTCTTTTTTTTTTTTTTTTAAAGATTTTATTTATTTATTTTTTTCCCTCCAAAGCCCCAGTAGATTGTTGTACGTCATAGTTGCACATCCTTCTAGTTGCTGTATGTGGGACGCGGCCTCAGCATGGCCGGAGAAGCAGTGCGTTGGTGCGCGCCCGGGATCCGTACCCAGGCCGCCAGCAGCGGAGCGCACGCACTTAACCGCTAAGCCACGGGGCCGGCCCTGATAACCCTCTGATAACTGATATTTTAATAACAACCTAGGTGCACCTGTCTGCTCTATCATAATGCGGAGTGAACAGTTCTTTGTGAAATGATCATCTGGAACAGCATTTGATTCCCCAAAAAGATTTTTTTTTTTTTAACCTGCTATCCTCTTTGCTTATCTGAGGGTGATTCATCGCAAGGTAAAAATAAAACACAAACTCTCAAGGATAATCGACCACACCTGATAACTCTTTATCTTCATTTCTTGCACAATCTGTGAACAGGCTCTGACCCACCAGAGAGGAATTTTCCCAATGGCTTGTTTCTCCCTGTGGATAAATTATGGAAGCCATTACACGCAGAGGCAATGTAGATAAGAATTGCATCTCCTCGATCCTGTGTTCTCTTAAATCATACACTACAGCGTGAGAGCTATTGATTAACAATAGCAAGGCCTGGAATCCCCCAAAGTAAAGAATTTAATGAAACACAGCTCAGGACTGAGGCAGGGACACCAGCTCGCTCCCCTCTGCCCTTTGCTTCTGTCGTGGTTACATGTTGTTATGTGTCATGTGATAAGCAGCCTCGAGATGAAAAGGAAATGGAAATTTCATTGAGATATTTTCCAGTGAATTATATGAACTCAGGAAACGCACACAAGGTACCACAAAAAAAGACATGTAGATGGGGCATTGGAACCTATTTTTAAATTATAATCTCTTTGCTGCCAAAAAGGATTTGAGGTAGTTTACCACTGTCTTCTCCACGCCCCCACCCTCCAAAAAAATGCATAGAACCAATAAAACAACTCAAGAACAAAAGACAACATGTAAGTACAAAAGGAAAGGAGACAATATAGAACAAGAAGATGACTTCAGTTTTGTCCCTGATTATTTTTTCTGATAATTTCTTTTTATTTTATGTTTCTCTTTGGAGCTTCTAAGTTTTCAGTAGTGGCTTTCTAGAAAAGCTGTTTTGAAAGCCACATTTTTCCAAAGCCAAGTGATTCAGAGAAGAGTGATTTGGAGTTCTAAAAAGCACCGAAAGGAAGAAGACATCAAGTTTATCAACCGAATCTAAGATCGGTAAAAGAATAAAATAAGAGCTAGTTGCTTCCCAAAAGGAGATGAAGGTTTAATTGGCTGGTGGGATGAGGAGGAAGAGGGACAAGACTGGATCTTAGAAGTTGTCTGGGTCCCTAGGAAGAGGTCTAGCTCTCCACCCCGCTGGGCCAAATGGTTTGGGGAGGGTAGTTTAACAGAAGGCCCGGATCGTTTGCTGGGAATCCCGGAGGACAAGGGCGCATCTTCCAGGGTATGTCCTCCGAGGCTCCAGGCCAGACAGAGAGGACTCGCTTCTGACCAGAATTTCAGGGAGTCAATGGCCGAGGGAGCTCCTCAGACATGGTCCTGGGGCGGTTCACTCCGAGAAGTCTTCTGGGAATTTTCTGAAGCTGTGGGACACGGCCTGAGGGACCTGTGGTCAGGATGCAGCTCGTGTGGGTTCATTGAGCAGAGGTCCTGGTGGGGCCACCGTCAGCCGACTCGGACGGAGAAGCAACGGGATGAAACCCAAGACCAGGCCTGGTGACCTGGACGATCCCGATCGGGGGCCAGCATCTGGACAAGGTGCCACTCCTCTGAGGCCACACAAGACCCCCAGGGAACCTGATGAGCCACGAGGAGAGGAGATGAAAGGAAAGGGAAGAGGAGACCCCTGAGAAGGGGATTTAAACTGCAAGAAACTGAGATACCCTTCTACCATCAGTGGAGACGGAGATTCCTGTGCTGGGTTTATTTATACGAGGGAAAAATCTAAAATGTTACATTTTTGCACACCTAACCTCATACCTTTTACAAATGTATATATATATATATATGCACTTAAATGTACTGGAAAGTTGAACTTACTCTGATTAATGAAGCAAGAGGGAGAGAGAGGCCCATCTAACAGTTGTGAGTTAATTTCATGAACTTTCTTTAAGATTGTGAGCCTGTGGCTGTGGCTTAAATAGGTGGGCTGTAGTATGACAGAACGGGCAGAGGGCATAAATCGTCCTTCACACCTGGAACAGAGTTCTAGATGAAGGAAAACGGGACCAGGTGACAGGGAGTGTCGAAGGCATTCAAGGTTACTTTAGGAGACTTAGAGGATCTATTTTGACTGTGAAATTTATCTGTGTTTCCCCAGAGCAATCAAATTAGTTCTAGGCTCCATTAACAGGAAACAAACTCCTAAATCATTAAATAACTAGCAGGTAACCCCCTCCCCTCAATAAAGCAGAACAATGCCTAGTGCTTTTGTGACCGCAGACCCTCCAGGGCCAGTTCAAGTGACCCCATCTCTTATCGACAGAGTGATTAAGCATTGCCTTTCAGAAAATGTGCAAAGTCACATAGCCAGGGCATGTGCAAAAGAAGAAATCTTGACCTGAAATGACCGTGGAACCGAAAATCCTCCTTCCCTCGGAACCCACGGACCGGGAGACGACAAAAACTTGAAAGTTGGACTCTTATCAGAAGTGAGGGGTCCCTCATTCAGGAAGATCTGGTGTTAAAATTCCTTCTCCACCTCATCATAAATGTTTAGAACCTCATCATAAATGCTTGAAGCCCACAAATCAAAATCTGTCCCACCACCAGTGTTTCCATGTGCCAGCCTGTTCTCCCTAACTTCTTAAATTCCACCCCAAATCCTGAATCGGGGAGACAGATCTGAGGGTACAGGCCCCCTGTTGTCCCTGCAGATCACTCTTGCAGAATAAAGCTGATTTCCCTCCCGAAAGCTGATGCTATAATTAATTGGCTTATATATACATATTGAGCAAGTGAACCCCAATTTTGTGCAGTAACACTATTCCCCAGGAAGGTTTGTGAGTTCTTTTTATGTTTGCATAATGAAGACAATAGTTCTTACAATCCTATGCACTATTTATTCTGTGAAAATGGAACTTGCCTATTTAGTCATCAGAACACATCACATCTGCCATCGTTTTGGAGGGGAGAAAAGCACTTGAGGAATTTCTCTCTAGCAAAAGATTTATCTTCTTTCCAGGTACTTCGACATAGCAAAGTAATCACTTAGAGGGCAGGAGCAGAGGCAGGCAATTTTCTAAGTGAAAATGGAAGAGGTCTGCCAGCACACGTCCCCTCTGCTAACACGCGCTCCCCAGGAAGGCACCGCTGACAACGTTGCGTGAGTAACGTAGATCCTGAGCTTCGGGGTCCCTAGGGACCTACAGGCCCCACTGCGAAAACCAAAACAATGAAAACTGCCCAAAGCTCCCTGGGCACCTGAAATTGGAAAATTAACAGAACCTTTTTAGAGTGAGATGGAAAATTTCAATCTTCTTATATATGCGTATAAATGAAAGAATATTAAATCACACATTTAAAAAATCAATCGTCTATTTTTAGTGCCATTAGCACAATTATGAGGGAACCATTTAGTTTTTTCTGCCATATCTGGTGACTTCTGAGAAATTGGAAGAACGTTCCTCTCTATGCTGAGGGTGGAAATTTTGGAACTCTGTTGTTGAGACTATTCCTACTATTCACATACTTCAGCATCCATCACAATCAGACTTTTTAAATATAAAAAGTTGAATTACTTTCTATTAACTTCGAGTTTCTGACAAAATAAATTGAGGAGAAATTTCAGTAAAATATACTTATTCTCAGAGGGAGAAGGTCAAATACCGTATGATTTCCTTCATTAAGTAGTAGATAATAACAACAATAAACAAACACATAGGGACAGAGATTGGATTGGTGGTTACCAGAGGGGAAGGGGGGAGGGAGGAGGGTGAAAGGGATAATTCGGTACATGTGTGTGGTGATGGGTTGTAATTAGTATTTTGGTGGTGAACATGATGTAATCTATGCAGAAATAGAAGTACAATGATGTACACCTGAAATTTTTACAATGTTATAAACCAATGTTACTGCAATAAACAAAAAAATAAATAAATTAAAAAAATATATATACTTATTCTCAAAGAGAACACTATAAAATAAATACAGTCTCCAATGAAATAATTTTGGAAACAATATATTCATATAGCATTTAAAGAAAGTTTCACAAAAAGATAAGTCTAAGCTTTGAAAACTGTGAAATACAGAATACATAGAAAGAACGTATGAAAATACATCCTTACGATCCTTAATTTTGAATGAATTATAGCTTGGAGCTATAGTTTAAGCATTCAAGGATCACACAACCATAACACTAACTTTAAATAATTAGAAGCTTAAGAGTAAAAGATTGAAAATATTTTTGATAAGGTTGAAGAACGAGATCCATGTAATCTGATGGAATAGTCTAAGTTCTCAGATACCCCAAGAAAGGGATTCAGCTTTTTCATCAATAGTCTTTTGGTGATGCTGTAAAAAGATTTTCTTCTTCTTCCTTTTTTTTTTTTTTTTTTGTGAGGAAGATCAGCCCTGAGCTAACACCCGTGCTAATCCTCCTCTTTTTGCTGAAGAAGACCGGCTCTGAGCTAACATCTATTGCCAATCCTCCTCCTTTTTTTTTACCCCCCAGAGCCCCAGTAGATAGTTGTATGTCATAGTTGCACATCCTT
The DNA here is from genome assembly GCF_057802395.1 of Ceratotherium simum simum. NCBI lineage: Eukaryota > Metazoa > Chordata > Mammalia > Perissodactyla > Rhinocerotidae > Ceratotherium > Ceratotherium simum. The sequence continues at coordinate 25,909,309 of NC_141937.1, read as the reverse complement.
CTAGTTGCTGTATGTGGGACACGGCCTCAGCATGGCCGGAGAAGTGGTGCGTCAGTGCACGCCCGGGATCCGAACCCGGGCCACCAGCAGCGGTGCACGCGCACTTAACTGCTAAGCCACGGGGCCGGCCCAAAAGATTTTCTTCTTTTCAAACATTACAATACAAAACATTACAGAATCATTTGGTAATTAAAATAAGGGAAAATTTATCTTTCTTTTGCACTTTTTGAATTATATATGTGTGGTTGAAAATATATTATCTGGGCCTGGCCCTATAACCTAGTGGTTAAGTTCGGCGCACTCTGCTTTGGCGACCCCGGTTCGGTTCCTGGGCATGGACATACACCACTCGTCAACCATGCTGTGCCAGCGTCCCACATATAAAACAGAGGAAGATTCGCAAAGATGTTAGCTCAGGGCGAATCTTCCTCAGGAAAAAAAAATTATCTGTATTAAGTCAATAATTCAAATTACTCATGTTCATATAAAGTTAAAAGAAATTTGATATTTATATTAAAATAGAAAATTATACATCTGTGAATTTGTTTTACACACACTCAAAATATAAAAGGCTTGGGCATGGGTAAAATAATTAAATGCAATAAGGGAAATAGCAACTCTTGCTATTTTGGGTAAAAATTGTTGACTTTTTCATACACCAAGATAAAAAATACACCCTTGAAAGTCCAGGACGCTGAAATGATTCTTCTCTGGGACACTCACTGATGTGCTAACTGGCTTTGAGTACAAACAACGACCAAGTAGTCCTTTACATTTCTGACTGGATAAAACAGTAAACTCAAAAAGTATCTCAATATATCACTGATTCAAAATATTATGTATATCTATTAAAAATGTTTAGTAACAAAAACATGTTTGCCAGGAAAAAAAAAAACTGGCTAAAACAAATTGATCTGGCTTGAACCAAATGCCACAAAATATGTACAAACGTATTTAAAACCTTTCCTCTAAAAGGCCTCAGCAGACATTACAAATGGACAATTGTTAAAATAATATCTACGAACATTAGCAATTCAGATCAGGACCCAGTAAAACACAATTCACCAATTAGGGAATATAACTTAGGTCATGAAATTTTTACTAGACCTTTGCTAAGCATTTTACATGGATTTTTTCAATTAATCCTCTCAACAATCCTATCAAGTAAGGACTTCCAGCTCTACTATACTGAGGATAACGGACATTCAGAATCTGCCCCAAATCATATAGTCAGTAAGAGGCAGTCAATCTGAACTCAGGTTCACTGTGCTCTAGAAGCTGAGCTCCCATTGACTATACTAAAATGCAAATCATGCTAATGGTATCTTTCCTCAGTGACTGTCTGATATCTCAACAAATTTTGAAACTTTAGAAACATCTACTGGATAATCCTCATAACATGTCTGTAACATGGACAGACGACAAGCACAGATCAGTTTATTTTTTTCCTGTTCTGATATTTTTACCCACGAAGCAGTTAAATTGTAGCACAGAATCAAATTCCAAGTCAAGGGATCTGAAAACCTCATAAAACTATGGTCTGTACATTTCCCTTAATGCCCTGACACACACCTTAGATGTGAGATTCTTCTTGCCCAAGGCAAGGGGGGCATCTGGTTCTGAAGAGAAAGGAAAAACTGGGAGAGACATGAGAATCCACGTCAGGGAAAGAAGTGAGTCTGGGCAAGAAGCATCCCCATTCCAGGCCACCTCTGGGTATCAGTGTGCCACAGCACCACGCTAGCTAGCAATGCATTGTGGAATCATGCTGGATGTGGCTTACATAACCGAGAAGCTTGTTTTGGATACCTCTGACTGCCAGATGAAAGACTTCCTCTAGGTACATATAATTAGTACATATCCAGTAAGCCAAGAAAGATGTGTAAAACATGTTCCATGCCCTTAAGGAATTACAATATAGTTGGGGAGACAAAAATACATACATACGGGTGACAGTACAGTGTATAACACTGTGTGCCAATATCGTTACAGGAGAATAGTATAAGACCCTGAGGGACATTTTTAGTGCCGTATAGTTTCGCACTTTATGATCTCCAACAGGAGCTCAAGGCTACCTTCTTTTCCACGGAGCGGGAGGAGTCCTTAAGGTCCTGTACTCCTCAAGAACAAAATTAGGCCATGGTGTCAAGGAATAGTGCTCTCAAAGGGCAGTATACAGGTTTTAAAGCCGGATTCCACTCGGCCCCTCTCTTGGTCTCTTCCTGTTGTCGGCATGTTTCACATTGCTCATTTTTCCCTTCTGTTCCATATAGCCAGTGCAATAAGTAAGTGGTCCCCAATTTCCCCTTTTTGGGGGGAAAAAGGCAGGAGGGAGTCTGGGTATGGCCTCAAGGTAAGAGTCCAGCTGGTTCTGCTCTGCCCTGAGTCTTAGGAAGAGAGAGTGACCAGTCCCTTCCTGCCTCTTCTCACCTTCAGGGGCAGTAAAAGCTCAAGGGCAAGGTGAGGGTGTGAGCCTCGAAGAGAACTGTCAGGACGTCACTCAGCCTGACCTTGACTAGGCCTTAGGCTGCAGGGGTAAAGGAGCCCTGTAGCCCCATATAGTCAAGCCAGCTCCCCAGAGCAGCAGGCTATGTTGGGGTTCATTTGTGGGGTGTCCCCTCAGGAAGCTGGAAAGAGAGAGGTGTCTCCCTGAAGACTCAGAGGTTTAGGAAACAGGCCACCCCCGTCTTTACCCATCAGTGACACAGCCAGCACCTTACAGCACCCAAAGCAGTTTTACAAACATTCCTTGACTTCCTTTTCACAAAAACGTGAACGAGAAGGATACAGGGAAATCATGATAACTTCCCATTTTATAAGAAGAAGAATAAAACTCAGAAAGAGGAGCTGGCTTTTGCTAGCTCTAAGAACTAGTAAGAGTTGGAGCCAGGGCTTGAACCATGATCTTCAAACTCCTGGTTCTAAAGAATTCATACAATACAGCCTCCAGCTACGGCAGCCATAGAAGGTGCAGGATTTACACCGAGCCCTACAGGATGGGTCATCTGAACAGGAGCCGTCCAGTGAATGCTTTGAAGATAAGCACCAATAATTACTAAACTGTAAGAGTCAATAACTACTAAATAATATTCTTATTGGGAAACAAAGAATGTTCATTTTCCATTATGTATAAAACAAGAATGATCTTCCTGGATTCAAGAACATCAACTCTGAACATCAGGGACAACTCTGTTCTTCCAAACAACCTTGGTCTCTTCCTAATTCACTGTGGATTTGTCATCCACGAATATATATAAACTTTATGGGGACTGACTTATAGTTTTGGCCTGCGCTGTCATTTGGGCAATGAGTCCAGCTGTTTCCTATCCAGCATAAGAAGCAGAACATCCTTCAATTTGTCTTTGATATACCTTATTTAACACGTGAGGGACCCTGCATCTATTTATTGCAGACCAGAGATGCATTCAAGGTCTTGGTGAACAGTTTTGTGTTTGCCTCAAACATACGGCTTCTGGTTTTACAGACTTGGATCGTTTTCCTGAGCCGATGTCTTTCCTGACAAGAATCGTAATCAATTGAGTCTTTTCCTTCACCTTCCAAGATCATTCTAGCTGTGACTTCCTGGATGTTCTCCAGCTCAGTTATGCCTCTTTTGATCTTTGTTAACTAAAACTGACTAAAACTATTCTTTCAGGTGTAGATAAATCAGAGCTTGCACAGGGCACAGTTATGTTCTCTGCTGGAGGACATCCAGTGTTTTGATAGCTTCCTTGGGCTGCAGTATCAGAAGGGGTGGAAGGCCCTAGGTGATAGCTGACTAAGGCAATAGGCTTAGTAGATAGTCCTGTGGCTTAGTACCCCTACACATGCGCACACACACACACGCACAAAACAAAGATTAGAGTCACCTGCAAACTCAGAGATTTTTCTGAACATTTCCTCTTCCGGGTCACCAGTAAAGATGTTAAGACAAATCGAACGTTGATAAAAAGTGCCTGTTTATACTTATCAACCTGTCTGTCTCCCATTCATTTTTAAAAGAAAAGCAAACTAAGTTAATTCAATTCAACATGTTTCTCAGTGCAAGACAACAAGTCACAAAGGAAACACGGTTCTCTCAAATAATTGTACGCTTTCAGAAAATTAAGAGTATTTTGTTAAAATAATAAAGAACATCTACCTTACACTAAATGTCAAAATTACACTTAGTGATAAAATACTTGCAGCCTTATCATTAAAACTTCAAAGAAAACAAAGATACTCTCTATAATCACCATTCATTCACTTGACAAATATTTATTAAGTGCTACCTTGTGCTAGGTACATGTTCTAAATGTGTATGACATGGTGATAATTAATACACACTCCCCCATCATGGACTTTACATTACTTAATATTATTCTGCATAGTGCTATAAAACTTGAAACAGAATTAGATAGGAGGAGATAAAATGAATGTTGTTTGTTGATTATGTGATTTCCCATTAAGAAAAAGAAAAAGAATTAGAATTAAAAAATTATTGAAATCAATAAAACGTTCAGTAACATGAGTATATATCATGTACAAAATCCATAATTTTTAAATATTACAACAATTTAAAATATACTGGAAAAAATATTCTATTCGGAATAGCAACCAAAAAATAATAAAATATCTAGGAATACCTTTTGTAAGAAATGTAAAGGCCCCAGAAGGAACCAAAGAAGCTATAATAAAGAATATTCAGAGAACAATTGACAACAGCAAAAAAGCTCTTGGAAATTAAAAATATGAGAACAATGAGGAAGAAATTCAACAGAAAGTTTGGAAGACAAAGTTGACAAACCCATCCAGATAGTAGAGCAAAAAGACAAAGAAAATGAAAAAAAGTGGAACAGAAATTACAAATATAGACATCTATACTTGGAGGCTTAACATCCAAAAAAGAGGAGATTCAGAAAGACAGAAAGAGAAAATGCAGGGGAAGAAATCATTAGTGAAAAAAATCAAGCAAACATCCCAGAACAGGATATCAAGGTCCAGATTGAAAGGCCCACTGAGTGTCCAGAATAGGACCTGAAAACTCACCCACAGAATTATAAAATTTTAGAACACAAGGAATAAGAAGCTTCCATAGAGACAGATTAGATTTTTCATATAAAGGGTCAAGAATTACTCTTCTCAACAGAAATACTGGACGCTAGAATAAAGTGGAAAAGGACTGAACATTCTGAGGGGAAACAATTTTGTGGCAGATGCATTTAATGCTTAGAGTACCCATGTGCTCTATTTCCCAGCCCCCTTGCAGCTAAGCAGGGCCTTGTGACCAGTTCTGGCAGACAGATCGCTCACAGAAGTGACAGTGTCGCTTCCAGGCTGAAGGAATGAGAAGTCTCTACACACCCCTCCGGGTCCTCTCTGCCTTGTCACAGTGACATGGAGGTCCAAGTTGAGATGGTGAAGCCGCAAGATGGAAACAGCCTGGATCCCTGAGCAAGCTCTGAAAGGAGATTTCCTAGGAGCCACTGGACCCACAGAGCAAGACATAAACTCTGACGTGTGACGCCACTGAGATTTTGCATCACCCTATCCGGTCCTGATTAATATAGATTTCCAATCTGGAATTGATATCCTGTCAAACTATTAGTCAAGGATAGAACAGACATTTTCAGAAACGTGTTATATCAGAAAACTTCCATACCACACACCTTTTCTCAAGAAGCTACTGGAGACTGAGTAAAGAGAAAGATATGCATGGAAGGCAGAGTAATGGCCCCCCAAAGATGTCCAAGTCGTAATGTCCAGAATCTGTGAATATGTTACCTTACATGGCAAACGGAGCTTGAGATCGGGAGATTATTCTGGGTTAGCCAGGTGGACCCAATATAATCACACGGGTCCGTCCGTATACGTGGAAGTGGGAGAGAGGAGAGTCAGAGTCAGAGATTTGCAGATGCTCCAATGCTGGCTTTGAAGATGGAGAAAGGGGCCACGAGCCAAAGAATGCAGGCAGCCTCTAGAAGCTGGAAAAGGCCAAGAAATGGATTCTCCCCTAGAGCTTCCAGAAGGAACGCAGCCCTGCTGACTCCTTGATTTCAGCCCAGTGAGACCCATTTCAGACTTCTGAACTCCAGACTGTGAGATAATACATTTGTGCTGTTCTCAGCTACTGGGTTTATGGTAATTTGTTACAGCAGCGATGGGAAACTAATACAACATGGGACCAGGAAATGGGAGCAAACACAGAAGAGAGTGAAGAGACCTCCGGAGACACACGCGAGCAGGCGGCTGAGCGCAAGCAGCCCAGGTGGGGGCGGACGAGAAGGCTCAAGAAAGACTTCACCAACTCAACACTGATAAAACACCTAATGTGTTCAGAGGGACAGAGAGGAGATTTACACAACTGGAGAAGAGTTTGAGGATAAACCAGGGATCATAGAAAAGTATGAAAATAAATTTCCAAAACAAGACGCTTAACTTGTTACAAAGAAAACAAAAAGATGAACAGGAAAGGAAACATCATCATAATGGCTCAGCTGTCGCTATTATTTACCTAGTGTCAACAATAAAAACACTGGGTGCTGATAGGGCCCAAATAACACACGCCCAGTTTAGGAGGATGGGGACGAGAAGGGGCTTCCGTGTTGGAGGCGGGTAGGCTGTGAGGAAAGAGCGAAATCCTTCTGTTCCCCAGGAGGATGTCAACGGACAACGCCTACAGCTGAGAAAATCAAGAAGAAGCAACATAACGCAGGTTATTCAGAGACATGAAAGCTAATACTCAAGACTCTGTTAAAAGAGTTTAAAGTAACTTTCTGAAGGGCAGGAAGTTATGGGGAAGGGCGTAGTCAGGGGTCACTTTCTTATAACAAGCCCGTGAGCCATTTGGTGCTTTAAACTCTGTTCATTATGTACCTACATGACTTTGATGAAACATAAAAACTACACAAAAGCACTGGAAAAATATTTGCATCAAATGTTACATAAGCCTTTAATATTCTTAATATACTCTAAAGACTGGACAGGATTGTGAAAAACTCTTCATTACAGTTGCCTCTAAGTGATGGCGTTATGGTGATTATTTTTTCATGCTACTCTGTAATTTTCTGTACTTTCCAAATCCAAACAAAATAGGAACATGTATAATTTCTAAAAGAAAAAAATTGATCATATGGTCAAGGAAGGAATAAAACAAACAAGCAAAAAGGATTAAGTAACTACATTGGGAGCTGCTAAGATGATTAAGCCATGACAACTTTGAAAACTGAAGCAACCACTACCCTGCCAAAGAATGGTGGCAGGGGTTTTCTTAATTAGCTAAAGCAATTTCTTGATTAAGTATGCTTTTCAACAACAGTGTGCAATTTTAAAATTTCATGCTTCATTTAAAGCCCTTCCTTTTTTGTTGAAGGCGGCCCAACCCAGACAATCTGTCAAGCCGTGATTGCAGCTGATGCTGGCTTGGCTAAGATTTGGAGAACATCTTATCAATGATAACTGGCCCTCGGGCCTCAAGGAGTGGAGTATAGAAGTTGCTAAAAGAACAACTACATAAACCACACAGTTTTAAACCTGTGGCTTCACAGAATTCTTTTTAATAAACAAATTAAAAATAAAAAAATTTTAATAAAAAAAAGAAGTGGAAGATGTGGTTAATAGCACTAAACACTTGTTGAGGAAGAAATGCATTCGTGATGTTCTTCTTGGGAAAGAGTAGACACATGACATGCTCCTAAAATTGACAAATTGAGAAGTATTGTTTCTGAACTTGGACACAGATCTCCACGGAAAGTTGAAATCTCAGGAGGCCACTTGCTGGGCCAAAGCCTTCCATGTTCATAATTAAGAGCTGTGGTGAGCAAGAAGGAAGAGTGAAGCAAGAACACAGGTGACTTCGGGACAAGAAACAATAACTCTATTATGTAAGGCTGATTTTTCCCTCTTCTGCAGGTTCTTTTGCCTTCTAAGCTATTAATCATCCATCTTAAACGAAAGCATAAAGTTCTTTATAGCACACACTGAGCTCGGAAGCTCTTAGAGTTATTTAAGAATAAAACATTCACGTCATTAATTTTCCTATCGTGTGCCGTGATTAAAAAAATGAGAGGGTGGAAGGGACTCCTTCAAGGTCATGCTCATCAGAGTGAAACTGATTCTGGACTCCATGCTTCATTCTGTCCTGCTAGTTCTCTGTCTCTAAACCTAATATATTTATCATGAATCATTAAACACAAAACTATTACCCAGTGCAATTGATTCTTCCATAGAATGAAAAGCAGCATCACTTTTGTAGGTCTTTTTTTTTTTTAAAGGACTTCGGGTCAAGTCAGGTTTAGACACAGAGAACAAGGTAAGCTTAAGAAAAAAAAGATAAATGACAAGGGGATCAGGGAAGACCTTGCTTAGCGGGCTGAAGTAGCCCCAGGAATAAAAGGAAGGATACCCACAGGACCAGAAAGTTCTTCTAAGTAAGGATACAGTATCTGGTATGCCAACTGACATGTAATTAATTGCTTTTTAAAAATCCAAAGGAAATAGGGTTGGGGGGTTGGGAGCCAGGGTTACTCTAAGTTATGGCAAATTGAGAATTTTGAAATTACCAGAATGGTAAAAGGCTGCAAAAGGAAATACCTACAATACTGAGGCCCCACTGCTGAGTGTGTTCATGTCTGGCATCATCCTATGTGTTTTCCGTTTACTGAATTTAAGCCTCACGACTCTAAGAGGTGGATATCACTATCCTCCTTTAGAAACAGAAAATTGAAGATCAAAGAGGTGAAGTATTTATTCTAGGGTAACTAGCCACACATCGAGGATTTGAACTGAGATCTGATTCTAAAATCTGTGCTCCTCAGCCTCCTAGCCAACGAGAATAAATACAAAAGTCAGAATTAAGAATCTGACAAGTTAAAATAGCAACACGTTTTAGGTCTAAGGAGTGGGTACATTGGGTGTATCAGGTGTATGTTTGTCTAATTTTTGTGTTTGGAATATTTCATAATTAAAAAATAACTGTAAAGAAACTTCATTGTTTCCGCCTTAGATAAAAATAAGAAGATACAAACTTCTTTTTTTTTTTTTGAGGAAGATCAGCCCTGAGCTAACATCCATGCTAATCCTCCTCTTTTTGTTGAGGAAGACGGGCTCTGAGCTAACATCTATTGCCAATCCTCCTCCTTTTTTTCCCCCCAAAGCCCCAGTAGATAGTTGTATGTCATAGTTGCACATCCTTCTAGTTGCTGTATGTGGGACCCGGCCTCAGCATGGCCGGAGAAGCAGTGCGTTGGTGCACGCCCGGGATCCGAACCCGGGCTGCCAGTAGCGGAGCGCGCGCACTTAACCGCTAAGCCACGGGGCCGGCCCAGATACAAACTTCCTGAGAAGGCCAATTGTTTTCCCCCAAAGAAAATCAGACAGTGTGGGTCTTGACCACATCTGATGTCATTTATGGCAGGATGAAGGGAGCCGTAAAACCAGGGGGTCCTCTTATCAGCAGCCATAACTTCAGAAATTGTCAGAATGGAAGCAGTTGGAGAAGGCAGGCTCAGCGCACAACCCACTTCTGTGCCCCAGATTTATTTGCTTCTTGCAGATCCTCACAGACAAGAGGAAAACACACGGGTTGTTCTTGTCTATCCTGAAAAATAGGTTTTGAGATTTTGAGGGATAGAAACAAGAAATTCCTCCTCCTCTTGAATCTCAGATCTGATCTTCCAAGTAAAAAGTGATTCCGACAGAAGGAGACTGTGTGTGCACATAAAACTCAGCAATCCCGCCCTCAGGGAGAAGGGGAATTTTGGAAACCCCTCCAAGTTGACCGGTGCTTGGCCGACACACCTGAAGGTAACTGTACTCCCAGTATCTCCCGGAAGTCACTTACCCACCATGATTCCTGGATACGCAACTTTTCCTCTTTAAGCTCCAATGGTTTCCTTACTAGAGAGCATTAAAACGTCTCCTTTCAGCTAATGAATCTCCAAGTTTAAAAGAGTTATTGAAAGGGAAAAAACAAACAGAAATGAAAATGCAGTCTTCCTTAGGGACTCGTGATAGCTGGTGTTAAATGGCAGGCTAAGTTTCCTATGCATATAGGGACATATTTTTTAAAGGGCAGGGGACTTTACCATTTTTCTTTGTTGCTTTCATAGCCTCTGATCCTGCGAAAACAGGAAGTTTCCTTTAAGTAACTTTCTCTTAAATGATGTTGCTGAGGTCCTTTTCAGAGAAAAGTGTAAGGTAATATAATATGATTTTTTTAATATTAAAAAAACACAATTCGAATGGTAGAAATGAATTTCAAAAAGGAGAAATTGGAGAGAATATTGGGGATAATAAAGTAGCTGAAGACATGAGAATTAAGAAAGGAAAAAAAGAATTACGAAGAAAAGTGAAGAAAGAATATTGGGGAAAAACTGGAATAGTACTGAATGTTAAAAAAATGCATTTAAATCATCCTAATGATAGACTTCTAAGGATGGTTTCAATGTTTATTAAATCAAGACATATAATGCCTAACAGAGCATAACAATCAATGCTCTCCTGATAATTGAAAATAATAAATTCAACCCATTTGAATTACTTTCTCGGGCTGCCATAACAAAGGCTCACAACCTGGGTGGCTTAAAACAACAGAAATTTATTCTCTCATAGTTCAGAAGGCCAGAAGTCTGAAATCAAGGGGTCAGCAGGGTTGGTTCCTTCCCGGGGGCTCAGAGGGAGAATCTGCTGCAGCCTCCCTCCTGGATTCTGGTGGTTGCCTGCAATGTTTGGTGTTCCTTGTCTTGTGACAGCATAACTCTCATCTCTGCCTCCATTGTCATATGGCATTCTCCCTGTGTGTCTCTGTCTCTGTGTCCAACCTTCCCTCTTCTTAGAAGTACATCAGTCATATTGGATTTAGCGCCTATCCTCCTCCAGCATGACCTCGTCTTAACTTTATTATATCTGCAAAGAGCCTACTTCCAAATAAGATCACATTAACAGATTCTAAAGGTTAGGACTTGAATATATCTTTTTGGGGGACACAATTCAACCCATAATACCATTCTGAACTGAATTTGTGATTCATCACTCCTTTCTTCCTATTCAATTTTTTCTACTATACAATTATGCCAACACAGTCCCCATCTCCTAGGCTATCATCTTTTGTCTCCTATTAAAGTCAAGCTCCTCAAAGCAGTTCATGTCTCCACTTTCCACCCACCACTCCTCAAAGTCCAGTAGTGAGGCCCAGCCCTCCTCACCCCCTCCATCCCAGACTCTTTGACCTGGTTATTTACTCCTACTCAACCTTCAGGACTCACACCTGGAGAGGAGGTCAGGGGGAACATCCTGTGTTCACCCTCATTATAGCACCTTGCAACCTACTTAACGTATTAGATCAGGCCTGTTTGCTAACTGTCCTTCCCACTAGACTCTAAACTCCTCGAGGGCAGGGCCTGTGCCTTCTGTAGCCTTATAGCCCCAGAACCTAACACAGAGCCCAACACAGATTTGGTGCATAATGAACTCTTGAATGAAGGAATGGTTGTATAGGGTTGTTTAGACTAAAGAATATATCAACCATAGAACCATGGGATCTCATAGTCTTTAATTCCACCAAACCTTCAGATGCAACTATAGTATAAGGCATTAGATAGCAGAGGGTCTCTTCCCCTTCTTTGTATCTTCTCAATCCTTTGCACAAAGTAAGCACTCAATAATAAATTGGTAGTATAGGGAAATTAATTTTGGGGAGGTAAGAAGGAATAACTTTTATTGAGCAATTTTTCACTGCCAGATGTGGCTAGATGCCATAGAAATGTCATCTCAATTAATATTACCACTCCTCATTCATTTGGAGATTGCTTGCTCTGCATAATAAATTATAAACTTTCTTCTAATGAGCCCATTCTAAAATAGAATTTTGAATACTAATACTAGCTAGCACATGGCTTTATATACAAAATAATATATATTATTTTATATATTAAAACACTTGCATAAACAAATGTACACATTAGTAATATATCTTAACTTTCAATACATCATCAGGATCCAATGGACCCAATTTTAGTTTTTTAGGTTTTGTTGAATTTTTTTGATCAGTTCTAACTATTTGTATGGATTAATATTTCTTGACTGTATTCTTTCTTAGAGATATTCCGAACAAAATATACTTTTCTTTTTTTTAAATAAGGAGAATAAAACTCATTCTACCTTGCAATTACCATATGGGTCACCTAGTCCCTTTAAAAAATCTAAGATCCATTATGGGATCTTAATGATTTTTTTCTACAACTTAAAACACTTTGCTATTTCATCATCCTAGAATAATTACCTACCAATTATGCATCAATTATTCCCAAATATGCTTTAAAAAGACTACAGTAAAAGAAAAATGTAAGAATCATGGAATGGCTTAGAACTACACTGCTGGGCCGGCCCTGTGGCTTGGTGGTTAAGTGTGCGCGCTGCAATGCTGGTGGCCCGGGTTCGGATCCCGGGTGCGCATCGAGGCACCACCTCTCCCTCCATCCTGAGGCCGAGTCCCACATACAGCAACTGAAGGATGTGCAGCTATGACATACAACTATCTACTGGGGCTTTGGGGGGAATAAATAAAATCTTTAAAAAAAAAAAAAAAGAACTACACTGCTGTTCAGCAATGACTGAAATGTTCCATTCTGTGTTGTCCAATAGAGCAGCCACTAGCTGCATATGGCTACAGAGAAATTGATATGTGGCTACTGCAACTGAAAAACTGAGTTTGTATTTTTTGAATTTTAATTAATTTAAGTTTAAGTAGCTACATAAGCCCAATGGCTGTATCGAACAGTGTGGGCCCAGGAGAACGATTCATTAGGGGAAATAAATTGCCATTACTGCATCACTCTTCATATTTCGTATTGCATTGCCCCAAGTATTGCATCATCTTTCTCAAAGCCAGAAAAGAACACTGGAGACATCATCTTTGCAGTCTGCTTTTAACTTTCATTGAATGGAGTGGAGAATTTAGAATTTTTCACTCCTGCCTATAATGGCAAAGAAGAAAACTGACAGAGGGAGAGGTTTCAGAAGCATCAGAGGAATCAGAGATGAATGCTAAGGGTCAGATGGCAGCACGCAAGACTCTAACGATGATGACAAAGTTGATCGTAACAGTGATACCTCAGACTCTGTCTGAAGACAATGGTCTTCATAGATTCTTTCTCTTAAACTCGAGTCGATGAGTGAATAATATATTTCTAAGGACGACAAGAAAATATAGTATTCTCAGCAGTTAGTCATTCAAGAGGAAGGGCTTCATCAAACAAGATGTGTGACAAGAACCTGGACCAGACCATTTTGCTAAATGAATGTGGAACAGCAGTCTTTCACGTTTTATGATATTTGTACACCAAAATTTACTTTATATACAGTTTGTAAATGGACAAATGCTGAAGGTAGAGATATATACTAAGGTGATTGGAAGGAAAAAGACGAGGTAGAAATTTAAAAATTTACTAGATAGTTAAAAAAAAAAATTAGAAGAGTCCATTGGATCCAGATGGTAAATGGTGATTATTTTTTCCGGTATACTGAGAATTGACTTGTTTATTGTACTAGTTAAAGTACCAGGTAACTTATATAAAAGGGTAAACTCCAGAAATAAGGTAAAAAAATTATTGTATTTTGGGGCCGGCCCGGTGGCACAAGCAGTTAAGTGCGTGCGCTCCTCTTCAGGGGCCGGGGGTTCGCAGGTTCAGATCCCGGGTGCGCACCGACGCACCACTTGGTAAGCCATGCTGTGGCGGTGTGCCATATAAAAAGTAGAGGAAGATGGGCATGGATGTTAGCTCAGGGTCACTCTTCCTCAAGAAAAAAAAAGGGGAGAATTGGCACCGGATGTTAGCTCAGGGCTAGTCCTCCTCACCAAAAAAAAAATATATATATATTATTGTATTTCTACTTAAATAAGTAATCTCACGATGGTTAAAAATGTGGACCCTGAAGCTACACAGCCCTGGGCTGGAATCCCAAGTCCAGTGCTTAGTGAACAACCTTTGGCAAGGTATTCAGCCTCTCTAAGATCCAGTTCCCTCATCTGTAAAATAAGGATTAAAAAATTACTTCCTCTTTTATAGAGTCTAAACTTGCATGCAAAGCGCTTAGCAGAGTGCTGGGCACCTAGGAAAGAAATCAGCTATGGAAAGTGGTTTTATTTTCCTTGAGTTGCTCAGACCAGCTCTTCTTATCTATCAGATTTGGGAATCCAACATAAGTGAAATGATAACCCTATCCTACTTGCAACCACCAGAATTTATCATTGCTGATGCCTGCTGCTCACATCAGGGACCCGCGTTCCAGGTGAAGTGAAGCCAGGAGGAGAAGACGTCAACCTCCAGAGGTCACAGTGCCCGGGGGGTCGACAGAACAGCCGATGATGCTACAGAGGCCAGAGCACGGCAGGCTTTTCAGCCAAACTTTAAACTTCTTACACAAGGACATTTTTTTCCCTCATTTTTAGATTGAGCAAGCATTACCTTAATGAACTCAAATTATACAGAAAAGTATAAGGAAAAGAGTAAAATTCTCCCTGAAATCTCACTATCTGGAGAAAACACCGTTAGCCTTCCAGGCTTTTCTCTGCATCCACACATACATATGCACACAACTTTATAAAAAGTGCAATCACACTATACTTGCAATTTCATGCCTGTTTTTGTACTCAAGAGTATCTTTTTAGTTCATTCAATAGAGATCTACGTGTTCATTCTTGGTAGGGTTCTAACCTTTAACCACTGCTTTCTGTGCACACATAAAGTGGTAGTAAAAAGTGGTCAACAAAAGAAAATACTAACATTTGCCTTTAAATAATGACTTAGATCAAAAACTGAGGTGAGCCGTGAGGTTAAAGTGAATTTTAAAAACAAGTAAAAACCAGAGGCATTTGGCTCATTTTTATGAAAACATTGGAGAGAATGAAGTCCCAGGCTCTGTGTGCTGTGTGGCACACGCCCCATTCCCTAAATGGCTATTACTTGTGGAATGCGAAGCCTGTGGAACTGAGCTTTTAATAAAATGAGAACTTGCCTGTTAATCTCAGTACCTTTTCAGGGTTTAAAAATCTTACTTTATCTAGACCACAGCTCTTTCAATCTTGGCAACAAAAGGTTATTTCTGAGTGCCAACCAAATACGAAAACTGTGGGTCTGGACTCAATCTTGCTTCCCCTGCCAGGCTGGGGGTTCACTCTGGAGGCCACACATGTATGAGTCCTCATCCTCTGGATGCCACCATGTCCCTGGATATGGCAGTGGTCACTAGACCTGATAACCGAGGCCCCATCTCAAGGACACTCAAGGGACCTTTATCTGGAAGTCTGACTTCACCACTTCTGGGACTCATTTCCACCCTGCCAGAAGTAATAAGCATGGATGAAAAAATGTTAACATACCAATATTATTTTTACCCATTTTTATATTCTTCTTATTTTGGCTACTGCTTAGAAAGTCAAGAGTGTTTTTGCTACTTAACTCCTAGATAATGAAAATACAGTTAGAGTGAAAGAATTTGTATTACATAAACTTCTGCTAGTTGAAAGAGATTATATTCACAATTTTCAAGCTTGGATTTATTCTGCAAGTGGTCTAAAATGATTTGATATGACCTGATCATTTTTGTGTATCACAGGGAGCCTTAGTTGGGAGTGCAGGGAAGGGAGGGGTGAAGATGAGATAGCAGGGGTGGAAGGATGCACGGCCAGGGAAAGCCCTACAGGGAGTAGGGGAGAGAGCCCATCAAACACAGAATCTAGGCACCAAGAATGCTGGCAAAGAGGCAGGCAGGATGGCCAACTCTGCAAGAGCAAGGCCCCCAGGCAGACTAAAGGGTGGTCCCAGGCTGGTCACTAAGGATTGAGTTCAAGAAGGCAAATTTATATAAAGTGAGCTTGGGTCTTCTGACCAGGTAGAACCCCATTTACCAAACCTGGAACCAAAGTAATGTCCCAACATGCCATTGAGGGAAACAGCCGATGGGTCCCACAGACAGAGCCACCTAAACCCCTTCCTTGCAGAGCCGAGAGGGTGGGAAGGGCTCACTTGGCCCCACTTGGGAGAGAAGCAGGCCATTCACACCACTCTTCTTCCCCACCCCCACTCATCTTCCCTCCTAGGCAGCTTATTGACCAAAGAAAATATGTTTTCACTACAAGAAAAGTTACAATGGTGAGTCATCATTATATTAATAAATAGTCTTTATGTAATAATCCATACCACTCTATCTAGGCTATTAGCAGTAAAAATAACCCAGAAAATATCCAGGGAAATGGCTTTCTTTATATTCATAGCCTTTACAGCAGTGTTTCTCAACATCGTCCCCAGATCTGCAGCAACAGCATCACTTAGGAGCTTGTCAGAAATGCAATTTCTGAGGTCCCACCCTAGACCTACAGAATCAGGCACTCAGGGGTCTGGGCCAAGCAACCTGTGTTTCAACAAGCCTCCAGGAAATCCTGATGCAAGCTAAAGTTTGAGAACACTGGCCCAGTGGAAAGAACCTGGGATGGGAGCCAGAAGACCTAATTCAGATTCCAGCTCTGGATTCCATGGTCCAATTCAGTGAAATTTAATGAATAGTCACGATGTGCCTCTCCGTGCACCGAGGCTGATGCAAGGATGTGAGGATACTGAGATGAGCTAGATGCGGTCCTGATCCTCAGAGGGCGTCTAATCCTCTATATTCTTTTGAGCCTCCAGCACACGGGCTATTTTGTTCTTGTTCTTATTTTGTTTCATATTTGTATTCCTAGTGCCTGCAGCATCACTCGATATCTATGCAGTGGACCAAGTGGTAGAGCCATTCATGACTGTGATAAATACTACCGTACCTTTCATCAATAATCCTCACGTTACTCCAGTCTAGTTAACGCGAGCCACCGTTCATTTAACGCTTATTGCATACCAGGTCCTGAGTGCTTGTCACATATCAGCTCATTCAGTCCTTTGAGATGTTCTGTACTGTGGGAAGTATTTTTAATCCCACCTTCCACATCAAAAAACTGAAGCTCAAAATATTAAGTAATCTGTCCAGTGTCAAATATGGAAAGCAGCAGAGCCAATGACAAACCCAGAAATACCTCATTCCAAAGCTCAAGGTCTTAAAGGTGATAGAGTTCTTCAAATCCCACAAACTTGAAAGCCGACTTTGCGCTACATTTCCAGCCTTTAAGGTTAGTGGATGATTATCTTCTCATTATGTACTCACAACTGTACTTCGCAGGCATAGCCTTAAGTGGTCAAAGACTATGTTTGCTTCTCTCAATTTTTGCAGATGGACATTTGGTTTTCACTGAGCTCAAGAAAGTAGATAGTAGTGGGAACTACATTAATACTTCACAGGACTGTTCTGACCTTTAAAAGTCAGGACAAAACTGCTTACAGGAAAAGAACTAAAGAAGGCATGCAGACCAGGCTAGAGGAGCCTTGAGAGGGCACTGGCAGAGAAGGCCAGTTCCAAGGGGTTGACCTTGGGTGGAGTATCTCAACTAAGGCAGGTCAGGGGGAAAGGAGTAGAGGTGAGTCTAGCCCCAAGACCCTAAGGCATGAGGAGGCTGGGTTGGGGACATCAAATCACAGGCCAGCACGGATGCTGAGGCAAATGAGGCAGCAGAGGCTGCAGCCAAAGGTCTGAAGGCAGCCTAAGGCTCCCATGCCTGGGATAGCTACAGCTACTGATGCGGGGCCGGCCCGGTGGTGCAGCGGTTGGGTTCACACGCTCTGCTTCGGTGGCCTGGGGATCGTGGGTTCGGATCCCAGGCGTGGACTGATGCTTTGCTTATCAGGCCATGCTGTAGCAGTGTCCCATATAAAGTAGAGGAAGATGGGCACTGATGTTACCCCAGGGCCAATTAAAAAAAAAAATAATGGCTCCTCCTCCCTCACCATTTTGGATATCTTCATATGCTTCCATTTTCTCCTCACTATAAGTCAAAGACTAACTTGACATCTGTCATCCACTATTTTCTTGTGAACAATTCAGAGCCAGGAGGGATCTGGTTGGGGTTATTGGAGGCTGTGGGTACTGAGAAAAGAAAAAGAGGATTTACACCATAAGTAAAGACCTTACCTTACTAGGAGGTGGTCCATGGTCATCCAAGTAAGTGGAATTTCCTAAAAAAAAAAAAGAAGAAAAAAATTGATGAATCAATAGTTTTAAACCCAAAATGAATTTAGTGCAAAGTCACCGAAAATAAGCATTCTAGACATATTTCGATTCAGACAACAGTACCAAAGAAAAATGGGTAATTAATTGTCAGTTTGGCGGGATTCTGCTGGTATTACCACACTTGGTTAATAGTTTCAGCAGTACAAACATTCTACATATGTGGGTGTGTATGCACACAGACATACACACGAAGAACATGCACCATTATTTCTCACCCAATATCTGTTAAGTTTACTTTAGATCATTGGTTCTCAAACTTGAGTGTGCATCAGAATTACCTGTAGGGCTCGCTAAAACCCCAGACCACCCGGCCCACTCCCAGAGGTTCTGACTCAGTAGCTGTGAGAATCTGCATTTCTACCAAGCTCCCAAGTGATGCTGATGGTGCGGGCCCTGATACCACGCTGCAAGAACCGCTGCGCCCTTCCTCCACGTTGTGGTAACTGTCAATGCCCTTCATCTTTTCAGTCTAGCTCACTTCCGAAGCTTGATCTGTCTTCACTAACAGCCACTTACTGGCTTGTGTGTTTTCAGAGCAGACGGCTATTGTTTCCTGACGAATAAAGACTCTGGGGGTTAGGTTAAGATGGGAACTAAAGCTTGTTGAGTTCCTTTTATGTAGCAGGTACTCTGTTAAGTGTTTTACAGGTGTTCACTCATTTAATTCAGATATCAGAGGTGGCTTATAATTATCCCCATTTACAAAGGAGAGAACAGAGGCCTGAAGAAATCCAGCCTTTTGCTCACGATCACACAGCTGTTTCACTGCAGAGAGGAGGGAAGACTGGTTTTTCCGGAAGGTGCTCAGTCATCTGCTCATCTGAAAAGCCTACCCACAGTGTTACCATCCCCGGCTTTTGCGCAGCCCCGGCACCGCCAATGTTACCATCTGGCAACACGTTTGTTCATGTGGGGAGCCAATGATGCGGACGGCATAATTGGAGGCTCCTCTCCAAGGGGGCAACGCTTGTCAGTCTAGGGGAAAGTGAAGATGACTAGACTTTCTAACAGAACAAAATAAGGAAAACACTGGAGACCCAAGGATACTTACAGAGGACAGTAGATTAGGGAATAAGATAAATGTCCTCGTTGGAATAGATGAAAGGTGCTTTTTCAAGAGACGGCAAAAGTGACTTAAGAAAATGCAATAGAAAGGGGAAGCATAGCTTAACCCAGGGATAGTTCAAGTGGGGAAACTTATCCAAACATAACAGGTAAGTGGGTCTTGGCTTTTAGGTGTTTTCCCTACTGAGGCATCATCCACCCCTTTTTCTTTGTCGTCTTCTGATCTATCACCCACTTGATGTCCACAGCGACTGTACTCTGGCTATTGTATATGGTAGAGGCACAATGGGGTCCAATCGTCATGCACAAGACACTCAGACACAAGCACCTGGAACACTCGTGATTGGGTTATCTTCAGGAACCTTTGAAACGTGAACATGATTAACAATTTGTTAGATCTTAATTATTGTGCTGCACTCCACCGGGAACATATATGAATAGGAAATGAGATTTACGTCTGACTTAATAAAGTGGGTGTGCATAAAAAAACTCAGAGAAATGGTTGCCTAAGTCTAGAGAAATATTCAGAACTATCCCACCATAATGCAGTTGGTATAGCTGCAGAGGGCTCCCGTCTGCTCGTCATGTGGATGCATCTTCCCTTATCCACAGGAGGGAGGTAAGAAATCTCAACATACTCTAGCATGTTCTCCGGTTATCAAGCTCAGGGATCAAAGCAAGCTCAAATAACTACATGTTTCTAAAATAGTCAAAGTTTTCAGAAGAACTAAGTTCTTAAGAAGGAATGACTTAAATGCCTGATTTCCACCTCAAACCCCAGAGGCGGGTGGGTACCCAGTGACTCCTCGGCGCCTCAGCTTGGATGTCTACAGTTATCTCCCACTTCGCCAGTCCAAACAGAACTCTGATTTGCTCTGATCCCACCCCCCAATCACTGCCTCCCCGTCTTCCTTATCTGGTTACATGATACACACCTTCCCTCACGGGCTCTGAAGCCCAAGGGTCATTCTTGATCCCTCTCTTTCCCTTATCCCATCCATACCAACCCAGTCACAAGTCCCATTGGCTCAGCCTTCAAAATATTACTTAAATCTGACCACTTCTCACCAGCCCCTCTGGGTCCTCCGGGAGAGCCTTTGTGTCTCTTCATTGATCACTAATTTTCTCCCCTACCATACAGCAACCAGAGGTATATTTAAATCTTATCAATTGGGCCATGTTAGCCCTCTGCTTAAAATCTCTTTCTCTCTAAGAACAAAATAGTCAACTCCTTAGCATGATCTACACCCTACATGACCCAGGCCCTGCCTCCTACCATACCCGCCACCAGGCTCAACAACGTTCTCTCTTCTCTGGAAGACACCAACCTGTTGTCAGCCAGGTTTGAACTGGCTCTTTCCTCTGCAAGAAAAGCTCTTCCCTACCCGCTCCATTTAGACTCAGCTCAAGTGTCCTTCCACCCTTCCTGCATCCCTCCTTCCCGCATCCCTCCTTCCCTCCCAGAAAACTTCACTTCTTTCTGCACAGAAAGGAGCAGCCTGACCCGTGTTGGCCCTTGTACCATGGACCGATTATCTCCACCAGCAGAGCCCGAGCTCCCATCTGTGTTATGTTCCTGTGCTTTACTAGAACACAGAGGCTGTAAATGCCTCGTGTGTGTCACAGAGATACGGATAGGGACAAGAAAAGCTACACGAATAAGAGGTATTTCTTTAGCTGGAGACACAAGTTTTCATTCTCCTAGGGTATAACCGTATTATTATTTGGTATTTAAGTAGAGCTTTTCATCCTAGGATCTTAAGCTTTCATAGTGCAAAGTAAACAAAACTGTTAGAATTTTCCAATCTGAAGTTGGTAACTTGTTAGCTGTAGAGATCAAAGGATGAGCACTGTCATCAAAATCAGCTCCCCTGAACAGCCTCCCAGCATCAAAGAAGCTTCCTGCTGCCCTGCCTTGTAGAGGATTCTATGGAGGGTGTCAAGTTGTGGGGAAGGAAGATCAGACTCAAGGCCCCTGGGCCTTCGGGCTTGGAGCTGAGATGTGAATTGGGGAAGAAAAGACGGAGGAGGGAGGAGGGCTGACAAAGGGTCTGGAGCCACGACAGAGGTCAAGTGCTTACCTGCCACCCACCTCCACCGCCCTGTGAACATCCACTTTCCATACCCCAGTCTCCCATCCCAGGCCACAGCACCCTGTGAGGCAGTAGCCCTTATTTCTGGTGGCCTAGAAGGCATATCACTTCATTCCCTTCCAGAAAGTAACCCACACCTTTAGAGCTCTGATTTCAGCTTCCTTTTCATGTCTCAAGTCCTTCCTTGGAGGATCAAGGATGACAGTATCTTGTCAAGCTAGAAAAAAAGGAAAGGCATACACCCCACCTGTTTCCCTCCTCCATCAGTCAACATTTCAGAAGGGCTTGTCTCCAAACAACCAAGAAATCGCCAGCTCAGCTGGCATCAAGGGAACCCTCTTACACAAAGTTAAGTTTGTCCAGGCTGCTCAGGTGGATGGAGGAGACAGGTGGCTACTGATCAGAAGCAAAACTACTGCCCTCTGAACTCTATGCGGCTAGTCTATATCTGAGGGGGGTGGTGGTCACATGTCTCTATACGTGGGTTAAAATTTATAGAGCTATACTCCAAAACCAACAAGTGGTTTAACCGTTTAAAGAATGCCCTCACTAGAAGGCAAGAGATCTCAGACTTAGCAAGCAGCTAAATTAGAATACATTCTAAATCTCACCCCACCCACCTAGCCCCTCATGGTGGAGACTTCCCAGGGAGGTTGTAAATATCACATGCGAGAGCACGTGTGAACGTGCAAAGGTGTTAAATCCAAGTACACGGGAGTCACTGTTTGTGTATTTACCAGAGTTTCTATGTAGGACCAGAGTCCCTGTGGACAGTATGTTATCATATCTACCTACTTTCACCATCCTATAAACTATTTGCAGCAAAGATGCATTTCAAGAAACTCATGTGAAGTCTGATACTAGGAATTAGGAGGCCAGCAACGTGACCTGGAATCTGAAGATTCCTCACTAATTATTATATTATATCGCGGTCTCTGTTGGCCAAACAAAGGCACGCTAACCATACTAGAACCATCTAAGTCTTCTTTGACAAGAGCAATGCTGTGGAAAATCAGATATAGTACACCTGGATAAACAAGTGAAATCTCACTTTCATAATAGAGAATCTCCCCAAATCGCCAGAGTGTCATTCCACTCTGAATAAATCGCTTTACCTCTTCAAAGTTCTCCATACACATGTCTGTAAGAATGAAATAAGCTCATATGTTATTGTAAGGAGTACACAAGGATAGTTTCTTTCTGTGAAAAATGCTTGGAATGATCCCTGCCCCTAGTAAGTTTGCTAGCTGGACTAGTTGCACTACTAGTAATAACAGGAGCAATGCAAGACCCTCTTCCACTGCCTCTCCATCCTCCCTCTCAGGAGTCTTCAACCCTCCCTGCACATTCCGCTTGCCTGCAATGATTTTTAAGAAATGTTGATGCCAGGCCCCAGCCTCAGCTGTTTTGATTTAATTATTTGGGGACAAGTCGTTTGGCATTTGGTATTTCTGAAGTTCCTCAGGTAATTCTAATGTCTAGCCAGGGTTGAGGAGCACGAAAATACAAATTAAAGCACTTCATACTTCAGGCTGAATCTCATTTTCCAGAAGTAAAAAGTAACAGATGTTATTCGGGCTGGTGTCCATCACGGGTCACCTCCATCATTTCTGGGGAGAGATTGCACAACGTGAGGTTCATGTCAAAGGAGAACACTGATGGAAGGCTGATGGTCACAGAAGGGCTCCCAACCACAGGGGAGGCGGACCAGGCAACCCCAGCAAGCACCTGGTCAGGGGGCCAGGGCTGGCTCCCAGGCTGCCTGAGAGTGGGCCGGCTCATGGCATCTCTGGGCAGAGCACTTACGCCTTAAACCACATGGGTTGCCCAAACCTTTCCGGGACTCCACCAATCTTTTCAAGAAAAATTTTCAAAGCTTCTAGTTTCAGAGCGTATTTGTTCCTGCAAACAATGCTTAGCACGTCTTGTCTGTTGAACCTCTTATTTCATAGTCAACAGGGGAGGTAAAAACACAATCCTCCATCCGCCCGGAGCTTCCCCAGACCCTACTCGACTCAAACAACAGGAGGCATTCCGTCAGTCCTGGAGACCTCGTATTTGATCCCTACACACATTTTAAGGGCCCACAAGGATCTGAAGGGAAGCCTCTAGAAAATCTGAAGCAAAGACACTGTCTGGTCCCAGAGTAGTGAGGTACTCGTCTTTCCAGGCTGGAGTCCTGGAGTGGAGAGGCGGTGAGGGAACTGGTCCACACAGAGGAGCCCACCACCATGCCCATGTGAATCCAATAGAGACCCACACAGCCGGATAAAGAAGAAACTGGTGGAAGCACTGACGTGAAGAAGGACTATTGAATAGAATTACAGGGCGCCACTGTGTTAAATAGCAACAGTCGCTCTGATGTAAGAGGGGAGAGGAAAGGAGCCCCAAAGGAATCACTTAATGGACTCAGGAAGATACTGCCAATAGAAGTGACTGTCACTGGTGACCAAGAACAGAAGCCCAGGGGTGACAGAGGGAAAACTGTAGACTCCAGAACAGAAAGACCTGGGTTCAAAAGTCAGTCCTACCCCTTACGAGTTGAGTGACCTTGGAAATATCACTTAATTTCCCTGAGGCTTAATGGCCCCATTTGCAACTGAGGACATTCGTAACAGCACGTAATAGAGTTGTCAAGAAAATGCAACAAGACGTGTATAAAGCACTTAGCATCATGCCTGCCCAGCATACAGCTAGTGCTCAATGAATGGGGGTTACTTCCACATCTTATATTACCCAATTTCATCATTTATAGTCAACTTCATAATTTTATTTATTATTGAGAAAATCAAAGAGAATCCTGAGGCCAGGAGGGCAGTTTATCATATTAAGGATGAATATTAATATAAAATAATTATGAGGCCAGGAGGGCAGTTTATCATATTAAGGATGAATATTAATATAAAATAATTATTTGAGGGCCAGCCCAGTGGCGTAGTGGTTAAGTTTGCGCGATCTGCTTTGGTGGCCTGGCGTTCTCAGGTTCAGATCCCAGGCGAGGACCTACACACTGCTTATCAAGCCATGCTGTGGCAGCATCCCGTACACAAAATGGAGGAAGACTGGCACAAATGTTAGCCCAGGGCCAGTCTTCCTCAGCAAAAAGAGGAGGATTGGCAACAGATGCTAGTTCAAGGCTAATCTTCCTCACCAAAAAAAATAATAATAATAATAATAATTATTTGATATTTTCTATTACTTTCCAATACTGGCTTGATATGTCTTCAAAAATATACAAAATTGTTTTCCCAATTGTTTGAAATACCTTTAGCAATGTGCAAATGAGCTTCCAGGACCTTCAGGGGATATAATTTATTCCTGACTCTTAAGTCTTGCATTAGCAGATCTATTTTTGTCTGAATTGGTCCCTGAAGCATAAAAATGTTTTAACTCTAATTCCTCTTATAGAAACCATAATATGCATTAGTGTCAATGTCAAATAAAAGCCACCTCTACCCTGTGTCAATTTTGATCAAACACCAGCAATTCTTTTCAGGGTCTTTCTTCAGGCCCCTTTTAAAATTATAATCATAAGCCACCAAAATCCTTTTTCCTTTTTTATTTAGAAGCAACCACTTCACACAGGACTCTGGTTACCTACAACATAATCAGAGGACTGCATCCCCCGCTGCAGTCTGGGCACCGGGTAAGACACTGTTAGTGAAGGAGTCACTGTTGAAAGCAGCGTTGCAACCTCAGCTTTGTCCTTGCCAAAAAATTATGCTAATGCCATACTTTCCACCGTTAACCATGGGTTACATTTCTCTAAGAGGCAGCTGCCAGCACACACCAGCCGTGGTTAACAATGAGGAGTTTGTGTGCTGAGTAAACATCTCCAATAGCTCCATTTCTTGTAATTAATGCAGCCCCAAAGACACCACAATGGAGGAAAATTGCTTGCACAACTTTATTTAAGCTTTAATAAAATTATTTTCCACTGAATTAAAACAAATGGCTGTGTTAACTATCGATACTTAAATATATTTACAAAAATACCTTTAAAAAATTCTTGAATATTCACTCAACCAGTTAACAAAGCCAAAAATATCCTGAAAATACTTTCTTGATCCTAAATGAAAAAATTGAGCATTCCAGACACTGAAAAAAAATACCCAATTAAATGGTTATCAATTATGATTTAGAAACTGGCTTCTATTTCTAATTAATTTTAAAAGCAGTTTAATGCTTTTCTCTCTGTATTTCAGGCTCAAAAACACTGCCTTGTTTTATAATACATTGCCTATTTTTCCATTAATCTGAAGACACATTTTAGGATGTCAAGAGTACATTTGTAGAAGGAAATTACTTTTGGAATGAAATGATCAGCACAGTGCTGCTATAATAACAACCTAAACGTAAATATGAATTATTGCCAAATTAGCTCAGGAATTCATCGTAATCATATTATATGATCTTCTGCAGGTGGGGAATTGAGTATCAAAGAGAGATGGAATCACTTAGGTTTCTGTTTCATTCCAATAGATTTTATTCCCAAAGTAATTCCTACAGTCAACTGATCCACCTGTGTGACCGTAATATGCCTATTAACAGAGCAGCCCCAGCCCTGCACTGCAAGGCTCTAACCAGCAGCCAGGTAAATCCTCTTTTTCCATCAGGACCTAGCCACCAGGTAGCCACCGTGAGGACTGACACCTTCCAGCTTTTACTTACTGCATGAAGCACCCCTAACAAATGTATCGGAAGATAGGCAGGATGAAGATGATGAAGAATCTACCCTGGGAGAAACAAACAAGGCCCAAATCATTAGCATCTTCCTTATCATCATCAGTGGTTAGCATCAATGCCGATCTAAGCTCTGTGCTCGGCGCTCTACAGGCCGCATCCCACTGAGTTCCTGTGACAACCTCTGAGGTAGGAACTACTATTATCCCCGTTTTACAGCAGAGGCAGCCGAGGCTCGGGAAGGTGAAGTGACCTGCGTGATGTCAGACAGCCAATCAGCAGGAGCTCCTGGATTTGAGTCCAGTTACCTGACTCTGAAGCCAGCACACACTCCCGGCCTTGCTCAGAGATTCCAGTCTGGGAGCAACAGTGTGCTGAGATATTGAGCCCTTTAGCTCTCAGTGCATCTCAGGCTGATCAGCTGGGGCTACCCAGGGATGGTGTAGGCAGAGTGGGATGATCTGAGCTCTATAAGCAACACCCAGCACTCACTAGCTAGACAGAAACTCCGGCCCATCAAGGGCAAGGGTCCTGTAGGCTGCAGAAGAACCTAATAACCCAGGAGCCCGAGGAGCCAGCACAGCACAGCACTTGGGGGTGGGGAGGGGACATGTTAGGCGGGCCCAGATTCCAGGGGCAACTCAGAACCTCTGGCTACCTCGGGCGTGTTTCTAGCTGATGTTCCACTTCAGTGAGTCCCAGTTAATTACAGGATGGCTACTCTGTGACTGCGTGCCCTTTCTGCAGAGTCGTCATTATTTTGAAATATTTGATACAAAAAGTTAGCTTGGATTAGAAATCCATTCACATTATTGCAGGGAATTTTAACATTTGTCAACTACAGAAAAGGAAGCTCTGTCTGATTTTTTAAATATAACTTCAACTGATGTGAATTTTGAAGGTAGTGTGGTAGGCTGGATAATGGCCCCCAAAGTTGTCCACATCCTAATCCCTTGAACCTGTGAATGTGTGACTTTCCATGGCAGAGGAGACTTTGCAGATGTGATTAAGTTAAGGATCCTGAGATGGGAAGATCATCCTTGATTATCTGGGTGGGCCCAGTATAATCACAAGAGCCCTTATAAAAAAGATGCAGGAGGTTCAGAGTTGGAAGGAGATGTGATGATGGAAGAAGAGTTTGGAGTGATGTGCTTTGAAGACAGAGGAAGAGGCCATGAGTCAAGGAATTCAGGCGGCCTCTCGAAGCTGGAAAAGGCAAGGAACAGATTCTTCCCTAGAACTTCCAGAAGGAACGCAGCCCTGCTGATGCCTTGATTTGGGCCCATTTAAGCTCATTTCAGATGAACCGTAAGATAACCAATTTGTGCTGTTTTAAGGCACTAAATTTGTGGTAATGTATTATAGCAGCGGTAGGAAATTAACACAGTTGTTAAAAGAATTTTACAGGGCCAGCCTGGTGGCGTAGCGATTAAGTTTACACACTCCGCTTCGGTGGCCCAGGGTTCGAGGTTCAGATCCCGGGTGCAGATCTACATACTGCTCATCAAGCCATGCTGTGGCGGCGTCCCACACACAGAATAGAGGAAGATGGGCACAGATGTTAGCTCAGGGACAGTCTTCCTCAAAAAATTTTAATAAATAAATAAATAAATAATTAAAAGGATTTTACATTTTAAAAATCCCCTCTTAATATGAATAAAGTTTCCTGTCATTGGTGACTCTCAAGAATTTGAAAAAATTTTCTTTTTTTTTTTTTTTTTTTTAATTTTTTGTTTATTGCAGTAACATTGGTTTATAACATTGTAAAAATTTCAGGTGTACATCATTGTACTTCTATTTCTGCATGGACTACATCATGTTCACCACCAAAATACTAATTACAACCCATCACCACACACATGTACCGAATTATCCCTTTCACCCTCCTCCCTCCCCCCTTCCCCTCTGGTAACCACCAATCCAATCTCTGTCCCTATGTGTTTGTTTATTGTTGTTATTATCTACTACTTAATGAAGGAAATCATATTTCAACAAAAATGCTACATAGGGAATTGGATGAGGCATTCCAAGTTTGAAATCTGAAAAAAGCGCATCACTCTCAATGATAAATTTGAAATATTTTCATTTGGAAGTTTTCCACAACTTCAAAATTGAATACCTTTTCTAATATTTGGTATTTTGTTTTTCTAATAATTATAAAATAAAAAGAAAATGTAATGAATATTTTCATCAAGCCTTATATAGACATTCCCTATCTTCACCAGTTTACTTCAATGTGCCATAAAAATATTTTCATTTTAAGTATTCCATGATTGGAAAAGTTTCAGCACACTACTCTACTTAACAAACACGTAGACCATCCATCAAACGGAGTGTTGTCTTTGAAAAAGGGCTCAGTCCAACTAAACTACCATTGCTCTAAATCTGGAATTTCCCTCTGGCTTTGTTATTAGAGCCAGAATGGGCCACACCCCATCACTCACACACACACACACACACACACACACCATATGATATCAGAACAGGAAAATAACCACAGACATCATATAGTCTGACTCCTCAGTTTACAGATGAAATAACTGAATCAAAGAGAAGTCAAGTAATTAGCCCAAGATACATGGCTGGTTAGTAGCAAAAGTTAAGAATAGACCCAGGTCAGCGGTGCCCACTCCACAACATAACAGTCTTACTACATGTCATTTTTTACCCTAAATGGTATTTTCAAGCTTCATCACCTAGCCTACCCTCCAAACTTGAACTGGAATGACTTTGTGCTTTTCCTATATAATCAAATTCTTTCTCTAAGGATAAAGATATATCATCATTGAGAGAATAAAAAGGAAATATGCTTCAAACACTGAAGACATTTCCCATAGAGAATATTTTAGATGCCCTGCACATGGCTGCAGGAGTCACAGCCTCTTGAGGCTAAAACACTCACTTAGATGTGCACATTGTAGCATGTTTTGTTGAAAAGAAGTAATACTTATGAATATCAACTTAGGAAAATGAATCAAACACATGTGAAACCAAGCCCTGGGTAGAAATGAGTGAGAATGCTAAATATTTGAGAAAGTACAAGGCAAATGTGACAGGGAGAATCAGTGGCAGGACATTCACTCCTTCACCCATCAATATGCCAGGCATTGGGCACGAGGATTCAGCCATGAGTAAAAAGATCTGATCCCTGTCTGTCTCAGTCTGTTCAGGCTACTATAACGAATCACCAAAGACTGGGTGGCTTAAACAACAAACACAAATCTCACAGTTCTGGAGGCTGGAAGTCTGAGACCAGGGTGCCAGCATAGTTGGGTTCTGGTGAGAGCCCTCCTCCCGGCTTGCAGATGGCTGTAGTCTGGCTGTATCCTCACATGATGGAGAGAGAGCTCTGGTCTCTTCCTCTTCTTATAAGGTCACTAATCTCATGATGGGGGCCCCACCTCCATGAGCTCATCTAAACCTGATTACTTCCTGAAGGCCCCACCTCCAAATACCATCCCATTATGGGTTAGGGCTTCAACATACGGATTTAGGGGGGCACAAAATTTTGTGGTAAAAAGGGACAGACAGATGGACATTAAACAAATGATTACAAAATAAGTATTTAGTTGGGATTTTGATGAGTTTTTTTTTTAATTTGAGAAAACCCTCATTTTTATAACTGAGATATAATTGCTTTATAACATTATATTAGTTTCAGGTGTACAACATAATGATTTAATATTTGAATATACTATAAAATGATTACCACAATAAGTCTAGTTAACATCCATCACCACACATCGTTACAAATTTTTTTGTATGTGATGAGAACTTTTAAGATCTACTCTCTTAGCAGTTTTTTTTTTTTTGAGGAAGATTGGCCCTGCGCTAACATCTGTTGCCAATCTTTCTCTTTTTTTCTCTCCCCAAAGCCCCAGTACATAGTTGTGTATCATACTTGTAGAGTCATAGCTCTTCTGTATGGGATACTGCCTCAGCACGGCTTGATGAGTGGTGTGTATGTCTGCACCCCGGATCCGAACCAGTGAACCCCGGGCTGCTGAGGCAGAACGCAAGAACTTAACCGCTATGCCACTGGGCTAGCCCCACAACTTTCGAATACACAATATGGTATTATTAACTAACTATAGTGACCATGCTGTACATTAGATCCCCAGGACTTGTTTATTTTAGTTTATTTTATAACTGGAAGTTTGTATCTTTTGACTACCTTCACCCATTTCCCCCACGCCTCACCTCTGGCAACCACCAATGTGTTCTCCGTATCTATGAGCTTGGGTTTTTTTTTTTGTTTCTTTGGATTCCACATATAAATGAGATCATACGGTATTTGTTTTCCTCTGTCTGACTTATTTCACTTAGCACAATACCCTCGAGGTCCACCCATGTTGTTGCAAATGGCAAGATTTCCTTCCTTTCATGGCTGAATAATATTCCATTCCAACAGTATTCCATTTATCCATTGATGACTGGATAAAGAAATGGAATATTTCTGTATCCATTCATCCATTGACAGACGGTGTGACGAGTCTTTTAGGGAGTAAAGTCCAGGTGGTATGAGCAGAAACAGAGGCCCCTAAACTCAAGGAAGAGAAGGAGGGAGGGTGAAGAGCATTCCAGGCGGATGGAGGGAACCTGTGTTTGGGCCCCAGGAAGATGCACTCCTGTAACGGAGTCGGGCACATCTCCCTGTGGGGGGGTCTCCCTCAGCTGTGTTTTGAAGAAAAGAGGGCCAGGTGCCCCTGGCCAGGATACTGGTGCCTGGGGTGAGATACTTGCAGGTGGGCAGGGCGTCTGCATATCCCTGCAGGATGGCGCATCTAGGTTAAGGATGTCGGCATGACCTTGGCATCAGGACCAGACAATGTAGTCTCACTTAAGTGGTAAAAAGGAGGTCATGCAAAGATGCCAAGGGCTTCGGGGCACATCCGAAATGAGCGTGTGCACGGAGCTCTAACGTTCCTGTGCATCCTCTCAGCAGCAGGGCAGAGCGGGGATCCCCCTTTAGAGGGAAGGAAGCTGAGTCCAAGGCCACGTGGCTGGGACGTGTCCGAGCAGGACCTGGGCTTGGGTTCAAGCTCGTGGGAACCCAAGTCCACGCCACCTCAGTGCTCTGTGCACGGAGGGACAGTGGGCAGATTGGAGGGGTTCCCGCAGGCACCGTGTGTGCCGAAACATCACTGCTGTGAGCCCGGAGGAAGGCTGAACCCAAAATCTGGATGGAAGAAGTCTGTGAGCACTAAGTAGCTCAACACCATGGGAAAGTCATCCCCGGGCCTTGGCGATGTTCTGTGAATGAAATAACTCTTGCTGGGTTGTGGACCACTACTTGCTTGACGGCTAGTATCAAAGTATACATATTTTTAAATGGATAAAAAAAGAGTCTATGCTTCCAGCTCTGTCTCCTGCTTGATGGGTTTCTGGGCCATGGCCTGAGGCCACTGGTGAATGAGCATCTGTGTCTTCCATATTCTAAACGAAACAGTTGTATGTTTGACAGAGAAGTTCCTTGTCACTTGCCAATTCTTTTCATGCTTTCAGGAAATGAATATGAAGGAACATTCTATGGGGTGTTTCAAATAAACTGCACTAAAATGATATGCATGTGAACAAGAGATTTAAAGAGTTGTTCATAAATGTTGATGCTGATTTAGAACGTGTGTGGATGAAATGGGTTTGATGGCCAAGTCGGCCTTATACAGATGTTGTGGTGTAGACAGAACTGTCCCATCTGGGATCATACTTTCATATAAACTTTCAAATAACACAACAAAGAGATCATAGTTTCTTCTTTACTAGGTCTTCAAATGTAAAAGAGGATTTTTAATAGAGCAGTAGAAATTATTGAAACCATTAAGAACAGTAATCCTCACAAAATTAACTGGCAATCTCCCATATGAGCCTGGGGGTGTCTGTTAAAAAAGAGTGAGTTTCAATAAATCCATTATCTCTCCTTTTTCTCTCATCTCTCTAGGTCTATTTTGTATCAGATTTAATAGGATTTAGGTGAGATTTTTGTGGTTCCTAGAACTATAATATTGGGCGATAAAAGAAGATTCTTATACTTCCAGGTGTTACTCTGTAGGCACAGATAAACACCTCCCCGCCCAAAAAAAACATACAAAAAGGCCAAACAAATAGGTGCCTAAAAATCAGGAAATCCTTGCCAAAGATGAGCTGGAGGTACTGGGGAAAGAATGTGGACTTTGCCGTGAAATAGTCCAAGGTGGCAATCCCCCTACTGGATATGACCTTGGGCAAGGCCTTAAAGTTTCTGGGTTTTAGTTTCCCCATAGGTAAAGAAAGAAGAAGAAAACTTACCCTATAGGACTGGGGGGACTAGAATTACCATTTATAAACTGCTTGGCATGCATACAATAAAGTGTAGCTGTCTTATGATTATATTTAAAATAGAGCCAATTTAAAGACACGATGCGTTAAATAAAACCTCTTCTAAGTGATCACATACATAAACATCAGTCTGGTCACTGAAATATGCACCCCTCATCATGCACTAGAATGGCCCGTCATTGTCCTCCTCCGCATTTTTGAGGATTTATGATGGGAGGTTATACCTGAGTGTGAATGAAATGTAATTTTTAAAAGCCTGGCAGGATTTGGGTATTCCTATGCTCCTATTATTATTCTGAAAGATAAAGTGTACTGGGGGTTATAAATACTCTTCAGCACATGGTAGATCAGTTTCTTTTCTAGCAAAGTCTTAATCCTGCCTTTCAACAAAATGAGTTGGGGAAGTACGCTTTCTTACACTCAGCAAGAGGAGTCCTTCTTAAAAGCCCGGCTGCCTTGAATTCACCACAGATCTGGAAATATTAATGGTCCTTCAAAGCTGCAGCCAGTCACTCACTTTTCTGAACCACTGACGGACTGAGTCTGAGGGTAGAGGCACATACAGATCTTGGGAGCAGAGACCAGCATGAGCTCTGCTGGAAGAAAATCAGAGTGCATCTTTGTACCAAAACAAACAGCTCCTTTCCTGGTGTTCACACTAGTGAATTCCAAATATATCTAAGGCTACTTAACATCAACTTGCTTGTCGGAATGCTTCTTAATAAAAAAGTTTTCTCCAACAGCAGAAAACATCAATCAAATGAATCTATGCCCACCCCCAGTAACTTAATTGTCATGGTGCAAAGGGAGTGCCAGCTCATGGAAAGACAGAACTTTCAGTCTAAGGAGTCGACTGAAGTCGAATGGGGCCTCAGAGCAGCATCCTCCTAGGTGTAGTAATGAAGTCACGCTGACCAGCCCCCACTCAACATTAAGGAGAAGACCCTTTCGCTGGATGGAATGAGGTGCATGGTGACCTCCCGGCCTTCTTCCAATTCTCAGATTCCCTGAAGACCCCTTATGGCAACAAGCAAATGAAATTGCTCATCTTTTTAAAATCACTTTACCATGTATATTTCAATCATACAAATAAGTGTGAATAATATCAAGAATAGAGATATTGACGATATCAAGAAGACGTTTTAACACGGGCATGGCTCTTTTTAGCACAGAATTTGACAAATAAAATGGTTTTAAAATATATATATAACCTCGACACTGCCTTAAAGAAAGGCAGGAACGGGAAGGGAAAGCTGGTTAATGCAAAATGAATTTTTCTTTCAGGAATGACATTAAGCCAGGCAAATGACATAAGTGTCATAGATTTTCCTCTATTGTGAATGCCAGGCCAATGTGTCCTGATTTATGCCCACTGAAGTGGCAGGAGCTGGGGCTGCCTGAAGATGAGGTAGTCTAACTTCAGGACACAAGGATTCAAGTTACAGCTGAGTATGGGAGAACTGAAGGATTCTGGTTAAGCATTTTGTAGCTAAGATTTTACAAGAGAAGAAGGCAACAAGAAGAACAAGACTCTGGTTGGTCTAGAGGCCTTGAACACTTTCGACTCAAGCAAAGCCATTACAAACCTAAAAAAAATCCTGCTCTGTGTGGGCCATAAAAAGATAAATCACAGGAGCATACGTGAATGCTTTTCTACGAAACCAAGAATAATTGAAGAAACCACTCAGCGACGGAGAACATATATTTCATGATAGCTCAAAGAGGTATTGGAGCAAAAATAACTTATGAGGATTATAAAAAATAATAATGTAGGGTTATAAATAATACGAGAAATTGAATATGCTAATGCAATCATGATGATGGAAATAGAGAAGTAGGTTATACTAGCTAATAGAAAAATGAAACAGTGGAAAATGGATTTTTAGGTAGGGAACCCTGGATCCTTTCCTGAGGTCCAGAAAAATAGGGAAAAGAACAAATATTTGATATGAGCCAATCACGGATCGCGCATTAGGCAAATCATTACGTAGAGCTCTCTCATTCAATGCTCAGGTGGACACTGCTGTCTTGTCTTGTAGATGAGAAAACAAATCCTCAGAGAGGTCAACAAACTCTCCCGAGAAGGGTCGACTAGCGTGGCAGTGCCAGCACAGATGGGAACGGTCCATCTCCAGAGCCCACTGCAGACTCCCCTCACCACACAGACCGCCACACACTACTGGTTCTTCTGCCTGTACAACACCAATAATTTTAAAAAATCAAGGATTTTGAAAAGTCTTTCAAATCAGTGAAAGAAATAAGGTTTGGTGGCCCATCATAGGTTTTTAAAAGCATGTTATTTTATTTTTTAGTTAACACATAAAATAAGCAGTGCTGTCATGGGTCAAAGTAGGGAAGAATTTAAAAACTCTCTTTAGACCACACGCATATTCCAAAGTTATATAAATAATGTCACGCAAAGCTGCGCGTATTGGTAAGAGATATTTGTCTAGGGAAGATATTTGTCTCAGTTGACAAGACTGCTTCTCTTTTTAAGTAAGTTCCATGCATATTCTCAAGAACATTTAAGTCAAGTTTACAGAACATCTGTCAAGTTGACAAAAGATAGATTTTGTTGTTTTCTCACCCAAAGTGTTTTATCACCACTTTTTACTCATCCAAATTTTAGCCAATCAGGCCCCATCTCACTTCTTTCAAGTCTATTTTTCAAAATTCTAAGCCACACTCATTTGTCTCTTCCCCGAATTCCCACTATTTGTGAGAGAGAGATAGAGAAGAAAAAATATATATATAATATTTATATAACATATAATATTTATATTTAGTAAACACATATACTTTATAAATATATATATTTTTTTCTCCAGCAAGGAGAGAGGGTCTATACTGGTCCTGGATATTAATCAAACTTGATTGGTGCATATTCCATTTCACTTTGGCATGGACTCAGCTGGTCTAACCACTAAGTGTTTTCTCTTTCTTTACATTCTCCATACCAAAAATTAAAAGCAAACAACTTTTCCCTAAAAAGCCAAGGAATTTAAAAAAGTAACCGACTTTTCTCTACTGTACCTCTGATCACAGAATTAAACACTGTGGTGAAAACTCAATGCTCGATTCATTTCTATGGGGAGTCATTCCAAAGCTTTAAATACCACAACCCCAGGCCGCAAAGGGCACTCGAAAGATAATTTAAAAAGTGGGACCTGCTGTCACTCCACTCCAGGGATCATTTTGAGCATCTATTTCAATCGCTGTTACAAAAATCACCTCAATACCAGCAGAGAGGGCTGTATTTTGAGCCAAATTCCTCTAACAGCTGTCACCCTTGAATGTGCCACAACAAACAGTCATCGAAGTGGGGTATGTACCACCTGTACTTTATCAAGACACCCAAGTGATGTTTACCATAGTCGCTAAATTAATTTTTAAAGGTTTGAAGCCAACATAATGTTCACAATCATGACCACCTCTAGACCTAAATATTGCAGAGTACAAAGCAGCATTTTTTATTTAGCTTGCCCAGATTTTAAATCTTTTATGAATAAAACGGTAATATACATAATGCAAACCAAGTTTATAAATATTTTTATTAGCACGTTCTGAGAAAATACACCTGAGCCTTTCAGAGCATTCTTGGTTTTGCACGGAGAAGCACTGTGAGCTGAGGGAAAAACACGAAGAACCAGAGGAAAGATTCCTGACCCATTTCACTGCCCAGCAAACTGGCCTCTAGAACATTCTATCCTGTCAAGTTACAATTCTTTCCTTTGCTATGACTAATGATTATGACATTTTAGAAACAGGCAAGAATAAGTACTAATTATTACATCAATACATAATACTCCCACCCAGAGTTTGCTTTACACAAATAATTCCATAATGTTGCTGCAAGTAAACACTCCTCTTTGCAATCAATATACACTCGGATTTTTCCATTTTTACCCTAGTTCTGGATTCTCATCTGGTGAAAATCCTTGTTCACTGACAGGAGAAACCACCATCCCGTGGTTTCTCAACCACTAGCTGCCCAGGCCTGGATCAGACAGAAAAAATAAACAAAGGTGGAGAAACCTTGCTATGTTTCTTCCTCTTAAAACATCTGGGAAATTCTGTAAGAAGTAAGAGCTCTTCAAGGACACCGGGGTCCTGGCTGCCCCACTTACAAGCTACATAATTTTGGTCAGGTCTCACCTTCCTCACCATATGCAAAACTGGGGTTAAGACGAATATAACCAAGCATTTAAAGTCAGAGTGTACACACTCTGTGCTCAGACCTCTGTACTTCCGCACCTGCCCACAACCCTCTAATTATCCTTAAACTGTGTTAATAGACTGACTGACTGTAAGTTCCGAGGAAGAACTAGAGGTCTGGCAGAACTTATAGGGGAAGTAATACTTAAGCTGTGCCTTAAACGGTGGATGTGATACAACTCAGATGTGATAAAGGGAAGGGCATTTACCATAGGGGAACTGCAGCATAAGTGATGAGAATGACGGGCAGATCAGCTCGGCCTGTATGTGTGCTTGGGGGACAGCGAGCACATCGCGAGAGATAAAATTGTAAAGGAGAGTTGGATGTAATAGTATCTGCAGCTCTCCTTCGAGTTTTTACAACTTGTCGTGGACCTTGTGGGTGACAATGTACACTTGAAGCCAAGTTCTGTTCACTGAATGTGTTCGCCTTTTTCAAGATGTTCTTAATCAAGCTCCTCATAAAAATGATCAAAAATCCCTGAACCTTGGGGCTGGCCCGGTGGCATAGTGGTTAAATTCATGCGCTCCGCTTCTGGGGCCTGGGGTTCTTGGGTTTGCATCCCAGATGTGGACCTACACACCGCTCATCAGGCCATGCTGTGGCGGCATCCCACATACAAAATAGAGGAAGACCGGCACAGATGTTAGCTCAGGGTGAATCTTCTTTGAGCAAAAAGAGGAAGATTGGCGACAGATGTTAGCTCAAGGCCAATCTTCCTCACCAAAAACAAAACAAAACAAACAAACCACACCCTAAACCCTAACATGACATACTACTACACCTATATTCTCTCCTTCAAATATTAAAAAAAGCATATACATAAAATATATATGTCGCACAAAGTTCTCATTGTCAGTGTTTCTCTAATAATCCAATTGTAAGAAATTATTCATTATAACATGTTGTCCCAAAAAAGGAGGAAAAGGAGAAAGTCAGGGATTTGACCACAGTAATGCAGTTTGGATCCCCAACCTCCATGAGCTCGGGTATGAAGCCCAACTTGAAATGTAACTGAGGGCAAGTTTATACTCATCACTCTATTCTAATCAGCTCAGAGGCAGCACTCCCGACCACGTCATACAGCCTGTGCATAAACACCTGATTTATGCAGATAAACCCCAATAATATGCAAAGCATTACACGGGAGACCCCACCCCTCAACTCTCATCCCATCTCTTAAAGAGGTGGCTATGCCTTAGTCACTGGCATTTATAGGACTACAGAAAGACTACTGTTCAGGACGTTGACGTAAACAGCACCCCTGCACAGGCATCTCAGCCGTAGCTGCTTCCTATGAGTAAAACTCAGTTTATACATACCTTGATTACAACCTTGATTATGCAGTGGTTTTGGTTCTGATTTTGTCTGTTTGTTTAGCATGAATCATTTCTGTGAATGTTTACCATATTTACCTTATATAATATTAATCAAAGATATTTTTCAAAGTTGTAAGCAATTTTCCTAGGTTGCAGAAAGTCAGAATTTTTTCCCTAAATACAGAGGAATCAAGGTTTCACCTGTGAAATGACTCTTTTGTCAGGTCTAAAGGCTGCCCTAGTTGCTGCCAGTTCAAGTGTGCACCATTCACACCACACAATTTATATTGCCCAGCATCTGCAGTGGGACCTGTGGGCTCATCCCTCACCCAGGGGCACACACCCTGCAAAGCTTTCTAGCTAATCTCTCTGTCTCTAAGAGGCATCTTTTCTCTTGAACAAAACTCAGGTGAAAAAAATATACAGATTTCTACCCGTGTGTATGTGCACTAAGAGATGAAATTGGCCTCTGCCAAAATTGCTTCCAGACACAAGTCCCCACCTGCCTTGGATTCCTCTCCACTCTGAATGGAAACTGACATTTAATTTCCTTAGTTACCTGGCTCTCAGGCTCCAAACAGATCCTCTCCAGGGGAGCAGAGACCCTTCCAGAAGGTGGAACATTCCTTCTCTCCTGCCTATCCCACTGGCCTTCCCCACCTGGCCTTCACAAGAAGTGGTACCTCTTTGGTTAGGACGGTCTTCTGCTGCCTTCTGGGCATGAATTCCTCCCCTGTGAAAAGCTGAGTGCACTGGGACTCAAAGCAAATTGTCAGAGCGTTGAAAAGAAACAAATCCATGGCAAGGTGCGTAGGCTGTAGAAGAGTGGTTCCTTCAAGCACACCGTGCAAAAAACCAGAAAGGCCACTAATGGAGAATAATTGATGTCAACCACAGTGCCAAACTATTTCAACAACAGAGGCTACTAAAATATTTTTCTACCTTTAATTTTTACCTTCACTCAAGGGCTGCCCATTACACTATGATTATACCATCCACATACTAACTTGAATTAATCAGGAGACAGGATCTTTTAGCTCCCACTGCCCTGGCTCCTTCTCCTCCTCTATATTTCTATTCCAAGGCAACGTTTGTCTAAAACTTTACTACACTGTCTTCTCTCAAAGCATGGGGCTATTCAAATGAGGATTTGGTCCTCAGTGAATAACCTTTCCCTGAAATGAAATGTGAAGACAAAGCCAGTGTTATAACTAACTTGTTAGACAGCATACCACAGTGCTAAGAGCATAACTGACTATGAAGAAGGGGACATTTGGACAAGGTTTAATCCTCAGTTCTGCAAAAGAAGAAGAGAAAGAGTAGGCAAGAGCTTTTGAAGGAAAGAGAACAGTCTTTCTGGAAGGGTGTAATTTATCGCCTTGAAATAGATTGGGCAAGTTCCTCCCCAGCCACGCATTCACAATCATGTCCACCCTCCACGTGCTTGCAATGCCCAAATCCGTCCCCCGATTCCAAGATCCTACAGAACGGACTCAGGAGTACAGAGAAGAGTGCGGGCTCCAGGCCAGAAGTGGGCACAGGGGCCATGCTTGGAACGCTCACTGCAACGTTCCCAAGTCATATTTCCAGAATTCAGTCAAAGCGATCTCATCCCGAAGGCTACAGATTTGCTTTTGTCTTTAAATGTTTTTTGTTGTTTTTTGATCAATTACCTGCCATGAGCCATCAGACTTAATCATGTATGATATCTATTAGATAATAAAGAAGTTTGTTACATGATGCAAAAGTTGCACATTTTTGCCCTTCTGTATCTAGCGGAGTGGAAATCACAAATGTCACATCAAGATTTGAGGGTACACGGGGTGGGGAGGTGGCCCTGGAAGTGGGAAGTGTTAGCGGTGCCCAGCAGTCCCCTGCTACAGGACAGGTGCCCGGCTGTCCCCTGCTGCAGGACAACTGCCCAGCTGTCCCTACCACAGGACAGGTGCCCGGCTGTCCCCTACTGCAGGACAGGGGCCTTTGAGAAGATGGTGCCCTCATCCACTCAAGAGATGTTGACTAACATCGAGCGGTAGGCACTGTCCTGGGATGTGTTTCTGAGCATCGCGGACCGTCTGCCTGGTGAGGGATGGAGATAGGCTGCAGGCAATTGTAACCAGGTGTGAGAAATGGAAGGCTGGAGAAGTACAGAGGAGGAATAACCAACTCAGATTTGGAGGGCTCAGCAAAGGCTTCCTGGAGAAAGTGCTATCTGCGCTCCAATGAGAAACATAAATAGGAATTAAGAGATAAAGAGAGGTTGGTGAGAGAGAAGCGCACGCTAGGCAAAGGGAACAGAGTTCTCTAGGCAGCTTCCACCTTGCAAGCTCTGGAAGCAACTTCTTATGCTTCCAAAGTTTTGAATATTATATTTCCCTATACAAATGGATGAATAAAAAGCACGGATTTGGTTTACAACGTGATACATAGTTGTATCTCTGTC
Organism: Ceratotherium simum simum; assembly: GCF_057802395.1. Taxonomy (NCBI): domain Eukaryota; kingdom Metazoa; phylum Chordata; class Mammalia; order Perissodactyla; family Rhinocerotidae; genus Ceratotherium; species Ceratotherium simum. The sequence goes on along the minus strand of NC_141937.1, from coordinate 25,869,046 downwards.
AGTAGAATCCCTGGGTTGAAAATCAGTAATTTTGAGAATGGGAGCCTCAATGTAACATAAACAAGACCAGGCCTTTTTCCTGTACTGTAATCGTTCAAACATACATTCAGATCCAGGGCGTGCACCCTGGGCCTTGGCAGCAGGAGGGTAAACAAGAGATTAGCATTTAACCAAACACAACATGTGTTTTTAATAGACTCAGTATAATTTATCTATTTACACGGACTGTCACTTTTTCCCAAAGGAAAAATCAGTGGTCTCTGTCCATATGTTTCTGAACGTTTTAAACACAATGGTCCTGACTCTGCTTCGCGTTAGGTCCCTTCTTAATTACAACACTGGCCTTCACCACAGATGCATCACAGTTAAAAATGTCCTTTCTGGAGAGAGATGAAAGAATCTGGTTGCTGGTGTGCTTGGTTCTTTTCGCTGCTAATTAAATCAGTACCAGCCATCGTCCTAGGATTCCGCGCATCTTATACGAACGAGAGTAAAAAGTCATCGTTTCCAACCTTTCCCAGCCCCACGCAGCGTGTGCCTCACACTTGAGGCCTTGTGAGGGCCAGCTCCAGGGTCAACACTGCAGGGTGAACGTCGCCCCTTCTGTCTCTTCACTTGCTGGCCCCCAAGCAACCAGCCAAGAGCCGGAGGGCTCCCCTTGGCTTCATTCACGCCCGGCACATACTTCCTCATCCCCACGGACACAGGAAGTTCTCAAAGATTTAGGAAAATGTGCACAAGCCCAGATGCTCCGATAATTCTATTCCCAGCTGTCTCCTCACCCCAAGAAAACCTAGTCACAACATTCTTCTTATTTCTGTTGACTAAGGCTCTAGTTTGGATCAACATTTAACAACCATATGAAAGAATTCCCCACACCTTGCTGGGTGGAAAAGTTTACTAACAGCCTTCTTAGCGTGGTTAAACTCTCATGTATGTGTATTATGTGGGTATATATACATGGAGATTTGCATGAAAGGGTATTTAAAATGTTAATGTTCATTTTTTAGTAAATAAAGCAATATCTGTGAGTGACTGGATTTTTACCAGTTTTCTTTATAAATTTCTGTGATGTCTGAATTATTTTTATAATGGGAAGGTTTTATTTTATTGTCAGTAAAAACTATAAATAAATATGTACATATAAAACTATAATTGATAGTTCTATACCTAGGTATATATTATATATTTAGTAAAACTATAAATAAATATGTATATGTGTATATATTTTTGCATATTTATTTATTTTTATGTATAATAATACATTATTTATTTATATATTTTTTAGTAAAGCAAACCAGGGTAATCTGAAGGGGCAGCTGGCTAGACTGTCCCCAGGCTACATCTCAGGGACCAGTGGTGTGGGATGTCCATGACAGTAACTGTTGGTTGCTCAAGTTGGCCAGGAGAAGGAGGTAGCCCAGCCTCAGCTGCGTCCACACGGGCAGGCTGGGCCGTCCTCTGCTCTCACTGCCAACACCCCCATCAAGTCCTCCAAACGAAGGCAGGAGGTCCTGAGCTGTCTGCTTCACAATGATGAGTTCCGGAGTGGCACAATGCCATTTCAAGGCCGTTTTGATGTGGTGGGCTTCAAAGACAGAAGCCTAGGGGTCCTGAGGCTCTGCTTTGCCTCCAGCCCAGGAATGCCCCGATGCCATGCAAGTCATCCACAACTGCTCTTCAGGAACGATTCACCTCTGCTCGGTGTCTTCCCTTCCTTGGCTCCTCTGTAACCCCATATGTCAACCTGGAGACGACACTTCCAGATGCCTGAGATTTTCCCTAGAGCTCTGACCACTCCTACAACTTTTGGGGTTGGTCTTTAATCTTTTTGGGAAGCATTTTATGTTGCCCTTCAGAATCATAATTAGGCCCTTAGCGTCGGGCATTTATTTTCGTTAAAATGGTGAAGCGTGGGCTTTCTTAGATTGGTTGTCCTAACCCAGAAGCTTGGGCTGGACTGGACAGAGTGTGCTTTTTTGGTTTATTTGTTTTCCTTCAGCTGGAATGCACTGGTTTGTCTTGGACTCTTTTGTTGATTCTGCTTCTTTAGCATCAGTAAGAGCGGCTATGGCCTGCCTACGCACGAAGAGAACACAAATTCCTCAAGACTGGGGACAGCGTGACAGTTAAGAGCAGAGACTCAGGTCCAAGCTGCTAGCATTCAAATGCTGGCTCCACTGTGGGCTGGCTGTGAAGCCCCCCCGGCAAGCTGCCCCACTTCCCTGCGCCTCTCCTGCCTCATCCATACAACGGGCATAATAATAGCACCTACATCACAGGATTTATCAAAGCCTAATTTTCAAAAAGTTAAAACACTACTCTGATGTAAATATAAAGTGAGCATGAATCAAATATTTATTTCACTCATTAGCAAGGGAACCAGCAGGACGAGAACACTGTTGTAAAAGAGAACACATGGAGCTGGTATATATATATTTCCAAGTGTTTGGATATTTGTTAAGAAGCAGTTATGAAATTAAATTAGTGTATATATATGTTATATATATATAACTAATAATATGTGTGTGTATGTATATAACAATATACGTGTGTGTGTGTGTATATACCATATATACTATGCTGGGTAGAGCAGTACCTGGCACATAATAAGCACTATATAACTGTCACCATTATTTTTATTTTGTAACTAAAATAAAATTGCTCTTTCCATCTGTATCCAGCAAAGGAGGCATTTTTTTTTTTTTTTTGCTCTCAATGTAAATTGCCTAGAATGAATTTGAAATGTGGCAAAAGAAGTTTCCAAAGGCCTATTAATATTGTCTTTCCCTTTTAAGTAGAAGAGATAAATATACTATTTTTCATTTCTTTGAAATAATTCCTATACTCAAGGAAGTAGGTTATACAGCTTATGAAGCAGATGAATTTTGAAACAAATTTTTTTTTTAAGTCCAGCTATGTGGCCTTTAGTTTCTCAAAGCTTTCAAAACAACTAAAGGATTATCATAATGTTTCCCAAAAGTCTGGATATGAAGCTTTGTGTTTGGTTTAAATTTGGAAAAACACTCAGGGCACTCAAAATCCTTACTGATCAAGGACAGGCGGAACAAATACCACATGGGCAAGGTCAGACAAGGCTCTGCTGTCTTCCTTCACCGTGTCGACTCAGCACGGCTGAGGGTTAATGCCTGAACATCTTCCAGGCATCTTCCGACAAGGAAAATATTTTGTTTGCTGTTTATACATACGACTTACTTTTTAAATTAAAATACTCCTCCAAAAACTACGAGCAGCTTAGTTTCATATGAGCCTTAGGTTTCTTCTGCATTCGGTCTGCATTATTCATTCTATTCCAGATGAGCAAACTCATTGCGAAAAAGCTTGGCTTCCCACACTTGGGTTATAGGGGTCACTCTGCCAACCTCCCTGCCTCTTCAATCCACAGCAAATGTCAGAGCAGAAGCTCTGTGCAGTAACAGATCACAGAAAAGACTCAATTCATCTCCACTGAATGAACCCACTGAGAAGTCTTTATCCAGAAATCTCTTCACGCTTTCCTATCAATCTTCTGTACCAGTGGACACTGACTGCAGATAATTTACCCACAACAGTGTCTCTGTGTTGGGGTAAACTTGGAGCCTCTGAAACTATTCATTAGAACAGTAAAAAATTTAATATCCCCTTTGGGTCAAAGCCACTTTTTCTCTCATAATATCTGTATTTTCCACTTAATTGACCAACAGTGGCAGACAGACACGAAGATGGCCTCCCAGTTATCCCCACCTCTTGGTATTCACGTCCTCATGTAATCCTCTCTCCTTGAATGGGGGTGGGGTCTGTGACTTGCGTCTAATCAATACAATAGAATATTGCAAAGGTGAGAGAACGTCACTTCTGGGATTATGCTACATAAAATTCCAACATCCATCTTGCTAGGAGGTGCTCCCTTGCTGGCTTTGAGGAAGCAAGCCACCATGTTGGAGAGGCCCACATAGCAAGGAACTATGGGTGGCCTGTGGTCAACAACTAGCAAAAAACTGAGGCCCTTAGACCCATAACCCACAGGGACCTAAATCCTGCCAACAACCACAGGAGGTTGGCAGCAGAGCCCCAGCAGACACCTTGATGGCAGCCAGTGAAGCCAGGGAGCCAGTTAAGCCCTGCCAGACCCCTGATCCACAGAACTGTGCAATAATAAATATGTGCTGTTTTAAGCTGCTAAATTTGTTGCCATATTGTTGTGTGCAATAGATAACTAAAACATCATCCTAAAAGACAGCAGGTCAGAGGTTGACACTTGTGGTGTCAGTGACATCCAAGTGGACCTCCCATCAGAGGGGCCAGTTGCTGAAGCACAGCCTCCCGGCAAATAGTGGGACTCACCAGGCCACCTCACTCAGGACAGGCAATGCCTGGCTGGTCACTCACTTCCTCAATAAGGATCACCAATCTGCCACCTCGTTTTTGAAAGGCTGCTACTCTCTGAAGATGATTGTCCAAAGCCCTTTCCGTTTAAAACTATCTGCATGCCACATGGCAGGAGGTCAGAACGATAGATTTTCATTGCTAGAAGGGACCTTGACCACCATTTTTGCAATCCTCAAAATAAGTTTCACATGCACCTTCTTGGTGCTGGAAAATTGAGTCAAGCACTGTGGATACGGAGATGAATGACATCTATTTCCTGACCTTGAGAGGCTCACAGTCCAGTAGGAAAGGGGGCATTTTAAAAGGTAGCATAAGACTTAAAAAATAAATGACGATATCAAACGTTGGAGAAGATATGGAGAGCTAGAACTCTCACACATTGCTGATGAGCATGTAAAATGGTACAGCCACTTTGGAAAACTGGCAGTTCCTTGTAAAGTTAAACACGTTTCTATTCTATGACTCAGCGATTCCACACGTAGGTATTCACCCGAGAGAAATGAAAACATATGTCCTCAAAAAGACTCGTGTACGAGAATGTTCACAGTAGCCTTATTCACAATAGCCAAAAACTGGAAAGAATCGAAATGCCCACAAATAGAAGAGTGGATAAACAAATTGTGGTATATTCATAAAATGGAATACTACTCAGCAATAAAAATGAGTGAAGCATCGAGATGGTGGACATCAGTATATATTACAACATGGATGAATCTCAAAAATATTACGTTGAGTGAAAAAAGTGATAGACGAAAAAAGAATACATACTCTCTAGTTCAATTTCTATGAGGCTCAAAAACAGGCAGTCTTAATCTTGAGTGGCTGGAACTGACAGAGCAGGGGCATGAAAGAACTTTCTGGGCAGGGGAAATGTTCTATATCTTGATTGGGTCCACAGTTACACCAGATGTGTGCACTTAACCAAACTCATCAAACTGTACACTTACAATATGCAAGTGTACTTTTTGTAAATTTTGCCTCAATTAAAAATAAAAGAATAAATTGAAATCACAGGCTTTAGGAATCGGCTAGATCTGGGTTTATACATCATCTTTGAAATTCACTCACCGTGACCGGCGACAAGTTATCTAATCCCTCTGAGCTTCACGTTCCTCACCTGTAATAGAGGATTGTGATGCCAAGGTTTGTTGTTTCCCAGGGTTGTTTTGAGGATTAAAGAGAGACAAAATCTGTAGACTGTTTAGCTTAATGCCTGGCACAGTGCACAAACAATGAGAGTTATTATCATTCTTACTTTTAAACAAACTACATGAAAGTATATATAAAGTACTATGTCATACATAGAAGAAGAAAGAATTCTGCCTCAATGACAAAATAGGGCAGAGAAAGCTAGAAAAATGAGATGATGCTATGAATTAGCCCTTGAAATAGGATTTGACCAGGTGGAGGAAAGGGTGGAGATAATCCATCTCTGCACCTTTTCTAACCAAAGCTATTCTGACCCCTGTAAGTTAAGCAGCTTTCATGGGGCTCAAGATATATGAAAATTGATTAATTCAGCAAGTACTTACTATGCATTATATATAGCATATCATGCCCCATACTGTAAATGGGAGAAATAAAACACAAAAATAAACCATAAGAACCTGGATTATACTGGAAGTGTGGTTAACTTCAGGTAAAATGGAAAACCTAGCCAAATTACAAATGCATTTGAATGTGCTAGGCCCATATCACATTGAATCATGGCTCCTGAGACATTTTAGGAGGATGATATGGTTTTAGGCAGACAAAACTGGGTCTGGAAGCCAGAATTGGCCACCTACTTGCCATATAGCCCTTTGCAAATTACCTTACCTCTTAGAGCCTCAGTTTTCTTACCTGCAAAATGCCTAAGAAGGTTATCTTGGAGGTTAAATGAGACAACTTGAGTTAAAGCATCTAGTACAGTAGAGTAATTAGTATATTAGAAGCTTGAAAGACATTAGCTTATTTCCCACGGAAATGGCCTCAGAAAAACCCAAAGACTTAGGTTAGAATCTAACCACGGGAAAAGGGTGTCCCTTAACCTCAAACTGTAATAGTATCAATTGGATCACTCTCATTAAAAAAAATTAGCCCTTTTAAAAGAAAAATTTATTTTTAGATTTTAAAGAGATCTGTATTTTAAATCACAAAACAAGCCCACAGTAATGGCCAGTATCTTCTGCATGGGCCAAAAATCTCCCAGTAGAGAGTGATGTTGGCATGGATGGACCACTTCTGCAGGCTTACATGATGGCAAACAGAGTCACTAAGAAGGGAATGTTTCTTTTGTGGGCACCTGTCTCCCTCAACATCTGCTCCCTGTTTCTCCTACGATCAGTCAAAACATTTTCATAATATTTGATCTAAATAAGACACTTGATATAGACATTTCTTTCCTGAAATTTTAATCTGGGAAGTGATGTTTATCTTCAGGTGCTTTGACCACACTCAAATTTAGGGTTTCAAAATTTCATTTCTGGCAATAATTACATAGGTGTGTTCTTTATTTTATTGACTATCTCTTTCCTGTGTTTTATTTAGCTTCCAGAACTACACTGGGTATGTCATCACCGCAACAGAGTGGTTTGTAAATCCTCTAAGTGCTGGTCACCAGTATTGCCACAGACCAGCCCTGTTATAAGAAACCTCTTAAAATACACAGAACAGGGCCGTGCTGTATTTGCTGCCTCCAAGGGTAGGAATTAAGACTAAGTGCAAGCATATGCCTCCCGAGGAAACAGTCTTATACTTTTTAAACATATCAAATACTCCAGCCAATTAAAGTACATGGTTTAAATAACATTCTCACTTTATTAGAATAACCACAGATGAAGAGATGTGCAGATGGGAGAAAATCCCCAAATCCTTCCTTAGGCTCCTCACACCTTTGGAGGCAGGATATCTCTTAGTTCCCTTCTGAGAGGGTGCACTTCATTCTCCTTAACAAAACACGCCTACAGCCTCCACAACTTCTCATGATCAGGACTTATATCTCCTTCCTGTCCTCATTTGAAACACAAGAAGCCAAAACCACAGTTTTTGCAACAATATCTCTCAAACTGTTATATCTTGCAAATAAAATCATGATTGGCATAAGACAATTACATACAATAGGTACATGCGTGTGTCTGTCTTTTTCCTCAAAACATAGGATGGTTGGAAAGGCCCTTCTTGCCTATACAACAAATTAACTGAGGTTTATCTTGGTTTTTCCTGGAAAGCAATTTAAACAAATCATCACTATTTTACCGATATTTTCTAGGCCCTAATGACAGGCTTTAAACACCCCCTAAGGATGAGCGCAAAAGCACCAAGTCATGATCTATGAAGCCCTTTGGATTTTGAATTGACTTGCGATCAACTTACTGCTATTATAGTATTACAGTGGTAGTTAACTGTTAAGCCATCATTCTTCTTCCTCATACACTGTCATTTGTTCTAGATGGGCCAAATACAATAATTCATAAACTGCTCACATGCATCGAGAAATATGGAGGAGCTCTTTTGTTAAATACACAACAATTTGCTGTCTGTTCAGACATGTGATGAGTAAAACCAGGTATCCTTGGGCAAATTATAAAGCACAGCTAGGAAGAAAATGAAAAGTCTTTTAAAACTTTTAAATAGTAGTTCTCAAACAGTAATTCGATCAGAGTGGAACATGAAACAACAACAGGAAAAAAAATCTATCAATTTATCGGGATTTTCTCTCTCTCTAGTTCCAAGGAATAGAATTTCTTCTCACAGAAATTGAGACAGGGTGAAATTCTGGCAGAAAAAAAAAATACTATTTCAGCAATGTCTTCTCTCCTTAAGTCTTAAATTAATCATAAGAGAAGGAAATTATGTAAATAAATGCAAGTATGGGAATTTGTTTTATAAACACGAATTAATTACTGATGCCATAAGAAATTTTCTAACTTCATTTTTTAATGTATCATTTAAGAAGTGATCTTTCTCTGCTTTTTACAAGCATTCATTTTCTTCACAAGTTATGAAAGACATTTTATTCTATTTTAAACTTTACCAGTCTATTTTTAAAAATCTGTCAAAATATCAAGAAGAGCCGTTATAATTTTACGGTTTTTTCCTTTCAAAAGTTCCTTGGTCATTGGAGAAATTCAGTCAAGTTTCAGAAGGCGGGCAGCATCAAGCTCAAAGGCAAGTTTCCACTAACAAACATGAGCAGGGGCAGCCTAGTAAGCACACAGACGGCACGGTGGAGAAAGGGTAACCACCAAAACGGACAAGACAGCGACACAAGGCGAAGATGGGGGAGCTGGGTGTCTAGTCGCTGGGACTCGGCAGGTGGAAACGCTCTGCAGAGGAAGGTCCCAGAGCAGAAGAGGGTCAGGCTCCAAATGCCAAAGAACAATACCTGTTTCTCCTTGATGGTGACCACTAGGACAGGACCACCAGCTAAGAGTTTCAGCGTTCAGAGCGTCTATCACATTCTTTCGCATACAGAAGAGGTGCACTCTAGCAAATATGGCCTTCAAACCCAACGCATACGTCAAACCCCATATTCTCACTGACAGTCTTTTTCAAACAGGGCTTGCATTCGATGGGGTTGGGATTTGGGGGAAAGCAGTAGCCCAGTGGTCAGAACGTGACCACCAGAAGCAGCATCTCTGGCAGTGCGGTACCAGATGCAAGTTCATAGTTCCCAGCCCAGGCCCAGAGCAGTTTCCTGATCTCTGGGAATATCCCTTCCTTTTGCCCCTTCTGCAAGCATCCCTTCTTTTTATTCCTCTAGCCCTCTCAACACCATTGTAACCAATCGCCTGTATTAGATACCCTCTGTTTGAAATACCTGGGTTTCTGTTTCCTCACTGGACCCCGCCTCATACAATACTCCCCTCAAATCTATCTAGCACAGTGAGTCTGGCCCAAAATAGGGAAGCAGGGAATTAGTATGATACTACGAAAAAGCACTAGATTTGGAGTCAGAAGAACTAAGTTAATTAGCCCCTATTTACCTCCTCTGTGCAATGGGAACAAGAGTCCTAGCCACCTCCCAGGGAAGTTGGGTGAAAGTCTCTAGCTCTGAGGTTCTCAGCCTTAACTACACATTAGCATACCCTGGGCAACTTCTTCAAAAAATCCACTGCTGGGCTCCTCCCCCAGAGTCTGATAATTCATCTCAAGAGTGAGTCGAGCATTGGTAGTTTCAAAATCTCCCAGATGACCCATTCTCGCAGCGTGATTTGAAAACCACTGGGGTAGAGCTCAGCATGTGCTCTGCAGATAAGCACCATCAACGTCACCTGTCGGGAAAGCAGACTCAGATCTGTAAATCAGAATCCACGCTTTCCCCCTGATACCAAAACCAGACAAGGACAACACAAAAAAAGAAAATTACAGGCCAATATCACTGATGAACATTGATGCGAAAATCCTCAACAAAATACTAGCAAATCGCATACAACAATACGTTAAAAAGATTATACACCATGATCAAGTGGGATTTATTCCAGGTATGCAGGGATGGTTTAACATTTGCAAATCAATCAACGTAATACACCACATTAATAAAACGAAGAACAAAAATCACATGATCATCTCAATAGATGCAGAGAAAGCATTTGACAAGATCCAGCATCCATTTATGATAAAAACTCTGAATAAAATGGGTATAGAAGGAAAGTACCTCAACATAATAAAGACCATATATGAGAAACCCACAGCTAATATCATCCTTAATGGTGAAAAACTGAAAGCTATCCCTCTAAGAACAGGAACCACACAAGGATGCCCACTGTCACCACACCTATTTAACATAGTATTGGAAGTCCTAGCCAGAGCAATCAGGCAAGAGAAAGAAATAAAAGGGATCCAAATTGGAAAGGAAGAAGTGAAACTGTCACTATTTGCAGATGACATGATTTTATATATAGAAAACCCTAAAGAATCCACCAGAAAACTTTTAGAAGTAATAAACGAATATGGTAAAGTTGCAGGATACAAAATCAACATACAAAAATCAGTTGCATTTCTGTACACTAACAACGAAGTAGCAGAAAGAGAAATTAAGAATACCATCCCATTTACAATTGCAACAAAAAGAATAAAATACCTAGGAATAAACTTAACCAAAGAGGTGAAAGATCTGTACACCGAAAACTATAAAACATTTCTGAAAGAAATTGAAGAAGACACAAAGAGATGGAAAGATATTCCATGCTCTTGGATTGGAAGAATTAACATAGTTAAGATGTCCATACTTCCTAAAGCCATCTACAAATTCAATGCAATCCCTATCAAAGTTCCAACAACATTTTTCACAGAAATAGAACAAAGAATACTAAAATTTATATGGAACAACAAAAGACCCCGAATAGCTAAAGGAATCCTGAGAAGAAAGAACAAAGCTGGAGGTATCACACTCCCTGATTTCAAAATATACTACAAAGCTATAGTAACCAAAACAGCATGGTACTGGCACAAAAACAGACACACAGATCAATGGAATAGAATCGAAAGCCCAGAAATAAACCCACACATCTATGGACAGCTAATCTTTGACAAAGGAGCCAAGAACATACAATGGGGAAAAGAAAGTCTCTTCAACAAATGGTGTTGGGAAAACTGGATAGCCATATGCAAAAAAATGAAAGTAGATCCTTACCTTACACCATACACAAAAATTAACTCCAAATGGATTAAAGACTTGAATGTAAGACCTGAAACTATGAAACTTCTAGAAGAAAACATAGGCAGTACGCTCTTCGACATCGGTCTTAGCAACATCTTTTCAAACACCACATCTGACCGGGCAAGAGAAACAATAGAAAAAATAAACAAATGGGACTACATCAAACTAAAAAGCTTCTGCACAGCAAAGGAAACCATCAACAAAACGAAAAGACAACCTAACAATTGGGAGAAGATATTTGCAAACCATATATCTGATAAGGGCCTAATATCCAAAATATATAAAGAACTCATGCATCTCAACAACAAAAAAACTAACAACCCAATTAAAAAATGGGCAAAAGACCTGAACAGACATTTCTCCAAAGAAGATATACAGATGGCCAACAGACACATGAAAAGATGTTCAAAATCACTAACTATCAGGGAAATGCAAATCAAAACTACAATGAGATATCACCTCACGCCCGTTAGAATGGCTGTAATTAACAAGACAGGAAACAACATGTGTTGGAGAGGATGTGGAGAGAAGGGAACTCTCATACACTGCTGGTGGGAGTGCAAACTGGTGCAGCCACTATGGAAAACAGTATGGAGATTCCTCAAAAAATCAAGGATAGAACTACCATATGATCCAGCTATTCCACTGCTGGGTATTTATCCAAAGAACTTGAAAACACCAATTTGCAAAGGTACATGCACCCCTGTGTTCATTGCAGCGTTATTCACAATAGCCAAGACTTGGAAGCAACCTAAGTGCCCATCAAGGGACGAATGGATAAAGAAGCTGTGGTATATATACACAATGGAATACTACTCAGCCATAAGAAACGACGAAATCCAGCCATTTGTGACAACATGGATGGACATTGAGGGTATAATGCAAAGTGAAATAAGTCAGAGGGAGAAGGTCAAATACCATATGATTTCCTTCATTAAGTAGTAGATAATAACAACAATAAACAAACACATAGGGACAGAGAGTGGATTGGTGGTTACCAGAGGGGAAGGGGGGAGGGAGGAGGGTGAAAGGGATAATTCGGTACATGTGTGTGGTGATGGGTTGTAATTAGTATTTTGGTGGTGAACATGATGTAGTCCATGCAGAAATGGAAGTACAATGATGTACACCTGAAAGTTTTACAATGTTATAAACCAATGTTACTGCAATAAACAAAAAAAAATAAATAAATAAAAAAAAAAAAAGAATCCATGCTTTCCAAGATCCCCAAGTGACTCCTAGGAACAGTACAGCTTGAGGAGCAGTGATCTAGAATATAGTAGGTACTCAATGACCAATGATAGGACCTGAATATTAGCATTATGGAGATACATATTGAAAAATAACAAATACTTAATTGAAATAGAATATTGGGTTGCTTCATACTGGGGCTCATCCCTGTGCAGGACCTGTGAGTGGAACCTACTGGAACCTCCACGCTGGAATATCAGGCCTCAGGCACGTGATCCTGTGTGTCCATGCCCTTGTATCTACTACAACAGGCTCTAGCTGGGCTCCCCGCTTCTGCTCGTTCCCCTGCAATTCTTTCTCCACTCTCCACAAAGCAAAGTGAGCTTCGTAAACGTGAATGAGAAACTTGACACTCAAAGTTGGGTCTGTGGACCAGAAGCAACAGTATCACTTGGAAGCTGTGAGAAGTGTAGAGTCTCAGGCCCCACCCCAGGCCTCCTGAACCAAAGTCTTCAGTTTAACAACAAATTCCCCAAGTGACTCAAATGCATCTGCTTAAATACTCCAGTGGTTCATACTACATTAGGAGGAAACCACAAACTCCCAGAGGATGTGGTCCTTTCTCTCCCGCCTCGCATCCCAGCATCGTCACCTATGCTCACTGTGCTCCACACACACTGGCATTCCTTCTGCTCCTGGAGCCACCAAGCCCACCCCTGCCTCAGGGCTTGGAACGGGCTGCTCCCTCTAACCCTTGTCCCCCAGGCCTTCATGTGGCTGGCTCCTCAGGTCATCTGTCACCTCCTGAGAGTGGCCTTGCCCGTCCACCCTATTTCATGAGTCCCCCTTCCTTCACTCTACCCCCAGGTGTTCTGTATTATATTATCCTGTTTTAATTTCTTCAAGGCACTTACAAATATTTGAAATTATCTTATTCACATGTTTAGTTATTTATTACTGCCCCTTTCCCCACCAAGAATGTGAGCTCCATAAGAAAAGGGACCTTGTATGTCTTGTTCTCTGCTATATCTCAGAGCCCAGAAAAGTGCTTGGCACTTGGTAGGTATTCAATAGATGCTTGTTGAATATACACTTCTCTCATATTTTTCAACCACAGTTCCCAATACAATAATGAGTTTGATGCTAATGGTTAAGAGAAGTGTCCTGTCTCACACCTTGGGATTCCAAGTGAAGGAACTTCAGCCAGAGAAAATTCCTGGTCTGACATCTCTCCCACCTTCTCTTACTGACTTGTTTGATGGATGAGTTTTGGAGAAAGTAACGGAACAGTTCTGGCTTTTGGAACCAACCTATCTCCTCAGTTCTGATACCCTCTGCCACTAGGGTCTCTTGGTAAGCTTTGTCCCAGTAAGGGGGTGGGGGCGGGGGGGGAGGTGTGGAGAGGACATGGGTTCAAGAGGATAAATTCAACTTATAGGAGAGTTAGCAAGCCTATTGGGATGCAAATCTAAAGCCATTTTGATCTCGAATTGCCTGTTTCCAATGGTTCAAAATTGGTCCAAAACTCAGAAGAGGACTAAAGCATTATTATCTATTAAGCTGCCTAAAATCCTAACACACATCACAACTCATATCAGGCATCCTGATAATACGTACGAGTATAAATGGGTATCATTGGAAAGCTAAATATCTTACTCAAATATCCATGGAACTATCTAGAATTCTGTTTTCTCCTCCAATTTATGCCTTCATGAGTTATCAGCTGAGGAAAATGATCCTGATTCAAGTGGTCTCTCATTACTTCTGAAAAGAATTGCTAATCTCTTCTTCATGGCGTAGTAATCCAGTCTCCAAGATTTAAATGTCTTCGGAAAGCTTAGCTCTGTTGAGCACCTCGTTCCCCTGGGAAGTGTCCTGCTTCCTCACACACTTTGGAGGAAACTTCTTGCCTTCTCGGGGCTCACTCGTGCACCCCCTGATTGCCTACCGTCCCATCCTGGACACTTGGTGGACCCAATGTCCATCTTTTTGCAGAGTCTCTCAGTGTTTCCAACAGCATCCCAAAATGGTAACAAGTCTCAGAGAGCTGCAGATTCATCCTAGGAACAGTCAGAATATGTCCATCAAGTCTAAAATCCAAAAATTCCTTCAGAGCTACGTGGAACTTAGAGATTTTCTAATCCAACCCTTGTATCAAGAATCCAATGCACAGAAAAGTTAAGTGATCCACCCAAGGTAACTCAGCTAAAGTGTGGCAGGGCCTGAACACCGTATCAATTCATGATGTGCCATCCTTACTATGAATTTCAATAAATAAATTAGATAGTTGTGTGACACACTGCCAGATGCCAAGTAGGTTCGATGAAATTTATGTTTGTTTGGGTTTTTGTGAGATGGAGTTAACATACGCTAACATGAGCCAGACATAAGAAAAAATGATGAAATGCTGCCAAGTCATTACAGTACCAATAACAACTAGAGCTAAGAAAAGCAACTCATGACTCAGAATAAATAATTTCCATACATGTTAAATTAGCAATGGCTTTTGGCAAGAACGTATTTGAGCGCACATAGCTGCAGAGATGAATTGAGAAAGCTGTCAAGCAGATGCTTCCCCGGCTGTGCTTGGCATTGACCCTCCCCTTCCAGAGTTCCTCTCCGTGAACTCTGATAGTGCAGATTAAAGAAAAGAAGAAACTCCTAAAAGTTCTGCCTTTGGTCACTGCAACCCAGACCTATAAATCAGCACTGCTCATTTTGGTAAGTTATTGGCTAGACAACAAAACGCGTGGTTTCTTTTGGTCTTGGCTGAAAATAATTGAGCGCCATCATGAAAGAAAAAGACATACTCATCTTTAAACTAACTAAAGTTTCTAAATCCCTTGTTAAAAACAGCCATGAAATTGAAAAGGAAAAATATTTTCCAAGGAAAGCTAATTGCTCTGAACTTCCCGCCCTGCACACTCCCATCTTTTTACACAAACGTCAATACTTAGGATTCAGAAATGAATCAGCCAGGTATCATCTTGGAAAACCCTAAGGACCCGAAACTAAGCATGCAGGCACATCAATACTTTCCGGGTGCCAGTAAGCCCCCTGGTTCAGTGCACACGGGGTGCCCATCTTGCAACATGGCAAATGACAGACCAGAGACTCAGAAAATGATAGCATGCGATCTCCTCATGACAAGACCACCTCACCAATACATCAGTTAAATCTCAACATGCCATGACCAGAGCTGACCGGGGACCAGAAATGTGCTTGATTAAGAGATTTTTCTTTCTGAGAAAGCTTGCTAAGTCATTACCTTTCTCCCAATTGGAAAATAGACCATTGACCACTTTCTGTGCATTGCACAGGGATCATAAACTGTTTCGTATTCCTCCTTAATTCAATAAAAAGTCTTTGGAACGGAATTTAGAATTGGTAGCAACATACTGCCTTAAAAGTTGACTATTTGTTTGTATGCTTTGGGTAACTGCATTTTTCTTTTTTTTTTTTTAACATTTCAGCAGTATCCTCATATTTTCCCCATTTGGGGAAATTCATTGGTCTTTCTTTTCTTTCTATCTTTCTTTCTTTCTTTTTTTGAGAAAGATTGGCCCTGAGCTAACATTTGTTACCAATCTTCCTCCTTTTTTCCTTTTTACTCCCCAGAGGCCCAATAGATAGTTGTACGTCATAGTTGTACATCCTTCTAGTTGCTCTATGTGGGACACCACCTCAGCATGGCTTGATGAGCGGTGCATAGGTCCGCGCCCAGGATCCAAACCGGCGAACCCCAGGCCACTGAAGTGGAGTGCGAGAACCTAACCACTACGCCACCAGGCTGCCCCGATAACTGCATTTTGATAGGTCATGTTAAATGGTCATTTTCTATTAGCAATCCTCAGATGAACTTTATCTTTAAAGAGTGTGAATTCCATGATAGCAGAATCCATGTTTTACTCATTTAAGTATTTCCAGCACATAGCACCTGGCTTATAGTATGGCTTCAGTAACTAATAAACGAAAGACTAAATGAATGAGTGGCTTGCTTACTGGAAATAATGCTGTTTCAGCAAAGAGAACATTTTCTCAACATGGTTTACTCTCACCTAGGAAATCTAAAGTTTACTTACCAGAAAAGATTTTCCTGCAAGAAGTGACTAAATGGTAATAAACTGTGTTTTTTGCTTAAGTGGTCAAAGAAGTAAGATTTTTTTGACATTGGATATTTTTTTCACTTTGTTTAAATGTATTCAGCGTTAAAATAAAATGAATCTTATAACTGTATGTGATTTTTTTTCCTTCTGTGTATATCTTTGAGGTCTTTTTAAAAGCTGTTAAACAATGTAAAACCATGGAGACGATAGGTGGAAAAAATTACATGTTTGAGACAGACTCTTACCCATACTGTTTCAATAACAGCATCAATCCTGAACAAAAAAGAAGATGGGGAAAAGGTCTATATGGCAACTGCTTCTCTCAAAATTGACCGTTTCACAGAACATTCATGTTGATAAGAAAAAGAGTTTGCTCTTGTACCGTCAAGATTTATACAGGCCCATAAGACTGTGTTTAGATCCGGAAAAATGTTTTTCCTTTTCACCTTTTTGATGAAATGGCTGGTTTCAAAGGTATGTTTTTAAAAAATAATGTTTATTTTCATGCATGTTGAATTTCAATTGCTCCACTTCTCTGAGCTGGAGATCTGTACGGTGGACAACTCTGGGGAGTTTATGGGTGGGTGGCTGGCTGGAAAGGTGACAACATTTCCAGCAAGGTTAGGACATCTATAGCCTATCTGTCCTCCACATAAATTTCCTTGACCACAAGGTATCCTTTTCATGTTGGACACACACTTTTTCTACTGGGAACTTTCTGGTTCTCGTTTTATAAAATCAGGGTTAAGTGTTTTTTCTTTCTATAAGCTCCATAAGCTTTAAAAACACGTTTAGGATGTTTTCCTATCATTGTAAATAACTGTTTTGTTATACCCTACCAATAACGTCTTCATAGGACTAAATGAAATGGTGTGAGAAGGTCTCCAGTGGTCTGGTGTTTTTCTGGGGAGGACATTGGGGTCAAAAATGATTCCATCAAGTGGTATTGAATCAGGAAGCTCCTGTACCTTCTTTTCTAGTTATTAAAGTCCCAAGATAAGGCTTTTCTCATCCTATTCTACTGACCATTTGTTCTGACAGTTATGACAAAGAGAAGAGAAATACAACACCGGCTTGGCACTGCTTGCTAGTTATAAGAAGCAAGTTGAAAAAAGAAATGAAGGAATATAAATAGTTCAGAAGTTTTGACTTCTTGCCTAAATTTCAAATAAAATTCATCTGACAAGAGTCCAAATATAAATTGACTACATTTCTCCGCTAGGTATCCCAACTCTAATAAGGTAAAGAGTTCTGCTGATGCAGTTGGATTTGCATTTTCTGATTCACTCTCCTGTACAAGATTACTTTGACTTTTCCTCCTGAAAATGCTCCTCAGAACCACTAAATCACCACAAGGGTTATTCCCAACTCAACGCACGATAGTCTTGACTCTCACCTTCGCTTCTCTACCACGTTACCCTAACTGGGCAGTGCAGACCTGGGGAGGCGCTGGAGATTTTCATTTCATTCTGTAGGATGTTGATTTTTAGGTCTCTCTCAGCTACATCTTTAAATTAAACTTGCACTGTACTAGGATCCTAAGGGCTTCATACTAAGACATGTAAATTACACCCATAAGCAACATGTTCAGTTTATAGATTTTTAAGGGCTAAACAAAATTAATATGTACACTGTTGTTATGAACTGAATGTCTGTGTCCCCCCAAAATTCATATGTTGATGGTATTTGGAAGTTGGGCCTTGGGAGGTAATTAGGGTTTGATAGTGGGACCCTCATTATGAGATTAGTGCCCTTATAAGAAGAGGAAGACACATCTCACTCCCTCCAGGCTCATACACTACGGAAAGGCCATGTGAGCACACAGTAAGAAGGTGGCTGTCTGCAAGCCAGGAAGAGGCCTCACCAGGAACTGAATCTCCCGGAACCTTGATCTGGGACATCCCAGCCTCCAGAACTGTGAAAAATAAATGTCTATTGTTTAAGCCACCCAGTCTACGGTATTTTGTTATAGCAGCCCGAGCTAAGACACACACCAAAACTTGGCATCCAATTTTGGCTGATTTCCATAAGAATCTAACAACATCCTTAGACAGATACATCCTTGAGTAAAAAAAGAAAAAGAAAAAAATATATTTTATGATGTCTGGTCTCAAGTTAATTAAGATTCTATCAAATGCATTTATAAGTGTTAGACCTATTACTTATAACTAGGGTAGGTAATTGAGTTTAACAGTAATGAGTCAAAACTGAATTTCAATCCACCGTTTACTAGCTCTATGACTTTGAGAAAGTCCTTAAGCAATCTGGGCCTCAATTTCCTTATTTTTATTTTTATTTATTTATTTTTTTTGGTGAGGAAGATTGTCCCTGAGCTAACATCCGTGCCAATCCTCCTCTACTTTGTATATGGGACACCACCACAGCATAGCTTGATGAGTGGTGTGTAAGTCTGCACCAGGGATCTGAATCCATGAACCCCGGGCTGCCAAAGCTGAGAACGCGGACTTAACCACTATGCCACAGGGCCAGCCCCTAGTTTCTTATTTTTAAAATGGGAATAATAATTGTACCTATCTCTTAGCATTATTGTAAGGATATACGAGTTATTATTTGTAAGGCACTTAGAACAACGCCTTGCTCCTTATAAGCGCTATATACACATCTGCTAAATAAAAACAGAAAATATTCACAATGCCTGGCACACAGAAGGGATTCAATAAATGAGATAAATCTGAAACCAACAGCAATACAGTCTTTTTTTTTTTTTTTGTGAGGAAGATCAGCCCTGAGCTAACATCCATGCTAATCCTCCTCTTTTTGCTGAGGAAGACCGGCCCTGAGCTAACATCTATTGCCAATCCTCCTCCTTTTTTTTTTTACCCCCCAGAGCCCCAGTAGATAGTTGTATGTCATAGTTGCACATTCTTCTAGTTCAACAGCAATACAGTCTTAATGACACAACACTAAAACTATAAAGCAAATTTCCTCTAATAATGGGCATGGTGTAGTAGAAAGAACTCTTCCGTGAGTCATGACATGACTGTCCCAGTCACAGATACAACTTGTGACATTTGGATCAGACAGTTTCTCTCTCTGCACCTAAATTTTTTCACCTGCAAAACGAGAGAACTGCACTACAGTAGTTTCCAAATGCTGGTACGTGGTTGTGAACCAGTTAGTGCTGGTCCAGTCTGTGACAAAAGGGGAAAATAAAGGACAATGAATTGATTTTTTTCATAAAGTTACATTTAATAATTTTAAAGAAATATTCTTTAATCTGAAACCCTTATTCTCCCCCCTTCCTTCCTTCTGTTCTTTCTTTCAGTCTTCTCTTTTTCTTTCTTTCTTTCTTTTTGACATGAAAATTCCCTTTCTTTTATGCAACAGTGATAAAAGTAGATGGCAGATTTTTCTAATTGTGGCAAAATATATATAACATAAAATTCACCATTTTTTGATGTACAGTTCAATGGCATCAAGTACATTCACATTGTTGTGCATCCATCTCCAGAACTTTTTCCCAAACTGAAACTCCGTACCCATTAAACACTAACTCCCCATTCTCCCCTCCCCTCCCCTGGCAACCACCCTTCTACTTCTGTCTCTATGCGTTTGACTACTCTAATTATGTCATATAAGTGGAATCATATAACATTTGTCCTTCTGTGTCTGGTTTATTTCACTTAGCTTAATATCTTCAAGGTAGGATTTTTTTTAATGTTCTTACTTGACAGTCCCCAAATAATGCTTTTACTAGTTTCTCATCCAAAAGCCTGTGAACCACTGGATTAGAAAACCTTCAACTTCTCATCAAGCACTAATATTCTACAGCTCTGTGATCAAGGGCACTGGTCACATTTTCAATACGTTGCAGACCCAACACATAGCGCGTGCACAATAAACCTGAAATAATGCGGCAAGACCTGGGGTGCTGCTCGGTGGTCTTCGCAGGAGTAGAATTGGGTTGAACCTGTGTTGGGTATATCACTTCCTGTATTAATTGCCATATCTCTTTTATGCTCTAAAGTAGTTATACTATAATTGTAAAAATGAGAGGATAATGGAAAATAACATTTTTAAACACATTCATCATGTTGCTGACAAAACCTGGCCTACTTGCCACAAATTGGCAAAAGGAGATTGGTGGTTTGGTCCAGTTTCCACCGAATTCTACCAAGCACCTCCTCCTGCCTGCCCGTGAACAATTCAGTAAGTTGCTTTCTTAAGGGAACTATTTTAGGAAGGCATTGGCTCCTCAAATTACCTTAAAAATCATAGATCTCAAGTCTTGCTGTTGTGCATTCCTGTCTCTTGAAGAACTACCCAGCCTCACGGACAAGACACTCCAGAACGTGCAGCCCTTCATGCGGCAGTTAATCATACATATTTTAAGTGTAGCGCACCGTGGTTTTTAAATGTTTTGGAAACGGTGTGCAAGTTTTTGCCCATGCTACTAACTCCAGGATGTTCTTGCACTTTAGGTCACAAACGAGGAAATTACTAAAAATAACAGCTTCCAAAATAATACTTCCAAAATA
This sequence comes from Ceratotherium simum simum, assembly GCF_057802395.1. Classification (NCBI taxonomy): domain Eukaryota; kingdom Metazoa; phylum Chordata; class Mammalia; order Perissodactyla; family Rhinocerotidae; genus Ceratotherium; species Ceratotherium simum. The sequence continues at coordinate 25,848,218 of NC_141937.1, read as the reverse complement.
ATATTCCGTAGTTCATACCCAAGTAAGTAGAGAAATACATAATGATGGGTGTGGTAAAGTTGTTCCATTTTTGGAACTGAAGCTACAAGTCACTATTAGAAAGAGGAAGAATACAGAGAAGAATCAGAAAAAGTATTAAATTTTTTCGAATTCATAAAAATTAGCCCCCCCAAATTTAAAATAATCAGGGGGTAAAAATAAATAGTGAAGACAAGGAACACACAAGTGACCCTGAGAAAAGGCTGGTGCAGAGTCCGGCAAAGAAAGGATGGACTGAAAAAGGGCAAGTAGAGCTGGAGAGAACAGGATAGACTCAAGCTGGATTTGGGAAGCATATTGAACAAGACAGAGAGTATTTCACAATACTTGCATCTGAACTTTGACACAGTATACTGTTATCCCACGTGCCCTCCCAGATTCCCTATGATGCCTGGATGTGGCTAACAATATCTACATTTCCCAGATGGGGACCCAGGCACGGAGACGGTCACCCTGTTCAGACGGTTGGGTGGGAGGAGCAGAACTAGGCAACGTGCATTCACGGGTCAAGGGGCCTTGGGAGCAGAGGATGCATATACACATTAAAAAAGGGGTCTATTTCCTCTACCACTCTTAAACGTGTTTGGTCTTAAATTTAACAACTGAAAAATACCCCAGGGCTTAACTTGAAATATCCACTTTGTTCCTGGGCACCCTTGATTAGACTGGGGCACACATCTTAAATAGATTTTCCACTTCTTCCTTCAAGGAATCGGTGACATGGTGTTTCTGGTAGATGATGTATATTTTGAGTAATTCCTGCTTATGCCCTCCCAAATTAACAGCATCTGCTTTCTAATTTTAAGAGACAAACCTGTTTTTAGTAGAATTATTCAAATGGAGTACTAATAAAAGTTAACCGCAATGTACTATTTGTTATGAAATGTCATTGGGACATGAGATAGTTTCTAGTGTCAATCTAATTCATTTAATGATTTTTAAGCCTTGAAAAGTGGCAGATACTTCATAGGTGCTTAATGATTACTTAATGAATACTTTTGCCATAAATCTTACTTATAATCATCATCATCATCATCATTGCAAACATTTTCATTTACTTAATATGAATCAAGCATTTCTCCCAGTACTTTGTGTATACAAATTTGTTTAGTTTTCTCCTCCATTTTACAGATGAGGAAAATGAAACCAAGTAAGGTAAAGTGACACATATCTAGCAAGTGGCAGAGCCCAGGATTTCCACCCACACGGCCTGGTTATAGAGTCTGTGCTTTTACTATCACATTGTCCTGCCTCTCTTAGACAAAGGAAATACATTTTTCAATTTAAGGAGCATGTGATCATTTAAGTGTATTCCCAAAATATTATATTCCTATAACTAGTTTTGCAAGCTTAATTTTTCTAACAATAACATAATGGCATTATTAGCTTATGATAATGCTCTTTCTAAACTCTTCCTATATATAATTCTTGTCTTCAAATCTGGTGCTAAAATAAGAATCCAATTTTCAAATGGCACAATTACAGTTTTCTTTGTTAAAAAAAAAAAACACAACACATAGACTAACAAATCATTTAGGAGCATCAATCTGTCAGACCCAAGTGGAACAAATAGATAATTTAGCAGAAGTCAAAACCCTGTAGGATTAATCGAAATCCAGAAAGTGAATAGTTTAAACTCATCCTTAAATGAATGGAAACAACTGACAACCTCTATGAAAAAACTTTTTGTCTCCCAAAATAACAAATGAAAATGGATTGTTATAGGAAGAATTTCCCATTCCCCTTAATCTAATCATTTTAAAAAAGGCATAAAAAAGCAAAAACTCTTTTAAAAATATAAGCTTGAGGGTGAAAATTTCCTATCGTATGTTTTAGAAAACCAAATATGTTCGTCTAAATATCACATCAAGGTTAAAATTTTAATGAATACAGAGTAAACTCTTTAATTCACAATTATGGTTTTTTTTTCTTTACAAATTAGAATAATTTTAAAATTGAGAACATGGCAAGGTGACCAGGATCATGAGGAATATTCTTGCTGAGATCATCTTATTTAAAGCGTTGACATTTTTTTTTCAATAGGAGGCCACAGACTCCTCTCTCAGAAGAATAAATCTCATGTAATTCTCTTCATCCAGAATTTTTTTCCACTCTCTAAGTAGAATTAAATTAGTGAATCTATTTTGATGAAAATTGGAATGTCCAAAAGTCCATTTGCCAGCAAACCTCAAACTGTGTTCTATGAATTGTTCACACTGCAGAAAGAGCAAGATTATCTGCAATTTAGCCATTATCAACAATGCTCTTCTTTACTGGTATTTATTGGTGGGTAGAATAATGACCCTCAATGATATCCACGTCCTAATCCCCAGAGCCCGTGAATATGTTACTTTATATGGTAAAAGGGACTTTGCAGATGTAATTAAGTTGAGGAACTTGAGGTGGGGAATTATACTTGATTATCTAGGTTGACCCAATGTAATCACAGAGAGAGGCCGAAGAGAAAGTCAGAGAAGGAGATGTGACCTGCGAAGCAAGGTCAGAGGGATGCAGTGTGAAAAGGACATGACCTGACATTGCTGGCTTTGCAGATGGAGGAAGGGGGTGGGGTCATGAGCCCAGGAATACAGGTGGCCTCTGGGAGCTGGAAAAGGCAAGGAAATGAATTCTCCCCTAGCGCTTCCAGAAAGGAATATAGGCCTGCTGATCCCTTAATTTTAGCCCAGTGAGACCCTCATTGGACTTCTGATCTCCAGAATTATAATATAAATTCATGCTGTTTTACGTTACTAAGCTTGTGGTAATTTGATACAGCACAACAGAAAACAAATACAAGTACATAAAGTCGAAAGTTAGGTCCATGACCAACGATTTCATAGAGAACTGAAATGGCTCATGAAGCTAAGATATCTAGGCAGCATATTGTTCAAAGAAGAGTGAAATTGTAGAAAATCCAATTAAAAAAAACACACATCCTTTTTGATATCCAGAGTGAAGCAGATGCTGCTACAATCTATGTAGGTAATCCACTAAAAAATCACGATGAATAAAAACAGATGGTCTTTGTCAGAACTCATTTATCTCCCCACAGTCAAATCCATGCTCCTGTCTCTGATTCCCAGGTTCTGTCTCAGCTCATTCCATAAATTATATCTCTCAGGACATCCTAGCAACTCTCAGTGTCTCTTGGCGACACCTCTTAAGAGCTTTATCTGCTCCCTTCCCAACCCTATGCCCACAATGCCCTACCTACAACTCTATTTCTCACAACTTGAAGGAAGGAGATATTTCCCCCTTATGGAAATACACACCGAGCCTGCCCTTCCCTGATTTTTCTCTCTTCCCAAATGCTACTTTATTCTATAGAACCCTCTTCTTTTAAAGAAGAAACATGGAGAAACTGGTCACTCTCTTTTGCATCTCATAGGCTGAGAACTCCTCCCTCAGACATAAAGTCTGCCTGACTCAGCTCCTGCTGAGCTCATGGTATGTTCTGCCAATGCCTTGCCCTCTTGAGTGTCTAGTACATTTAGATACTAGTAGGTCAGTGGAAAGATGGATGGTCCCACAATATACCACCATAATCCTTTCCTGGGACAATTTAAGATGGCTTATGCACACCAGAAGGTGCTTGAGATTCAGAAAAATGAAGAAAATAAATGATAAAGTTTTTACCAGCCATGCTAAGGTATAATCTTCTGCCTTAAGTGCCTAAATAGCTCAAGTCCTAGGTTAGAAAAATGTTTTGGATCTAATTTCAACTTTATTTGGGATGTAGGCACCCACTGTTTAATTAACAATGTGGTCAGGCAAAGGGGATGCACAGGAGACATGTGGCCCCATCTTTGCCATGAAGTAATTTCAAGACAGTCCGCCCCGTAAAATGACTTCAGGCTCCAACTAGGGTAGGAGAATGTACTGAACTACCATTGGGAGACATACTAGTCAGACCAACCTGCCAACCCACATCTCTCCCACTTTCAGTCTCCCACTCTCTCAGCTGCTTTTCCAGTCTAGAAAGGGGATGCTGCACCCCAGTACCATGCTGCAGTGACGTGAGTGACCCGGGCAACTTGACTGACCAGATTCTGGTGCTAAGAAAATACCATTTATCAAGTTTGATCCAGAGATAGTGAAAATAAATGAGGAGTGTACCTTGTAGCAAAAACTATCTCCTAGTAGCCCATGGCCCTTTCAGTGTATCAGTGTTCTCTACTGATGATGGTGATTGGATGTTTTAAAATGGTACCCATCCCACCCACCCAGTAGAGTGTGTAGAATTTGATCTCTGAAGTTCTCCATTAGTAGCCAGTTGCTTATATTGCACAATAGAAGGCTTCAGAGAAGACTTGTGTTTTGCTGATCAAGTATAGTATGTTGACCCTGAGTTTGTTGAGTAGGAGGCTGAGGAATTGTTTCTTACTATATCTGTGATTGCACATCAGCCAGTCACTGGGGCACAGACCTTGGCCCGATTCATCTTCTGTCCAGAGCTAGATAACAGCCAGGTTTACCTGACACATTCTTGTTATTCAGCCCCCAAAACCTAACTTCTCTGGACCATCTGAGAACACCTCATTAACATAACTTGAACTTAGAGCTCCAGAAATATGATGTGAATTTCACAAAGGTATATGAGCTCAGATGCCCCTAACAAGCCAAAGATTTCAGTTGGAAAGGAAAAATACTCAGAATATTAAGTACATCTTCAGATTTCCCTGGTATTTTTAGTCCTTCATTCTCATCTCCTCCCTCTATTTTAGCTTCTTTCTGTTGTCTCCTTGTATCGGTACAAACCATCCTCAGACTTCCAAATCCTCTCTTTAAACCTAACATGAATTCTTTTTTTGATCATTTATAAGTAATAGGAAAATTGCTTACAGACAAATAGTGAAAGACTAGAAATCTACCTTGAGCAATAAAAACATTAAACATAAGCCATATCATCACTTGAAGGTGTATTTGTCAGGCTTTTCTTTTTTCATCCATTCTGAACATACTTTGATATAAATATAGCTATCTCTGCTCCATTTTGGTTTCCATCTGCATGGCATATCTCTTTCTATCCCTTCACTTTAAGCCTATGTGTGCTCTTGAAGCTGAAGTGAGTCTCCTGTAGGCAGCATATAGTTGGGTCTTGTTTTTTATCCATGTAGCCACTCTGCGCCTTTTGATTGGAGAATTTAACCCATTTACATTTAAAGTAATTATTGATAGGTAAGGACTTATGTCATCTTGTTAATTGTTTTCTAGATGTTTTGTAGTTCCTTTGTTCTCTTCTTCCTCAATTGCTGTCTTCCTTTGTAAATTGATGATTTTCCATAGTGGTAATATTTTGATTCCCTTCTCCTTATCTTGTATGTATCCACTATGTGTTTTTGTTTTGCAGTTACCCGGAGGCTTACTTGAAACATATTACAGATATAACAGTCCATTTTAAGCTGATAACAAAACTTTGAGTGCATATGAAACTTCTACCCTTTTACTCCCCCTCCCTACATTTTATGTTTTTAATGCCACAATTTATGTCTTTTTATATTGTGTACCTATTAACAAATTATTGTAGATATAGCTATTTTTCATAATTGCGTTCTTTAACCTTTATACTAGAGCTAAGTGGTTAACACATCACCATATTACAGTATTAGAATATTCTGAATCTGACTATATACTTACCTTTACCAGTGTGTTCTATATTTTCATACTAGTTAGCATCTTTTTGTTTCAGCTTGAAGAACTCCTTTCACCATTTCTTGTAAGGCAGGTCTAGTGGTGATGAACTCCCTCAGCTTTTGTTTGTTGGGGAAAGTCTTTATCTCGTCTTCATTTCTGAAGGACAATTTTGCTAGGTATTCTTGGTTGGCAGTTTTTTTCTTTTGGCGCTTTGGATATATCATCCCATTCTCTCCTGACTTGCAAGGTTTCTGCTGAGAAATCTGCTCATGGCCTTATGGAGGTTCCCTCATATGAGGGAAGTTTTTTCTCTTGCTGTTTTTCAAACTCTCTGTTTGTCTTTGATTTTAGACAGTTTTATTATAAGACATCTTGGAGAAGATCATTTTGGATTGAAATTTTGATGTAACCTATTAGCTTCATGAACTTGGATGTCCAAGTCTCTCTCCAGGTTTGGGAAGTTCTCAGCCATTATTTCTTCAACTAAAGTTTCTACTCCTTTCTCCTTCATTTCTCCTTCTGTGACTCCAATGATGCATATATTGCTTCACTTAATGGTGTCCCATAAGTCCCGTAGGCTTTCTTCATTCTTTTTCATTCTTTTTTCTTTTTGCTCCTCTGACTGGATAATTCCAAATGATCTGTCTTCGAGCTCAGTGATTCTTTCTTCTGCTTGGTCCAGTCTGATGCTGAAGCTCTCTATTGAATTCTTCAGTTCAATCATTGTATTCTTCAGCTCCAAATTTTCTGTTTGATTCTTTTTAATGTTTTTGGTCTTTTTGTTGAACATATTTTGTTCTTGTATTGTTTTCCTGGTTTCATTAAATTGTTTATCTGTGTTCTCTTGTACCTCTCTGAGCATCTTTGGAATAATTATTTTGAATTCTTTGTTGTACAGTTCCTATATCTCCTTTTCTTGGAGCCAGTTACTAGAGGTTTACTGTGTTCTTTTGGTGTAGTTATGTTTCCCTGATCCTTTGTAACTTGTACAGCCTTGTGTAGATGTCTGCATACTTGAAGAAGCAGTCACCTCTCCGAGACTTTATGGACTGACTTTAGTAAGGAAAGATCTTCACCTGTGAGTAGGGGCACTCTGGAATGTACTGTGACCCCAGGTCTAGTAATGCAGGGTTCCAAGTGTGGGGGAGCACGATGCCTCCAGGTCCAGGGGGTGTGGTGACTCATCGCCTCAGGCTTCTGGTGACCAAAGCATTTACAACTGAATGGTTCCTGGCAAGTGCTGTGGGTGGTCTGCAGAGGCTGCAAAGACTGTTGGAGTGAAACTGAAGTGACCTGAAAGGCTGGGGAAGCTGTCTGCTCACCCTTTCTCAGAGAGGGGAACTCTTTCTAGCTGGGGAGTTCCCTCTTGGAGCTGAGCAATGCGAACCTAGAGGATGGAGTGATGCAGGCAACATGAAGCTGTTCTTCCTTCCCTTTTTGTACGGTTATTCTCAAGTTTTTTGTTCCACTGTGCTGCTGAAGTTTCTCGAGTGAACTCCAGAGCACTCCCAGAGCTGTTTTTGTTCATGGATAGCTGTCTAACTGTTGATCTTTGTGGTGGGATGGAGGCTGGGGTCTCCCACTCCACCATCTTGGCAATGTCACTCCATCCTGAATCTAAAATTCTGTACAAATCCCTCTCATCCCAGTCTACAGTACACAAGATAGAATCCACCAGACGGCAGTGTTCACTGAAACTCTGAACATACAAATAAATCTTTCTGATTAAGGAGACAAGTTTTAAGAAAGCTTTTATTTTCCACCCTTCCCATTAATGTGTGCTGCTACTAATCCTAATATCACATTTCTTCTTCTGTGCTATCAGTTGAATGATGCAAAGGAAATGTGAGTAATAGGATAAGGCAGCACCAGTAGCTAATAAACTAAGAAAGAAAATATAATCCTCCTCTAAATTATGTTTAGCACAAAAGTGCAGTTCTTCTGTAGCTTAAAACACAGGAGGGTAACTGTTCTCTGTGGGCAATCAGATTGCTATTGATTTCAAGAATACCTGATGTTAGCTGGAGATAGAAAAGGCATTCTTAGAGCAAAGGGCTGCAGATTAATTTATAGGTTACTTTTTTTCCCAATGGTAATTTTTATATTGTCAGTAATAAACTTCCTTTTTCTGAGTTTGCTGTATTTAGACCAAAAAAAAAAAAACTTTCTAAATCATTCTTTTAGATTTTGTCTTAAACTTTTACACAGTCTGAGAAAGCATGCAGTTATGTAAGAAAAAGCCTCCAAAAATCAACATTTCATGTGACATTTCACATTTTCTCTTACAACCTCCTCTTCTAAAACTAAAGGAAATCATCTACATGTCTCTGGTGATGTAGGCAGATGTGGGGAAACACCCTCCTCTCAGTGTGTGCACACACGTGCAGGTACACCCCCACACACACACACACACAAATACAAATACAAATACCCACGAGTGGCACATGAAAAGATGTTCAACATCATTAACTATCAGGGAAATGCAAATCAAAACTACCATGAGACATCACCTCACGCTATAATTAACAAGACAGGAAACAACAAGTGTTGGAGAGGATGTGAAGAGAAGGGAACTCTCATACACTGCTGGTGAGAGTGCAAACTGGTGCAGCCACTATGGAAAACAGTATGGAGATTCCTCAAAAAATTAAGGATAGAACCACCGTACGATCCAGGTATTCCACTGCTGGATATTTATCCAAAGAACATGAAAACACCAACGCCTAAAGATACATGCACCCCTGTGTTCATTGAAGCGTTATTCACAATAGCCAAGACTTGGAAGCAACCTAAATGCCCATCAAGGGACAAATAGATAAAGAAGATGTGGTATATATACACAATGGAATACTACTCAGCCACAAGAAATGATGAAATCCAGCCATTTGTGACAACATGGGTGGACATTGAGGGTATTATGCAAAGTGAAATAAGTCAGAGGGAGAAGGTCAAATACTGTATCATCTCACTCATTAAGTAGTAGATAATAAAAACAACAAACAAACACATAGAGACAGAGATTGGATTGGTGGTTACCAGAAGGGAAGGGGTAGGGAGGAGGGTAAAAGGGATAATTAGGCACATTTGTGTGGTGATGGATTATAATTAGTATTTGGGTGGTGAACATGACAACATGATGTAATCCATGCAGAAATAGAAGTATAATGATGTACAACTGAAATTTATACAATTTTATAAACTAATGTTACTGTAATAAACAAAAAATTTTAAAATAAATAAATAAATAAAAACAAATACCCACGAGTCATGTAAGAGCCATGAATTCACGGTATCTGCTCTTTTAGCACTTTATAACAGCCAGTTTCTTTAATTAGTCTATTAATAAAAATAATTAAAATATTTTTTGCTCTTTACCAAAACTATTTTTTTCCACTACCAATAATATATATAGTTTGCCTTTTCAAGTTCTTCTAGTAAGATTTTTATTTTCAATGCAAAAGTAATGTTTTAGGCTTCTTTATCTTTTACCTTTGAGATTACAAACCTCCTCCCAAAGGAAGGGAAATAAGTTTTGTTTATATCATTTAAGAAATGGGAAATTACTCATATGCCCCCATAGAAGTGTTTCACAGCCAATGGTTACTTAGGCTGTATATGTCAAAAACCCTGCCTTGAGACTGTACACCAGGCTTGGTTTTACAGACTATGCAGAAAACTACGTTCTCTCCCTCTCTCACTTCTGTTTCATGAATCTTGCCAATTAAGGACTATTACATTTTTTTCTCATGTGGGTCAAAACCAGTCTAAGGCCAGAGTCAAGTAGGCAGCCCACAGGTGTGAGGTCACGGGGCTTGAGCAAATAAGCGAATATATTGAAGACAATGGGGGTCAGTTTCTTCTCAGTTAGAGGGAGTTATAAACATGGAAAGGGAGAAGACTAGAATACACCCAGGGTATCATATTGGAATTGAAGTGTCAATGTAAGCACAGGGTTTTTAACAGATTGATAGACAGATATAGAAATTGGTATGGATGTGTGTATGAGTGTGTGTGTGTGTGTGTGTGTCTGTGTACAGTCACATATATTCTAGCTCTGTTCACCGAGAGGGCCTAGAAGCAATGACCCTTCAGTAGCAAAGCGCATACCTAGCACCCAGATGTTCATTTTTAAACACTATTCTCTACTAAAAAGAACCAGATATCCTTGGAGAAATGGTTGATTCCAGGGCAGGGGAAGTGCAAGGTGAGTCTGGAACATCTTCTTGGACCATAACATAAGGAAGTGCTCAAGGAATGATGGGGACATGTCAAAAGGACATGAGAGTCAGCTTGAGGGAGCCCCCACTGGCCAAATCTGGGAAACTTTGAGCATCAAATGGATTATAATCCATTGAATCAAGTAAGACTCCATGAATCTATGTTAAAATACATAAACGAGAAGAGAAATCCCTATCTTATAGTAGAATGCCAAGCAATAAAAGTAGAACGAATGAGAATGTAGAGAATCACCATTTGGCGACAATCTGGGAATAACTGAACCAATTTGGTAATAATTGATTCTGTCAAGAATCGTCAATGGCTGTTAAAATAAGTGGATGACAGTTTGATGAACAACAGAATATTTATGTAGGTTTCAACGTCTCCTCATAAAACATTTATTAACTATTTATTAGTTAATAAACACATAATACTTGTTACTTAAGCATATTTGAAGAAATCTGGCAGATGCCATTTTATCAAAGTGATAAAAGTTAACAAGACAAGTCAGCATCACATTTCCCTTAAAATGATGCCCTGAGATCTCAGCATCACTTCTCTGGTATTTATTCCTACCCCCCAAAAGCATAACCTGACTCTAACCATGAGGAAATATCAGACAACCTCACATCAAGGCATGTTCCACAAAGTTATTGACATGGACTTAAAAAAATGCTCCAGAAAGAGACTAAAGAGACATGACACTGTGTCTTCAACCAATTCTCAAACAGTTCAAAAAATTAAATAATATACATAGAGAGAATATATGTATATGTATATACACACACATACACGTAGAAACAAAGAGCAAGCGAGCGAGAGAAGCAAGTTGGTTGACTTAATTTGGGGGGAAACCGAGTAAAAGATATACGGGAATATTTTCCTTTTTTCTTGCAACTTTTATGTAAGTTTGGAATTATTTCTAAATAAGCATGTCTTAAAGGAAAAAGGTTAGAGAATTTTAATATATCAATACCTTCAGGTGGTGCTCACTGACCACCTATTATATTTCAAGCTCTACAACACACTGGGAATATACACAGGAACCAGACCTGACCCTGAGGCTGGCTATCCACAGGCACAAGTGAATATGTGCAGTTTGATGTGAAACACCTGAGGCTAAGGGTGGACGCCACGAGCGGGTACAAATGGGCTACAAGGGCATTCGAGAAAGAAAAAGCAGCACACAGGAAACAACTGAAGGGTAATAAAACCCAGGACAGCTGGAGAATAAGAAGAAGAATTTCATGGAAGGAGCAGTAGACGTCAAGGCTACTCTTAATCAAAAGAACTTTCAATGGAAGATGCTATTTTTCCTTTTTCATTCATAGAAAGTTTCCAGGCAGGCTACACTCCATTTATTGCAATGAATGAAGAGACTGTTACTGATGTTGACATGAACATAATTTGCTACTAATACAAATACAGAATAGTGCTCTTTAACACCCACAACATATTGACTTTTAAAAACAACATGCAAAAGATACAATTCCAATTTTTAACTTCTTTAAGAGCTAAAATGCATTACTATCCATCTGGATAACCTTCATTCAGAAAACGCACAGAGCCTGTATAAGTTATCAGTAGGTGAATAAGAGAAAGTAATGTAAGAGATTCCTAATATCTTTCTATCTCTAAGTCGATAGATTTTCCAGTCCAATTCAAGTCACAGTCTTGATTACTTTTGCAAATGTAAGAAGTATGAGGTAACAGGGCTTAGTTTTCTGACCCCAGGGCAACGACACAATGAACGTGATGTCAGATCATATTTTGTTCTACTGAGTAATGGGAGAGAGTAAATCAAGAAGCCAGTGGTAGTTTTACGGTCTCTTCTAACACTTAAACCGTACCTGCTTTGCATTTCATTATTATCTCTGCTAACAGGATCAGTGATTGAATTCAGAATGTTCAGGCTGAAAAGCAACCTAAATGACAATCTATTACTTTCTTTTGCAAATCCGCCCTATCTTTGTGATGTGAGGTTCCCTTCCAGAACCCAGCGGGATTCTGCTTCAAATGCAGCCTCCCTATGGAAGTGAAAATTCAGTGAAAGGATTAACCCTTCATTTCTCCTGTCAGAACTCATTTTTCCCCCAAACAGGGGTCTTACATTACATAAGAGCCCAGATTTTGATTACCCCCCAGATAGAAAACCAGAGCAGGACATAAAGTGCTATATGGGTGTGAATACGTCAGCAGTTAGGCACCAGAAGATAAGAAAAGAGGAACAAATCCTTCTTTCCCTTCTCATTTCTCTCTCTCTTTGGAGACAATCCTCCGTGTACGAAGACCAAGCACAAATACACATATATGAATGTCCATGAATATATAATTTGAATGAACTCAAAGGGTGTTAATTTATCATACCAAACATCCTCAATGAACAACACAATCCTGTCCTCAAATAATATAATATTGCTTAGAGTAGTTCACATGTTTCCTAATATTTGGCAAATACTCTTTGAATTTGGCTACCAGCCTAAAACTTCCTCACAATCACAGAATTTGCCCCTGGGGTTAAAAGCCAGCCACCCACGTTTGAAACATTTATGCCTGAACCTGCAATTTGTTGGCTTCCCACCCTCGCTCATTAAAATGTTGGAACCAAATTTGCTTTGCCAGCTTAATTATCAAAGCCAAGAAGTGCATTTCCCACCAACTGAACTAATGGCAGCATTCTCTCTCCAAGGAAAAATGAAGACCTATATGCTACCCCCTTCTCTAGATTAGTGAATGCACCTGTCTAGTTCCAATGACAAGTGAGATTAAAACTAGTCTTGTGTACACACCGAGAGTCAAACCCAGCAGGGGGCCAAGTGTGTCCCTCACCCCAAGGCACACTTTGGTAAATGAAACACGTCATTTGTTTCAGTGGCTTGAGGCATATCTTCTGCTTCAAGATCTATGCCACTTTACTTTAATCTTCTATTTTGAATTTATTGCGTTCTGGGTCTTTTTTTTTGTGAGGAAGATCAGCTCTGGGTTAATATCCATGCCAATCCTCCTCTTTCTGCTGAGGAACACAGGCTCTGAGCTAACATCTATTGCCCATCTTCCTCCTTTTTTTTTTTCCCCCAAAGCCCCAGTAGATAGTTGTATGTCACAGTTGCACGTCCTTCTAGTTGCTGTATGTGGGACGCGGCCTCAGCATGGCCGGAGAAGCAGTGCGTCGGTGCGCGCCAGGGATCTGAACCAGGGGCCGCCAGTAGCGCAGTGCGCACACTTAACCGCTAAGCCACAGGGCTGGCCCCCTCATTCTGGGTCTTTTTAATTTTCATGGCCAATGAAAACAGACTCCTGATTGACTAGCTAAATATCAATGTCTTCTGGTGAAGGTCTTATTTGTTCTCAGGGAAATAAATGTAACATATCAGGTACACATTCATCCTTTAACATGGCCACTGGCAAATTTTTTCTGTAAAGGGTCAGGCAATAAGTATTTTAGATTTTGCAGGCCATATGGTCTCTGTCCCATTCACTCAACTCTGCCCTTGTAGTACAAAAGCAGCCATGGACGATACATAAACAAATGGATATGGCTGTGTGCCAATAAGACTATATTTACAAAAACAGGAAGAGGGCCAGATTTGGCCCATGGCTGCAGTTTGCTGACCCCAGCTTTAACATCTCTTGGTTTTGCTGTCTAGAAAAAGTTACCCTTTATATAACAACAAAAACAAAAAACCCAGAAACACTGAACAGGGTTTCTGAAAGAGTAGTCCATACGTCACCTGCCTCCTAATCTCCTGGCATGTCTGAAGAACATTCATATTCCTGGGCTCCAATCCCAATTTACCGAATCAGGATGCCCAGGAGTGGGGCCCAGGAATCTGCATGTTTACACACAGTTAACTCTTACAACACCAAATTTAAGATCTTTAGGGCCATGACTTCAAGGTAAGATGGGATATAAAATTCTGCATCTGTTGGGGGTGATGGTTTGAGGGAAAACTCTATTATCCAAACCTTAAGCAAAAAAGAGAGATTCACCTTCATCTCAAGGACCCTTTATTACCCTACAGATGAGTGTAACATTCAGCTGTTTGTTTAAAAATTTTTTAAATGCAACAAAAAGAAAATAAATGTTCCATAGCCTATTCTCCATTTCTCCTATATAGTAGCCACTGAATCTCAGCTTTGGCTTTCTTTTACGTAAATAACTGGATGTAAACTTTAGTTGCTTAATCCTTGACAATCCATTCTTCATACATCCCTGTTTATGCACTTGATAGCATTGCCCTTTTGTTTTGGTTTTGGTATCTCAGAAAACTTTTATTTCAGCTGGAATCAGCCACATAACATGCACAGACAGCTGCATAGAACTCTAACTCCCTTTACACGTTAGAGTTTGTATAAAAGCCCCCACCAGGGGTCACAAGGGACGTTTCTTTTTGCCCCATCTCTTCTTTCAATAACACATACTTAATTTGGAATTTAGTTTTCTTCTTCCCCCAGACTGAGAACAGCCCTCAAGTGGGTGCAACTGTCCCCTCTTTGCACAACCCACTTGTCTGTCTGGGTGTCATAGTCACGTTTCACCTGAAACGTCATGTTGATATCAGCTGTCACTTATTCTCCCCGCACGGTGACCATGTGGCTGGAATTCACCATTTGGGACCAATCAGGGGACTACAGCACATGACAAGTCATTGGTTTACTTTTCTCGGCATCTCCTGAGAGTTTTAACTCAAGTGTACAAATCTGGGTGAAAACAACACAGTACTGTATGCAATTTCAATCACTCCATTTACATCCCGGCTAGCCCATCCCAAGGCACCCAAGAGTCCCCTACATGGCAGAATCATGGTGCCTTCTCATAGGTCATAGTCAAGCCCCCTCAAAGAGTTTACTCTTTGGCAGGAGGCCCATCAGATCTGTAGCTCATGAGCAATGAAATGTCTCAAACAGGGAGGCAGGCAGAAAGGTGGGAAGTTGAGTATAATGGAAAGAGAAGCAGACTCAGGACTCACCTGTCTTTAACTACAAAGTCTATGATCACGCAATTAGTGCTAATATGCTCTCATTCTATAATTTCAGTTCATATAATCAACGATTTAAATCTGAACACAGGGCTTTACACAGAATAGGAAAACTGTTGAGAAACATTGATAAAAATACGTTTCCAACCCCAAACACATTTCCTCCTGACCAAGACAACTTTTCATTCTGAATTTCTTTCTTTGTTTTTCTTTCTGACCAGGAGAATTTTCATATTGAACGGCATTGATTTTGAAGTATGTAATTTATACTTTAAAATAAAAATGAAGGGTGATTTTCCAAGTGGTATGTATTTTTTTCAGTTGACAATATTTAGTGGAGATCTACCATGTGCCAGGCACTATACAGTGGGAACATAATGGCAAAAAAAATGGGGAAAGAGGGTTTGATTCTCTGCCCTCTGGGGGTTCATTATCATCCCAAGTGTCACTTCCACCAAGGCTTGTTCCAACATTATTTACTTTCAATATTTTTTTTTCATTTTATTTACTTGGTTCAAGATTCAAAAGGCACAAAAGGCTATATGATGAAGAGTATGCCTCCCACTTCTGTCTTCCAGCTACTCAGTTCCCTCCCTAGAGGCAGCCAATATTATTCGCTTCTTATATAGACTTCTAGAAAATGTTATACTATTCAAGCAAACAAATATAGTATCCATGAAGTGCAATAAAATGGGGTATGCCTGTATACTCTTTCTTTCCTTTTCTTTAAATACAATAAATACATCATTTATATGCTCTGTATTGTACCATGCTTTTACACTTGACAAGTCTTCGTGTTCATCCCATATCAGTACATCCTGTTTACAGTTGCATAGTATTCCACTGTGTGTGGATATACCATAACTTATTTAACAAGTGCCTTTGATGGACAGTTATGTTGCTTTCAATCTTTTATTATTACAAACTATTAACATGTATCTTATCATTCGCACATACACACACACGTTCTAATACACAAAGGCATCCTTAATGGAGTAACTTGGCTTAGTTTATTCCTTGCACATGCAAGCAGTCTCCAACCCATAAGCAGAAACATGAGCTGACCTTGACCCCTCCATACCTGTGAAGCCCCCACCACCCCTAAAGAGATATGGCAAAAAGAATGCATTGCCATTCTGATACTGTTGTGTATCCTGGAAAGTTTCCTTGTGGGAAAGGGAAAGTGAAGAATCCAGTAGAGATTCTGGAAATCTGCAAATAATCATCTTGTTTTTCTGAGGTCTACAAACAATCGCAGCAAACTCCATCAGGCCCTAGCGCAGCCAGAAGCTGATCAGATCAGCCGCAGGGTTAAAGAGCTTACAGAACTGTAACCCTGGTGTCGCAGATGGAGTTCAGGCACCGGGCATCATAAACCTATATGAATTTCTTGGTCAAAGGCCCCCTTAGCGTGACTTTTTTTTTTCAAAATACTGTTAAACACTCAGAGTTTTTCTTTATCCCTCCATGCAGCTGCAAACTCTGCTCTCTAGCATGCCCCTACAAGAAGGCATAACTGGAGTGTTTCCTTTTAAACCCTTTAAATCAAACACCTTCTATAGGTAACTTTGGCAGCTCTTCTAAGTCTTTAAAAGCAGAAGGGGGCAGAGAGAGGACCACCCACGCACAGTTGGGTTTATTTGTGCAGCGTAAACCTCACAGCAAGCTTTAAAAGGCGGCCCTTCCTCACACACTCCTCTTACAGGTGTTCCTCCAGCCAGGACCTCACTATAAATGCAAACCTTGTCATTAGTACAAATGCCCAGAGTCCTGTCTTTACTACCCCATCATTTATTGAGTGCCCACGACGTGGAAGGTGCTATAAAATTTATTAAATTTTGAAATGATTGAAAGTACATCATGTAAATGAATCCAGATGTAGTTCTGGAAAGGCTGAAACAATTTTTACAGACAGGAAAATGAATCCATCATATTTTATCTCATGTAAACGGCGAAGGGGAGAGTGTGAACTCACCAAACGTATGAGTATTCATTTATAACATATTAAATTAGTTCACAGATTGTAATAAAGCCTTTAAAACTCACCTGACGTAAAACAGCCCTTTCGGTGCACTGGTCTGGGGCACAATTCCTTTAAGCTGCCTCAAAAGTGGTAAAGATAGCAGAATGGTAACTCAGCATAAATGGTGAAGGGCATGTTCTATCTTATAATGGTCAGGTTTCTTGCCAATTGAAATTTCTCCCATTAAAGGAACTATTAATGGCAGTGGCTTATATCATATCAGGTTGGGGGCAGTATGGCCTAACTTACGGAAACCAGGCAATAAATGAAAAAAAAAAAGAGGTTCTGGGAGATGATGGGACCCAGCAAATTCTCTTTCTCCTTCTCCCAAACCATAGCCTACTGAGGGCACTTTCTGGAAGTTTACCAGCAACGACATGCTTTGTAAAATGTTCTGGAGTATTTTATGTACACATTAAAAACATAAGAGTAATTATATAAAAACATAAGAATGTCTTACATTGTAAAAAATTATTTATAAGAATACCTTACAATTAAAAAAAAAAAGGGCCATTGGATCGTTGATCTCTATGATCTGGTAATTCCACATTAGGGGGACATGCCAAGAGTAAATATCTCCTTCCCATTCACCAATAAAAAGCAATTTTTGGAAAGGTTTTTACAGCAATGTGTAGTATCCAGGCTCCATGAAGACCCCGCCAACGATCCCCCTCTCCTGGCATCCACACCCGTGTGTAGTCCCCTCCCACACTGTACCAGGCTTGGTGTGTGTGATCAATAGGATATGACAGAAGTGAAGGTGTACCACTGTCAAGATTAGGTTATAAAACAACACAGCTTCCATTTTGGTTTTCTCCCCCTCTCTCTCCTTCCTTTCTCTCTCTCTCTCTCTCTCTTATCACTCACTTGGGAAAGTCAGATGCCATGTCATGGGCAGCCCTATGGAGAGATGCACGCGGCCAGAAACTGAAGCCTCCTGACAGCTGCCATGTAAGTGAAGGTGAGCAGATCCTCCAGCCCCAGGGAAGCCCTCGGATGAGACTGCAGCCCCAGGCAACATCTTGACTGCACCCTTACGAGAGACCTAATGAGGAGCTAAGCCACCCCTGGATTCCTGCCCCCAGAGACTGCATGAGATAACAAATGGCTATGGTTTTAAGCTGCTAAGTTTTGGGGTAATTTGTGACATAGCAATAGATATCCAATACATGGTGCTGTCAGGTCACTGTAACTATAAATAACCAAGATACCCAAACTGGGAACCTTCCAAGCCAATTATAATATTATTAACTTGCTGAACTCCTAGATAATTAAAATAAAAATTATAAGCATTTTATGTATATAAAATAACTTGAAAAAATGAAAGCACAAATATATACACTAATTAAACTATGTAGAAAATACATATAATGCATTTTCTCAAAGATCATTGAGAATTTGGAATGAAATGAACAGCTAACCTTAATCATTTCCTGGGTTACTTTATAATACACAGAAGTATACAAAATAAGAAAAAAATCTGAGTATGTAAATTGTAAGTGCACTATTTAATGGGAATGGTGACTGCTAAGATATAAAGATAATAGCAATGTGACTTAACATCAGAAAATGAGGGAACTGATTTCTCTCCATGAATAACTATAGTAGATTTGTGGAGATGTTTAACCATGTCTGCAAATTCTCCAACACTTCTTGCACTGAGAGGTGGGGCTGTTTCACTTCCTCTTGAATTTGGGCTGACATTAGTGGCTTGCTGTTACCAACAGAAGGCGCTGGACGTGAAGACATGTGGCTTCCCAGGCTACCTCGGACAAGGCCATTCAGCTTCTGCCTGGGTCACGTGGGACATTCACTCTGAGGGAAGCCATCATCTTATGAGAAGTCTGACTACTTACCTGTTGGGAAAGCCATGTGTAGACATCAACCACTAGCCATGGGCGGGAGCCATGCAGGATGCTCCACTGAATCTTCAGATGGCTACAGACCCAGCCCAAGTGACTCCCAAGTAAGAACTGCCAAGCTAAGCCCTTCCCAAATGCCTGAACTGCAAAATAAGGTAGTTATTATTTTGTGTCACTAAGTTTCAGGAAATGTGTTAAGCAGCCAACATAACCAGACAAGTTGACTGTAAATCTGGTGTCGATCCTCACCAATCCCTATATGCAGACTCTCTGCCATGTGACATTAAGTAGTAGAGTCTCTTTTCTGACCTTTGAACCTGGGCTTGACCTGTGGCTCCCTTTGGCCAAGAGAATGTGGCAGAAGTAATGGTGTGCTGGTTCCAAGCTCAGGCCTCAAATGGCCTTCTGCCCTTCCACACTCTCAATACCCTGCCACTGCTTAAAGAACAACCCTAGGTTAGTCTTCCAGAAGATGAAAGACCTTGCAGAGGTGAACCAAGTTGTCCCAGGTGCTCTCAGACCAACCAGCTCCCAGCTAACCCGATCACGAGTGACCCCTCCACTCAAGACCAGAAAAACTGCCCAGCTGATCAAGAGCACTAATAAATGTGTCTTTTTGTATGTTGGTGAGGTTTTTGTAGTTGTTTGTTACACAGCATTATTGTGGCAATAGATAGCTGATACAACAATCATATAAAAGCATGTCTTCAATAAACTGATGCACCCTTTACACAACCTGAAAATGCTAGCTTGCAAAAGCTCAATAATATTACATTATATGTCAAAATGTCTTTTATGGCTTAATGCAAACTAATCAGTATACAACTCTCCCAACTTTGTTTTAAGAATTATTTTGTCACCTAACCAATGAGCTGAACCTCATAATGATGTATATGAAGGGACACTGGTTTAAAAGAAGTAGTTTAACCCCAGAGTAAGGTTCACTGGCAAAGCACAGAGCTGGGGGTAATAATTTGGTGGGTTTTGGTGTTTTTTAAAAATTTCTTTTCCTTTATGGTGACAGTTCCTGTTGTACTTTTTGGGATTACAGAGAGAAGAATTGAACCCACCTTCGAAAAGGCCGAAGTCGGAACTACCCTGGTACTTATTCTGACCCCATGTTGCTTAGCAGACAGGCAGTAAGGTTCAGACATAACCAAACAGGTTCATTTTACCCACATGATGTTCCTAATAATAGCCATGCAGTAATTACGTGCATGACAACTATGTACCAAACTACTCTGGTGATCTATTTAAGTAATGGAAATGGAAATCTCTACATACAATAATTACTCATAGGAAAAGACAAACTTAAATACCATTTACATCAATTCAAATAATGCACTACCACTAAAGCGAATAGCAAACCATATAATGAAGTGTCAAAAAGACATTTTTTGAACCATATTTATGACCTTTATTCTAATCCTGATCCATGGAAGCTTACCAAAAATTTCCAAAGGCAGCTATAATTCTAAGCAGTCTAAAAATACACTGCTATACAGTCCACCCTCTTCCTAACCTTTTAACCCCAAGATGGTCAGCCACAATGTTCAATATTATGGTCAAAGTTCAAAAGTTTTAATGTTCAGGTTACTTCTGGCTGCTGAGTTTTCTCTTCTAGCTACCAATTTAACCCAACTGCATCCTAAAATTGACTCTGGCAATACATTAAAAAATGTGGTAAAAACAGATAGGATGGTTCTGTCTCCCCCCGTCCTCCAGCAGAGAACATTCCTTTCCCAATCAAATTGATATTGAATTTTCTGTTCATAATACTTCTGCAGACACCAACTGACATACAGCAGCAGAGCTGGGGTGAAAATGGACACAGATACACACGGGGATGAACAATATAAGATTTAAATAAAAGGTCAAGACAACCATTGGAAAGACGTCACAGGCAGTACCTGTGAATTTGAGAATAAAATGTGGGATTGGACAAAGTGACATTTACTGGCTCTTCCAACCCTGAGACTCACTGATGAATATCCACACAAATGGTAAAGGAGTTTGGAAGCGAGAGAAACTTGCTTCAGGCTGAGATATACAAGGAAAGCTAGGCCTTCTAGAAACAGTGACACCACAGCGGCAATTGGCATACCTAGCTTTTAACTTTTGCTTTCTAAATACCACTTCCCAGAGAGCTGCAAGTATATGTCACTCCCACCCTAACAAGAAGAAAAAGGAAAAACAGACAATCCAAGAAATCATCATTTTGGGAGCCTATTAGAATGCTGAGGTCACAGTCAACTAAGTGAACTGAATTCCAAAGGGGTGACAAGTGCCTTTGCAGGGAGAAAGAGCACATTAGCCGTATCACCTTTGATAAAGCCTCGAGAGAGAGGTGGCAGCCGGAAAAGCAGGTGAGAAGCAGACAACTAAGATTTTAACAAATTCTGCGTGGGTCCACGCAATAGTTCAGGAACCCGGGATCCCGACAAGGAGAGACTGGCCTCCGCCTGCCAACTCCTTTTCCACAAGCTTCCACTGACCGCCCATGAGCAACGCTGGGGACAGAGCCCAGACCTGAGAGAGCCCCCTCAGTGCAGAGACCTTGCTGAGGTTTGGGGGGCAGCAGGTGTACCTGAAGAAGTAGTGTGCACTTCGGGCCTGGCGCGTGAGTAATCACAAATGGGGGACAGTGTCTTGGTCCGCTCAGGCTGCTATGACACAATACCACAGACAGGCTGGCTTAACCAACAGACATTTATTTCTCACAGTTCTGGAGGCAGGGAGTCCAAGATCAAGGCGCTGACAATTCTCTGTGAGGGTCTGCTTCCTGGTCTCCATCTTGCTGTGTTCTCATATGGCAGAGAGGGAAAGCTCTCTGGTGTCTCTTCCTCTTCTTATAAGGAGGCTAATCCCATCATGGGGGCTCCACCCTCATGACCTCATCTAAACCTAATTGCCTCCCAGAGGGCCCACCTCTTAATACATCACATTGGGGGTTAGGGCTTCAACATATGAATTTGGGGGGGCACAAACCTTCAGCCCATATCAGACAGGCACAAAATCTGCCCGTGTCCCAACCCTTCTCAATGTCAAGCAGATGCCATCAGTGGCTGTGGAGGGGCAAGAAACTGCCCACATTCCAGACCTGACGCTGCTTTGACGTGAGGCAAAAGCAGTAAGCCACTGGGGAAGGGGCAGGAAACCCTCCAGCCACCCCATCTCCATCCTAGACAAGGACGGCTGCCTCCAGCGATGGGTGGAAAGCCAGGCCCCTCACTGGGACTGGGCAAAAGCCATCTCCCCCCGGGGATCCTGCATTGGTACAAACAGAAAAGAGAAGTAAAAGCAGGAAAATGTTGGCCTGTGAGGTGGAAGACTAGGGTGTCTGTGGCTCTTGCTATCCCCAAAGCCAGGGGACATGGGCAAGAGGGTAAGAAGATTTAATGTCCCCAAGGAGACCCTGCTCACTCACAAACACTAAGTTCTCTCAAGGCCTGCCGAGAACACCCTTTCTGTGGGTTGACACCCATGGATTCAAGCACTAATGCTCCTTACATCTGTCCGCCCTAGGACACCCACGGAAACTCCAGTCCCCTCCAGAACAAGAGTGTTGGTCTTTGGAAATCCTAGCCCTAGTACTGATGGCTCAGACCCCACAGCAGCCCCGCCCTGGCTGTTGTCCAGGCTCACCCAACAGCTCCTGCTGTTCACTGCTCACAAGCAAGTATCCATCCACCAGGGCCGGTAGGATGGTGCTATGAATCCCAGGAGCATCTTATTCCTTCCTCCTTGCTGGTTGGTTTCTTCTCAGCTGGAAAGTGAGTCCAGAGGGCCTATTCACATTCCTATTTGATGACTTTAAAACCACGGCATTGATATCCACACCTGACACCGTCTCGTTGTATAACGATCACCCAGAGGGACCCAGTAATCTCTTTCATGTCACGTTGTGATTACAGGCCACCCCATCCCAGTTTCTCAAATTGAAAATATGGCCTTTCCCTCTGCTTCTTACCCAACCCTCTACAAATGGCCCACGCAGTCTCTCCCCCTCAGTTCCCCTTGGCACAGTCCATCTTGCTGCCCCAGCCCCGTCTCCCCGCTCCTGAACTGCTTACCTCTGGAAGAGAGAAGGAAGCTGGTATTTACTGTACACGTGCTAGGCAACAGGTGCCTTCACACACTCAATTCTCATAACTTCATTATTATCCCCATTTTGCCCCAAAGAAACAAAGGCTCAGGTAACTCGTAAATGGCCTCTGTACATGGCCACATGCTGGGAAATAGAGAGGTGGGATTGAAACTACTGACCCCACAGCCCAGACCTTTCCCTCGATTCCTTGATGTCATTTGAAGATCTAAAGGGTTCAGGACAGTGCAGACAACAAGGCATGGCCCCATTCCAATCGGGCAATGCAGTGGAGGCTTCATCAGATATTGCTTCCGGCCCCCTGCCCTCATCCCCCACATCAATTTACCTGCAAGAGGTGAATGCTTCCCACTCTGGGCAGCTGATGGAAGTACTGACCAGACCCATAAGAGGGGTATTTTCTAGGCTTCGACAAAGTAACCCTCCCTCATTTGAGAGGCCTTTCGAATGCTCCTCTCCTTTTCTTCCTCGAAACTCTAATACTGAGCTACTTTCAATATGCAGAAATTAACAAAGAAAAGAAGGAACAAATTAGAGATATTGCGAAGGTAAACCCTTTCTCTTTTTAATGTCAAGAATGAGCTTGGATAGCAATAACGCTTAAAATAACGTAATCACGGAATAAATGCCTAAAGATTAGCCTGATTAAGTACGAGCCTAGAACAGCAAAGAGGTTAACCAAATTCAGGATTCTCCTCAAAATTCAATCTGAATAAACTTGGTTCAGATTATAAACAGTAAAGCACCGTTGCTTCAAAACGAAGCAGCGATTACACCGTAAACATTGACAAGAGGAAGATTTGCCCCTTTGATCTCTCAAATATATATTTAGGCTAGCAAGGAAACTGCTCTCAGTTCCTGTAAACTTGAGTCCCATCATTTTTCCCCCCCTTGAATAAGATCTAGTGTAAAGTTAATGAAAAAAGGGCAAGAGTTGCTTGGAGCACCCAAAGGAGAATTAAGTGCAGCTAAAGTCTCCATCCACTGGCTCCACAAAGTTTTCTTGTCGAGATAAGAGTGTAAAAAATGTTTTGAAGTTATAAAACACGTGTCCCAACCCCCTTCACAATCTGAGCCTTCTGGATAGTCACCACTGTTCCCAGAAAATTTCTGAAGTGCCAACTGATTTTAAGGGATATGAAAAGTTTAAGAAAATGAAACTTGAAAGCCTGAATTCTGAATCATGTTGGAAAATTACATCAACTTTCAATTTCCTCTCCAAATGTGAATAGCCTTAGAAAGAGATGTCCTCCCTTTTCAGGGAAACTTATTCCAGAAATCCTTACCACTTTATTGTAATTTTCACTTACAATCGAATGTTTTTAAGACAGAGAATCGTTCCCCTCCTTTTTCTCATGTCTTTTCTACATACCTTTTAGAAGAAAAACAAAACAAAACAAAACCCTCCACTAATTTTCCAGTATTTCAGGCTTTTTCCACTTGACTTTGGATGGCTGATCATGGAATCAAATCTGCAGGCAGATTATTCATTTCCCATTCTTTTTCTAATTAATATGATTTATGAACTCTACACAACACAGCAAACACTGAAATAATTCTTCTGCAGAATCCCTGGAAGACATTTACATAAACAACCAAACTACATAATGACTTTGGGATATTGAAGAATATCCTTCAAAGTGAAATAAGAAATAAACAGAATAATCTTGGAGAATAAGCCCTTAGCTACATAAAATGGTCTATTTTATGCACATGTTTACTCCAAACCTCTGGTACAGAATTGTGGTCATGTGGAATTCCAAAAAATGAACACACACACACACACACTCTCACACACACATATAGATGGATAACACACTGAAAAAAGACTATATTTAAAAATTAGAATTTCATACATCCGCAGGTATATTTTCATTTTATGAATATTCAAGAAATATTTCATTTTATGAATCATATATGTATATATATAAATAGCACACTGGAAAAAAGTGCATAGTAATTATTACAATTTCATATATTTCCTATTAAATATTTGTTTTACAAAACTGAACTCAGGTTTCAAAACAATATGAAATCACCTACATTTCAAGGGTATTATAGTCTCACATAAATCTTAAAGACAAATGTCTTCAGCAGTCCTCAGAAAGCAAATTATAAAATTCCAGCTCTGACTTCCCCCTCTGAAATGCATTTCCAGAAAGCTTCACCCAATTGGTGACTAAATGTAATAATGGCACAAACATCACACAGATTGTTCACATGCAATAGGCATTCATTGAGCCTTGTAAACAAGCAGAGGGGTACCGGGCCACTTCACACTTGTGTGTGGCCTTGCAGCCACCAGAGGTGGCCCCACAGCCTGAACAAGAGGGGCTCTGCTCCAGGGCGAGGGGCGGAAGCCCACAACCCCTACCCCTCTACCAGTGCAGGAGGGCAGCAGAGGACGCAGGGCTGAGTGGTGAAGGGCGACCATTGAGAAGGGATCATCTTACAGAGAAGGTTTACAAGCACAATGAAATTGAGTTTCCTAGATGCGAAGAGAAGGAGCGTTTCCATCCCTCCGTCTCCGAGACTGGACCATGATCACCGCAAAGCTCTGATTCAGCCACTCCATCTGACCCCTCCTGATGTGAGAACAGCTCAGGGGTTCCAGACGTCAGAGGAGTGCCCCAGGGGGGGCCAGTTGCCCTGTCGCTCATTTCCTGCATTTCCCTCATTTCCTTTAATGTATTCATTCAACAAATGTTTACTGAGTCCTATGTGCCAGGCCATTGTAGGCCCTGGAGATACAGTGGAGACCAAACCCAGATACCTTCTCTGGCCTCATGGAGCATATAATCAACTGGGGGAGACGAGGAGGAGCTAGGAAAGCACATAACAGGGTAATCTGATCCAGTCAAGCATTTAGGGAAGGCTCTCCAGAGATCTGAAGGACAAGCAGAGGTTAAGAAATGTAATGGCACCTTCCTGCAGTGGCTGCTGCATGTGCAAAGGCCACGTGGCAGGACAGAGCAGGGCAAAATCAAGAAGGCCAGTGTGCCCAGAGCCACTTCCTCCAAAGTGAGGAAAGAGGTAGAAACAGGAGAGGCAGACAGAGCTGGCCCTGCCAGGGCCTCTTCCACTCAGCTGCATTGAAGGAGGTCTAGGAGTCATGGAAAGCCACGGAGGGCTTTAGGCAAGTGGCGGAAGGCATGGGGGATAGAGGTTTTATCTGATTTACACTGTGAAAAATTCACTCTGGCTGCAGAGTGGAGAACATCTGGCGTGGCATCTGAGTGGATACAGGAAAACTAGTAAGAAGGCTGCTACAGTAGCCTAGGGGAGAGAACATCATGGCTTACATTATGGTGTCTATCGTGGAGTTGGACAGAAGCAATAACACTCAAGAGGTATTTACGAAGTAAAATCCACAGGACTAATAATAGACTGTGTGCAGATTTTGTTAGAGATGTCTTCCAAACTTGCACATGGACTCGGGCCAGTATACAAAGCAGGAGAACCATCGCAGTGCCTCAGAACATCACAGTAATGGGAAGAACGAGGAACTGGGATCCTGCATTCAGTTTGATAACATACCTAAAGTTTCTTCCTTCCCTTTCCAAGAGGAGAAGTAGACATGGATTGAGAAAGGAGAGCGTGGGAGGAAGAATTATTCTTGTCTATGACTCTATAAAGTGCCAGGCTTCGCCATCATAAAATCCTATTGTCAGAAACGTCAGCCATTGCACCATCATCATCTTATTCCCCAGATTTTGGAAACGAGAGCTCTGGCCCCTACAGTACAACTTACTGTGAAGACACAGTCTCTAATGATGATGAAAATGATATGATAGTTAAGTGTTTCATACGATCATGATCATCAATAATAAAAAAAGATGACCATTTATTGAGAGCCTTGTAGCAGGCAATGGAATGGGAGTGTTTAATCCTTCTGAAACAATTACCATGGAATAGATGAGGCAAACGCAGCTCAGAGATATTGAATCAAAATCTGTCCTGGTAAAGGTTTGAAACAACCTCCTTCTGTGTCCACCATCCTGCCCAGAGCTCCAGGATCCCTTTCACAATTTCAGTTCTAAAAGTGTTCTTGATCGTTTGGGTAAAGACACATGTTCACTCCTGAGCATACCGTGGTGTCTGAATTTCTTGGTGCTTCCCAAGCACAGAATCTGGAATAGCACATTAGCATTTCCTTCCATCCCCAGCCCTCAACATGTAGCCCTTGCAAATCTGACTATAGTTGAGAGCCAAGGGAGTGTATATAAAATTCTCTATAATTCATAAAATTATAAATGACACAGGGAGACAGAGAAAGAGAGAGAATTAGTGTGTGTCTTAAAGAGATCCCTAAAGCCATTAGTCCTTAATTTTCAATTGGATTGGTCTAGATAATCTTTCCTACCCACACATTTATGCCCAGACCCACCAAAACCTAGCTTTATTGAACCTCAAACAAACTCATACATGCATTGCATGCTCATAAGTAAAATACGAAGATAGCAAAAAATTAGATAATTTCAAAAATGTGACAAGTGGCTAATTCTTGATTCATTGGTTCATTAAACTCTATCTCAAATTTAAGAACTATGATGGCTTATTGAAAAAAAAAATTGCATTGTCATGATGTCTTAGGTTAAGTTCGCTAGAAGCAGAGTCTGAGATAGGAATCTGGATGCAGTCCTCCAGAGAAGGGGCAGCTGTGAACCTTAGCAGTCTACAATCGCAGAAGCTGGGGAATGAGGCATCAACCCAGAGAGGGACCTGGGCAGGGCACCAACAGCATGCACCACAGGCTATTTTTACAATGTGAACTTGCTTTGTTATAAAACTTTTCAGTATATGGAGTGCCCCACGAGGTGATTATGCCCCTCTCCCTGACAGAGGAGAAAAGTGAAACTCAGAGAGGTAGAATCACTCACACAGACTGTGGATCAAAAGCCAGAGAATCAATTAGCAGAGCTGGTACATTAACCCAAATCTTCAAACTTTAACTTCCATTGATTCGACCTGACAACCTGAAAACTTTCCCGGTATAAAATACCTAGAAATACTAGATGAAATCATTTTACAAGCTTGGTTGAGCTCAGAGAGAGAACAGGATATGTCCAGAGGCCAAAAAGAAAGACAAAAAAGAATGGTAAGTATGTGCTGGTGCTCAGGCAGCCCACGGGGATGAGGGTGGGAAACCCAGGGGTTTAGATTTTAATGGCCAAAGAGGATTGAGGGTTTCTTGGACCCAAAAGTGGGGTAGAATGACAACTGAGAACCCCATGTAAAGCTGAGAACTTCACAGGGCTACACTGAAAGGATGAACTGAAAACAAAATCTACCCACCAGCACAATGAGACAGGAAGGACGTTTGTCTCAGTGTGAGCTCTGGTGGGAAAAAAAGAAAGGAAAAAAAGAAAAAGTCCTTCTAAGAATTCATAATTGAAAGCTGACCTTCATTTGGGTTTAGAAGTCAGCTCTACCGGCAAGTCTGGGAACTCTTGGGATAAGAGATTGACATAAGTGGTCTCAGGTCAGAGATGTTCTGGAGTACCGGTAGAAGTCAACATAAAACCTCTCTGGATACAAATACCGCGAACCAGACCCCCAGGGATCCAAAAGATAAAGTCCATTGAAGATGAGCCCACAAATCAAAACTACAAAATACCCAAAGGAGGAAAAGCCCACCATGACTGCATCAATAGACACAATAAACAGCAAAACTAGATCCTCATGCTTTCAAATCCAAGTGTTCTCACTGCCACTTAATTTCCAAGAGACTAAGCTGATAAGGCAGCTTCATTCCTGAACCACATTATTGATGGAAATGCCAGTCATGCTCTATTTCATTAATTTCAAAGATCTCTTCAATTATTCAAAAAGGTTTCTCTTTGATTTTGGTTTTAAGGGAAAAGTAGACACGGCATTCTAATTCTTAAAAACAGAGGGACTTACCAATATCTTTCTTAGATAATTTAAATATAGACATGGCTAGAGGCAAGCAAGTGAGTAATTTGCTTCTTGAATTCCCTTAGAGTCTTAGGATTCCATGAGGATTCCTCTAGAGCCACGTGTCTCAATTAGCTTTCCAAAAAAAAAAAGAAAAATCTGATCTGAAAATGTTATGTAATCATTGGCTGTAATTAAAAAGTGGGTGGGCAAGGAGGCTGCATTGTTCGCCAACCAAAACAGTAACTAGACTAGAAAAACCCAACTCCTTTGTATTTGGCAATCTCTCTCATCGCGAATTACACACGATGCAAATATCCCTTGAAGAAATCCACAGTGGCCTGTTGTAAACAAATAGATAATCATTCCTTATAACCATTAACATACGCCACAGACAATAGCCAAAGTCTCATACCATGAGACAAGGATCCTTTCCAGCTCAAGCTCAAAGCCAGATCCCTAAATAAATAACGGGTAAGGGAATTCTTTTTCTGCATAAAAGGATTATTTGACTGATTTTCAATGTTTCTTCTAATTAAGGACAAGAGATGAGAGAGGAAGAAAGTTGAAGCAAAAATGTGGAGTTAGGGAAGAAAGGGGACTTTAAGTGCTAATTATGACACAGGCTTTGCGGTAATTTGCAAATATTATTTCACTGAATCCCCACAAAATCCTATGGTTTCTGAACCGATTTATGAATGAAAAAACTGGGGCCCAGTGAGGGTCAGGAATTGCCCACAGCCATAGACACACTGAGGGGCAGAGCCTTAGCCAGGTCTTTCTGACTCCAAAGCCTAGAATTTTCATTAGACTCTGCTCATAAAGTCCATATTCAAATCAAAGGTTCACAGAGGGTAAGAAAGAAAAGGCTCTTTCTTCTCTGGGTTCGAAAGCCCTTATATTTGTCTTAGGGTTTTCAGTTTTAATGAAATATTTCTTATATTAGCACCTGACAGGTTTGATAGTCTTTACATTTATTAAAACATATATGTTCCTCAACAAATTGGGTATAGAAGGAACATACCTCAACATAATAAATCCATATACCACAAACCCACAACTAACACCATACTCAACGGTAAAATGTTGAAATCTTTTCCTCTAAGATCAGGAACAAGACAAGGATGCCTACTCTCCCCATTCTTATTCAACGCAGTACCGGAAGTCCTAGCCAGAGCAATCCAGCAAGATAAAGAAATAAAAGGCATCCAAATTAGAAAGGAAGAAGTAAAATTGTCATTATTTGCAGACAATATAATCTTATATACAGAAAATCCTAAAGTCTCAACCAAAAAAACTAATAAACAAATTCTAATAAACAAATTCAGTAAAGATGCAGGATACAAAATCAACATACAGAATCAGTTGTGTTTCTATACACCCATAATGGAATATCTGAAAAAGAAATAAATAAAACTATCCCATTCACAATAGCATTAAAAACAATAAAACACTTAGTAATAAATTTAACCAAGGAAGTGAAAGATCTATACAATGAAAACTAGAAGACTTTGATGAAAGAAATTGAAGAAGATCCAAACAAATGGAAAGATATCTCATGTTTACAGATCAGAAGAATTAATATTGTTAAAATGTCCATACTACTCAAAGCCATCTACAGATTCAATGCAATCCCTATCAAAAAACAATCCTGAAATTTGTATGGGACCACAAAAGACCCCGAATAGCCAAAGCAATCCTGAGAAAGAACAAAGCTGAAGGCATCACAGTTCCTGATTTCAAACTACGCTACAAAGCTATAGTAATCAAAACAGTATGGTATTGGCATAAAAATAGACACATTAGATTAGTGGCACTGAATCAAGAGCTCAGAAAGAAACCCCTGCGTATACACTCAGCTAATTTTTAACAAAGGAGTCAAGAATACTCAATGGGGAAAGGATAGTCTCTTCAATAAACGGTGTTGGAAAAATGGGATAACCACGTGCAGAAAAATGAAATTGGACCCCTTTCTTATACCAACCACAAAAATTAATTTAAAATGGATTAAGGACTTAAACATAGCACCTGATACCATGAAACTCCCAGAGGAAAACAGGGAAGAAGCTCCTTGACATTGATCTTGGCAAGGATTTTTTGGATATGACATCAAAAGCATAAGCAACAAAAGCAAAAATCAAAAGTGGGACTACATCACACTAAAAAGCTTCGGCACAGCAAAAGAAATGACAAACAACATGAAAAGGCAACCTATGGAATGGGAGAAAATATTTGCAAATCATATATCCGATAAGAGATTAATATCCAAAATGTATGAAGAACTCATACAACTCAATGGCAGAAACCCAAACAATCCAATTAAAAAATGGGCAGAGGAACTAAATAGACATTTTTCCAAAGAAGACATACAGATGGCCAATAGGTACATGAAAAGATGCTCAATATCACTAATCACCAGGGAAATGCAAATCAAAACTACAATGAACTATCACCTCACACCTGTTAGAATGGCTAATATCAAAAAGACAAGAGATAGCAAGTGTTGGTGAGGATGTGGAGAAAAGAGAACCCTTGTGCACTGTTGGTGGGAATGTAAATTGGTGCAGCCGCTATGGAAAACAGCATGCAGGTTCCTTAAAAAATTAAAAATAGAACTCTCATATGATCTAGCAATCCCACTTCTGGGTATATATTCAAAGGAATTGAAAACAGGATATTGAAAAGATATCTGCACTCCCATGTTTATTGCAGCATTATTCACAATAGTCAAGACATGGAAACAACCTAAGGGTCTGTCAATAGATGAATGGATAAAACAGTTGTGGTATACATATACAATGGAGTATATTCAGTCATAAGAAAGAAGGAAATCCTGCCATTTGCAACAACATGGATAGACCTTAAGGGCATTATGCTAAATGAAATAAGCCAGACAGAGAAAGACATATACTGTATTGTATCACTTATACATGGAATCTAAAAAAGCTGAACCGTAGGAACAGAGAGTAGAATGGTGGTTACCAGGGGCTGGGGTGGAGGAATTGGGGGGATGTTGGTCAAACGGTACAAACTTGCATCTGGAAAATAAATAAGTTCTGCAGATCTAACACACAGCACAGTGATTATAGTCAACAATACTGTATTATATACTTCAAAGTTGCTAAGAGATTAAATCTTAAACGTTCTCACCACAAAAAAGAAATGATAATTATGTGATGAGAGAGGTGTTAGTTAAACTACGGTGGTAATCATATTGCAATATATAAATGTATCAAATCAACATGTACACCTTAAACTTACTATGTTATATGTCAATTATATCTCAATTTAAAAAAAAACCATTTACCTAGTACTTACTACATGCCAGGCACCGTTATAAACACCTTACAAATATTAACTAACTGAATCCTCAAAACACTCCAGGATAGAATAGTATCCCCACTTTACAGACGTGGAAACTAAGACACATAGAAGTCAAGTAACTTTCAAGTCAGGGTCACACAGCTCGTTAAATGGCAGAATGGCTCCTGAGTCCATGCTCTGAAATGCTACTTGGGACTACCTGCTGAATAACAGACGTGAGCAGGTGGATTTTAGTAAGAAAGCAAAGGCGTCTGCCTGCTCAGTGGGCTGCCCTATACAAGCCTTGATGAAAAGGATTGCTCACTGAAAAACTCGCCCCAAATTCCTGTTTGATACAGATTTGCTAAAAAGTTATTGTAGTAAATACGAAATAGGGAACTTCCCCCCATGCCTTTGGACTTCCAAAAGCCCACATCACCGCTACACACACACCCTGAAACTCTCCTAACAACAGCAGTTGTCAACTGGAGTGGCATTTCAGATTTACCTTGAGAATTGGCTAAAAGTCCACAAGCCTCCATCTTCCTCCGCCCCCGGCCCCCAGCAAACACACACAGAGATTCTGATCTGTACTCGGAGGTGTTTGGAAAAGCACGCGTATAAACAAACAAACAAACAAACGTCGGGGGGGGCATGGAGGAGAGGGAGAAATGCCTTGCTGTCTCCTTCTAATTCTACTTCATATACGGGCCTAAGTGAGACTCAAAATCTTTCACAACGAACACCACCACCAAGCAGAAGGAGGCCACCTGTACTTTGCATGCAGGGAAAATAAAGATTCAGTACACACTCTATGAGTTTCTGGTACTTTCTGATAAGAACAAGTATACAAATAGCAATTGAAATAAGAAGAAAGAGAGAGAGAAGAAATTGGGGGTGGGAGCGGTTACGTGTGTGTGCTCTGCTTCAGCGGCCCAGGCTTCGCAGGTTTGGATCCTGGGCGCGCACTGACGCACCACTTGTCATGCCATGCTGTGGCGGCGTCCCATATAAAGTGGAGGAAGATGGGCACAGATGTTAGCCCAGGGCCAATCTTCCTCAGCAAAAAGAGGAGGATTAGCATGGATGTTAGCTCAGGGCTAATCTCCCTCAAAAAAAAAAAAGAAATTGGGAATAAACAAGGAGAGAGGGAGAGAGAGAGAGGGAGGGAGGGAGGGAGGAAGGAAGGAGAGAAGAAAAGAGGGAAAGGAGGGAGGGAGGGAGCAAGGAACGTGGGGAGGAAGGAAGGAAAGAGGGAGAGAGGAAAAGAGGTTGGATAGAAGAGCGAAATGGAGAGAAAAGGAGTGAGGGGGACATAAAGTGCAGATAAAAGAAGAGGCGAAACAGAATAAGCCATTTCTTGAATGGTTTAAGTAGCGAGAGAGACAAATGATTTCCCTGAACAAGAAGGAAACCAGGAGAGCTGAGCTGTAGCACTCAGCCGTGGGATACCACCAGCTGCTCCCACCTCATCAATCCTTTCAACTGGCATCTATTAACTGACCACGTTGGACCAAAAACCGTGCCACATGATGACAGATGCAAAGGAGAACAAAGGATTGCCTGGCAATCAGGGAGCGTAGAGTCAATCGGAGAGATCTGACTTCTCAACAAACAGCTAGAGTACAGGCAGGAAGTGGGAAACGTCACAGTGCAGTATGGACTAGACGTCATGGCAATCAGGAAGGAGAGATGGCTCCCAATCCGAGCAGAGAGAAGGTAGGATGGAGATCAAAGAAGGCTGCACGGAAGAGATCAGACTGCAGAGCTGGCCCTCACTTCCTAGGGGTCGCAAACACATGTCCTCTGCTCCTCCCAGAGAAGTCTTCCCATAAACCTTTGTCACTTTGTCACTGCCATGACTGTGCTAAGTTACTGCCTTGACCTGGGATGTCTGCCCGCCTTCTCTCCATTGTCCAAATTCTCTCTCTATATATTTAAGTCTCTTTTTCAATCCTACCTCCTCCTTCACTGCTTTTCCTAACCCCTCCAGCCTCAGGCGTTTCCCTCCCTTCTTGTTCCTAGGAGTCAGTAGTAACAGGTGCTTACGAGCGTTTACTCTGTACAAACACAGTGCTAAGCAGTGTCTGCAGTGTCAGACCTTGGTGGCTGCCTCTTCTTGAGACTGTCCCCTTCCCTGGCTTCCATAACATCACTGTCCTGGGGGTCTTCCTGCATCTATGCCCTTCTGAGGCTCCTCTTGCTCTGCTCACCGATTAAATGCGGGTGGTCCAAGGATCCATCCTTGGTCTGTGATCTTCTCCCTCTACACCCACTTCCTAGGCTGCTCTGGCCACGTCCTCTAATGTACACGGCCATACTATGCTGATGTCTCCCCAGCCAGCATCTCCAGGCCAGAGCATGCTCCGGAGCTGTACCCACTCGTCTCTGTTTCATTTCCTCTGAGATCAACTATTTACATCTCAAATTCCATTTTCCCCCAAATACAACCCATTAGCCTCCCTCCCATTGCCCATCGCCAAGCCTCTCCTCTTCATGTATTCCCTATCTTAGCAAATGGAGAAACAAACAAAATCCCTTCTTTCTAAAAATAGCCACTGCTCTCTCATCTTGGCTCTGAGGCAAACTCAAAGCTAAGTTGTGTTGTGTAGGCTTAGCCCCAGTCCACACTCAACCTACCAAGCCCAGGAGGTTCTACTGCTCTAAAATCCCATTCTGCTCTCACCAGTGTGCCTGCCCTGGCTCAGGCTCTTTGCTTTTCTGATCTGGATTATTCCTTTATCTGCTCCCAGTCTCCATGTCAGCCTCTTTCAAACCATTCCCCACCCTGGCCTCATGGTGAACACTCTAACACTCAAATCTGACCATGTTGCCCATCCATTTAAAATGGTTTGCCATCCTTCGGGATGACGGCCAAACTCTTAACTCCTCAGTGGCGTACACTGGTGTGCTCTTTATGAACTGGCCACTGCTCACCCATCCAGCCTCATCCCTTGCCACCATTCCTACCCTCCCTAACAGCCGTCTCATCCACTAGGCTCTGGACATATTGAATGATGGGTGATCCCCAAAGATCATCACATTGCCCTTCACGTGCATGTTCCTTCTGTCTGATTGCCTTCCCGCCTTCCTTCATATGGCAACTCTTCGTCATCCTTCAAAACTCAATGCAAGTATCAACTCCTCTGGGAAGCCCTCCCTGCTTACTCCTTCCACAAAACCCCACACCCCTCTGTGCTCCCACAGCATCCTATGAGTACAATTTCCATCATACGCTTTGTCACCCTATGCTCTGAGCACACATTTATCTCACTGCCTTCCCTTTAGGTCCAGGGTTGAATCTTTTTAGATTTGGTATTCTCAATGCATACAAGGCCCGGCACAGAGTAGATGTTTGATAAAAGTCTGTTGAATAAATGAAGAAAATATTAGGAATGCTTTTTAACACTATTCTTTGCTTTTCCAATGCACTCAGCTTTGGATGCAACTGTGAGGACTATAATAAATAAAACACTATATAAGATAGTGCTTTTTCAACTGTTTTAAATTATCAGAGAACGCTGGCTTGGAAGGAGGAACACTGTGATGAAAAAGCCTGTACTTTGGAGGCAAGCATCCCTAGGTTTCATGTCCGAGGCCTAAGAGCATATTGCTTAACCTCAGTTTGCTTCACTCTCTCCCTCCCAGCTCTTCAACTATGATTTGATTTACAAAACTTCAACTTATAGACAATTATCAAGAAACATTTATGTGTTCTTAAAGCAAAACCCCACCTCTCTGCCAGGTGCGTAGATGCATATGCTGAAGACAGAGCCAGGCCTCATGTGGCCTCTCATCTCAGTCCTCACCTGGATGAGGATCCAAACCACTGTTCGGTTTCTTGGGCTGTGAACTTACCCAGGAGCATTCTGCCCGTGCATCTCGGTGGGAATATTAGCGCAGTTATCCACCAGGCTGTCCCACCTTGTTGTTGAGTGATTAAATCATGGTTACTTTAGGCCTAAACAAGATCAGCTGAACTATAAATATTTTCCATAGTATATGCAGGTGGAGTTAAGAGCTAACCTTTTGTTTTGCTTATAATAAACTACCTCTGGAAGTAAAACAAAATTAATGACTGTATATCACTTTAACCAGCCCACGATGAATGGGCAGAATGAATGAATCCATGTTATTAAATAAACATTTATCACTCCTGACATAACAGTTATACAAATCAAGTCCCTGGTGTGGTTTTATAGCTCCATTAGAATCTAAAAGTACATAATCTGAGCAAAGATGTAATATTTTAGAGCAGAACTAACCATAGACTACAGACCAACAAGATCCCTCCCACCCATTCCACAACCCCATCTGAAGAAATTAGTCCACTTAAGGGTAAAGTATTTTTTTTAAATCCCTGGGTAAAATATAGCAGGTGTTGAGAGGATTTTTTTTTATGTATGGTAGAGAAAAAAACTTCTCAAACCCTAGTACGGAGTTTTGAGCCCTGCCCAAAACCTACCCTTTATGAAAACATGTTCCCACTAAGTCCAAGAAGTCAAACAAGGAGGCACCTTGTGTCAGAATTCAGAAGCACATCCACAACACGCGTGTGCTCATGAGCAAGGCAGCTTCAAAGTTAACCAGCAAGGAAGTTGCCACCTTGTCCGAGAACTCCCAGGGAACGCCCTGAAGACCGGAGAACTCAGCCTCTTCTTCCCACCGTGCCTTTACACCGTGAGCCAGCCCTCTTGTCAGCAGTGCTCCTGACTCAGCCCACACCTCCATCCCAACCATGACACTCTCAAACATTTCTCACGACACCTTTGTAAAGTTTTGAGATTTATTTTTCCATTATAAAAAAGTATCACAAATCACATTCCCGAAAATTAGAGACATGATTTGTTGCAATTTGACCAGAAACAGAAGTCAGGAAACTCCAGATTCATCAGCCTTTGCATCAACAACCAGTGCCCTTTAATATTTAGAAGCCACAGGAGTCAGTATTTAGGATGACTGACTGCCTTTCCTGAGGATGTGGAAAAGATCACGCAGCCTACAAAGAGAACTGTAGACCTGAACACTCAGAGACAGAAGGACGTTTTAGAAGGACAAAGGATGCCCATGGCAGTGTAGAAAATGTGGTAAAAACAGATGGAGTAAGTGCCCCCAACCTCCATGCTTTATTAATTATTCCATGTATTTATGGGCTTCAAATGAAAGACCTTCCACCCAAAGCTTTGTTAGCTCATCAGATGTTCTATGCATACCAGCAGCCAATTCTATCTGGGTCTGGCCAGTGCAGGGTAATGTTTTGGCTCTGGGTCCAGAGCGAGCATTCTACGAATTGGATCTTCTGCCAATGGGTCTCACTGGTCTCCCAGTAGTTTATCAAGTATTTCCACTTCTAAGTGGGGAGATTGGCTAAAATAAAGTCACCTAAGATCATCAAATCTTGGCTCCTAATCTGAGACTGACAATAACTTACAGGAGGATTTTGTACACTCTAGCATTTTTTAACTCAAAAAAGCAACTCCCTTACAAATAAAATTCTGCTAATGGTAATGGAAGAGTATGATATTCTTGCAATTCAAATAATACAGTTATTAGAAGAAAAACTTTGTTGCCTGTTCTTCAATCACAAGAGGCATAAAGAGATTTACAGCCATTCTGAGCAAAGAGGATTCATCCTGAATCATCAAACACAGCTTACCTAAAAAATGTAGACAGTGACTCAGAGTTTTCTAGAACATCTACTTGACATTCAAAGTATAGCTGTAATCATAACAGAGGGAGAAATTCTTTCAAATACGACAGCATCGAATAATCCAAGAGAGTTCAAAGCAGCTTGGGGAAATCTCGTGATGGAAACGTGAGTTGCTACAACAGCTTTGCGAAACTGTTTGGCAGTGTCTACTAAAGCTGAACGGAAACACTCCCAAGGAACCAGCAATTCCATTCCTACGTGGTCCCCAACAGAAATGCGTATTTATGTTAACTGCAACAGTGCCCATGGTAGCACAGTGTGTGACAGCTCCAGACCAGAAATAACCCAGATGTCCGTCAACAGCAGAATGGATGAATTATAGTAGTGTATTCACTCAATGGAATACTACAGAGCAATGAAACTGATCAAACTACAGTTATACATAACAATGTGAATGACTCACAAATACAAGCCCTGAGCAGAAGCCATGAACCCAACAGGACATATAATGTATGATTTCAATTATATAAAGTTCAAAAACAGGTACTAACCTCTGCAGTTAGCAGTCAGGACAGAGGAGGGGAAGGGCAGGTATTAGTGACTGGAAAGTGACCCACGGGTGCTTCTGGGGCCCTGCTATATCCAGTTTGAGCTGGATCCTGGCTATATGGATGTATTCGTTTTGTAAGAACTCAATAAGCTGAACACTTATGATCTATGCACTATTCAATGTGTTTCACAACCACAACCTTCATTTTGAGTAACTTTTATTTTTCACTTGTTACAAAAGTAACTCCCATTCAGTGTAGAATATATAGAAAACCTAGATGAAAAAAAATTACCTGCCTGTAATCCCATCATCCAGAGATAACCACTAGCTACATTTTCAGGATAACTACACAGGGATATTCCCTATCACCATACTATCACTGTTTCACTTAATATCATAAATCATTTCATGTCATTAAATAGTCTTCTGTCAGGTATTTCCCATTGTCATATCACAACCCATACCATACATGTCCAATAAATTATTTAACGAATACTTCCTTTGCTAGACACTTAGGCTAGTTACAATGAATCACCATTATAATCAATACTGTAATAAACACATCTGTAGCTAGATCTTTAATCATATCTATGATTATTTCCTTAAGATAAATTCCCTAAAGAATATCTGGATCAAAGGGTACATAAAAAATTAATCACCCCCAGGAAAATATTTTCCTAATTTACATTCCCAACAGCTGTGCTTTAAGGGTTCTTACTCAGATGACATTAATTTTTGAAGAGTGCAGCAAAAGATACTTAAAGCCATATTGCTTCAAATATTAGATGTTTTTCTCTCACCTATTTTTAAAATAGATCTTAGAAAATGTATCAAGAAATTTAACTGTAAAATGTCCCATAAAATTGCAAACCCCAGCTACATGAGACTTAACTGAGCCACTTGACTGAACTTTGGGACAAGATTCCTGAGTCACAAGCTGACAGCAAAAAGGGGACATATGGGAGGCAGTTGACATCCAGACAGCCCTCACACTCTCCCTTTTGGAGGATTTTCCAAAATCGTCTTGATCCTTCAATCAGATGCGTCTAGGAGGCTGAGGAGTTTGCACATTTCCGGCCCAGGGGACTTCTGGTTTCTGCTGAACACAGAAGCCTGAGGCTTGGAGTCAGCACGAAGGAAAGATCTGCCAGCCCCCATTGCCAGCACAGGATGGCTGTGCTCTGGACAGAGAGACCGCCTCTTGCTTTTTTCAGTTTACGAAACTCATACAACTTGAATATATTTTGGTCTGCATCGTGCCAAGGTGCATTTATTCAAGTGTAGAAAATATTTTTTAAATCCAACTAATGGGAAACAGATCATTCTCGAAGTCATCATCAGCCACTAATCCCAATATCCTGAAATTTGATCAGATTGGAAAGGAACTGGAGAGAGCCTTTGAGGTAGCTGCTGACTCCTCCAGTCCTGCTCCTTCTCAAACATCCTTCACCTCCTTCCTTTGAGGACTGTGCCATCTATTTCCTCTGGATGCTGCTTTCTAGCACCAAAGATAACTAGATGGACTATTTGAGAATGGTGTTTCCATTTGAATGTCCTAAAGTCAATCTGTGAGCTTAGGTATAGCATCATAGGTCTGTGATTGAAGCTTTGGTGCTGACTTATTCATTCTCTCGATAATCTTTTCTTGAGTTTTGCGCTAATGGATACAAGATCCCATTTACACATAGGACTGTCAAGAAAAAACAGGGAACCTAAACTCCAGGATCCTGGTATGGAATTCCTGGATTTTCATTTCCCCTTTATTGTTACTTCACCAGACAGAAGGCAAGAGGAAGGATTTACTATTTCCATCCCAAGAAACACAGAATATCTAGGACAAGAAGTCATAAGACCTAGGACAATAGGAGTATTGTATTTAGATGTGTTTCTCCACAGGGCTTAGTGATCAGAACTGCTTCCAGCCTCAGGATTACAGAGTAGAACCCGTTTTCCCCCCAGGGAGCAAATGAGTGGAAATATTGACTTGAGTGGCATTTCTACCACCCTACACAATTCTTATGCATGGGCCTTTGGTAAATGTAAATTATGCAAAACATATGTAAGAAAAATTTATTTTTCCACATGATAGCTTTAATATGGAAGATTTTTTAAAACATTAAATCCACACGCTAGGAAAATATGGTGGAAGTGCGATATTTAATTCTCACCTCACCTGTACCTCATTTATCCATTGAGCACCATTTCTCAACCTTGGCACCGCTGACATTTGGGACAACTCTTTGTTACGGGGGCCATCCTGTGTATTGTAGGATGTTTAGCAGCATCCCAGGCTTCTACCCATGAGATGCCAGGAACAACCCCAAGAATCCAGACATCGCCAAACATCTTCCGGGGAATAAAGTCACCCCTGTGGAGAACTGCGTGGAAGGGAGTGAGAATGGGTGGACTGGAAAAGCATTGGATTGAGACGGGTCTCATCTGGGTTCCACAGTGAGCTAACTGTGTACCCTGGTCACTGAGGTTCTCCGAGCTTCAGTTAAAGAATCCATCTTTAGCCGATGCTTGGACTCTGAGACTTAGATGTGCATGCACTCAGGCATGACCTAGAAAGAGATGAGGGAAGCAAGATTGGGCAGAGGAAGAAGGCAAATTGCTTTGCAACAGCAATGAAGACCTCCACTGGTCCCACAGGGAGCTCTAGAACTGGGATGGCCCTTCAGAGTTGTCTCAAATTGAGGCAAGAGAATCAGACCTTTGCTGCCCCCAGGGAGGAGGCATAAGCTTAGGCAAGGAGGTTCCCTTCAGCACAGAGCAAGGCTGAAGGAGGACTCAGCTGTGAGCCATCAGCAGCCAGCACACAGGACAGCAGTCCACAGCATCCTCTACAGCATCTGAATGGTGCGGGAGTGAGAGTCGCCAGGCACGGGCAGGTGCGTGGAAGGGAATAAGAGGAAGGACTTCAGAATCAGATCAGCTAGGCAGGAATCCCAGCTGTGCTTAGGCATGCTCACCTGTCTCCATCTGAATCACTGGTCTCTTTTTCAGACCCTTGTGGTCCCCACTATCAGTCAGCAAGCATACCGTGAGGGATCGCTCTGTGCCGGGCATCGCTAGACACTGCAGATGCAGCAGGAAACGAGAGTCTGCTCGCCAGGGGCTTTCGTCCCAGCGGAAAGGTACAGGGAGCAAGGTGGTCGATTAGCAGCGGCATGAAGTGACCTAAGATAACTGCTAACTCCACCCAGAGAGGCTGCAGCCTGAGCAAGAAACGGTGAACACTGTCAGTGGGTACAGTCTGAAACCGCTTCAAGGATACAGACACCAATAACGTGACTTTATTATTTCCAGAGAAAGGAAAGTGCTAAAGGAATCCGCTTTCCCGGAGAAAAACAATAGGAGCGGAAAGCTGAAAATACCCTGAAATCTTGACGATGGAGAAAAGAAGTTGGGCTTTTAGCTGCCACGTGTGATATTTATTTATGAGACGTCATCATCGAAATATTTTCAGTGTTGCATTATTTTCTTTTAATTCGATGGTCAGAAACATTTATAAAATAAATAAAATTCAAATACTTTTGGAAAACAGTGCCTGTGTGAGTGGTCTGTAAGAGTTCCAGATCCCCGCTACTCAAAAGTCCAGTCTGAGAGGGGAGGGATGGGAAAAGCATGATTAATTTGGGGTCACTTTTCTGAAGTTCTGCACAGAGAGGTCGGCATTCTTTCTTTATAATGTATGCACACCCATCACCGAACTTCATCTGTTTGAGGCCTTAGCCCAAACCCCAATGCAACCAAAAATGTCCACTTACCAGTCTCTTATGCAAACTGTTTCCTGTTAATAAAGAAAATCTCTCATATAAAATCTCTTTATTATTCAGATGCTGATTAGCTATTTCGGGTGCTGAGGCTGGAAAAGGAGCAACAAGGATAGTGCAAATGTGTAGTGTTTCTGCTCCTAGGAAACATTACTTTTGGGGGAAAAAAACCCCCACACACACAGCTGTTGGATTCAATAACACTTCATTGACAGTGACCCTGGAAATTATTTGTTAAAATTTTCGAGCTGTTAATTCTGAAGGGGAAAAACCCATATTCAAACCAAGCCAAAAAAAATATTTTTTTACACATTGCAGCATTAGGGGGAAAAAGTCACTGTGAAACTGTGCATTATAAGAAAGTTAATATTGTGCTGTCAAAAAAAATGGTATGATCTGAATAGTGTCATCTTCATATAGAAGATTCCTTGGAGGAGATGCAGATTCTAATTCAATGGGTTTGGGGTGGGCCTGAGAGTCTACATTTCTAATAAGTTCATAGGTGATGGTGATGCTGTTGATTTGCAGACCACAGGTTGAGGAGAAAGTTTCTAGATCATTCAGCTCAAATGGTTGTTCAACTTCAGGTGAAGAAATAATTGAGCATCCTAGCAAGAAAAAGAAATGTGGAAACAATATTGCAGCAAGAATCTAGCAGCTTAAACTCCGCTGTCTTAGCAGCAAAGTGAACCCTAATTAAAACTTGAAACAAACCAAGGAGATTTCCTTCAGCATTTAAACATCAGGTATCTGGATCTAAGAAATCAGGTAGGTACCATGTGCTGGCAGGCTGAGGTAGTTACATGGACTTTGAACATATTATTTACTAAATAAATACCACAAAACAAGACCTGAATCATTTTACTCCGTGTGAAATGGGCCAGCCCTTAACCACAGCATTTTCCTGAACAGAACTGGCATTCAGAACCACACCCTTCCAATGTCAGAGCTCAGCCCTTAAGTAAAAATAACTTGCTACAGACATCATGTTGATAAGATAGTTGCTGAATATTTCTAATAAAGGAGTAAGAGTTGGTCCTAAAATTAAACACATTAGAGACCAAAGTAGCTGAGTTTCTCTTGACAGCTTTATTCTGGATGCCTGGCATCATTCAAGAATTTTATCCTTTTTTAAAGAGCTCATAAGACATAAATCAGCATCTTGGATCATATTTTTTTATCATAGCCATCCAGATTGGATGTGTCAGATAATTATTATACGAGGATGATGAGTGATCTGTGGGAATGGTTCAATTTTATGGACATGAGCAGAACTTTATGAAACGAATAATAGCATAATAACAGTATTTCTAAGAGAAATTCCTAATGTATTTCAGTGATCTTTTCATATAATAACCCTTCCTCAACGTAATTCACATCTATATTATTTAAACACCCAATGAGGTTTATCCAGATTAATTAATAAAATAACTATCACTAAATATATATAGACATATATATGTATATTTCAGTTTAACAATCTATTATTAAAACTTAACTAAAATTCAGAAAAGTAAACTATTAAAAAAATGACCTACTAGGAAGAAATTACAAAGATTTACCATGTAATATTAGTGGCTTTGATTACAATTTTTTAAATAGCACTGTCGCTACTTGAATTACCAAGATTTCTGATGGCAGAATTTATAAGCAAAAGCTTTATTTTATAAGCAAAAAGTCTTAAGATTGGGTTCTGGTTGTACTATATTATGAAAAAAACTGGAATTTTTTTGGTGTGAAGAGGGCAAAATAAAATAATTCTTATTAAATTCTACCCCAAAAAATACCCTAAAAAGCAAATTTTATAGTTCTACGTCCCTACACCCCATGTCAGTTCCTCAATTCATATGTTTTTCATAATCAGGGGATCGATAATAAGCAAATACATATTTTCAGGAACTACTTTTTTTAAAGTGTGTGGCTTGGGGCTTCCAGTTAGAGTTAGTTCTTTTCTTACATTTTTTTACATCTTTAAAACAATTCTAATGTTCAAGTGTTGGTCATGAAATATACAGCAATATCTTGAATTCTCATCCAAATGATTAACTGTGTTCAGTATAGCTTTGAAATTAAGGATATTTTACTTTAATTTTTTTTGAACTAGAAAGACATTTACTATACTTCTATTATCCAGAATACTCTAATAATCAGAATACTATATTCTCCAACCATTCTGTATAAATCACAGTTTACTGGTCATTTTAATAGTATGTCATTTCAATAAAGACAAATGAGGATAGTACTTTAGTCTTTAAAAAGTGATTTTCATATGCATTGCCTCATTTAACCCCACAACCTTTGAGGTAGGCATTATAATAATCCTCACTTTTAGATCCGAGGAGTCCCATAAAAAGATGATGTAATTCTCCCCAAATTACCTAGTTATTGGGTAGTAAAATCCGGATTCACGTCTGAGTCTTTGCTCCTTTCTCCTCATGATGCACTCCCTCTCCAGGACACCATAATGGGTAGTGTGACATAGACTATAAAAGATAATGGTGTACGTCTTCTTCATGCTTAAAATGCATGTGCGCTCTTCACAATAAGACAAACGCTCCATGGCCGTGCTCTGCTGTTACTGGGTCTTCTACACTTCATGTCCACTGCCAAGACATTTCAAGGTGACCT
Organism: Ceratotherium simum simum; assembly: GCF_057802395.1. Taxonomy (NCBI): domain Eukaryota; kingdom Metazoa; phylum Chordata; class Mammalia; order Perissodactyla; family Rhinocerotidae; genus Ceratotherium; species Ceratotherium simum. Next base: position 25,803,553 of record NC_141937.1, on the reverse strand, counting down.
CGGACAAAACACAGCCACTTGCCAGCACCACCGTCTGTTGATTCTGCTTGACTTGACGTAGCACCGTCACTTCCATTCACCCATTCAACCAATATTTCTTGGGCTTCTACTCTGTAGCAAGCATGGTGCTTTGAGTTTTTCCAGCGGTTCAGTGGCTATACACACAACATTAACAGCCACGGTGTATACAACTTCTCACTTGCTCTTCTGTCCAGTGGCATATTCCGATTGCAACTAAGTCTATGACCTTATAATCAGCCTGGGTACATACGATTTGCTTTACATGGCGCTCCATTTGGGGGGATAGCATCTAATGTGTGGACACACATCACTCATTAGTGGAACTTGAGAGGATCTGAGATGGTGTGTGTGTGGATGGGCAAACATTACCTAGACTTACACAGGGAGAATGTTATTTCTTTCACAATCCTCTTTCAATCGTTCTGATTACATAAAATAGACAGGCACAGTTTAGGGCTGGTATATCTTTAACGTCTCTATAACTGGATAATCTCTTTTTAGCAGAGAGAAAGCTTCAGCCTCAGAACCTTGAAGAGGTAACTTTATCTAGTTAAAACTGAATATATCGTTTCATTGCGTTATTTTTAGTGTTACCTTTTTTTTCATAGCAAGTGAAACTGGTTCTTAGATTTCCATCTAGAATAGTGATACAAAGTTTCTTTTATAAATTATTTACGTATAAAAGTCAGTCTACATTTAAAATTATGATGTCTTTGATGGTAGATGGGGGAACATGATGTAGCACGAATTACGGAAGAAGTATAGAAATTGGTGAGATTTGGGAAAAATTTGTAGGGCAAAAAAGCAGTGGATGGATCAGCAGCAGCCTGGCTCTAGCCCAAGCTGTGTGACTTTGAAGAGGGTGTTGAACCTGGCAGCCTCACCATCTTCGTCTGCAAAATGAGGGGCTGGACTGGAGCCGTAATGCATCCTGTTTCCATCCCCAACCCCCTAAGCGTATGATGCACTCCCCTTGGGCAGAATGACCTCATCACTGCAGTGACGGCGGAGCAGTGACTAGAAGGTTAGAAGGAGATGTGTAGCTTTTCAAAGTTCCCCAGGCTTCCATTCCCAAGCGTATCCTCTTCGTCATGCTAAGAACATGCTTGGGAGTCGAGAACCACCAGATAAGACCATCTCTAAGGCCTCTTCCTCCTCTAAAACTCTAAGAGGCTCTGATTTCACATATAAATGTTAGTGCTCAAGTACCAGGACTGTTTGGTAGCTGTGAGAAGAAAATATGCCCACAATTTATCCAAAGTAGGAAGAATTATTAAACATAATGGTATTTGTCCTTCTTTAGGGAGAAGGTGTACATGGTTCCAGACTCCAGGAGAAAAATACTCTAGGCAACGTTAATTAAAAGTTGAGCTCTGTCCAGCGAAGAGAATACGACTTGTCTGAATCTGGCAAAACACTCCTACCTAGTTAGAGACGTGTCTGTGTCTGTCTATGTATCTGCACATGTGTAGTGTATCATAAAAAACACCATAACACCTCACTGGTCTGTAACTCTGTCTGGAGACCTCTCATATCTGCAGTAAACGTGAGGATCAGTAAATAAGTAACCAACATAAATATCATAAAGTCTTTCCATCAGAGTTCATGTGCCCTCCACGAACTACATTCACCAACAGTTAAAAGAGGCAGCTGACAACCAGGGAGTAAAGAGGCTCAGAATACACCACCCCGAAATATGCCACTTTGGCATAAGGATTATTTTGAGCTGAAGGCAGTTGAGAAAGAGCAGACACAGGAGGAGCTCTCTGCCCTCCCCCGTCCGTCTAAAAGCAGGGCATAAATCTTCCTTTGTAGAGGTGACATAAATAACCACCTCTTTGGCTTTTCACTTCTTTTCTGCGAAGCCCTCATGCATGTAAAAATATTAAAATGTGTATGCCTTTTCTCCTGTTAGTCTATCTGTTGTCAATTTAATTCACAGGCCCCAGGGACATAATCTAAGAGGATAGAGGACTAGTTTTTCCTCCCCTACACGATAAAAAAAAATTGAGAAACACTAAGTGAAACAATTACATAGCATCTCTTTCCCACAGGATTTACGGACACCTTTAATGTGTTAAAATGTATTGTGAATCTCCAAGGAGAGAATAATTCACTATTTCTTAAATTTATTTGACCAGAGGTCCTCTTTTATCAAAGCCATATATATTTCCAGTAATGACCACACCTACATTTCTAGAGCTCCTTTAACTTTTGAATTTCAAAGTGCTCTCACATATATTGATTTCATCTCATTTCATCTGCATAACATCTCACGGAGTGGGCTGAGTGGAAAGTGTTATTTCCCTGTGATGGAGGAAGAAACAGAGACAGGGCCTGAACGAGAGCCCCCTCTACCCCTGCTCCTTCCTCCAGACATCAGCATTCTCACTGGTCCGTTAACTACATTATCCTGTCCTTCCATCGCGTCTCCTCTACAGAACGGGAGATTCCTTGAAAACTTCCAGGGAGGAACCTGGAGGAGGAAATATTGTCACGGAGACTGCCTTGAAAACATCCTAAATCTCTAAGGTATTGTTTGAGAGAGTTGAGATGATAATTTAATATTACAGAACGGTCCCCCGGTGTCTTTATTTCATTTCCTCAATGACATGATGAGTGCCTGAAATCCATACTCAAAAATGAGACAGAAGAGCTGAGTCAATGGAAGTACAGTGATGTTTCCGAAATAGTGGGGAATTTTCCAGGAAAACGTTTTTTTAGGTAGCACTTTCTGGTTGAAAAAAATGTCCTACAAAGAACATTCTTTGGTAAAGTAAAATCCCAGTCATTCAGCAGCAAAAGAGAGAAGTCTCACATGGGCACCACAGCTGGTAAGGACACCGCAGCTGTGAGCCACGGCCCAGGGGGCCGAGCAGGGCCTTACAGAAGGGGCAGAGGGGCTGGGCTGCTGTGCCCACCAGGAGGCTGGAGAACAGAGTGGGAGATATGCTGTGGCCAGTGATCTCTGGACAGGATGGAGTGGACAAGACTTGGACAATGCCGGATAAGACCAGAGCTCTGGCTCAAGGTCCCATCCCACCACGTGTCGGCTTTATGATCCTCAGCGAGCTGCGCCAAGGTGTCTAAGTCAACACAACACCAGCGACGATGTCTTAGGTGCCTGTTAACCAGATGCGCTCTGCAAGCCTCAGGACTCAGACCTGGGATCCCACGATGACCCTCCTGCCAGGCGCCACTCTGGCCTCAGAATCCTCGCAGGACCACAGCCCACACCAGCGTGCCCTGCACGAGGGGGCCTGGGAGGAAGGGCACGGCTGAAAAGGATGCTCTCTTCACCAAGCCACGGTGCCTGCACCTCCCGACAAAGGGCACCCTTGAACAGTTAGTTAGTCCCAAGGGGGTGCCTGTTCCCATTTCCCGCAGAGGCACAGTCTGTCCAGCAGGGGACCGGGATGCTGAAGACTTTAAATCAGTTAGTCAAATCACTTGATGTAAGAAAGACAAACAGCATCTCTGAGAGGCAAAATCTCCTTATCTCGCTTCTGAAATTATTGTTTAAGAGAGAAAATAAAGAAGCTAACAATCCTGCAAGAGTGACCTAAAAAAGAAAAAAATGGGCACTGGGACTCTGTACTCCAGGAACTCCTTACAGGAAAAGAGACAAGCCCTCTCCTCCAGAAAGCCCTCTCCTGATCTCTTTCTAAATTGAAAATGTAAATAAGTTAAAATTTTTAATTATTAGTTTTTTTTGCATTATTTTTATTTTTCATATTTTGCTTTCGTTGACATGTATATCTAAGGAAGTCCATTTAAAATATTCATACTGTGCCTATTTTCGAAAAAAGAATCTTTTCTGTTCGTTTGGCTTTATGTTTGATTTGGTATTATCTGAGAAAAGCCTATCAAAATTGCATAATTCAATCAAGTCTTATTTATTTCTTTATTCAGAGTTATCCATCAGGCTCCCCCATTGAAAACACAGCTGAAAATAGGAACTAAACAAACAAAAAGGCTTCTGATGAGATAAGGACCCAAAGTCTGAGATAAAGATTATGAATGGTGTTCATTTATTCGTTAAATACAGTCGTTATTAAGTGCTGGTAAGTGAGCCTCACACTGTGCCGAGGATAGTATGACAGCAAAATCAGACATGGTCTGGGGGAAGGAACACCCACCGAGCACTGAGCTCTACCTATAACTAGTCCCCTGGTTCACAAACAACTGTAAGAAGTTCTGCTATTTGTTGTCTAAATCCACTGTCTCTTAGAAGCAGCAAGTCAGCAGCGGGGGGAAGAGATGCTACTTCCAGCCACTGGAGAGCAGGGAAAAGCCACAAGCAACAAGACAGAAGACAGCAAAACTACAAAGACAGACCCAAGAGTTCACGAAGCAAAGCAGACCACGGGTGGGAGGTGAGGACAGTACGTCCCACCTGCCTGGACAGACCCAGAGACCTCAGCTGAATCACAGCCGCATTCCACACACGAAGCCTTAGCCATGATGGTGAGCCATTAAAAAAAACCAAACAATGACTAACAGTCCCATTGGAGAAGAAAAGAATGTGCATTATGTTTTAGAGATTTCCAACAAAATGGTTAACAAAATGGTTAAAGGAAAGGGGAGAGGAAGATGGTTAAAGAGGCAAACCTTCACTTTCCAAAAAACACTGTGACCTATAGCGGACGTTCCGAATAAGTTGCATTAGATAACTAAGGTTTACACTACTTTTCACTACCAGTCTGTCTTTCCACCTCTTTTCCAAATGCTCAACTCCCACGGCTGTACCTCATTAAACTTGAAGTTTCACTTTAAGGCTAACCACGTGCAGAGAAGAATGAGATGATTCTGCACAAAACTGGGAGTCGGAATAAAACAGCTCTATTTCCAAGTCCTTGAAGTTCTCAGTGACATCACCGACCACACTCCCACCCTCAAAAATCCACCGCCAACACTTTTGCTGAGAGGAGGGTTGAACACGTCGGAAAATGTAAGGTAAGAAAAAGCTAACAGTCATATTTTTTTTTAAATTTGAAAGAAGATTCATGAAACGCCTGCTGGAGAACCAGAAAGCATGCCTCTGCTGGAAAGGAGGACGGGAGGTGGGGAGAAAATGTCACATTGCTCTAGGCCAGAAGAGCATCCTGCTGAGATTTAAAGACAAGATCTGTCATTTTTGTTTGTTTCTTTGAGAGGAGGCAAATTTGCCCTATTAACTCAGCCAAAAGAAACAAGAATGATTCTCTGAAACTCACATAGCCTTTAAAACACGCAGAAAACAAAGAATAATTAACAAACTTTTCAGCTCAGAGTTCCTCCAAGTTAAAAAAAAAAGACCATTAAAAATATATGTCCTGGGGCCGCCCCTGTGGCTTGGCGGTTAAGTGCGCGCGCTCCGCTGCTGGCCGGCCAGGGTTTGGATCCCGGGCGCGCACCAACACACCACTTCTCGGGCCATGCTGAGGCCGCGTCCCACATACAGCAACTAGAAGGATGTGCAGCTGTGACAGACAACTATGTACTGGGGCTTTGGGGGAAAAAATAAATAAATATAAAAATATATATATATGTCCTGTTCTCCTAGGGTCTCAAGTATAAAATTTATATTTTATCAAGTGTAGACAATTGTGACATGAGAAGAATAGTTCCCATATTTGGGATTCTTTTCCAATAAGGTTAAAACTATGGCCAACCCAGCACTTACTTAACATCTCTAAGCCTCAGCTTATCCATCAGTAAAATGGAGTACTGATAACTCACAGGATTTTGTGACCATCAAATAAAATAAATGACATAGCAAGTGAGCCCAGAGTAGGCAATCAATTAGCATTAGAATTTTTTTTCACTAGACTATGAGCCCCTTGAAGCCCCTGGCACAAAGTAGGTGTTTGATAAATATTTTCAAATAAACGAATACATCAATACAATTTAAATTCAATAAAATTCCAATTTAATTCTACCTGCATTGCATTTTCCCTGCTAAGTACTAATGTGGCACCATATGCCGTGACGAATCAAAAAAATGTGTGAGGCACGGTCCCTGCTGTGTCATCAAAGAATTCACAAACATAATTGAAATAAGGCGCAAGGCACAGTTAAATAACATCCCATAAGGATTAGCGGGATCGAGTTAAATTCTGCCTACCACCACAACCACCACCAAAACGGAAGATGATTTGTACTGCGACACTGAAAAAAGAAATGACACGCTATTTATAATCCCTGCTGCCTCTAAGAAATTGGCAACTGAAGGACTTTCTATTTGCTAAGTGAAGGGATGGGTGTGGGAATGCCAAGACTGGAAGGGCTCGGAGAGAGTTAGAATGCTCCAAATGAGATCAAACGACCTTGCAGATAGAAACATGCATCGTTCAATTTTTGTTCTTAATCAAGGGTGTAACTCGGGACGATGACAGGTTTCGGATGTGGAGGGGAGCAGAGAAGCAGTAAGGGGATGGAGGGGAGGATGGATGGAGGAAACTGGTTTTCCATGTCTCCCCGGCAAGCAGACGTGAAACTAGGACGTATCTCGATGTGCAGCCACACGTGCTCTCAGGTACCAACTCTGGGTAATAGCCTCTGGTGATCATGACAGTTTCCTCCATTCAGAAACCTGCAAACGCACCATAGAATTCATTTCCACCCGTGGTGGTCAGCTACGTGCTCTCGAAACAGAATTCCAAGTGTCAGGACAGCGAGGACTATTCCATACTGTGATGATCTTCAAACTTTTTGCTCACATAACCGCATAAGAATTTTGAAAAATTCTGTATGGCCTGGCACATTTTAAGTTAACATCTAGAATTTTTCATCATAGGGTTAAAAAGATGCCAAGGATGTAATTTCCAGCAAGATATATATTCACATTTTAAAATAAAACAATTACATCATTTTTATATGTATATTCAACAGAACACACACACACACACACATAGGAGTGATATGATACCTTGCCATTGTGAATATAAAAATTTGTTTCACATAAATTTAAAATCAACTAAAGTTGGGACACGTGTCTGTGTGTGTCTGTCTGTATAGATCATATACAGACACACAGAGGTAGATCCATGGTGAAATTACCGAAGCTTAAGACTCAGGAGGCTTTACTCGAAAAAATAAACTTAGCAGCAATAAACTCACTCGGTCACATGTTTTTGCAAAATCTGCAAAGGTAAGCTACTGAACCGCAAATGGTTAAGTCTCTTTCCACTCTAACTTCTTCCCCTCCTCATACATCCTCTTGGATTGGGTGACACTGCCTGGTTGGGCAGGTTTAACTCATAATTTTGTATTCTTTTTTCCTAAAGAAAGCTCTCAAATTTCTATAATATGCAAACCCCACAAAACCTGGCTGAGAACAATAAATACAAGATTGAAGACTAGTAACCTCAGGGAGGGGGAGACCAGGAGAGGGTGGGAGAGGATAACACAGGTATATTTAAGTTATCCTCAATTCTGGAAAATCCTGGTTAGAGCCAAGTCCATTATGAAGAAAGGAAGGCAAAGAGGAAGGAATTTACAAGCTTTTCTTTCATTCATTCATTTTTCTCTCCAGTAACTTCTATTTTCATTCCACTCCCCACCCCTCAAATTTTTGTTCTAACAGAATATATTTTTATGTTTACATTTGAGAATATTTTTGATCACTCTATTCTATTTTGTACAAAAGAAACATGAACGTAAATTGAAATATATTTTTAAAATTTTCCTGTGACAATAATGCTTTGAGTTTAAAAACTATACTCTGAATTGAGTTACTATTAAGATTACCATTGGTTCACAGTTGATCAAAACAACATAAAGATTTTTACAACTTTCACAAATAATTATTAAAATGCAAAAGTAAAATTTGATCGAAAAACGCATCTATTAATGAGATGACCAGGGCTGTGTTGCATAACTAGTTAATGTATCTATAACTGAATTTTACTTATTTCAATTTTATCCCTATTTTTCATTTTAATAAATATGAACACTGAGAAACTTTGTTTACATAAATTAGCAGATGGGAATGGGAGGAGTTATATCATAGTGATGTCACTCACTTCTTTAATGTCTTTCTAAATCCCACAGTGATCTGTTGATCATCTGCCTTGAAGAGATAACTTGATTCCTTGAATAACTTGATTCCTTGTGATGAGTAAACGACAAGCAATAGGATATATTGGAGCATATGAGGAAGCCATTTGGTTTAAAACTAATTTGGCCTGACCTTGTTTTTCCAAAAGGGCCTGACGTGGCCTGTGGAGCATGAATTGTATATCTACATTAAATATTTACTATGTCCCAAAGACAAGAATGACGCCCCTAAAGATAGGGATGTAGCTTCCCCCATGTCAGCATTTCCTTTAGGATAAGCATCTCTTCCTGGAAACTAAGGATTAATTACTGACCTGCTGTGCTCACCTTGTGACCACTGACCTGCTGTGCCAGCAAAGCAATCTCATAACTATTGTAAAAGGGAGATTCCTATCATAAGTGATGTGTGCTCTTTGTTCCAAGACAGTACATAACCATTCTCTACACCCCACTTCTTTGGAGTGCTTCCTTCCTTTGTGAAGGTACTCTCCCAGGCTATATGGTCCTTAGGGTTGGCTCATTATAAACTCATCCCAATTTTGATTTATAGATTGATTATGAATGATTTGCATTGACACTTGATAACTTGAACTCCTTCACTTTGGTTGAAAGGGAAGAGCTGGAACCACCTGACTTACAAAGGGACTTGCTCTCTTCACTAGCCACACACTTTCTCAACACCAGCCTTTTAGATTCTCCCTTTAGCACCCAGTGGTGTTTGGCACCAGCATAGTATGATTTAGGCAACTATCCTTTGAAAGGTGGGGGAAGGGTGTTAAGGGAGAACCAGCGGGAAAGGAGAGCTGCATGAGAAGTTCTCAGGGAGATCAGTTTTAGGAAAGAATAATGGAGCAGTTGATGATCGAGAATGTGATTCTCTCAGACAATCCCTGCTCCATACCCCCTGGAAAATGTGTGCATGGTGCCCAAAGGCATAGAAAACCCTACTCTGAGATGCTGCAGAACCCTACACCAGGCATATGGTGCAAATTCACAAATTTACTCTTACATCTGTCCCTTACACTGTCTCTTTCAAAAGGTAAAGAATAGAAAAATGTAAAAATATTTGAACAAAGAGTCACCCCATAGAAAGGACTTGAATATTTGCCTTTTCTAATGGACTAAAAAATTTGCATGTACGTGTTGTGTATATCTGTATGTGCGTGTGTAAAACAGTCTTCTGGTGTTTCCATTTACCCCATTTACACTTCAATAATAAATTACCCTTGGGGCCAGCCCGGTGGCGTAGTGGTTAGGTTCACATGCTTCACTTCAGCAGCCCAAGGTTCACGGGTTTGAATCCCAAGCGCAGACCTACACCACTTGGCAGCCATGCTGTGGTGGTGTCCCACAGGCAAAAATAGAGGAAGATTGGCACAGATGTTAGCTCAGGGCCAATCTTCTCACCAAAAAATAATAATAATAATAAATAAATAAATAACTCTTAATATGCATGTCATCTTACTCCAAACATGAAAAACATCACCATTTTCTAATTCATATAAATTTAGGTGAAATTAAAAGATATGGAAAGAAATTTGAGTCTCAAATAATAGCCTATTTTGTAACTGATTTCACCAGATTCCTTACTTTCTATGATTTTTTTAAACATTCCTCATACATTTTGGTGAGATCATGTACCCAAAACATGGCAAGACTAACAAAAGTTTGCTGAATCGGCAAAAGAGGGTCAATAATAACAATAATAATAATTAGCAGTAGTAGTATTCTCAAAGTTGTTGAAGAAAAGCCAGTAAAGTGACTTCCATTCTCTCACTGACAATTAGAAGTATGTTAGATGTTTTAAAAAAGAAAGTCTTTCAAGAGGTCAGTGTGAAGGTATTCAAAATATGTTTATTCAGAACTTCTCCCTCTGAGAAATATTCTAGCCTGGATCTCAGCCACCAGAACCCACGTCCTGCTGATCAGGAAGGACGCTGAGAGGCCAGGAGGGTCCCATCCAAGGCTAGGCCTCCACCCGGCGCGGCAGATCCCAAGTGGGCTGCCCGACGAGGGAAAAGGAATGAACTGGATGATTGCTCCTGCTGCTTAATCATCCGCCGTCATAACACACGAACTCACTCAACCACTGAATTTCTACACCTCGGCACTTAACATCACTCACTGACTGCTCTCCTGTTCCTGCCAAAAAGAAGGCTAAAGATGACAGTGACACTGACAGACACTGACAATGGAGAGAAACAATCAGGCCACACTCAATCCCCATTGTTCTGTCTTTTCCCAACACAGAAACCCACTGAAAAGCAAGGCATCTAAACCCTAACAGCTCCGCTCCCAGGGAAATGCCATCACTGAGCTGAGATTTGATATTATGCTTTTTACTTTTATAGAGGGTCAGTGTTTGGCACAGCCTCATGAAGAACACATTATTTTCTGGACAAAAAAAAAAAGGCTATAGAAGATATTGTCCATGATAAAACTCTAAGATCAAATAAATTTCTCCTACAATTTGTAGGTAGGAAGAGAGACCGCCCTTAATCAATGAACAGGTGTGCTTCTTACATTAGATGATGATGACATGACACTTTATCCCGTTTTTGCCTTGGCCTTCTGAAAATTCAACTATGTATTTAAGGTACAGATACAGAAAGCCTTGCACTGCAGGTACATGTTGTAATTACCTTAATGAACACATATCACCCAGTAAGTGCCAGACCCTGGGCAAGTTCAGACAGGCCCCTTCAGAACATGGAGCATCCATTTGAGTTTCTTTCCTTTCACTTCCCTATAAAGATGTTCTGACATTCAAGTAGTCAGATAGTCATCTCAAGGGCTACCTACCCACCCGCTACAATCCCAGCACAGTTCAGTTTTTTTGTGATCTAGACCCCTCTCCTCCATGTGTGTTTTAACAAAATTGGAGATTTAGACACCTGTTTCTGGTTAAAGAAACAAAAACAAAACCCAAATGATCATATCTTTCTGTTTTAAACCTCACAGAGCAGGTGACAGCACAGGGAGGGCGGGATGTCATCTGGCCGGGGTTGGAAGGGCTGAACTGCCTTACAAACAGCTACAGCAGAACGCAAGAGCAACAGCCCCAGCATACGGGACTGAAGGTAGGACATAAATGGAGTCCCTTCTAAAGAATCTTCAATAAAGCTACAGAGAAAATAAACTTGGCATCCTCAGTGAAAAAATCATTTTTAAAACAGCAAGAAATTATAGCCTAAATGCCAACTTAATCTATGACAAAATGGCATGATCAAAGTTACTGAAATAAATGAAACATAAATTCAAGATATGTTCTATCCTAGCCTAATAAAAACGCAGTGGGGATTTTTCTTCTCATTTGAGCTAATCAGAGAAAATAAACCATCAGCTTGTAGAATGCTCTCGTAACAGGAAACAGCAGCAAGGAGGCAAATTGCCATGACTATATTATACTAAATAAATACCTGCAGGATACGAGTTAAGTTGATTTTCCCGTCAAACTTTCTTTCTCAAGATTCAAACTACTTTGAAAGTTCTCATTAAAAGAATTCGAAGAATATTCCAGTGCTTTTGTTGAAATCTGCTTCCATACGGCATGGGGTGGAAGGAAAAGGTGATGGAGGCCTGACAAGACGGGGACTGGATGGAGAACTCCCCTTCTCCCCACCCCACCAGCTGAGCAACTCCGAATCCTCCCCACCTCTCGGGACTCAGGTCCCTCATCTGCAAAGTGAGCTGAACACCCACCACGCAAGAGCTGGAGAAGCAAGTGTGATAACACGTGTGCAAGGACTTTATGAACTTGATAGCACTTTCAAATCTGAGGACCACATCAGACACCTGCGTAGGCTCTTCCACAGTTTCGTGTTTTCAGAGTTATCTTCATGAATAACAAATCGGCTGTCACTCTGCAGTCTAAAAATGTTCAGTGGTTTCCCCACTGCAGGCCAGTTAGTGTAATATACAAGTTCCCTCACGGTCTACCCTTTTACCTTAGGAGCCTCCCTTGCACGACCCCCCCTCCTCCCTTGCTCCTGCCACAGTCTCTCACCAGCCACCCTATACTGCTTGGGGTACCCCAAGGTGCCACAATTGTCCCCACTGGCTTGCCTTTGCAAGTGCTGTGCCTTCTGTCTGGAATGCCCTTTTACCCACGTCTCTGCCCAGCAAACTCCTATTTATGCTTCGACACCCAGCTCAAGTGTCACCCCTTCCATGAAGCCATCCTGTACTCTCTAACTTTTTCCCTCCCCCGTTCTCCCCAAGGCATGTGGAGGAATCTCTATTACCACAAATATATGCATGAAAATGATGACTTTATACATCCATATCAGAGACTAGACTAGCAGTTCTTTCCAGAATCTTTGTGTCTTCGGCACACTCAATTTTGAAAAAATTAAAACCTTATCAAATGATCACAGGGTACAGGCTTTAGAACTTTTAATCACCAAACTATTCTTTGCAACTTAAAATGAAGCAGCCAGAGGTCTTAGAACACACACAAAATCTTTATTTACTCCTTTAGGAGACTAGGGAGAGAATTAAAATGACTAAATGTGTTTTACATCATACTAGGAAGTTCTACAAAAAACTATTTAAGTGACAGAAAGGGCAGGAATATATACAACAAATAACCACTGTTTGTGAACGCCTAGAGGCAGAATTTTGATGGGCTTGTTTGTTTGCTTGTTTGTTTGTTGACACAACACACACCCACACACATACACACACGCCACAGTAAGTAACATCCCTCTGGCTCCTACACTCCGGAGCGCCACCTGCTCTGGTTGGGCTTCTGCATGGATAATTAAAACGAAGATGTGTATTAGCAGATATTATAAATGCAAATTTTCACAGTACTCCAGGCAGCAGAGTACCAGATAACATTCTCTTTATAATCTGGTGGTTTGCTGTTCTAGAATAGAAAGAGTCCCTCTAAAGTTCCAACCGGGACTCAGAGAGGTTAAGTGAATTACCCAAGGTCACACAGCTGCGGGATGGCAATGCCAGGACTCAGACAGAGAGCTTCTCATGTGAAGCCCAGTGCTCTGTTTCACTACACTGCCTCTTGTAGTATTAAACACCCTGCTGAAGGCCAATTCACATAAGAAATGTGATTTCCTAAAAAGAAAATGTAGCTCTACAAGCCCATATGGTTGGCCTTTAAATATCCCTGTTTTCAAATTGAGGTCCCTTGAATTTTATAAACATTAAAAAGAATAACCCACGGGAACCAAACAACTTATTATCATCTAGCTGCTTATAAAAATAGTGTTAAAGTGAGCGCTTGTAGAGTCAGGCTGTCGTCAAGGAGCTCCCCCAACACCCCAGCTAAGGTTTCCAGCCCAACTGAAAAGAGTGCACGTGGCTGTTGGGAGGACTCAATTTTTGCTGAGACCCAGAGGAAATCCAAGAGGCTGAGACCTAGTAATGCGCCCAGACCTGCACTCAGGCAACTCAGGCAGGGCAGAAGGAGAGTGGTGTGTCCACCTGGCCTGAGATACACAATGCGCTGACACACAGCAAGTTCCCTCCAGAAACAATGGGGGCAGCCTGGGAGCTGGGACGGCCGCTGAGAGGCTCAGCTGGGAGCGGCCGTGGAAGGAGAGGAGGCCGGGCGCAGGTTCTAGCCCCACGGAAGGTACCAGCCGGCCTCAGAGGCCCTCCCACTCGCAAACGTTTAGGATGAAACAGCAAACAGGGGTTTCAGATCGTCTGAAAAGAGCTAAACCCAAATCAATTCATTTCAATGTTTGAAAAATGAATTCGCTGTTAAAGAATGACATCATTCAAGAAGGACGACTTTGTCTCTAGCCAGACTTGCCAAATCATGCAGTTAATTTACACCAAAATAAATGCCAGAAAGATTCAAAAAGTAAATGAGAAAGTAAAACAACAAAAAAACTGGAAGAAAATATAGAGACTATGTATTTGATGTCAGGATTTAAGGCCTTTCTAAGCGTAAAAACAACAAAAAAATAATAAATAGAAAAAAGCTAATTAGTGTACAGGAAAAATAAAAGACACTGATTTAAAAAACTAAAGGGCAATAAAAAACAAGAAGATGATTATTTGCACATATGGTGAAGGGCTACTACCCTTCATCTCTAAAGAATTCTTACAATTGATGAGAAAGAAGAACCCATCTAGAGGGAAAAAATAAGTATAAAACTGTAACTCCCCAAAGAAGAAAGATGTCATAGTCAAATTGTTCAGTTTCACTAATATTCAAACATCTCCAAATTAAAGTGTAAGAATATCATTGTCACCAATTGAATGAGTGAGGAGTTTTCTAAGATTATATCCAGTGCTTAAAAGGATATGAGCAAAAGAGGTTATAGACTGCTGGTGAAATACACCAAAAAAGATAGCAATTTATCCTAAAAGCAATTTAAAAATGGGCACACACTTTAACCCAGCAATTCCAAGTGAGGGAATTTATCCCAGGGAAGTAGAGAAGTATGCAAAAATTTAACAGTGTTCATCACAGCTTTATCTAGAATCATGAAAAACTAGACATAGGCTGAATATCAAAAAGGGCTTGGGGCCAGCCCGGTGGCCTGGTGGTTAAGTTTGACACACTCTGCTTTGGTGGCCCAAGTTCGGTGCCCAGGTGCCGACCTAACACCACTCGGCAGCGGCCATGCTGGGGCAGCAGCTCTCATACAAAATAGAGGAAGATTGGCACAGATGTTAGCTCAGGGCGAATCTTCCTCAGCAAAAAAAAACAAAACAAAAAAAACAGGCCTTGCTAAAGGAATCACTGTACGTTCACAAGCTACTCCGCCACCCTGAAAACCAACGTTGTAGAAGAATACGTCAAGATGCGGAATGATACTGGTGAATGGAGGAAGTGTGTAACCAAACCAGAGCAGTTGTGAGTAAAGCACCTAAGAGGCTTTTTACTTTCTTCTTTGGGCTTTTCTCTATTTTCCAGTTTTCTATAATGGGCATGTATTAAGAGCTTTGATTATTTCTTAAAATTGTGTTTTAAAAGCATTACACCAAATCAATCTAATTATTTGCATCCAATTATTTGCTCTGACCATTACAAAAACTTTATCTGGCGTATCTGGATAATAGAGACACTTGGCAATGAATTCTGATGCTACGCCTCAATGCCAAAATTTAAAACAGTGCAAGAATCTGCGACAACTATTTGGAGAAACTTCATACGCAAGACCAATTGTTTTACTTCCTATGCTGATTAACGAACTTGACATTAGGTCAAAATCTGTATGTTCACAAATCACCAGCCTGTATTTCAATACTGAGGATTGCAGAGAGTAATAAAAAAAAAAAAAAAAAAAAGTAGGCATTGTAAATTTGAATCACGCAAGTGTGTGATTCTCACTTTAAAAAAAACCTAATGTTCTTAAATCTGAACAATCAAATTGATGAATAAAAATTCAACTGAAAAGAAATTTATAAAATGTTTAATAGCACAGGTCTTTAAGGGGTAGGCTGAACCCTGACTCATTGGTCTGTTTACAAGACTGTTAATTACTTCCTAGAAATGCTACAGTGTAGACCCTTGATACTCAAAGTATGGCCCTCCAACTGCAGCATGGGTAACACCTAGGAGCTGGTTGGAAATGCAGAATCCCAGGCCCCACCCGAGACCTACTGCATCGAATCTACAGTTTAACAAATCTCCAGATGATATGAATGCACATTAAAATTTTTTCTTTTTTGCAGGGAAAGATTCGCCCTGAGCTAACATTTGTTGCCAATCTTCCTCTTTTCTTTTCCCCCTCCCCAAAGCCCCAGTACATAGTGGTATATTCTAGTTGTAAGTCCTTCTAGCTCTTCTATGTGAGCCGCCGCCACGGCATGGCAACTGACAGACGGGTGGTGTGGTTCCGCAACTGGGAAATGAACCTGGGCCACCAAAGCGGTGAGAGCGCCGAACTTTAACCACTAGGCCATCGGGGCTGGCTCAACACATTAAAATTTGAGAAGAGCTGGTATAGAGAAGCCAAAAGCTAAAGTGTTATAATTCACAGCCAAATTAAAGATTATAGGTTCAATTAAGCATCCCTAAAATACTATAAGACGACTTAATGCACACACAAAACTGGCCTGTATCTACTACAGAGGTTCTCTACCTTCGTTGCATTTTAGAATTACATAGGGAGCTTTTAACAAATACAGCTGTCCAAGCCCCATCCCTGACCAGATGAATGAAAATCTGTCTTTCCCAAAGCCCTCCAGGTAATTCTATTGTGCAGCCAGACTTGAAGACCCCTGATGTACTGGCATAAACAGCGCCTTAACCAAAGACATCATCAGCCTAACCATAGCCAGGCACAACTAATCCTCGCTTCTCTTCCCTTCCTGTAGCTTCCCACAGGCCCCCGTTCATCACTCCTTACATTTATCCCAAGTCTTTCTCTGCCCCCTAAGTAGCATGCAGCCCCCAAGGGCAGTGTTATTAGTCACACTGTCTCCAGCACCCAGCACGTAACTGGAGTTTGATGAACATCTGTTGAAGGAATGAACCTGAAACGATGGAACAGATGACAGAAGGGGAGGATGACTGCCAAGCCAAGTGTGAAGGACGTGGGCATATGAAAGTAATAGGAAAACACATGTTCTCTGATCCTTTAGGTCTCATTGAGTGAAACTCCAATGAGTGTAAGCCTTGTGGGCAAGACTTACTCTGAAATTAACAAAAAGTCACCTATCATTCAGATAAAGTGGCCAGGAAAATTCTGGCCAAAGGGGGTTGTATTTTGAAACAGCAATGCATTACGCCATAAAAGAAATAAAACAAAAATAGAAGCCTGCCCATGGGGCCGGCCCACTGGCATAGTGGTTCAGTTCACACACTCCTCTTGGGCGGCCTGGGGTTCATGGGTTCAGATCCCTGGCAGGGACCTACGAACCACTCATCAAGCCATGCTGTGGCGGCGTCCCATATACAAAATGGGGGAAGATTGGCACGGACAATTGTTAGCTCAGCAACAATCTTCCTCACCAAAAAAAAAAAAATAATAGAAGCCTGCCCGGTGACCAAAGTATGTTCTAGTAGGTTCTCCCTACCAAGCTAGCGAGCACAGCTAACAGCCTGCCTACACACACTTTATGCCAAAGTTCAGGTCAGAAACGGATTGGTACCATTGTAACCACATACATTTCACAATGCGGGCACATGACCTTACACAACTCTCCCCAGCCACAAGGAACAGAAGAGCAAGACATAAGAATGCTTGAATAAAGCATTGCCCAAATGCATTTGAAAAGTGCACCATCAAGCTACAGACTTATAAGATTCAAAACATTATCACTAAATGGTAGCTCTAGATAATCTCTTGCCCAGGTGAAAAGTGCAATAAAAAGACAGAGGTGATGGATGCTAACAAATGTTTCCTTCTCCCTCCCTTTAATTTCTGGGAACCTCTTCATCTCACAGCATGACTAGGAGAACAAAACCACAAACATTTCAGACTCCGTAAGGCCTTGGATCTTCACTGGGCAAGCAAACAAGAACAGCCTTTTGAGTCGGGAAAAGCACGAGCAAAGAAAATAATTCGGCCTCAATCCTGTCATCTGCTAAAGCAAAATAAAGACACTGTGCCATTTGGTTTTCATATTTATGTAGCTTTCCAGAATCTTCTCCTCCATTTTCACGTCCATGTCCTACACAGCTCTTAGTTAGAGAGCAGCTTCCACAGAACTGCTCTGGAGAGCACACGACACATTTGCAGGAGTAACCAGTGTTAACCCCACGCTGCTTACGCTGGCATCCTACTCAGAGGTTATGTTAGCATGTTTCTCCTCTGGGCAAGGCTTCCACGCAGGAACTCCTCACTCGACCTGCTATGAGGCGACCGCACCACAAGCCCTAGGCCAGTCTGGCAAGACTGGAGATGCACGCGTGCCCGGGCCCCAGCTGCCCGGACACCTCACCTCCTTCCTCAGCCCTGCCTTGGCTTCTCTGCCAGTCGTCACCTTCTGTTTTCTTCCGCACTGTGGTAAAAATAACTTCCTCTTCAAGTGTCTAAATCTGTATGTGATTTTACACACATTTTTTTGGCACGTCCTTGGATGAATTTTGACACTAAAGCAGAATGCAATGGCAAGAAATCTGCAATCAGATTCCTATAGATCTCACCAGATGAGTCAGTTCCACTGTTTTCTCCGATATTGAGAAAATACTTCCAGGCAAGATGCTGCATTCGAAGCACCGTGTCAGTTCCTTCTGCCCTCTGCTCCTTACAGACTCAGCAAAGTCGCAGAGACGAGGGAATCAGAGCAGAATGCCGAGCGCTGTTTGCTATTAACTGTGCATGGCTTGCTGGCTGTGGTTCTGAGTGCAGAGAAGGGCATCTCAGTGGGCAGACCATCCAACACAAACCTGGCTCCGAGAACTTCACGAGACTTCTGTATTTAGGACCTGAGACAGGGCTCCAGAGAGCTGCTGCCGTCTCCACTCGCCTGTCATGACCACAGAACAAGGGTGGACGTGGGGCAGTCATTCTCAAAAGAAGACAGTTTAGAAGAGTCACTTCTGATGGTGACTCTTCTCCACAAAGCAGGCTCACAAACCAAGGGAGCTAGAGAATCTTCAGGTCTACAGGCCAGTGGAGGGCCATATAGACAGAGGAAAGGGATGAAGATGCATAAGGAATGCAGATCACTTCATCTTTTCATATGCTTATCGGCCAGTTGTGTTTCCTCTTCTGTGAACTGCGTGCTCATATTCTCTGCCCATTTATCTCTTGAATTCTCTTTTTCTTACTGATTTATCCATCTTTTGAATGTATGCATATTAACCCCATTTCCTAGAGAAACGTCTGTCCCCAATCTGGGCCTTTTTGCTTTGTTTATGAGGTGTTATTGTTCAGAAGGTTTCACTTTAATGTCGTTTTTTTCTTTTATTGTTTGTGCTTTCTGTGTCTGAAAGTGACTTCAGACGAGGAACGGCTGGAGGATAGACCCATTTGCCTGGACAAGATTTACACACGTGTGGGGAGGGGGAGGCATGACAGTCATCTTCGTATCTTCAATTCTTTGAAAGACAGTGAAGTCCCATAGACTATTCAATGTAGCTCCCCGAAGAACTAGCAGAAGTAGATGGACGCTACAAAAAAGTAGCTCGCCACACTGTAGAAAACTCTCTCAGCCATTGGAGCTGTCCAAGATGGAACGGGATGACCAGTAGCAGGCAGCTGGGCTGAGGTTCTGAGGACCTTCTTTGAACCACACAGCTTTCTTATCCCTATTTGTTTTCCTTCTTTCTTCCTATCACCATGTTAGACTTCAAATTCTGTAAAGCCACGTCTTACTCTGTATCCTCTCTCTCTCTCTCCGCCTTCCTGGGGACATTCTGCTTCCCAATTTTCTGGAGCAAGATTATCCCTTTATTGCCCAGATAGGCCAAAGCAAACTGTTGACATTGAGAAAAGTGCTGCCAATTTTAATTAAGACCAAAAAAAAACCACACAAAAAACTATGATTAAGACTTTGAAAATGATGGCCTA
Source organism: Ceratotherium simum simum (assembly GCF_057802395.1). Taxonomy (NCBI): domain Eukaryota; kingdom Metazoa; phylum Chordata; class Mammalia; order Perissodactyla; family Rhinocerotidae; genus Ceratotherium; species Ceratotherium simum. The sequence goes on along the minus strand of NC_141937.1, from coordinate 25,784,051 downwards.
AAGTGTTTTTGCATATTCTACTTGCCTTAGTCACTTGCAGACTCCTGCAATCTGTTACATGAGCATTTGGCTCCAAAGGAAACAGCCTTATATTTTCAGTTGCTACAGTTAAATGGCTTCTCTCTCTTTCATCACATGATATGAAGAGTAGATGGGACCTCAGAAAGCAGCTATTTCTGTGATTCTAAACAGAAAAGAGTCACCATCCCATGGGCCTGCATATAAAAATCACCTAGAGAACTTCTTTAAAGAACTCCAAAGCCACCCCCATTCTCTGTCCCCTGGCCACTGGGACATATTCTCAGATGGACCATCAAGACCACATAAAGGCACTGCTGCTAACGGGGCCCTAGGAAAGAAAAACAATTGGGAGTCATGGACCTAATCAAACTTTGTCATTTTAGAAGTGAAGAAACGTAAGCCTAGGAGGCTCATGGAACTAAGTAGCACAGACCACTGAACTATCTGGGGACTCCTTCCAGATTCAGATCCAGTGCCCCTTCCATCAGCCCGCCCAGCTTTACCTGCCAGTTCTGCTCATCCAGTGGGAAGGCATTCATGTCAAACAGCCTTCATATCAACGCAGGAAGCTCTGCGTCAGAATTGAAGGTCACGGTTTTCCTAGTCAAAATTTAACTTTCTATTAAATAACGTAAAATCACATTTGCTTTCAACTTCTCAAGGAGTTGAGTGACCAGCTACACTGGATGGTAATGGCCTTTGGCCCTCACTTGCCCCAACACTCGTCAGAGGCTGGACAGGCCAAGGCAACGTGAAGAAGCAGAGAACGGAAAATAGAAGCAAGTTCACCAGCCCCTTGGCAAAGACGTGATCCACTACTATGGTTCCCTGTTCTTGCCCTGACTTCCAGTAGAAGGGAAATGGGAACTAGAGGAAAGAAAGTGGCCATACTACTGGGCATGGTGGTTCCAGCATAAGTGGGGGAAGTTCTTACAGCAGTCACAGTGTACGCTGGCATTATGAGTGTTTGAAAGGACGTGATTTATGGATCTCTAGTTCTTGTCCTAGAACAGCTGGCGATCCCAGAGAGTAAGCTGCAGCGTTCTCCCTCTGAGCAACTATTTTTATTTTGTGAATGCAGAAAAAAAAAGCGTGGATAAATTCAAAACAGAGGAAAGCAAGCTGTGCAAAGAATGTGTTCTTTAAAGACTGTCTCCAGGAAGCAGAAGGCAGGATACGAAGCACTAAGATTTGTGTGTACAATTAACGGGCAAGTCACGGGAGTTTGTCAGCTGTTGAAGAGCCCTCGCCAATCTGAGGCTGAGGGTGACAAGATTAGCCACAAAAATACTAGTTTAGTAATTTCATTATTTCTTGGTTAGAATGGTTCTTTCAAATGGAAGCCAAGCCATGAGCGAATGTGCACGTTCTACTACTGTGTGTGCTGGTATGAGTGTGTGTGCACATGCGTGTTTGTGCATGTGCACACGTGTATGTGCGCCAGAAGAAAAGGGAGTCTGAGAGAAACAAAGAATAAGGCTAGAAAATTGACATTTGTTGAATTCAGGCGCCGGGCCTTGGGTGAGAGAAGTCCCCTATAAAACAGCAATTATTAATCCCATCAAAACACCTGAGGTTCAGAGAAGTTAGGAAAATTGCCCAAGTACTCCCAGCTAATAAGTTCTAGAACAGTGATTCACACCCAGGTCTCTACTCTAAAACCATGTTCTTTCTAATGTCTGATGCTTCTGGCCCACATAAAGCCTTCAATGAATATTTGCTGAATGACTGAAGAAAGCAATTTACATGTTTCAGAATACTTTCGTTTTTATTTTCATCAAGACTGTGAAAGTCATACTCACTGAACTAGAAAAAAAATCAAGGGTGTTTCCAGAAACACAGTGCAGTTAAATAAACGCAAATGGTTATTTAAATCATCTGTCAATGAATAACTAAGAATTAATCAAAGCCACGACTTAAGGTTATTTCAATATCTTTCATCAAACAAGGGTCAATGGGTTTGTGCACTGAGCTCTAATTTTATAGTCTACCATTTTGTGGTTCTAGGTTAAAATCCGTCCAATCAGTGTTTTGAAAACCACATCATCTTATGTATGGTCTCATCTCCTTTAAGACTCAAAGTCATGCTTGAAATGTACTAGCTAATTTAACACAAATTGCTACCTAAAGAAGACACTGCCTTGGAGAGAGAAATAAGTTGCTATTCTGCAAACTCCCAAAACCACTGGTCTGGGCTTCAGGAAAATCACAAGAAACAAGAAGTCTGCAGTCTGGTTGTGTGCAGACAAATCTCTAGATTGATCTCAGGTATTCTTAGTTACAGGAAGAGCTCTATAAATGTACTTCCAAATCCCCACAGGTGAGAGGTGGACAGTTATCACCGTGCACAGAAGGAAATGTTTATAGAACTATATGTCATAGTAGTTTGAATATCTTTGCCGGGAGCATGCGCTTCAAATAGCCAGGAGGAGACAGCTGTAGACATCAACTGAACTTGAGTCTTTCCTGGCATCCTTTTGCACATGCTCAGGAGATGGAGCAGGATATGGAACCCTAGCAAAGAACAGCCTGCTGAGCCAATATACTGAATCAACAGATACTCCCTGAGGGCCTGTGCAGAGCATTCAGGAGAGGTGTCAGAGTGGAGATGGAAAGGACTGAGGAAGCTTCCTTCTTTCAAGGAGGTTGCCCACAAATTATCACGGTACAAAGGCAGAATGTCAAAACTTCAGAAGTGATCGTGAAATAAATACTACAGGAGTTCAGAGACCATCATGGGAATGTGAGCTTCCTAAACCATCAGTATAAAGGCAACAGCAGAAGCGAAGGCAGGTGGTGAGACAAGAAAAATGAGCCAGAGGCTATCTTTGGGAAATTACAGACAACTGACATAAAACCTGAGACAGGCCAAGGGGTACAGCATATCCTCAACACTAACAGCTATCTGGCTCCCTGGTAATTTTTAATATGGGAGTGTTAACAAATTATTCAAATTGAGGCTCTACCAGGCAGCACAGAATGACTGTGCCTACTTTAAAGCTTCTTATTTTGATAGTATATATTTTTAAAACCTACTAAAAATTTCTAACACTTTTGGAAAAACAATTATTATTTCTTCCTAAAATTCATGTTATTGTACGAAAGAGAAACATATATAGGAAATATTGTTCCTCTATATTTGGCCCCTATATTATACCACAACATAAATAAAAAATGAATCACATATCAATTCCAATTTTATGAGAGTGATCAAGATCTCCTTTGTAGCCTCATGGTGCATTGTATAAGGAACACAATGTACTTGAATGTTTTCCCCTACTGAGCTCATGAGCTCCATTCTAGTGACTAAATACAAAGACAAAAGATTCACAGCCCTTGTACTATCATCTGCTGCTCAAAATCGGCTACACTCATATTCCACATACAAGGCACAGTAATCTTTGTGACATCTGTAAAATGTATACATGCTAGCTATCCATGAATTTTCATACATTAGAGCCAAATGCAGACAAAGTATTTACTATTCAAAGAAATCCACAACTGTAAAACAAGACCCCCAAGATTCTTTTGAAGAGCTCCTTGTTTTCAGTCAATTGTTAGGAATTTATTTAGGTTTTACTATATACCCAGGCACTGTACTTAGCACTTTGAAAGTGACTAAAGTATAAAACGAATTTCTTTCTCCTTGAGAAGGTGCACACCTATGATACAGAGAACAATACATAATAACAGTATTGTGTTTCAGTCAGTATCACTTTTTGCAACTTCAAAATAAATAGCAAAATCATATAACTGATCAGGGTCTCGTATCCAGAATATATAAAGAACACTTAGGGGCCGGCCCTGTGGCTTGGTGGTTAAGTGCGCGCGCTGCGATGCTGGTGGCCCGGGTTCGGATCCCGGGTGCGCATCGAGGCACCACTTCTCCGGTCATCCTGAGGCCGAGTCCCGCATACAGCAACTAGAAGGATGTGCAGCTACGACATACAACTATCCACCGGGGCTTTGGGGGAAAAAATAAAAATAAATAAAATCTTTAAAAAAAAAAAAATAAAAAAATAAAGAACACTTAAAACTCAAAAACAAAAGGACAACACAATTCAAAAACAGGCAAAGGATGTGAATAGACATTTTTCCAAAGAAGATATACAAATGGCCAACAAGCACATGAAAATATGCTCAACATCACTAATCATTAGGGAAACGCAAATCAAAACCACAATAAGATACCACTTCACACCCATTAGGATGGTATAATCAAAATAATGGGAAATAACAAGTGTTGGTAAGGATCTAGAGAAACCGGAACTCTCATACCTTGCTGGTAGGGATGTACAATGGTGCAGCCACTGTGGAAAACAGTTTGGCAGTCCCTCAATGAATTAAACATAGAATTACCACATGACCTAGCAATCCACTCCTAGGTATACACCCAGAAGAACAGAAAATAAGTGTTCAAACAAAAACTTGCACACAAAAGTTCATAGCAGCACTATGCACAATGGCCAAAAGACAGAAACAACCCAAATGTCAATCAACAGATGAATGGATAAATGAAATGTGGTCTATCCATACAATGGAATATTATTCAGCCATAAAAAGGAATGAAGTACGGATACATGCTACAACATGGATGAACCTTGAAAACAATACACTAAGTGAAAGAAGCCAGTCACAAAAGACCACGTATTATATGATTTCGTTTCTATGAAATGCCCAGAACCTACAGAGACAGAAAGTAGGTTAGTGGCTGCTTAGGGCTGGGGAGATGGAGGAATAAAGAGGTGATAGCTAAAGAGGGTGGGGTCTCTCCGTGGTGATGAACATGTTCTAAAATTGACTACAATAATGGTTCATTTATCTATGAATATACTAAAAAACTATTGAAAACTATTAAAAAATTTAAATGGGTGAATTGTATTGTTTGAGATTATATTTCACTAAAGCTGTTTAAAGAATGATTAGCATATACTGAAATAAGCTTCAGTTAGAATTTTCTTGCACAATAGTTCCTACATTCTTTTGACTTTTGCAAATAAGAATTTTTGGTGAAATGTTAGTGTTCCTGTCCCTATTTCTGATAAAGCGTTTATGTATATCACTGTTTGCTTTAAGTTAAGTTTCTATGATAAAAATAAAAATAGGTAAGACAAAGTTTATTTGTGGTCTAGTCTTACTTCTTTCCAAAAAAAAAAAAAAAAGGCAAGTGATAACTCCTAATAATTCTAGCAGCTGCAGTGTGTCAAATAAGACGCCTTTTCATTGTGCATCACTGATGCCCTTCAGCACAGCTGCAGGGCAAGCTAGTTTCTGCTCCTACGGCTTCTCTTTGGGGAAGCAAAAGATACTATTTCTTTTGGGACTCAAAAAGCTTGACCTCTCAGATACAAAACCAACTAGTGTTTTAAACCTGGATGGATGACAGGGAATTTGAAGAAAGACAGTATCCAGATAATACATATTTATATGTATTTTTAAACAATTCACACTGAGACCAGTCTACATTAAAAATAGTTTACAAGACAGAATGCTTTTCACCATTCATGCTGTGTTTACAGAACAGTCTGCCATAGTTGAATTCCATTTTCTCTCCTTCCTCAAATACAGTGCTACTTACTGTGTCCTGAACCAACCCTATAAGATAAATTTGCAGCTATGAACAAGAATGTCATTTTCTTTTTATGTCAACAATTTCTATTGATAACATCATATTTTATGCATTCATCTCCTAGATTGCTGTCTGGGGCCTGGAGTACTATATTTAAACCATGCATGATGTGCAGAAGAAAAATTAAATTTGGCTTTTAAGGTTTAGAGAAACTATTTTGTAACAGACCTGAACTTCTTTTTTCACATTTTCCTTTAAATTCATTTAAACCTAGAGAATTTCAGATTCAATAAAGTTACATCTTTTTCTCTCTCATTTTTTGACTCAAAATTGCCATGCTCATATCTAACACATACAAAGATTGGCAATTCTGAAAACTAAAGTAGTATATCTCTATTTAGTCATATAAATTACATATGGAAAGGAAAACATATCAACTCGGGATTAATCCAACAAATTTAGTTCTTATAAAGGCTAAATCTCATATCCAATATTTGATGGTAAACCATGAGAGTTTGCCCGTTGTATAAGATCAGTAGTAAGCCATCTGGCGTATTCAATTTACATCAGTGGACGAGTGTTATTCCAAGTTTTTGATATTTCCACGGCTCATAAGCAATGAGGCTACTGGCAGAGGCTGCATCACAACCTAATTTTGGGAGGAGATTTTATTTGATTTTTGTTTCTTTTCCATACAAACCAAACCTGAAAGCCACTGCAAAAGAAATGAAATAATTTCACTGAATTAGAACGACTATGGTCTCCAAGCTTAAGTACAGAAATTTGCTATATTCATCTATTTACTCCATTGTATGTTTGCATTCTCCTCCCTCCACCCATTTCAAGGAGGAAAAAAATCAAGACAATAGTTTAGTTATCCCTGCATAATTTTCCTCCCCCTAAAATACCTTCTTTTTCTTTCTTTTTTTTTTTTTTTTTGGTGAGGAAGATCGGCCCTGAGCTAACATCTGCTAATCCTCCTCTTTTTTGCTGAAGAAGACTGGCCCTGGGCTAACATCAGTGCCCGTCTTCCTCTACTTCACATGGGATGCCGCCACAGCATGGCTCGACAAGCGGCGCGGTGCGTGCCTGGGATCCACACCTGCGAACCCCGGGCTGCGAAGTGGAGCGCACGGACTTAACCACTACGCCACTGGGCCGGCCCCAATACCTTCTTTTTCTCAAATTTCTTGCAGCAGAAAGTATCTTTAAGGAGACTTTGTCCTTCCCCAAACTGACTAGAAGGAAGGACTGTTTGAACCCAGCTCCTGTGGGGAGAGAAGCGTCATTATTGACTCCTTTCCTTTCCTCCTTCACACTGTTCTTTCTGGTTGCCTGGCTTCACCCTATTCTGTGCATCTCCTAACCTCAGAGCATCTAAAGCCAGCTGGGGCTGCAGCTGTTGGCTGGTCCTTCCCTTGAAATAACGGGGCTTAAGCCCCAAAGCAGATGCATTTTTAAAACTTGAAATTAAAAAAATGAAACCATGGACATCACCTTTAAAACACTTTCTAAATCTCTTCTCTCTCTCATCCCTGCTCTTTCTCTCAAATACATAGGAAGCTTCCTGAAAGCAATGATTTGCTCTAGAACAATGGTTCTCGAACTTGAGCCGGCATGAGAATCACCTGGAAGATTTGCTAGAACACCGATTGCTGGGTCCTATGCCCAGAAGCTTGCATTTAGCAGGTCTGGGATGAGATGTGAGAATTTGCACTTGTAACAAGTTTCCAGGTGAAACTGAAGCTGCAGGTCCGTGGACCACACACTGAGAACTACTAGCCTAGACAAAGAACAACTGCTAAAGAGAGAGAAAGATCGGGAATTTAAGATTCCAATTCGCATCACCTCCAGTTGGATGGCTCTGGGGTGTCAAGTTCCCTGGCACATGGAGGCAGCATCGTGGAGACTAATGAAGGAAGAAGGTAAGGTGAAGAGCAGACCAGCTGCTTGAATTATTTCCCTTCTCCGCTGGCCCTCAAGATACTCAGAGTAAAAGTATCAAGAGAAGGAAAGTGAAGTTATGGAAATATGATCATCTTTAGCCAGCCAGCTTTTTAGATCCCCAATTGCATCTTGGCTATATTTCCCTTTTCTCTCTTAAACTGCTCGTAGCGCTATGCAATGGGTACCTGAATCAGACGGATTCGGGTTCAAGTCTTGCCTTACTTGCTGTGTGTCCCTCAAAGTCAGCGAACCTCTTGGCCCTCATTTCTCCCATATCAAAAATGGCGATAATAATCAAGCCTACCTATAACATTGCTGTTCGAATACAATTTAATTCTGCATGTACACTGATTGGCACATCCACAATAAATGTTAGCTTTCGTCGTGAATGGTCATCTCTCTTGGCTTTCATGTAAGAATATTCAATATGTTAAATATCACACTATCTATTTGATACAATAGGTTCAGTCATTACTTCAACAATATTTATCGAGTGGCTACTCGGTGTCAGATGTACAATATTATACAAGTATATTAAAATAATACTCTGTCAAGAAAAATGTTTGCTCTAAACATTATTTTGATTTGGAAAGTTTCGACTTTATAAGAACTTACATTTAAGAAAAATACTTTGCCTCCAAAATTAGCTAACTAGGGAAACTGAGAGGATGTGTTTACTAACCACAAATTTTGTTTTGACAGACACTAAAAAATAGAATGGAGGGAACAAGGGGAAAGTAATTCTGCAGATACCTTGGCCTCAAATTATTAAGGGTGTATTTTAGACCCTCCTAGAGACCACAAGCCCACTTTTCCTGAAAATCGTTGTTTATGTAACAAAACAACAGGGAACAAATTTGGCCAAGGGGATCCTATTTTAAGTTCACATGATGTCATTTTTTAACCCACCCTATCGGTCAGAAACTCAGTGATGAATTACTATCAGGAGCTGTGTTCAGTCCTTCGGTTCTTCCTCCCCTGAGTGAAGAATGAGAATTCACCATTCTAACAACTGAGCCCCAAACTTAACAGGCCTCATGTTTTTGAAATATATACTGAAAGCGCTAAATTCTGGATACCACCTGTATTTGGCTGAATTTCCAAAAGGTTAACATGATAGATATGGAAGTTTCTTGATTTCACCCTGAGTAGTGCCTTTGCTCTTTCCTCCTCCCAGGTTTTCAGGTCCCCAAGAAGAGAATTGGGACCACAACGTTTTAAGAGCTGGGTGGAGGTGTTAGAGACAACCTAGCCCAGCCCCTAATTTTACCCATGAGAAAGCTGAGGCCCATGAAGTTTGAGTGACTGCCCAAAGCCGAGCGCTCTTGGGGACAATGAATACAGATGCCTTCATTCCCATCCACTGTATTTTCCCTACACCATTGACCTCCATATTTTGCTTTAAAGGAACTTCAACAAGGAATTCATTATCAGATCTATGGAGAAAGACCCCTGAACTTCCACACCACTTACCTCCCTATGCCAGTTAGCAATTGGTAGTGGCAGTGAAAATAGGTACCTCTGTGGCACCAGCAGGTGCCTGAGAGCCTAGGAAGCTATGAGACTCCAAAATGCAGAACTCAGGGAAAGAAGTGATGTGACTCTCTAATAAATGTCCTATTAGCCCAAATCCTCGAAGAAATCAGATGCTAAGTATTGTACTTTGGAAATCTACTTGGGCAATATTTTCCTTTCATTTTCCCTAATGCATCTTACAAAACCATAGTTCCCAAAGTTTCTACTGAAATAGAAGTGCCACTTTTAAAATCTGAGCTTCTCTCCATGAGAAAAGCATCATTTTATCTGCGTTTACATTTCAAAGTGCGCTAACACATTTGTCGCTTTGCTGCAGTGGGTTTTTTCCGTCAAAAACGGTCTGCTATCTAGACCCGTGGCTTCCGCGATGAAGGGACTTCTGCGGGTGAGTATGGCAGCGTCCAGCCGGCCGCAGGCATTTGGCCCATTACGGTTTCAACGCTTCGGAGGTTTCCCTTCGCGCACCCGCTCGCGTCTCGGAGGTGCCAGCTGTTTGCGGGGAGGCTCAGGTTTATCACCTTGGACGTTTGCAAGAAGCCGGAGCGCTCTCCGCCTCCCCCCGCCCCGCCACCAAGACCTCTTCTGGCCACAGACTCGTGAGACGTCTGCGTCTTCCCGCAGCCTGGGCGCGCGAGCCAGCATCGTACCGGGGACCTGGGCGCGCGCTCCCGGGCCCTGGCACCGCTCGCTCCCCGAGCCGGGACGAAGGAGCCGAGGGTCACGCCCTCGCTCTGGAGCCGCTCTTTTCTCTCTCCGCACGTCCTTTTCCTTACCTCTACTAAAAATAGGCGGGCTCGCTCCAAATAAACCACGCACAACACACCACAGCCCCCAAAAAAGTTCTGACTTGAGACACGCACAGCGCAGAGGACCGTCGGAGCGGGCGACACTGCTGGCCAGGCTGACCCGCGCCCTCGGACAGCCCCAGGCCCCCGGGCGCAGCCTGCTCCCCGCGTTCCGCTCGCTGCGGGTGGCGGGGTGTGCGGGGGCTGCCAAAGGACAAGCCAGCTCAGGGACAGCGCGGACCTGAAGGGTCCACCCAGGCCGGCGGGTAGGAGGGGTCCTGCGGAGCAGAACTGGCAGCACCGACGATGGAGAGGAGCTAAACCCACCGCACGACCCGGAGTGCTGGACAGGACAGGACTATGGTCACGAACAATGCCATGGAGGGGGCTGTCCCCAACCCTCGCCTCGCCCCGCACTGCCAGGCCTGAATATACACACTTGTACACACCCGCGAACACACCCGCCTGCACTCCGCCCCCGATGGGGTGGAGGAGGCGGGGAAGGTATGCAGGGCCCCGCCCCGGGGTACCTGCCGGGCACGGCAACCCAGCTGCGCCCCCGCCGCGGCGCAAACACACGGACGCGCGGGAGGAGGCGGGCTCTCCTCTCCGGGCCGCCGCCCCGAGGCTCCGGGGCGTCCCACCTGGGGAGCCGCGGGGCGGCGGCGCGCGGGGAGAGCACCAGGGGTCGCCGGCCTGCCCCCTCTCCCCGGCACAACTTGGCGCAGCCGGCGCCGCCTCGCGCCCGCCTGCCCTCCTTACCCAAATACTGCCGCAGGTCGAGCAGGAAGCGAGGGGGTCCCCCGCTGAGCTGATAGAGGAGGGAGCCCAGGCAGAAGACCAGCAGGGTGGCCATGCAGAAACCGTAGTCCCGGAGCGAGAAGCGCAGGAAAGGCAGCAGGGAGACCCGGCGCCTCCAGCCGCCCAGGCCGGCAGGGGCGCCCCCCAGAGGCGCCCCATGGGGCCAGGGATCCGCGCCGCCGCCGGGATGCTGCTGCTGCTTCATCGCCTGCTCCGCCGCCTCGCACAGCCTGCCCGTGCCAGGAAGAGGTCACCCATCCGCCTGCGAGGAGCAGAGCCCGGCCGGCCGGCTGCACATGGGCAGGGCCGCGCGCAGGGCAGCCGGGTGGGGGCGGGGAGGGGCCGAAGTCGCCGGGCTCAGGAGACTTTCCTCGGCATGGTCCCCCCGCCGCGGCCCGAGCGGCCGAGTGCCGGCCCCGGCTCGGGGGCGCTGCCCGCGCCCGGCCCGCCCTAGCGCCCCCGCGCCCCGCGCCCCGCCGCGCCCCGGGCTCGCTCGCGGCCCCCGGGGCTCGCCTCCAGCGCCAGCGTGGACCCCCGGCTTTGTGTCTGTCGGGCTCGGCGTGTTGTGTCCCGGTTCAGGCTCCTCGGAAAGACGGCAGGGAGGAACGGGAGGCGGACACCAGCCCCTCGCTCCACCTCCTGGACAGGGGCTTTCCTCCTCCTCCTCGCCTCTCCCCGCCGGCGCTCCGCAGCGCTCTCTCCGCTCTCCCTCCCTCTCCCCGCGGGTCTCCGGGCTGCTCTCGGTGTCACGTTACCGCTCTGCCCGGGGAGGCGGGTGCGGGGAGAGGGGGGCGGCGAGCATTCGCAACGAGGAAGAAAGTTTCTGGGTGTTTTCCTTCTTCCCCCGTTCCCTACAATCTGGCCTCCGTTCCTGCGCCACCAGCGACCTCTTGGGGGCCCCGCTGGCTTCCCTCTCGTCAACAGCCACCAGCAGGAAGAAGCACGACTTCTTTTGCTATATTTTTTTCATTCCAGAAACTTGATTCTCCTGTCTCCCGAGCTGCTTACAAAAGGCCGATGAAAGGTGCATGGATATAGGGTCAAGGCTTTGCTGAGATGGTAAAAGAGCAAGTGGTGTCAATTATCAGGAAATTGCTCCTTGCCCCGTCTCCCTGGACGAGAAAGAGAAGAGGATGCTTTCTTCTTGCTCACCCTCGCCCTCCAGCTACTCACCCACTAGCGACCGGAGAGGCAGGGGGTGGGGGAGGTCCAGGGCGGGCTCAAGGAGGTCATTCCGCTAGCAGAAATGAAGAGGAGAGAGCCCTTACAGACCCATTTCATCTCTGCCTCCCTTGCATCCGAGGGAAACTTCTGGACCTGAAAGAGAACCTCCTGGAAGGGCTGCATCAGACAGATCCGCCGACGGGATGGGTGATGCGCGAAAGGGCTGCTCTCATCAGCCACGCTCTCACTAAGAATAATGTAGTGCTCTGTATAGAAGCTGTGCCCCTGAGGCTTAAGCGACTTGCCCGGGGTCACGGAGCTACTAGGAGTCTGGTTGGGAACCGCACTCAAAACTGTTAATCCCTCAAGCCCACTATACAAACCACTGCACAATATGATCACACAGCCGGGGCCCTTTTCCTCGTAATTTGCAGGGTGACTGGAGGATGAGCTATAACTTGTTCTTAGCCCAGGCCACCTTGAGAAACGGAAACCTCAATTTCTGGTGCCGCTCATCTCTGGCTCCCTGCTCACTCTGTGCATTCCAGTAACTGACAACAGGATTAAAGAAAGAATCAGGAGCCAGGGACGCTATGTTTCTGTGACTGTGTTCCCGAAAACCTTCATCAAGTTGGGTGTCTGAAGAATTTTTTATGGAAACCTAGGAAATAGGATCCTGAGATTAAGAGCTTACAATTTAAGAATAATATGGTTTAGCTAAAAGCCATACATGAATATCTCTGGCTTCTGATTTGAAACCAGTGAAGAAGACACATAGATCATAGGCTGGAGAGAGTTATAGACGAGATGGGTGGGGTCACACATTAAGACACACACTCACATGTGCGTGCACACAAATTCTACTTCCTGATTTTATGTTACCCTAACCTACTTTCTCAGGGAGAGGAAGGCTGCTTTGGGGCCCCAAGAGAAGGGAAGCCCCTTTGTTCTGTCACAGAAAATCCTAAATAGAGTGTTAACGGTTTGTTTCACATTTATTGCATGAATCCGAAATTTGTTGGATTAATAGGCACATTTTAGGAATGTGAATGCTCCTGAGAGAATTTAGTCCATCAGTCACTGCCAGTTAATGTGAATTACTTTAATCAGCACACTGAGTAGCCCAGAATAGGCTCCCAAGTAATAATTTTTGAGTTAATGAAGAGGGACTAGGAGATGGGAGGAGCAAAGCGATTTCCATAATGATTCCAAGACCACCTTTGAGAAATTGGACCTGTACGGGAGGCTTGGCCCCGTAATCTGAATGTTTTTCATTAGATGTAAAATAATGTCCAAGGCTCACAAGGCCTGCCCAGGATCTAGAGACTTCTCTCACGGAAGGCATCTCCCAGTTCTTTCTCCTAAGGAAAGGCATCTGAGCAAGAGTGAGGTTATAACAGAGAGATAGAGCAGGAAGAGAGAAAATAAACGTGAAAAAATAAGTAAATATGGGAATGAGTTAAAAAATAGTGAAAAAGTTATGGGGAAAGTACAAGAGTGCAAGGTCCAGCTTAGAAGAAACAAGCTTTGACATGAAAAATTGCAGAGGGGAAAAACAGGTCAATTTTTAAAAGATTGCATTAGTGGACAAGCCGCCTAAAGAAACTCACAGAAGGAAAATAAAAAATATCAAGATACAAAGAAGTTTCACATTTAAAAAACATGCTTTGTGTTTTCACCCAGCAAAACTTAGATGTTTGGGTACAACTTTACTCTCTGAAGTCCTGTAAACGTCCCATCAAAAAAAAACTTTTTAATTTAAAGTACTTATACTGATGGATGGTGTGTTTATTCAAACCAGTTAATAAATCTACTGATGATAGGAATTTGTGAACAAGTTTTTTATTAGTCTTGTAATTTAATATACTTTATTTAAGTATAAAGTATATCATACTTTATACACTCTGACCTCCATCCAATATTTTGGGCTTCTTCCTCCCTTTCTCTGTGGTGACTCTTCATCTCTCTCACCTGAGCCTCTCATTTTCAACAATCCCACCCTCCAACCATCGTTGCCTCCTATCCTTCCGCTTAGCTTCTCGAGTGCCCACACTCCAGCAATTTTTCAGTCTTTTCAAGAACCCTCAACTTCTTAATCCATCACGCATCGCATATGTTTACTTCCTTCTTTATCCAGTTTGGATTCCTGATCTATTCTGATTCCTGTCTTGCAGACACACTTTCATCCCTCATTCGTTTCGTTTTATATGGTACAGGACTTGCCTGGCAAAACCCAGTTAAACCCAACAGTGCCACTGGACTGGATTGCAGAAGGACACACAGCATTGCTCACTGCTTCGCTTTAAAATAGCACAGATTTCCAACGGATGCTCTCTTGTTGCTGCCCGGCAATCCCACTCTCTAGTCCGTTTCACACTTCTCTCTTTCTTCGTCTCCCATCCCCACCCTCTGCTGTCACCCTTGCAGTCTCTGCTGGTGACCTGGCCTCATGCTTGATCCGCACAATAGGAGCAGCGGAAGAAAAGCTCCCTCATTTCCCCACCAATCTGTGCCCCATGCTCTCTGCCTTCCCTCCTGTTTCATTCGTCCCTCCCTGCAAGGCCGACCTGCCACCGCCCTAGCCTCTTGATCCCACCCAACCCCAACGCCACACGCGAGCGTGCTCTCTCCCTAGTCTTCTGCATCTCTGTAAATAATAGCACTATCAAGTGACTCAAAACCCAGAAACCTCCCTTAGTTTTTCTCCTTCCCTCACTCCTGTATCTAAACCATCTGCAAATCCTATACACCTTCAAAAAAAATATCCAGAATCTGACTTCCTTTGCCACGACTCAGGTGCACGCCGCCATCTTCTCTCACCTGAATTAATACAATGGCCTCCTATGTCAGTTATGTTTAGGTTTAGCTGTGTATAACTGAAAAACCCCAAATAACAAGAGCTTAAACAAAATAGAAGTGTATTTCTCTCTCACGGAAAACAAGTCCAAACATAGGCAGTGCAGAGTTGGTGAGGCATCTCTACGCTCTCTTCAGGGACCTGTAGGAGGTTTCTGTTCTACGATCCCCAGCCTGAGGCTTCACTTTAAAGGTAACCTCATGACCAAGATGGCCACTAGGGCTCCAGCCATTACGTTCCAGGCTGTCGAGAGGAGGAAGCAAAAGAGGAAGAGAGACTCCCACTCAGTGGAGCAGGCTCTTTGTAAACAGAGTTCCAAAAATGCTACTTACAGTTTCTTGGCCAGAACGCAGTCACGGGACTGTGTCAAGTTGTGAGGCAGGGCTAAGAAATAAGGATTTCAGCTGGGCACACTGCTGCCACCAAAAAATCAGGGTTCTATTACTCAAGTAAGAAGTGACAAGTGGCTACTAAATAACCATCAGTGGCCCCCACCATTCCTCCTCCCTGTTCCCAGGTTTTTGCTCTATATTGCATCCCCTTCACAACAGCCGGAAAGTGACTCCTCTGCTCAAAACTTGCCAACGGCTCCCAATACGCTCAGAGTAAAAGCCAAAGTCCTTCTAGCGCCTTGCAAGGCCCGGTGCGATCTGGCCCCATTGTCAATCTGACCTCATCTCCTATCACTTTCTCTACTCGTCCTGCCCCATCGTTGTTCATCAGAAAAAATTTGCTTCTTTATCTGGGCCTTTGCATTTGTGGTCCCCTCTGCCTAGAAAGTTCTTTTCCCAGATCTCCACACGGTTTGCCCTTTGACTTCCTTCCAGTCTCTGCCCAATGTTACCTTATCCAAGGTGCCTTCCCTGACTACCCCACACCTAATGCGCACACACAGCTACGTTCCTTATTCCCCTGACCGTCTTTCATTTTCTCCGTAGAGCTTACCATCATCTGAAATGTTAGTATTTTTTATTTGCTGTGTCTCTCTCCTCACTAGAAAGCAAACATCAGGAGGGCTGTGCTTTTGTCTCCTTCATTCACCGCTCTTTCCTCAGCACCTGGAATAGTGCTGACAGGTAACGGTCACTCAATAAATGTCTGTCAAATGATAAGGTTAGTTTTAACATGAAGGGTCTGAAGCTTACTGGGTCAAATCTCCTTATTCCATGGCTGGCCAACTGGGGATGAGAGAACAGGTCTGCATCCAGCCAGAACATTCAAATGATCATCAAAGAAATTATATGAGATTAAAAATATAGTGATTAGAAAAAAAGAAAGAAAGAAGCCCTCACCACCTCCAGGACCGCTAGTCTAATTAGCAATTCAGCTAACCCTTGTGATGGTGAATGCCTCATGGGATCATGAAAGGAGTAGGAATCCAGGGATTTTGCCTGTGTTACCATTCACCCTGGCAAAAGTGCCGCTTATCTTCAGGACTGTCGCTGGTTTCAGGGACTGGGGCACTCGCTCTCTTGGAAAACCAGGCTCTCTGAGCTTCGGCCTTGGAAGGCCACTGGGGCTGTGTCCAGACCACCTTCCTTTACTGCTGAAAGTAGGGCTGTTTCAGAAGAGTTTGTGAGTTGGCGTGCCCATATTGCAATAATGGTAAGTCACAAGCCAGCCTGATCTGTTTCTCTGCCTTAGAATTGAGCAGTCAAATGGAAGAATAAGGTTTTGATAACAAGATTAAAAGATCGCTGGTTTCCAGTCTTGTAGGTCCCTGGTCCGTCGTGTCGACGAGAACTTGGTCTTAGGCTCTCTGTACGCTCCTCAGTGTGTCCCCATCCTTCTGTGCTGGCCACACACATAAAGAACAAGAGATGCTCTCCGCCTGCGCACTGTCATTGCTCTTCTCCCTCTCTCGAGGAGACATGCATAAGCACATACACAAGCAAGCAAAGAAAGAAAGAAAGAAATCAACAAAAAGGACTTTTAAAACTCAACTGTTTTGTAATTGATGATAACAGCTAACCATGTTAGTATTACCATGTTCCTAGCATGTTCTAATCAGCTTACATGAATTAAGTCATTCAGTTCTCACAACAACCTCATGCTGTAGGTACTATTATTTTCCCCATTTTACAGATGAGGAAACAAACAAGAAAAATAATGGATATCAGCTATGGGAGACCTGGTCTGGGACTGTGAGTGGTTCCTGGAAGAGGTGGTGCGTGAGCTGGACTGGAGAATGAGTAGGATTGATAGCTGGGCAGTAGCCCAGAGGGCATTCCAAGTGATGAGAACTGGCTGAGAAAGAGGGCAAAGATGTGCTTGGGTGCCAATGGTGAGCCGGCCTGGAGAAGAAAGGCAGAGATCTGCGAAGCTGCATTGTTGCTAAGAATGGGGGACCCCAACCACAGGAACCGAGTGGAGTTTTGTCTGAAGCTTCTTTAGAGATTCTCCCCACAGGTCTCTTAGCTCTTAGGCAAGTGTTCAGCAGAAATTCTTGATTCTCTTTTAATTAAATGAATGTTGCAGAGAAAACAACATTAATTTGGGGAGTGCACAAAAGACGGACATGGCTTAGATTTTTGCAGAAAGAAACCACTTATTGAAGAAGGCACTGTAAAGGGGAGAGACTGTTTCATAGTCCTTACATAACAAACACAGTGCAACATGGTGCTATCTTCTAACTCTGAGAAAAGGCAGGGCCCACAACAAATATTTTTCTTCTGACAGTGAATTTTCTTTAATAGTCTTTGTTTAGTCTACATAAAAAGCCTAAAAAATTAGCTCTGTTTACAATTAAAGAAAAACTTTAATACGTCCAAGTATTAAATGTCTTACCTTAATAGATAAAAATTATACCACGTTAACAGTGCAGATTGCTGTTTGGGCCATATTCTAACATCTCTTGGCAGTACAAATTATTATACTACCTTTAGAGTGGATTGGTTGGCTGATTTATTTTTCACTAGGCTCATAAGAGGTTCTAAACTGTTTCCAATTTTTTGCTTATATTTGTCTTATAGTAATTCTTGACTAGACTCTTATCTATGCTAATATAGCTTAGCATTAATATAATCCTTTCAATCATGCAATAAATATACATTTAGCACTATTACATGCCTACCACGCTGTTGATTGCCACAAAGCAAAACAGAAAAGTGGAAGACCAGCTGTTCAGCTTTCAAAGAATTTGCAGTCTTTTCAGGAAGACAGGATTGTTGTAAGTGAAGAAATTTGACAATAATGGAAGGCAGTATATAATTAGATGCTAAACAGTTTGTTACACACTAAAAATAGCAAAGCCATTTAAATCTTTAGAGAAGCACAAGATTCATTTCCAGAAAAAAATTTTTTTTATTTTTAAAATTTTCTTACAAAACTTTGTCCTTCGAGTGTAGATGTGATTTTTAGATTTGAGAGTTAATTATAAGCAAATGTGATGGATAAAGTAGATAATTGAATTGGTGATTATTTTTGGTCCAAGAGTGGTGTGACTGAAGTCATGGTTATGATTTCCTTGTGTACCTTTTGCATTGACTGTATCTGATGCACATTATTGGTGGGGAGGAAGCCAGACGTCAGGCCAGGGTGATCGAGGAGTCTTCATGGGGCAAGAAAGGCTTGGGAAAGCGGGAAATTACATGAGGCCTCTAAAGACATTATTTCCAATAACTAGTTGAATAATTCTTTCAGGTGAACTTCGTGTAATGCAGCGTTATTGGTTTATTATGAAATATGCCTGGTGCATTTCACGCAGCTGTGTGCAAATACGAATTCCAATATATTCATTTACGACAAGATGATTATTTTTTTTTGCCTTTACTTAGTTATATCAGTGATTTGATTAACTCATCTACCTTGCTTAAAATGCATGAAAATAAAGTAATAGGATAGGCTTTTTTAGAACATTTTTTTTTAAGTTTTAAAAATCCAAATAATTGTTGTCACCTCAAATTATGGATATTTGTTTAAATCCCAACGCCATTGCTTAAAATATAAAAATATAACACTTTCTTTATTTCTTGTAACTGATTGCATCTTACACCAGAGTCCTATTCTCTCAAGTGATAGGGGTTAGGGATGACAGGAATTGATCTAGCTCAGCCCCTTGTGGTTGGAAACAATACCTTTCATGTTACATTTATGACACAGTCACTTTAGTGTCATTATTCAGTCAAATTCAAGGTGCAAACTTCCTGCAAAGACCCTCTTCTTCGCGGCCAAGATGGTTCCATGTACCGAAAGTGTAGTGCTTCACAGAGAAAGAGCGGCTGCTGTGGCTCACAGACACCGTCTCTGGATGCCCTGGTGACTCTGGTCACTGCAGTCCACGGCTGGTGACCTCTCCATTAGCTCTCTGCTCCTCACTGGTGTGGCTCCCAGGTTGGGCCATCTGCTCAACAGCCTCTGCTGCAAAGTCTCCTCGCCCTGCATGAAGTGACCACCAGCCCTGAACAACCAGTCACCTTCTGTGGCCCCTCACTACCTTGAGGGACCCCAGGAAATTTTCTGGATCTCAGTGTGTCCTGTTTGCCCAAGGCTGACTTGAGGGGCCATCTCAGGCCTTCTCTGCTTAGAATCCTTCCTCCACTACTTCTGACCCTTGTCTGGTTGGCGCTGTGTTAACCCAGTGATTCTCCAGAAGGCTTGATATATCCTGCATCTGTTCCAAGGACGTACAAACTAAACTTACCATTCTGGGAACGCCCCTGTCTGAGTCAGTGCAGGCTGCTATGACAGAAATACAATAAACTGGGTGACTTAACAACAAACATTTATTCCTCAGTTCTTGAGGCTGGGAAGTCTAAGATCAAGGCGCCAGCCGTTGGTACAGATAGAGTAAAAGGAAAAAAAAACTTATGTCAAACACTCACTAGTTGCTTTTGTGTTATTTTCAGCCGCCCCATATAGAGTTAAATCTCTAGCCACACTTAATTCCTCATTTCCAAGAGCTTTGTCAATTCACAATGTTAAACTGGTGCTTTCCTCATTTTAGAGGTCACTGTCTGGTGTGAATGTGTAAGGCCTGAAATTGATGTAGAAGTGATATTCTTTTTCCTTCCTTCCTCACAGTGTCGTTAGTCCTTGTTCAATGGGCATGTCACATACCTTCTTGTCCTCTTAGTGAAAAATATTACTGAAGATTTGCAAAGCACTTTAAAATAATTTTCTGAAGAACAGCCAAAAAATGAACTCTGAAGATGAAGAGTCAGCTCTCCAGTCAAAAAGCTCCATAGAATAAAGATTCCCAAGGTCATCTTAGTGGAACATTTAAGACAATATTAGAATTTGAAGTACAATCTTCCAGCTCTGCAAATTACAGCTTTCTGACCGAAGGCCAATTCCTTAACCTCTTTGCACCTCAGTTTTCACTTCTGGAAAGAGTGGATAATAAGGTCTGCACCTCTGAGCTCACAGGACCCTTGTCTGGTTCAAGATGAGACTTACCTGGTGGGAGAAACACATCACAAGCTAGCTGCTTTTCTCTCTATGGTCCTTGCAGTGAAGCGATCCAAGAAAGTTTCCTACCCAGGGAAATTGCCCTGCAAAATGTAGGGTAGTGTGAACTCTTTACAGAGCAGGCAATTTGGAGGGTGAAGAAGCATGGGTCTTGGTCCAGAACTTACCTGGGGACGAATGTAATCTTGGGCGAGTAACCTGAGTGTGTGCTGAGCACATTAGTGTCATTATCCATGAGATGAAGTAAAGCATCTAACATCCAGTGATGAAATTAAATACATTTTTACAGCACCAGGTACATGTATGTTGGAATACAAAAGATTATTTTTAGAGAGGAGGAAACTAGAATCCAAATAAATTACCTAATCTGCACAAGTTTATATTATTTGTAAATGGCAATACCAGAACTCAAATATAGACCTTGTGAATCCATCTCTAATACATTTTCTATAATGTGTGAGTTTTAGTCGGGCCACTAACCCCTCTGAGAATCTAACAAATCTATGAACCCACCTTTCAGAAAAATAAATATAATTTTTGCATATAATTTCAGTTCATCCATGGACCTCTCAGGGGACCATGGACCCAGATTAAGAACCCCTATACTACAGACTGTGGTCTCTCTTAAATACTTCTGGGTGCCTTTACCATATGAGAATATCATTTTTTGCCCTTATTTCAGAAGATAAGGGTAGATTTTGTAGTGCTAAAGTGGTATGGAAAGTCTTAAGTAATATTAGAAATATACAATATTTCTTCAGACTGTCATGGTCTTTAACACACTCCTGAGATGCTGAGAATGTTCCGAAATCTGGGCCACATGCAGGCATTCATTCAGCAAATCCGTACTGAGGGCTCAGTGTATGCCCGGCCCTGGAGTTACAGTGGCGACCAAGACAGGCCCTGCTCCCATGAAGTTTATATCCACTATGAGGGGAGGCGGACGATAACAAATATCCTATGCCGTGTAGTCTTAAGTGCCATCAAGAAAATAAGACAGGGTGATGTGACAGAGAGTGATGGGTTGGGAAGGAGGGTCTATCGAAGGTTGTGTGGACAAGGAAGACACCTTTGAGAAGCTGGCATTTGAGACGTGACCAAAAGGATGAGAAGGAGATGCCTGGGGAAGATCTAGGGCACAAGTGTTCCATGCATGGAAAATGGCTCATACAAAGACCCTAACATGGAAATGAACTTGGTGTTCACTGTGTGCCACTGTGGTGGGAGTGGGCTCACAAGAGGGCAAGTGGCGTGAGAGGAGGCTGGAGAGGGGGGTGGTGCCATCCTTGTAGGGCCTTGTAGACCGGGGTAGAGTTTGGCTTTTCTTCTACATGAGATGGGAAACATGGGAGAGGTTAGGCAAGGCCGTGATCTGACATGTTTTTAAAAGATCATGCAGGCTGCTATGCGGGAATGGGTCGTCAGGGGGCAGGCGTGGAAAAAGGAGCTGAGTGGTCCGGGAACAGGATGATGCTGGCTTTGCTCAGGGTGGTAATGATGAAGATAGAGAAAAGGTAACAAATTTGGGACATGTCTTTTGGAGGCTGAGAGTACAGGACTTGCCAATGAACTGGATGTGGGGAGGTAAAAGAGTAAAGCTGAGGATGATACCTAGAGTTTTGCCAGAGCAACGGACTGATGGTGAAACTATTTCCTGAGGTGCAGAGATTGGAGCAGGAGCAGGTTTGGGGGAAGGGTGAGGGTGGGGCGGGCAGCCAGGAGTTATGATCCACTATGTGAAGTAGGCAGTTAGATATATGAGTTTAGAGCTCCAGGGAGAGGTCATGGCGAAGACATAAATTCAGAAGTTATTTCTAACTAGATGGTGTATATCATACGATTGCATAAAATTAACTGCAGAAGCATGAAGATAGAAAGAATAGAAGACAGCACAGGACATAGCCTTGGAGAAGTCCAACATTGAGAGGTCAGACAAGAACTGTAGCCGGTGAAGGAGGCTGAGAAAGAGTCAGCAGAGACGTGGGAAGAAAACCAGGAGAGTGTCGTGCCACCGAAGTGCATGGAACAAAAGTATTTCAAACTGGAATCTCACAACGCTATAAACTATTATGACATCAATAAAAAAATTTAAAAAAAAAGTCTTTCAAGGAGAAAATGATCCCCTGTGGCAAATGCTCCTAAGATGTTGCAGTAGAGACTGCTAACTGTCCCCTGTACCCAATTTCTCCATCTTTCTTTTAGTAATAGTTCACTAACAGTGATAGTTAAGGTAGAACATTGAGTTCTAGCTGCACACATGGCTTTATAGAGACTACATTTCCCAGGCTAGGTGTGGCCATGTGACTAAGTCTGAGTCAGTGGGATGTGAAAAAAGGGGACTTATGCAATCTGCTAGTCTTGGTCTTAAAATATTGAGTATGCATTTCCCCATTCTGTTTTCCTGGTTCCCATAAGCTGTAACACGGACATGGAAGTGACCTGGCTTCAATCACGCACGGGAGGGCAGTACTCTAAGGAACATCAGATAAAGCTCTTGTGGAGCAGAGCTGCCCATCTGCTGTGGACTCCATTGTGAAAGAAAGAAATTAACTCCTCTCTAGAATCACTGCATTTTGGGGTCTCTATTTTAGCAGCTTAGCCTACCATAACCTGTTCACATATTAAGAAAATGGTAGAGAGGCAACATGGAAGCCAATTGGTGACTTGGACAATTTTAGAGGTATGACTGGGAGAGAAGCCTGAAAGGAGTAGATTGAAAAGCCAAGCCATTTGTTCACTCTTTCATTCACTCAGAATATTTGTTGAGGTTTTAGTATGTTCCATGCACTGTCCTAGGCCCTAGGACAGAGCAGAGACCAAGAGAGACAATGTCCTTGCCCTCATGGAACTTGCATTCTAGTGGAGGTGACAAAGAGTCACGACATAAACGGATAATGAATAAACAGACAAATATGAGGACCAGGTGGCGTCACGTGCTAAGAAGAAAACAAGGCCGAGAAAGGGTACAGAAAGTGCTAGTTTAGATAGAGTGGTCGGGGAGGGCTTTTAGAGGAGGCGACTTTTGAGCAGAGTTGAATAAATGAGGATTAAGGGAAAGGTTACACGAAAATCGTGGAGACGAGGACACCAGAGAGAGGGAATGTGCTGGTACAGAGAGGGAGATACCTTTACCGACGGAGATTTCCCTCACAAATGTAACCGTCTGTCACAAAGGGTAACTTCCACTTGGTTTTCAGAGCTTCTCTCCCATTTGCAGTTTCTTGAAAGTAACCATCCCAGAATAATCTTCAGGCCCAAGAGACACACCTTGAGGTGGCCAATTCTCCCCTGAACATCACACACAGATAAACTTGCTGGTCGTAGTACAGCTACAGGTTTCTGCTCTACTTTTACAGGAATTTTGATAAATTCTATTTTACATAATTCCATCATAAGAGAAAAAAATTGCAGGGCGTTTTTCTACACGTCGCATTATCGAGAATATTCATGACAGGAGAGAATTTCTGTTTCGACTGGGCGTCACTGAGAATCAGAGGCACCACTTACAGCATTTTACACGATAGGCTTCCCTATATTTTCATCCGTGCTTCTTCACTAGCTGCAGGTTGCCGGTACGGGCCCTGTGGCCCAAGGTTGTGTAGCAATATGTTCCCTTGCCCTGTGCCTTGTGTCGTGACACAAGGGGAGATGGTGTGCAGGCAGTAGGAGGAATCCTGAAGCCATTACTGCACTGGCACAGCCGGCGATTACACGACTGTGCTCAGGGGTGATTCTGAGCACTAACCCCAGACAGACCCAACCTCAGTGTATCCCCAACAATCTCTCCCTCGTGTGTCCTAAAAATGCCCACAGCCACTCCCACACCATCTTACTTAAAGGGAAGTGTGACAGAAAGGAAGGCAGAGTGAAAGGGACGTGACTCTTAATCATCACTGTGAAATATCTAGTGGCTTCTATTGAAGAGTCTCTGTTTAGGTCCTCTGCCCATTTTCCTCTCGAATCGACTTTTTTCCTTTTGATTTTTATGCATTATTCATCTTTTTTATTGAGATATAATTGACATACAACATTATATTAATTTCAAGTGTACAACATAAGTGACTTGATTTATGTATATATTGCAAAATGATCACTACATTAAGTCTAGTTAACACCCATCACCACATGTAGTTACACATTATTAACCTAACAACTTTTGCTTGTTATTTTATGACATGTAGAATGGTCCAAAAGTCACTGGGAACTTACTCATCACAACCATGTGAATACTTCGTTGGAGCCCTTTCCAGGCCTTGCAAAGTGCTGTGCTGGGGAGAGGCCCTGAAACAGGCTTTGTTAGCTTCTCGGTAAATCTGTCTCCGGCTTGGACCAAGAGATCAGAGGTAATGATGATTTTTTTTTTTTTTTTTTTGCCGAGGAAGATTGGCCCTGAGCTAACACCTGTTGCCAATCTTCCTCTATTTTGTACGTGAGCCACCACCACAGCACGGCCACTGATAGACGAGTGGCGTAGGTCCACGCCCGGGAACCAACCCCAGGCCGCTGGCGTGGAGCGCGACCAACTTAACCACGAGGCCACTGGGGCTGGCCCATAATGAAATTTTAAAAGATTGTTTTCTTTCCTGAGAATCCAGTCCCTCTAGAGCTTCCTCTGCTGGCCCAATTGCCCCTTGCAGCCTCAGTACCACCTGCACTCAGGTGTGTGGGGGTAGTGGAGGGAGGAAGGCAGGTCGGGACTGGCTAGGGGAGGATAAATCCAAACTTTTGGGCCTCACACTTGAGCCCACAGTTTCTTTGAGGTTTGGTTTCTGCTTCATGATGGGCTTGGAGTTCCCTCTACATGGTACGAATGAGGAGGCAAATGAGAAGAGAAATAGATGGGAAGAAAAAACCATATTAATAGTGTGCAGTGCAATCCTGCCACAATCGAGCAAATGTATTAACATAGGTCATGGGTATTAGATTTCTCAAAAGATGGACAGCCCCGTGTAGCTGTGATTGCTGGTGATATCAAGGCTATAGCTAAATCTCTCTGCAGGGCCTGCCCCCCTGGAAAGCCCCCACATCCACTCCATTTTGCTTGATGAGAGCTGTGAAAACCCTGCGTCTTCGGAAATGTGTGTACCACAGATCCACTTGAAACTTCCCCCACTGGAACATACCCTTACGTTCTTCCAGGAGGCTGGTTAAAATGTCACCAGAACAGACACATTAACCTGGTTTAGTTTCTAAAGCCAGCTTGGCAGTCTACTTAGGGTACCACTGATGGGGGGAGGAAACAGGTCGGTCTTGATGCTAACACGCATTCTGGGAAGCCGAGAGCAGTGAGATAGCAGGAAGGTCTCAAGAAGGGCAGAAATCAAATCACATTTCACATTTCAAATCACCAGTTAAGCTAGTTCTAAATGCGAACCTTCATCTTATCAGATTGTCCCATTAGCTGCCTAGGAAGTGAAATTACTCATTAAATTAGGAATTTGAAGGGCTGGCCCTGTGGCTTAGCGGTTAAGTGCGTGCTCTCTGATGCTGGCGGCCCGGGTTCGGATCCCGGGCGCACACCGACGCACCGCTTCTCCGGCCACGCTGAGGCCGCGTCCCACATACGGCAACTAGAAGGCTGTGCAACTATGACATACAACTATCTACTGGGGCTTTGGGGAGAAAATAAATAAATAAATCTTTAAATTAGGAATTTGAAGGGAAATTTTTCAGTCTGAAAATTTAAACAGCTCTGTTAAGATGAAGCGTCAATTTAATTAAAGTATCTTTTCTTTTATTTGGGGCAAAAATAGGCAAACCTAAAAACCCCACTACCAAATTAACATCTATAGAAACACTAGGTGATAGAAACTGAAGTATATATCCAAATATAAGTAAAAGCTTCCCTCAGAAAATGGGGAATTATATTCCGTCCTCACAAAGTTCCTCATAATAGGAGATCCTCTTGGAATTATGTTATTTAGAGCCAAAAAATATTTTGAGGAAGTCACGTAGTTTGAAAACTGGCTTAATCAATTCTGGCTTGCAGTGAACAGAATAGGTGGGAAGCCAAAGAATGTTTTTCAGTTTAATTAGGGTATAATTTACATAAGTTAAAAAAGAAACAACGGACCCAAATGGAATCATTTGTGCTAAGGCCACATCAGCAAACCAAGACTTAATACCTAACCTAACCGCAGTTTCAGCCTCTCCCACGAATGTGACCTTTAACCTTTCTGGAATTACCTGGTTAGCACTAGTGAGGTCGTCTGCCTGATAGACCCCCGACTGCCCCAGAGGAAGGTGACTTTGCCTGAAACAATCCACTCTTCACTAGAATAACTTTCTTGCCCTGCCTTCTGCCTATAAAAGTCTTCCATTTGGTACAGCTCCTTGAAACTCCTTTCTGTCTGCTAAGAGGGGATCCTGCCCAATTCATGAGTCACTGAATAGAACCAATTAGATCTTCAGATTTCCTCAGTTGAATTTTGTTTTTTAAACATACCATAAAATACACTATTTTAATTGTATATTTTGGTAAAGTTTAGTAAACTCATACTTTCCTGCAAACCATCATTACAATCAGGTCTTAGGGCAATTCCACCATCCCCCAAATGTGACTGACCCCTGCTCCCACCCCTGCACCAGGCCACCACTGATTTGCTTTCTGTCACCGAGTTCTGCTTTTGTAGATACACAAATAGAATCACATGGTGCACTCTTTCTCTTGTTCCTTTCACTAATAGATTTTTGAGATTCATCCATGTCATTGCATGTAGAAGTATTTTGTTCATTTAGGTTTTGTACTTAACTTTTTATTGGGGTAAAATATACATAACAAAATTTACTATTTTAACTATTTTTATTGTGATTTATGATAATGTTACTGTCCAAGGGGAGTTGTCTGTTCACCACAAGACATGCCAATAGTTGAGAGGCAAGGAGGTAGGAGAGAACGGGTTTTATTACAGCTTGCTAGCAAGAGGGAAGATGGCTGACTAATGTCCAAAAGAATCATCTTACTGAGCAAAGGCTACAGGCCAGTTAAATAGGGGGTTGGTCTCCAGGTGGGGGAGGCATCTGGTCTCCAGGTGGAGCAGACATCTGATCTTAGTTCCTGAAAGTCTTTGGTTTTACTGGATATGCATCAGAGATGGGAGCAACACCCTATACCCAGATCTTTCAGTTTTCATTGATGATGGTTACCAGCATAGATTCTCCCCAGGGGTCATCACATTGCTAAGGAACTAAAAAGAACAAAGTTATCAACTTATCGAAGCTGGGAGGGGCCATAAAATCTACAGAGCATGTATATCTCCTGGAGGGTGCATATCCAGCTGGGATAGTTAATCAGAGGTCATTCAAAGTTACAACATGGTTTCTTTTCTACAATATGGCTTCCCTTATGTCAACCTGTGTTGAGCCAGTATTAATAAGAAATATATATTGGGTCTTCATCGCTGTTTCTGGCACAGAGCTCCTAAAACTGCTGGAGTTTCCCTAGTGAGGAGAGCAGTAAAGGTGTCTTTTGTTATGTGAATGAGGTGACTTTTGGAAAGCCCCTAGATCTCTAAGGATTGGGGGTGGTGCCAAGGTATCCAATCAGGTGATTGAAGAGTTGGAACTTTCAGTCCCCTGCACCACCTCTGGGGAGGCGAGAGAGACTGGAGGTTGAATCAATCACCAAGGGCCAATGATTTAATCAATCATGCCTATGTAATGAAGCCTCCATAAAAACCCAAAAGGACAGGTTTGGAGAGCTTCCGGGTTGGTGAACACGTGGAGATCTGGAAGGGTGGGCTGCTTGGAGAGCGCGTGGAAGTTTTGAGCCCTTTCCCCATGCCTTGCCCTATGCATGTATCACTTCATCTGGCTGTAGATTCATATCTTTTAATATCCTTTGTAATAAACCAGTAATCTACTGAGTAAACTGGTTTCCTGAGTGCTGTGAGCCCGTCTAGCAAATTAATTGAACCCAAGGAGGGGGTCATGGGAATCTCTGATTTATAGCCAGTCAATAAGAAGCATGGGTAACAACCTAGAATTTTGATTGACGTGTGAGGTGGAGGGCAGTCTTGTGGGACTGCACTCTTAACCTGTGGGATCTGATGCTATTTCCAAGCAAACAGTTTCAGAATTGAGTTGAAATTGTAGGATACCCAGCTGCTATCTGAGAATTGTTGCTTGATGTGGAGAAACATCCCCCACACTGGAATTGGGCGCAGAACACTTAGTGGCAAAATATACATAACATAAAATTTACCATTTTAACCATTTTTAAGTGTACAGTTCAGTGGCATTAAGTATATTCACAATATTGTGCAGTCATCACCACTATTTCCAGAAATTTTTCATCTTCTCAAATGGAAACTGTACCCATTAAACACTAACTCCCCATTTCCTCCTCTGCCTAGTCTCTAACAACCAGGATTGTATTTACTGTCTAGGAATTTGCCTGGTCTAGGTACCTCATATAAGTGGAATCATACAATGTGTCTGGCTTATTACACTCTGTACAATATTTTCAAGATTCACCCATGTTGTAGCAGGTTTTAGAATTTCATTCCTTTTTTAAGGCTGAATAATATTCCATTGTATGTATATACCACATTTTGTTTATTCATTCACCTGTTGATGGAAATTTGGGTTGTTTCCACCTTTTGGCTATCGTGAACAATGCTGCTATGAAAATGGGTGTACAACTATCTGTTTAAGTTCCCATTTACAATTCTTTTGGGTATATTCCCAGGAGTGGAATTGCTGAACCATGTGGTAATTCTATGTTTAACTTTTTGAGGAACTGCCATTCAGTTCTTTTATTTTTTTATTGTAACTATTCTGGTGGGCATGTAGAGGTATCTCATTGTGGTTTTAGGTTGCATTTCCCTAATATCCAATGATGTTGAACATCTTTCCATGTATTTATTTTGGCCTTTCATATATCTTCTACTTTGAAGTGTCTGTCCAACTCTTTTGCCCATTTTTGGATCTATTTTATTTTATTTTTTAAAATCACTTTTTCAAGGTTTGATTGACATACATATATTGAGTTGTCTGTCTTCTCATTACTGCATTGTTTGTATTCTTGTTGAGTTGTAAGAGTTCCTTTTATATTCCTCTTTCAAATATATGTTTTACTAATATTTTCTCGCAATCTGTTGCTTATATTTTAATTTTCTTAACTGTGTTTTGCATCAAGCGTATATTTTAAAATTTCAATGCTGTCCAATTTACCACATTTTTCTTTCGCAGCTAATGCTTTCTATGACTTATTTAAGAAATCTTTACCTAAGTCACACAACTGGACAACAAAAAAACAAACAACCCAATCAAAAAATGGGCAGAGGATATGAACAGATACTTTCCCAAGGAAGATATACAGATGGCCAATAGGCATATGAAAAAATGTTCAACATAGATAATCATCAGGGAAATGCACATCAAAACTACACTAAGATATCACCTTAGACCTGTTATAATGGTTATAATCACCAAGACAAAAAGCAACAAATGTTGGGGAGATTGTGGAGAAACAGGAACCCTAATTCACTGCTGGAGGGAATGCAAACTGGTGCAGCCTCTATGGAAAACAGTATGGAGATTCCTCAGAAAATTAAAAATAGAAATGCCTTATGATCCAGCTATCCCACTACTGGGTATCTACCCAACGAACCTGAAATCAACAATCCAAAGAGTGCAACAATCCATGCACCCCTATGTTCATTGCAGCATTATTCACTATAGCCAAGAAGTGGAAGCAACCCGTGTCCCTCGACTGATGATTGGATAAAGAAGATGTGGTATATATATATACAATGGAATACTACTCAGCCATAAAAAAAGACAAAATTGTCCCATTATCAACAACATGGATGGACCTGGAGGGTATTATGTTAATGAAATAAGCCAGAGAGAAAAAGACAAATACAGCATGATTTCACTCATATGTGGAATATAAACTAACACACGGACAGAGAGAACTGTTCTGTGGTTACAGGGGCAAGGGGGTTGGGGAGTGGGCACAAGGGATGAAGGGAGGCATTTATATGGTGACTGACAAACAATAATGTACAACTAAAATTTCACAATGTTATAAACTATTAAGACATCAATTAAAAAAAAAAAAGAAATCTTTACCTAACCCAAAGTCACAAAGATTTTTTTTTCCTTTTTCTTCTAGGAGTTTTATAGCTTTAGCCCTTTTGTCTAAGTCCATCATCCATTTTTAATTAATTTTTGTCTATGACATGAGGAAAAAGTAATTTTCTCCCATAGAGATATTCAGTTATTCTAGTTTCATTTATTGAAAGAAACTATTCTTTCCTCCATTGAATTACCTGGCAATTTGTTGACTATGAATTGATCCTAATTGTGTGGGTTCATTTCCAGACTATCAGTTCGACTCCACTGAGGCACATGTCCAACCCTATGCCAATACCATACAGTCTTGACTACTAAAACTACACAACATGTCTTAAAAGCAAGTATATATTCCAACTTTTTTCTTCATTTTAAAACTTGTTTTGACTATTCTAGGTCCTTTGCATTTCACATAAATTTTAAAATCTGCTTGCGAATTTCCACATATAAAAAATACCTGCTAGTATTTTGATATGGATTGCATTGGTTCTATAGATCAGTATGAAAATAGCCATCTTAACAACATTGAGTCTTTCAGTCCACAAACAAGGTATATATCCATTTATTTAGGTCATCTTTAATTCCTCTTAGTAAAGTTTTATGTTTTCAGTACAAAGGCTTTGAAATCTTAAATTTATTTTGGAATTTTTAAAACCTAAGTTGTAGATTGTTTCTAGAGTATAGACCTCCTAAATTCACTTATGAGTTCTAGTAATGTTTTATAAATTCTCTACAATATTCTAAATATATGATCATGTTTTCTGTGAATAAAGAAAGTTTTACTTCTTTTTCTCAATATTTATGCCTTATATTTCTTTTGATTGTCTTATTTCACTGGCTGGAATCTTCAGCACAATGTTGAACAGAAGTGGTGAGAATGAACATCTTTGTTTTGTGTCTGACCCTTGGCAGAAACTGTTCAGTCTTTCACCATTACGTGTGAGATTAGCTGTAATTTCTTTATTGATGACCTTTATTAAATGGAGAAAGTTCCCACTTATTCTTATTTTGTTGAAAAAATTTTAAATCATAAACGGGTGCTGGAATTTGTCAAATGCTTTCTCTCTATTGAGAATGTTCTTTATTATTCGAATTGTATTGTATTAACTCATTTTATT
This sequence comes from Ceratotherium simum simum, assembly GCF_057802395.1. Classification (NCBI taxonomy): domain Eukaryota; kingdom Metazoa; phylum Chordata; class Mammalia; order Perissodactyla; family Rhinocerotidae; genus Ceratotherium; species Ceratotherium simum. The sequence goes on along the minus strand of NC_141937.1, from coordinate 25,752,764 downwards.
AGAAGTGTATTATACTGATTTTTGAATGTTAACCTAATCTTGCATTTCTGTGATAAATCTCACTTGTTTCCCATCTGTTATCCTCTTTGTATGTTGCAGGTTTTGAATTATTCATATTTTGTTAAGGATTTTTTTGTCTATGTTTATGAATTATATTGCTCTGTAGTTTGTTTCTGGTTTTTCCTCATGATGTCTTTTTTTGGGCTACATTTATCAGAGAAATTCTGGCCTCATAAAATTAGTTGGGAAGTTTTCTTCATTCTCTATTTCTTCGAAGAATTTTTTTTTTTTTGGTAGAATTGGATTATTCTTTACATGTTTGATACAATTCAACAGTGAATTCCTCTGTGCCAGAGTTTTCTTTGTGGGAAAAATTTTAATTAGTAATTCAATTTGTTTACTTGATATAGGTCTACTCAGATTTTCTATTTCTTCTTCAGTCAATTTGGGTAATTTGTACCTTTTTAGGGATTTGTCTATTTCCTCTCAGTTGTCAAAAATATTGGCATAAATTTGTTCATAATATTTCCTTAGTGTTCTTTTAATTTTCGTAGAATCCATTGTGATATCCTTTTTTCATTCCTGATATTGGTACTTATTATCTGTCCTCTTTCTTTTGATCAATTTAGCTAAAGTTTTATCAATTTTGTTGACTTTTTTCAAAGAACAGACATTTGGTTTCCTTGATTTTTCTGTATTGTTTTTCTGTTTTCTATTTTATTTATAATGTCAGTCATTATTCATATTGTTGTTCCCTGTATGTGATCATTCTTCTCTTGCTGTTTTTAAGATTTTCTCCTTGTCTTTCTGCAGTTTGATGATGATCTTTTTTGATCAGATTTTTCTCTGTTTTTAGCCAATGTGTTGTTCTTTGAGCTTCTTGATCTGTAAGATAATAATTTTTTTACAACATTTGGGAATTTGGGAGATATTGTTTCTTCAGATTTTTTTCTATCCATTTTTTTCTCTCCTTTCCTTCTAGACCCAATTTATACACATGTTGAAACCCTTGGTATTGTCCCGCATCTGTCTGAGACTTCTTTTTTTCCATCTCTTTTCTCTTTGTTTGTTGTTGTTGTTTTGATTGGACAATCTATTGATATATATTCAAATTCACTGGTTTTCTGACACCTCAAATCTGAAGTTGAATTCATCTAGTGAATTTTTAATTTCAGTTATTGTACCTTTTCAGCTCCAGAATTCCTGTGTGGTCCTTTTCATTGCTTCCCTTTTTCTATTGAGAGTTCCTATTTTTAACTCATAGTTAGCAAATTTCTCTTTAATTCTTTGAAAATATTTATTTTGAAGTCTTTTTATAATAAAATCCAACATCTGGGCCCATTTGGAATCAGTTTCCACTGTTTTCTTTTTTTAACCTATTTATTTGTTTTGTTTCTTTGAATGTCTAGTAATTTTTTCATTGAAAACTGAACATTGTAGATAATATCCTGAAGCAGCTCTGTATTAAACTCTTTTATTTTTTCCAGGAGTTGTTTTTGTTTGTTTTAGTAACTTACCTATATTCAAGCTGAGAATTGCCTACACCATGACATACAATCTCTGATGTCTTTGCTGAGATTTATTTGTTTGTTTTAGCCTTGTTCCATAAGGTATCCTTGTGCCTGCATAGTTTAGTGGTCAGGTAATCATTTGACAGCCATTTTGAGCCCAAGCTGTATAAGGGTTATACTTAGCCATTTTGAGCCCAAAACCTTCTATTCTTTTTCACCCAAGTTGCGTATGGGTTGAGGAATGCTTTAAAAGGCACAGCAAATTATCAAGTTTCCTTTGGACCCCACTCTTTGGCAAACTCTCTTGGATGGGATCTCCCCCATGCATGTGTCGTTTAGCAATCATCCAGAGATTTGTGGAGAGTTTTATCTCAGCCATTCCATGACTCTCACTTCCGGTATCTTACACTTAAATTTCTAGCTGTCACCATCTGCCCTGAGCTGAAATAGCTGACTCTGACTGGTAAAGCTACAAGTTTTGTCTCCCCACCCCAAGCTAAGTCTGCTACCTCCAGCTAGAAAGGATACAGGTTTTCGCCACCCCTGACAAATGAGTCCACCACTGCTGGATAATGGTCTTTACCACTTGAGCTGGAGGAAGGGGAAAGACGAGAGCACTTTCAGGTAAGAAGCCCATAGTCTCACTGACCTTGATGCAGTAGCAATTTTTCATGAGAACACTCTCCTCAATTTGCTGTCTGCCTTGGGTCATTTTCTAGTGCCTTCTTACGGTTGTTTTTAAACAATTTTGTCCAGTTTTCTAAAGAGGGACAGGGAAGAAATTTAACACAGAATTTGTTGTCATACTTAGGCATTTGTAAGTGTAACTATGTGATTGCAAACCACACGAACACACTTTTAAATAGCAATACTGAAGATGGTTGGGTTGTGGAGATCTAAAAAATACGGAACTTACAGGATGAACAACACCAACACAAGTCTATTCTAATGTTACACAAATAGTGCCAGTGATTGTCTACGGAGAAGCCCTTCTCTCCAACTCTTTCTTTCTAATAGAATCAGTATGCATTCACATATTGTAAGATATATGTTTCATATGTCCCTTCCCAGTCTCAAGAGATGAACGCTGGTTAATCTTAGACAATCATATGAATTCATATCCCTTGAGAGTTATCACCATAGGCATGGGCTTATGAAACAACCCTGGCCAATGAGAGAAAAGGAGAAGCCTGCCAGCTGGCTTTTGAAAAAGTGTTTCTTTCTCATATAAAGAGACATAAGACAGGAATTTCCTCACTGTCCTGCTGTCGACAGTTATTTGATGAAGGTATGGTGCTTAGAGCTGCTCCAAGTGGACAAAAGCCAAAGACTGGTTCCTTGGTATTAGGATAGGATTACCAACCACCCCGTTGGTCCAAGACTGTCTCAGTTTTAGCACTGAAAGTTCTGTGCCCCAGGAAACCTCTCAGCCCTGGGAAAACCAGGAACGTTGGTCTCCCTACACTGCTCCACCTCTGAATTAATTAACCAACACGGGCATAATCCTATCATTGGACTTCTTAAAATACGAATAATGAGCTCCCTATTGTTTCAGCTGTCTTTAATTGAATAGTCTATAACTTACAGCCCAAACATCCTAACTTTTATAGTACCTAAATCTAAAGAGCTTTAACCAACTCACCATTGTTTACTCACTCTTGACAAATTAAAGAAAGTCTGCCCTGGGAACGTTTGATCAGTACTAGAAACGTATGTCTTGATTGCAGTGGTGAGGGAAAACAGCAAAATAAGCTCTGTGAAGTCAGAGACCTTATCCATCTTGTAAGGAGCTGTAGTCCTCATCATCTAGCACAGTGCATAGCATGTGGCAGGTCATCAATACATACTTGCTGAATGATTATTGCTCATTCCTTTTACTAAAATTTCTCAAGCAAATAGGAAGTGTCCCTAGGTACCACAGAGTGAATTACACAGTGAAGTAAATGCCTTTAAAATGTTAATTTCTATATCAAGCTTAGATAGATCTGGTATATCACAAATCAGAACAAGCTGGTGGACCTGATATCTTGTTGGGGAGGGGTAAACCAAGAGAGGGGCAAAGGGAAAGCACACCAAGAGTCTTGGAGTTTTGGGGTGAAGAAGGAGTATATAGCTAATGACTAGCTCTAGATATTGATAGAAAAGTATACATCTAAGTCAGTTAAAATCTGTAGGTAACTGCAAATTATAGAATATAATTTTAACTAACCATGGAATATTGCAGTGTGATCAGACTTGGGTTTTAAATGAGAAATGTGGATGTTGAGTTGAGAGCTGGTGGGCCAGCCACGGGCAAGGTGACCCCACAAAAAAGATTGGGAGTGGACAGCCAGTCCAGCTGGCTGGCTGGAGACCCTGGCAAGGGCTTGGGGGATGTGCAGCCGTCAAGAGCCACGCTGAAGCTGAGTCAGCACAGGGAGTGGTGCTGGGAGCAGAGCCTGAGCCAGAAGGGCAGCGCGTGAGTTCAACAACTGCAGACCTCAGCTGCAGAGACCAGCAGGATGCCCAGCGCTCAAGTGGACGGGCCACTGCCCCAGAGACCAGAGGACTCCCTACCGAAGGACACCAGGTCCCCCTTCCCTGCTCGTACCCTGCCATCATCTTAGGAGAAGAAGCAGCGGAGGGGAGGTCTATCTGAGAGACAGAACGATTTGATTTAGCAGAGAGCCAATGTAAAATATTGAATTGGACTAAGCTTTAAACCATATTGGACATTTCATTCATTTCTTTCTGCTAGACGGTGATTGGGAGCTTATGACGAAGACTGTATTAATTATATACCAAATAAAGAAATCTTAATTTTTCAGTACATGAGTTATTATGGACCTAAATTTTGTGACCCACTTTCCCCCACATACACATTACATGTGCACTGTGAGGGAAAAAGAAGGAGTCTAGCTTTCCAGGAAAGTTGGAGCTGGAGAGGAGAAGCATTGGAGAAAGAGTGAAATCAGAAGACTTCCTGGATTGCTCAGAATGAAAGTCTCTGTGGCCCCAGCTGTGGGAGTTTTGATCCCAGAAAACATGGGAGAAAACTTGAATCTGCTTTAGCAATTCAACGCAGTGTGATGTTCAGCGTCCCTCTGCTCCTAACTTCTTGTCTTTATTGTTCTTTAGCTTGAAAGATTGGCTATGTGCACATTTTCTACCAGTGTGATCCACCGGTTGTGTAGGGAGTCAATGTCTATGAGGTCAATAGTTGAAAGAAAGCCCTCCCCACAGTTGGCTTTCTACTTGGGTCTCATTTCACTCTACTGGTTGGAAATTACTTGATAAGTTCATTTGTACCAACGCATCTGATAATAATGGTGTTTTCATCTCAAAGGTAAACTTGGAAAAAAATCGTCAAAATCTAGAGTAATGAATTTATAAGGTGACTGTGTCTTACGTGTCCAATATACACGAATATCTTGGGAAATACATTTAAAAAAATGCGGATTTCCTAGTCAGTTCTGCTGCCCCCACTCTGAGAGTCTGAGGCAAGAGGGTCAAGAGTGGGCCTCAGCAAATCCACAGAGACACAAAGTGGAACAGAAGTTACCAGGCGGTGAGAGGAGGAAGAAATGGGGAGTTATTGTTTAATGGGCTTATGTTTGGGGTGATGAAAAAGTTCTGGAAATGAACGGTGGTGATGGTCTCACAATATGATGAATATACTTAATGCCACTGAATTGAACACTTAAAAATGGTTAAGATGATAAATTTTGTGTTATGGATATTTTACCACAATAAAAGGAAGAAAGAAAGAAAAAAGAGTAGACCTTGGGAATTTGCAACTTAAACAGGTGTCCCTGGTGATTCTAACACAGGTGGTCCCCAGACCACATGAGAAACATGGTGTATGAGACCTCAAGACAAGATCAGTGGAAAGCAGTTTATGGTCTATGAGTCTGATCCGCCTCCATTTCACTAAGTGGTTTCCAGGCCATCAGTGACCTCACTAGGACCCAGTCCTTTCAAATTCCTTCTCTTTGGTGTGTTATAAATTACTATGTTCCACCAGGTTCCCACCTGGCTTTGTGACTTCCAAGGTGGCTGTGGCTGGCAGAGCCAGATGCTCCAAATGTATCAGGAGCCTGGCTCTACCTTTGACCTTTACCTTCATTATAGCCGTGAAAGGATGCTCCCGCCCTACTTTAGAGAGATGCTTTTTCCTCTTGGTGGTATGGTTGTGTTACAGCACTGGTGTCCGATGTCCTTCCATTTCACAGAAAAACTGGGAACGCTGGGCGTATTTTTTGCTCTTTGTCAGGGCCGCCACGCTGCAGTCCATCTAGGACTCTGGCCCTGGTCCAAAAGGGATAGGACTGCCAGTGATATCATTTCAAAACATACCCAACAGGCCCTCTTTGGCAACCTCAAATATTTTCCCCACACTTTTTCTTCCTTCAGGGTGAGGCCTTCCCCACCTGACACATTGTGTAGGAGGTAACAGGATGCCTCTGGTTTCCCAGGAGCTGAGGGATCTTATAAGTCTTGGCCCGTTGAGTGGCAGGACTTAAAGCATCGATTCCTTTTCCCTTCTCACATCATGTGCCTTGGATCTTCATGCCAATACCTTTCTGGAAGTCCTACCCCTACAGCCCTTTACACACACCTGGGTAAGTGAGGACTTCTGAATCTATGCCTTCCAGGCCCACAGTTTGGATTCTAGTCACAAATGTGTCCAAGCTTCATGACTAAATAGGATCATGTGGCCAGTTTGAATATAGTGGGAGTCTGCTTTCAAATACATGTTTAGAAGGTTATTAACAGAAATAGCAGACATTTTCCAAAGTTTTTAACTCACTTTAATTTGGTGGTTTCAAACCAAATTTTAAATTTGATCAAAAAAAGCCTTCCAGGTTTAGGTTCCCCGAAACGCAGATTAAACATCCTGTGATTCAATGCAAATTGCTTATAAAATGAATTTCTCTTTGGATGTAAGCTAAATCTTACAAAGCTGTGTTTTGATGAATGATGATTCAATTATTTAAAATAGACAAGTTTAATTCTCATTGACATATACAGAGGTTTGAAAATTAGAAGTGTTTTCTGGGATTTTTTAAAGTTTAGGTACTTGAGTACATTGGTTAATATGAAATATATTCAAGTTTCCCCATGTCTCTTCTCATTTTTCCTAAGCACAAATCCAGTTGAAGGATTTGTCAGTTGTATTTTGATGAATTATTCCCAAATCTGATTTTTCTCAATGTTTCAATTTCTCTTCCCAATTGTTTCAAGGTATTAAGGAGTGAGACAGAGAGACAGACAGAGAGACAGACAGTTAGACAAAGACTCTGATTTCCTAACTAGCTGTCCTCATCTTTCCCTTCTAGTTGAGCTAAGTCCTGTTTTTTGTTTCTCTGGTGAGGAAGATTGGCTCTGAGCTAAGGTCTGTTGCCAATCCTCCTCTTTTTACTGAGAAAGATTGTCGCTGAGTTAACATCTGTGCCCATCTTCCTCTATTTTGTATGTGGGACACTGCCACAGCATGGCTTGATGAGCAGTGTGTAGGTCCACACCCGGGCCACGAGCCCCAGGGTGCCAAAGTGGAAAGCACGAACTTAACCACTGTGCCACCAGGCTGGCCTGCTAACTCCTGTTTATACATCAGTGAAGTAAAATAAAGAGACTTTGAAGAAATCTTACTTAGCATTTCTTTATGAAAATACACTCCTGTTAAAATTTAACACTGTTGTATTCACACAAAGTTGTTTGAATTGGCTTGCCTTCCATTTCCTATATTCTTGGGACTATATACATATTAATATCATATTTTAAATGACTACACTGTATGTGCATACTCTCAAATATTTGAGAGATTACTTTATACACAAGAACGTGAGAATTGCCAGACTACTTCTGTCTCGTTCATTCCGCACTCATTTCTGTCAACACTTTCTCAACAAATGTTCATGGAACCCTCTTATGCCAGCGCCACGGATATAAGGTCAAATAATCCTGGCTCCTCTTAAGTTGCTTAAAGGTTTTGTATACTGGTCTGGTTTTGATTTGAACTCTTGCAAATGCTTTTCATTTCAGAATGACAAAGGACCAATTGCATTACCTAATTTTAGTATTTTCACTATCCTTTCCACAAGAACATTTTTAAATTTAATTTCTGTTTCTGGTCTTCTTCTCCTCTCCCTGAGTCAAACCGCACATTCTTCTCATGTGCTAATAACAAATACATCCCAATCAAAGTAAAAGTAATTTGATCACTCATTCATCAACTACTCGTTTACTACCATGGGTCAGGCATTGTTCTAGGCATTGTGGATTTGGAGGTGAAGAGGACAAGTAAGGTCCCCGCCCTACAGAAGTTTAGATACTATGAGGGGAAGAGGACGTCACTAATTCCTTGCCCAGTAACCTCATTCTGTCTTATTCTTATCAGAGCCCCGATTTAATTCAGAGCAACAACGTACCCAGTTGAAAATATCTGCCTAGTCTTCCTTGCAGCTAAGGATGGCAAAGAGACCCATTCTGACCATTACGATATAATTATAAGTCACTAGGTAGGACATCTTTAAAAGTTTTAAAAAGCACGCTCCTTTGTCTTTTGCTTGTCTCTCTCCACCGTTCTTATTACCTAGAACATGGAAGCGATGCCTGCAAGTGGAGCAACCATCTTCTTACATGGAAATGAATGCCACTCTCTAACAGTGATACAGCAGGATGCTAGAAGGAAGCTAGTTCCCACGTAAGGTTTCTGTCATATGAAGCCAAGGCCAACTCTAAATGATTGTTTTAGGTCGGGTTCCCTGAAGCAGACTCTGAAAACAGTGATCTTCATGCAGGAAGTTTGTTAGAAGGTGCCTTTGGGACCAACATCTACAGATTGGGCAGAGGGAAAAGTTGGGCTGTGGGTATGTCTGAGCCTGGGATAGCCCTTCAGACTTGCTCGAAGTTGGGTAAATGGGGCTGGGCCTTTATACACTCGAATGACCAATCGTTGCATGTGGGTTGCCCTGGAAAGGGAGTATGACTTGAGGTAAGACAGCTCTTTTGAGCTGAGTCACTTCCTAAGGAGGGCCGACACAGGAGGCTGTCTGCCAGCAGCACTTCCAGTAGCTGGGGGAATAAGTCCTCCATTCCTGAAGGGAAATCTGAGTCGTAAGTCATAGCATCCACAGCTGTCCATCCTACACAGCCCTCGAATATATTTTTTAATATAAGTTCCTTTGGATTCCATCAAGCCTCATTTCTTGGGAGAAACTTGTAAGCAAAAGGTTAATGGGGTGAACTATAGCCCCCCAAATATTTAATAGAAAGGGATAACTGTATCTGGTCTTGGAGTTACAACTGGAACTCATTGAATCCTTCCTCTGCTATCCATTTTACATTCCCCTCACCTTCACCTAGCACTTCTGCTGGTGTCAGTGGCTTACCTGGCGGTGTGATGAGTGCCGGACCCTCACCACCGAGGAGCCTGAGCTGCTGATCATCACGCATTCTTCAGGCCAGCATGGCTGCACTTGCCTATTGACCGTCAAAATTGGGCAAGGGACGACCAAGAGATGCCCAAGTGGATCACTGAATGCCAAACATTTTCTCCTTTGTCTTCATTGTAAAGGAGCAGCCCTACCTTCTTCTAAAGTCAGGGTCAACATCCCTAACAAGATAATAACTACTTTTCTTTCTTGTTGGTCCCTTGACACATGAAGATAAAAGTGCCTAGACAACAGTTGTAGCTTATAGTTCAGTGGGACTGTTGATGTGCCCTTTGGTAAAAGTATTTCTCTCTGTGAATTAGAATCTCCAAACCTGCAGAGCACAGAACTGTAGAGATAAGAAGCACAGATTCCCTGAGTGACTCCCTGAGGGTGGTGGTAAGCAGGGCCACTCTTGCTTTCACCCATCGGTTCATGGACCTGTGTATTCCAACAACAGGGACACAGCACCATATAAAGGTCTGATTTAGAGTATACATGACCTTCTGGAAGTTAACGTTTCCCTTGGGCCGGCCCTGTGGCTTAGCGGTTAAGTGCGCATGCTCCACTGCTGGCGGCCTGGATTCCGATCCCGGGCACACACCGACGCACCGCTTCTCCAGCCATGCTCAGGCCGTGTCCCACGGCCTAGCAACTAGTTGCCTACAGCAACTAGAAGGATGTGCAATTATGACATACAACTATCTACTGGGGCTTTGGGAAAAAAAAAAAAACAAAAACGTTTCCCTGGAGAATTGGTGTTAGCTTCTGTTACTGGTAAGTGGGACCACCGCCTGTAAGAGTAGCTAGACCAAACTTACTAAGCGGGAGGCCATGCTGTTGGGCGCATGCAGACCCTCTGTCCCTGTGACCATTGCAATTCTGTTCGTGCTCCCATTGTGCTGGCAGTGGAATGACTGGTGACAGAGGGTAGCTAAGCCGGTCTGTGACATGGTGTCAGTGAAGGCTCAATGGAGCTGACCCTACGGGGAGCACTGAAGCTGAGACGGCCCTTTAGAGTTGAGGCTAAAGGACTGGAAAGACACTTCCTTACAAGAACTGACAACGGAGGGCTGTTTTCTGGAAGCACTTCCTGTAACTGGGGCAATAAGTCCTTCATTTCTAAAGAGGGTTCTTGGCGATACATCACGGTGTATACTATGCTAATACAGGGATACGGACATATGTACCTAAACAAATAAATAAGATACTCTTGGGTCAATGCTATGAAGCAGATGAACCAGATGATGTGACAGAGGAGACTGCAAAGGGAAGGAGAGTGATAATGTAGGAAGAATATTCTGGAAGGTCCCTTCTGAGGAAATGACAACTGTATCGAGAGTTGGAGGATGAGAATGATTCAGCCCTGAGAAGATCTGGGTAAAGAGTTTTCTAGAGAAAGGAAACTGCAAGTGAAAAACCCTATGGTGGGAACAAACTTGGGTTTATTTGAGGAACAGAACAGGTCGGTGAACCTGTCATATAGAGAGTTTGGGGAAATGAGCATAAAATGGATTCGTAGAGGTTGGCAGAGGCCAGATTATGTATGATCTTTTGGGTCATGGCGAGGACTTTGCCTTTTATTCTAAATACAGTATAAAGTCTTTAAAAGGTTATAAGTAAAAGAGTAACATCTGGTTACAGTTTTAAAGGGTTATACTGGGGATAGTTGGGACAGATAGCTGTGAAAAAGCTACTGTTTTTTAATCTTCCCAAATCCCACCCCCGTAAAAGCACATGGCAATGAGAATAGCAAAAGCAAACGTCTGTGGATGACATCTACAGCAAAACTAAGTAAAAAGGTAATCTGTGAATCCCAACATACAAGTGAATTCTATTCTGACAGCTTTAAAACCTGCATAAAGTCAGCATTTATGATGGAGAAAGCAGAAGGAAGTAATGCAGCAATTGACAGACTTAAGAATTCTAAAATAACGATAGGTACCCTCGTGAAAGCTCTGTAAGACAATCTGGGAACAGTAGCTAAAATAGGAAGGGTTTCCACCCTACAATAGCAGGTCAATGATAATGTCTTAAGTTGCTAGAGTGGTCTGGAACTATGAACCCTCAAAACTAACCAGCAAAAGTTCCCTTCCAGGACAACACCCCACACTAAGGTGAAATTCTAGGCAATCAAATCAAAACAGAGCAGGAAAAGTTCAATAGAGTCAAAGGAAAAAGGAGAGTCTGGATGAAAACAGGAAAAGGGAACAAAGCCAAGAAATCTCAGAAAGTAAGCCATTGCATTTTCAAACACATCACAAAAACAACAGAAGAGAGAGTTCTAGATCCTTGAAATTGGAAAAGTTAATCTAAAGTTCAGGAATGTTAATTTCATATAAAAATGAGCAACATAAAGCAATTAAGATTGAATCCCATATAAAGTTATTATGAGAAAAAAGAAAAGAAAATGCAAGATAACATCCCTAAAAACAGTGAAAGCAAGCCAGAAAGACATGTCCTCAAAATAGATGAAAAATATAAATATTTCAAAACAATATAAAACACATAAAGAAAATAATACAATATCTATAATAATAGAATAGATCAGAAGAAAAAAACAAGAATCAGGATGTAGAACTCAGGAAACAATTAAAAATAAAAGAAAGGAATTTCTTTCTAAAAGAAAATCTACACAGGAGAAACATAGAATGGATAAATAGGACAGATAATGCTTTAAGAAAAATTGAAGATTAAAAAGAGTAAAAATTTAATATAAAAAATTAAAGAATAAAGAGGTTAAAAAAGATTAGAAACAAAATGACAAATATAGAAGGCAAGCAAAGAAAACCCAACATATGTACAATAGGAGGCTGTGAAGACAAAAACCAAATCGAGGAACAGAACAAATAACAAGAACTACAAAAAAAAAAAAAAGAGAGAGAGAAACACTTTCCTACACTGTATAACAATAATAATAAAATCAATAGCACATATTGAAAATATATAATGCAATCCTGGGAAAACCCAACTCAGAATGACCAGTATTGAAATATATTCTAATAAAATTATTGGACTTAAAAAAAAAATCCTTTGGGCACCCAGCAAAAGACTGGATCACTTACATGAGGGAAATAAAATCATATTGTCCTCAAAATTTTTGACAACAATGCTTTATGCTAGAAGAAAAATGGAATAACTTATTTAAGATGCATGAGGAAAGGAAATGTGGACCAAAGAATTTATATCCAGCCAAAATGGTTTTCAGGTATTAAAGGCTGCAGACCAACTGTGAGTAAAATTCAAGAACTCAGAAAATACTTCTCCCATGAGTTCTTTCTTCAGAAACTGTAGAACATGTTTCAGACAACCAAAATTATAGGAAAGATGTTGACATAGAGACGGACTGATGGTAAGCTCTAAATATATACTTATGCAATAAATTATCACCGATTGAGAGATAGGAAAGAATCAAGTGTGTAATATGGTCTGACAATATAGAAACAGTACAGCTGTAAAAAAAAATTGAGGAGAATTCTTGCAAAAATAACCTTTTAAGTATTTACATAATCATATCACTAAAAATACTCATACAGTTAATTTTAGATTACTTTTTGTGTATTCTGTAATAAATGGAATGAGTAATTATGTGAAATTCTAATTCATCATCTCCAGCATTCTTGACAACCAGGATATGTGGTGTGGGTGAAAGGAGAAATAAATTTAATAGTGAAAAGTTTAGGTAAAAACCCTGTAGTCTTGAGTTTAGAAGCCCTGGTATTTTTTAGTGAAAAACGTTATTTTCAGATCATAATTACTGTGAGGTTGATCACTCTTTCCAGGCCTTTCAGTGCTCAGAGCGAGAACATACGCTCTTCCTGATTACACTACTTAAACCCCTGTATCTTAAATGTCATCTGGGAAAAATAAAGGACAGACAGTCGTCCTAAATGGACTGAGTTTGAAAATCCCGAGGAAATCCTGAGTGGCTGAAGAACCTGGAATTCGATTTTCTGCCATTAGTGGAATGAGAGTTACAGGAAAATAGAAAATATAGACATAGAAGAAGAGGAAATCAGTGATAGAAAAATAAACGCATTTTCTCACACCTGCGTTTATGATTGTGAGATTTGTTTCTACTGTATTTCTATTACTTCAGTGAAAAATAAGGTCATCAGCAGAGAGTGGGGAGGGAAAGGGTTACAGGATACTTAAGCAGAAGAGAGATTTAAAAGAACCATCACGGGGGCTGCCCCGTGGCGTAGCAGTTAAGTGAGCGTGCGCTGCTGGCGTCCCGGTTTCGGATCCCGGGCGCCAACCCATGCACTGCTTGTCAGGCCACGCTGTGGCGGCGTCCCATATAAAGTGGAGGACGATGGGCACAGATGTTAGCACAGGGCCAATCTTCCTCAGCAAAAAGAGGGGGATTGGCATGGATGTTAGCTCAGGGCTGATCATCCTCGCAAAAAATAAATAAATAAAAGAACCATCACAGAGGAGAATAACACATTTATTAGGGAAACTGAGTTACTGAGAGTACTGAGTGCCTTTGGAGGTGTGTGACTATGAATAAAGTGTGAATAGTCAGCCTGGTTGAAAGAATATATTCAACTATTTGCAGGCGAGAAGGTTGACCCAGGCTGGGGTTTAACCGGTAAAGCCCTGTGTAATGGGAAGGAGAGAGGGGTAAGGTTGATGAGAGCGGACAATTTTGGTATGCCGTGTTTTAGTATGTTAGAACTGAAAAATGCAATGCAATGTTTCAAAACAAATATGAGATATGGGTGCAGTATTTCTTCATGGATGTTATTCTTTCAAAATAGCCACTGCATACATTGCAGAAGAATCTTGAGCAAAAACAGAAAATAATTTTATCTCTAATCTGTAGTGAAAAAACAATATGTTTTAATTTTATGTACTAATTTTTAATGTGAGTTAAAGAAACTGCTTTGTAGTTTATTATGTTTATTTGGCTTAAAAATTCATTGTTTCATTCTTAATAAATTTGATTTATTCCTAGGGAACCATGTGACTAAAATGAACTTATCTATTTCTGAGATAGGAAAAATAAAATATAAGAATAACTACACAACAAAGTGTTGCTATGGACTGAATGTTTAAGCTCTATTCCCCAAGGTGATGGTATTTGGAGGTGGGGCCTTTGAGAGGTAATTAAGTTTAGATGAGGTCTTGAGGGTGGAGCCCCCAGGATGAGAGTGGTGCCCTTATAAGTGGATGAAGAGACCAGAGCTCTCTCTCTCTCCCACGTGAGGACACAGCAAGAAGGCGCCCTCTGTGAACCAGGAAGAGGGCCTTCACCAAGAACTCGACCATGCTGGCACCCTGACTTCAGATTTTCAGCCTCCAGAACTGTGAGAAATAACTGTTCAATGTTTAAGCCCCCGGTCTATAGTATTTGTTACAGCCACTCAAGCTGCCTAAGACAAGTTTATAAAGTATTTTGAAATCAGGAGTACAGTTTACACTGCAAATACATGTCAAGTTCTCAGTTTTGGAATCTGCTGTATTTACATCTTGTTTGTCAAAAGAAATTGAATGTTTATTGGATATTAAAAATTGTGATTGTCTTTTCTAAAAGATTAGTAAAATATATTCATAGCATTATATAGTTTCATTATATACCCTTCCACAAGCAAATTAAAGAAAAACACTTTTCTTCACTAGGCTAACTCTTACGTATTGTACAAATATTGGCTAAATGTCATCTTCTGTGGGAATCCTTTGCTGACCCACCAAGCTTGAGTTAGGTATGCCTCTGTTGCGCTCTCAGAAGCACCAAGAATTTACCTCTGGTTAAGGGGTATTAGAACCGTCTGTTTCCCTGTCTCTCTTCCCGCTGAACTGTAAGCTCTTTGAGGATGGGGTCATGCCTTGTTCATCAAGATATCCCTGGCATCTGATCAGGATAAGAGCTCGGTGTCTATTTGTGGAATGAATAAATGAATCATCTCTAGAAAAGCCAGTAGCCAACTTGATAACTATAAAATATACTTTGGAAAATGCAAGGGGTTTCCCCTTCCTATTTTTTTTAACTGAAAGGAACAGAAAAAAAAGTAAAAGCTGAGAGTTTAAAGAATTGCCCATGTGTTAGAAATGTTGGAAACATTAAAAAAAAAATTTAGAACACTAAAACAAAATAATGAATTTTGCCAAGAAGGAAACAAGAATATGACGTTAAAACTAGCACAGCCCTTCCAGAATTTGAAAAGGCAAATATCAGAGGAATTTTTGAGAAAGATAATAAAAAGTTCTGTTAATACGGAATTGAAGAAGGACATACACAGTTCATATAAAGATTTTGTTCAAATCATTTCATTTTATTCAAACCAGCTAGTGAGCCCATTTTGGCACTTTTTGTTTGTTGTTGTCTCTGTCCAAAATCATGTGCTCGGAGGAAAAGTATGAATTGCTTTAAACATTAACAGATGCTGGATTTAAAGAGTGATCCACTTCTAAACTGCTGATTACCACGGAAAAACTAAATACATATTCTCTGCTCTGTATCAAGTTTGAAGCTATTATACTACGAAGAGGTTTCTTATGTTTGAGAAAATGTAGAATATGTGCCATAAACAGCAATGGTTTAATGGCTGTTTGTTTCTCCTTCATATTTGGAGTTGGTTGACATCAACCAATTTTTGCTAAAATGTACCCAGTGTGACGATAATCACTAAGTTATTGAGGGCTTTCTATTGCCAGGCACTATTCTAAGGGTCTCACATGTATTAACTCCTTTAAGCCTCCGCGAGAGGTCTTATCCCACTTTTACTGATGAGAAACCTGAGTGATGGAGAGAAACTTGCTTCAGTACACACTAGGAGATGGGACATCTGGGATGTGACCCAAAGCTGTTTAGCTTTACAGCCTGAGTTCTTCCTAGCTGCAAGCCAAAGCCAACTTTATTCAACTTAGCAGAAAAGGAGTTTATTCAAAGGATCCTGGGCAGCCCACAGAACTTTGGAGAATGCTGGAGAAGTAGGTATGAGGCTAGAGAACCAGGAACAATCCCTGAAACCACAGTGCACTCTTGCCCTGATGGGAAAACCACTGTCCCCGCCACGACCACTGGCCAGTGGATGTGCCATCTGCCAGGCGCAATAAACCTTTTTCTTATTTTTGACATGAGGAGGCAACTGAAAGTCTCTCTTGCTCTTTTTTTTAATTGTATAAACCAAATTGACTACGTGTCACTGTTTCACCAAGGTCATTCCATCTTCCAGTGAGGCAGAAAATTGTACTTATCAATGCTTACTGAATAAACTGGATCACAGAGACGTGGTGGAAACAGTTCTCTATGGTGAAATACTGTTTTTGAACTAAAGAGGTGAGGGATGACCTAGGGAAAGAAGGTGCAGGAGGACTGTCAGATTTTGCTGTGTTTTTAAAGCCTTGTTATATTTTCTCCATCATGTCTGGGGAGCTGGTGTATGTATCAGAGATACAGGGTTAGGTGACAAAGGATGATTTCAAGGGACAAGGAACCCCAAGGAGTGGGAATCTAATCAAAGGTCAGATACAGAGGGTTAACTCTCCCTTTCTGAACTAGTTAAACCTGGGATCCATACCACACCGGAGCCTGAAAGCCAATTGTGTGCATCTCTTCCCAACACCACATTCAGTGACACTATGTTGGTGGCTTGATATGGGTTGTGGGGGAGTGTTTATACCACGGAAATTAGCAAACACCCCCCGAGCACCAATTGTTAAACATTTAATTATCATGAAGATGTTCTATCAATAGAACTGCCAGAGTGGATGTGAAAGGGGTCCACACACAGTGTGTCCGTTACACAAAACCTAATACTGTATTCCAAAACGGGGTCTCTATTGTGCTTATTCGCTTAACGTTGACAAGTCATTGAGGAGGGTAAACCTCAAGCTCCTCCGAAATTTATTTAAGATGAATAACTAGAATAGTGTCCCCGTTGACGTACTTTAACAACACAAGTAATTAGGTTTTGATGTATTGTACTTCTTAGCAATACCTAATAAGCTCAAAATATTTTCGGGGTCAAAGATCTCTTTGACAATGTTCATTTGGAGGACGGAAAACGGGAGAGAGACAAAGATGGAAGAAAAGAATACTCTCAGTGAGCAGTAACAACCAGAGCACTGAGGTGAGAAGCAATCAACCAAGACGTCACTATAAAAAATTAACAAATCACAATCAGCCCAACGCACGCAGGTCCCTCTCCCCTCACACAACCTGCGTACACTCCCCCTGAGCTGCTCCTAATGGGAAGAGGCCATTCAGTCACAACCTTAGCACAGGCTGCAGATGAACAAATGAGGGGGCAAGGAGTGTCGGGGAGAACCACAGCCTTTGATGGGGGTTAAGACGCCAAAATAAATTCTCTACTTTTTTCCCAAAAGTGGCTCCCAAGGATCCTGATCACTCACAGATTGCTTAGCCTTGGTGAAAGTCACTGACCACCTGTGTCGCATCTGTAAGATGTTATGGCAATGCTCAGTGTGTCCAGTAGTTGTGTCATGAGGTGTGAGCAGACACAAAGGTGGTCACTACCCAGAAGTCCCAGTAAAAATGCTGTCTTACCTTAGGATTTCCAGACACATCTGTATGCATGGGAGAAAATACTATCCCTCCAAACATGAAGGTCAGCAATTTGTTTTTTTTTTTATTGCTGGCTTCTAGGGCTGCCAAGGCTGAGACCGTCTGTGTCCGACAGAGAGAATCTTATGTGATGACTAGCTCCCTCTCTGAGGGAGTGTTATGCCATTATGTTAGTCTGCTGGGGCTGCCGTAACAAAACACCTTAGACTGAGTGGCTTCAACAACAGAAATTTATGTTCTCACAGTTCTGGAGGTGAGAAGTTCAAGGTCAAGGTTCCAGCTGATTTGGTGCCTGGTAAGATAGCTCTCTTCCTGGCTTGCAGGTGGCTGCCTTCTTGCTATGTTCTCATGCATGGAGACAGAGAGACAGAGAGAGAGAGAGAAAGAGCTCTCTGGTGTCCCTTCTTCTAAGGAAACTAATCCTATCAGACAGATCAGGGCCCTGCCCTGCCCTTATGACCTCATTTAACCTTAATTACTTCCTTAGAGATTCCATCTCCAAGCACTGCCACACTGGGAATTAGGGCTTTAATACATGAATTTGGGGGTGACACAAACATTCAGTCATTAACAGCCATTGTCCACACAAGTCTGGGATAGAGGGTCTCCCATGACCTGCAGTCAAACATTGAGCACAGCATCTCCCATTATTGAAATTTACTCCTACTATAGACTTTCAGCTGAGTTTTTCCTTACAATGAAAACAGTGAAGACAGGTTTCCCTTTTGTTTCCTGGGTAGTCAGGGCCAAGGAAAATGGGGGAAGACAGTAAAAATAAAGGGGTAAGATCCAAAAGGGGGTCCGGGGCAAATCTTATGTAACAATTTGTAGCTGGTCCATCATTGTTGGGAGCATCCTCCCACAAAAGGGACTTTTCACCCAGGCCCAGAGTCCCTCTTAGGACCTTGTGGCCAGTGAGCAGAAACCAAGCCAGCTCTGCTGTAAAGTCAGGAAGCCTCTGCCCTGGTCTATCCTAACAGCTCTGACTATGGACTATAAAGTGGAACTTGCCATACCCTGCGATGGCACCCTGGGCAATGAGGCTGAGACAGCACTCAGAGGCTTTAACAATGATACTCAATTTTTTAAATTAGGGACAAAATTTTTTTAATCAAAAATTTTTTTTAATTCCCCTGTCAGAGAAATCCTAACTCTGTAACCCCAGTGCTAAATCCCCATCCAAGCCATTGGAGTTGCTATGGAAACACGCCCAGTGACTGCCATCGGGGTCCTTGGGTGTTGCTCCGCGTGTTTTCGTTGGGGAACTAAGCCTGAGACCACCTCAGCTGCGCTTCACGAGCTCTTTAATTTTCTTTGATTAGTCTGATTTTTGTTGTTGTTGTTTACTAACATGCGAGCTTTGCCTACTATCTAATTATTCCTTTCCATCGTTACAGAGGGTGAGTTTGTCCTAGCTACTTGAATGAAAGGCAATGTTTTATACTGACATTTTAATCAGTGGAACTTACTGCCCTAAAATCTCCATGAGACAATAATGATTTGCAAAACCTAATATTACATCTTTTGTAGAGCCTGGTATCTATGTATAATTGACCGATTTATTAGATGCTTGTGGTTCATTGATTTTCTACACAGAAAAAAAAAATTGGATTGCAGTTTCTAGCTGCTGTTTTCTTCAAATTTATCCCGTTGGCTCTCACAAATGTTCCCTTTGTACTCATGCTGTTACTTTTGCACAAAAGAAACTGTATTATATACAGTGTGGTGTCATTGGCCTTGGAATTAGAATCAAGTTTTGTTTTTTCCTGCAGAAGCTCTTTTTCTGTCGTTGCAAACTATTTTGAAGGCAGTTTTATTCAAAGGAATTTTCCTTACAAAAGGCTGCTTATTTTCTGAATATACATCTCTTCAGTCTAGCATTAGCCCTATAAGGGGAAATTTTCTGAAAACTACTTTGGTTGATTTACGATGATGACAAACAAGTAGACAGACATTTATTGACAATTAATCTGGGGACCATTGCCAAGGCAAGATGACTTTCAGAAAATGTTTCTATGTGCTATTGCTGATAATAAGACATTTCTGGCTTGAACAGCGGTTTTACCAAAAGAAGTCACAGTGATGCAACCTAAGGCCACAAAATGATTAAAAGTGAATAATTGTCCCTGTTCTCTTACAAAAAATATGATACAACATATGTGATGAGGCAGGCCCACGTTTAACATACATGAGTTTAGGATTATTGACTCTTTCTGGGCTTAAGAAAAAAGCTGGAAATAAACAGAGGTAAGGAGAAAATAGAAACAGAGGGGATACTTCTTAACTAATTCTATGAGGTCAGTACTTATAACAGTAACTCTAACTCTGATCCCAAATCCAGACAAAGACATTGCAAGAAAGAAAACTATAGACCAATCTGTCTCATGAACACAGATGCAAAAATCCTCAACAAAATATTAGCCAATTGAGTCAAACAATGTATAAAATGATTTATAAACCACGACCAAGTGGGATTTATTCCAGATATGCAAGGCTGGCTCAACATTTGAAGATCAATTAAAGTAATCCATCACAACAACAAGTTAAAGAAGAAAAATTATATGATCATATCAATAGATGCAGAAAAAGCATTTGACAAAATCCAATACCCATTTATGATGAAAAAAAAGCACTCAGTAAATTAGGAATAAAGGGGAACTTCCTCAAATTGATAAAGAACACATACAAGAACCCTCCAGCTAACATCATATTTAATGGTGAGAAATTAGACGCTTTCCTTCTAACATCAGGAACAAGGCAAGGATAACCACTCTCACCAGTCTTGTTCAACACGGTACTGAAAGTCCTAATTAATGTGATGAGACAAAAAAAGGAAATAAGAGGTATACAGATTGAGAAGAAAGAAATAAAACTATCTTTGTTGACAGGTAACATGATTGTCTATGTAGAAAATTCCAAAGTATCAACAACAATAACAAAAATCTCCTGGAATTAATAAGCACTTATAACAAGGTTGCAGGATACAAGGTTAATATACAAAAGTTAACTGCTCTCTTGTGTACTAGCAACAAACAATTGGACTATGAAATTAAGAACACAATACTGTTTATATTAGCACCCCAAAATGAAACACTTAGGTATAAATCTAACAAAATATGTACAAGATCTATATGAGGAAAACTAAAATCCTCTAATGAAAAAAAATCAAAGAAGATATAAATAAATGGGGAGATATTCCATATACGTGGATAGGAAAATTCAATATAGTCAGGATGTCAATTCTTCCCAATTCTTCCTTTGATTTACATATTCAATCTTAATCAAAATCCTAGTAAGATATTATATTTTTTTAATATTGAGAAGCTGGCTCTAAAGTTTATATGGAAAGGCAAAAGACCCAGAAGAGCCACCAAAATATTGAAGGAAGAGAACAAAGTCAGAGGATTTACACTCCCCAACTTCAAGACTTACTATAAATCTACAGTAATTAAGATAGTGTAGTATTGGCAAAAGAATAAACAAATAGGAAAATAGGACAGAACAGAGAGCCCAGAATTAGACCCACACAAATGTAAACTGATCTTTAACAAAGCAGCAAAGGCAATTCCATGAGAAAAGGATAATCTTTTCAACCAACAGCACTAAAACAACCGGACATCCACATGCAAAAAAATGAAGCTAGACACAGATCTTACTCTTGTCACACAAATTAACTCAAAATAGATCATAGAACCAATGTAAAATGCAAAACTATAAAACTTCTAGAAGATAACATTGAAAATACATAGGTAACTTTGCATTTGGCAAAACCTTTTTAAATATAACACCTAAAGCATGATTCATGAGAAAAATTGATAAGTTGGATTTAATTAAAATTTAAAACCTCTGCTCTGTGAAATACATTGTTAGGAGAATGAAAAGACAAGCCACAAGCTAAAAGAAAATATTTGCAAAACATCTCTGATAAGGGACTGATATCCAAAACATACAAAGAACTCAAACATTAACAATAAGAAAACAGAAGAACTCAATTTAAAAATGGGCAAAAGATCTGAACAGACACTTCAAAAAGAAGATATACAGATGGCAAATAAGAGTATGAAAAGATGCACAGCATCATAGGTCATTAGAGAATTGCAAATGAAAACAACAATGAGCTATTTCTACACACCTATTGGAATCGCTAAAATCCGTAAAACTAACACCACTGAATGCTGGTGAGAATGTGCAGCAACAGAAATGAACTCATACTCACTGCTGGCGAGAACATAAACTGGTACAGCCACTTTGGAAGACAGTTTATGGTTTCTTAGAAAACTAAATGTACTCTTACCATATGACCCAGCAATTGTGCTCCTCGATATTTACCCAAATGAGTTGAAAACGCATGTCCACACAAAAACCATATGTGAATGTTTACAGCAGCTTAATTCTTAATTGCCAAAACTTGGAAACAACCAAGAGAGACTTCAATAGGTGAGTAGATAAACAAACTGGTACATCCAGACAACAGAAAATTATTCAGCGATAAAAGGAAATGAACTCTCAAGCCACAAAAAGACATGGAGGAAGCTTAAATGCATATTGCTAAGTGAAAGAAGCCAATCTGAAAATGCTATATGATTCCAACAAATAAGACATATTTTGGAAGAGGCAAAACTCTGGAGACAGTAGTGAGATCAGTGGTTGCCAGGAGTTTAGGGGTAGACTGGGAGAGATGAATAGGCGGAGCCTAGAGGATTCTTAGGACAGTGAAACTATTCTGTATGATACTATAATGGTGGATATATGTCATTATGCATTTGTCAAAACCCATAGAATGTACAGCACAAAGAGTGAACCCTAATGTAAGCTATGGACTTTAGTTAATAACAATGTGTCACGCCCGTCAGAATGGCTATAATTAACAAGACAGGAAACAACATATGTTGGAGAGGATGTGGAGAGAAGGGAACTCTCATACACTACTGGTGGGAGTGCAAACTGGTGCAGCCACTATGGAAAACAGTATGGAGATTCCTCAAAAAATCGAGGATAGAACTACCATATGATCCAGCTATTCCACTGCTGGGTATTTATCCAAAGAACTTGAAAACACCATTGCATAAAGATACATGCACCCCTGTGTTCATTGCAGCATTATTCACAATAGCCAAGACTTGGAAGCAACCTAAGTGCCCATCAAGGGACGAATGGATAAAGAAGGTGTGGTATATATACACAATGGAATACTACTCAGCCATAAGAAATGATGAAATCCAGCCATTTGTGACAACATGGATGGACATTTCGGGTATTATGCAAAGTGAAATAAGTCAGAGGGAGAAGGTCAAATACCGTATGATTTCCCTCATTAAGTAGTAGATAATAACAACAATAAACAAACACATAGAGACAGAGATTGGATTGGTGGTTACCAGAGGGGAAGGGGGGAGGGGGGAGGGCGAAAGGGATAATTCGGCACATGTGTGTGGTGATGGGTTGTAATTAGTATTTGGGTGGTGAACATGACGTAATCTATGCAGAAATAGAAGTATAATGATGTACATCTGAAATTTATACAATGTTATAAACCAATGTTACTGCAATAAATAAAAAATTAAAAAAAAAGAAATGTCAAGTAGGTGGGTCCCTTTCAAAGAGCAAGAAGCCTTTTTTCTTTCATCCTTTAACCTATTTCTGGCTTATAAATTTAGATTCTGAAAAATCTGGGATTTTTTCTGTGGCAAGCATGTCAAACCAGGATATTAAATTCAGACCTAACCAAATATGCTTTTAAAAAATAATAATAATAATAATAATAATAATGATGATGTGTCAATATTGGCTCATCGGTTGTGGCAAACATACCACACCAATGCGAGATGATAATAACAGGGAAAACTGGGGAGAGGGGACATATGGGAACTTTGTACTTTCTGCTTATTTTTTCTGTAAGCCTAAAACTGCTCAGTTAAATAAAGTCTATTGATTGAAATTAAAAAATAAAAATTTAAAAAACAATTTATAAAAGGGTAAGGGGAGAAACATAGCTATATAAACACTTAAAACTTTTGGACAAAAGGGAAGCTTTGGCATTAAATGCATGAACACGCAAAAGGGGATCCGAGCACATGAAAAAAATTACTAGGAACATCTGTATTTTGTGGTAAATTGGACCAAAACCAAAAAAGTTAGGAAAATAAGCAGGAAGAAAGAAAAATAACATATCTACTCAAAATAGAAGAAACGTAACCGCAAGGCAATAAAAGGAGCATTCTAAAGGTCATGAACCAAGCAAAGCATCAATAATCCTAAAAAGTCGTCCTTATGGAGGCTATGTGCACAAGCTGGGTCAACAGCCTACTCTGTAGAGGTCCTGAAAAATCAACTATAGCAGCTGCTTCCAGCGCAGGGGAAGTTCTCTCGGTCTCTGTCCCCATCTCAGTAGAGATTTGAAAGTGTAGAAAGTTCTGGAGCGAGACAGAGACATAAGCCTGGATTCCCATGTATTAGTGGACGACCCAGGGCAGGTAAAGGCCTCTCGGAGACTGTAAACCAGAGGCAGCCGAGTGTAGACATGATGTGTACAGGCTCTCTGGTCACACTGCATGGGTCAAATTCTAACTCTGTCCCCTTTTGGCAGTGAGACTACGAGAATCAAATGAGAAAATGAATGAATATGTTAGCCGTTAATATTTTCTGGTTTTTACTCCATTGCCTACCAAACTGGTTCTCTGTTTGGCCCCTTTGACTCGTTAACTCTATTGGACCAGAGGATGACTTTTATTTGGTTTTCCTCCAGGGGATGCTGCCTCTTATTTCTCTGTTCTTTTCACAGAACGCTGCTTCCGTCCCCTGCCCAAGTCTGGGTCTCCAAATTCCGCCCAAGACTCAACAAGCCAATGCTGCTTATTTTGAAAGGGAGAACAGCTCTTATGTACCTAAAACACCAGTGCCAATATGGCTTCACTGGACCTGTGGGGTTAGGATAACGAATATTTAAACAGTAGTGGAAAAAGATAAAAGGGCCGGCCCAGTTGCGTAGTGGTTAAGTTTGCACGCTCAGCTTTGGAGGGCCAGGGTTCGCAAGTTCAGATCCCAAGCGCTGACCTACACACCACTCATCAGACCATGCTGTGGTGGCGTCCCATATACAAAGCAGAGGAAGATTGGCAACAGATGTTAAATCAGGGCCAATCTTTCCCATCAAAAAAATAAAAAGATAAATAACATTCTCTATGTAGTAGCAATGTGGAGGTTGAATCAAAATGAAACTGAAACTGACTTTATTTAAACAAATTTTCTAAGTTCTAGTGGTTATCAATATGCAATTACTTGAGTGGTCCTATAAATATTGCATATTGAACAGGCTCCTGAATCTTAGGAACACAAGGAGAAAAAGTATGCTTTCTTGGACTCTGGCTACAGTGCCACACAGCTGGTTGGCAGGCAGTGGAAGCAATTTTTCATTTGCTTTTTCACAGCCTAGTGACTGGGCAGAATTTTATGGTCAACAGCAGTAAAAATTTGGCAACTATACATTCGAAGCCCAGAAACTGAATCACCAAGGCAATCTGGGGAAAAAACAGAGAGAGAATAATGGTAGAAATAAAACTCACCCAATAAGTAGAAAATAAGATAAGGAAGATTTTAAAAATCTAGAGGTTTGGGAGAAGGGCAAACTTTTGGTCAAAAACAGAACGGGAATTAAGAAAATGAATAAAGGCTTGGAGAGGACAGCGTTGTGGAGATATTGAGTTTCCAAGGCTTTAGGAAATGAGTGGGACATATTTCAGAAGATCCAGAAATTACACAATTGTTCTTTGGAATTAGTACAAGATTAAATTAGAGATATAAAGATAAAGGAACATCTACAACAGAGTGACTAATTCCTTTGTCTCTGAAATAAATATTTGCTTTGTTAAGGAGAGAAAAGAAAATAGAAAGAAAGAAAACACCACACGTGTTGGAAGACAACTTTTCATTTTTCAAAAATATACTTAAGGCACTAAAAACTATTCCAATATTTACTGGCATCCAATTAAAATCATAAGAGGAGAAGACACCAGAGATCACGACATAATTTTGAAGAAATCATATTTATTTATTATACTGTCACATCTGTGGTGTTTATAAGCAGCAAAGTCAATAGTTATTATTTTATTTATCGGTAATAATGGGAGTAGATGCTGCTTTTAATAAAGAGCTAGGTTAACAGAGGAAAGGAGCTGACCTCTAGGTCAACATTCTCCAAAATATTGAGTGTCAGAGTATCTGTTCACATCAGAAGAATTTTTAACATCGAAATAATTTATTGAGAAGAGAAACTTCTTGTTGAATAATCACATTTTATTAGCCTAATGCTCAAATTTCTCCCGGCATAGTCACTCAGAGTCCAGACCCTGATATCAGGTTGCCTGGACTCAAATCCTGGCTCTGTCTCTTGTTTGCTGGGTGACCTCAGGCAAATTACTAATTCTCAGTTCCTGTTTCTTCATCCATAACCCAGGGGTCCCTATTCTGGAGAGTTGTTGTGAAGATTAAAAGAATTAAAATAGGTAAACCCCTTAAAATAGTGAACTAGGTAACTGGTCAGCAGTGTATCATGGGTTTAACCTCCTAAGAAGCATTCCCCCTCTACCCACCCCTTACACCCAGAGTCCGTGGGTGTGCCTCAGGGGTCCAGATATTCTCCTATGCTCTGGCAGAGTATGCAGACTTTAACTGGGCAGTAGATCTGCCAGGAAGTGCTCCAGAGGAAGTCAAGAGGATCCCAAAGCAAGGCTGAGGGGTAAACCGTCTCAAGCTGGCCTGATTCTAAAGAACTGGGCTTCAGAGGGACTGTAGCACTGTGGGAGCCAGGACGGGGCCAAGACAGCAGGGCAGGTGACCACTGGGCCTTGAGAATGTTGAAAACAACCTCGAAGACACTCCACTGCAGCCCTTTGGGTAGCAGACACAGCAAGGACAGCGTTCCATGCCTAAAGACCTAGAGGGTAGAGCTGCCCATCAAACAAAGGTCGGCAAGGACGGCAAGGATTGCAGAAGAGCCCCTGGACCAGAGGATCCTACTTACATGCACATCTTCAGGAAACTTCCCCAGCACCCAGACATTAGCAGGAGAAGTGAAGGAGGAGAGATGGTAAGAGGCTCTGAGAGCCTGAGCAGTTGCCCCTATAGAGACTGGGTTAAGTTTTAAATCTGCATCAAGTTCTTCTTAAATGGCAAAATTAAGTTTTTTCAACTGTCAGCAGAAATAGAGGCTTAAGGGAAAGTTGGGATCAATCATTAAGAAAGAAAGAAAAACTAGCCATTGTAGCACTCCTCGGAGTGCCCTTTATCACTGAGGCAATCATCATCTCGGTTTGCCCAAGATGGTTCCCCTTCATTCCTGTCCTAGTGTAATCAATAGAATCCCTTTCACTCTCAACAGAGTTCCACTTTTGATGATTTGCAAGAGAACCCGAGTCATAACCCACTTGACTTTAAATGCTTTGCCCAGAATTTCCAAGAGTTGTGACACAGGTTTAAATCACTAAATAACAACGCTAAATATCAAAATGGCGCTGAGCCACTGAGCAATGGGGTGCAGAGTAGAGGTGAGCACTCAGAAGCAAGAGCAACGTTGAAAACGAAGAGCTGTGGTATTTCCTGGTGAGATGCTGGAGAAGAGCTTCACCTAGGATATAGCCCAAAGTGAGTTTGACAAACGGGACTCCACATTTAAAGATAAGAATTCCATGGGTAATTTATTTTTATCTTTTTCCAGGATGCAAAGATTGACCCAAGAGATGCATATGACAGTGTGACGCTTGTGGGAATAACCCGAGCTGCTGAAAGACAACTGGGGCCAGTCAGGGGCCAATCAGGGAAGTGACCCATCTGGCCCTCGTTGCTTCTGCCCAGGGACGGACACAGGCCAGTCCCTCAAATTAGCAGAAACAGAAAGAGGGGGACGTGATAGGCTTGAGAAGAGGTTGGAAGTCCTGGGATGGAAATTTTTAACTGGCCAGTGACTGAAAAAATATTTGGCTTTGACCAGGTCATGTGTTGCTCTGGAGTGTGTGGACTCATGAAAAGTCATCAATACTACAGGGAGCAGTCGTCTTGGAGAGGGTTCAGGCATCTGCACTGGGTGATTCTGACACGACGTTTGGTCTCTGTGCCCACCTTTGAGGAACAGTGAACGTCGCTGGAATTGAGTTTTGAGGCAGAATATTAAATATCAAAGCTGGAGATTCTCCTTTGAATGGGGAAAAAATAAATCCAACAGTCATGTTAACATACGCAATCTTTGTCAGCGATCTGAGGTCAAGTTAAATCAAAACAACTTAGTTTTTAATGACTGCCAGCAACTCTTTTCCATCTCCATTTTATATCCTTCATTCATCATGTTACTCATTGCAATTATTTTGCATTTTTATGTTTCTTATTTTTTATCTAATTATAAACCACATCATAAATGATAATTATTGAGATATATTTGGCTCTTCTTGTTTATTTTTTAAAATTCTTTTCCAAGAAGAAAGATGGACTTTGGGATTTTCCTTCTCAGGGAAGTTTATGTTTTAAAGTCAAGTGGAAGTTGCCTGAAGATAACCTCTCCTTCTGGCTTTTGCTTTTGAAAATAAAAAAATTAAGAGATTTTGACAGAGGAAAGAGAGACCGGAATCCAGTTTGGGAGTGAGGGGAAATGTCAGGGATAAGAGAGAATGATTAATACAAGAAGGGGAAAGTAGTTATGTTTTAACTTTTAGTGACTGAGGGAGGGTGCAGAACCTCAGAGGAGCATGAGTGAGAGACCACCTCTGGAAGCTGGTCCCTGGGCACTGAGTCCCCTGCCCAAGGGTGACAGTAAAACTGTGGAATAATTTCCAAGGCCTATGAAGTCATAGACAACTGTGATATCAAGAGTAGCCAGGAAGGGCCACAGAGCAGTGCCATTTCCCAAATGTTCTGCTTTGTCTTAAGACCTCCGAAACTCTCAAATGACCCTGATTGGCAGTCGGGGAAGATAGTGGAAAACAGAGAATGGAGTCCCAGTAATGACTCCTATTAACTTTCTTCTCAGAGTTCATTTAATTTGATTTTTGAAAAAATAAAGTTAATGACATATTTCATTTCTTAACACTTGGCACAGGAGTGTACGTATCAATCACACAAAAAGGAAATTCACCAGGAATGGTACAAATAATTGAAGTGCATAAAAACAGTCCCAAATCTATTATCATTTTAAATTCAGCTCTTGGAATTAGAGGTGGAAACAACTATTGAAATTGACGAATTCAAGTTTTAGTTCTTATTATTCTATCCTCCTCCTAGTGGATGTTCTAACAAGCCATACGATTAGGAAGGAGGGAAACCAAGGGTGAAATAGATTGCCAACCAGATCAAGACAATTGGTGGTTTGGCAAATTAACATCTAAATTATTGAGAGAGGGGGCCGGCCCAGTGGCCTAGTGGTTAAGTTTGGCACGCTCCGCTTTGGCGGCCTGGGTTCGGTTCCTGGGTGCGGACCTACACCACTCATCGGTGGCCAAATATTAAAATAAGAAAAAATAAGTAAATAAATAAATTATTGAGAGGAGGCTAATACTAAGATGTTTAAATGCTAGCATTACTTGTATTCCAAAACAGACTAGTGACAATTTAGCCATAGCTCTACCTCTGAATAGGCTTGTTTTTTTTTTTTTAAATCTTTGGTTTCTGAATTAAGGATCTCTTTTAATTGATGTTATTTTTATTGATTTGTTTATTTATTTATTTTTGGTGAGGAAGATTTGCCCTGAGCTAACATCTGTGCCAGTCTTCCTCTATTTTGTATGTGGGTCACAGCCACAGCATGGCTGACAAGTAGTGTAGGTCCATGCCTGGGATCTGAACCTGCAAACCCAGGCTACCAGAGCAGAGCACGCCGAA
Source organism: Ceratotherium simum simum (assembly GCF_057802395.1). Lineage (NCBI taxonomy): Eukaryota > Metazoa > Chordata > Mammalia > Perissodactyla > Rhinocerotidae > Ceratotherium > Ceratotherium simum. The sequence continues at coordinate 25,723,443 of NC_141937.1, read as the reverse complement.
CTTAACCACTATGCCACAGGGCCGGCCCCTAATTGATGTTATTTTAAGTAGTATTGACACAAAGCCCTTTAATGTAACTTTTCTTTAACATGAAATAAAGAGTTTTTGACTTTGTGAAGAATGGAACTTTGTCTCTTTTGAGTAGACGGAAAGGCAGAGTGGCTTGTCATCAAGAAACTCAAATAGTTCGTGTTCAGCAGAAACAAAAATTATATTTTTTGTTATAACCTTTTAGGAAAGGCATTATGAACATATTAGTCACATTTCACTTTAGCAGCCAAGAGGGAAAAAAAAAAATTGGCTAAGAAGCAGGCTGCCCATGCTCACATGAGAGACTTCCACTTTCGTGTTAGTATGTTAAATATCTAAATATAATTTTAGTTAAGAGTTAAATATAAATTTTACCTTTTTTAGAGATATTTGCTTAGTTTCAGTGGGATTTCCCCAAGCAAGAAATTATCTAAACTGAGGATTAATCTTTAGAATTGGTCACTTTCCTTCCACTTCCTCATCAACTGAGATTATTATACAGAAAACAATGATTATAAACTCTAGAGGAAGGGTTAGGTCTTGAGAGAGAAACAGAGTTCTCGGTAGCTGAATGTGTTTGTAATAAATCATTTTTGAGAGATATTTTTCAAAAATAATTGCTTGCTATTAAGTTATTTGCAACAAAATAACACCAAGATACATCCATAAGTAAATAAAATGTCTGATTCATGCCAGAGGACCACTTCATCCACATTTTCAGTAGTATCCATAGTATGTAAGAACTTAATGGGAGTATGGATGGGGCAAAGAAAAAGATCATTAGCTTAATTCATACTTCTCTGTGTACGGCAATGCAAACTATTAAGTTAGAAGAATATTCTGAGGAAAAGAATTTTCTAACTGAGGACCCCCAACTTCAGCCAGGGTTGCTCTGGAAAGCTGGGTCTTTACTGAGTCTCCTACTAAATCTAGGCCTGTCGGCATGAACCTGTTTCTGCAGGGCTGCAAGGCCTTCAGCAAAGCTGGTCTTGAGGAGATGAAAGTTGGGTGTGAAGCGGGGTGAAAAGGGATGCAACTCATTGCATTCCAGACTCTGTGGGTCCTTAGAAGAGTTTTTTACTGAAGCCAAGTTGAAGACGAGCGAGCAGTCTAGCCTTGCTAACCCCATTTGGCCTCTGCTCTGTCAGCATAAAGTACAGAAAGTCCTCATTATCCAAGAATAATTGGTACCAGAAAAGAGCCACTTAAGAATCTGCACACAATGGGAACCAACATTTAATAGTAAATAGAAAATAAAAAAGAACATTTGACTAGGATCTTATCTTGAAAAATGGAGCTAATATTATGAAGATTAGTTTTATATTGCATTAAACATTTTAGGCTATCATTGCATCCACCTGATCATCCTTAGGATAAAGGAGGAATTAAGTATTGCTTGCTTTCGGAGGGGGGTTAATTTTTCTCCAACAAAGTGATCTGATAGCACAGTTTGACATTCTTCACATGTGACTTTCACTGCAAACTAGAAAGGGAGTCATTTTTCTTTGCAAATATATTCAAGGATTCGCTCATATTTTACAAGATCCTTTCTTAATCCTTTGATATTCAAGTCGTTCTCTTTCAAAATATCATCATCCTTATCAAATTTCTCTTCTTCGGTTGTCAGCTCTTCTAACTCTGCCAGAAACTTATTTGCCAGCGGCTTTGTGAGTGAGTGGAATGGTTCCTTAGCATCCTTTTCAATGACTTTATGAAATTCTATATATATAGCAAGATTTGCCATTTTTCTTTTGAGTTAATTTGCCTTGCATTGTAGAATGTTAATAAAATCAAACCATCATCAATATTCTGATAACGAAAGATTTTAAAACTGAGTAGAAACTCTTTTATAAATGTGGTCAGTTTATTGTTAAAAATTTTCAGATTGTGACACCTTTTGCAATCTTGTCATATCAGGGATTCAATAATGAATATTTAGGAAATAAGAGTACCTCTGTACAACCTAGAAGTTGAGAGGAGTGTAGGTAGATGGGAAAAGACCAAGGGCCGATTGTTAACAGTTTCAAAAAATAAATCAATAAACAAAACAGCTTTACCTCTCTATTAAAAAGTAGTTGAAAAACCTTGATCTTTTCTTTCTTTCTATTTTTCACATTCTTATCAAAGTCAATCCACATGATGGAAAGGAAGCTCTTTTCTATCCGGCCGTAGAAAGAGACAATCTGTGCGATGACAAACATATCTGAAGGTTCTTTGAAAGACATTGCCACTTTTGTTTTGTTTTGGCATACTCTGCCGACATTCACAGTTGTGGTTATTTTACTAGAAGTATCGTTACCCCATAAATTTTAAGATCGCTGACAGAAATAGCCTCTAATTAAAAACGTATCGATGTAAAATTGTTTAAGGATTGCTGATGTCAACATTTCTCTCTGACATGTATTTATAGAGAGAAACGATGGTTTCTGGTTTGGCAACAACTTGGGGAGTTCATCTTGGGAAGACACAGTGTTTATATCCGACAGACACAGCTGAGTGCAGTGCTTAAGTGCATGCACACTAGAGCTACCGTCTGGGTCTGGGGCCCAGATCTGCCTTTCACTAGCTGTGTGATCTTGAGCAAGCTACTTATCTTTGGCTTAAACAATAGAAATTTATTTTCCCACAGTTCTGGAAGCTGGAAGTCCAAGATAAAGGTGTCAGCGGGATTGGTTTCTTCTGAGGCCTCTCCTTGGCTTGTAGATGGCTGTCTTCTCTCTCCATCTTCGTATGGTCGTCCCTCTGTGGGTGTCTGTATCTTAATCTGCTGTTCTTATAAAGACACTCTATTCTTATGGTCCACTCTAATGACCTCATTTTAACTTAATTAGCTCTGTAAAGACCCTGTATCCAAATAGAGTCACATTCTGACATACTGGGGGTTAGGGATTTAACATATGAATTTTGAGGGAACACAACTCAGCCCATCACAATGGGTAGAGAAGTCTAGTTTTGAAATTATTTTTCTTGAGAATTTTGAAGGCATTGATCCACTCCTTCCAGCGTTGCTTTTTCAAAGGCTACAAAGCCATTCTGATTTCAGATCATATTTGTGTGATATGATCTATCTGGAAGTTTTAAGATCTTCTCTTTGTCCCTAGTGTTTTGAAATGTCACAGTCATGTAAATCCATTTTCAGCCATTTGGCTAGGCCTTTGATGGCCCTTTTCAACTTAAAAAAAAAATTTCCCAGCTTTATTGAGATAATCGACATATGACGTTGTGTAAGTTTAAGGTGTACAAGGTGATGATTTGATACGGGTATATATTGCAAAATGATTACCACAATGAGGTTACTTAACACGTCCATCACCTCACGCAATTACCTTTTTTGTGTGTCTGTGGTGAGAACATTTGAGATCTACTTTGTTAGCAACTTTCAAGTATATAATGCAGTGTTATTAACTATAATCACCATGCTATGCTGTACATCAGATTTCTAGAAATTGTTCATCTTACACCTGGAAGTTGGTACCTTTGACCAACATCTCCCCATTTCAACCACCTCCCAGCCCCTAGCAACCACCATGCTACCATCTGCTTCTATGAGTTTGGCTTTTTTAGGTTCCACATAAGTAAGAACATGTAGTATTTGTCTTTCTTTGTCTGACTTATTTCACTTAGCATAATGCCCTAAAGATCCATCCATGTTGTCCCAAATTGTGCCTCACTTCTTCCTCAACAAACAGGAATGGTAATAGTGCCTACTAATCAGAGTTGTTATGAAGGTTAAGTGAATTCATATTTGTAAAGCAACTAGAATCGAGATGACATAGTAAGTGCACAAATAATTATTTTTAAAAATAAATGCACAAATATACATATAGCACAATTCATTATCTGCTAAAGAAACTGCAGCTTCAAGGACAATATGGAAGGGATATCTCAGAAGGGCTTCTGGCAGCCTCACATTAACCTACATGAAATCCCTGGCAATTTTACCAAATTAAAGTACACAAGAGGAATTCAAATTTTAATGTAAAAATCCATAAAGCATTGTATGTTTTGGTAGCAGCACAAGTAAATGGCTTTATAGTCTATTTTGAGAGTAGGCTATCTTACTCAGTGAGGACACAAGACAAATTCTGAGCTCCAGGCTTTGGATGGCACCACAGATCCACTGCCTGCCCTTGGAATCCAGCGTGTCTATGTTGAGGTGGGTGGGAGGCACCTGCATTAGTTCTTCCCATGTATGTCCCAACCACAGAGCCACCTGTAGTCTACAGCTCCAAGGGCAGCAGGGTGGGGGCAGGACTCCTTTGCCTCGTGCATCCTTTGCTGCTGGCACCCAACTCCGTCACCCCACAAAGCCCAGTAACAACCATTGAGAGCGTCATGAGTAACGATGTAAGCAGCATTAAATAATGGTATTAGGGACCTGTAGAGGACACAAGACCCATGCTGTCTCAGTAGGAAGAGCCAGGGCACTGTGAGTAATAACAGTCTTGCTCCTTTCTCCTCGTGGTGGGACGTAGGAAACTAGCCCAGAATGGGAGACTTGACGATAAAGTATGAAAAGATTTTTCCTGGATCTGCAGAGGAAGAGATGGTGCTGGGTACTACAAACAGTTTTCTTCCGATTGGACTGATCGAACAATAAACACATAGGTAAGTATCTCCTCTCTACACATTATTCTAAATCTTCATTGCTAATCTTCATTCGCTATACCTTACATGGACCCACGAATTGTGAAACACAATTTTAATAAAGTTGTTTATATTGACAGAGGCCCCATCAAAAATATTTGCCCAGGACTCTCATACCTTGGGGACTGCCTTGGTTAAGAGTGCTGGCTTTGAAGTTAGACTTTCATTGTTCAAATCCCAGCTCCCCCACTCACTAGCTGTGTGCTGTTGGGCAAGTTACTTAATCTCTCTGTTCTTCAGTCTCCTGATGTACAAAATGGGGATGATCCATCACAGGTTGGTGTAAAGATTAAATAATTTATGGAAAGCCAGTGCCTGGCCCATGAGATAAATTCAATAAGTACTACTGTTTTTTTTATCATCTCTGATTATTTCCTTAAGATACATTTCTAGAGGCAGAACTGCTCTTTCAAAGACTGAGTATTCATGAGGCTTTTGATGATCCTGTGAAACAACTTTCCTGAAAGTTTGGTCATAACAATTTTAAAGCCTGTGGGTTTCATCACAATGGCTTATTTAGATCAGCCAAAATAAAATGGAAGAATGGAGAAGAAAAAATGAAATAAAGAAGAGAGGAATAGGAACCAAAGATGAAAGGCAAAAGGAGGGTATAGGAAGAATACGGAGATTTAAGAAAAAGAGAATATGAATGAAAGCAGGAAATCATCCATAGCATTTTAAGTGGTTTGTGACTAGTAGTGTGTGTGTGTTGGACCCTGTTGATTAGAGTCTGATACTTAAAGAATGTGTTTGTCTATGTGACCCTTCCATCTCCCTCAACCCCCCAGGAATGACCCTCTGGGTGTCAGAGATATTTCAATCAGATTTCACAAGATCTATCTGGGATCTCATGCTGTCTAATAACTAAGAAGGAAAACTATTTACTCTAAGTAACCCCAAAATAAAAACATTAGCCTGATAACATTAAATTATATTCTGCCGCCTCAAGCTGTAAGTAAAATTTTAGGAAAAAAATTTTTTAATAAGAAGATTTATTTTCTTAATGTATGCTACTTATAGAATATTTTAAGACAACGAGTTTATCTTTCTTATTCACAAAAGATCCCCAGGTTCTCCCATAATGCAAGAGCTACGGGAGGGGTCTTCACTGTAGCAAGAATCATAGATAAATATGATTCTTGTGGAACCAATTTTTGGTTCCACAGCCATTTCAGGTCAAGATTTCTTCCTCTGTGCATGCTCTGGCTATGTGAATTTGCAGATTTCCTGAAAGGCAATTCTTCATCACTCTGTTGATGAGATGGGGTCAGTTGAACTGGTCCTGGAGGGCCCGCAATTACAGTACCTCTGTCCAACCTGAAAAGTCATGGCGAACAAAACACTTTAAATCACTTTTTGTAAAAGTAATGTGACTTGTTTATTTATTTATCATTGAGTAATACTTAAGCGTAATGCAATTAGTGCTAAGGGGTAGCTGGAGTTTTTATGTATTACCTTTCCTTCTGGAAGAACAAAGCAAGACCAAACAACGAATCCTTTTAACACTGTAGTTCCCATTCTCAGTCTATTCCAAGCACATGTACCTCAGTCCCATCTAGATGCACCATTGGGATGAATTCAGGTTTCCCAGGAAAATAGGATATCTTCAGAGGGAATGAACAGAAATTGATTTCCACCATTTCAAAAAATCCTGTACAATAGTGAATATCAATCTCCTTCACTCTCTTACCCTACCCTTACCACACAAAATTGGAGTTCTCTTGCCCAACGCTCATAAACAAGCCAATCAGCCTTTGGGAAAAGATATCAGCTTTATTCTGCAAGATCAACCTGCAGGGAGCCAGGGGGCACGTGCCCTCAGATCTATCTTCCCAATTCAGGCTTTGGGGTGAAATTTAAGAGGTTAGGGAGAACAGGCTGGCACATGGAAACGCTGACAGGACAGAGTTTGATTGGTGGGTTTCAAGCATTTATGGTAAGATTTTAAACATTTATGACAGGGTTCTAAACATTTATGATGAGGTTTTAAACTTTTATGATAGGGTTCTATACATTTATGATGAAGTAGGGAAGGAATTTGGAGACCAGATCTTCCTGAGTGAGGAAACCCTCACTTCTGATAAGAGCCCGACTTTTAAGTTCCAGCCATATCCTGGTCTTTTGGTTCCATGGGGAGGAGAATTTTTGGTTCCACAGCCATTTCAGGTCAAGATTTCTTCCTCTGTGCATGCTCTGGCTATGTGAATTTGCAGATTTCCTGAAAGGCAATTCTTCATCACTCTGTTGATGAGATGGGGTCAGTTGAACTGGTCCTGGAGGGCCCGCAATTACAGTACCTCTGTCCAACCTGAAAAGTCATGGCGAACAAAACACTCTAAACATGAATGGACAAATATATACTGCGAGCCTCTGCAATAGAATGTGTTTTGAGGTTGCAAACATAACTTAATCCTTGACAGTCTCCCTCTCTCTCTCCCTCTCTCTCATCTCCACTTTTTCTAGGTGGGACAGATGTTCCTGTTTTCAAGTTATGTACCTTCTGGTGTAATTCTTGTTTTAGTAAAACAAGCATCCTCTTACTAACGGGATCCCCAGCTACGACAAAGCTGCACTTTGCAGATTCCCCATATGAGCTGCCCATGTGCTTACAATCACGTTGGTCAGCTTTTAGATCATCTCCTGTCACTCAGCACTGATGTCTGGGTCAGAAGAGAAGGTCTAACGGCACCCCTGTTGTGTTTCTTTACTTCTGAGTTTTTCCTGTTTCTCTTCTTATCCCTCTGTCTTGTCTGTCAGTTTCACCCTAGCTCTGTTTCAGGTGAGACCCTGTTTCTTTGAAAAGAGCAGACTCCACTTGGGACTTAGAATGTATATTAGTCAGGGCCCTCCAGAGAAACAGAGCCAACAGGACATATAGATAAGAAGAGACTTATTATAAGGAATTGGCTCATATGATTATGGAGCCTTAGAAGTCCGTGATCTCTCGTCTGCAACTGGAGACACAGGAAAGCCAGTGGTGTAGTTTAATCTGAATCTAAACGCCTGAGGACCAGGGGAGCCGATGGTGTAGATTCTGGTCTGAAGGCCTGAGAACTAGGTGCATCAAGGCCAAGAGAAGATTGATGTCCTAGCTCAGCAATCAGGTAGGAAAAGCCGAATTCTCCTTCCGCAGCCTTTTTGTTCCATTCATGCCCTCAATGGGTGAGGTGATGCCCACCCACAGTGGGGAGAGCCATCTACCTTACTGAGGCCACTGATACAGATGCCAATGGGATTCTGGAAACACCCTCAGAGACACACCGGAAATAATGTTTAGCCAGATATCTGGGCACCCCATGGCAAGTCAAGCTGACATAAAATCACCATCACGGAACGGGATGGCGTGTTCCTGGACAGCTCCACACAGAGAGCTCCTCATGGCGTTAGAGACACTGTGGTATGAGGAAAGCAGGGGGAATGAGGGAGCCTTAGCCAGCCCTAAACTAAAAAACGACTCAATCACCCCTAAGTAAGTTAAAATTGCTCTGTTGCTTTCATCTAAGTGAGCCCGGGTTGGTGGTTTCAGAGTAGATCTGAATGGCTCTCAACTTATATTTTGCTAAATTTTATGCTCAAGTTATAGGTTGGCTTGGACATAATTGCAAATTTGTTTTCTGAGCTATTCTAGGAAGCTTAATTATGGAGCCCTAAAGGAAATGGAAGCATCTCTCTGCAACTTACAAAAATCTACTTGTAATTCAAATTCTGAGAAATAATGTATACTTACGCCACACACACATACCCAACACACCACATGGGTGTGCACTAGAAAATGTAGAGTGTATTTGGTAGAGACCATTACTGGGATTTGGGATGCTAATCTTACTCCCTCTCCCCTCTGGGTTCTAACCAATTTGGTATATACACAGGCGACAGACAGGAGGAGCAAAGACAGAGGGAGAGCGTGGCTTCCTTCTCCTCCCCAGCTGAATCTGGCCTGCCTTTGCAGCCACAGGCAGTGCAGCTGGAGAACCTCAGACAGGAGGTGCCCTTCCTGCCGCGGTCACCACAAGGGAAGATGGAATGTGGAGGAGACAGAGGCGCGGCCCAGCTTTCTGATGCTGGGTTCTACTGCTGCACTGGCTCACTGCACAGACTATTGGGCTCTCTCATCTCTCCAGTCAAGAATGTCACTCCTTCTTCCAAAGAGAGGAGCCGGTGAAGAGGTGGAAAGAATTCTGAAGCTTCTTCATTCAGTACTTCCTGGAGATGGTGGGCATACAGGTGCAGAGAGAGGAAGCTCTTATTTTATGCATTAAAATGAGTTCAAGGGAAGAAAAGTGCCTTCCTTCAGGACAGATCATTGGAGTAAGAGGCAAACTTAGTTTTTGATATTTTATGTCAACTCCTGGAGAGTTGGGATAAGCTGTAGAGAGGCATCTATAAAGCAATCATAAGACAATAAAATCAATTCTTAAGTTTTAATTTTACATCTAGACTGAACCATTCTATTTTTAATTGGGATTTTTTTTGCAACTTAAAATTTTGTCCAATATGTTATAATCATGTGTGTGCATACACATACACGAATAGGCAACGTAATGGAAGGAAATACACCAAGGCATCTCTGGTGATTAAATGAAATTGGCATTTTTTTCATTCTTGGGTTTACCTATTTTTTCCTAAGGTTTCCAAAACATTACTTTTGTAATAAGAGAAAACAAAATACATGTGTTTAAAGAAAGATTGTACTCTGGAACTTCTGAGCACAATCTGACCTAATACTTGAATGCAGGAAAAAACAGAGTCAACCCATCACTGTCCTGGGAAAACCTTGGAGGCAAATGAAGGACTGGGAAAGTCCGGAAGGTTAAAGCCAACAAGATTAAGCAAGAATAGCCCTTGATGCACAGAGAACGAGGGCTGAGCATGGTCATATGTCCCCAAAAGACGCAGGCAAGTACATTTAAAGGCTGGGAGGGAAATTAAATCACGAAAGTGATGACAGCTGAGGTAATTCTGATTGTTGACATTTGGGGAGGTTTACAAGTTGGGCTTTTATAGCCAATGGACTTTCCCAAAATATTCTCACATTTCAATCATTTATTTATTCCTTTATTTAACATCTCTGTTAAAGAGGTATTTTTAATTTAAAAATTAGAAATATACATTTATGATCTTATTTTTTTAAAGGTGTATTTTTATTATAAAATATGGAAACATGGAGAGAAGGATTAAGTTCACCCTAGTCCAAACACAACCATTGTTAATATTCTGGGGTTATTTCTTCTGAAGGCCATTGCCTTCCTGTGCCAGCACGAAGCCACAGCCACATGCCTATATGGGGATGGCCAGATAAAAGGAGAGGATATAGAATAAGGACATGTCCTTAGAGATGAAGGACAGATCAGGCAAGGCAGATTTTCTTTTGGGTAGAAATTGCTGATAATTTTTCTGCCTTCAATTTAATATAATATTCATGACAAAGAGAGAGTTGCATTGGTTGGTTTTTCTGTGGCTGTTCCAATGGTCGGTAATGTAGTGTAGTGGGAAGATAAGGAGCTGAGTCCTGGCCCCACCATTCATGACTCTGACCTTGAGAAGGTGGCTTATACACTCTGAGACTTGGTTTTCTTCTCTGTAAGATGGAATTAATAATGCCTATGTCATATGGCAATTGAGAGAACTAAATATGATAGCACACTAAAATACCGGGCACACAGTACTTCCAAGTATTTTTTTTAAAGATTCTAAAAGAAATTTCACTTCACTGGTAAAATTTTCCCCGTTCGTCTTTCCACTTTAACTTCTTATACTTAATTGCGGCATTTTAAAACAGTGTATCTGTATTTGATACCTAAAAAAAGAATTGCTGTTCTTAACATGGCTTAGCTGTCTTTCACTAAATTACATATTTTTGGTCATGGAAAACCCTCTCTAAACTTTTAATCTATGCAAATACAACTCCAAACATCTGGGTTAGTAATCATAGGTGTTAGAAAATAGACACCGTTAAGCCAAGTTTCAGCTGCTCCATTTTCAAGAAAACAAAGAGTATTACAGAACTATAATTGGAGGATGACTTTTTTCCTAGATGTCAACAAAATTAAGTTCCTTTTAGTAGTTGCTGATAGAAAAGAATATTACCTGTGCTCTAATATATATTTTTCTCTTTCTTTTAAATATATCCTCAAAATTGAGTGATGAATAAAGAGTATCAATAAACCATTTAGAAAATACAGTCAGTGAATGAAATTTTATTTTCATCTGGGAGAGTTCACTTTATAAACTCATTCCAAGGGAAAAACTCAAATGTGATCATATCAGGTGCTAGTTGTGAAATCAGTTATTTAGGTGTGGTGGGGCAATAAATGAAATAGCTAAGCTTTAAGGAGCTTTGGAGGCTGGACTCCCTTCAGATTATCCAGAACCATTAAGGAGACTCAGTCTTTCTTAATTTTTTAAATTTCTAAATTGCCTGTCGCCAAGTCCCAGGGGTCCTCAAAAACTAACCAACACAGACTGCTTTTCTTAGGACCTGGGGGTGAGCAGCTATTGGTGAACACAAATGCTCAGCGCAGTAAAAGGCACTATGGCCAAATTAAAATTGTGATGAAAATTTAGGGAAGTGAACCATCATGACCCATAATATACATGCCTTGGCTTAAACCCACATTCTTCACAAATCCCAATGATCATATTTATTCAAAAGAGAGAAAATTTTAAAGCTCTCCTTTCCGGGAAACATCACAACTGCCTGCGTAAGTTGATGGGAAAGGTCATTCAGCTACCTTACAAGAGTCAGGACCTTGCACAACTGAGTGGGTAGCAGTGTAATGGTAGCCACGTTGAATGCTAACACTTGGCAGGCAACACGAATCTCTGGACCCAGCCTTTGGCAGTCACGACTGCACACTATGGACTGTTATCAGTAAGCAAAAATTTCCTGGTGTCCACATTTTGCTTCTATAATTCTGAGGACTTTTTAAAAAAATTATTTTATTGAGGACATATGGCTGATAACATTGTGTAATTTCAGGTGTACACCATTATATGTCAGTTTCTGTATAGACTGCATTGTGCTTACCACCAATAGTCTAGTTTTTATCTGTCACCATATAAATGTGCCTCTTTACTCCTTTCACCCACCCTCCACCCCCTTCCCCCCCTGGTAACCACTAATCTGTTCTCTTTATCCATGTGTTTATCTTTCTCATATGAGTGAAATCATACAGCGTTTCTCTTTCTGTCTGGCTTATTTCGCTTAACATAATACCTTCAAGTCCATCCATGTTGTTGCAAATGAGACAATTTTGTCTTTTTTTATGGCTGAGTAGTATTCTATTGTATACATATACCACATCTTCTTTATCCAATCATCTGTTGATAGGCACTTGTATTGCTTCCATGTCTTGGCTATTGCAAATAATGCTGCAATGAACATACGGATGCAAAAATCTCTTTGTATTATTGATTTCATGTTCTTTGGATAAATAACCAGAAGTAGGATAGCTGGATCATATGGTATTTCTTTTTTTAAATTTTTTGAGAAATCTCCATACTGTTTTCCATAGTGGCTGCACCAGTTTGCATTCCCACCAGCAGTGTATGAGGGTTCCTTTTTTTCCACATCCTCTACAATGTTTGTTACTTCTTGTCTGAGGACTTTTTAAAATTGCTAATTATAGTTTAATTGTATCAGAATGGAAAAGAACATTTCAATGTTACATGAAAATATTCACCTTTAGAAAATCCTTTCTACCATAAAATATCAAACTATTTTTTCCAGCTTTATTGAGATATTATTGACATATAATACATGTAAGTTTAAGGTGTATAATGTGATAATTTGATTCACGCATATATTGCAAAATGATTACCACAATAAGGTTAGGTAACCTCTCCATCACTTCATATAATTATCAATTTTTTTTGTGTGGTGATTAACGTTTAAGATCTACTCTTTTAGCAACTTTCAAGTATGTAATACAGCATTGTTAATTGTAATCAACATGCTGTACATTAGATCCCCAGAACTTATAGCTGGGAGTTGGAACACTTTGACCAAAATCTTCCCATTTCCCCCACCTCCCAACCCCTAGCAACCCCCATTCTATTCTGTTTCTATGAGTTTGGCTTTTTCAGTCTCCGCATATAAATGAGAACATACAGTGTCTGTCTTTCTCTGTCTGTCTTATCTCACTTAGCATAATGCCCTCAAGACCTATCCATGTTGTTGCAAATGGCAGGATTTCCTTCTTTTTTATGGCTCAATAATATTCCTGTGTGTGCATATCACATTTTCTTTATCCACGCATCCATGGACGGGTGCAGGTTGTTTCTGTGTCTTAGCTATTGTGAATAATGCTGCAGTGAACCTGGGGGTGCAGGCATCTCTTCAACATAGTGATTTCGTTTTCTGAGGACTTCTCGGGACTCTTCTTTAGCCCTCTCTCCTGTCTGGGCCTCTGGCGGTGTTTGGATCCCTGAGAGAGATGGAAAGACTATTCTCCTTCCTTTGCGGTTCTTTGAGAGTTGGGGTAGTGGAATCCGCTAGAGAGGCTCCATTGTTGCCGTGAATTTTATCTTCAGCATTTAGAACATTATTGCTAACCATCTCTCTAGTGCCATCCCTGTGTCCGTCTGGAGCTGGCAAAAGCTTGCCTAAATGACCTGAGGACCTGCGATGGCACCAAGTGTCCCAACCGTCCGTGATCCCTGGAGGCCTCTCTCCAGAGAGCCTCGTCCAAAATCTCTTCTCATGTGGGGCTAATTCATGAAGTAGTGATCTGAATTCATTGATTCAATTTATCCACTTACAATAAATAGTTCCTTAAGAATGTGATATAGAACAAAGAAGGGGAGGTCTGGAAAGTTCTAGAATACAGACCATTATGCAAAGAGAGAATCCTGTAACCATGAAAGGAAAGGGTGACCTCCCGAATCAAAAATTCCCTATTTCTCAGAGGCGTCTCTACCTCCCATATTATTGGTCTTGCTCACAGGATCCTTCACTCAGCACAAACTTCAGAGTTTCTTCTTTTCCACATGCAAGCTAAATTCCTTTAAGCCAACCACAGTCTCCTGGTCGGCTGCCTCTTTTCTCATATAATGTAATTCTTTCCTATGAAGATGGACCTGAGTTGAAATTTTATAACGCTGCTGTAATTTTTCTCCCTCTCTCTCCCACTTCACACTTGCAGTGACATTGGGGCCATTTTTGTCTCAGCGTAACGCATGGTCTTGCCATCCATAACGCCAACGATGAATGAAATGAGCATTAAGCACATTAATTTTCAATGCTATTAAGGCCATTAAGCATATTAGCAGGCCCATTACTTCATTTTCCGACAGGTGTTTTAGTCATAGTGCCTATTGCCGTCTCCAGTCACGAAGGAAATGTGAAGCCTTCCCGAGCAGAAGCCACTACGGATGTGGACAGGAGGTGAGGTTCACATGGCCCAAACTGGATCATTAATGGGACATTATGCAGGCTCCCGCCTGCCAGATGACACGGGTGAGCATGAAATACCACACAACGAAGGAAGACACTACCCTGGACCCGCATCACCGTCCACCTCACTGTACACAGCTCATTGATTTGCAAACCAGAAAGAGAAATCAGAAATTTCACTTTTGATCCACCTCTCTTCTGCCCTGCGAGTGGCACCTGTAGAAACAGAGCAGCCTGAAGCTCCAGAAAAACGTAAAAGCTTCTTGATTTAAGTGTAAAAATATGGGCCAGAAAGCTTTAAAGAGGCCAAAGGTAAAGAACCTCTCATTGAAGGAGCCATTTCAGAACAAGCGTTGGAAACATTTAGCATACTCTTTTAATTAATTTATTTTAAGGATGGTGCTGAAAAGATATTTATCTACCTCATGGCAGGAGGAAAAATCTGCAACGTTGCCTTCTGTCTGGATTTGTTTTACCCTTACTGAAATGTCTACTTTACTCCTCGTAGGAAAAGCATCAGGCTCTGTATCTTTCTGGAACTAGTGTACCCGTACCCCAATGAGAAATAGGCATTCTATAGCAAAAGGGGTGCCAACTGAGTCAGGCAGGAACGTTTTAAAACTTTGCAGGTTACTGTTGGAAAAAGTTAAATCTAACGTAAAATTTTAAACTATAGCTTCAGACTCGAAAATTCTAGTTTCCTTAGTATTTCAGTTGTAAAAGTGAGAAACGCTTTCAGCTGTAAGTAACTGAACACCTGTTCTTCACCATGATGACACTTGCTCTTTACTTAAGAGATTGGTGGTCTCAGTGCTGGTGCAGCAGCCCAATAGTGTCGTCAGGGAACCAGACTCTTTCTATATTTCCACTCTGTCATTCTTAGTTTATTGGCTTATCGTCCTCATGACTGCTGCCTCATTATCACAACATGGTTACTGAAGCGCTGGGCATCACATCTATAATCAAAGCCAAAAGAAAGAGGAAAGAGCAGCCAAGCAGCTGAGGATCTACTAAAAAGAACAGGCTCTCTCCACTACATTGGGAAATCCTTAGAGTAGAGACTATATGTATTTCATCTTAGTATCTCCACCTTCCCTGGACAGATCCAGTAAGGACACAGTAAGGCTGAAAAATGGTGGAATTAAAGAGAAAAACCATACCCTAGTCATGCTTATCACCAACTAGTAGTCAGTAGATTTTTTTCTTGGGTCACTCCTTGAAAGCTCTGCCCAGCGCATCCACAATCTCATCAGCCCAGGACAAAGAGCCATGGAACACGCCATTTACAAGGTGGATAGCATGACAAACCACAGATCACACAGTGCGACCTTGCTGAACAGATCTGCTAAAAAGAAAGTACCTTCTAGAGCAAAGTCTGCCCTGTTTAAAAATAAAAATCATGAATTAACACACAGCATAGCTGGATTATTACCACAGCTCAGTGTTCAAGGTGTTGTTTTTACTGTGAGGCACGACAAAAATTTCTTTGTTCTTGACTTAAAAAAAAAGTTTTTTATCCTCAAAGAGTTAAAAACAAACACGACCAACCCTAAGCCAAACTGAAATGCAGAAAAGTTATGTTCCCTTTCTCCATTTTTAGGCAGTTAGGTCAAATGGTATGTACCCCCAAATGGCTTTTGATGTGTATTATCAAATCTCCTTCCAGAGAGCTCTCTGTAAGCACTGATGAGAATGTCCCTAAACAGAAAAGCTATGTGCGGATGCTTACTCCTGTGTTTGGTGTCCTCACTTTTCTTCTTCAATGTGCTAGATTAGCAAGAGTGATCCTAGGATAGGCCTGACTGTAGTTGATAAATACTTACTTCTGGGGGTTTGGCGTGGATACTTGTTATTTTTAGCTTTCTGTACCCCTTCTTCCCGTATCTGTCACCAACCAGCAGTATGAAGTCCTGCCTGTGGGAGAAGCACCCAAGGCTATAATTGTACAGACTTGCTCAGAAATAGGAACTTCTCTCTTTCCAAAGTCTTTCCTTTCCCTCCCACAGGGACCAAGCTTGGCCAAGCAGATGCTCTCTCCTGAACTTTGGATCTTACATGACTCCTGCAAGGCTAGTGGGTACTGTTGGAATTGATTTGTTTGGTGAAAATAGTGGAGTGTGGACCAACTGGTTCTTGCTGTCTAATCCGTCTGAATTTCTTTGGTCCCTGATTGTTAAATCAACTCAGTGAAACTTTAATATCCTTCCATTAAATTTCTTTTTTTCTCTAATATAGCCAGAATGAGTTTCTACTGTTTACATACATGGCTTAATAGATTTCTTTTCTAAATCCATGACCACAAATCTTCAAGGGCCACTCAGCGACAACCAGCAATCTCCTATGATTTCCAAGGAAGCTGTTCTCCCATTCTCTGAGAAAATCATTTTGTACCTACTCTCTCCTCAAGCTTCCTTCCTCAATTCTCAGCCCAACCACCTTGCCTCACACTTTTCCCCCCCAAAAAAAGACATCAGAATTGAACTTCCTCATATTCCTATCACCAAATCAACAAGCTCATCTATCAGCTTCTCTGTCTTCCCTTCTGCCAGAACTAAAGAATTGTCTCCACTCCCCTCAAAGGCCATCTTGGATCTTGAGGTAGAAAGCATATGTGTGGAAGGCAGAGCAATAAAATAGAAAGAGCTTGGGTTCTGGCAAAACGGATGTGGATGCCATGGTGTGCTGCCCCACCATGACCTCCAGGACCGGAGCACTCACTCTCCCAGCTCCTAGGGCCATTGGAAACTGACTGCTGTCAGCTGTCCCCCTCTCTGAGACTTGCCCTCAGCTGAAGGAGCAGCACTGCCTAAGCTCAGGTCCCCCTCCCTGGGGCAACCTTCACCCACTGACAGGTCAATGCAAAGGTATGAAGTTTCATCCACTTTGCCCCACTTTGAGACAACTCTGCAGGGCCCCCAGCTCCAGGATGACCCACAGCTTGGGCTGAGCCTTTATTGACTGCATCACAGTGCAACTTTTCCCTTTGCCAAAACCTTATTTCCTTCACTTCTGAGAGCGTGCCCTGCTGTCAACAAATCTGTTATTAGAGTCTGCTTTCGGAGGAAGCCGACCAGCAGCAGTTGGTGCCAGAAGTGGTCTGAGAGAGCTGACTCTAAAATGAGATTTGAAGCTGGATCACTTGCAGGCAGCTGGCCCTGGTGGTAGTTACTGGTAGATCCTGGCATGCAGTAGCAAGCAATTGCTGGAATTTTTGCTGTGAGGGACTGAGACATTACACTGATGGAAGGTAATGTACTGGCAGTTGCAATGTGTGAGGCATTTGAGAGATAGAGGCAAAGAGTACAAGGAATATGAAATAGGAAGGCAATGAATGACAGGGATCATCAGTGCTTTGGAGAAAGACAGTGAAAGGCTGAGAGTAAATTGATCAGCAATTAATGGCCTCACGTGAAAGCTAGAGGGCCTCCTTGGCTGCAAATTCTCAACTTCAACAGGTCTGTTATGCCAAGGTCAGGGCCCTTCTTGGGAAGAAATGGGACCCTGAGAAATGGAATTGGGACATCAGGGCCACACTTGAACATCTTGAATTCCTAGATTCTCCTAAACTCTTTGGGGCTCCTGAAATGGCCCATCCTCTCTGTTAAAGGATAGCATCCTCTCTTGCTTTAAGATACAGCAGTCAAACTTCTGCAAGAAAACATGTGCCTCTCTTAGTATCAATTTAAGGAAGACACAATGCCAGAAAATTGAAGAGGAGGGAAAACTTCCCAAGTCTTTGTATGAGTACAGTATTTCCCTGATAGGAAATATCCATGCCTTCCTCTAAAAAAAGATACAAGAGGGGCCGGCCCTGTGGCGTAGTGGTTAAGTGTGTGCATTCCGCTGCTGGCAGCCCGGGTTCGGATCCCGGGTGTGCACTGAGGCTCCGCTTGTCAGGCCATGCTGTGGCGGCATCCCATATAAAGTAGAGGAAGATGGGCATGGATGTTAGCTTAGGGCCAGTCTTCCTCAGCAAAAAGAGGAAGATGGTCATGGATGTTAGCTCAGGGCCGATCTTCCTCACAGAAAAAAAAAAAGATACAAGAAACAAAACTATAGACCAATATCTTTCACAATCGTGATCTTACATGATCATTGATCATGATCCAATATCAAATCAGGATCATGATTTGACTGATATCTTTCGTGTAAAAACTCTTAATAAAATTGTAGCAAATTGAATCCAACAAAACATAAAAAGAATAATACATCATAATCAAGTGAGGTGTGTCTCAGGAACGCAAGGTCAGTTTGGGATATTTAAAAATCAATCAATGTGGGGCCAGCCCGGTGGCATAGTGGTTAAGTTCGTGCACTCCACTTCAGTGACCTGGGGTTCGCAGGTTCAGATTCCGGGTGCAGACCTACACACCGCTTGTCAAGCCATGCTGTGGCAGTGTCCCATATACAAAACAGAGGAAGATGGGCACAGATGTTAGCTCAGAGCTAATCTTCCTCAGCAAAAAGAGGAGGATTGGCAACAGATGTTAGCTCAGGGCTAATCTTCCTCACCAAAAAGAAAAAAAAAAATCAATCAATTTTATTCACCATATTAACAGACTGAAAAAGAAAAATAGAAAAATTATATGATCATTTTGACAGATGCATAAAGTGCATTTAATAATATTCAACCTCTATTCATGATTCAAACTGTCAAAAAACTAAGAGTAAGAGAACTTCCTCACCCTGATAAAGAGCATCTACCCAAAAACCTGCAGACTTAGTGAAGAAATAGCATTACCCTTAAGATCAGGAGCAAGGCAAGGATGTCCCCTCTCGCTATTTCTATAAAACATTATATTGTAGGTCCTATCCAATGCAATAAAGCAAGAAAAACAGATAAAGGACATCCAAATTAGAAAGAAAGAAGTAAACTGTCTTTATCCACAGATATGGCCACTTACATAAAAATCCTGCAGAAGCTACAAAAAAGCTACTAGAACTAATAAGATTAGCAAGGTTGCAGGATACAAGGTCATAATACAAAGATCAATCATATTTCCATATAGTAGCAATGAACAATTAGAAATTAAAATTTTTAAAAATACCATTTATGAAATACTTAGGGATAAATTTCAGAAAAGATATGCAAGACCTGTACATAGAAAACTATAAAATATTGCTGAGAGAAATAAATGATGACATAAATAAATGGAGAGACACGTCACGCACGTGGTGTGGAAGACTCAATACTGTTAAGATGTCAATTCTCCACACACTGATCCATAGTTTCGATGCATCTTAATCAAAATTCCAGCAGACTTTTTGTAGAAATTAGCAAGCTGATTCTAAAATGTGTATGAAAGACAAAGGATCTAGAATAGCCAACATCTTTTGCAAAAGAAGAACAAAGTTAGACTATTTACATTGCCTGATTTAAAGATTTAAAGTCCATAATAGACCCAACCATATATGGCTCGTTGGTTTTCGTATATTCACAGGGATAAGCAATGATTCTAAGCTTAAAACATGTTTTTAACCCCAAAATAACCCCCGTACACATTAGCAGTCTCTCCCATTTCCCTTATTCCCCTAGCCCCAGGCAACTAATAAATTACTTTTGTCTCTACGGATTTGATTATTCTTGATATTTCGTATAAGTGGAATCAAACAACCTTTGTGGTCTTTTATGTCTGACTTCTTACAGTTACCATAATGTTTTCAAAGTTCACCCAGGTTGTAGCATGTGTCAGTGCTTTATTCCTTTTTATTGCTAAATAATATCCCATTGTATGGATATGCCACATTTTGTTTATTCATTCATCAGTTTATGGCCATTTGAGTTATTTCCGCCTTTCAGTTATTGTGAATAATACTGTTATGAATATTTGTGTACAAATTTTTGTGTAGACATATGTTGTACTTTCTTGGGGATATATACCTGGGAATCGAATTGATGGATCATATGTTAACTCTATGCTGAAACTTCTGAAAAAATTTCAGGTGTTTTCCAAAGTGGCTGCACAATTTTACATTCACACCAGCAGTGACTGAGGGTTCCAATTTCGCCACATCCTCACCAACACATCTTAATGTCCATCTTTTTTATTATAGCCATCCTAGTGTGTGTGAAGTGGCATCTAATTGTGGTTTTGATTTGCATTTCCCTAATCACAAATGATGTTGAGCATCTTTTCTTGTGCTTATTGGCTGTTTGAAAAATATCTATATTTCTGTGCCTATTGAGGTGGCCATGTGGTTTTTGTCTTTTATTATATGAATATAGTATATTATATTTGATTTTCATATATTAGATCACTCCTGCATTCCTGGGAGAAATCCCTCTTGCTAATGGTGCATAATCCTTTTTATACGTTGCTGGATTCAGTTTGATGACATTTTGCTGAGGACTTTTGCCTCTATATTAATAAGGAATAACAGTCTGTAGATTTCTTTTCTCATCATGTCTCTATCTGGTTTTGGTATCAGGGTAATATTGGCCTCATGGAATGATTTGGAAAATATTCCCTCCTCTTTTATTTTTTGGAAAGGTTTATGAAGGCTTGCTACACATTCTTTACACGTTTGGGAGAATTCACCAGTGAAGCTCTCCAGAACTCGGCTTTTCTTTGTAGGTAGGTTTTAAATGACTAAATCAATCTCTTTACTTCTTTGAAGTCTACTTGGATTTTCAGAGTTTTCTGGAGTCGGTTTCAGTAGTTTATGTTTCTAGGAGTTCATCCATTTCATCTAAGTTATTTAATTTGTCACCAAACAGTTTTTCTTAAGACCGGCCTCTCCCCTTGGACAGAAACTCCACCACTGCACAGGAGCTGGCGTGCAGATAACGGCCTCCTTATCCTGGAGTGACACCTTGCTCACTAATGGATGCTGGCAGGGGGCGGGTGGTAACCTCTGGCCTTCTCTGCTTGCCTTCTTTTTGGGGCACCTCTGCCCTATGAGCAAGCTGGAGAGGAGGCGAAGGGAGCTCCAGTGTTCTCAGACTGCTGGTCCTGAAATAGTGTTTCCACCCTATGAGCAGAGTCTCAGAAGGGAGCTTCAGTCCTTTTGGCCACATATGATAGGAACAGAGCTTCCGCAGCACAAGACTGAGGGGAGATGAGAGGCACCAGCAGCGTGCGCCTCCCAGGGTAGAGCTGTAGCCCTATTCTGGGACACAGGAGGGAGAAGGCGCCCCCAAATCATTCTTTGCTGCAGCTGTCTGACACAGAGCACCCAGAGCAGGGTTTCCATAAGATGGAGCTTGGAGGTGGGGAGGGAGCAGGTTGGGGCTCAGATGCCAGACTTTTGCTCTGACCAAGAGCTAGTAGATTCTCTTGAATGAATGTTTCTTCTTTTCCTGTATACTCTTAGGAAAATTCCCAGAAGCTTTAAATGATTGAGTGCTATTGTTGTTGTTGTTGTTGTCGTTGTTGTTTTTCTGAGGAAGACTTGCCCTGAGCTAACATCCATGCCAGCCTTACTCTATTTTTCAGTATGTGGGCCGCCAGCACAGCATGGGAGCCAACAGAGCAGTGTAGGTCCACACCTGGGAACTGAACCCAGGCTGCTGAAGTGGAGGACGCTGAACGTAACCATTAGGCCACCGGGGCTGGGCCTAAATGATTGAGTTTTTAAAAGTAATTTTCTCCAGTAAAATGATTGTTATCCTGGGGAAAGGGGCTGCCCCACTTCTCACTTCTCCTCTCTGGAAGTCTGTTGTCCACTCCCCTGCTTCCTTTCCAGTCAACTGATTTGACTTTTTTTTTTTGGTAAAGAAGATTGGCCATGAGATAACAACCGTCGCCAATCCTCTTTTTGCTGAGGAAGACCGGCCCTGGGCTAACATCTGTGCCCATCTTCCTCTACTTTATATGTGGGACGCAGCCACAGTATGGCTTGATGAGCAGTGCGTAGGTCCACGCCCAGGATCCAAACCGGTGAACCTCGGGCCGCTGATGTGGAGCATGTGAACTTACCCACTATGCCACCAGGCCCACCCCTTGTCACATTTATTTTAAATTAGATACCTGATAATTCTAAAATCTGTGACGTATCTGAGTCTGGTTTTGATGCTTGCTTTCTTTTCAGACTATGTTTTTTCTTGCCTTTGAGCATGCCTTTTAATTTTTTGTTGAAAGCCAGACGTGATGTATTGGGTAATGGGAACTGAGGCAATTAGGCTTTTCATGTGAGGTTTTATATTAATCTGGCCAGGGGCTGGGCTGTGTTTAAGGTTTTCTGTAGCTGTTGGTGCCAGTGGCTTCAGTTTCCTCCACTCCCCTTGTTTGTTTCTCTCCCCTGTTGTCTTTGGATTTCCCCATGAGCTCCTTCTTAAGTAGAGTCGGGGGTTACAGCTCTCTGTCAGAATCTACCATTACTATACTGGAGACTGTGGATGTGGTGTTCAGATGTTGGGGAGGGGAAGCATTCTATAGTCTTATGATTAAACCTCATAAATCTTACAATTAAACCTCCCTAAGCTTTGACCTGCAGAAGCTTTTCTTAGCCATTTTCTCTCCCCTTATGTGATAGAAGAAGGTGGGAGGGACCTCGAGTCATCTACTTGCCCTTACTCAGGTCAGACAATGCTCTGGTAACGTGGTTTGCCTGGAGGACAGGTCTTTGTCATGGAGAACACTCTGCATGTATTTCAGAATGATTACTTTTCTCCTGGGCATAATTAAAGGGTTACTTTCCCCTCTTCCTTTGAAACAGGATTTTCCACTGATCTTCACCAGGAGAACCTGGTGGGACTCCTGGAGGTAAAACCCACAAAAATGTGGGTCCGCCCCTACAATCATGTTCCCCAGGAGTTTTTAACTCTCAAGCTAGTCCACATTTGGCCTCCAGCAACTTGTCACAATTACCGTTTGAGTGTTCCTGCCAGTTACTGGCTCCAACAGCTTCCACTCCCAGTAAACTGTTCCCAGTTTTGTGGAGGGAGTTTGCCCTGTGACCTCAGTTCTCTGAAGGATCTAAGAAAAGTCATCGGTTTTCAGTTTGTTCAGCTTTTTTCGTGTTGTGAGAATGGGAGTGATGATTTCAAGCTCTTTACGTGTTGGAACTAAAACCAGAAATTTCTCTCTCTCTTCCTCTCTCTCTCTTCCTCTTCCCTTCCTCCCTCCTTCCCTCCCTTTCTTTCTTCCTTCTTTCTTTCTGAAGCAAATATGACAAAACGTCAATATCTGTTGAATCCTAGTGATTCGATTCCCCTAAATTCAGGTTAGAGGCGATGATGGTGGCATTCCGTGAGGAGGCCATCCTGTCCATTGAGATCTGAATTTATATTCCAGCCTCACTTTGCAGTCATTAAAATAAAATGGGCTTCAGTTCCTGTAAAAAGATCCACAGTAGTCAAATCAGCAAAAAGCACACAGACCTCCAAAGCTCATTGTCAGTCCTTTGGCACAGTGGAAAGGCATTTTTAAGGCATTTCAATACCTAGCACGGAAGGGTCTTCCTGACGGGAAGATACTGCTTTGAAAGCTGTTCCCTATGCATCTTATCCACCTGCCTTCCCTCCAGGAAGCAGTAAGGTTAATGAGACTTTTCAGTGAGTTAGACTGGTAGAAAAATGCCCTCAGATCATGACTCATGTCTACACAGGGTTCAAATTGAGCAACTTTATTATACCAACACACCTGGATTTTTAAGTTATTTAAGATTTCTATTATCACTGTTAGTCTTCATTATAACAACAGCAACAATAACTAAATACTTTAATCTTTTTGGCATATAATCCAATAATGTCTAGTTTTTTTTTTTTTTTTTTTTTTTTTTTTTTAAAGATTTTATTTATTCAGTTTTTTCCCCCCAAAGCCCCAGTAGATAGTTGTATGTCATAGGTTCACATCCTTCTAGTTGCTGTACGTGGGACTCGGCCTCGCGTTGCACGGAGAAGTGGTGCCTCGGGGCGCTCCCGGGATCCGAACCCGGGCCGCCAGCATCAGAGCGCGCGCACTTAACCGCTAAGCCACGGAGCCGGCCCCAATAATGTCTAGTTTTATGTATAAATGGTTTAACATGCCCACTGCTAAAATTTTTATTTTCTCTTATTCATAAGGAAAAGTTTATGTTGGTCAGAGATTTACATCTTGCTGGGGTCTTGTTGACTAACTTCACATTCACAGCATTTGTTTTTCCTTCACATAGCACTGAAGGGGAGGAAGACTATCCTCTACACACACAGCCCAGCCCTTCTGGCTGGGCTACAAATTAAATTGACATAAGACAGAATAACAGGAGAAAATTAAACAAAGCTTTATAACATGTATACATGGGAGAGACCCAGGAAAAACTGGGTAACTCAACAAAATGGCAGAGGATCTCATCTTAAATACCATCTTCAGGTAAAGAAAAAGGAGGATGCTGGGAGTGGGGAGAGTCAGCTATGGGAGGTTACCAGAAAAGCACAGTAAACAAGAGTAAGATTAATATGCAGATTTAAGTCCTTGCCTTCTGCATTGATAAGAGTTTCTAGAGATAAAGTTATCCGCCCTTCTTCCTGGTACAGAGAAGGAGATACCTTTACAAATGGAGATTGCCCTTACAAATGTAAATGTCTCTTACAAAGGGTAACTTCTACTTTTACTTGGTTTTCAGAACTTTGATAAGAATGGGCTTAGCAAGGACCCTCCCAGTCTATTGACATCCAGAGTTATCTATGGTGGTGGCCTGTCCTGAGGACAGGACTTCTATCTTAAATTCTTTTAGGCAGTTAGTGCAGGGGAGGTCAAAGTTCCTTTCTGAGTCTTCTGAGCCTTTATTGTCTTCAGCTCAAAATAACCCCCATAGCAGAGTGGCACATCTTGGGGCGGCCTGCCCTGAACTCTATCAGCACACACCAAGTGGTTTGGTGTGAGTTTAGGTGTCTCTAGTACACTGTCACCTACCAGCTCCAGCCACTTCTGGACATTACATTTGTCTCCCCACATTGGCCAGATTTTGTCATATGCTCTTCTGCTGGAGGTTGGGTGGGGGTTGGTGCTTGTATCAGTCTGTTAGGGCTACCATAACAAAATACCAAGACTAGGTGGTTTAAACAACAGAAATTTATTGTCTCACAGTTCTGGAGGCTGGAAGTACAAGATGGAGGTGTCAGCAGGGTTGATTCCTCCTGAGGCCTCTCTCCTTGGCTTGTATGTGGCCATCTTCTCCCTGTGTCTCCACATGGTCTTCCTTCTGTGTGTGTCTGTGTGCTAATCTCGTCTTAGAAAAACACCAGTCATATTGGATTAGGGCCCACCTTAATGACCTCACTTCAATTAAGTTACTGCTGTAAAGACCCTATCTCCAAATACAGTCACATTCTGAAGTCCTGGGGGGTTAGGACTTCAATACATGAGTTTTGTGGGGACATAATAACAGTGCTGGAGGCAGGGACAGAAACATCATTTTTTTAATACTCACTGTATTTGAGGCGCTTTATACACATTACCTCATCCTCACAAAGTCGTCTGAGGTGGGGGTTGTTATTTCTGATTTACGGAGGAGGAGACTGAAACATAAAGTCAGGCAGTTAGGAAGTGGCAGAGCCAAGGTGAACACCTGGCTCTGTCTGGCCTCGAAGTCCATGTTCTGTCCACTGTATCACACTACTTATCTTTGCTTTATGTCCCAAACTCTTCACTCCTCTGTGTCTTGCCCCTTTTGGCCCCCTCTATGAGTGACTTGGACTCTTGGTAGCATTGCCCACTCCCCAGCCCAAATGATCGATTAACAGATTTTGGGAAATGAAGATGGCTTGTCATTAGGATGGGTGACGGGCTCTTGTCCTAGAGTAACCCACAGGATCAGCCCTTCCTTATAACCTGTAGGTCAGCACAAACTCAATAACTAGAGCAGGGCATTTGCACAGGCAGTGTTCTTTTGATGTATCGTCCCAGCTTGGGGTGTTCCGAGCATCACTTAAAGCAGACCAATGCTCAGGGTTCTGGTACCGTGTTCTGAGGCAGCTGCTGTGGGAATGTCTGTATCCTTAGGCACCATGTCCTAGAAATACCTCTTCTGAATTTAGCACATTCCTTCAACTAGGACTCATGGCAAAATATTCCTTTAGTATATGCCAAAAACATTGATGAAACATTTGCATTGCTTCTTTTAAAACCTACAAATAGGACCAGCCTTGCATGTAGAAAGAGAAGACAGCTGCCTCCTGGATGATTTCAAGACACCCAGGAAAACGTCCTTGGTTCAAGAACTTTGTCTCCCACTGAATACGGCTTTTATGTTTTATGGGGTTGTTTTTCTTTTTGATTGTCTAAATTTTCCACTCTATTATTGAGAGAGAAATTATTTTTGTATTGTTGAGCACTTAACTCATATTCTATTTACAGCTCTCAGACTAAACGCTAGGCATTGCTTCCTCGGAATTTCCCCATTCACAAATGAGTTAGGTTGATTTGCAAAGGGCTCTGAGCTAATTGAAACATCTGATTACACTGACGCTGACAGAAAGCAAAGAGAGCCATTGGACCTCGGTCTTCAGCTCTGCCACGCACAAACACACTCGTATTATTTCATATCTGTTTATGCAGGCAGTCCTCCCAGGCTGATCTGCTTCAATTTAAGGAGACTTTCTCAGTATTTGCACTAACGAGTAAATATTAATCTATAAAACTTGGGTATTTGTCTCTACACAGAATAAATTATAAATATAGACAGAAATCATTAGAACTAGAAGAAAATTTAGAGATTATTTATCTCAATTCCCTGATTTTGTGGCTGAGAAAACCCAAGCTTAGTGAAATTAAGAGATTCATCAAAGGCTTCACAATTAGTTAATGACTGAACTGGACATTAACTCCAAGTCTTGGCCTCTCCCTACAGCACCCTTTCCTACTACACCCCGAAAATGTATGTAGGTTCATACATATGCTTGTTATAAATTGTCTCTACTTGCATCCAAAATTGGATTTTAAAAAACATTGTTTTTTAAGATTAAAAATAAGTCAGGAAAAAGCGGTCTTAGTCTTTAAAGACATTCGCATAACTAAGCTATGACTTCTGCCAGCTTAAAAGAGAGGAAATGTGATATTTAAAATGGCATACTAAAATATCATCTATTTCCTAAGTTTTATTCCAATTTACAGTAAATATTTTTAAACCTCTATGTGCAGTTCCTGTGCTTCTGTGATGTAGCTCTAAGTCTAAACCGACAGCCAAGACAGAAAATAGTAGGCAGTAAATGCAGTGCCAAAATCAGGGTCATTCACAGAACATTTCCTCAACTGTTCTGAGGTGACACTGTCAAATATTATGGACCTAAAGTTAGATCTGTGTTGGTTCATGGGTTCACTCCGACATAATTATGTTGCTGCTCTTCTGCCAAGCTGACCTAACCTTCAGACAGTCTGCATCACTGTTGGGAGCAGGTGCTTAGTAAGATGTAAAGGACTTTTCTCAAATCCTGCATCTGGGGTCTTCTTCATCATATTTAGAAATGAGTAATCACTTCTAGTGCTTTACAGGAGCTATTATCTGTGACTCTCCACCATATTGACCGGACATACTGACTAGTACCGCACTTATTTATGTTCCTGTCCTAGCTCCCTTATTAGATCTTAACATGACCATTTCCAGGTGTTTGTGGCCATCACAGAACACAGGGCAGCGCTCTGCATGTAATACGTGGCCCGAAAATATTTGTTGAATAAATAAATGACTAAGTCCATGTTGCCTAAGATGAAAATCACATCTGTTATAAACCAGTTGCAGAAGAAAATACATTAAATGTGTTTAAGATCTTGAAAGTTCAGTATGAAAGGAAATGTTATTTCTTATAAATGTGTATGAATGGCCATTATTCTCATTAATCACATTTTTCTGTTCAGTTGGTGGATTTATCTGTTGCTTTTGGATCTTGGCTTGTGTTAGTAAATATAATTTACACAGACGATATCTATGGGAATGCCTAAAATAGTCACACTTCTATTGTAGCAGGAGAAACTTAGAACAGTTCAAGTTTCTTAATTTATAGGTAAGACAATCAAGGTCTGGAAAATTATATTTGTTCAAGATCGAAAACCAACATAATGGCCAATGTCTATATTTGTGATAGATGTCAAATATGGATTTTAAAAACACATTTGTGAGCTGTAAAAATGCATGCACCTGCCCACACCTCTGATTTTGTCTACCTCTATGCTAAAATTAACTTTCAGAAACTAATTCAAATTATAAGTGGAACAGTTAAAGATCCTACATAAATGTACCCTTAGCCTAACTTTGTGAAGAATGTTCTAGTACTAAAGGTAGTTCAATATTGACATGGATTATTGAGATGGGGAAGAAGGACAACACAACGGGGTGGAGTATTCTAATTTCTCATGATGCTGTAGATTTTTTTAAGAAAACAATAAAAGGGGCTGGCCTCGTGGCATGGTGGTGAAGTTTGGCCCATTCTGCTTTGGCAGCCCAGTACCAGGGTTCAGAACCCAGGCACAGACCTACACCACTCAATAGCCACACTGTACTGGCGTCCCACATATAAAGTAGAGGAAGATTGGCACAGATGTTAGCTCAGGGCTAATATTCTTTAGCAAAAAATAAAAAATTTTAATTAAAAAAATAATAATAAAAGGGTAGGCAGGTCACCATTACAGGCAATGCCGATAAAAAAAAAGCTTATCATCACTTGGAAAAAAGTGAGTCTTAAAGAATTAAAAAATACACATTTGAATGACTGAATAGTGAAGGGATAAGAGACTTTCCTACGTGTATATATAACAAACATTCATTTCATTATTTTTAGTCAAACTTTTAAATAGAAGAAGATTGAAAAACATAATCACTAGTCCTTATTTAAATAGTTGCTGAGACCCAAGTAAGATTTTGGTTTTAAAAACCTCAAACCCAGCTTTCTCCATTAGTGGAATTTTCATCACAGTGAACTTACTTTTCTGCCTTCTCTCAGCACAGTGGGCCAGTGGCTCTTTTCCTTCCGCTTGTATTCATTTTCAGACCTCTGCTCTTCCCTCAAGTAATGGGCCTCCCTCCCTGGGATGCCTGACAAAGCCTACGCCTCCTTCAAGCCCAACTCAAATGTTCTCTCCCTTGGGGAATGTACTCTAATCCTCCGTCTTAGAATCATAACTCCCTTCATTGCACCTTCACAGGTTTCCTCCACTCATGGCTGACTTTTATCTAGAGCTCGAATCCCCCAGCAATATAGGACCGCACCAGCTCATATCACTCTATGCTTGTTCACGGCCTGGATGTGAGTCATGACCCTGGGCTTCCTCCCTCATGACGGTTGCTCCCAACTGCTTCCTCCTTTCTCCTTCTCTCCCTTCCCACATCTTCCTCCTTTCTCCTTCTCTCCCTTCCCACATCTTTGCACTGTACACTCTGGAAGCCAAGCTACAGTAGCTTTGAAGCTATGTTGATCACAAGCCAACGAAATAAATCCTTTTCTTTCTCACAACTCGAAAAACACATGGAACATATACACATTTTATGAAACAACGTGCAATGCATTCTAGCATCTTCCGCTGTCTTAAAAAAGGTAAAGAAAGGTTGTGGGACAATTGCGTATCCACACGCAAAAAAAAACGAAATTATATTTCACCTCATATCATACACACACATAACACTTCTTGAAGAAGGCATAAGGGAAAATCTTTCTGACCTTGGATTAGACAAAGAGCTCTTAGACAATATACCAAAAGCAAAATCCATAAAAGAAAAATTGATAAATTGGATTTCTTTAAAAACTTAGTGCTTCAAAAGATATCATTAAGAAAATGAAAAGACAGGCCGGCCCTGTGGCTTGGTGGTTAAGTGCGCGCGCTGCGATGCTGGTGGCCCGGGTTCGGATCCCGGGTGCGCATCGAGGCACCACTTCTCCATTCATCCTGAGGCCGAGTCCCACATACAGCAACTAGAAGGATGTGCAGCTACGACATACAACTATCCACTGGGGCTTTGGGGGGAAAAATAAAATAAATAAAATCTTTAAAAAAAAAAAAGAAAATGAAAAGACAGGCTGGAAGAAAATATTTGCTAATCTTATATCTGATAAAGAAATATATCAAAGACCCTCATAATTCAGTAATAAGAAGATAAACAACCAATCACAGAATGCACAAAAGATTTGAAGATACGCAAATAGTCAATAAACACATGAAAATTAGACGCCGTTACACACCGACTAGAAGAGCTATAATCAGAAAGACAAATACTACCCCTTGGAGAGTGTGGAGCAACTGAAACACATACGTTGCTGTCGGGAATGTAAAATGGTACAGCCACTTTGGAAAATAATTTAGCAGTTTCTAAAAAGTTAAACATAAACTTTGCATATGACTCAGCAATTTCACTCCTAGGGCTATATCCAAGAGAAATGAAGACATATGTCTACCCGAAGACTTATACACAAATATTCGTAGCAGCATTATTTATATTAGCCCCAAACTGGAAACAATTCAAATGTCCATCAACTGGTGAGTGGATAGCACGCTGTGGTCTGTTCATACAGGGAGCTATTCAGCAATAAAAACTACTGATACGTTTTCAACATAGATGAACCTCAAAAATGCTATGCTAAGTAAAAGAAGCTAGACACAAAAGACTACATATGGTATGATTCCATTTACAGGAAATGTCCAGAAAAGGCAAATATAAGGAGACAGAAAGTAGATCAGTGGTTTCCTAGGACTGAGGATGGAAGGAGAGCTGAACTGCCATTGGCACAAGGAAAGTTTTTGGGGTGTTGCAAATGTTCTAATACTGGATTGTGGTGATGAGTTTACAACTACAAATTTACTAAAAATCACTGAAACGTACACTTAACGATAGGCGAATGCTGTGGTGTGTAAATTATACTTCAACAAAGCTGCTTTGAAAATTAAAAATAATGCTGGACAAAACCCACTAAATTGACTTCTTGACCCACTAATGGGTCAGGATCCATTGTGGAAAACATTAGCTTATTGTAAAGTAAGAAACTCCCCCAGATCCTTAGACTTCTCCCTGAAAGTTCCCTCCACTTCTTGCCCTAAGTGGAACCAGGACATCAGTTTTGTTTCCCAATGTTACGTCCAGATCTCCCCCAAACGTGGGCTTACACCCTTCTTCTCTGGAGTCCCTGTCATAGGGTTTGCCCTCCTCTACCCCTTCCTTGCGTCTAACCAATGGCCAAGTTCTTCAGCAGTTCTTCCTCAAACCTGTTCCTGTCTCCTCATTTCTACCCTTCTGCCTTAGTCTAGGCCACTGTCATCTCTTTCCTTGCTTATTGAAACAACTTCCATTTGGTCGCCTTGACTCTTATCTTGCCACTTTACCGCAGACAGGCCCTTCTAAAGCACGATCTTCTCATGCTCGTGCCTGTGTGAACGTTTCAGTGCCTTCTAGTGCCCACAGCATAGAGTCTGAATCCTTGACAAGGCAAGCAATGCCTGGCTGACAACAGATAATGAGTAAAATTTGTTGAAAGATAGAATGAATGTGTCTCCTGGCACTGATTTTCTCTTTAATTTTGTTATATCTCTTTGTAGGTACACCTCTCTTGCCTAAAAACTGAACACTCCTCCAGGACAGAGACTTATGTCATTATACTCATTTGTCTTCCTGAGCCCCTAGCACAAAGTGCGCCACTGTAGGAATCTGCTAGGCATTTGTAAGTGAATGAATGGAAGAGGGCTTTTCAAAGAACCGTATTAGGGCCCAAGAGTTTCTGGCTCCCCAGGAGGCTCTTGGCTGTGGTGTAACCAGCAGAGCCAACAAGAGGCTCCTGGTACAATATACAAACTCACCAAATGTTCCACATTCCCGAAATCTGCCTGGGGACTCATCATGCAGACACTGTTTTGACTTGGGAGAGTTGATTCACTTGGTTCTGGACTCCAGTCAGCAGCCTCTTCTTGCCAGGCACTTCTAGAATCTTCCAAAGAGGAGAAGAAGGCGTTTCACATTTATATTGAGCATAGAGAATTGAAAGATACCATTGACGTGTGTGGTAATAGTTTATATCCCAAATGTCTCTAGAAAGGCTCATTCATAGTCCATCTCATTATCAAGCCCGGCCAAGTGACAAATCTGCTCTACAGGAAGTGAGACAGGAAAGCATCTCACTGTCTTTTCCTTTCTACCAACTTGAAAATAAACTCCTTCAAAGTACATCTTCTTAGTTCACTGCTAAAACAGAGCCGGCCACCTTCACGGACTACTTGGCTGCCTGCGTCTAAAAAGGTCATTTTCATTTGATTCGAAAAGTTCCGCTGCATTTTTCAAAAAAAGAGTTGGCAATTTTCAGAAGAGTTGGATAACTATTTTTTACCCAAAGCTCTTACTGAAAAGAAAAATTACCATTGCATTCAGCCAAAGTAAGGCTGCCTCCTGTTAGAAAAGAACAGAATTCATATAGAGGACTTTACGTGTGGCCATTTTGACACTTCTTGATCTTCAAAATAGTGGATTTAATTAGATCATGTTCTTTAGAGAGATAAAGAATAAAACAAAATAGTCAGGATTCATAGAACAAAAATCTTCATGGAACTAACTTCTCAGAAGGAACCATTTTTGAATATTAAATACTTTTTGGGTTACTTGTTAACAAGTTTTAAGATATTTCACAGTCACATTTCCTTGCACACTCTGTTCTTGCCATCTCCTTGTTTTTGCTTTATTCTGGAAGACCATTCTCTCTCTGTCCTCCTCCTGGCCAAGACCTCTCTTCCTCCAGTGCCTAGTTTAAGTGCAATTTCCTCTGGGAGGCCTGTCCCTAAAACTTGAGCCATCACTAATGCTTTTCTGGAGAAATATTTATTGCATTTTGAGCAAAGGTTGTCAACTGGGGGCAGGGGTTGAGTGAGGGAAGCACATAAGAATCTTGTGTAATTTAAAAAGGACATCACAGTATATTTTGAAATAAAAGCAAAAACTATTAGTACTGGTTTAAGGATACGAAAAAGAAACAATCTTCTCAAGAGAGTAGAAGCTAGCCTCTCTTGCACCCACTTTTCTCCATATCAGAATCTCTAGGTGCAGTGCTTTTTATTCAATTGAGAAAAACTAACATGGAGTCTACACCACATGGTGCACTTCATATGTAATACTTAACGTGTGTAAAGTCCTTAACAGGTTACAAAGGGCTCACACACAGTTCTTAATTGGTCCTTGTTCCAACCTCGTAAGTGAGGTCAGTATCATCATCTCCATCTTAGATAAGACAGCTGAGTGTCTAAGAAGTTAAACAACATCTGTCATGACTCATTAGTAGCAAGGGGGAGACCAAGGCTAAGATCTATATTTAGTTTGCTTTCTCTTGCACCATGCTATTGAAGGGGATCAGAATATACCATCCCCAAATATGCCACTTTGGCATGAGGGTTATTTGGAGCTGAAGGTGATTGAGAAACAGCAGACACGGGAGGAGCTCTCTGATTCCCCTTTTTGCCTAAAGGCAAGGCATAGATATCCCTTTGTGAAGTCGTCTTCCCTGCCCTTTCCCATTCCAGGAAGAGGAGATGACTCTGATCACTGGAGAAAGCCCTGACTTGAGTCTGCATGACAAACCCCACAAAACAACCCTCATCTTCTGTTAGTCTCTCCCATGTATTTATCTTCCCACAATTTACTGCCTTAGAAACCCAAACCCCTCTGTCACTTCTCCACAATTGATCATCCTTTGTTAAAATGGTATATAAGTTCCCAGGCCTAACCACTTTGGGGAAGTTTTATGTTTCTGTGAGGCTACCCATGTGCATATGAAATAAACCTGTTCTCCTGCTACTCTGTCTTTTGTCAGTTTAATTCACAGTCCCCAGCCTAAGGGGGTAACCTACAAGGGGAGAGGAAGAGTTTTTCCTCTCTTACAGTATGATCTCAAGTTTTTCACGTCTGGTATCTCCAAATTCCTTGAGAGTTTTTTTTCCCCTTAACCTTCTCATTGTGTCTAGTACAAATTATTATTATTATTATTTTGGTGAGGAAGATTAGCCCTGAGCTAACATCTGTGCCACTCTTCCTCTGTCTTGTACGTGGGTCACCACCACTGCATGGTTTGATGAGTGGTGGTGTGTAGGCCCGCACCCGGGATCCAAACCTGTGAACCTGGGCCGCCAAAGCGGAGCGCGCACACTTAACCACTACACCACTAGGCAGGCCCCTGTCTACTACAATTATGAGCAAGTGGGTTCATGGATGGATGGATTTGCTACAAGAAATATTT
The DNA here is from genome assembly GCF_057802395.1 of Ceratotherium simum simum. NCBI lineage: Eukaryota > Metazoa > Chordata > Mammalia > Perissodactyla > Rhinocerotidae > Ceratotherium > Ceratotherium simum. Next base: position 25,689,259 of record NC_141937.1, on the reverse strand, counting down.
AAGTTTAACATATAGCTGTTATAGGATTGAAACTAGAGGGATAAATATTTTGGCTTCCTCAACACTTTGTTAATATTTTCTAAATTAAGAAATCTGTAGAAACCCTAGTGCTATTTAGATGTTAATCATGATTATTCATTTGATACAGCTGGAAAGATTCAGGAGATGAATTTTGATCAAGGTCACAGGTCATTGGACCTTATTGTTCAATTGTTCAATTATTGTCGTTGGACTTTGTTGTTCATTGTTGTTCAATGACTATTTGTTATTGATTGGAAATTATTTCTCCTCTCAATACACATTTGAGTGTGCTTATCTGTACTTTAAACAGACTTCTCAAATGAAGACTACCGTGATCTTTGATAAAGACATTAAGACAATCAGTAAACTAGTCATCAGTTATTATTTTTTCATTTAAATATAGATCTCGTTTCTCCATATGAAAGGAAAAAGATGAGACAAAGTAGCTGGGCTAAGAAGGTCTGTACACAATAGAATTATATGACATTTTTGTAGGTGACCATAGAGCACCTGTGCAATCTAGCTGTGGCCTCCATGTCAATTAGAAATAGGTGATTCATGCGATGGCACTGAAATTGAAATAAGTATTGCAAGTTAATCAAGGCTGACTCCTCCTTTCTTAGCTGACGCTAAAAAACTTGGGTCTCTTGTCAGCTCTTACTAAGGAAGACAAAATAAACAATGCTTGCAGTTAATCACTGGCTCATGAACTACATTGCTAGGGGAAAAAAACATGTAGTTCCATGGTCTCTTCAAATGCAAAAGGACACAATATGTTTGTTGCAAGTTTGGAGCCAGTAAATTTTAAGATTTCCGCAAGTAAAATTTCCAAATAAATTCTTTTTTACCATAAATTTCTAGCACCAGGAAGAATTTAATACTTGATTATTGAGAGTCAGCAACGTTCCAGGAGCTTTCAAGATCATTATTTTATTTTCGCTCAATTATTACAATAACCTCAGGCTCTTGCCACAACACTACCCTGTTTTCAACTATCAATGATTGGAGAAAAAGTGCAGGCATATTTTAAAAAACGAAAAACATTTAAGAGCGCTCTGTACGTTTTTTAATTGTCTTATTTGACAGGTGTGTTCCATAAAGGAGAAAAAAATCAGAATCTCATAATTTTTAAATGTGAAAATTATCTTTATTAGAACTAGTGCAAATAAACATGCTGTCAAAATGAATCCTTTTGCCCCTAAAGGGGGTCATGTATTTATCAAATTCCCTGCATTTATTTCATACTAATTATTTTATTTCAGAGCGGAATGAATTACAGGAATTACATGATAATTATTTTGAACTCACATAAAGAGACTTATGTAAGTTACTAACCTCTAATTTTTCTCTCTAAATATTTGAAAGGTTTAGCATTAATGTTTAGAAAGGTTTTTCAAGTATTGTATTTAAGTACTTTCTCCCCAAGGACTGCACTATCCTTTTACTAGTTAACAATCTGACGGCTTCTGGCCAAAATAAACTCTTTAGCAAAATTACACTCGTGTGCTTACCATGGTGCAGTTATTTAAACACTTGGATTCCAGGAAACGAAGTTTTAACGTATTTAGGTAAATACTTTTTAACATTATCCAAATGGCTCCGTTAACTTAATTTACAAAATTATTCACAATTTCTGTTGCAAAGCAAACTTTCACTTCAGCAGAAGGCTATTGCACCAATTTCTTAAGAATTACTCTTACTGTGGGTCATCCCAGTTTTGTTCCACTCTGGAGAAATTCAAAATCGACCTAAATAATTAATACGTAGCTATTTCCCAGGGACAGAGACAGCATCACTAAACTCCAGACACTAAATTTGGAGTCAGGATACCTGAGTTTGAATGGAAACTTTTAGTTACGACGGAGATTCTTTGACGTAATTGGGAAATGATAACGATTTTACAGAACTGTGAGGCTTCAATTTCATAATCTATGTGAAAACACTTCATGAATCGACATTCAAAAGTTATTTGCTTTCCCCGGGGTGAGAGTACCCACATTTGTGACCGAGCCAATAAGAGTCAGCTGTAGCAATGGACAAACTATGAGTTGAAGCTCCTTCTGTACCTTTGCCTTGAGCTGGTATTTCTGCTTTGCTTTAGAAAAAAATCAGGGCCTATTCACTCCTACGCAGTTCATGACCCCCTGCCTGCTCCACCCCGGAGCCCCTCTCTGCGTGCTGGCACAGCTGGACCCTCATGGAGCCCGCCTATTACTAACTGTCCTCCACCCCCACCCCATTCTGGCTTCTGCAAGTCTCCCAGAGAACACAATCTTTCTCACCCGCATTTTCAAATTAGTTCACTTATGCAAAAGTACTTATTTCCCACGGCTTTTAAAACTTTTTTCCCTGGTAGTATTTTTTGTTATGATTGCAAAAAAAAATGGTATGATAAGATAATCACTTATTAAATAATAAACTTTATTACCAAGTCACACACCAAGAAAAGGATGATAAAATTATTTTTTCTACAAGCCCCAAATGGTGCCTAAAGTAGCATTTGGAAGGATGTCTCGCTGACCATCCACATCAGAGTCACATGGGGTGTTGAACAAAATGCAAGACCTCCAGATGTATCTGGGGGACTCAATAGTCTGGGTGCCATTTAAACTCCCCAGGGAAATGTTCCCCCCCAACATTTGCACCTGGTGGTAAGCTTACAGTCAGCACTTGAATATGTTTGGATTTACTGAGAACCCACCATATGTACAAATTTAACTTCAGTTTGACACTTTTACCTTTTATTTCTCCTCTTCATCCACAGCATACCCATTGTCACTCTCTAATCCACCGCTGACCCTTGAACCATTTTGTCCAGCCCCAAGGTATGTTGCGAGCACCACATGAAGAGGTGCGGGGTCCTGCTTGTAAACTCAGACTTCAGCTCGTGGTTTCTATTCGCTCCTCAAGCCTCATCCCATTCTGCATCTAAATCTCACCATAAATGGGGAAATTAATCTTGGAGGGGGGTGACATGGAGGAAGCGGCATTTCCTCATGATACCAGTGCCAGATCTCCACATAAGTGGACAGAGGCGAGCAAAAGGCTTTATGAGAAATTTCAGATTAATGTTACTCAAACATCTTCTGTGTTTTGAGTCATGTGAATTAGCAGGCTTATTTCCACAGGTTATATCACCAACCATACTGATACTGGCTCGATACAAGGTTGACATAAGGGAAGACATATTGTAGAAAAGAAACCATGTTGTAACTTTGAATGACCTCTGATTAACTGACCTGCTCTGTGGATTTTATGGCCCCTCCCAGCTGCAATAAGTCACTAACTTTGTTCTTTTGAGTTCCTTAGGAATGTGATGACCCCGGGACAGAGAGTCTATGCTGATAGCCATCATCACGACAACTGAAAGATCAGGGTGTAGGGCGTTGCTCTGGTCTCTGATGCATATCCAGTAAAACAAAAGACTATCACGAACTAAGACCAGATGCCTGCCCCCACCTGGAGACCAGACGGGTGCCCCCACCCTGAAATCAGATGCCTCCCCCACCGGGAGACCAGCCCTCTGTATAACTGGTCTGTAGTCTTTGTTCTGTAAGTTGGCCCTCTTTCCTCTTGCTAGCAAGCTGTAATAAACAGTCCTTTCTCTCCTACCGCCTCGCTTCTTGACTATTGGCATGTCTTGCGGTGGGCAGAAGACCCCCCCACCTTGGGCGGTAACAATACCATCACTACATCTCCTATAAACAAGAATAAAAGAATGCTTTGGGCCCTCTGAGTTAAATATTGAAAAAACAAAGTGTGAAAGTATTCCGACCAACAAGCCTATTTATTTAAGGTGAGATTAAATTAATAAAACATCATTCATCTCCCAGCTGATTTGGGAAAGTTCTCTATAACTTTCTGGGTCTATGCATCTCCTTCAGCTTGGTTACCAATTCTAGATAAATAACCACCAGTCAGGTCTTCAAGCTCTCTTCCTTCCTGATTCTGGGAAACACTTTTTTTAGAAATTATGGACCAAATAACAAGAATTTGTGTTCTCTCAAGTCCTTGGCTGGGCCTCAGAAGTAGTGTAATGGGTAATGCCTCTGAGACCTGGACAGCCTCGCTGTAAAACAACTGCCAAGATTAAGCTGATAACAACAACAGATGAAGTTAAATTCATATGGCAACACCGAAGGGCTAAGATCCTATTTGCACTGAGTCTCTAAATTCTCGTGCACTTGTTTATTCCTTCATTTGGAATTCTGAACTGAGTTTCATCTTGAGAAAATTGCCGTGAGAAGAAGTGAGCAGGGGCAGAAAGGATCCCATCTGAGTAGAGTGGGCACGAGGGAAAAACCATTACAAAGAGCTCAGAAGTTTTCTTTGTTTTTATTGTCTATCTTGATGAAAATTATAGAAACAAAGGCAAAGACAAAATGCAGCTGATGTCTTGCTTTTTTTTGACAAATCTAGTGGGGATCTTACCATTATTTGGGAGCTCACAGTCACTGAGGTTGCTCAGTGACTGACCATCGTTGGACAACTTAAGTCAATATACAGTTTTTCACATGTTGAACTAAAATTAGCTTCCCAGAATCTTCTACCCAATGATCTTATTTCTGTCCTCTGAGTATAAGAAATCAGGTCCAAGGAGTCCTCTTCTCCATGAAGACTCTTCATTCTTTACAAGCTCTAAAACAGCTCTCACACCAACCCTTAGTTTTCCCATCTCCAGTTCTTCCAACCATTTTTCATCCAGTCTTTTCAAGTATTGTTGTGATGGTACGATGGAAATATTACCCCCAGGGGGGACATCTGTTGCTTTTGCCTGTCCAGTATCCATTTCCCTCTGCCTCTATTTATAGGATTCTTCTATCATATGAGAACCTACCTTGTGGGGTTTAGGTAGAAATAATCCTGCTGCTACCAACCCCTCCAAACCGAGAATGTGCACGTGATCTACATATGGCCACCCCACCTGACCGTAATGATTGCCTCAGGGATGTGACCTAAGTCAGGTCAATGAGAGCCCACTAATGGGAAAGTGTTTTTCATTCTGCTAAGCTAGCAGAACGTAAGTCATAGATATTGAGGGTCATGTTGGCTACCATTTGGTGAGAACCTCTCTAAGAATGAAGACAACACACAGGCAAGAAAAGTCAAGAGATTGAGAGAGGCGGATGTCTCCCTACAGTGCACGCTTGGCTCCAACTTTGCTGTAAGTAGGTTTATCTTTGAAATTTATAAGTATATCATCCAATGTATTTTTTGTTGTTTTTGAGTTTTATCTATGTTGTTTTCAACTTAAAGCAAACTTAATTCACACACCTCTCTGCCATGGTAAGAGGTTGGACCAGGGCGTGGGCTCCAGTCTGCTCCCTTTATCCACTCCCTAGCCTCTCCACAGTCCCCCTGAGATCAGGCCTCTGAGAAGTTGATGCCATCAGCTGTCTTAGTTTGGGATCCCTTGGCTGCAAAAAGAAAGATTCGCATAACCAGCACCAATAATGCAAATGTTTATTAAAAGGATACAACAATGCAGTCATAAATGAAGTCTTCCTCCCTTTTAAGTTGGATCTGATTTATTTTAATGCAGTGTCTCAACATATTTAGATCGACCTAAATTTTGATTCCATCATCGTTTGAATTGGTTGTTCCTGGCAGGTGTGTATCTTCTGCATACTTTTATGAGTATGCCTTCTATGGCTTTATTTAAACCACTAATACAAAGCTGAACAGAACAAGGCCTCAGAGCCCTGTGGTCCATTGCTAGAAATCTATGTAGGTTAACGTGACTATTTATGAATATCCTTTGAGTCTAGTTAGCCAGCCAGCTGTAAAACTATCTAACATTTCTCTAATCCAGCTCACATTTCACTATCTTAACCATTAAGCTATCTCCAAGGAGACTTTGAAAAACACTCTTCTTAAAAGAGAAAAGTAATAACCCACCACACCTGGAACACACTATTCCCTCACTTCTTTCCAGAGGTAACTTCTACTAGAGAACTGGTCATTCTGAGTTGTCACTGTCCGCCTTTCCAACTAGACTAGGAGTTCCTAGAGCGGCCAAGCTCAGTGTCTGTAGGAGCATACTAGTCCCTTTGTGGTCATGAATTAGGTTTCAAATGTTTTATTTTATCTTACATATTGATGTGCGTAATTAATTAGAGAAAAAGACAGGCACTGGGGGCATGGGGAGAAGGAGAGATGGAGACTTTTGCAATAACCCAGAAGGGATTGGCTTGGCCCTTTTAAAGGATTTGTAAGATGATGGCATTGATTTTTGTTCTAAGATGATGGCATTGGTTTTCATAATAAAACAGAGGTGTCCTTAGTATTATTTTTACGCTTAAAAGCCATGATTAGGAAGTTGGAGGATAATAAATAGATTAGGTAGAAAGGGGAAAAGAGAGAAAAATAAAGCAGGTAGGCTGAGATGGAATGAAATGAACTGCAGAGCAGCAAAAGACAGGAAAAGCAGGAAAAAGAAAGCAGGAAACTTGCCTGATCCCCAGGAGGCGGATTTAATCATCCCCTTCCGGGGCCACTGGCCCAGGGGCAGGGAACATAATGATTTGGTTGCTGTGGGCTGGCCTCTAGGAGAGAGAGGAGATGAGCTGCCCACATCAATAGGAGATACCACTTGCGATACAATGAATGTTTTCATCCCCACCTCCCAGCCACCATTCATATATTGAAATCTGATCCCCAATGTGATGGCATTTGGAGGTGGACGTTTGGGAGATGCTTAGGTCACGAAGGTGGAGCCCTCATGAATGGGATTTAGGGTCCTTATAAAAGAGGCCCCACCAGCCCAGTGGTGTAGTAGTTAAGTTCGGCACGCTCTGTTTCGGTAGCCCAGGGTCCATGGGTTTTGATCCTGGGCGCGGACGTACACCACTCATCAAGCCATGCTGTGGTGACAGCCCACATACAAAATAGAGGAGGATTGGAACGGATGTTAGCTCAGGGCCAATGTTCCTCGAGCAAAAAGAGGAGGATTGACAACAGGTTTTAGCTCAGAGCCAATCTTCCTCAGCAAAAAAAACAGGCCCCAGAGAGACCCTTCATGCCTTCAACTACATGAGGACACAGTGAAAAGATAGCCATCTATGAACTAGGAAACCAGCTCTCACTAGACACTAAATCTGCTGATGCCTTGATCTTGGACTTCCCAGCCTCCAGAACTGTGAGAAATAAATTTCTGTTGTTTATAATCCACCACATGTTATTCTGGTATAGCAGCCCAAATGGAGTAAGATACCACTATTTGGGTTTCATAACTTAAGCAGTTGAATGTGGTTCAGATGAACTGGAGTATATATAGTCATATGTGTAGGAATACTACCAGCAAGCTAATGAGTTTTTACAAAATATCTATTTTAATTTCCAAAATAACCCTGATAAATGATACTACCACTCTCCTTTTTTTTTGCAGGTAAACTGAGGCTTGGAGATATTAAATAACAGTCTTAGGTCAGTGCCTAATTTGTGATGTCGCCAGACTGTGATTCCAGACCGTCCTTGCCAGGGCTCACAGATTTCAAGATTTGCTTTTCAGCTCACCGAGGACTAACAGGTTAAAACATTACCTCTTTTTAAGATGCCCATATTCTTTTTTTAAAAACAGTGACGTTAAACTGTATTTTATCACTCCCTGTTTCTTCAATAAGGTTTTTAATAAACTTCAAGGTTTGGATTCTTACTTGAAAGCAAGGAACAGACCCCCTTGTAACTGGAGGTGATATTCATCACTCTGGGGGTTGAAGGATATTGGCCTCCTCACGTGTTGAAAGGTAACACAGCTGCCTGCTATGAATCCCAGATCACAGACGTGGGAGGGGGATGGTCAAAACAAATGGAACATCTGGCCAAAGAATTTAGGTTTCCTCCTTCGGTTTTTCACTCTCTCAAGTGCCATCGCACAAGCTCTGAGGATCACTTATGGTCCTTGGAAGTCAACCCAAGTTGTTGGTCATGCTGTCAAAATTTCTTCTATCATTTTTCTTGTGAGAGCCATAAGGAAGCAAAAAAATGAAATAAAAGTAAAAGACCACTTCTCCCAGAAAGTTTGCAACTTACAATATTTATAAAGGCAATTAGTGGACTCTGTAACTGGATGTTACTTCATTTCTTTAATAATTAATTATTACATGCATCTATTATTGTGGATAATTATTTAATGAAAGCATTAGCGTAAAGTTCCTAAAAGCACTTAAACTGTAGCTCAAAGGATGTGATGGACCGACAAAAACTACTTTATAAATAAAGTAATTGGTAAAAAGTAACAATTTTCATGGTAAGAAAGCAGTGCATCTGCTTCTGAGTGCCATTTTTCTCCTCTTCCTCTTTTAGGTTACCGCTTCCTCTCTGTGTTTCGGCACTTCTCAAACCACCACTAGAGAAATTGGTATTAAATTTGGAGTTGTATGACAAGTTCTGATTCCGGGCATCTCCGGGTATTAGGATTGTCCCTATTAACTTTCCCATCCTGAGTTCTGGGAAAGCGTTGGTTGGTTCTAATCTTCAGAAGGATGCAGGTGGCTCTCACTGCCCTGGGAGATGGCTTAAGGGTTCCCTTCATCAACCCCGGAGGCAAATCAGTAAGGGAGTCTGAAATCAATGGTACCATTTTGATGCAGTGTGGGCTGGACCCATTGGGATCACTGTCACCAAGAACCTCTGAAGGATAGGCCCTAACTCAGATGTGGGAGACAAGGTTAAGACTCAAAGTTCCCCAGGCCTAAGACTTGCCTGTACTAATTGTTTGCTTAAAAGCTTCATTCTCTGCTTGTCCTTATTCTGTTTTGTTCTCTGGAGACTTGTGGGGTATCAGGAGTTGTGTGACACAGGAGGACCGATGAAGTAGAGAAAAGGGAAAATGAGCTATGAGAATAAAGTGGTTAAAAATAAATGATTGTGACACTTGATGGTGAAGGAAAAGGGTACATCTGCTCAGCAGATATCAGAGAAAGAAGCTTCAATCCCAGCTGTGAAAATCTTGCGAACAAGAAAAAAGACCAGGAACATAAGAAACAAGGCAAGCCGTAAGCCAGAGATGACAAACGCCAAGTGGCCGTGGCAGGCCCCGTGGAGCAGAGTTGGAATGACCAGGCTTAACTCATCCACTATCTCACAACCCTATTCTAAGAGTGGGTCTTCCAGTCAGAGCTCACTGCATCGCCAAGGCGCAGAAACCCACCGAAGCTAGCTCCTCCTACAGAGGAGACATAGAGGGACACTGAGAACTGTCGCAGAATCTAAGGTTGGTAAAGAAAATATAACCCTGCTTCTAGAGTCTGTAAGGCGCCCCAGGAATAGAATTTTCATTTGTCAGGGGTAGTGTGGCCTCTCATCTCACTTGTCTCTACCTGTCTCGTCCATTCTTCTCGCTCCTCTAGGTAAATACCTCTAGGTTCTAGGTATTTCCGCCATAAGCATCTTTGCTGTAGACATCTTTGCTGCGAGCATTTTCTCTGCATAACTAATTGGCCACATAACTCCACATCACTAATTTGGTTTCACTTTGTTGACAGTTTGGTTTCATTTCTCCATTTTTGTATTATATAAATCTTAGCTCTACATTTCCCTTAAAACTTTGGAACATCTATCAATGGACATGTGACAATATGCCAAGAACAAATGACAAAGTGTATAAGGCTTTCATGGTGCAATACAGAGCTCAGATACAAATATGCATCCTAGTATTCAGAAACTGATACTCCTGTTAATGAAGGAAGAAATTTTAGTAAAAAAGAAAAGCGCAATGAATGCAGAAGTCAACAATCCCCCCCCCAAAAAATGTATAATACTATGAATGAAAGACTTAGAATACAAGTGCTTAGGTACAACCCACAAAAAATTGGTTATTTGAGCAGTATTGCCATAAATCCAAACCCATTTTAAATGTATTCAAATATTTTGTATTTTGCAATAAAGCCTTTTTAATTTTGGTGTTCATTTTTCATGTTTCATTATGTCCTTTTTAATGCTCCTCTTTTATTTTTCGTTACTTTATCTTTTGCGGCAAAATTGCCTCGCGGCCAATTAGTTATGCTGCGAAGATGCTTGCGGCAAGGACGCTTTTGGGGAAAATACCAAGCATGCGTCAAGCTTGCTTCCTCAGCTAACTCATCAGCTTTTACATGATCTCAAAAGTGCCCACTCTAAGTTCCAAGTTTCTAGTACCTTCCTGCTCTCTTAACTCACAGAAATCTCTGTGCAAAATAGTTCAGATTATGAGAAATATAATCTGATTGGGATAGCTCATTGACCCAAACCAGAGAATACATGGCTAGCTGTCTGCTCAGGCTGCCATCGGAGTTTATCCCTGGCTCAATTAATGTGGTGTCTTGTGGTACTTGGGGCTGATTCTAGAAGTTACAAGTGGGGCAGTCATCATGGAACAAGGCTATATATTATAGGGTATGTATTGTAGGGTACGCCGAAATGATGGTGAGATAAGTGGTAGAGTATAAACACGATGAAGAGAGGAGGATAAAAGAGAAGCTCCTGTGCACTCATCCAGTGAACATGTGTTGAGATTTTTATGTGCCAAGACCATGCTGGGAGCTTGGAATACAACCTGTAAAGAGCTTATCCTCTAACTTATAGACACCCATCTATAATATAATGTGATAGATGCTTTAATAGAGATTTGAATCAACTGCTATGTGAAAATGGAGGAAAGAGAGTTAATTCTTCCTGGGAGACTCAGGAAAATCTTCAAAGGAGCTGATATTACTACTAAGCCTGGAAAAATCTACAGGACTCTTACAATAGATAAGTATGGAGAAGCCTTTTTTCAAAGCATTGTGTTATTTGATTCTCCTAACAGTGCTGTGAAGTATATTGAGCAGGTTATTTCCATTATATATATGAGAAAACTGAGACCTACAAAAGTTAAATTAATTGACTAAGGCCACCTAACCAGCGTGGGGTAAGTTCCAGACTAGATCCTAAGTCTTCCCACTTCTAGTTCACTGCTTTTTCTGTTTATATTGTGTTATGTGTAGAGACAAAACGATGGGCCAGTTCCATTGCCATCAATCACCCTAGAACCAGGAATAATATGCTATGATTTTAACCTGCCTTTCCTAAACTCAGTCTCCATCACTTCCTTCACAAAAACTGTTGTGTTTAGAACATATATCTGTCCAAGCTTGATGGAAAACCAATGGTACACTCAAACAGTTTGATTTGGGGAGAGTTTTAAAAAGGGGTGATTTACAGAGCTGCCGGCAAGGTTTAAGGTAACCAGTAGAGGATAGTGCAGGATCCCAGAATCGACAACAGCAGGATCCATTATCACCATGCCACCCCTAGATCTGAAGGGCAAAACGGGAGTGGAGTCACTAGAGCCCAGAGAGGGTCGCACGGAGAAGCCACCTGGCAGGAGCTTTGGCTTTCATTGGAGGACACAGCCAACCCCTGCCAACTACAACTTCCTCTCTTCTAGCTCTCAGAACTCGCCCAGCGCCTTCCACTGGCTAAACTCACCGGAAGTTGAGTTTAGGGGCCCATCAATGAGATCCACAAATGGCCAGCTTTGCAAGGCGAGGTCACATTAGCGAAGGATGGAGAGTGCATCCGGAGAGACGAATAAGGAGCATCCAGCACAGAGCATAAAGGGGGATATGCCTTGTGGGAGGCGAGGCGCGGGTTCTAATCTGTTTTGTTTTACTCTCCTTTCCCACTCACATACACGTCTGAAACCACACACACACACACACACACACACACATGCACGCACCCCATCATTCTCTTTTCTCCTTTTCCCTTGCTATTTCCCTTTGTTTTGGAAATCTGATCACTCGAGTCAGTGCCCTGGGTTTTTGGCCAGGAATCCACTCCAGGCCAACAGAGCCAAATCCACTTTGTCTCAGTCTCTCGGTCATTGCAAGTCCTGAACTGAACTTGAGGAGGTATGCCTGCCGGGGTGAAGGATGGGTTGCAAAAAAACCACTTATATGATTCTGTTGTGTTCCAAACTCTGTACTTCTCAGGACATTCTTGGTCCAGTCCGAGCGACCGCTCAATGGGGTCACTTTGGGCAGAAAAGCTTAGAGATCTAGGCTGAAGTTTCATAAGCTTTGACTGGATGACACCAGTGACCCTATTGTACCAACTGCAACCAGTCTACTCTCTCCAGGACTAGGCAGACGGGGCTGAGGCGGGCCAACCTGGATGTGGCAGATGAGTGCATCATCACAGCCAAAAGAGTGCTCTTAGAGGAGACCAACTAGAAAAACAAAAATTTTTTTGGCTCTTAATGTAATCAGGGCATCTAAAAGTTTATTTCCATGGAGAAACAATTCCTTGCTTTTTTGTTTTTGTTTTCGTTTATTTTGGTGAGGAAGATTGGCCCTGAGCTAACATCTGTTCCCAATCTTCCTCTTTTTGTTTGAGGAAGATTGTCCCTGAGCTAACATCCATGCCAATCTTCCTCCATTTCGTATGTGGGACACCTCCACAGCATGGCTTGATGAGTGGTGTATAGGTCCACACCTGGGATCCAAACCCATGAACCCCGGGCCACTGAAGCAGAGCATGCCAACTTAACCACTACACCACTGGGCCAGCCCCAACAATTCCTTGGTTTGTTTTGCTAATGAATGAAGTTTGCCTTGACTTCCTCTTTTGAAATAAAAATCATAGTCATGTGAATTATATTTGTAATCTTATTCAGTGATATTTTCCCTCTCAGAGCCTTGATAGGAAAGCCAATTTTATTGTAAGGTAGAAAAGTGGCAGTTTAAAAGGGGTGGGACGGTGGTGGTGTTTATTTTATATCATGAAGATTAATTTTACAAAATCTAACATTTTAACTAATAACTATGTGGCCATCAAAGTAAACTAAAATCTTATATTCAGATGATGTTGAAAATATGCTTCTTAAATCAGAGGTCTCAAATCAACAGTGGGCAGGTAGAATGAATCCAGAGAATCATTTGTTGTGGTTCATTGTTGTGTGCCCCTCTCCTCTACCTCATGTTTGCCCATCAGAACCCCACATAGTGCTTCTAGCCAATTATTCATCCCTTGGGAAGCTACCCACGCACATTAGTCTCTATCTTGAGCTTTGCCAAATTACTCCTACGTACTTTTTTAGTTCTCCTGCCGTAGGCAACAGGGAGTTTGGTTGTCCTAGAATTATTGTATCCTAGAGATACCACAAAAGAGTGCAGTGAGGACTCCAAGGGGGGGTGAAGGCAGAAGTACAAAATCTTCCACAATAGGGCAACATTTTGCAGAAAGGGAGATTTTCAAGAGAAAGAAGGAAGTTGCTTTTTTGGAAACAGAATGTCTGTTTTTTTTATCTTCCCCTCTGCCTTGCCTTCAACTTCTTTTTTCTTGGCTGAACTTTTAGAGAGTTGGGAGGAAGTTTTGAGTAAGTTTCTAATGTGTCAATTGGCAAAGCTAAAGGGCTTCACAAAATAATGGCGGGGCTCTGGTCTAATGAAATCTAGTATGGGAAGGTGTGAATGTCGGGTCAGATATAGGCAAAGACAGGAGGTAGGATTTACCTCCTCTTCCATCTTCTCCTTCTTCCCCCTCATTACTATGGCTAGTTTCTCAGGACACAGCCTTGTAACCCTATTATTCCTAGCCAGCAGTAGCGCATGGTCATAGCCTTTGCATTTTTGAAGCCATCAAAACAACCAACACACTTGACTTCAATTCCCTCACTATCCAACTTGAGGAAGCTAGCTAGCTCTTACAGACATGCACAGAGAACTAAGTGGTTGCAAGTAACTAATTGAGGCAGTGTACTTGTGTTTAAACTGGGACCTCTTGGAGACATTGCTCAAATATACAAAAATTACTCAGATGGTAAGGATTTGGAGAGCATGTGATTGGGCACTTGTGTTTTGGATGGACCAGGCCTTTTGGAAACCTTCCACTCTTGTCATTTCGACCTCCATCATGCCTCTTTTGCATAAGGCTGACCCTTAGAGTTTTACTGCAGGACTGGTTGGGAGCTGGGGTCAGAACCTCCCGACCCCAGCCTCAAATGTGGGAGAAGCTTGCAGTCGTTCAGCTTTGTTTGTTTGGTCTTTCAAACACACAAGCCAGAGGGCACTCAGTGACATCTAAGATTAGTGGCACTGCCGCTTGATGACTAATGCAATTAAATAAGTCTTGGTGCTGGCACAGGACTGCAATAACAAGTCCCATAGTGGTAAGTGCTTTTGCCAGATGGATTGCTCAAACCTTTGGAAGCACTCACAAGTACACATACTTAATCACTGCAGGCCGAGTTCGTGGAAAAATGACATGGTACTTGTGTGGGCGGAAGGTTCCTGTCACTTTCTTTGGGCCATCAATCCCATTGTCAACTTTTATAGCCAATGTTGTCCTGATTTCCTCTTTTGTGGGCTAGTGGTATTTGAGTGTTAGATATATAAAGAATTTAGGAGATCTAATGATTTTTTTCCCCAAATATCTTAGATTTTTCTGGAACAGGCCTGATTTCAAATATCCTGTCTCACTGCCTTTTAAAGTACATTCTGTACTCATCAAATTGGGTCCCAATTTTTACTTTAAAAGTAGGTTACAACATTTCCTCTATTCAGTTTATTAGAGAACACAACTTGCCTGCCCAAGAGGGAGGTATGTATTGCAAAGTAAGTTCAGGCTTGTCAAAACCTAATTGAATCTATTGTTCAATTCATTTATCCCAATAAATCAACACCGCATTCAATTTTTCCTTCAATCAATATTTACCACTTCAGAGATAGAGATTCGGTGTGATAGAATACCTCTCCTCAAGGAGTTTATAGTTTAGTTGAAGGGGCAAACCCGGCACTCATGAATGATTGTAAACAAGGAGCATGGATAAGTAGTGTGATAATTGTATAGTATAGATTATTACTGTTATAGAAGTTCAGGAAGAGAGAAACAAGTACAGGAAGGCACAGTCAGTCAAGTCTTAGAAAGGGGGTGGCATATGAATGGACCCCCAAGGTTTCGTTGGACTTGGGTAGACACAGAAGAAGACTGCTCGTGTAGGGAAGATACACAAGAAAGAGACTGTGGAGGGCATGTATACCAAGACTAGGCTGAAGGAGTGGGGGTTTTAACTGGTGAGGAATGAGACACAAAATGAAGATATGTAAGGTTAGAATATGGAGAGCCTTAAGACAGACTTAGAGGTGTAGTCAACAGGAACCCACTTCAAGGTTTAGATGAAAAGTTTAATTTCAGGACCCTTAGGCTGGATGGTCTTCCATTATGATTCTAGTCGTAGTAAGGAGGCCTTAGACTAACTTGGTATAAATGAAATGGAAAAGGAAAGAGAGACATGAATGATAATGAAAAAGATCTATCCAGACTAGATAAAGGAACAAAGAGGAAGAGTACCTCACGGGTTACTCCAAACCAACAGTGCCCACGGGAATCACTGAATAAATCTATTATATTGAATTGAGAGGATATTGATGCCACTGACAGAGAGGAGACTTTAGAAGGGCCTCTCATGTGGAAAGGAGACGAATTGGGTTTTGAATTCCTGGATTCTGAGATGATGAAGGGAAATTAAAATTAAAATCTCTCTTAGATGATCAAAGAGGTACGTGAGTCTCGGGCGAGATGTCATGAAAAGAATCACCTGCAAGAAGGTGACACTGAAACCATGGTCATGGCTGACCACTCCAAGGAAGAGAGCCTATAGCAAGAGAAGAGCAGAGGCCCAGGGTGAAGCTTTGCTGTTATTCTCCCTTAAATGTGAGGACCAGTTATATTCCACATGGAAGTTCTTCCCAGTCCTGAGAGATGTTAGAATAACAGACCTGGGTACATAATCCTCTCATACTTGATCAAACGACATTTTATTATTGAAACTCCACAGGAGAGCTATTTTTAAAACATATTCACTTTTGCTAAATTTAAAAAATAAGTTTTCAGAATTAATGGGATATGTTTTGAGGTCCCAACCTGAAGTTGTGTAAGTCAACCGTAAACATAGTGTGTGGTGTAATTTACGTCTTTCGCTCTCTCTGTTTCTACTCTGACGTAGGTTATCACATAGCTACCTTGCTAAGTTGCACAGCTGTGATTATGCTGGTTCTTAGATGAGAAAACCAAAGACCATAAGAACTTGGTAGCTTGATGCAGATCCAATAGTAAATGGCAGAAACAAGGCTGTTACTAAGGTTTTCTGATTCCAAATGCTGTGTTCTTTCTGCTATGTGATGAGAAAAGTCACGTTCAACAGCAATGCCGAAAAGGTGAGACCTCTCCCAAAAAACCAGAACAGCTCCCTGCAATGCTAGATCTTCAGGAAGAATCTTCAAGGGAAGCACACTGCTAATGTCTCTCCTCTTCCTGTATCCCACAGTGCATGCACACGTGCACACAGATACTTGCAAACCCAAACCTCCTGAAAGACCCGTCAGGGTCAGGAGAAGAATTACAGTCCATGGCAAGTACATAGGTGTTGGATATACAGGGAGTAATTATGCTGCTACATATTCATACTTAATAAATATAAGGGCTTCTCTGTTTGCAAACTTACAACTCCCAACTGTCCATACAGATGAACAAAACTACTTTTTTTTTTCTGGAAGATTGGCCCTGCGCTAACATCTGTTGCCAATCTTCCTCTTTTTCTTTTTTCTCCCTAGAGCCCCAGATATACATAGTTGTATATCATAGTCGTAGATTTGTAGCTCTTCTATGGGGGACGCTGCCTCAGCATGGCTTGATGAGTGGTGAGCAGGTCTGCACCCAGGATCTGAACCTGTGAACCCCATGCCACCAAAGAGGAGCATGTGAACTTAACCACTACGCCACCAGGCCGGCCTCCAAAACTACTTTCCAGAGCAAATTCCACCATCGCTGCTCTTCCAACAGATGGTACCATGCTTGCACACAGACATTTTAGCCTTGACTAGAGTTTGTTAGTCTGTGGCCAAAATCATGAACTCCAGCAGGTAAAGAAAGCGAATGAAGTGAGAACAGAATAAGACAAGAGTGTAAAGCTTGTGATGGATGGAGTGGTTCATGCTCTATCAAAAGGGGGCAGCCAAGTCCCCCCTCTGGCCAATTGTCATCATGAGGGATTGGGGGCCCACCCTTCAAAATATTCTGATTTTTCAAGCTGATGTGAAAATTCTAGTTTTTCTGTGAAATCTCCTGGTTTTAAATTTTTGCGGCTAATTCTCCTTTTATAAAAGCTCTGTGCAGACTAAACACACCCACATCTGCAGGCCAGATTGTGTTTGTGTTTTTTTAGTTAGTTTATTAACATTATTGACTCCATCATGTCCAAAAAGTGCAAAGCTTTTGGAGAGAGATGAAAGTGATAAGAAGAGGGCCAAGAAAATTCTAAATTCTGAACTAATGCCATCAATATGCACGGTTCTCTGGAGAAAACTAACTTTACATGGCTACGGATACATTAACAGATTCAAAAGTAACACTTTGGAGGCAGGAACACATGGACTTATGAACAGCTTTTAAGAACCTTATGTATTTGTAAAGACAGAAGCATCAACAACGAACATTTATGTTGTAAAACTTGCTTTAAAAGGGATTCTCTTAACATGTTCACAAAAGGAATACTGCTCTGTGACTCCAAGCAGGTTGAAAGTCTCTGGAATTAAAAAAATTATATCAAAATGAGCTCTGAAGGCAAGACTAGCTGATGAAAAACAATCTAACCACTAAATAAGAGAGAGACTGCAGGAAAGACATTGTGGTAAGGTAAAAAAAACTACATGGAGGGGCTGGTCCCATGGCCCAGTGGTTAAGTTAGGCACACTCTGCTTTGGCGGCCCAGGGTTCATGGGTTCAGTTCCTGGGCTCAGACCTACACCACTCATCCGCTATGCTGTGGCGGTGACCCACACACAAAATAGGGGAAGACTGACCCCAGACGTTAACTCAGGGCGAATCTTCCACAGCACAAAACAACAACAACAAAAAACTACATGGAATTTGGAATCAGAGGACCTGGACTTTAGCCTTAGCTCTGTTATTAATATGTACCTGACCTTGAGCAAGTCTTATGACGTTTATGTAGTTCACCATCATTCTCTATAGAATAAGAGTGATAATTACTTTCATCACAAAATTGTTGTATTCATTATAATAATGCAATGAGTTTAGAAGTTTTAAAGCTTAAATGAGTTTTTAAAATATTACTCTTAAAATGATAATAATAAAGAAGAAGAAGAGGATGGCGAGGGGAGGAGACAGTAAACATATCAGGTAAAGTGTATAAAGCAGCAACCTTTTGTACTCCATGAAAAAAACCCTTCCTGGCTCCTTTTAGATTAAAAGAGAAGGTAGCCTTCTAAGGCACCTTCCTGTAAAATACTCTAATTCCAAAATAATGTGAGCATGGGGGGACAGCTACCATTCACCAAAGCTGTTCAAGCAAAGCTATCTTCAGAGCTGGGACACGTTAAATCCCGGGTAGTGGTTGATAACAGTTTGCCCTTATTTTTACAATTAAAATCCTTTCTATTGCATTGAAAAAGCTTGACCTGAGAATGGGATATTTTGGAGTGCACACATGTGCACCACGACTTGCAATGCAGAAAAGTGTAAGAGACGGGGGGGGGGGGGGATGCCAACTCCTGTCACCCTGGGAGAGAGTCCAGTGCAAGGATATGGTAGTAAGTGAGAGAATGACAGTGAAGCAGATAAGATACTGCCACACTTCTACCATTTTATATTAAATTTATACTTATATCAATTTATAATAAGCGTTTGACAGCATGTATGTCAAGACTTCCTTAGCTAATTTATTAGTTTAAAAAGAGTTTGAGGGAGACTCCTACTCCAGACGTGACTGAATAACTGGGACTAGACTTACCCTCTTACCACAAACAACAAAAAAACTGGACGTAATATACGAGGAAATAGTTTCGGGACACTGGATGACAGGCAACACAGGACTGTGGGCTCTCAGAGAATGGAAACATAAGGTAAGCCCAGTGATGACCCTGGCTATCTGTTTGGAAGCTTTTCTGCATCGTGAATCATGGTGAGAGAGATCGCAAGTGGAGTCTGGCAATCTTTATTTGAGGAGACAGAGATTGAAGCTTGAGAGGATTGAGCTGGCTGGAACTTGTGGGGCAGAGTACTGTGGGGGATGGGAGGTAGTGCACGGAGAAAGAGTTCCAGAAAACTTCAGAAGGATCAACAAGCACATTAAGTGTAAACAGTTTAAATGCTCCAATTAAAAGATAGAGATTGTCCCACTGGATAAAAAAGAAAGACCCAACTATATGCCGCCTACAACAAATCCACTTTACATATAGAAACACAAATAGGTTAGAAGTAAAATAATGAAATGAGAGGTATCATGCTAATATTACAAACAAATAAATAAGAAAAAAAATTTAAGCTGAAGTTTCTATATTAATGTCAGGCAAAATAGATTTCACAGCAGTGAATATTACTAGAGGTAAAAAGGCTATTTCATAATGATAAAGGTTAACTAATCAAGAGAACATAGCAATCCTAAATGTTCATGCAACTAGTAATAGATCTTCAAAATACATGGAATGAATCTGATAAAACTGCAAGGACATATAGACAATCTATGATTATAATCAGAGAGTTCAACACCCCTTTCTCAATAACTGATCAAACAAGTTGACATAAAATCAGTAAGGATACAGAAAATTTAAACAATTCTATCAATCAAATTGACCTAATTGACGTTTACAGAACACTCCACTGAACAAGAGCAGGATGAGTATTCATTCTGCCCAAGTGCACACAGAACATTTACCAAGATAGACCATATTCTGGGCACATAAAAGAAGTCTCAAAAAATATAACAGAGTTCCAGTCATACAGAGTATGTTCTCTGACCAAAATTAAATTAAAAATCTACAACAGAAAGTTATCTGGAAACATCTTCAAATATTTGGAAACCAAGTTACACACTTTTAAGTAACCCATGGGCCAAGGAAGAAACCAAAAAATAAATTAGAAAGTATTTTGAACTGAGTGACAATGAAAACACATTCTTATACTTGTGGGATGCAATTAAAGCAGTACTAGAGAGTATTAAAAAAAAGATAAAAATGATTATTATGAACGACTTCATACTAACAAATTCCATGCCCAAAAATTTGACAACTGAGATTAATTCCTTGAAATACAAAACTTATCAAAGTCCACACAAAAAGAAATAGATAAACTGAATAGCTCAATATCTATAAAAGAAAGTTAATTCATATTTAAAAACCTTTCCATGAAGAAAACTCCAGGCCCATATGGCTTCACTGGGGAATTCTAGAAAATATTTAAGAAAAAAAAAGATCATTTCTACCCAAACTCTTCCAAGAAATTGAAGAGGAGTGATTACTTCCCAATTCATTCTCCAAGGCCAGCATTGCTCTGACAAAGACATTTCAAGAGAAAAAAAGAGACCCACACATACATGATCAATTCGTTTTTGACAAGGGGCCAAGGTAATTCAATGGAGACTTTTAAACAAATGGTGCTAGCAAATCTGGACATCCACCCAAGTGCGAAAGAAAATTAAGAAAAAAACGGCAACTCTTACTTCATACCATATACAAAAATACAAAAAGTAACTCAAATTGTATCATAGTCTTAAGTGTAAAATGTAAAATTATATAACTTCTAGGGGAAAACACAGGAAAATCCTCGTGACCCTGGGATGGGCAAATTGATAAGTAAATTACAAACTTCTGCTCTTTGAAAGATACCTTAAAGAAAACAAAAAGACAAGCAACAAAGTAGGAGAAAATATTTGCAAAACACATCTCTGAAGAATGACTTGTATCCAGAACATATAAAGAACACTTAATAATAAAACTCCATAAAAAACCAGCAAAAGATTTAAACAGACATTTCACTAAAGAGATATGCTTAGAAAATAAGCACTTAAAAAGATACTCAACATCATTAGTCATTGGGGAGATGTGAACAAGGACTGCAATGAGACACCATTATGCACCTATTGAAATGGCTGAAATATTAAAAACTGCAAATACCAAGCGCTGATGAGGCAGTAGGTCAAATGAAACTTTCACACATTACTGGTAAGAATACAAAATTATACAGTTAACTTAGAAAGCAATTTGGCAATTTTTTAGAAACATAGACATACCATTCGAACAAGCAATCCCATTCCTAGGTATTTATCTAAGAGAAATAAAAGTAAATATCCCAGAAAGACATATATGCAACTATTTATAGCTGCTTTCTTCATAGTTTCCAAAAACAGAAATTATTCAAATGTCCATCGACAGACAAATAGATAAATAAATTGTGGTCCATTCACATAATGGAATACTGCTCAGCAATAAAGAGAAACAAACTACTGACACACACAACATGGATGAATCTCAAATGCATATTGCTAAGAGGAAGAAACCAATCTGAAAAGCCTATATACTGTATGCTTCCAATTATGTGCCATTCTGGGAAAGGCCAATCAGATCAATGATTCCAGTAGCTGGATGTGGAGGGAGGGGCTGGCCACAGAGGCACAAGGGAACTTTGGGGGGTGATAGAAATAGTCTATAATTTGATTATGGCGGTGGTCATCGAACTGTATACATTTGCCAAAATCAGAGTGAATGTTACCATTTATAAATTATATCAAAATAACCCAACTTGTAAAAAAGAAGATTATGGATGGAAAATGGTTAGTACACGGAGTGAGGGTGTAGTACAGGGAGCCATGCAGGCTCCTAGAGATTCACAGGATCTTTATCGTGAAAACGGCTTTGATTACCTCTCGTCTTATGTTTGAACAAGTCCAGAAGCTCCTATTAAACAGGTCTCCATTTAAACCCAACCACAATAACTTAAATCCCATACTTGGAAATAATACCCTGAAATGTATTGTCTGCTGAGACTTTCTCCCCCATTCCAGGAAATGAAATAAGGGAAAGTCTATATGAGAGGGAAAACATTGAAAATAAAAGCATGTTCTATGTACCTAGAACTAAACAAAACTTCACCACAAAGAGATACCTCTAGACACTCAGCGGAGGAGTTAAAAGACTGACTGCTGTTAATGTGAATCGAGGGATGCTTATACATGTTGCTGTGAGGATGCAAAATTGTAAAACGATGGTGCTGCATGGTTCCATTTATATGAAATTCCTTCGTGGGGAAATCTAATCTACAGTGACAGGAAGCAGATCAGCGGCTGCCTGGGGCCGGGTATGTAGGGGAGGATCTGACCGAAACGGGGCACAAGGGGACTTTCTGGAGTGCGGAAATGTTCTTGATTGTAGCAGTGTTCCCACGGGGGAACGCATTTGTCAAAACTCATTAAACTCTACACTCAAATGGATGTATTTTATTACATACAAATTATATCACAATCATGTAAGGTTTTTTAAAATAGATTTTTAGTGGCTTCTGTCTCCTGCAGCCCAAGGGACTAGACACACTTTTTAACTCTACAAATGAAAGTAAATAAAAATACGGGACAGGGGCCGGCCTGTGGCATAGTGGTTAAGTTCATGAGCTCCGCTTTGGTGGCCTGGGGTTCGCAGGTTCGGATCCCAGGTGCACACCGATGCACCACTTGTCAAGCCATGCTGTGGTGGCGTCCCATATAAAGTAGAGAAAGATAGGCACGGATGTTAGCCCAGGGCCAGTCTTCCTCAGCAAACAGAGGAGGGATTGGCAACAGATGTTAGCTCAGGGCTAATCTTCCTCACCAAAAAAAAAATATATATATATATATATATATATATATATATATATATATATGGGATAATATTTAATGCTTACATTATTTTGATTATGAAATTGTTACTCAGAGCTAAGTCTTATAGTAGATTATTTATTGCTTTTTCTTTTCAATGCATTTAAAAATTGCTTTTTTTTTTGGCTTGGGTTTGTGGAAATAAACAAAGACCAGCGAAATGAGAACAATCAGAGGCTATTTATTCAGAGCTCACTATAGCAAGGGAGTCAGCCACCATCACCTGCATTAGGCAGAAACTCAAAGACAGGCAGAGGAGAGGGGAAGCTTCATGGTGGAGAGGAGGGAAGGCTTCAGGTGCGCCCTGGTGAGGCTGTTGGAGTGGGGAAGCTATAGGTGGGCTAACGAAGCCAGGGATCCAGGTGATCGGTTGTGGGGTACATATTTGGCTTTCTTGGGTTTTCCTAAATTGGAAGTGGGAAAAAACTAGGAGAGTCATCGGTTATTAATCAAGTCCTGGCCATTTGGGGCTGACTGTTACAGGAATTATTGTTTGGCTTCCTGGGCCAGTTGCTAGAGATAGTGGTCTGATTTATAGACAGCAGGCTGGCTTCCTGGGCTGGCTCCCACAGCTGATGGGTTGGTTTCCTGAACTGGTTGCTGCAGACTGTGGTCAGAGTTCTATTTTTATATGTAGTCTGGCCATTGTCCATTTGTCTGTTCATTTTCTCAGGTATACATGACTTTACCCTTAATGTAAGCCCCCCCACCAAAAAAAAAAAAACCCATCATCACATAACTAAATCTCTTCTCAAATATTCTGTCACCTTAATCTCCGTAATGGAAACTCCAGGGATCTTTTAATCTG
Source organism: Ceratotherium simum simum (assembly GCF_057802395.1). Lineage (NCBI taxonomy): Eukaryota > Metazoa > Chordata > Mammalia > Perissodactyla > Rhinocerotidae > Ceratotherium > Ceratotherium simum. The sequence continues at coordinate 25,665,764 of NC_141937.1, read as the reverse complement.
TGCTTTTTTTCTAATTTATTTTTTTAAATTGAGATATAATTGTCGTAACATGGTGAAACTTCAAGGTATATGCATGTCGATTTGATACATTTATACATTGCACTATGATTACCACCTTAGCTTTAGCTAACACCTCTATCACAACACATTATTATTTTTGTGTGTGTGGTAAGAACAATTAAGATTTAGTCTCTTAGCAACTTTCAAGTTTCTAACACAGTATTGTTGACTATAATCAACATACTGTCGATTAGATCTCTGAGACTTATTTATCTACTGGTTGCAAGTTTGTACCCTAAACATCTCCCCAATTCCCCATCCCTCAGCCCATGGTGACCACCAGTCTACTCTGTTTTTATGAGCTTGGCTCTTCTATATTCCTCATATAAATGAGATCGCACAGTATTCGTAGTCTAAACTTGCCATCGTGCCTGTGATCTTGGAATTAACATTCCCTGTCCTCCTAGAGATTCCTTTTTCCCCTTCCCGTATTGAATTTCTTTATTCCCACATTCTATGACTTCCTCTCTCTCCGTTCATTTCCCTATTTTAGTGGCGCACGTTAACTTCTTGAGAAAAATCACATGAGAAGTAAGATTTTGGAGACTTTGAACTCTTTTAGCCTAACCTTGCATATAAACGATAGCTAGTCTAGGTAGCAATTCTCTATTGGGAAAATAAGTTTCTTCAAAACATTTTCCTTCAGAATTTTCAGGATTATTCCCTTGCCTTTTCACTTTCAAACGTTGCTGTCATTCTGACTGCTCATTCTTTGTCTGCAACCTGTTCTGTTCCTCTCTGGAAATTTATGGCATCTCTTTTTGTCCCTAACATTGTAAAATTTCACGATGATGCAACTTAGCACGGAAGCCTTTTGATGGGTGGTGCTAGGCACTTGGGGGACCCTTTTAATCTGGAAGCTACTGGCAAATTATCTGGAATTATTTGGTTGTTTAATTCCTCCTCTCTTTAATCTTTGTCCTATTTCTAGTACTCTATTTTTTGGTATTTGACTTCAGGAATTAGTTCTCTAATTTTCTGATATTTTCTCTCCTCTTTTTTCATTTCTAGGTATTTTTGTTCTATTTTCCGTTAGATATCCTCAAATTTCTCTTCCAACCATTCAACTGAGTTTCTCATTTCTGCGATTCAAACCATCACCCCGTTCTTAGCCATATCTTCACGTTCAGATACTCCTGATGTTGAGAATTCAGAAATATTTTGGGGAATTGTGCCACATAAGTTGGGTACCTTTGTTACCAAACCAGGCTGGTTTCTGCCCGCCGCCCAGAAAGCCAAACACCGAGACAAGATTGGAGCAGAGAGTTTAATCACAAGGCAGCCAAGTAAGGAAACGGGAGAATGAGTCTCAAATCCGCCTCCTTGATAATGGGGGCTCAGGGATATTTATGGGTTGGGAGGCAAGGTGGTCTGAAATGTGGAGATAGATGATTGGAGGTGAGGAGAGGTGAGGTAATTGATGACCTGTGTGAGCATAGTCAGACCTCACGCCTCTTCATAGGACGCATGTTTCCAAAGTGGCGGCGTTGGCATGACCCGAGGGTGGAGTTTTTAGCCTCTTGACGTCAAAAGGTTGCTTATCTGGCGTCTGCACAGGCCCAGTTGATGGGTTGGTGATCTCAACCGGCCTGAAGTGGACAAGGGGCTCTAATTCCTGAAAAACAGCTCAAACACCAATTACCATGGTGATCCAGGCTTCAGGGAGATGTTGTCTACAGGAAGCTAGTGGGATTCTGACAGCATACTGCTTAAACAGCACAGTTAACAATGGGCAGGTAAACAGCTAAAAGCTATAATCAGTAATTGCAAAAAGGAAAAAAGCTTTAGTTGCTAGCTACCAAATCATCAATGGCTAACTGCCGGTTTCACCTTCTTGGTTTTCCATAGAGCCAGTCAAGGAATTAACCTTCTCAGTCTACCAACAGCTAGTTTCTGCTCTTTTATTTGCTTTCCAGTTTCCAAAATTTTGTTACTGTTGTCTCCACTCCTGTTCTCTTGGTCTTTGTGGTTATAAGCCTTAACAAAAATATTTTTGCTAGCATTTTATTTTTGATAGAGAGTTAAAGTAAACATAAGTGTTTAATCTTCCTTCTTTACTCAGAGGTAAGACAAGCTCCATGTTCCCTCAGCTTGACTAAATTTACCCAGCTTCTTCCAGACTCTGGGCTCCTGACCTGCCTTTGCTCAGAGCATTTACTTTAGAAAACTTGGCATCATAAATTCTTTCCCTGTCCCTCTAAGATGAAATCTTCTCCTAGCCTCTTGACACACCCAGGAAGGTCTTTGTCAAGGACCTGGGACCATTCCTTTGAGATCTAATTACCAAGAAAGAGAGTGCCCCTATCTCACGGTTTCTGTAGGAGGGTAGGAGCCTAATAGAGGACACAGATGGCATAACCCCGTTGACCAACTCCCCACGAACCTTCTCCAGACCTCGTTCACTAGCTCACCCCAGTGTTTAAAAATTCTCCCCACCTTTTGTTTCAGCAGAATTGAGTTCAATCTCTCTCCCCTATTGTAATAGTCTCGAACAAAATCTTCTGTGACTGTTTAACTCTGTTTGGTACAATTTTTCTTTTCCGGTTCATATGCTTTTTTATTTTAAAAAATTATTTGGATCAGTAACTAATAAAAGCAAATATTGTATCTGGAAATATATCACATTTTTGACACATTGTTCAACTTAGTAAACATTTCTTAAGAACTTGTATATTGTGCTGGTATTATGCCGGGCATTGAAGATCTCAAAAAAAACCCAATGAAATCAGGGAAAGGGAGACTGTATCCAAAGCATCTATTATAGTCATTGAGTTTGATTTGTTTACTTATAACTGAGACATAGACTAGCTTTGTGATCTCAGGAAAATTCACTCTCTTCTCTGTACCTCTGTGTTATTCTGAAAAATAACAGTATTGGGCTACATGGTTTCTAAATTTCCTCTTTGACTCTTGGATTGTGAGAAGAATTTGAAGTAATTCAACGACTTGTTTTTGGCAATAAAATTACTAAAGTGATTTTTAAATGTTTAGTCAGAATTTACTTAAATATGTTAATAGCTTGTTTAAAATAGTGGTAGAATTGGAGAGGAATAACACAGGATTCAACTAAGCATAGCTGAGTTCTCTGAGAGGTACTTGCAAGTCAATATGTGAGGCTTATCCAAAATCCTAGTGATTTTTCTCCTTTGCAGGACATAGTTTCAAGGTCCAAAAAGTATCTCTGGAGTGTATTACATTTTGGAGCTTGCTAAAAATTCTTCTATAAATACTCCAGCAAAGGAAAGAAAACAAGCCATCAGCAATCACTCTGACAGGGATTTATCGAGTGACCCAGCATGCTGGACTCTGGTCCCAACTCCTGTCAGGTTGTAAAGGCAGCAGAGTCATCATTCAGATGGATTTAAGTGTCCATCGTGTGTAAAGACCTCCTGACCTCTCTGGGCTAACCAGTTAAGATGGATAACACTGGGTCTCTTAGCCTTAGAGAGTGCTTGGCACAGCAGAATTCAAACACAGTCAAGATAAATTCACTCCAACTCCTGGCTGAGTTTAGCTCAATAGTAGTAGTGGGACTATGAGGAACCAGAAGTGATCTGCAGTCGTGTGGAGTTAAGCTAGATTCCAGTCTATTCCCATTTACTAGTTGTATTACTGTGGATAGGTTTACTTAACCTCTTTGAGTCTCAAAGAATTGTGGAAAGATTTAAATGAAACAGATTATGTGACATGCTTAGCATGGTACCCGGCATATAAAATGTGCTTAAATAAGTATTAGCTAAAATTATTAATAGCAAGAGCTAATATTAGAGATAGCCGTGGTGGGAGTTTAGTCTACCTTGTATGCATTGTAGGGGATCAGAGTATGCCATCCCAAAATATACCACTTTGGCATAAGAATTATTTTCACCTGAAGATGCTCGAGAAACAGCAGATACAGGAAGGACTCTCTGACCTCCCCCTTTCTACCTAAGAGTAGGACATAAAATTTCCCATCAGAAAGGCACCCTCCCTGGACCAGGAAGTGCAGAGCAACTCTTAATCACCAAAGGTGGAATCTACGTAACAAACCTTACTAAAACAACCCTTATCTTCCATTAGTTTCCCCATATATATATTTATATATATATGCCTTCCTACAGTTTGCCACTCCTAAATGCCTAAACCCTTTTCCCTTTGTCATGTCACTTCTGTAAATTTATTATTTGTTAAGATGCTATATAAGCTCCAAGTCGTAACCACCCCTTTGAGTTACTCATCATTGAGTTTCTTCCATGTGTATGTGCACACAACTTAATAAACTGTTTTCCTCTTGTTAACCTGACGTTTGCTGGTTTAATTTCCAGAGCCCCTGTTGCAGAACCTAAGAGGGTAGAGGAAGAGATTTTTTTTCCTCTCATACGGTATATATGTATTTATGTGATAACTGTGTCTATCCAGGACATTGATCTCATCTGTTGATTCAGGAAGGCTTTATGGAGGAGGGAAAAAGTCACAGGATTGATGGCTTATTAGAATAGGAGGAACTGAGACATTTGAGGGAATTCTCAGGCAAGAGAGAGATAAACATCCGAAGTTGTGTCTGAGATCCAGTCTTTTTCAAGTGGGGTTTCTCATCTGAACCACAGAACACAGCAAATGATTTGAATGACTATTTTCTCGATTTTTCAAGGACGTTACATACCAGTATCATCCTAGAGGCTTAGAAAGGAAGTTAATCCACTACACACAATGGATGCCTTAGGTCATTAAGGCTTAATTCAGGTATTAGAATTGATGCAGTCAGATGGAAAGTGGTTCAATGGCCTTTATGAGTCATTCTCAAAAAAAGCATAGTGTAAAACTCAATGCAGCTGTTAAAAAAGATAAAGTGAGTTTGTGTATAACATGGAAGAATATCCAAGGTTTATTGATGAATGCAAAAGGGAACATCTTGAATAGTAAGCATAGAATGCTCCATTTTATTTTATTTTTTTAATCCTTTGTACAAATGCTTAAAAAGAAACAAACTTGAAGAACCTACACCAAATTGGGGAAGAGGTTGCCCTTGGAAAATGAGATTTGGATGAAATCGCATGTGCAAGGGTAAACTTTTACACTCTATTTTTACTCTTCAAATTTCTTCAGTGAGCACCTCCTTTTCTTGCAGTTAAGAACTTTTTTCCCTCTAATCCCCAATTGGTAGATGATTCAAAAAGTCAAGATGTAAAAAGGGGAAGTAACTTTGACGGTGAGAGTCGTGGGTGGCAGAGGCATAGAGTAGAGAGAGAAGGAAGTGGTCAAATACGTCATGAGGAGTGGCAGTGTTTGGGGAGGTGCTGAGTAATCAGAAAGTGTGCAGGCTGAAATATTAGGGGCTGGCAGGGATCCAGAGACAGGCTGGGACTGGAGGGGCCATTTGGGAAGGAGGCCCAAGTGCTCTTGAAGGTTGCCCAGCATTGAGCGCGCCGAGCATCCATCTGCCTCTGTAACTCCATGCCCTGGAGGAGGTGACAACCAAGGCCTCCCGGCCCCAAGTCAGAGCTTTCTGCATACCAGTAACTGGATCAGAGTATCCCAAACGCCAGTCATTCTCAGGGCATCCTTATGATTTTCGCCTCACTCTCACAGCAACTCTCTGATCACTCATTTTTCAAATCTACATAAATCTGGCTCCATCCTGAGCAACAACACCCATGAAATAAGTTCCTCTGTTAGTTATATTTTGTACTTCACAGTAATTTATTAAAATAATTTTTAAAAAGCATTTATCTATATCACATTTAAAATCATCAGAGCACATTTTGGGAAATACCAAGTTACATTATATTTTAGAAAAATTATACAGTAATCTCCCCTTATCCACGGGGATCTGTTCCAAGACCCCTAGTGGATGCCCGAAACCACAGATAGCACCCAACCCTATACATATTATGTTTTTTCCTATGCATACATACCTATGATAAAGTGTAATTCATAAATTAGGCACAGTAAGAGATTAACAGCAATAGCCAATAACAAAATAGAACAATTATAACGATATACTGTAATATAAGTTATGTGAATGTGGTCTCTCTCTCTCTCTCAAAATACCTTATTTGTACTGTATTCATCCTTCTTCCTCTGATGATGTCAGATGATACAATGCCTACGTGATGAGACGAAGTGAAGGGAATGACGTAGGCATTGTGACGTAGCGTTAGGCGACTACTGATCCTCTGTCAATACGTCAGAAGGAGGACCATCTGCTTCCAGACCTTGGTTGACCACGGGGAACTGAAACAGCGAAAAGCGAAGCCCCTAGATAAGGGACAACTACCGTACATTACATTACATCATTATCGAGGTCATGCTACTGAGAAGAGGAAAGTAGGAGTATTAAGTATTTAGGCAGAAAGCATCTGTATTTAGAATTATGTTGATAACTGGAAAAATAATCGTTAATCGGCTGAGTGCATGATACTCTCCATGAGTATTAGTGAAAATGCCGTCAGGGGAGAGGAATGACGGTGAGTATATGGAAGAGGACTGTATTACAGGAATTAGACCTGACACGATTGTAGGAGGAGCTGGGAGACAAAGATCTGAAAAGGGGAGTTGGAGGGTCAGGAAAAATCCCCTGACCAGCCCTCCGGAAGCATCGGTGCAGATGGACCACCTGGAGCTCACAGGGGTCGGAAAGCCAGGAGCATCCAGTGAATGGAGGACCACATTGGAGAGCTGGTGGGGAAGTCTATGGCAAGCTCTCACTTCTCCACCCGGTGGTGGGCCAGGGTCACTACGAGTTAGCAGGGCCAGCAGTCAGAGAGCAGAGCTGAACTCAGAGAGAGAAAGCACGAAGTAACTGGCTTCTCAGTGTCTGTTTCTCATACAGCTGCTTTGGCCAACTCAGACTTAGAGCCATACAGGGAAGGGGATTCTGGGAAATGTAGTTCCAACGAGCCACATCGACACAATATAAAGCCAGCATTCCAAGAAAAGAAAATGTAAGACTAAGGAAGAGGGGATGGGAAGTACAGACTCCAGGCAAGAAGGGGGACCAGACGTGTAACCATGACGCTGCAGTTAAGACGATTAACCCAGATCTGGGGTCGCCGTGGGATGCCTGCTAAGGGATGTTTGGCTCATCCTATCTGTTGGGCCTGCACGGGCTTTAAAAAGGCCACAAATCCAGGCGTTGTGGAACCTGAACACAGTACAAGCAGCCGAGAGCCAATACCTTCCACCACTCCTCTGCATACGTTTGTGTTCTCTGCATGACCCTGCAGGCTTGTAAGTTTGCAACCTTAATGCAGATACACAAGTGACAGCTTAGATCTACTAGTCATTCACTCGACAGGTATCCGTTGAGCACGTATATGCCAAGCACTGTTCCAGGAGCTGAGGATACAGTAGTGAACTCAGTAGACCAAGTCTTGTAAGTGAACATAAATGAGGCCATCTTGTTACACTAAATAGCCCCAGCCCCTCCTGTGTGACTACTCCCTGTTCTGCATATACTCTAAAATATTCACATGCTCTCCTGATTTATGGCCTCCACTTATGTATGTACTCCCCAATAGCTTGATAAATTAAAAACTTTGTTGTATGAGTTTCTCTCCAGGAATGGGCTGATCACAGGCGGGAAACACACCTACATGGTATCCATCACAGCTGACAGAAGAAGGGAACAATGTGATGCCTGGAGCCCATTGTGCCTGGAGACCAACACCCCCTCCTTACTGCCCATTTTCCCTGTGTAACTGCCTCAAGATTCTGTACTTTTTGAACATGGGTCTTTGAGACATTAGTCACCTGTCTTCTGATTTGCCAGCTAATCTAAGTAAACTTTGTTTCTCGATCTCTAACTCGTTGTGATTAATTGGCTCAGATCGAGGCAAGCAGAGTGAGCCCATTGCTCAGTATCAGTCTCTGCTCTCCCGAGAAAGAGTGGGAGACAGGCAACAGCCAATAGATGCACCCACTCTATGTAGGGTGAAGGTAAGAGCAGGGTACAGGTCTAGAAAGAGACTGGGGATGCTCTTTTTAGATAAGGTAGTCAGGGAAATTCTCTCTGAGGTGAGAGTTGATGAAGGATGGGGCCATGCAGCTTTCTGGAAGGAAAGTCTTCCAGACATAGAAACAGCATGTGCAAAGGCCCAGAGAGCAGAAGATGCTTCATGTGTTAGAGGAAACACAAAGAGTCAAGTCTGATTGTGGCAGCAAGGGCCAGGAGGAGAGTGGTAGGAGATGAGGTCTGAGGCCAAGGAACAACCTTTGGATTTCATCTCAGTGGAGGTGGAAGTCTCCTGAGGGTTTGAGCTGCAACGTGATTTGCTCTGAATGCAAGGAAAGTGGAGTTGCTCCTCCTGAGTCAGAGCTAACCGGAGTTTTGTGGATGGTTTACATCTGCACAAATAAGTGGTGCTAGAGAAGGAAATTTGAGTGATCATTTAACTTGCACCTGAAGTATTGAGACAGCCCATTTTTCTCTAGGTCATTTATTTTGTTTTAAAATCATGCGCAGCGATTGGCCAAGGGCCTAATCTGTCAGAAACTCAGCCTCTGGCTTTAGTATGGCTGATACTGAACCTCTTAATCTTAAATTCATGTGCCCGATGCATAATAAGCCGATCATTGAGACACCAGTGCTTGGAAATGGAGAAAGGTTTATTCGAATTGGCCAAAATGAGAAGGTGGGAGGATAGGTTCTCTCATATCCGCCTTCACAACAGAACAAAGCAGGGGATTTTATAGAGCTAAGGGACTTGGCAGGAGGGGTTTCAGAGAAACAAAGAGGTGATCCATGTTTCTTGCACTCCAGATAAGCCCCTGGGCAATCTGACTTCTGGGCGTCAATGGCAGCTGGGGGCTGGTTGTCTGGTGGTCATAACTTCCTTGAAAGCATTCTTTGTCTTCTGCAAAGCAACCTCATAAATCCTCATGACCCTCGAGTCACCCCTCAGGTTTAAACAAGAAAACAGCAAATTAGAAAGATTAACTTCTTTTCGTCTGTGTCTGTGTTGGGAACAAGGTTGAAGGATAATCATGTTCTTGTTGAATGTTTACAGTGACCCTCAGGTACCCAGCTTCAGTTGCACTGCTAGTCTGGGGGCTAGGCCCCTAGATGGGGCCTGAGACAGCTGGGCAGTGGCATTGTGTCAGCCACCCGCCCCCTCTCTCCATGTAGCAGGAGCAGGCGGAAAGGGAAGGACTGTTCCCCCAGAGAAAAGTTCAAACCTGTGAGCATGAGAGGTTGTGATGGAAGCAATTTGCTAAGTCAGAAGAGGCCTCAGTAGAGGGAACAGGTTGTGTTACAATTTCATCTTCAGCTTTTATTTCATGGCCAAACGCCAGTCCTTGTGGTCATAAAATGTGAGAGCTGGAACAAAATAGTTTAGAGAACTTCAAGTCCTATAAATGACGAAAACTGTGCTGAGGAGCCCTGGACTTCCACAGAGGTAACTCAAGGCCAGTCTGGGGAGGGGATGTGAGAGAAAGCCAGCGGGTAGAGAGAGGGTCTCCTCCATCCCGACCCCCATTGCTTCCATCTATGTTAGATTGAATATTTATCTAAGATTTTGCTTGAAGTCTATCATCACCGTGGAGATGAACAGAAAGGTTCAGAGAACCATTCCAAATGTTCTGCACAGCCCCTTCCCAAATCTGACCTCTTATTCATGTACTGTCTAGGAGCAATGTTATTTAATGAGCATTTACTGTGTGCCAAGCTCTTGATTGAATTTTTTACAAACTTTATCTCATTAATCTTCCAATAACCCTATGAAGTAGGTATTAATGGTCCTATTAATAAGAAAATTGAGACTTAGTGAGGTTAAGTAATCTTTTAATGTCTCACAGCTAATGGGTGGCAAAGCAGAGATTTGAACCCAGGCCAATCCATCTGACACCTAAGCCATAACTCATTAGTTCTATGCTATCCCGAAAAAAAACTATCGGCCAAGGTGATTCTCATTACCATCCAAAGAAATTTGTTAAACTATTTAGAACAGCCATAAAAGCTAACATAATAATAACATTGATAGAGCTTTTGATATTTTATGTAACCACTCTTTATGTAGTGCTTACTACGAGCAGAGCACTCTTCTGGGTGGTTCACAGATATTAACTTGTTTAATACTTCCAATAGCCCTAAGAGGTCGTCACCATCAATATTCCCAATTTGCAGATGAGGAAAACTGAGGTACAGAGAAATTAAATACTTTGCCCCCTACAGGTAGAGGAGGGATGTAAACCTATGAAACTATACACACAGAAGAAGTGATTTAGGAGATGGGCTCCTTTCCAACCTGCGCTCTCTTCAATCGGTGCTTCCTAGGTCACCATGGAAGGGGAAAGAACGTGGGAGGTGTTATGGGCCAGCCTGGGTGGGATGGTTTTATTCCCCTCACATTCCACTGGTTAGAGCTGGTCACTGACCACACCTAACTGCAAGGGAGACGGGGAAATGCAGTCCAGTTGTGCACCCAGGAGGAAGAAGAAAGAATTGGGTGGACACCTAGCAAGCCCTTCTACTATAGGGAAAGACACAATAGAAAGCATACTCACCATACTTGGAGAAAAAAGCCAACTTCTGTATTTAATTTTTCTAGCCACACTGCTAGGAGGGCTCAATGGCCATAGGTGGTAAATCCCTTTAGCAAACGGCATTTTCTGAGTCACCACGTGCTCTGAGACAGAATTCACCGCCTGTGCCTGGGCCATGGGGACGCAGTGTGCGAAAGCAGTTAGCCTCTCCTTCCCTTTTCTCCGCATCTGGTGCCATGTGGACCCTAGTCCTTCCCTCTCGGCCACATCCCCTCCTCTCCCACTGCTTTCCTTTGCTTTCTTGTTTTATTCCAGTCAGATCTGTTTTATGTGTGAAGCCGGGCTGGCCCTCCCCACTCTCCCGGCTCTTGAGCAGAAGGAGAAAGCAGCTGTTTGCTGGAGCAGAGAGAGCGAGATGAGGGCTGACCAGTGCCCGACCACACTCAGTCCCAACACCTTCCTGTTCTCGTTGACCCCGGACACCTTTGCTGCTCTGAGCCTCAGTTTCCCCGCTGGGTACCGTCCAGTTCAGACTTGTCCTCATTTCGTTTCAGAGGACAGGTCCCTGGCTTAGTCAGGGAACCACATATGGGGACATATGAACTATTTCAGAGGGTGAAAATCAAGTACAGTAGTTCCCCCTTATCCGCGGTTTTGCTTTCCCCCTTATCCGCGGTTTCAGTTTCCGCGGCTTCGGTTACCTGCTATTCTTATCCCCAATTACTGTGTACTTGGGGATGAGAATGCCCTACAGCCCAGGAAGTTGGCAGAAGAAAGAGATGACTCGAGGATCAGCGAGTCATCTAGAAGAAGGGGTTGACCTTCCCCCCGACACACACAGACACCCCAAAGCTGATTAAAGCCACAGCCTGGGCTGAGGAGGGAGGGAGGCCCTTAAGGGGAAACCTTAGGGCAGATGCACGCGCTCTAACCCTGTGGTGACCAGGCGAGCACCTGAATAAGCCAGGCTGGCCAGTGGGGTCTGCGTGAACTGAGGAGCCCATCCCGGTCCAGACCCACTGCTGCCCTGCAGGAATTTGGCCGTCACTGCCAGGAATACCTATTTTTCGAAAGAAATGGGAAATCGGGACTTTCTGTGACTCTTCATTCTAAATCGTTGATCTCTATTTTAAACCGTTTAAGAAACACTACAAGTTAAACAAAACATGTGCACAGGCCAGACTGGCCCCAGGCGGGTAGTGTGTGACTGGGGTGAGGCCCCCGGGACACAGTCACAGAGAACAGTCTGCCAAACCAGCAGGCACTCAGGACGCCTGTCCGCGTGTTTGCTGCTGTTCTGTATCGTGGGCCGGGAGGAAGGATGCCCTGGAAGCCAGTAAGCGTGGGCCAGTGAAGACGAGGATAACGTGGGACCCGCTGTCGTCAGGAGAGGGGCGTTCTCCTTCTTCCCGAGACCCGGCGCTCAGGTCGCCGCTGCATCTCCGGAGAGTTACCTGCTCCTTCGGGCTCTGTCCCCGGGTCACCCGAAGGACGTCGGCTCCCCTGTGTGGCTGGGGAGAAACCAGCCCGGGAACTCGAGCGATTTTCCTAGGCTGGATTGATGACAACTGGATTGAATTAAAAATAACGCTTAGAAAGCTTGATGTTGATACAGACCCAGTGGGGAAACCTTTTCTAAGGCAAAGCCCCTCCTGGGAGAGGGGGTAAACCACGCCTCGGCTCAGCCCTCCTAATTGCTGGCGTACATCCAGTATATGTGTGAGATCAGGTCTTCTGAACTGGGGGCTCCCGCGAACCTCAGGCAGGAGCGTGTGGGGCAGGGGTCCTCCATGACCTCGGCTGCAGGAGTAGGAATCTCCCTCCTCCCTCACCAATAACCCCATGGCCAGCAGGGTGGGGTGGGACGAGAAGATTGAGAACCACGTGCACAAGCTTTTTAAGAAAAAAAATAATTTTACTTTAAAAACTATTTATTATTTAAAAGCATCATATAATTACTTAAAATGATTAAATTTTAGGTAATTACTAAAATATAAATTGCAATGTATTATATTTTAATTTTTATTTAAATTATATTAACATCTAATAGGCTATCATTAAATATATATCCATTGTCATGATTATTAAAATTATTTTTTAATTATTTAAAATTATTAATTAACAACAGATATATATGATAAGGAATGGACTTCGGTTATTATAACATAGATACCGTGTTGAGGAAGAAGGAAAAAAAACAACAACTGGAATTGAGATGGGGAAGAAAGACCGGGGTCGTGGGAGAAAGAGTTAAAACGATGTCGACAGTTGGAAAATTCTACTCTTCCCAGTTGTTGGGGCTGCTAACCAGCTATGGAACTCTCAGCAAGACACTAACCCTCTCTTAGTTCCAGCTTCTTGACTTATAAAAATGGAAATTACACCACCGACCCTATCTACCGCCTTATATCTGCTTTATATGCTGTCAAAAGGCTTAATAGGATTTTTGTGAAAGCACTGGAAAATTATCAAGTACGACGGTTATGATGATTTTAATAATATAAATGAAAAATGCGTAGAAGAAGACAAAAGCAAGTGCGAGGAGGGTCCAAAGAATGGAGGAGTGGGAGGGGAGCAACGTGGCCATCAGGACGAACTCTCTCCTGCCCTGTCTGCCAGTTGAAATTCAAGTTATCTTTGTAATCTCCCTCTGTAGGGATCCTGATCAGTTTTGTTTCCAACTTCAAAGTTTACATTTTCCATACAGGCTTATTTTGACACGGATTTTGGAAAGTGTTAAATGCATGAAGAAATTTCGAGATTTACATTGGCCTGAACTATGAACTTCTGTGACACTGGAAATTCCTTATTGTTAAATTTTTATCAGAGATTGTTTCCCTCCCATTGTAAGTGCCTCAGCGTTACATTTGGGATCAGCATCTGTTTACTTATTCCAAGTCGTTTTTTGTAGCCTAAGCCTACGGAGGGTGGTTCCAAGGAAGGACAGGGTGCAGCTAAGAGCTGAACTTCAGGATGGACATGGTCTTCTTGACCCCGGGTTGCTCTGGTGCAATGACTCTCTCAAACAAATTCCATCTTGTTTCCAAGAAGGAAAGAATCATCAAGGAAGAACCATCTTCTTATGGTTCTCCAATAATTTAATGAAATCCAAACTCCTTATAGTGGCAAACCAGCCCCTTGACAGTCTTGCTCCAATCCCTGGTCCATTTAGTCCCCTAATAAGCCTAGGATGACACAGGATGATGCAGGGCAGCCGGCTTAGAAAGCAAACAGTCCAGATTGTGTTCAGAGAATGGAGGGCCCTGGGAGGAGGGGCAGGAAAAAACAACAATAATAAAATGATAGACCATCTGATATGCTTGTAAAATTAAAAAAAAATGGTTGATATGTAAATAATCTGATGGGGAAAAAAATTAAGCCTCAGTATATAGAAAGAAAAACAATTTTAACTCCAGAAAAACAAAACATTTTGCAAGAATGAAAACATAGTAATAGTGAATTATTTGGGTTTTGCAATGAATGTTATTGTTTATAAGAACACACTAATGTCAATGCCAGCTCTAGTGGTCTAGTGGTTAAGACTTGGTGCTCTCACCCCTGTGGCAGCTGTTCGTTTCCTGGTCCGGGAACCACACCCCCCATCTGCTGGTTGTCATCCTGTGGTGGCTGCATGTGGCTGAGATGCTGAAAGCTATGCCACCGGGATTTCAAATACCAGCAGGGTCACCCACGGTGGACGGGTGTCAGTGGAGCTTCTAGACTAGACAAACTGGGAAGAAGGACCTGGCCACTCACTTCTGAAAAAACTGGACATGAAAACCCTATGAACAGCAACGGAACGTTGTCTGATACATTGCGGGAAGATGAGAGGACGGCACAAACAGATGGTGCAGGGTTCCACTCTGCTGTGCACAGGGTCACTAGGAGTCAGAATCGACTCCATGGCGCTAACAACAAAAAGTAATGTCAATATCTTTATTGATTTAGGTAAAAATGGGATATAAGTATTGGGAGGATATCAAGAGAGGAAGTGGGTATACGGAATATAGGAGCACTAAATCTTCCTCCAGCATAACGGAAAATCAATAGATAATGTCCAAGTTTAAAAAATAATAATTCCGTAAGCATACTATTTAGAACTCTAGAAATAAATAGCATTCCCCTCAGTATACCAATTATAGAGGTCTGTCCTCACGTTCCAGATGCCCGGTTTGAAAATGTCTTGCTTTCCCAGGAAACTTTACATCACTAATAGCCAACATCCAAAGATACAATATTCACCTAGGTTAAGGTTCATTATTACAGATAATGGATGTAAATCCCTCTTTTGAGTCCTTTTTTAAAATTTTTGAATTTTTGACCAAGTTCTTATAAGATAGAATGAGTTGACCACTATTTTTTACCTTATATAAGATCACCAAAAAGTCATCCTGTGGGGCTGGCCTGGTGGTGTAGTGGTTAGGTTCACACACTCTACTTTGGCGGCCTGGGCTCATAGGTTCAGATCCCGGGTGCGGACCTACACATGGCTCATCAAGCCAGGCTGTGGCAATGACCTACATACAAAATAGAGGAAGATGGGCAGAGATGTTAGCTCAGGGACAATCTTCCTCACCAAAAAAAAAAAAAAAAAAAAATCATCCTGAGACCGTGTGTCCACTCTGTCCCTTTCTGATGATCCTCTGCACGTGCATTGTTGTGCTCCCTTGTCCGCTCTGTGAGGGTCATTTCACAGGTATATCCTGAAAGCTACTTCCATGGTCACATAGAAAGAGCAGCACTTTGGAAATTCTTCAGAGAACGAATGAATGAAGGTCCTTGTCCCCACCCAGCCACCCCCACTGCCATGTTGTGGAACTCTTTCCTCCCATCTCCAGTGTCCTGAGGCATCTGACATATGGACTTAATTAATGATGGTGTCAATGGTGACTCATATATAATGTTAGTAATGGTTAAATGTTTTTAATACAAAAATTAAATACAAATGGAAGTTCTGACATTTTTACCCCTTATTCCAGTGATTTTTCTTTGATCTTCCACTCGGGGGTCCCAGGGTATGTCCTTAGAGGGCTCACCAGTGCACTCGCTTCTCAGCCTCTCCTAAACTGTCCCTGAGGGCGAAGGGAGGGAGCGGGACCGTCAGATCTCTAACGGAAAGGGGAACTTTGGACAGTGCGGAGCAAGCAAGAAATTTCCTTGACTTCTTTTGTTCTATCTTAATATTTTATGCACATTTTGTCTTCCGTTTAAGAACATTATACCTATGCATGTTTTAATCAAGTGCATTTGCATCAAAATCAGGTAAATCTAGGGGCCAGCCTCGTGGTGTAGGGGTTAAGTTCGTGTGCTCCGCTCCCCAGGGTTCGCAGGTTCAAATCCCGGGTGCAGACCTACGTACCGCTCATCAAGCCATGCTGTGGCAGGCGTCCCACATATAAAGTAGAGGAAGATGGGCACGGATGTTAGTGCAGGGCCAATCTTACTCACCAAAACAAAAAAAAATAATCAGGTAAATCTGACTCAAAATTGTAGTCCAGGCAGAGGCCCATGTTTAGCTTGTTGCTCAAGTATCCTTTTTTTTTTTTTTATTGAAGTCATATTGGCTTATAACATTGTGTAAATTAAATTTCAGGTGCACATTATTATATCAAGTACCTCATTTTTGAAGCACGCTAGTAGGATACAGGAGTAACGTTGACCTGAATTTATCATTGAAGAAAGCCTGCTACCAACCAGTGTTCATTGCAATGTTCCTCGGAAGCCTCCAGCGTCCCAGAAATATTAACAAGAACTCTCAGCTTCCAGATAATAACTTGTAAAAGCCACTCTTCATTACACAGTAACCACAGGCAGTCTGAAGCTTTGATAAGGGCGGTTGGCTGCTTATAATAACTCAGCAATTGAAAAAAAAATGGGTATAAAATATGTAGTGATGGGGATGCAAAAGAGACACACAGTCCAGGTGTCCGTTTACGGGGAGCAACAGAGACACTGCTCAGACTTTTTCATTTCAATTTTGCACTGAGTTAATATTATCTTGTTGCGGAAGCCCCTCATTTTAGAAGGATTAGTAGGATAAAGTGCTAATGGGCATACAGACCTTCTCCTCAAGACAGGGACATCAATAACACAAGGCAGAAGCTTAAGATGGCATAAAGTGAGGTGTGGAGTCAGTGCTACAGGAGTTGAGGGGAAGGAAAGATTTCTTCCAACTCGGAGAAACGAGCGGGAGGGAAGGACAGGTGTTGAAATCTTGAGGGAGGAGACACGGCAAAAGGTCTTGGGGGATAGGACTAAGAAATCCAGAAATGGGCAGAAAGAGAAGGAACTATGCAACCAAGAGCTACAGCAATGATTTCAGAAAGAAATCAGAAAATTGAATGTATTTGTTTTTTAATGGATAATTGTATAGTCATTTGTTTGTATATTTCTAATCCTGTTTAGTTCCCATAATTGACTATATGCAGTATGGTAAAAACATTTTTATATTCATCACAGGGGCAGTTTACTCTTCAGATATATTTGCAGCCATAAATGTTGTAATTTTAAAGCATAGTGTAGAAACTCAGAAATGCTAGTTGCTAGTTCAGAGACGTTCTACTTTATACATATTGTTTGAATTAGTCTTCTTTTTTATAGCAAAGAAGATTAAATAGTACTAAATGGTATAGAACAGAAAACAGTTGTCCCTGCCTCACCCCTCCACCCCTCCATTCCTGGTTCTGATCCCCAGAGAAGATCACTTTAAATTCTTTAACAGTTTTGATATTTATGTCTAGATTTCTAAATAGTAGGCCTATGTGAGTTTTTTTAACCTTGGACATCATCTATTGATTTTCCAATGCTGGATGAAGATTTAGTGCTTCTATATTCCTTACTCCCACTTCCTCTCTCTCCGTCCTTCCAATAGCTATATCTTTACTTTTAGCTAAATCAATAAAGGTATTGGCATTAGTATGTTTGCGTAAATAATATTCACTGTAAAACCTAAGTAACCTGCAATTATTATGCTGTCTTTCTGGCAAAATGTTTTGTTTTTCTGGACTTATAACATTCCTGTTCTTTCCTTTTATAGTTTTCTACATACTGAAGTCTTGATTTTTTCCCTGTAATATGTATATACTGTTAAATTAATTAAGCAAGGAGGCCGTTAGACTGACGTTGTTCTACTGCCTTAGCAGCCTATGTAAGCAAACCCAAATCGAAGCCCATAAATGCCTCAAGGTTAAGAAATCAAATTGCAAAGCACGATCAATCACAAACAACCAACTACACTTTAAGTTATAGCCAATCAGATAATGTCCTTTCTTTGGTTCCCACCTTCTCTATGTAAGTAAGTCTCTCCCTGGCTTCTGTCGGGGGAGGTCTCCTAACCACCTCCCATTTGGCACTGCCAGATTCCAGTGGATTTTTGCTCCAATAAACTCTTAAAATTTTTAGTATGCCTCCGTTTATCTTTTCTATTAACGATCTTTTTAAAATACTTAAGCACGTCAGATGGTCTATCTACATTTTTGGTATTTTTGTTTTTTCCTGGAGACTCTCCTCCCAGCATCCTCCATCCTCCTCTTGCAATCTGAGCTGATTTCTTTTTAAACCTGATCAGACCCAGTGTCACCCCGGGACTTCTCTGTCACTTTGCTAAGTTGCAGTCTCTGTTTTCTGGCTGTTACATTTTCCTTTGACTCAGCCTGTTCTCTCTCATTTTTCTGCCCTATTCTGTAGTAGCCAGCATCGCGTGGTCCCCAATGACCCACACTTCCTGATGTTTTTGCCCTGGTGCATTTCCCTCCTACAGTGAATCGGGGCTGACCTGTGGCAAATTGAATACAAGGAGAGTGACGGTGTGTGACTTCCGAGGCTGGTCACGAAAGGCTCCTGTGGCCCCTGGATTCCTCCCTACTTGATAAAATAACTTAAAAAAAACATAGAAGACACTGCCAGTGATGGCGGAGGTGGTGCAAAGGTTCAATTGTTCCTAGCGTCAGCTATGGGGGAACAGCCAAGGCACCAGTAAGAGAATTTTTCATTTCAATTTTGCACTGAGTTCATATCCTTAGATTTGCTGAACATTGAACACATGACTGCCCTCTAGTTTTATGTGTATTTATCCATTTCTGGGCAAGTCTAGAGAGAGAGGGCATCACTATCCCGCCGTCATATATCGCTTGGCCTCCTAAGCCCCTGATGGTTTTCATAACTTAGTAAGCTCAATGATGCACTTCTATTTGCATCTTTGTGAGGGATCTACTTCAGCTGTTAAAGCCATTAAAACCAAACTTATAAATAAATCTACAAGTCACTGTATTACCAAATGTAAATCAAGATTTTCAGCAACGAAGTATATATAATCGGAGCGCTCTCATGAAAAATGGTGCTTGTGATTGGTGATAGGTCAAGAGCTTTGGCACCACTAGCAAAGTAAGACAATTTTGGGGTTTTTTTGGTGAGGAAAAGTGGCCCTGAGCTAACACCTGTTGCCAATCTTCCTCTTTTTGCTTGAGGAAGATTGGCCCTGGGCTAACGTCTGTGCCCATCTTCCTCTATTGTGTATGTGGGACACCGCCACAGCATGGCTTGATGAGTGGTGTAGGTCTGTGCCCGAGATCTGAACCCATGAGCCTGGACCGCCAAAGCAGAGCACGCTGAACTTAATCACTACGCCACGGGGCCAGCCCCAAACAATTTATCTAAATTGTTTTTTATTTTGTCTTCACGTCATACTTTTAAATCTTGTTAATGTCTCATAATCTGTTAATCTTACATAATATGTTAATAAATACACCTATATTTGTGGTGTGCATTCAAAACTTTGTAACAAATGTGCAAGGTCTGGAAAGGTTGGGGAGCACTGATATTATGAAGCACAACTTTTTAGGAATTGCTCAGGAGAGGCAAGTCTCAGCCTCAGAGATCACACTCCAGGCCGGCTCAGCAAAGAGCCACCGTGTGGCCCTTAATTCTCCTCCTTGTCCACAGCTATGGCCTCAGTATCGGAGGTGAGCTTTTCATATTTTATCTCATTCCGTGAGGTCACTATTATCCCCATTTTCCAGATGAGGACACTGAGATTGTCTAGGTTTCGTAACTGGCACCACGTTATATAACTGTGAAGGGCAGTGCCTATATTTGAACCCTGATCATCCTGACTCCCAAGCACTCATTCTCTTTAGAAAGGACCCAGACCTTGCACACAACTTGCCTTCCTGCAACTCCGTTTCTCCTTCACGCCTACCCTACTTTACCATTCCTAAGACGTACGACTGTTCTGTGTTTGAAACTCTGGGAAATCAGGCTGCACCTTACACCTGATGGGGTCACTCCCTCTCGTGGCCCTGTGGCAGCCCCAACGCAGGGGTCGCTGTGCTTGTGCACACCTGCTGACGTTCTGGGATCAAGACTGGTCTCCTGCAACTGTGCATGGTTTCAGACCACACGCAATTTAAGGACATAGGACTCCTGTGTGTAGAGAATTGTGATCTTTTTTCCAGGTTTAACATTCTCACCTTCTTCAGCCATTGCTGATATGGTATCCCCAGCAAACCATGCCCAGTTCTCCTCCCACCTTTCTTCCTGCTCTTTCCTCTGTCTGGAACATCCTTCCCTCATTCCCTTCCTCATTTGCTGTTTTCCGAGCCTCAGCTCAAGCATCACCATCTCAGGGAAGACTTCCCACAGCATCTAACACACGTTTCCCCCTTGTCACTCTCCACCATTACACTTTCAGCTCTTACAGAGCAGGGTTTCAGCCATCTCTGTGTCCCTTAGCACATAGAACTTAGCATACAGTAGTAAATATATGCAGTGAATGTTTGTTGAATGAATAAATGAGTAAATGAATGAATGAAGCCAACATTTCCATTGGATGGAGGCTCTGACCATCATGGCGGGCCTAAGACCAACTTGTTGGAGACAGACCCAGGCATCTTTGGTATGGAAGCAGCACTGTGCTGTAGAGGGCACCAGCCTTTGGAATAAAACAAAAACAAAACAAACAAACAAAACACAACTGAGTGCTAGTTTCATCCACTTACCAAGTTGGGAAAGTTATGTAACAGCTTTGTAAATGGGCATGAGGCTGATGAAAGATTAAAAGGAAAGTGCCTGGAAATAACAAGTGTTGGTGAGGATGTGGAGAAAAGGGGACCCTCGTGAACTGTTGATGGGAATGTAAATTGGTGCAGCCACTATGGAAAACCGCATGGAGTTTCCTCCAGAAATTAAAAATAGAACTATCATATGATCCAGCAATCCCACTTCTGGGTATTTACTCAAAGAAAACAAAAACACTAATTCAAAAAGATATATGCACCCCAATGTTCATTGCAGCATTATTTACAATAGCCAAGATATGGAAGTAACCTAAGTGTCCATCAATGGATGAATATATAATAAATATATATATATTCTTTACCCATTCGTATATATATATATACACACATACACATAGACAATGGAATATTACTGAGCCACAAAAAAGAATGAAATCTTGCCATTTGTGACAACATGGATGGACATAGAGGGTATTATGCTAACTGCAATAACTCAAAGACAAATACCATATGATTTCACTTATATGTGAAATCTAAAAAACAAAACAAATGAACAAACAAAACAGAAACAGACTCATAGAGAACAAATTGGTAGTTGCTAGGGTGGGGGAGAGAGGTGGATGGGCAAAATAGGTGAAGGGGATTAAGAGGTGCAAACTTCCAGTTATAAAATAAATTAGTCTCGGGGATGTAATATAGAGCACAGGGAATATAGTCGATAAGATTGTAGTAAATCTGCATGATGACAGATGGTGAGGAGACGTATTGTGGTGACCATTTCATAAAGTGTAAAAATACCAGGTCACTATGTTGTACCCCTGACACTAACATAACACTGATGTCGATTATACTTCAATTAAAAAAACAAAGTGGAGTGGTTGACATCTATGCTATTTATGTTAGTTCCCTTTACTCTCACGTCCGATCGGGTTTAGTCAGGAGAGAGAAGTTTAACATAGAGAATAATTATCTGGTAACAGGGTGTTAGCTATAAAGGGGTAAAAATATCTCTAAAGAATACCCTATGGCTGAGAGAGAAAGAAGGAAGGAGCAAACTTAGAGGGAGGTGTTATGGGTTGAATTGTGTCCCAAAAAATCCTTATGTTGAAGTCCTAACCCCTAGCACCTCAGAATGTGACCTTAATTAGAAATAGGGTCATTGCAGGTGTAATTGGTTGTGAGGATATGGTTATGCTGGAGTAGAGTGGGCCCCTAATTCATATATAAAAAGTGAAAATTTTGGACACTGACATGGACACGGGGAGAACACCATGTGACAATGAAGGCAGAGACCAGGAACGCCAAAGATTGCCCCAGACCACCAGAAGCCAGGGGAGAGGCCTGGAACATTCTCTCTCCCAGCCCACAGAAGGAACCAACCTTGTCAACACCTTCATGTTGGACTTCCAGCCCCTAGAACTGTGAGACAATAAATTTCTGTTGTTTAAGCCACCCAGTTTATGGTACTTTGTTCGGCAGCCCTTCTGGAACTCAGATCTCATTGGGGAAGCTGCGGCTGTAGCCCAGTGGATGATAGATTAGCTCGCTGAATTGCCCCAGGTCAGAACTGGTCCAGTTACCCAGCTGAGGCTGGCAGGAAACAGCCCCCATCCAGCTTTGCAGCTGGAAATCTCCTGCTGGTGCCAGTGGGCAGTGGCTGGTGGGCAGGAAAGGGCAACACGGAACTCACTAAGAATTGCGGGGTGCCACTGAAGCTTGACAGGGGTGAGTGCCAGTGGATGCCCAGTCCCACGTCACTGGTAGCCACACAGTAGGCACAACAAGGAAAGCACGGAAACGTGCTGGCTACTAGGAGGAAAGCCCCTTCCTCCTGCAGTGGTCCCTCGGGCGCCCTCTAGTTACGAGGCTTAGCATCATGCCAGCTGCAAAGGAGAAAAGCTTATAATGCCCAACTCTACGGCTGAGAAAGCCATGAAAGATGAATTCAGAGTTGAAGGGCAATAAATTGAAAACTGGCACACACGTCCTTCCCCTAAGTGTGTTGAAAGAATATATAACAGAATGTACTATTTTGAGAAGGATTTGTTTCCTTCAAGGAAGTGGCCACATGGCAGAGCTATTCTCACAGGGGTCCTTAACATTTTTTGGTGTCATGAACCCCTTTGGCTGTGAGGTGAAGCCTGTGTATCTCTTCTCAAAACAATGTTTTAAAATGTGTAATCTAAAATACATCGAATTACAAACTACATTGAAAGACAGTAATAAAAATGTTTTGTAAAAAACCGAGTTCATCCCAGCTATCCCACTACTGGGTATTTATCCAAAGAACTTGAAATTAACACTTCAGAGAGGCTTATGCACCCCTATGTTCATTGCAGCATTATTCAGAATAACCAAGACATAGAAGCAACCCAGTGCTCATCAACTGGTGATTGGATAAAGAAGATGTGGTATACATATACAACGGAATACTACTCAGCCATAAAAAAAGACAAAATCCTCCCATTTGCAACAACATGGATGGACCTTGAGGGTACTATGTTAAGTGAAATAGGAAAGACAGAGAAAGACAAACACCATATGACTTCACTCGTATGTAGAAGACAGACAAACACACGGACAGAGAGAACAGATTAGTAGTTACCAGAGGGGAAGGGGGTTGGGGTGGGCATAAAGGGTAAAGGGGCACATTTATATGGTGACTGACAAACAATAATGTACACTTGAAATTTCACAGTGGTATAAACTATTCTGACTTCAATAACATAACAATAATTTTAAAAACCCAAGTTCATGATATATTGTGCTGGTTAATTTTATGTGTCAACTTGACTGGGTCATGGAGCATCCAGATATTTGATTAAACATTATTTCTTTGTGCATCTGTGACAGTGTTTCTGGATAAGATTTGTATTTGAGTGATAGACTGGGTAAAGCCGATGGCCCTCCCCACTGTGAGTGGGCATCACCCAATCTGTTGAGGGCCTGGATACAACAAAAAAGCAGAGAAAGGGAGAATTCACTCTCTCTGCCTCACCCCTTGAGCTGGGACATCACCTTCTCCCGACCTCGACTGAGACTTACACCATCCAGTTCTGAGAACACCACCACCGGCTCTCCTGGGTCTCCAGCTTGCAGATGGCAGATCACGAGACTGCTCAGCCTCACAATCATGTGAGCCAATTCTTCATAACAAATCGTATTTTATATGTGTATATCCTATTGGTTTTGTTCTCTAGAGAACCCTGACAAATACATATAGTAACACGAGTGCTTCTTTATTAACGCATTAAAAAGCAAGATCTACCAGTGGGTCTAATAGCTAGATAATTTCTAAGTAGCAATGACTGGAAAAGACATTGTGGGATATCTATACCCACTGTGAAGTGATATGAAAGTCCCTGTAGTCTATGTCAGTGACAATGACACAGATGCTGCCATTACTGGAGGTGTTGCTGGCCTTCATAGTTGAAGAAAATGCTCAATTTCAGTTAGTGGTTATTGGGGGGCAAAAGGATGTAGTTCTTCTATCTGAGCTCGTAGACCCTCTGAACTCAGAACCGCTGGCAAGAGGTAATTCCGGCATAGCACTGAGGTTGACCTACACGTCTCTACACACCAGGCGGTGTTTTTTGAGGCTCACACCAGGGAGACCACTCACCTCAGCACAAGTGTCAGCCACTCCGATGCACATGCAACAGTGCTGTGGAGGCTGCAGGTGCCTCTGCACGAGGCCTGACGGCCTCTGTGTCCTTGCTTTGCCTCCAGCACAGCTGCTGCCTCCTGCACAGGGCAGCACACAGAACACAAAGGCACGTGGCGTATAAGTGAGGGAAAGGGAAGTTCCTGCTTCACAATGCTCGCTCACATGAGAACACAATGACACACTTCAGAGCTTTGGGTGGAGGGCTCACGTGGTTCTGCCCACGCCTTGACCAAGTGAGTCAGCCAAAGAAACGCTCATGAACTTGCATGGGTGGTGCTGGGTGGGATGGCTGACCCACTGACCACTTGGCTGGCGAGGATCAAGACAAGGCTGACTTCCTTCATTGCAGTAACCGGCTTGTAAACCAGTGTCCTGAAAACCAGGACCAGAAGATAGGGCAGGGCGGCCCGAAGGGGCTAGCACAGGCTGGAACACAGACCTCGAGTCCAGAGGCTGCACGTTTGTGTTGTGCCCAATTCCACTCTCCCTTGGGGTAGCCCCCTGAAAAAGAAAAAAAAAAAATGTTCTGGCATAATTTACTGGAATGTTCTGCTCATCCAAGAAATATGTATTGAGCCCTGGCGTGTGCCAGGCACTGTGCTGGATGCTGGGGAAATAATGATGAGTATTCCCAGCCTCCGCTCTCCGTGAGTTCAGTTTAGTGAGAGAAACAGACAAGAAGGCAAGTAATGACAGTGTCGTGTGATAACCGGACAGGATCAGAAGTCTACCCCGGTGCTGTGGGAGCAGGGAGGCAGGAAGGCTGGTTCACTCCGGTAAAAAGGAACTCTACCAAAAAAAAAAAAAAAATGACAGGATTTGAAAGTTGCTAAGAGAGTAGATGGTAAAAACTGTTAAAAAAAAGGAATTCATGTAAGGCACATATATTCAAAGTAAATGTTTTCACCTACACAAAAAGAAAAAACATGCAAAATGCTTTACTTGAAACTATTAAAATGAAACTCTCTAAACTCTAGGTCACTTTCCTTTTCTGGAGTTTTACCCTTTACAGAAATATAAGCAACAAATATCAAGTCGAGAGGAGAGAATGGGGACCAAATTTCTTGTCATCTCCTCTTGAGAAAGTACACGATTTCCCCCACCTCCCACTTCCCACACCCCTTTCTCCAGCCCCGCTCCCTGCCAAAGTCAACAAAAATGCCAAGAAGTACCACACGAAATCAAAACCGTTTATAAAATTCCATAAAGCAACTAAATTTAAAAATTAATTCTGGTTGCCTTGCCTCGGAGAGAAGTGGGCAAGTTACTACCCGGAGATGAAGGAGGGAAATTGTGACAGCAACTCAGACCCATGTGATACCATCCACCCCAGCCACAGCTCGAGTGGTCTAGGAAATGCCGAGACGCATCACCAGCTCTAGTGTGGCTTAGCTTCTGCTCCCTGGGGACATCTGGCAGGACGAGAGGCAGGAATGAGGCCACCAGTGAAATGTGGGGTGTTTCCATGAATGTTGATGGAGGGAGAGCCTTTGAGATCTCTCCTTAATGATGACCCATTGTTTTCCTGGGTGGAAAATGGGAGCCAGCAACTCAAGCTGATAACCTGGGTGGTATGACAATGGGTCGCCTGCATGGCACTCAAGTCATTAAGACATTTCTGGAAGTAATGGATACTGGGAAGTCCTTCTCTCCTTCCCCTGCCAAAAATAAGAGAGTAAATTAATTGTGCAATTTGTACGTTTTGAGAGTGCTGTGAGCAACACCAGCCTTCCTGCATTAAGCACCTCCTTAGCCTCACCAGGCTGTGTCAACCACGAACTTGAGGAAGAAATTTGCTTTCTTGATTTGTGAAAATCACCCTTCCATGCAACTTTTGAATGGATTCCCCAAGATGAACGCTATACATTGTCTCTAATTTTGGAAGGGAAAAAATATGTGCAAGGAAAATTTGAGTATTTGAAACATCTTCCATGATCCAACCAGCACGAACCCCTCATCAAACAGTCTTTTGTGGGCAACTCTCTTCAACCTCAAAGCCAATGGGGGAGGATTTCTGGGTGAGCAAGAATGGGAGGTTCCTGATAGCTTGGGTAGCCACAGTCTCCATCTGTCTTGACAGCACGGAGAATTACTACGGTGTGCCTCCCAGCAAAATCCTATTCCATACATTCGGAGCCTGGGATGAAATAGGAAGTTCTCAGGTGCCAAAGTAAATGGGGCTCCTCCCTGGAGGGGTGCCAAGGCCGGGAATTTAGACCAAAGCTGAAAGGGCCCTTGGAAAACTTTTGGAAGTCTCTCCTACGAAGATGGAAGAAATTCACGCACTGTCCCTGTGTCCAGTGAGACTGCACCAAACCTGCTCTCCAGGCAACTGTGAGGCTGTGCAGGGAGCTGCAGCTCTGGGACGTGGGGTCTTAATCCATCCTGAGGAGGCCCCTGACAGACGCTCGGGCTGCTTTGGAAGCAGTGAGCAATTCTGAGGCAATGAGCCCAAACTAGAGAAAGGAGAACTCCCTTGTCAGAGGCTCAGCTCTCAGGCCTAGGGCATCTTCCAATCTCTCCCCCTTTATCCTCCTTTCCTCCAGCCCTACCATCACCCACTGCTCCAGGAACACCCCTTTGAGAGAGACTTTCAACTTGGCACCTGCAATGGAAGCCAAGAGGAAGGTCCTTGGAGCTGAGGATTGGTGTTGGCCAACACAGAAAGGATTGAAGTTAACCTCAGAAGAGCTATGCAAGAGGACAAGTGAGTGGCGTGGTCCCATCTTCTGAGGTGCTATCATGGCCCAGGTGTGGCATCCCCAGGCGTGATCCCACCACCCACTGATGTGACAGAGAAGTGAGCATGGGCGGGCTGCTCTCTGCTGCTTTCCTGGGTCCCACTCCATCCGCCTATGGCCTCTGAGGGAGGGCCCACGTCCTCACAAGTGGAGGCTTTCCCGGGTCTACCCTCCCAGACAGCTGCAGCCAGACCATGTCTTCCGACGGGAGGGACGCCAGGAGAGGCCAGTGTCTGTTAACAATCCCTGACTCCTGCCCTCTGACTCCATTCACACCAGACCAGAACTCCCACCCCAGGGGAAGCCTGAGTCCCTTCAGAGTTTAGACTCTGAGCTCTTACAAGCCTGACGAAGCAGGACTTCAAGAAACTACCGAAAAAAAAAGAATCAACTAGATCTCTGTCTAGGTGGATACACCAGTCACCCCCGTGAGGTCACCTGAGTGGCAATGATTCCATGTTAAGGCGAGTAGTCATTAATCATCCTGGGACATTTGTGACCTGAACGACTCAGTCTCCCTACATCTCCTGTTATTCAAAGCAGTCATTAGAGGAATGTGGGTAAATTTGAATAGGGACTGAGTTGCCACCTGGAGAAGAAAGGGGTGTAGTCCCCCAGTCTCTCCTTTTTTGAGAATGGAATGGGATAGAACTTCTCAAACGGACTGAGACGGGTCAGACGGGAAAAGACATCAAGAACCGCCAACAAGGAACCCAGCTCCAGGGACATATGAGCCTGGATGATAACCTGGGCCCAGTTTCCCCACCAGAAGGTCCACGTGGGGGCTGGTTTTGGCCCATTGTTTTGACTAAGACTCAAAATGCCCCCAATAAAACCACCCAGGCACAGAGAGCATCCTGTGGGTCTGAGTGTGAACCCCCTTTGGGGGCTTGAAGCCTCAGACAGACATACTCTGGAGAGAGTGAGATTGTCCTTTGTCCTCCTTCAAAATAAAATGTCACTACGGCTTTTGAGCTCATTTGGAGTGGTGAGAGCAGGGACGAATTGAACCGTGGGGACACAGGTTTCAACAGTGACCCTGTAGCAAAAGAAATCGTGATGGCAGGAAGTTAGATCCTGTCCATAGCTGACTGGCTTCTCTGGCTCTGATCTTAGCCCACCATTTGGAAGCAAGACAGGCCTCTGAGTTGAGTGAGTCCTGGGATTCTTGGGCAGTTTTTCAGGCATGTCTCAGGGAGAGATACAGGATGCCTTGTAATTTGGGTGAGTGGGGACTGAAGCAATTAAATTTAGTAGAAAAAGACTATCCCATATTGGTAAAGGAGATCAGACTGGTTAGTTATTTTCAACGGAACAAGCTCGAAGCTGTTAGCAGTGTTCTCTTAACTTCTATTACAGGCCCTTCAGATGAATGACGTATTTAAGGAAACTGAGGAGCGTGTATGAGAAATAGCAAAATGTCCTTGAACAGAATTTCAGCCAATTTGTGGCACTTTCAAACGTGGTTTGAATTGATTTATTAGGAAGAAATAAAGGAAGAAAGAACTGCCATATGATTCAGCAATTCCACAGCTGGGTGTATACTGAAGGAGACAAAGTCACTATCTTGGAGAGATCTCTGTACTCCCATGTTTGTTGCAGCTTTGTTCACAACAGCCAAGTCATGGAAGCAGCCTATGCGTCCACCAACCAATTAATGGATAAAGAAAATGTGATATATATACATCCATATACGATGGAATACTACTCAGCCATAAAAAGAAGAAAATCCTGCCATTTGTGACAACATGGATGGACCTTGAGGGCATTATGCTAAGTGAAATACTCCAGACAAAGACAAATACTGTATGATCTCACTGATATATGGAATCTAAAAAAACCAAACTCAGAAATAGAGATCAGATTGGAGATTGGTGATTGCCAGAGGTGGGGGGTGGGTGGTCAAATTGGATGAAGGCGGTCGAAATGTACAAACTTCCAATTATAGGATAAATAAGTCCTGGGGATGTAATGTACAACATGATGACTATAGCAAACAATAGTGTTTTGTATATTTGAAAGTTGCTAAGACAGTAGATCTTAAAAGCGCTCATCACAAGGAAAAAAAATTTGTAACTATGTAAAGTGATGGATGTTAACTAGACTTATTGTGATCACTTCACAATATATACAAATATCAAATCATTATGTTGTACACCTTAAATTAATACAATGTTATATGTCAATTATATATCAATAAAACCGGAAAAATAAATGAGATGCTTTGCAGGTTTGAGTTGGCATCTGGAGCCCTCCCTAAGGGCTCTTCTGGGATTCTGAGCTCACTTGCTTTAGCGAAGGCCACCATGAGAAGGGCCCTGTGTGGTCAGGACGGGGGTGGTGTAGACCAGTTACTCACTTCTTGCTGGAGGAGGTTGGACTTCAGATGGTGGGATTCAGACAGACAGACAAAGAAGGGTGAGGAGAGGATTCTAGACTGGGAAAGAAATTCAAGCCAAAATGAACATGGGAATCACCATGGAATATTCCAGAGATGTCGAAGAGACACCACATGTCTGATGGGGTAGGGAATGGCCGTATTGTGGAAGACCTTGAATGCTGCTCTCAGTGGTTGATGGTTATTTCCTGAAAGAGCCTGTGGTAAATAAAAGGTTTTCTATACGCAGAGGCACTAGAATCAGGTGGAGAACATGCTCAGCTGGACCACCAAGTTGAGACTCTTCCATCTCCAAAATCCCATCCTCAGCCCCACAAAGAGCAAATCTCTGGAATGAGATGGCTGCAGAACCATTCTCTCCTTCTCTCCCCTCACCACTGCCAATCAGGGCAAGTGTTCTCAGCAAAGATTTTATAATCACAGGTATAAAATTATGCCCTGGCTCCACAGTAGCATTGAGGACCCGAGCTTTGTCTATCCTTCTATTTTCCTCCTCTGCGTGTGGCCTTTTGTCCCTCTTCTCGTGTCACATGGGGCTGCCATCACGCCAGGGCTCTCATCTTCGCACCACTGCGTGTGGAGCTGACGGAGGGGCTTTCTCTCAATTTGTGAGGGAAATATTACCTCAAAGACTGCTATTGACTTCAGCTGTGTCTCATTGACCAGACGTGGGTCCTGTGCCCACTGCTGGCTGCAAGGTAGGCTGTTAAAGGGGGTAGCCAAGGAAGGGGGCCGGCACTGGCAGGACTGGTTTGGGCCAATCATGATTCATCCCCCAGGACTGGGAATTGTGAGGTTCTGTAATCAGAAGGAAGGAGAATGGCTGTTGGGTAACAGTCGATGGGTCAGCTGGCCTTTGCCCCCAAATCTCCTGCTTTCACAGATGATGAGCAGGAGGCTGAGCGGAGCTGGGACCTGCCCAGGGTCACGGAGCAAGCACAGAGCCAGAGCAGAACACACTCTCTCCCGGGTGGGCACTGTCTTCTCTACGGTGATCCTAACGCAGTAAACCAAGTACTGGTGGCTCAATTCAAATTCTAAAGGCCCCTTGCTCACTGACAATACTCATAGTTCCTAACCCTCACTATGCATCAGAATATCCTGGAAACCCGTACGAAAATTAGAAAGAAAATGAACGTCCAGGTTCCATCCTATGAGATTCTGATTCAATTTGTCTGGGGTGGACCCGAGAAGCCTACTTTTCAAAAGTAGGTATAACGGTGGTTTTAACGTGTCAACTCGGGGAGGCTACTGTTACAGACTGAATGCTTGGGTCCCCCGAGAATTCATGTGTTGAAGCCCTACCCCCCAATGTGATGGCATTAGGAGGGGGGGCCTTTGGGAGGTGATTAGGATTAGGTGAGTCATGAGGGTGGAGCCCCCATGAATTCCATTAGCGCCGTTGTAAGACACAAGAGAGCTTGCTTCCTCTTTTCCCTTCTCTCTTTCCACCACGTGAGGATACAATGAGAAGTCAGTGGTCTTCAGTCCGGAAGAGGACCCTCACCAGAACCTGACTGTGCTGGCACTCTGATCTCCACAACTGTGAGAAATACATTTCTGATGTTGATAAGCCACACAGTGTATTGTATTCTGTCATAGCAGCCTGAACTAAGACAGCTACAGTCCCCAGTTATTCAATCAAACCCTAACTTAGGTGTTGCTGTGAAGGTATCTTGTAGATGTGATTAAAGTCCGTAATCAGTTGACTCTAAGTAAGGGAGATTAAATCTGGGTGGACCTGATTCAACTGGTTGAAAGAGCAGAGCAGAGGTTTCCCTGATGGAGAAGAAATTCTGCCAGTGGGCAGTGGTCTCAGCCCATGCCCAGGGGTTCCAGCCTGCCATTCCTGACAACATGCCCTACAGATTTCAGACTTGTCTTGTTGGCCACCGGGATCGCAAAGCCGATCTGTGCCATAATCCTCTTAACGTCTATCTCCTACCGGTTCTGCCTCTCTGGTTGAACCCAGATGGACACACCACGTGATTTTAACATGACGCTCACGCAGAGAACCAGGGAGCTACTCAGTAGAGGATGAGTCAAAGGGCATCAGAATAAAATCACCCAAGGTCAGAGCTCATCTCTTCTACCTACATCTCTGTGACTGTGGGTCCCTCGGCTGTAAACTGGGGATCACAGCTTCTACAGGTACAGCGTGAAGGCAGTGGGGGCCACTGCTCTCCTAATGTCGGGCTGTTCTGAGCCATGAGCAATGACATACCATTCAGACAAAAACGAGCCTGGTTTCCCATCTCATTGCTTGACATCTAAAGTTTAGGACTTTCTTTTAGGGTCACCTAACTCTTCCTTCCCCCAACTCTCCTGTGGCAGGCGGGACGGCACGTGTGCACTCACAGACACCCAACCCCACCAGGGGCAGCACACAGAGGCGGGTCACCCCGCTCTGGCTTGGCTCCACGTTTATGAAAGCGGATTGTAGGTTTTCGCAGCAACCATCATCCCTTTCCAATGTCGTTTTAAAAGGTTTGGGTACAGGGGCTGATAACTTGGAGAGTCCTGGAGGTCCTGTTCTCCCTCCGGCCGCCGCCTTTCATTTGGGGGCTGCTGGCACCCTCCGGCTGTGCTGGGTGGCCGCTTCCTCCTCCTCTCACCTCCCGTCCTCCGCACGGTCAGGGTTGGCCTCCATGGTGACACATCACTGCCCTCTGGTGGCCGCAGCTGCTGCAACGACTCCCTCCAGCTACGGCTCGTTGGCTGGAAGCAGCCCTGGTATCTTCCGGTTTGCTGTGGTTTCCTTTTAAGCCACGATGCTCACACGCTCCAGTGAGGCCTTTGATAGGTAGAGAGGATCTGCCTCTTCATTGACTTACTCTGTCACTGGCCTTCTGTGTGTGACCTCAGCCGCTCCCGTCACCTCTCGGGGTCTCTGTTTCCTCATCTATAAATTGAGATTAAAATAGATCCTCACCAGCTTTAACATTTAGGATCCAAGGGCTTATGAACTAGGGAGAGTCATTCATTCATCAAATACCGTGTGTCAAGGGTGGAGATTCAGGCTTCTCAGAGAGCAAACCTGTGTCTTGGTGGACTTTACTTGGTCACAGGAGGAGACGTTAATAAGCAGTAAACATAACAAGGAAATAAAGTACAAAGTGCGTTAGATGCTACAGGGAAAAATACAGCAGGTGCAGGATCAGGAGTAGAGGTGAAGGTGAAGGATGAGGGAGGGTGCGATTTTAGGTCATCGAGACGGGATGGGGCTCAGAGAGGTCACCTTCTGAGCTGAGACCTGTGGGAGGAGAGCGGGAGAGAGACAGTCACCCAGATTTTCTGGGGAAGAGCATTTCAGATTGAGGAAAACCCTGTGCAGAGGCCTGAAGTGAGAGCCTGCTTTGAGGACCAGTGAGAAAGCCTGTATGGCTGAATTAGAGAGGGATGGGGGAGACCACACAGGACACAGGAGACGATTACATAGAACCTGGTAGGTTCCACTGCAAAAGAATTTATCTTTGACTCTGAAAGAAGTGGGAAGCCCCTGGGGGCTTGGCGCAGAGGAGTGGCGTGATCTGCCTTATGGTTTTACAGGGTCTGCTCAGGCTGCCATAATAAAATACAGTAGACTGAGTGACTTAATAACAGATGTTTATTTCTCACAGTTCTGGAGACTGGAGAGTCCTCTATCAAGGTCTGGCAGGGTTCAAGTCCTGGTGAGGACCCTCCTCCCGGCTTGTAGAGGACAGCCTTCCCACTGTGTCCTCTCGTGCTGGAAACAGAGGGAGCCTGGAGTCGCTTCTCTTCTTATAAGGGCACTAATCCCATCGTGGGGCTCCACCCTCACGACCTCAGCTAATCCTAACCACCTCCCAAAGGCCCCACCTCCTAATATCATCACATGGGGGTTACGGCCTCCATATATGAATTTGGGGAGGACACAAACCTTCAGTCCAGAGCAGCGTCACTCAGGCTGCTGGGTGAGCTGGATGGCAAGGGGAGGCAAGGATGGGAGCAAGGAAAAGCCTCCTGCTCTGGAACAATGCAGGTGAGAGGTTAGGGAGGCTGTGGCTTGGACCAGTGCAGTAGCTGTGGAGGTGGTGAGAAGGTGTTAGCTTCTGGAGAGGTGTTGAAAGTAAAGACAACAGGTTTCCCGACAGAAGGTGGAGCGTGAGAGAAAAAAGAAGTCAAGGATGATTGAGGGTTTTGAACTGAATGACTGGAAGGTGCCATTAATTGAGATGGGAAACTGAGTGGGGGTAGAGCTGAGGTTTGAGAGGAAGAGCAGACATTCCGTTTGGGACGTGTTAAGTACAAGATCTCTATTTGTGAAGAGAATTGAAAGTGCAAAGTTCAGGGATCAGGGGAGAGTCGTAGCTGAAGAAAATTTTCATACCATAAAGAGCGTGGGTTTTAGAGTCAGACAGACTTGTGTTCAAATCTCAGACCTGTTACCTCCTGGCTGTGTCAGCCTGGAAAAGTGTCTTAACTTCTCTGAACCTCGTTATTCAGGACATATTTATTCAGCACTCCCACGTGTCAGACACTGTTCTGGGAGCTGGAAACATACAAATAACCAAAACCAAGTCCCTGCTCTCCTGGAGTTTACGTTCTGGTAAAACAGGGATAATAATAAATGATCACTTGGAGCAGATTGAATGAATACAGGATGGAAATTGCCTCCAGCACTCAGTATAATGCTTTGCCCAGTAAATGGCTGATTCCACTGCCCTCTCCTTGCTTTCCACCCATTGGAAGACAAATAGTGTCACGTCTTTGGATGGACCAATGAGGAACCAGGGGACATTCTGAGTGACAGCCTTCCAGCTCTGCAGAAACTATGGAGCTGACTCCCTGAGAATAGAATGTAGAATATTCTTACAGAAATTATGGAAGGATATGTCGCCTCCACTGCAAAATACTGCCTCTGATTTTTATTCTTTGGCTCTATTCTGGAGCCCAGACGCTGAAGGCAGCACAGTGAGGCAGCATGTGTTAGTCCAACAAGCAAATAGTTGGGGCGGTATCTGAACGTGTCATTTGTTCTTGTAACAAGCATCCTCCTAGTTAAAAGCATTACATTTCTTCTGAAGTGAGAGATGTTTGGGATTGCTTCTTCACTCTAAGTGGGCTCTTTGAGGTGAGAAGTAAATCACCATGGGAGAGGAGAGGCTCTGGGATGGAAGTCTGAGGTTCCTGGACCTTCAGAGGGTGAGGAGAGGGACGCTGAGAGGCAGCAACTGTAGGGACGGGGAGGGCAAGATGGGGTGAGGTAGGGATCGGGGGGAGGTGAGAGGCTGGGACGTGGGCACTGGAGTCGGCAATCAGGACGTTTCTCCCACCAATGCCTTGGGCGCATCCAGGGGACATGTAGAGGATAAGGGCAAAGAGACAAGGAGAGCGGGGAAAATGCTCAAGATATTCGTCTGTGAAAAGCAAGAGGGGGAGAGATGATCTAGACGAGGGGAATGTGGAGCTGAGAGAGAACAGTTAACACTGTTCTGGTTGATGGATCTTTCTTCACAGGCAAAACCAACCAACAGCTCTGGCTCATGAGCAAGAAAGAGAATTTTTTAGAAGAACTGCCACAAAGGTCTTCAATCTTGGATTCTTTTCAAAAGATGCGCTGCCTTGGACAGCTTTCATAAAGGAATCTGTTTCCAGCTCAACATAGTCCTAAAACTGATCTGCCTGAGAATGCATCCTGTGCTGTTCCTTCCCACCCTCTTCTTTCCTAAACGCCCTTCTCTCACTTCACACACAGAAAAAATACAAATCTTAACAGGTTGTAAAAATATCTGGGGCTCCAAACAATTACGCAAACTTGAAATAACTGGTGTTGCAACATTTTCTGTAATCAAGGCACCCCACCCCCGCCATCCATCTAATGAGAGACATTTCCAATAACACTTTAATTTTTATCCTTTATCATTTTTTATCAAAAATTGTGATGGGGCCAGCCCAGTTGCCTAGTGGTTAAGTTCAGCCAACTCCACTTCGGCGGCCCGGGTTCTGTTCCTGGGCGCAGACATACACTGCTCATCAGCCATGCTGTGGCAGCGACCCACATACAAAATAGAGGAAGATTGGCACAGATGTTAGCTCAGGGTGAATCTTTCTCAGCAAAAAAAAAAAAAAAAAAAAAAAAAAAAAAAAAATTGTGATATATCTGTATATTGATAAATTGGTTAATAATAATCATGGTAAAGATAACTAAACCCAGAAGATTTCTTTTTTTTCCCCCAAATAGAGCCTAATGATCAAAAGAAATGAAACGAAACTTCAATTCACAAACATTTTTATTACAGGGAAGTGTGGTAGGAGCATCAAAAAGATGCTCTTGCACATAAAAATATATTGCATTAGGATAAAAATGTGTGGAGGAAGTAGAATGGCTGTCTGATTTCAAGGAGAAAAGGAGAGTAAAATCTTTAAATTGTTCTTGTGTGCTTTCAATGGACCATGGGTAGTATCAAACCGCCGTGGTATTTATTTTCCACTGGAAGTATTTTTAAAGTAGTATCACAGTTTTATTTTAAAATGCAAATAGTTACAGTAAGTTGGAAATGTACGGTCTCATAACTATTTAAACCTATGAATCAGAAATTTTGGAGGACAACTTTGAAATGTGCCAGGGAGTCCTTAGTTTTTGAATACTATTTTGGGGGTACATGAGCAAAGATATTAGATGGCCATCGGCATAAGGAATCAAAGGAGAGGTTGATCAGTGTTGGAAAAGAGAGGAAGGTGTGGCCGCCTCAGTTCCCGGCTTTGTGGGCTCTGTCGGCACCGCCAACCCCTACATGCCTGCCTTTCAGCACCAGAGTGAGTTTTGGGGAAAGGGAGACAAAATGGCCTGGAATGGCCTGACATGGGCTGTGCTCGCTGCCTGGAGGGGGCTGGGGGACACCCCGACTAAAGGTTGCACCAGGATCCCTTGAAATGTGGGGGGTGCAGTTCTCCCAAAGGAAATGCAGTGTGATTCTCCATTAAAGGGGAATTGGGGCTAGCCTGGGAAGCATAGCACCTGCTGACTGCAAACATGTTCCAGGGGAATCTACAGAGAAGTGAGGGAATAAATGATGGCTGGGATTAGACAGATGGAAGGACACTTCTTTTGTCCTGGGAGGAGCGAGGAGGAAAGACGGGGTGAGGACGATGGGGAGTTTGCAAGTGGACTGAAAGAAGGGCCAGGGAGGAGGTCCCATGGATGGTTTCCAGGTTTTCTACTAAGTGGAGAGAGAGACAGTCCCCTCAGAGTGAGAGCCGGGGGGGTCAGGAGGTTGAGGACACAGGAGATGATGTTTTCTCAGTTGTCTTCTTGTGATTTCAAGACTTTGTGTTTTTAACAGTCTCATGCTCTCAGCACACGGACACATGGTTATAATCCACATAAATATTGGCCTCTGCCTTTTTTCCCCCTGGACTGAGTCAGTCTTTGCCTGGCGCCCACAGCCCTTTGTACATGTCTCTCTTATGGTTCCAACCATACTCGTTACCCAAGTGTTAGGATAAATGGGGATGGGGGTCAATTCCAGTCAGACCAGTCTTCACTACCATCTTAACTACGGTGGCTCCCACACACGTATCCTGGGGTCCTTCCATGTTGAACTCAAACCTGGTGGGATTAGGACCTTCAGGTGTTTTTGTTAAAGTCTCTGAGAGGTGACAGCGAAATTCTCTTTTCAGAGGGTTCTTCTCTGAGAAAGCGTGGTTAGGGCGCTGCATGGGGAATTGGAATGATGATGCCCCCAGTCCCCTGATGAGCAGTCTAGTCTCACGTCTGAGGGAGCATCCATGCTCTCCACATCTTCTCCCTGTCTGTCTGTCTCTCACTCTCTCAGACACTCACACACTCTCCAAGGAAGGACTGTGCACATTGTTTGCTCTGAGTGGGTCCTCATAGCTGAGTAAAGCAAGTCATCCTTCTAAGGACTCCAGAATGAGCTGTGTGGTTAAGAATGACTACCACCCTTCTCTTTTCTCCTTTCCCTTGTCAAATTCATGTTCTTTATAACTTCTAAGTGAATGCAACATAAGTATCCATATATGAAGTGAGGTTACAAAAAATACCAAGAATCCAGTCAAGGTTTCTTAGGGATCACAAGAAAAAATTATCTTTTCACTGACACATGATACAACGTGGATGAACCTCAAAAACATTATGCTGAGTGAAAGAATCCAGACACAAAAGACCACAGATTGTCTGGTTCCGTTTATGTGAAATGCCCAAAACAGGCAAATCCATAGAGACAGAAAGTAGATTAGGGGTTGCCAGGGACCGGGGGAAGGGATATGGGAAGTGATTGCTAATGGGGACAGGGTCTCCTTTTGGGGTGATGGGAATGTTCTGGAACTAGATAGAGGTGATGGTTTAACAATATCGTGTACATACTAAATACCACTGAATCATTCGCTTGAAAATGGTTAATTTTGTCATGTAAATTTCACTTCAACTTTTAAAACAAAAATAAATAATAACAACAAACAAAAAAAGTATCTTCTTTGAACTATCAAATATTAGGAGTCAGCTCCAGATAAATAAGGTTTGAGGTTTATGGTTAGTTCTTTAAAATAATGCAGCATTTCAGATGAACCCCCGCTCTAAGAATACAAAATATCCCCATTTACAAAATGGATTGGGGAAGTGGGGAGTAAGACAATGATTTAAAAATAAAATCTATCATGATTAAGTTCCCTTTAATGAAATCCACCAGCGGATTTAAAATATTCTATCATCAAAATTTAAAATGCACATAACTTTAACACAGCACCTGCTAAGTGACAGGTATAAGGATATTCATAACAGCTTTTTTATAACAACAAAAGAATGTCCTTTTACAGAGTACTGGTTAGATAAATTATCTGCATAATAGAATACTATGCAGCCTTTAAGAGAATGGAAGGGTATTGACATGGGAATATCTCCAAGATATACTGAATTCAAAAGCAGGATGAAGAAGTATAGAGAAAATTCTATCACTCCTGTATGGAAAAATACACACAGTTATATTTGTAAATACAAAGAGCATTTCTAAAAAGATACGCAAACACTGGTTATAATCCTTACCTGTAGTGAGAGAAATTGGTGGCTGGGAGGCTATTTTGGCTTGTCTCAAGTGCATATATTACCTACCCAAAATTCTTGTATTACATACACACTCTCTTCTAACAAAAAAAAGTTTTTATTTCAATTGTGGTACACCAATGTTGAAAAAGGATTTTTGTCAAGTTGATTAATTTCTAGAATATCCCAACTTAGATTTTTTTTTCTCTCTCAGTGGAAGACTTGGGTTCTGTTACCATTTTCCTGCAAATTGTTGGGAAAGTCAACCACCTCTGTGGACTCGGACTCTTCATTTGAAAATGATGGGCTTAGACTAGAGGGGATCTCCAAAAATCTCTTTCTGGTCTAAGATGCTATGATTATATGACTTGATTATGCAATAAATTGGCAAAGAGAAATCTGAGCGCGTGTCAGATATTGAGTCTTGGTGATGTGGCAGAAGTAATTGCATGCAACTACTATTTTTACCATATATTTCATTCTTAAAGCACACTTTATAAATTCCCTTTCATTTCTACTCCATCTTTGAAATACCAAGTAACAACAAAAGAGGCATTTTCAACTGAAGAAATTTATTTACTTTTTTTTTCTAGGTACATAGATGACATAATTATAGACAAGTTTTGATACACAGGAAAACCCTTCTGTCTACCTTTTTGCTAAATGAATCATCACAATAATTTTTACAATTTTTAAAACAATACACAGCTTTCTTGGGCTGAAGCAATCGCAAGAACATATTGGTACTGGTATATTACAGATACTTACAATGTTTAAGAATAGCAATGGAGAAAAATAAGTTATTTAAATACTGATTTCATATACAGAAAGTGCAATGTTGTTAGTTGTTATATAACTTGCTTGACAGTTTCTTGTTTTCTCTATCAATTTAAAATCAAGATAACTTGGACTCAGACTACTATATATTTTATTTTTTTCTGAAAATAATACAGTACACACAGGCAGCATTGACTTGGTGAATTGACTTCTTTTGCTGTAATTCTGAAAGCAAACTTTGCTATGTCAGAAACCGATTTCCAACAGACTAGTAATTTCCAATTTCACCTATACCCGGGTTCAGGACAGAGAAAAGGAAAGGCCTCTGACTAAGGAAAGGCCGTGAAATATCTACCTACTTCTTGGTTATCTGGGAATGTCAGTAGTGGTTGGGGTTGGCTGCATTGCCTCGTAGACAGCTTCAAAGTAAAAATTACACACAACAGGTGTGCAGATACCTGAGCCAAACTGCCTTCCAGGTTTCCTTTGTGCTTTCCAAAGACAACAATTTTCACCATTCCTCGACATTCTGTGCCAAGTGCAACTGATTCAAACTGGTTGTTGCCGAAGCCTCCCACGTGTCTGACTTCCAGCATCCCGAGACAGCCCCGAACCATCTCAGTCAAATGTCACAAACATTCAGGTTTTTCTAGGATCAACTAAAAGTTTAAAGCAAAAGAAGACCAAACAAATACTAAAGATAAAAAAAAAAAGATTAAAGAAAAGCACGATAAAGCAAAAACAACCCCAGACCCCTCGGATGAGGGAGACCTTCCCACGGAAAACTACTCATGGTCCCTGAATTTGCTTTTTCTACGAGAAGGCAATGATTCCCAAAGAAGACTGACAAAAATACGGTTTGGCATTCTCAAAACACTCAAACTCAGAAAATTCCCTTTTCTAAAGGTGCCACTGTTACCAAAATGAAAATCTTATAGTGAAAATGAACTAACGCTTGGAAATTCACAGAAGATTCCTCTTCTCCTCTGTTTCCTATTACACGACTCTGGCGTGGTCTTTCTGCTCAGCTTAAACCATGGGCAGGGGCTCTCAGGATGTGATGCTGAGGGACCACAGAGGAGGACGAGCAGCCCAATTTACAGCACCCACCTTACCACAGCCCTCGAAACACGCGTCAGAGATGCAGTTATAGGAGAACCCCGCAGCCTCGTTACAGTCCAAAGGGGCTGCTATGCTCATAGGAATGTCAGAAGCTGAGATAACAAAAACGGGCTGTTTTTAAGAGTTCAATAGAAATTTGGCAGCTTCAGTTTTTTATTCTACATTGCCACAGCTTCTTCACACGGCATCTTGTAGAAGGTGAATATTATTGAAGAAACATATATTATCTTAAAAAATGCCTACCAACGCATGAAAAGATTCATCACCTGAGAATATCCTTGTCCTCAGAAACGTGGATCCAGGTATATAAAGCAAACGCTAAAATGGCTTTGTAACTAATGAGATCTTTTTTTTTTTCCTGAGGGAAATTATTTGTTTTAGTGAGTAGATGAAATAGTACAGAACTTTTAATCAAGGCTTTGTGTTCAAAGCATTTCTATTGTAAATGATCGTATCCAATGCTTAAAATAGTGCTCATGATAAGAATGTAAAGGAAAATCATTTTGTAAGCAATGGAATTCTTAATTGCTTAGTTATCTAAATTTGTTTGCTAGAAAATCACACACTAAAAGAGGAGAAAACATGCTGAAATCAGTTGGAAAACAATGGAAAATATACAACTCGTTAATGCATGGCTAATGTGGTTTGGCTCCAAATGAACCTTTATTTGAATTAAAAGGGTTATCTAAACAAGAAAAGAAGGAAAACAATATCTTAACTATAAAATTGAAAAAAAAAAACCCTTAAAACATTTTATAAACGACTTCCCTTTTTAAAAACGTCTTTCTGCAATATTCAACCTTACAATGACTTTTTGCAAAGGGGATGTGTTAGCCGACGACTGAATTTTTGGAATGGACACGGTCAAGATTCCCAGTCAATACCGCAGCACAGTGACCACCATGGAACTAATACTAAACTGATTAAAATGAAAGAAAGTGACTGTACACACACACACACACACACACACACACACACACACACACACACACACACGATATCTTTGTGAATTTCAGATAGCTTTTTACTGGATTTGTGGTTAGTTTAAAAACTGAAAGCCAACATGAAATTTGCCTGATAAACACCCCTACAAAATAAGCCATGTTAGAACGAGACAACTAGAAAAGCCCATTTTTGCTGAAAACATCCCAGATATGTTAGGTGGCAGTCTAAGCTAAAGGTTTGGAATGATGGTTACAGGGCAGTGAACACTAGTTAGATAACTGCTTAAAAGCTTATATTAAGGCAAATAAAAGCTGATTGCTAGAAAGCAATTATTAAAATGTCTCTCATTTATCTAAAGGAGAATAGGACTTCTGTTTTCTCGTGCAGCCAGGGTTTCTTACTGTTGAACAAATGAGCATGGTCAATAGGGTACAAGAACTCCCCAGTCTGTTACTTTGGCCCAGCTAAAGCCCGTCTGGCCCCCAGGGATCCTGCAGGGTGACAGAAGGGTAAGGACATCGTGAGAAATGGGACAGGCTGCCCCTCCCTCTGCTCCCAGCCCTCTCCCAGCGCATCACGACAGACTGGAGCCACAGCACTTGTGACAGGTTGGCTTCTTGGTTCTTTCGTGTTCTGGAAATAAAAATAAGTGCTTGTCTTTTCTTTGGGGGTCAGAGAGAACCACACCAATTTCCTCGAGGGGGCTTTTCTGGAGAAGCGAGGGTCACTGGTCCCGTGCCAAGGTTTCACGCCGTTTGGCCACACACTGGGCCTTTCTCCTGGATCTGGTCTGCCTGTCCAGAGGAGGAGGAATTGCATCCGCATCGCAAGCACAGTGAAAGGGTGGCCCTTGTCCAGGCAGGTCCACTGTGGGTCTGGCTACATGGCCTCGGGGCCTGGTGGCAGTTTGAAGAGTCTGGCCGCGGACACGAGCTTGCTTATGTGTCTCTCCTCTGTGATGCCGGCCTCCTGAAGGCACGTGTGGGACAGAGAAGGCACTTGGCCCAGTGTGCTGAACCCCGCCTCAGTGAGGGTGCTGGCGTACATGGGCAGCCCGATGGAAACCAGCCAATCCGACATGGACGAGACGCACCCGGGAGAGAGGGGCTTCCTACAGATTTCCGTGAGTCCACCACTTGGGATCTGCACAAACAAAGACAGCAATTTTATAAAGACTCAATCTGTGCCATCAAGGGGTTCCTTCTTAGAGGCCTATAAGGAACAGTACTTAAAACATCACACTCCTAGACCATCAGAAAGCAATAATGCCACGAAATGTTAAAGACCACGCCTAGCATCAAGAATTCTCGCTCGGCTTCTCAAATGGGAGACAAATCCTCAAGGAAGTGTTTGAGGTTCTAGTAGGTACCTGGAATTAGATCTAACCCCAATTATGTGTCCAAGTCTCCAAACTCTAACCATTTACATGTCTAGCTATTTTGTCTCATGGTGATATGCTCTTCAATGAGTAAAGAGACAAACCTGTGAAGCAGTGTGAAAGTAAGATATTCAACGGGTAGGGTTTTTATAAAGTAGATTTTCCACTGTATCTTCAGTGTAGGTTAAGAACCAGAAAATTAAACATTTAATCAATAGAGTTATAAAGAATTTAAAATACAATACTACCAAGTGTTGGCTAGGGCAGGAAAATGGACACATATACTTGACTTCTGGGCAGGTCAAGTGCTACACC
Organism: Ceratotherium simum simum; assembly: GCF_057802395.1. NCBI lineage: Eukaryota > Metazoa > Chordata > Mammalia > Perissodactyla > Rhinocerotidae > Ceratotherium > Ceratotherium simum. Next base: position 25,622,862 of record NC_141937.1, on the reverse strand, counting down.
TTTCAGAAAAGTAATTTACCAAAAATTTGCAAATCCTTCAGATTTTGTGCAGTCTTGATGAAGCAAATCCTCTTGAAGGAATATATCCTCCAAAATTACCCTTAGAAGTCTACAAAGATTTATTGACAAGGATGCTCTTCACTAAATTATTTAACATGAAAAGTTGGACAAAATCTAAATGTTTCGACAACAGGGACTGGCTAAATGAGGCCACACTGACCCACTAGCACACTTTGAAATTTGATAATACAAAAGAATTTTTAGTAACAGAGAAATAGATTCATGATCTGAGAACTGAAAACAATTAGCTTTCAACACTATACATTTACTATTGTATATGTGCAGAGAAATGACGAGATGGATTTTTAAAAATTTTTCATAGTGCTGGGATTATGGATAATTTTCTTTCCAACACTGCATTTTTAAAACTTTGTAGACTATGTGTTCCTGATCCCCCAGGCGTCTGCTTGCTGTAGCTATAATGAACCCTGGGCTACTTATTGGCTGCCAGCACGCTCTTAATTAAGCTCTAGGACTAAACAGACTTCAAAAAGCTGAGTGAGGGGGCCCCAAAGCGCTGACTACTCACCGCCATGCGGTGCTGCTTCCGAAGCAGCTTCACGCGGATCTGGTCCATGTGGGCGGCCACGTCCCTCTCGGGCTGGTCTAAGTCTTCTGCGTATCTCTGCACCAGGGCCTCAGGGATCCCACAGCGGCCATGCTGCGAGGAAGGATAGAAATGTGTCATCAAGCTTGCAAAGATCTTGCTCCTTCTCCAAAACAGCAAATATAAGGCAGGAGAAGACGTTTAGCTACTGGAAAATAACACCAAGTCTTCATTTGAAGTGAGTATTTTCTTTATCAACAGGATGGATGATTTAGAGGGAATCCTTTTACATCTTGATCTTTCAGGCGGTAATGAGCTCTAGGAAGATGTTTTGAAACATAATTAAAGCAGGACACAATCATCTTATATTTTTGGGGCCAATTCCCTCATCTCACTGTATGTTATCATTTTGCAAAATGTTACTGAAGACAGTCTCCTAAACTGCAGAGAAGGGTGGACTTCTGCTCTACAGACGGCCCACTGTTTGTGCCTCGTCTGTTAAGAGCTGTGCCACCATCCACCACAGAGTTCTCGCTAGCCAGCCCTGGTGGTCTGTGGTTAAGATTCAGCACTCTTTACTGCCGGGGCCTGGGGTTTGTTTCCTAGTCAGGGACCCACACCACCCATCTGTCGGTTGTCATACTGTGGTGGCTGCATGTGGCTGTGACGCTGAAAGATCTGCCACCAGTATTTCAGATACCAGCAGAGTCACCCATGGTGGACAGGTTTCAGCAGAGCTTCTAGACTAAGACAGACTAGGAGGAAGGACCTGGCCACTCACTTCTGAAAAAACTGGCCATGAAAACCCTATGAATAGCAGTGGAGGATTGTCTGGTACAGCACTGGAAGGTGAGAGGATGGCGCAAAAAGACCGGGCAGGGTTCTGCTCTGCTGTCCACAAGGTCGCCAGGAGTTGGAATCCACTCAAAGGCCCTAACTAACAACAAAACGAGTCCTCACTACTTTCCATTCAAAGGGGTTTATTCACTAAATATCGAGGAGGAGGAGGATCGTATTGTAAGGCAATTGTAAGGCATTCATGGTCACAAGAATTTTATAACAAGGCCTCCCAGGAATGCACTATAACAAAGCATGTATTTCCATGAGTAGCGTACGGCTTCATCTACTACCATTTATTTGTCTTCAGTCCTTTTGGTATTGGTAGATCTACTCTTTTTTTCAAATGAGAAATGAGTTTTCATTATAGATCTCAATGTTTTTGGTACAATGGGATTTTTATACCATCTTCCCCCCATTACCTATACAGATAATTGTACAATACAATTATTACGTCTGAATAGGGTCCTACAATTTTCAAAGTATGTTCGCATTTATTTATTTGCTCCTAATAATACCTCTACAAGGTAGTTATGGAGGATATTATTAATTCTATTTTACATATTGGGAAATGAAATGGGGATTTGTTAATATCTAAAAACATACAGGCTGAGTTAAGACATGGAAACTGGAACTCAGGCCTGTCCTGTCTACTCAACCATCCTTTCAGGACCCAGTTCTAGTACTGATAGTTCTCCCTGCAAAGTACAGCCGCAAAAATTAAAAACAAACAAAGAAAAGAAAAGAAAACTCCGAGGCTGTATTTGCATTTAATGTGCACACTGTGTTCCCCATTGGTCCCAGTGCCCAGCAGCAGAGGTCCCGCCGTGGGTCACCTGCAACCTCACTGTCAGAACGGCCTCCGCCACCGGGCTGGCCTCCCCAGGCAGCTGCGGTCTTCCTCTCCCCTGGCTGCCTGACTTACACAGCAGGGGCCTGGGAAGCGGGCCAGGGCCTTCGATACCTTATCAGAATACGGCTCCTCGGTGAGATCGATGCCTTCGGCTTGCAGCTTGTTTTCGGTGAGCATTTCCAGATCGACTCCCCGAGAACAGGAGATCTTCCTGGACAGAGCTGGGCCCAGCTTCACGCCATGCTCCTGGAGGCTCGTGCTCTCCGGGAGCTCTGAGAGCCAGGGCGGCGGCCTCGCACTCGGGGGGCTGCCAGGCTCCTGCCCTGGGGCAGGCCTAGAAGCCCGAGGGGAGTGACAGTCGCTGGGGCCACTGGGGCCGCCCTTTTTCAGCGGCAGGCATGGAGCCTCAGGGCCAGGAGGGACAGGGTGGGGGCCGTTGGCGAGGCGCTCTCTGCTTTTCTTGGCAGGAACAGGTGGAGGCTGTGCGGGATTTCTCACCTGTGTCCTTGTCTCAGGGCCCCTCTGCTCAGGACCTGCGCCTTCCTTGGTGCCCGGGGTGTGACAGCTCCCTTCAAACTCCAATCCCTTTCTGTGGCCCTCAAGAAGCGTCCTTGATAAACTGTGTTTAACCCCGGGAGGGTGAGCATCACAGCTTTTGGGCAAGCACGGAGGAGACGATGTGGCACGTGAAGAGGCTGCTACGGAGCCCTCTAGTTTCTTAGTAGTCACTTTCTGAGGTTCAGAAAATCTCTTGCTTTGGGTCAGCAGCAATGCATTGTCCACAGCAGAGTCTCGTTCAGGGCTGGGAACCTTTGTGATGGAGGAGGTTGTCTTTTGTGGCACTTCAGGTGCAATCTGAGGGCAGGGTTCTGTCACCTCGCCAGGCACGTCTCTGTCAGCATCAGGCTCTCCCTGCAGGTCATCCAGTGAATGGGATCGGGGCCAGGTCTCCACGGTCTGGGGGCCCTCCAGGGTCTCATAGCTCCGACAGATGGAAACAGGGAGGCTTCTTCGGTTTTTATTCAAAGCCGTCACACAAGGCTGGTCACAGCGCTTGGAAGGGTGGGGGGTGAGACCACTGCCCAGCCTGCCGTCCTCTCGCTGCTTCAGGGCGTCCACTGACTTCACTAGAGGCAAGGTTGGGTAGTTGCCCAGCTGATTCCTGCTGAAAGACTTCAAGCTGGACTCGGTTGATGACTTGGCAGAGAGAAGGCCGGTTTTCCGAGTCTTGCCTGCAAGACAAGAAACTATTTTACAATCACATCTTAAAAAGCAAATCAATCAAATTGACGTATAAAGGTGTGCTGACATAATTGAAACCTCCAACTCCTATATCCCATTGTTGACTTATACTAAGGACATAAAATAGCCACTTATGACCATGAGTGATAGAGGGTTATTACGGTCCATTTTTAGTTTTAGAAAGAATTCTTAGTCTTATTAAAGGACTCGTGGACACTGAAATTAATTGAGTTATGTGGAAAAGAAATATGCTGTGTTAGGCAGTAAAATAAATCTAGGCCTAATGTCTGTTCCCAGATGCAGTAAGCGTGGAATAAGGTTGATCATCCATACTCCATTTAGAAACCACACTGATTTCTGTTTCGTGAGCACAATTTCCTAATGTCATGGTTGAACAGGGGAGGGGGACTGAATTTCGGGACAAGTTCTAGAAATGGTACCCCCTAAGGTTCACTGGTGACCAGGGAATTCTCCAATTACACCTTCCTCCAAGCCCCTCCTCCTCTTTGTGGTTTGTCCATGTGTGAAATAAATCCATCCTAGAAACAGTCCACCAACCTTGGTATAAATAAGTAAACAAGCTTAAGTGAGCATTTTGCCTGAGACAATCTACAAAATACTGATATGGTTCTAATTCCCAGTAAGCAAAAGCCCTGATTAAAATAAACTACCTGTCAGACTGATAATTGAACCATCAATCAGACATAATCCACTTATTTGAAAATTGTTGATTGATATTAACTGCTTGACAAGCTTTACTGAGCATTTACTATCTATGGGGTCACGCACTGTGCTAGATGCTTAGCTTTTACCAATACTTTCAACACACATACACACTGTAATTAACTGTCCTTCGTCACATTTCTGGTAAATACCATGTTTGGTGTGTGCTGTGACGCTGGGCTCAGGGGAATACTCCAGATGATAAGGCATAGGAGCCAAATGATCCTTGCCCTCAAGGCTTATAGAAAAAGATAAAAATCTTAAACCCACATTAGGTTTGGAAGGTGCAAAGAGATGGCTGGCTCTAATCTCTGGGAAGCCACCATCCTGTAACTGAAGGTTTTCTTTCTAGTCTACTGTTTCAGTAAACATTTCTAATAAATATTTTAATTTAGAATTTTGACATCTCCCTGTTAAGCGATCTCACCCTGCAATACATGAGCAGCAAGGAGAAATCAGGTGGTGGATGATTTGGTTGGTAGGGAGAGAAGGGGTGTGGATGGTGCCCACTCTAAGAAGAAAATGGAGACTTTTGGGTAAATGAAAGACATTCTCTGATAAAATCTCTACGTGTATGCTGTATAAATGGAGGGAAAGGAACAAAAAGGAAAAGCACGAGGCACTGTGACATCATCACAAGTGGTGGTTGGCCATGACTAGCAGAGAGAAAGCCAGATTCCTTCCATGATTTCACATGCTCTAATTTCAAACTGATAATATTAAATGTATCATGTCGAGCATAATTCCAGACACGAAGACTGAGGGATAAGAACAGTAGCTTCCTCAAATCAGACTTTTTGTTAATGATCCCATCTTTTTCGATAAGACACAAACCAACACGTGAAGTATTTTGCAACTAGCAAAGCAGAGTCATGGTCAAATAATGACGTCTTCCCATGTGAATAACGTGAGGCCTCAGACCCCAGCCACCCGTATGTTAGCAGCAAGCCAGGCTGACATCATGAGGCCTGGGCCTATGATTTCATTGTTACGAGGAGATCATTAGCCCAGTGTTACTACTGAATATACTGACAATGGTCCCACTTTTCAGTAATAGAAAAATCATCACAGATAAAATGGGATATATCCAGATAAAAGGGAAATACTTCCTAAGAAAGCATATCACATTAAACTTAAAGTTTAAAAATCAGTTAAAATGGAAAATTCTTAAAACCTCTTTGGTATCAACTTCAGAAATATTGCTTTCCTTCTTTTTAACTCTTAATATAAACTACACATATAAATTCCATGTTCACATCCTGCTTATACTGGAAAGATGCCCAAATTCACCTTGAGGCGAAAGGATGGTTCTTTAGCTTCTTTAATCTAGTCCTGAGCAGGCACCCCTGAATTCTCTTGAGCATTAAAAAGTCTGCCAGTGATATCCACAAAATCCTTACCAATCCAGAGCAGTCTGGAGGAGAATTAATTTACTGAAAATGTCTGGATATGGAAAGGTTATTAGCAGAAAGGAAAAACCTCCAGGACCTACACGAGGATTCTGATGCTCACTGGAACCGAGGAGTCCTGTGCTGCCGGTGGGTTTTGCGTCCCATCTTGACTGAGGCTCTGCTAACACTGGGATTTGGGGAGAACCGTGAGCTTCCCAAACTGATACAATACTTTAAGTGGCAGGGCTCATGGGTCAAATTTTGAGGTCCCCAAAATGCTCATCAGAATCAGAGTTAGAGTGAGCAGAGCAAGGCGCCCACGGGCACAGGTGGAGGAGGCGGTGGCTCTCAGAGACACGCATGCTCAGCTGGTACCCGAGGCTGGGCGCTGCCTTCCGTCTGCACCCTCCCCGCTCGCCTGCACCCCTCCAGGCCCGGTTTTGGGGCCCACGAGGGCTCTCAAGCTATTTTTTAATCACGATCTACAGTAAGAAAGACATTGACCTTCACATCCGTGACACACGTGCACACAGAGACACACAGACACGACTGAAACAAAGGTCACAAGTCACAACATCAATCTTACCTTTGGAATGCACCCTGATTTTTCCTACTCTGTGTTAGAAAACTGCTGTTCAGGACCCTGTAAACTGATTTCACAATGCACTCAAGAATTGCAACCTAGAGTTTACAAAGCTTGGCTTTAACAGGCGCTCAACACCTATTTCAACACGTGGGCTCCTTGACGGGGTTCCAATGGCAGCTAAAAACTCAACGCTGGCGTTTTTCATGACGGTCTTCAAGTGAATGACAGATTTAGGGGAACCTTTTACTATGGTTTCCAATCTTGCTATAATGAGAGTTTGGGGTCACAACAGGAAACCACATAGCCCCCTGTGGTAGCATTGAGTGCACTTCACCCTTCCACTTAAGACTCCTCTTCTGTTTGAGACCGGAAGCTTCTGGAAATTTCCTAGTGACGGCTTCCAGACTGCCAGGACAGGGAGGCCGCAAGACGTGTGGCCCTCAAATCGCCTCTCCCTCAGCAACTGCTTTCTACTTAGGCCGCATGGCTGAGGCGGTTAAGACACCACTGCTTTGTGACCCTGATGGATGCTCTACCTGGTAAACTGTTTTCCCAATGGACCTAACAGTTCCCAGCACTCAAATGCTGGTTTTCACTGCATAAAGAAAAGGACATAGGAGACACACAATTTAGGTTTTATAGCTGCAGGTATTTCAGAGGGAATTTATTCCCCTCACATAGCAGTCAGAAGGAAGAGATAGTGAGGCTAACTATATAGACTGGAAGGGTGAAGAGGTCGGAAAGGAAAAGATTATCACTGAGTTCATACGGTGATAGAATTATCTTTTTTCAGAAAATTGTATTTTGAAATCAGAAATTTTCAAAGCAGGAGTGTCTTTTTTTTTTTTTTGGTAAGGAAGATTAGCCCCGAGCTCACGTCTGTTGCCAACCCTCCTCTTTTTGCTGAGGAAGACTGGCCCTGGGCTAACATCTGTGCCCATCTTCCTTCACTTTATATGGGACGCCACCACAGCATGGCTTGACAAGCGGTGCATCGGTCCGCGCCCAGGATCCGAACCTGCGAACCCCGGGCCACCAAAGCGGAGCACATGAACTTAACCGCGATGCCACCAGGTTGGCCCCAGGGATGTCCTTCTTAATGAAGCTTCATTTATAAAACAGATCAAAGATGAAGTGTGGGGGTGCCTCAAGGTCAAGCCCTGGCAGGGCCCCACCCCCTCCGTGGCCACCATCCCTCACACCACCCAGGCCCCCCACGACCCGACCCCTGGGACACAGAGGGCTCCCCAGATCGAAGTTAAAACCCAGGGCTCTAGGCAGCATGAGCTCCTGAGGCAGAAGCTATGAAGTACGTAAGAAGCAGTGGCTCCTGTGAACACACCTTGCATTTACTTCTCCATTCCACGAAAATACTTTCCTAGTGAGAACTGGGACAGAATCACGCAGCTTGGATTAATATTTGAATAGGCAAAAGTGGGGAGGTACTGTGTTCTTAACTCTCAAGTGGGCAAAGCAGAAAAGATGCAAAAAAAAAAAAAAGAAAAAAGCCAAATCTATTTTCAAAACGTCTTGCTTTTAAAGGGCTCTTAGTTGGTTTGAAATCCGGACTTCCGGCAATTTCATATCTTTGTGGTCTACTTTTACGCTGCTTTTCAGAGTGAAATTTATGGTTGATCCTGTTCTTCCAAAATCTGCTTATGGAATGTCTTCTCTGTGCATGTAACCACGGAGGGTATATTTTAAGTAAACCACTGATTCAAACTGAGTTCATCATCTGCAGTGGATATGGGACTCAACACTCCAACTAAGGGCAAAAACACATATTCTCCAATAACTTCCAGTAACTAGACCATGGGAAGGGCTGGCCAATGATGTGAAGTTTGGGGACCATAACTCTGAGCCCCAGTCATGCTCTTTGAGGGAGAAGGAAGGAAATACCGTATTATATGTGGGTAGTTATGTTCTTTCTAGCTGTTCTGAAGTTCTGAGATTTTTTTAAAACAAAAATGTAATATTTTAAGATTTAATCATATACCCTTTATTTATTCAGAGATCTAGCTCCCACAAAAATGAAGCGATGGCTATTTGGATAAAGTCAGTCTTTTCATTTTCTTTTAATAGGAATTTAGATATTTTCATACTGTCATTTTTGATGATAGACCACTGCCCGAATCTATCTTCTCAACGAAGGAGTCATTCTGCAACTATGACACCCAAGCTTACAAGCATGCTGCCTCCCTGGGCGGTGTCCGGACACTGAGGACTGCCCCTGCTCAGGCCTACTGTCTACCTAAGAAAAAAAACTGAGCTGAGGGATGATGATGATACCGAAGGAATTGAACCTTCCTGCCCTGGCTGTGCATCATATTCTCAGAGGGGGTCCTCAAAATCCTCCTCACATGGAAATGAGAGACGCATGAATGACAGTCCCAAACACTGGGATAGTCTTGCTCCTCAGAATAAACAAACAAATCAATGGGCAACGAGGTCTTCGATGGTAGGTGTTGCCTTTTCCCTTGTTTAAAAAGAAGTCCATTTATTTTAATCTAATCCATGGCTTCTGAAGGTACTTATAACAAATAGAAACTAAGTCCTTCCTCAAAGTTCAGCTAAGCCCAGATGGCCCTGGCTGATGCATGACGACATTAAGTAGTTAGAGCACGGACTTGAAAACGCTTATGGTATTGAAAAATACGATCTGAAATACTGTCGACCATTGACCGGGAGCCTGTTAGGAGCCAGAGCGGTGCCCGGGAGAAACACGATCTAAAGGAAAAGAACGAGGGCTTCAGTTACTATCTCATCTCTCTGAGCCCGAGTGGCCTCATCCATCAAATATGCATGACAGTATTTGCAGGATAATTAGTAATTGCATACACAGGCACCTAGCCCACCGCCCAGTTCATAGTCAGCTAGATATTAATAATATATCATTACTTTGTTTAATCCTTAGAATAATCTATAAAAGAGAAACTCCCATAGTACTATTTCAGAGGTAAGGGGGCTCAGAGACATGAAGTAATTTGACCCAAGTCTTCAGGTATGCCCTATTCAGATTCAAACCCAGGTGTCCTCACTCTGTCCACATTGTCCACAGCTCTTGTCATGATCCACCCGGGGGGCTAAGACTCTTAGGGCTTCAGGACCACAGAAGGTTTAGAGTCCCCTTCTCCAACAGACAAGTTTGGTCTTAACGCTCCATTTACGTGCTAAGTGGGATGGAGAACAACTGATGAGAAGACCACTGCACACTCATTTCTCAAAAACGCCAGTTGCCTAGGTTCTTGAGAGATGGTCATCATTCCTAACGATCTTAATTAAGCACCAATACTCCTGGAAAAATTCCTCTCCCTAGTGCTAGTATTCCCCAAAGCAATGGCTCAGGGGGAGGAAACGTGGTCATTAGCCAAAGCACAGGTGTCCAGAAACGGCCCAGTGACTCGCATATTAAGATGCTTTCATGGTGGTCTACGCCTACATTACCATTTTCCAGGTTCTCACTGCTCTCGTAGCACCCTGAGTCCCGCGGAGAGCATCCACTCAGGCCCTGGCTGTCAACCAGCAGCTTCTCCTGGGATCCGGACTGGTCGCTGTTACCTGAAGAAGGTGGACACACAGCACGGAACCATCAGGGGAATGAAGAGCAGAGGTTTCCAAGTCAACCAAATCCTGATTTCATCCTCGTTTATCACCATACATTTCTAAGCCTTGGACTTTTGGAAGACAACGAATTATTTTCAAGTAAATGAGATAAAAATGAATGCATGAGATCATAAAACATTTTTCTCTTCAAATTAAGCATCACATAAAGATAAATTTGGAAAAAGAACACATAGTTGGAATACGTCAATGCCTTTTAAGTTACCAAGAGGATGACTCCGGCCTCAGGCCAACCAGGGACAGGGGAAATTCAGAGCATTGTGTCAATGGGGGAGAAGAGCAGTCATAGTCCTCTCTGAGGGATGGTGCCATGGAAGGGAAGCAAAGAGTGAATCCATGCCCTTTTCACAAGGAGATATTAGGTCGTACTCTTCTTAGAGAGCTATAAGACTTGTGTTTCAAGTTACTTGTTAAAAGCTTTCCAAATTTGGGAGCTAATAGAGAAGCGTCAAATGAAATATCAAATTTTATTAGCATTTAGAAGCATTCTTAGCCCTTGGTGACACACGCTGCCTCTTGTATTATTTCATCGGGAGGAAGGCTGGCACAAGGGGACATAGACTCGTAAACCCACGAGGGGCCAGGGCAAATCCTTTTGTTTTTGTTGTTTGGAATGTGTTAGCAGGTTTTCTTTCCTTTTTGCCTCCTCCCTTTGTCTTGGGTCAGCATTTCTAGTCCCTGCACACAGAGGGAAGACATGGAAAGCTCAGGAAGCCCTAACTTGGACACTAAATAATGAATACTCTTGGGGCTGGCCCAGTGGCGCAGCAGTTAAGTGCGCGCGCTCTGCTTGGGTGGCCCAGGGCTCATGGGTTCAGATCCCAGGCATTGACCTAGGCACCGCTTGTCAAGCCATGCTTGATGGTCGCTTTATATGGGCAGTGTCCCATATAAAGTAGAGGAAGATGGGCATGGATGTTAGCCCAGGGCCAATCTTCCTCAGCAAAAAAAGAGGAGGATTGGTAACAGGTGTTGGCTCAGGGCTAATCTTCCTGAATACTCTTAAGTTGATGACTAAAAGTGAAAGATCCTCATTCTAAGGAACTCTTTTGAAGAGAACATCAATGTTAAACCAAAGTTTGCCTGGAGTAAGCCACATAGAAAAAAACCACACGGGCCTTCACCACCCAGCAGTGTCACTCTGCATGTCCCGCAGAGGGCACGTGTGGTCCTACATGGGATCGTGTTGACATGAAGAACATCTTTGTGTTATTATGCAGAGTAAGTGCCTGGTCACATGAAATGGAAACCAAGAAAACATGTTCTCCATAAAATAACTAGATGCATGATGAATGGCTTTAATTTCTTTTCCTTTCTCTTCACTTCCCCTCCCCCCACCATATACACACACACACACACACACAAAAAATCAATAAACCAGAAATCTGATGCCTCTTCTCAGGTCATTAAAAAAAAAACTGCAGGAAGGCACAGGGCTGCCATTCCACATACGCCCCAGGTGTTCCTACTGTCACTCGCCACGTCCTGTTTGCATTTCTCACATGGAAAGCATTTCATAACAGAAATCGTGGCAGAGTAAGTTCTTAAATTAGAATCCCAAATTAACCAGTGCTATTTTTAAGATGATTAATGAAAAAACTAACTAGTTGCAAACACAAGAGCAAATCCTTCCCCCTCCCCCGCACAAACAGTGGAACATTCTAGAATGATGTCCTCATTGTGTGGATGAGTTTGCGGATTTGGAGTGGCCTTTGTTCTAGCCTAGCATGTTATTTAGGAAAATGATACTTATAAAATGAGGGCTTTGAGCTATCAATTACAACCCAGGAGGAGGAATCAGTGTGGCTTGTCCTTGGCGAGACGGTTCAGCGTACCACTGCGGCCAGAACAGCCTCCAAAGTGCTGACCAACGAGAATGAAAGAGAAAACCTGTCCCCTGCCCCTGCATGAAAATGCAGACCATGTCTGCATCTTTGGGGATGCTACTCTCATCAGACACAGCAGGGTACCTGAAGTTGTCACAGGGAGAGAAGGGGTCTCTCGAGTTGCATGAAAACCGCAGTTCAATTTACAAAATCATTAGCCATGTGTCGAGAGGCTAGAGTCAGTTTCTTCCCAGAAAATCCTATCAGCAGCTACTAAGCAAGAACCCAACTATCAAGTTTAGCCAGATTCCCTAAAACGAAAGCCAGTGTTTCCTAAGTTGTTCTCCCTCATTAGGGGGGATGAAGAGGTGGGATACCCTTAGATGGGCTGCAGCTTCAAGGCCACAGCCCTTCCCTGCACTTATTAGCATGAATGCCAAGGTACAAACGACAAGAAGGAAGGCAAGCTAGACCATGAAAATCCTCACAGTCAAATAAGAGTGGAGGACTGCGTTGTGGGGCTGAAACCGCATTTGGGCATGACCTGAACTTGGGCCTGAAGGGACTTTGCTTGGGATAAAGCTCTCCCCTACCCCCATGTCCATACACACACACACACACACACACACACACACACACACACACACACAAACGGAGGAAGAACATGCTATGTCATTGATGAGATATCCAAACACCAAAAGGTGCTTGTGTGTGAGGACAGACACCACCTTCTGGAGAGCAGTTACTTCAGGAAGGAAGAAGGGAAAGGAACACGAGTTTTGGAGAGCAGGTCTTTCAATGGGCTTCTAACATTTATTTCTTCAAAAAATAGAGATTGAAGCAAATATGGCAAAATATTAACTTTAGTTATATGGGAGTATCTTGCCCAGCCAAGGGTTAATTACTTCTCAGAGCTCAAGAGGAGCGTTTTCTTATTGAATAGGTTGGTTAATGAATAGGTGAAATTCATCAGCTCCTGTTAAAGAAGAACAAAACGTCTGAAGTGAATGGGTGGAGCAGAGAATTCTGTATTGTGAATTCCCAGCCTAAAAGATAGCTCCTCTTTACAGCCCATGAACAGAATTCAGTGAGCTCACAGCTTTTATGTAGTCTATTTGAATACACTGTATCCTTTGCTCCATTAACCCAGTCTTCTCAGAAGTGGACATGTGGATTTGTTTTATTTTTCTCTGTACTTCTCTGCGTATTTGAAATGACTGCTGATTAAAATTCTTATAAAAATTATTTTCTGAAAAGAGAGCTTTCATTTGGCAGCCCTGGGACAGTGGGTTTGGGATCAGCATAATTAACTGCTCTCAGACAATTAGAGTCTTTCCCAAATGGAACCCTGTGTGCAGGCCGGCATTGCCCGTGCACGCATGCAGTGAGAGGCTGCCGAGGTCTGACCGCCAAGTCGTGCTGCAGATGTGCCTCTCGCTCTCGTGGGAGGCTGAGCTACAAAGTTTACAAGATCTCCAAGATCTCAATAGATCTCTGGATCTGTCTAGTGTATAGAAATTGAGTTTGACAGAAATCTGTTGTATTCCCGTGTTACCAGTTACTTAGAGAGAGTACTTTTCAAACCCAATGAATTTAACTGCCCTTAATGTGAAATTTTATAATCCTAGAATAAGTCTGGACCCAGGCTCTCGGCACTAATTGCCACCCCTGAGCCCTCGAAGCCCTTGTTTTAGAACCAATGAAAGGAAGCACTGCTTCATGTATTAGGGATGTTCTAAACAGTGGCACAGCATAGGTTCGAAATGGGATTTATGAAGAAGCCAAGAGCTCTCCTTAGACTTCTGAGTGAGCATCACGATGGGCAAAGATTCCCTCCGACAAAATATCTCTGGTGCAAATTGCAGGACGTGGTCCCAGGGGGACAGAGGTGAGCCAGTGTGCACGGCAGAGACTCAGCACAGATCCGGCCTCAGACCCACTAGTAAGCTTTGCTCCTCCTATGTTCTGAATGCAGAAGGAAACGTAATGGAGAGGGTGTATAAACCAGCTGTTCTCAGTGGCTGAGTAAGAGCGAATGAGCTCTTTCATAGAGCAGATGTGGTCCGGGAGACTAGATGATTTAACACTAATTGATATTAATATAGCTGGGTGGCCACACCAGGCACTGGGCCAGGCTCTTTACACATAACCTGGCCATAGATCCCCAAGGTGTCTTTGTGGGGACTCCAATACTAAAGAGACCTGGTATTACAGTGATATTAACTACGAAACACAACTCCTCTGAATCTATCCCTAAAGGCAGTGTGTTTACCTAGGGCTCATCTATTTGATGGCATGTGGTGTTCTATGTTATCAGTTAATTTAGAGGGAGTATCTGTTAAGTAGAAGTGAATTTCACTGTACTGAGACACTTGCTTCCATGTCTCTTGGGCCTGATACACTCAATAATGTACAATTTTTTTTCCACCATTAAGCATGGTTTTGGTGTGTCTTTTAGCAATAGAAATGCTATTAGCTACTGATATCCTTGAAGCAGAGCCCTTGAAAGAAAATGCATTTGAATTCAATAACTGGAAAGGATAGTCTCGTCACAATGAATAATTTCAGGAATATTTTCCATGTCAGATTGAAGAATAAAGAGCAAGATAAGACTGGGTTAATGGAGCAAAGGATACAGTGTATTCAAACAGACTACATAAAAGCTGTGAGCTCACTGAATTCTGTTCATGGGCTGTAAAGAGGAGCTATCTTTTCGGCTGGGAATTCACAGTACAGAATTCTCTGCTCTAGCTATTCACTTCAGACGTTTCCTTCTTCTTTAACAGAAGCTGAGGAATTTCACCTGTTCATTAACCAACCTATTCAATAAGAAAACAGGCCTCCTGTGCTCTGAGAAGGAATGAACTCTTGGCTGGGCAAGATACTGCCAGTTTGTCGGTTACTTTTGTGCCCAGGTGTCCTAATGACCTGCTGCAGGCTGCACGTCCCAACAAGACCGAAGGTGGGACTGTGTGTCATAAGAAAACTGCAATTCAAACACTGGTGCAGCACTATCCTCAGCTATTACCCAGAAACACAGCAGCAAAGGGATCGGCAGGCAGTAAGGTTTTCTTTTGCTCCCATGTTAACAGGAAGGTCTGCACTGGGAGTTTATATGACTTTGTGCTCTTTGACGTAATACAAAATCGACCCTGGCTTTGGAAAGAGTAGGACCAACGAGTGACTGCAGGGACCTAAGCAGATGCTGGCAGCTTCGTGGAGGCACTGGTGACCTAAGAACGTGGCTGATCTAACAATGAACACTCATGGGCTGGGAGAGACTTACTGTCATATTCCTGCAGCAGCTCCACCGCTGTCAAGAGAACAGCTCTGTGTTCCGGGTCCCTGATGTTTAACTCATCCAAGTCCTCTTCCTCCAGGAGCTTAAAGGTGTCCAAATCTTCATAGCCATTGAACAGGAAAGTGGGCATGTGCTCCTGGGAGGGAAAGAAGCTCGTCAGCAGGCCCAGCCATGTGATACATGATGGACAACCAGCCTCCAACCTCTAAAAAGTCATTTTCCACAGTCATTTTTATGCTATTGAAAGATCAGTAAGTATCACTCGTAACCTACTCTGTACCCTCCAGTCCTACAACTTAGCAGGCAGGCAGGGCGTTCCATTAATCATGGGTTAAGAAGATGGACACTGCAGGCTGGGACAGACTCCACTGGCTTGCATGTTAATTGTGCCCTTGCTTGGAGCTGATGCCTTTAATGCCATAGGGCGTACAGTGGAGGAGATTGTTCTTTCATTTACAGAGCTCTTGAAATCCAACTCAGAAAGGCCCGTGACTTCCTCAGGAGTAAGAAGGTTTTTGCAAGGAGGAAACAGACCTACGTCTGCAACCCCACTCCACTAGACGCTGGGAATAATGGTGGAGAGAGACAGGAGGGCAGAGCCTCATGGCCTCCATGGAGCCGAGTGAGCATGGCGCCCTTCCTGGTAGTACCTCGAAGCTCACAGCTCTTTGAAAGCTGCTCTTGGGGTGAGAAGGCAATTTTGACCAGGGACTTTTGCTATTATCCACAGCAGAGGTAAACAGGAGCCTTAGAACATGGGGAACTACTTTGGTAGAATGATGGATACTCGTTACAGTAATGGGCCGCCTTGTTGGACCACATAAACCAACCCCTACCCTTTCCTGAAAGTGCCCTCGCTTGCTTAGTTTAGAAGGAGCAGGCAATGTGGAGTAACGTGTGACCAGAACAGGACGGAACTGACTTTCAGGTTAATCCGATCAAGGAGGTCCTCCACGGACTTGGGCTGGGGTGGTCTTCCCTTTCTCCTCCTCCTGGTGGGGCGCTTTGGCTTCTCCTCCTCCTCGTTTAGCACATCCACGTAGATGAACTTGAATGTGCCCACCTTGTTGTTCAAGAGGCCCATCCAGGTGCCCATGGGCGGTTTGCTGATGATATCGATGATGTCTCCTTTCTGTGGCCCAGGAAACAAAAATCTTTCCATTAGGCACATTTCTACGCATGAAGCATGAATCAATCAGATGTGTTAATCACGCAGACATGAAAACACTAATAAGGCCAGAATCAGGGTCACACAAGTCACCTTATACGATTGGGAGTTTGGCAGAGGGCCAGACAGCGCTTCTAACTACGCTGGAGTTCACACAGGCCTGAGGTGGTACCCCCCCCATCCTGCACCACAGGATGAAGTGCGCTTATACTGTCTCCCAGGGCTCAGGGCGAGGTGGGCACTGGCTCTCTGAATGCCTTGCCATCATCCAGTTGATGACGATGCTCCTACTTCTTAGAGAAAGAATTTCCCACCAATCAAATGCCAGCAGCAATCCCTGTCCTCTAACTGCTTCATACATCTTGTGGAACTCCATCTGTCCCATATAAATATCACTGATCACACAGAGAAGGCAGTAAGGTTTCTTCAGCTGGAGAAAGCACAGAAACTGGAGGGTAGAGGGCAACAGGAATTCTAGAGGGAAGCTGAGGTCAGAGGTCAGGGCCAGGGGGATGAGGTGGTGACCAAAGAGGATTAACACAAGACCCGCCTCTGTCCCAAATGCTGGCTGGTTCTCTGTTACCAAGACTCTGTAACCAAGACACTGGGCAGTAGGCACCATAAATAGCCCAGCATTCAACAGCAAGGACAAGATCACCTCTTAAAGAAACAAAGAGCCCAGGTGTGGGCCAGGCAGAGACACACCTTGAGTTTGAGCGAGTCTGTGTCATAGGGACTGGGCGTGAAGTCAGTGTGCACCCTGGCACGCCCGCAGAAGGGGCCCCGGTAGGGGGGCTCCTCGTCATCACCGTCTTCTGACTTGACACTCTCCCTGTTGCTGGTCGAGGAGTCGGTGGTGCTTACAGTTTGACCACCTGTAGAGGAAAAACAGAACAAGGGTAAATACACATTTTCCGCACAGCAAAGCTCAAAGGCATTGAAGGTATCAAAGATTAGGAACCCAAGGGCAGAGACGGGGAGTCCTGAGCCACAACCACGTCAGGACCAGAGCAAGGCCCAGTTACGAGCCCAAGGAGGATCTGAGTTTTCTGATTGTTATCCCTCATTAGGCCCCTAACTGGACAGGGGACTCCAGCAAGTATCTTTAGGACCCAGGAATCCAGGTGACACAGAGACTCCCTAACAGAGGACACCACCAGCTTTAATACTCATGACCTCAGGCACATCATTTTTACTCCATCTTACACAGGAGGAAACAAACTCAGAGAGGTCAGGCAACTTTCT
Organism: Ceratotherium simum simum; assembly: GCF_057802395.1. Classification (NCBI taxonomy): domain Eukaryota; kingdom Metazoa; phylum Chordata; class Mammalia; order Perissodactyla; family Rhinocerotidae; genus Ceratotherium; species Ceratotherium simum. The sequence continues at coordinate 25,605,462 of NC_141937.1, read as the reverse complement.
CAAGGCTAAATGCTTTTAAAGTGGTGGATTTACACCTGGTCTCTTGCCCCAGACCATTCGGTCGTCACCACCATTGGTCCAGGAGTGGTTGAACAGCATTTGTCATCAGTGACATTTATAATTCTCCTCTCTCCCCTCATCTCTTATTTTGTTGGTCATCTTCACGGCCTTGAAGACGTGACTTATTCCCCTCCATCCTCCAGATCCTTCCTCTAAGATGCTTTCTCTATCTTCTCTGATCAAAATCCATCACGCCCTCTTTTGTGCCACTGCTGTACATCTACTGCTGAACAAATGCGACTCTAAGTCCAGTTAGTTTGCAGGTCTGTCTCTCCAACAGCACCCTAAGGGTAGGAACTTGTCTTATTTATCTTTAAATGGCCTGAACCTGACGCTCAGTGCAAGTCTGATATTGACTCCAAAGGAAATCATCCACTACGATAAACTGGACGCACTCATTGAGCTCTGCCCGCTCAGGGAACTCCGAAGACTCTCCACAGACCCTCCGGCTTTGAGCTTAGGCTTGTCCACACGTTCACTGTCAGGCTGTGAAGATGGAGGGGAGCCAGGCATCCCGTCGAGGGCCGAGTCCTGAAATGGGTTTCCACAAGATTAGCTTTCATCAGAGTGGACAGGTGTCACTGTGTAATTCACAGCCATTTAGCTTCAACTAAATCAATCGGATCCATCTTTACGCCCATATTTCATGCTGTACCCAACATTCTCCTCCTTTTTAATCTCGACTCTTGCTTCATTTTAAAGTCGTGGCTCGTGTAATTATTAATTAAGCACTCAAAAATTATTTTTCACGCTCACATAGATGTTCTTGAAATCTCCGAGAAAAATCTATCTACCTCTTAGACAAAACATTTCACTAAAGGCTTAGAGACTCTTAGCATCCTCCCCAGTCCAGGAATAGAGCTGGACTTCAAATGCAGATCAGGTATAATCCTCTAGTAACGCAGTATCTGGAAGTACTACTATCAGAGAATATTTAATCTATTTGAAGGGAAATATTTACACTCAAAAAAGTGTATTCCTCGTTAAAAAAGAAATGGCCCGATTCTTAGGTTTCTATTACACAAATTATTGAAACTGGCTAATGAAATACCAACTTAGGACCCAGACATACAGCAAATATACTATTTTTCTGTCTACGGTAAAATTTCCATATGCCACCCTTCGGTTTTAGCTTCTTTTACATGTTGTTAGTAAAAACCTGTGAAGTCCCCTTCAGATCAGAATGCTCACGTTAGTGACTCAGCAGTGACTTTCCACTTTTCAGGTGCCTATTTCCCATTAGTTTGGTTGCCCTTCATTTGCACGTACAAGTATAGCAGGCTATTGGACTAGTGGTGTTATACAGACAGACAGAATGGTTTATTTGCCAAAATAGAACACTCTCTGGCATATTACACCGCCTCATGAGCACAAAACCATCCCTTCGAAACCTGTTATGTGCACAGCGCTGAATCATCAGAAGAGTGTTGACGGGCCTCTGCAAACATTTAAGGATAACAGCAATGGCAGCTTCTGATCCAGAACACATTTGTGCTTTACACGTGAGGAAAGTAAGCAAACAACCTCAACAACAACAACTACACACACAGGTGCCATGACTGGAAAGTTACTGAAGCTGCAAAGTATGAATTCCTGAATACATTTTCATTCCTCCTTTCTGCATCATGAAACAAGTCATCTTTCCAAATAAAATCTTTTTTTTAATGCTTCTGAAAAAAATTTATATATTTTGAAAGATAACAATATGAAATATACATCTCTGATACTGGATGTTGTCAAATGCTTTTAAAAATTATTTATTCATCACGTATTTGTTGATTATCTACAAGAACAGGTATTATCCCAGATGCTGGGCATATAGCAGAACAGAGCAGACAAAAAATCCTTACCATAATGGTTGGTATACTGCCTAAAAAGTTAAGGGGAAAAAAAACCTTGCAACATTAATTTTCTCTCTCCATAAAGCATTATAATGATCACTTATTCCTTCCTTTATTTTTTTTACTTATGTGAAATGATTGCTTTAAAAAAACAGAGAACTAAGAATACAATATAGTAGTAAAATTATAGAAAAATGCTCAAAATGACATTAAAGTTCTATGCTCATGATCCATAAAGCAGAAAACTCCTGGGAATGTGAAGTTTACAGAAGCTTTTAGTGGATGTTTCAATTCGGGGGGGAAAGCCAACTAAATAAAGTGCTTTAAATCCGTGGTGCTGCTTTCACTGGTGTGAAGTCTGCTTCAGAGCAGGGTGCACAGTTTGCTTCACTGCTGGGCAGAAATACAGACCTGCCATCACTCCACACCCATATGGACAAGAAATGAAAAGAATAAGGAAAACAACCATGGGGAAGACACACTGGAGGCAGCCTAGACTTCCACTCCCTCTAGAGGTCTAATAAGCCAGAGTTTCTCAACCTGAGAGCTCTCAGCATGTCGGATGGATAATGCTTTGTTGTGGGGGCTGTTATAAAATGTTTAGCGGCATCCCCATCCTCTACCCACTAGAGGCCAGTAGCACCCACCCAACCCCACCCCACCCCACTCCAGCTGCGACTATCAAACATGTCCCCAGTTATTGCTCTGGGGTTGGTGGAGGAGAAAAATCACCACCCCCAACCCCTCGAGAACCAGTGTAATAAACTGAAAATGTTGTGCGGGCTTCGTTTGAATCACACTGCGGGCGGCTGCCCAGCCAGCGTTCAGTGATTCAGACGGAGGATGCTTGGCTTTTAGCTCACTATGTCCACCAGAGGGCAGCAGCTGAGCAAAAACGTCTCTTTCCCTGCTCTTTTTATTTGGCAGATAAAGCGGCATTGCTTACACGTTTCAGGCAACCAGCTCAGACACAGGCACTGCAACAGACTACAAAATGAACGCTCTGGAGGGGAGAGTGTTTTCAAAATTGAATGGAGAGGCCCAGCTCTCCAGGGCTCTTTATACCCTCCACTCATATAATTAAGATGGACGCTCGCCATGTTTCTAACGATGAAATTATAGAGCTGGGGGGAGATCAATTCTGTGATATCTTAATGGCTGCGGACAGGGCCAGTTAGTAAAACACCCCCAGGAAACATGGTTACTATCGGTGCCCTGTATCCAGGAAGCGCTTTCTGAGTTGACTTCTCAGACTTGCTATGTGCTTCTAGAACAACCTATGCTACTTTTGAAGAGTCTCCTAAGAAAACTTGAGCGTCTTTTTCTGGTTTGATTCTGGTGACATCCATTGTGTGGCAAGGGCTATTTTAGAAAATAACATCCTTCCTTTGTGTTCTAAGTTTTAGTGCGTATTGCACTCAAGAATCATTTCTTTGCATGTCTGCCTTTCCTCTCGTCTGTACGTAGAAGGCAGGGCCTGCATAGTGTCTTCCCAGCATCCAGAACAGTGCTAGGACACCCTAAGTGCTTAATAAATGTTGGCTGAATTGAATGTTTGTCTACACGAACTAAGCATGGTCGTGAAGCCTGGTTAATGCCAATGAGTGTATTCGCACCATTTAAATTCCAGACTGACCATCCTTGGCTTCCTTTATCGTCAGAAAGAACTAAGGGGGCTTTCTGCTCGGCCATCACATACCTGTTCAGAGACAGAGCTGCTGTATTTTTTAGACATTCTCCTCTTCATTGTCTCTTTAACCGATTTCACCTTTTTTCCAAGAGAGATGCGGGAGGCAGTGGGTGATTTGATTACTTCTTTGTACACAAAATCTCCTTCTTTACCCTGCAAGATAAAATGTTGTAAGTTCCTTTAATCACAGAAAATGAAGCCCCCAGACAGGTTTTATTATTATTCAAACCATTAATGTTCTACCTCTCAGAAAACATTGGCATCCCCCAGGATCTTGAAACTGTTCCTATGTTAACTCAGTGCCGTACTATTTTTCTTTTCAATTAAAAATTAAAATCTGACTACGGGGCTTTTATTTGTTTGTTTAGAGTGGGATGTGAGTCACTTTTTATTTTATTTAATCTTAGTACATTCTTCTCCTATTATACTTATTTCTACCATTTTAAATACCCAAGGGGATTGCATTTCATCATTAAAGAGTGATTTAGATGAACCAATGTTCACGTAATGCCAGCAGTCAGGAGGAAGAGAAGGATGATACTACTGAATTTTTCTAGGAAGGTGGTTAAGAATGAAATGGAAAAGACTCAGTCATTGGAAATCCAACATCTGATCGGATTTATACTACCATAGAGCTGAGTGTGGTCAACTGCTTAGAGTGTGTAAACTTCCTTTTCAGAATCAGGTAGACTGTGGTCACCTCCCATTCTATTCTGCATTGGAACAAAACAACTTTGCCAAGAGAAAGAAAAAAAAAATCATACTTTCTCTCTCTTTTTTTTTTTTTGCTGAATAAGATTGGCCCTGGGCTAACATCCGTGCCCATCTTCCTCTACTTTATAGGGGACGCTGCCACAGCATGGCCTGATGAGCGGTGCATCGGTCCGCACCCAGGATCCAAACCTGCGAACCCCGGTCCCCGGGTCGCCGAAGCGGAGTGCGGGAACTTAACCACTACACCACTGGGTCGGCCCCAATATTTTCATTTTTAAAAGACTGACTACATAAAATTATTGGTTTATGAATCAATAAAATTTGATATCCAAATAAAACAGTTTTATTCTTCCAGGATATTTTCAAACACTTCAAAAATCACAGATGGGTGGGTTAGCTGACACAGGATCATAAGAAACAGAATGCATGGAATCTTAGTTTCACAGTTTTATGACAAAATGCATAAGGGGAAAACAAAACTGTATGTAAAAACCAACCTACACCCCTGGGGCCTGAAAAAGCAAACCTTAGGGAGAAGAAGTTGTACACCACAGAGTGGCCTGTCCCCAGACTGTGATCCAGAAGCAAGAATCTTGGCCCCAAGGAGACTGGGTTCATTCTAAGACCTAGGCTTAGTATAAAGCTATGTACTTGGCCTGTGATGAGACGGTTTTTAGAAATGCTGACGCGTATTCTTGGTACCCAAATCACAGGGCTCCATCCTGTCACACGACCTGTGTGGAGTGGTCATATGCGCTGGAAACCAGCGTGAAAAGCACGTGTGCAGAAATGACTGGGACCATACAAGCCACACTCATCTGGGTTTGTGACTTGAAGAAAACTGGAAACAAAAGCATTAAAGAAACAGGGGTACTACGAGGAAGCGATGGAGGCCAGAGGTGATCGTAGTCCATTCCACGTGGAACAGTGACGAGTCTTTAAGATGGGTGTGATAGGGCTTCTTTCCCATACGACTGGAAAAGTTACCCAGTATCAATGCCCAAAGACAGTAAATGTGAAGCTACGTCAACCACGTCACTTGAATCCAAACCTTTAGCTTTTCCTCTGACGTATACTCACCACTGGGTCAGAATTATTGCTGCCAATGTGCAGAGAACGATTTGTCAAGTCAAACCCTCCAAAACTGCAGGTTCTCTGTGGAGAGGAGAGGGGAGGGTGGGAATAACCCGGTTATGCTTATGTCAGCCAGCAGTGCACCAACCCAACACACTTCCCGTTCACAGGACACCACCGAATCACACATGTGTTACAGGATGAACGGAGGAAACAAGAAATGATGAGGAAAAAAGTTCATGATTCATGTTATAAGAAAACTTGACTCATTCTGCCCTTACACAGGCCACTGGAACTGTGCCTACACCAGAGGTCCAGCATCCCCTTAACGTGCAAAATCCAACCGGTCACAAAAAAAAATACACTACAACAAGTCCACGTGTTAAGTGTTGTAAATCTCCCTGTCTCTTAGCAACAGAACTTCCCCCTCCAGGCCCCTAACATCAGCTGTATAGAGTAGTGATAATGAGGGAATATGTATTAGGGGATCCGTGTGCTCCCAGGGGTCTTGGGAACCAGGGTCTGCAGTTCTATGCAGAGCTTGCCACTGACAGCAGTCTTCTCTACCAGACTCTTGTTTTGTTTAGTTTTAAATCTCTGAGAAGGGGGAAAAGGTTATGTTTACAGTAGTCCAATCAGGCCAAGAGGATTACTCACTCATTGCTTCCCTGACCTGGCCAAAAATGCTGATAACTTTCCCATCTAACTGCCCAACTTAATTAATTAGGACCTTTTTCTCAGTGTATAAAGTGAAGACATCACATTTGACCAGAGAGAAAAAGGCTGATTCAGTGACTGTCTTTGACCATACTGCTGAATTTCAGTAGGAAAACACCCATGTTACAAAGAATGAAAACTTAACAGTTGGTCTCAAACTTTATGGAATTGCTTATATTTCAGTGATTTTACATTTCAGAACTTTGTTTGAATTCTCTGTTGTTTTTCTAGCCAAAGGTACTCAATGACCACCACCACTCTCCCCCTGCAAAAAAATTCCGTAAGAAAAAAGAGAAACTCAAAGCATACTAATTTTTGTTACCACTGATTATCTTTTTAAGCAATTGGTAATAAAAGTTGAATAGCAGAATTGGGTTCCAATATTTTATATTACCTGTTTCTCAGAGAACTCTAGTTAACAGCTATTAAATGGGAGAAATGAACAGAAAAGAATAATGTATACTCTAAACATTACTTATTTATTTTTTTTTAATAATTTTATTTATTTATTTATTTATTTTCCCCCAAAGCCCCAGTAGATAGTTGTATGTCATAGTTGCACATCCTTCTAGTTGCTGTATGTGGGACGTGGCCTCAGCATGGCCGGAGAAGCAGTGCGTCGGTGCGCGCCCGGGATCCAAACCCGGGCCGCCAGCAGCGGAGCGCGCGCACTTAACCACTAAGCCACCGGGCCGGCCCTAAACATTAGTTATTTAAAATAAATATACTTCAGATACATAATAATTAACTAAATTCAGAAGGTAGAAACATCCAGGAAGGAAAATGCCCATGATTCTGGAATCTCACAGATCGTCCTGGTTCTGCCACGTCCTTGCTGTGTGACCACAGGTAAAGTACTTAAACTCTCTTGAATTTTGATTTATCTGGTAAAATACTGTCTATAGTATATATTTGAAGACTTCTAATTTACTGCCTGGCACCAAGCAGACACTTGATGAATGTTGGTTTTTTCCATTACTTTTCTTTCCGGCTACACTGAGAATTTGGCAGCTCGTGCTGACGACTGTCATACTGAAGTTTAGGCTTAGTCAACACTCTAAATTTGCAAATGAAGGGCTGGAGCTCAGTTCTGGGCCTTACATTCCAGGAGCTTCCATTGTAATACCAGAGCATCCCAAGAATGGGCCAAAAAGTGAGCAATGGCAGGCTTGGCAGAAGGGAGATAGATGCGGAAGTGTCACAGGAGGCACTTCGGGATAACTAGCATTCAGGCTGTCACACAACTGTTTCTCTCCTTCACCAAAGCCACTGTTGCTGTTTTAAATAATCTACCATGGACATGATTTCCAGTGCACGCTATTCTAATTTTATATTAAATATCAGATATGATTTCCCTTATAGCCAGCTTAACTAGACCTGTATCTTTTCTATAAAAACAGAAAGACTCATTTCTGTAAAAACGCCCACCAAATCTCTGAACCTAGAGGCAGTGTTATGACCACCTCTCAAGGCTAATTTTTAACATTAACTTTCCCTTTCCAGCTCATGATGCCAAATGATTTTCTCATTTTTGCAAAGGCAGAGATTTCATCCTAGTTCCTTTCCTGTGACTCAGGGCTTCACAGACACAGTATGGTGCCCAGATGCCTCATCATTTTATGGCTTTTTCATTTCCCTGCTTTAAATTCCAGCAACAACTACAACACTAGAGCCCAGCATGCTATTTCTGATGCATATGAAATAACTGACAAAGAATTTATGTGGAAACTATAACTGCAATAAATTTGAAGCTCATTTATGTCTCCAGATGCCTGCTGTATTCATTTATTCCTAAAATAAAAAGCTTAAAGAGTGAACTGGTTTTCTTAACTACCAACTAAAACCTCTCCCACTGATATGCTAAGATATCTGGAACTGGTCCTTCCTTATCAATGGAGGACGGACAAAGACTAGAACAATAAACACTGCTTGAACTCATCTCCAATTTTTTCTGTATTACAAGTACTTCTCAAAGCAGGGCACTTTCAAGAGAAAATAGACTGCAGAGAGAATAGTAAAAGAAAGTAAACCCATCTTTGACTTTGGTGGTCTACATAAATGAAGCCTAAATGAGGTTTTTTTAGGTTCATACATCTCCTGTATAGATAATTACAAGAACATTTTAGATAGATGTTTGTGGGTGAGGAGAGCCAGTCAACGGAATGGTCATGCAGTTGAAAACATGTTTTGGGGGGAGTTGAATTTTAAAAATGGACAAAATTCCAAAATGTCATGCATGTCTGCTCGCCCGAACAAAAATTGAATGACCAAATGAAAAGCAAAACAAATGACCATTTCCAGTGAGTACAAAGCATTATCATTTCCCTGAGGTTTCATCAAGCAAATATGGCATTTTTTAAAAGACAAAAAGATCAAGATTGAAGATTAAAGGAAACTGTGTGCTTTTGGATAAAATGAAGGAGATACATGACAAGAAGAATGGAAGAAACTTTTTAAGTAAACCAAGCAAAGAAATAAACTCTTTCTGTTGTTAGAACATGTGTTCCCTTATGTTCTTTGAATAATTAGAAAATTAAATTTTGTTTTGCCGATTGTACAATTATACTTACAATAAAAAGTCTGTGAAAAGTTCTAATTTAGCATTGAACACATATCTCATCAAGTATTAAAACTGTTCAAACTGTCTTAAACTCAGAGCACCTTAAAAATATCCAGCCTCAGGCTGAGACTTGGAATAGCGATTACACAGCGCTACCTTTTCGAGGGAAAAACAAATTGGTACATCAACACAAGCTTGTTCAGATGTCCATACTCAAGGTCAATGAAGAATTCACCAATGGCCCAGACTGTTAAAAATTAGCACAGATCTTAGAAATATAACTTCTAGACAGAAAGTCCTGATGAAGTTATATTATTAATCCAGCAATAAACAATATGAGGGGCACACAAGCAATTCAAGGAGCTCAATTTGGAAAAAGTCTCAGTATTACATGATTTAAACTCAAGGGGGTGAGTCATCAATTAACAGAGAGAGGCAGATCTGCTCTATCAAGGTCATGTCAAAAGATACGGAGGCAGATGAACTGGGCAGAACACTTCTGAAGGTAAAAAATAAATTATACCAAGACTGCTTAGCCACAGATAACTTACAAAAGATCCAGGAGTCAGAACCGAATGAGTGAGAAAATTTGTTATTTTATAACAAAAACATAACCAACCCAGAACTGTTGCCATGGTGTAGAAAGAACCAGAAGGAAAGTTGTTACTAAGAGTATTAAAAGTGTTGCAAGATTTATATGAATGTGAAAAGATGGAAAATAAGATCTAGCGAGAAAGTCAATACATGTGGGAATATCTGGAAAACCTCAGGGCTAAGACGGCCCTAATGATCTTTTCAGAGCAGAGAAGGTCATTTTAAGGATGACATTGACCAACTAGTCTCCATTTCCACAAAAGCAGAACTTGACTGAACGAATTCAAATTATGGTAATCATCTAGGGAAGAACATCTTACTCGTGAATGTGAAGGACCCTGGGAAAAGCCCCCACGGGAGGCTGAAGTACAGTCTCTTCCTTCAAATCCCTAAAAGGGGACACAGCCAGCAGTCCAGAGTGGATTAAGCAGGGCACCAGGGCACAGCAGCGCCAGCAAGCCCACAGTCCCTCCCTGTTCTGCGAGATTTTATATGGGCTATTGTGCAAGCTAAAAGTTGGGTGAGAATTTCAGGGGGAAAATATCTATATCCTTAAGTTCAACATAAATCATGGCCTAAAAATAAATTTTACGAGGTCTCTAATAATTCAGGAATAAAATTGAAAAACATCTTATTATTCGAAAGTAAGTACTTTATGCCTTTCTATGTATAGAAGAATATACGGGGCAGTGGAGAACATTTCTAAATATTGACCCCCTTGTTTAAAAAGATAAGAACATCAAATATATTTAAGCAAAACAGGAGATTTCTTTCCTCTGGTCTTTTTTTCCTTTTAGATTTAAGAACTTTCCATTTACCCCTACTAATAAAAGCAATATACTTGACAATGTTTACAAATCACCAAATTGGTGATTATGATGAAGACAATCTTTCCGTGAGCTATTGTTTTATATTTAACTGAAAGACTAAGCATCTGTTTTAGGGGCAAAATGTCCTTCTGTTTTGCATCAGTTTCTCTGAGGTCAAGTGACATGATAGCCAAGGATCAAGCAGCCACTCCCAGAGGGAGGCTAAACCCCACCCCTGAACAGCCCTTCTCTGGATCAGCTTCAATGTCTAGTTTTAATTAAAAATCAAACAGCTTCAACTGGCAAGAGGACAAAGGGAAAAGAAGAAGAGGCCGTTACTAAGTGAAAGGAGGGTTAGAAATTGGAGGTGATGGAATGGACCCTGAAGGGATGAAGGGATGAGTAGAGGAGGAGGAGGATGCCAGGCTCCATGAAGAAAGGCCATAATGCTTGACTGCACATCACAGAAATGACAAGGCCGTCCTGGTGACCCTCTCTGGGACTCACAGACTTCTGGTGGATTCTCAAGAGAACCCTTTTAGTACAGCGGTCCACCGTGGCGGCCCACTTCCTCTTTGCCTCCTCGTCCTCCTCCAGCAAGCACCGCCTTAGGTCCTGCTTCTCAGCCTTGCTCAGGCTCCTGTCTGAGGCAGGACGCACTAGCTGGGTCAGGTTCAGGTGGCTGTACAGGCTGCGCTCCACCACGTAGGTGATGTTGAACTCGCTGACGGAGGGGCGCCCGCGACCCCTCCTGCCGGGGACGCTGCAGCCCCCGCCCCCTCTGGGTTTCTGCCGGAGGAGCTGCAGGTCACAGGTCGAGCTGTTAATTCCTTTTCTGGAGGGTCGCTGGCAGAGAAAAGCTCTGGAACACGAATAATTAGTATCCGTTTTCTTCCATCGGATCTGCTTCCGGACACTCTGAACCTCCTCCAGGGACACTAGGAGGTGGTGCCTGCGACGGTGGTTGTCACAGAAGCAAACACTGTCGGTACTTACCCCGTGGCTCAGAGACCCCAGACTCTTCTTCATCTCCCCCTCAGTGAGCGAGCGGGAAACCTTCTGGGTCTTTTCTTCTTCTGGATAAGAGAAGAATGTCCCCATCTTCTTGGGGGGCTTGATCAGGCCCCGACTTTCTCCTTTGCTGAAGGTTTTGACCAACTTCCTGCCAGCTCCCCAGGTATCCAGGCTGGTAGATGATGGAGACGTGGTGAGAGAGTCTGAATCATCTTCTGGAGGTTTCTCAGGCGAGCCATCAAAGAAAAATGGCTTCTTGTGCACTCCAGAGTAAAGGGCGGACCGCTCATCCAGGACTGGGGCATTCTCAAACACAGGTTCCTCCCCGCCTGGAGGGGAATCAACACAGACAGGGTCATGATCTCCTGTAGACACAACCTTCGCGTTCTCCCACAGATCTGTCTCTACACCCGCCCCCCTGCCAAAAATCAGCCAGTCCACGCAGAAACCAGTGATCTCCCCTATATCACTTACTCTCTTCATACACTCAGCTCCCACTTAAATAAATGCATATCAAAAAGAAAATAATTGAATTCTGCAAACATGGTTTCACACAAGCTTAATGTTAAAAGGTTTCAGATGTGTTTTCTTCTCCTTCTTTAAATATCTTTGTAGACCAAACACCTTAACAGGCTTATTAAAAATGCCATTTGGGAAATCTAAGCCAGTCATTATTACCATATTCCTTAGCGTCGAATGATAACAATCCTGCCCAGTTTGTCGGTACAATCCTCAGGTGCCAGGAAGCAGAATCTTTTCCCTCTCTGAAGGGCCTTCCTGTTGAGTCTGGAGGGCTTTTTATAGTTAGAGTGTGATGAATGTTGTGTGGCAGACACTGATTTTTTTTATTGGTACATGTGCCATTTAAGTTATTAAATCACCAAGGGAGTCTGGTACAGAAACACCATAAAGGGTTGTAGCTTGCAAATGAGGCTGACAAATGGTCCCTGGTTGACAGGCCAAACACAAAAAGCTAGGGAACTGGGTGATCCCAGCCAGACATTCCCATCAAGTCAGGCCCTGCTAAGAAGCAGCAAGGGCATTTAAGGGCCTGAACACGTAAGCAGCCCCATCGAGTGTTCCACTTCATCTCAAGGATTCCAGCTCTTGAAGCCTTTGCTGGAGCCAGGTGTCGAGCCAAGCCCTCCAGAGCCCAGTGGAAAGGTCTGGACTCGCTGGCAGGAAACCTGAGTTCTTTTCTGCGTGTTATGTGAATAGATGCGAGGAAAGAAGTAGGTCAAACTGTGGGTGTAGTGGTCCTAACTGGCTGTGTCCCTTTAATTATAAGGAAACTTTTGAACATTGCAGCTTTCCACCAGCTGAACTGTAAAGGGGAAAAAATACAAAGTTCCTTGGAACAGAGGGATGGCACTAAATATGCTAGCTGGGACGAGGGCACCAGTGCGTGGCTGAACGTCAGAGACAAAGGGAGAGCGCTGCGCGTTCAGAGGCAGAAAGGTGAGCAGATGGGTAGGAGTCCTTTAAAATTCCAGAAGTTTCTTATTTTTCCAACTGATGGGAATTACAGTTACAAATATAAAGAAAAAAAGAACCACTGCTATTAAATACAACCCAAGATTGACTTGGATGTCAAGGAGATGGCGGTGGGAGGGAGAATCAAAACTAGGTCCAGTCCAAAGTTCTCCATAATCTACAGCACAAATATAGTCACTTAAGACTTATTCCTGGATTTTTCAGGAGAGTTTCAAAGCAGGGTCTAGGGCTCTGAGAAGAATTCACCAGACGAGAGGCAGTGTGCGATTATTGTGAAACTTTCTTGCTCCTTCCTCAGGACATCTGATGAGTAAGGTAGAGAGACCAAGGGTCCTTATGCTGTTGCAAGTAAAGATGGCAACCTCTTCTGGATACAGCGTACCTCCACTTCCAGGAAGAAGTGAGGGGGCCAAGACGAGAGGCACAGCCTGGTGGTAGAGGCAGCCCAACAGTGGACTTCTCTATAAAGGTTGTCCAATCACAGGTCATGGCTCGACATTTAGCCCAAGTATTCACAGAGCTGTGCAAAGGCCCTTATCTACCCACAGTCCTAAGGGGCTTTGGGGAAGTCAAGTGGGTTGACTGGCTATTTTAAGGACTGGTCACTCAGCCGTGGTCTCTAAATTTTCTGGACTCTGCTTTTAGGGTTGTCATCAGAGGCTCCAACACTTCCGTGTCACATTTGAGTCTGGAACCAGCTGGTGCACACATGTCCATGACATTATGTAGCTCCACTTCCTGGTTCCGGAAAGTGGGCATCTGGTAAGGAGTTTGCAGGAGATGTGGTGAATGCTTCTAAAGTGGCCACATCAGCTTGTGCCGGGGGCCAGCCTCTCGGGGTCTGGGCTCTTCTGCCTGTGCCTGACCCAAGGCCTGACTCCTCGGGTTTCGAGCATCATTTTTCCATTCTCCTTGGACTTGAAAGGACAACTATCCTATCGGGAGAAGGACAAGCAAGATGGGCTTGCTCCATGCTCCATCATCATTTGGAGTGATTTGCTTCACACAGTGACCTCTATCGATCTCATTCAGCTGAGATCAGAATACGAAAGGAAAGGGATTTTGATGGGAGGCGGGAGGTAGGATATGGGAAGACTCAGCGCCAAGAGCACAGATTTACGCTCTAGATCCCAGCCCTGGCTCTGCCACTCACCATCTCCACAACCTTAACTCCTTCATCTCTCTGAGTCTGTTTCCTCACCTGCAACATGCCTACCCATCTTACTAATATCTACTACAGGGCTATTGAGAGAATAAAACTAAATGAAGAGAGGTATGCGAAGGTACTTTACGAGCTGAAAAGCACTGTACAAAAGCTGACGATTCATTATCGGGTTACAGATGTGCCGGAGCAACAGCACAGTGATAGGAAACCAGGCTACATTCTATGCTGGGAAGACCATGACTGACACGCAGGTATTAAAACACCCAAATGTAGGGCCGGCTCCGTGGCTTAGCGGTTAAGTGCATGCGCTCTGATGCTGGCGGCCCGGGTTCGGATCCTGGGCGCGCCCCGAGGCACCACTTCTCCGTCCAACGTGAGGCCGAGTCCCACGTACAGCAACTAGAAGGATGTGAACCTATGACATACAACTATCTACTGGGGCTTTGGGGGGAAAAACTGAATAAATAAAAAAATCTTTAAAAAAAAAAAAAACAAAAAACACCCAAATGTAAAATCAGCCTTGCACCCAAATGGAAACAGAGTTACCACGCAAAAAGACACCCAAATGGAACCCTGGAATTAAACACATTGTAAGTTTATGAAATTGGCCATAAAGCAGATCTGTCTCTCTCTCTCCCCTCTTTTCTTTTCTCTTTTAATCTCTTCTCTCCCACAATAACGCCCCCACTTTCAATATTCCCCTAGAGGATTTAAACTGATACATAATTATAACAAAAAAAAATTATAAAACAGCAATAATAACAACAGGAAACCCTATCTATGTAAACAAGGGGAAATTCAGTTCTCTCCAGGGCTTGATTTATGTACAACAAAAAAGCCTCCACAATGATAATTTTTTAATCTACACATTAAAATCTTGAAATTCCTCACAATGTAGATGTGGCATTTTAACAAGTAGTATGCTTTTTTTTTAAAAAAGACTTATTCTTTCCAGGATTTTTTCCAATTCACTTATCCATTGCCAAATAGGAAATCTTATTCTTTTATTTTCTCTTTTTGGGAGAATTTTACAAGATGCTGCAAATGCACGTTACAAACAATAAGAAAGATGAACGGGGTGGAGATTTAAACTGTCATGATCACACTTCAAAGGTTAACTACTCATTATAAGAAATCTAAGTTTATGCCCCTTTTGACATGATTGCTTCATCTGACAAGTGGCTTAGCCAGCAATATGGCCCTGAAAGATCCACTTAGAATGGAAGGTCCTTAAAGTCCCATTTGAATTGAGACTTGAGACTGTTTACAGAAAGAATAAATCATCCAAAAGGATATTAGAGATCCAAAAGGATATTAAGCGCCTCCATTGTTAGATGTTTGCCTGAGGTGGATGTATATCAAATTTGGACTAAATTCACTAGGCAAAAACTATTGTCCTTTTGGGGACAGAGGCTTACGCTAAGAGGAAGTTATAATAAGAGTTTATATAAAATGGTATAAGCTCAAAATTAAAGCTGTACCACACCTTGAGAAAATTTCATTGTCATAAACAGGTCATTTCCCACCTTTGTAATATTTAAATTACTAAGCCCCACAATGCTGGACACTGGGATCCCTCATTCTGTCACATGCTGAGTATTACCCTGCTGGCATGCAGACCCAATTCTCTCTCTGCCAGCCTCAGCCAGTACTCAGTCTATTTCTCATTTGAAATCATAATCTTTTTCTGCTGAAAAACGGACCCCCCAATGCTTTATTTGGGAACAACCAGAGTGGAGTTTGCTTCTTTACCTTCAGTGCTGGGTTTTTTCATTTCTTCCACCCTGATGAGTTTCTTTCTCACTCTGCGAGTGGAGTTTACCAGCTTGTGTAACCTCTTAAACTTCACCGACTCCTCGGTTTCATCATCCGATTGTTCTCTTGACTGGCAAAGAAACAAAGGACACATTAATCAGATAATGGCGCTAGAGCTTTGCTCTTGCAGCCGGGTGCAGCCCAGCCTCTCTGCCAGCTGAACGTGGGGCACCCACAAATCTGCCAACAGGTTCACGAAGCTCCACCTACCATCTTCAGGTCTAATTCAGCGAAGAATTAGGTCCTGGGCTCCACCACACACACCCTTGCCCTTGCCGGGCACGTGGTGCATTTGTCTCAACTACTTCCCGCTCCTCTATAGGGAGAACTCCGGCAGGACTCTGTCCAAGGCTGGCCCTGTTATTCCAGTTACACCGCTGCAGTCTGAGCCAGGCTCTCATCTGTCGGGCCCATCAGGACTTGCAGTTACGTGGTCATCAACTCCTTCTCCAAACCAAAACTCTGTTGACTTGTTCCAGTCCTCCCCGAAAATCAAAAACAGCAGGGCAGGAAAAGGAAAGAGATGCAGAAAGCCGCCTCCTACCCCATTTGTTAGAACCGTCTGCCACATCTCAGCCACCCCTTGCTCCTCTCCCAGCTCCTTCCGAGAGCTCACAGGCGCGCATGAGGACAGACCCTGCATTCCTCCAAGAGGGACGAGGGAAAAAGCTGACCTTTTCAGCCATACAGTGCAGTCCATATTCCCTAGCATCTCATTGCGTTTTGCAACGATTCAAGTATGCTCGGCCCAGCTGTTTCCCCTCAAGTATCCAACATTACAGAGAGCGGAAAAAAAAATTTCTCTCTGCAGCAGTGACCCAAGCGAAAAACAATCCTTTCCTTGTGAACAAAATGAGGGTTTCTTTTCCAAGTCGGCTCCAACATTCAACACGCAGATTCCTCTGTTTTATCTGTTCAAAATGTGAAAAAGCAAAAGAAATCTCCAGCTACGTGGGCGTGCTGCACGGGCCGGGTGCTCAGGCATCCCCAGGAGTGCAGAGCCCGGCGGAAACGTGCAGCCTCGGCACAGCCCAGGCAGCTGTGAGCCACTCCGGCTCATCCTGCGCATCCTGGCAACAAACTTCCCTCCATTTCCTCAAACCTGGTTCACTGAAAGAAAAGGGAGAGAAGTGCTTCAAACGGAAACACAAAATAGAATCCACATCTCTGAGTCTAGTATGGCGATTTTCCCCGCAAGAAATGCTCTCATCAATCCCAACTTTATAGACAATCAAATAGGCAAGCAAGAGTTAGCAGAAAACAGTTCAAGAGGAAATGAGGTAGAGATTATATTAATTATTTGGCATAAAAATGGTGCACGTTGCAAATCCACAAATATTTCCGTGGCACCCCGCACTATGTGAGGGATAAATACAACCCACTTCCTGGCCTCTGTCCTCACCCTGGAGCTCCCAGCATGGAGCCATTGCACTTTCCACATGACCATAAGCAAACCATTCACCAGCTCAGGAATAACTATTATAACCCATAAATGGCAAGTCATCAGGACACGGGTACTTCTCAGCCTTCCCTTCTGAGAAGTATATCAATATATATATTGATATATATATCAACTCTGTCCAATTTCTCTAAAATTCCTGGATAAACTGTTGCATACACATTTAAGAATTAAAGTTAACTCCTGGTAATGAAGAATAGAAATCAGACCCCCAGGAAAAGGGGGAAGGAGGATACATTGTACGATGATGGGCAGGCTTAATGTGTTTGGTCTAAAAAATTACAATGAAATAAGAACTATAGCTCCTACTACATAATGGTACTGCCTGGTTTGAATTTTATTTTTACTTGGTTGAATTGTTGATGTGTGCTGAGATGGTCAGAGTGGTAAACCAGAGGAATGAGAAGAACTTGATTAACCCTCATTCTGGGTAATCGGCACCTGAACAAAACCACAGTGCATGGAATCACACATGAACACTTTAAAACATCCTGCCTTCTTGATGCACCTCAAAAGCCAAGCAATTCTCTAATAGAAGAAGAATCAACATTAGATTACAGATAGTCTCTGTACATACCGGTGAGACACCCTAAAATATGTCTGGAACCCTCACATTAGAAAATTCTAAAGTCAAGTGAAAAAGAAATAAGCACAGGTTGTTTATAATCAAGATACAGGAAGCTACTTACAGGATGAAAACCACTGATGCATATAAACATCATATCCAGCTTGGGGGCTGCTGATGGGTGGGGGGGTAGTAGGTGGGTGTGTGTGTGTATGGAACGGGGGGAATAAAAAGAGAAATGGGCTATACAAAGAAATTATATAAAAATCTCGAGTTCACCAAGACACAAATCATTTGTAGGAAAGGCGCCAACAGAAGGAACTTTTCAGGGAGAAATCACAACAATTAAACCTGGATGACAGATTTAAAGGCAATGACGCCTCCTCCCACCCCCTCAAGTCCTACTTTCCTCTACCCAGATTCACTGTGGTGAGAAATAACATATTCCAGGTACTTATTTAATTGCTTTCACACATTCCATCTATTTTTGGGAAACAGGAGCTCTTTAGAACTTTGAACTAATGTTATTTTTATTTTTCTAAAAAAAAACTCGAAGGTTTCAGAGGTGTTTGCCACTGACAAATCAAAAAGCAAGGCAACCTAGAACTTTCTTTGCATCATCATGTTTTGGACACTAGACAAGACAGAGGCAGCACAATTTATATGAAGAAAAAGGTAAAATAAAACCAGTCATTCAAGAAATACGTATATTTAATAGAAGATTTCCTCTTAAGTCAGCCCAGAAGCCACTGGAGTTGAACAATGAATCCCAAGGATGCTTTTTATTGATGGAGAGGTGTTGACTTCTCACTTCCTCCTGAGTCCAGAGGAAAAAGAGTTGTGAAATATTTGCCTTCAAAAAATGTTCTCCAGCTGTTTTAACATAAAGACTCTGTAAAAGTCATGCATTTCTTTTAAACTGGGGAGTAAAGCTTAAATTTTTCATTTCAGGTTTCGCCTTCTAAACAATCATGTGCTACTTCCCAGATGCTGAAAATAACATATTCTGTCTTTTTATTCAGAAAATACACTCCCAGAAATGGAGGTTTGAGAATTTAAAAAAAAATGTAAATAAAAATATATACTTTTTTAATTGTTATAATGTTATACATATTTAAAAGAAATCTCCCACCTGGAGGAACTTTGTTGAAGATGAAGGAAATCTGCATTGTATATAAAATGAATGACTGAGTCATTTAGATGATTAAATAGGCTTAGAACTATTATACAACAGGTTTTAAATACACTACTGTGAAAAAAAACAACAGTAAATGTTTATACACATTCAAACACAAGACGGTATCACCTCCCCTCCCATCCTGCCTCAGGTCAGAGCACTAAAATAAACTTTGATTGTCTTCTAAAGGAGAAGGGTAAAAAATCATCTGTATAAAACCTCCCACCCCTAAACCTTTAATAGAAAAGGGCAATTAATTCATCCCACCAAAGGTAGTGGAAAAGTGGATTTACAATATCGTAAATAGAAACATTTGATTTCCAGCCTCTCTATTGCAAATTTTTCCACCAGAAAGCCCATATGGCTCAACTTTTAATTACTTTGGCTAATGCTATATGTAGTAATTCTGCGGTGAATGCTTAAGTGTTTCATTTCTGGTTTCCATGGCAACATTACATCAGATTGCAGACAGCTGGCTCCACAGTTTTAAACCATAACAAATTGACCAAGCCAAGGCACAAAACTATAGCTGCTTTAAAGAGAGAGTACACCATTCGCCTGCCAGGGTTGCTGAATGAGGAACCTATGGGGCCCGCTTGGCATGCAAGAGGAGGGTGGAGCCTCCTTCCTTCTCAGCTTCCTTTGGAACATGTGCGTCCTTGACACATCTGCAGTGTTCTAATAGGAAAGACATGGAGCCAACGTGGAGAAGTTTTTATAACGCAGCTATATGAACAATAATCAGAAAAAAAGGAACGCCATTAACAGCATCTGTAGACACAAAAGTTTGTGTGCTGGGGCGAACTAAAAGTATCCCCTCGCTGTTCAACTTAAGCCTGTCACCACAGGTCGGTAACAGATACTTCACGCTGTAACAAACAGTTCTTGCAACAAACGTTTCCAAAAGCTGTACAGCACACAGTTGTGCAGACACAGGAGTCATGGCTGTAATCAAGCTTAAACCAGACTTGCAAGGAGCAACTGGAACCCTTTTGGGGACCACTTGAGACCACGCTGAGCACAGGATTACAACTGTGCCCACTGCAGAAATACACTCAGCTTACACGCCCAGCTCCAAAACCCCAGCACACTGTCCCAGTTAACAGCCAGACCAAGTCCACTTCTCTCCTCCAGAGCCACGAATGTAACACTGTAGGATACTTAGGCATTTCTGAAAAGTATCCTGAAATCGGAAATGTATGTGCTGGTGAAATTCACACAACCGTTTCTGGTTAACCCACCGCGTAATCAGACATAGACATGTCTACTCCCTAGGTCAGCTTTGTCAATGGCGTTAACCTTACAGTTAAGAGAAGGAAGCCAATCGGCTGCAGGTTTATGAAAAGCGATGTGCCCGTGCCGTCTGAGGTAAAGCCCTCCACGCTAGAAGCTTCCACCATGGACAACGGAGCTCCAAGCCACGGACACTCAATCACTCACATGTTCATCGTATTATCAAAATAATACTCACTCTTCTCCTCCAAAAGCTCTGCCTTATTACTGAGTGAGCGTGCTAGGAAAGAATGCTGAGTTATAAGGTGGAGAAGTAAACAAGAGAAGGACAGATCGAGAGGAATTTGACTAGAAAAGAGAGAAGCATCGCAGCCAGGAGCAATCAAAAAGCTTCTCCTCGAAGTGCCAGAAAGCGCATTTTTTCACGTGAAACAGATCCAGCGAACTGAACTTACCGGCTTCGGCATTTAGCAGGCCTAAGGGGCAACTCGGAGCACGGCCGGTACCCCCGCCCCCTCCCCACTTTGCAAGCGTCTTCACTCCTGTTCCGTCAACTCTGCAATCTCAAAGTGAGGATTAGACACTCCTCGAACATGTTCCTTTCGAGTTACATGATCAGACAGGCTCCACCGGCACGGCTTCGGATCCGAAGTAGAAAAAAAAAGTGAAGACACTGGATTCAATTAGCCGCTTTATGCTGGCTGACTGATTCCCCAGCTCCTTGCTAACTGCATAACTTGTAAGAAAGGCATAAGTCATCAGCTCTAAGCAAATCTCCTATTCACCACAAGGAAAAAAGGGAGTGTTGTACGTGGCAAACAATCCCTGTTTTCACTGACGAAGGCTCTCTGACCTCCCGCTGGCCTCCAGTTCCTTAATTACTGTCTATGGAATTCCAGAGAAAGGAAAAAAGAACGCGAGAATCTGAGCAAATCCGAGATGAGGACGAACCCTCACAAGTGACCGGACTTAAAAAAGATCTCTTTTGCAGATATTCTTCTCAACACCCCCCGAAGGGAGTAGTCTCGATTGAAAATAGACACCTTCCCATGGCTATTTTTGAAATTACTGAATTAAAACTTATGATTTTGGTTTTCTCCAAGAATCGTCACTTTCTGCTCTCTGTCTCCCCGCTCCTTTTTCTATTTTTGCCGCTAGACTCAATGTAGGATGTTTCCCTTTCACTGACGCTTCTAAAACCGTCTTACCCAATTGTTTCAATGATCATTTCAGAGCAGCTGAGTTCTCTTGCATTCTAGAACCGTGAGCTTGAGGACTGTGTCGCAAGATGATCTTTTAATTTTCTTAGGGGTGTCTGGGGAGCCACAGGCACATGCTGTTACTTAAACAGAACATTCTCGGAACGAGACAGGACTGAAAACCCATGTGAAGCTTCCATGTCACGGGTGGCACAGCATATCTATTTTCAGGGCTAAACCCATTCAGTTGGGTGAGCCATGTACACCCCCTGTGCAGTGCAAGCTGCCCATTCCTGGGTGCCTCTCTCGTGAGACCACTCATGGGTCTTACTTATGTATTAGCAAGGGCCTCTCCCTTGGGAGGACAGCACACACACGAAGACACACGTTTGTCCCACGCAGAGATCCCAGGCTGTGCCATAGACCGCCAGAGCTCATCCCCTGTGCCTGCGCTCCCGTCCTGCTCTGCGTCCCTGGGCCCCTCAGTAAGAACTGCATCAGTTTCCTTTTACCTCCGATTTTCTGCCCCAGGAATGTCTCCTCCCACCCCTGATGGAATTCCCTATTACTTCTCCCCACAAGGGCTCGCCACGCCTTCCCTGCCTATACGGTCTAGCTCCCCATTCCACAAATCCGTTCACCGACACCCTCTCTGGTTTCACACACACTCCATCCCCCACTGCTGCCTAAGGGCCCACATGTGCCGCAAGTCGTGGCAGGTGCTTTCCCGACGTTGTACTTCCAATACCCATACTCATTAAACGCTCACAATTCCCAGGCACCGTGCTAAGAACTCACGGTATGATCTCATTTCACACACAGTACATGGCAGAGGCAGGACTGGAGACTTCACGGTTCTGCTCCTGCACCCCCCACCTCTACGTGGGCTTTCCTCACCCCAGACTGACAGCCACACTGCATGCAACGTTATGCTTAGAATTCCTCAAAACCGTCAGCAGAAGTCCCCGTTGAATCTGTTACTTGATGAAAACTAGGAAAACGCGTACGCACCCATGAGAGTGGAGCGAAGGGGGAGGAAAGCCCAAACTCATCAGAATTCAAACAAGACCCATTTTAATTCCTACAAACTGCTGTTTCAGGCAAAGAAAACATATGAAAGCTGGTGATACGGCCAACACTGGAGGCTGGGTCTGAGCAGGCTGCTTAGATGCAGAGAAGATTCTGAGCGGAATCGGGAGCCAGGACTCCGGAGTCAGGCAGATGCAAACTCAAGTCCCCTCGATGCCACCTGCTAGCAGTGTGTGGCCCTGGGCGTGTTTCTAACTCCTCTCACTTATCAAACAGGCCTCCTAGGGTTCTTGAGAGGATGAAAGGAGAACATGGGGCCTAGAGCCTGGGGGTGGCAAAGCCTCTATCAACGTGAGATGGTGGGGAGCTGAGCATCGACAGGGCCAGCAGGTTCTGTGAGGACAGTGGAGAGAAGGATGCTTTTCTTACTCGTTCCCCTAGTGACCCACTCCTCCTGTACACCCCTTTTTAACTGTCACTGCCACCACTCTCAGAAGATGGTTCAGGTACTTGGAGAGATACTCAATGTTGGGCATTACATGGGCGCCCAACATGGGCTCGCCTTTCAGAAGATAGGCAGCTCCACAGAGACAGGGACCATGTCTGTTCCCCTCCTTGTGTTCTTGGTGCCCGGCCCGCTCACAGGGGACCCTCAATACATGTGTGTCATCAACGTGGAACGAAGGAGTTTAGACTCTCCAGCCCCGTAGCTCCCAGGCCTCGCTGTGTATCAGAGTAAACTGCAGGACATCTGAAAGACCAGGCTGGGCCAGGCCACTCTGGGAAGCTTCTTGGTGGAGAGAAGGTGGAAACAGAGGGGACAAACGTCACGAGGGAAGGGCATCGCCGGTCTTGTTCACTGGGGAGTGGACCTGAACTCACCCTGCACACAGTAGGCGTGTCCTCTTGCTGAGGACAGATTCGAGCATTTGACTCCCATTCCAAGGCCTTATCGTGGAACAGGTGACTGCATGGTCAGAGCCCCACCTGTATTTCCAGTCTCTGTGTCTGTTCTGCTCCACTAGGCAGGTACGATGAGGAAGGGCCTCTCAGAGCACCTGCTTCTGCTTCTCATCTTCTGAGTTCCTCTGAGCATCTCAAACGCCCCATCTCTCATCTGCCTGAACCCGATTCCTGTTTCGGAAATATCTCTGCCCACTCCATCCACTTCCCTAGCTCCTCCTCATCCTTCGAGATTCAGTCCATGTGTCACCTCCTCTGGAAAGCCTTCCTGGCCTTCCCCCTCCTCTTCCTTAGGCTGTGTGGTAGCACAGCCACCTAAACAGACTGTATCCCAGGACTTAGCCCAATATATGTAACCAGCGTATTCCTTAGCCCCTCACTAAACTTCATGAGGACAATGGGCACTGTCATACTCATTTCTGTATCTGTATTTTAGTAACATTTATTGTTTATGTCTGATTACACATGACATATATTTAATTATAGACAATTTGGGAACTGCAGAAATACAAAATGGAGACAGAGAAATCACCTGTATCCTCCCACTGGAATAGAAAAATTGGTAATATTTTGGTTTACGTCCACCCACTTTTTACACTCACACACTATACACTCTTATGTTTCTATGTTTTGTTTTGCATTTTTACGCAAAAAAACGCAAAAAAGAGGACGACCTCATGCTCTTAGCTGCTCCCCCCACAGTCACTATCAGGGTCCCCATAGCCTCCCTCACATGAACACACAGTGTAAATGGTAACAACGTGCTCGCTGACAATTGTGACCCTCTTTGAGACACACTGCTGCCTCTAAAGGTTTTCTGTAGAGAAACTCTGGAGCCCTCAATGTATACTGTTCAAACTGTTTTGTAACCTGCATTTTAAAATTAATATGGTTTGAACATTTTCCCATATCAACAAATGAAATACAACAATATATTAAGATTCAACAGTATTCAGTCCTAGAAGTACACCATAATTTACTTAAATAATACCCCCATCACTGGACATTTGCATGTTTCCAATTTTTCAATATTATAAACAATACTCTGAGGAACGCTTTATCGTAAAATTTCTAACATGTCTAACATTCCGTTTTTTAGAGTAGATGATTAGATTGTAGAATTGATGGGCAAAAGAATGGGCATATTTTAAGTCTTTTGATACATTTTAACAATTTGCTCAGAAGAACATTGTATTATCTTTAAATCTCACAGGTAGCATAAAGGGTGCCTATTTTGCCACACAATTGCCAACATTGAACATTACCATATATCTATGTCTGTGCTAAGTAGATATCTCCTGATTGAATAAATGAATGAATGAATGCACCGATTCAAGGCATTAGGAAGAGTAAGGAATAGAAATACTAGTAAGGTGGCTTTACCTGGACTTACGAAGGCTAAACTCGGGAGGTCTGAGGGTAGAGAGAGCCCCAAGAGAAGTTGAGAAATATGATTAATGAAAGTCAACTGTGATAAATGCTAAGAGAACAAAGCCATACAGGGATTTGGAAACGGGAGAACTCACTTTTGGCTGAGAAAATTGAGACATGCCTCAGTGAGGAAGGGCACTTGCCATGGGTTTTGGGGAATTTCCGTGTTCTTATATAAGCTAAAAGTCCAGTGTTTAGATGGCCCTGAGGCCCCACTTCTTTCTTCCCTCTGACCTTAGATGCCTATCTGGACAGTCAAAGAGTTGGGCTGATGTTGTTGCCTTTATAAACAGCATGTGACACCAATCAACAACAGCTCTGGGCCCTCCTCTTCTCCAAGCTTGATTTCATAATCTCTCCAACATGCCTGTCCTCCTTCCCTTGGTCCAAGAAGTGATGCATTCACGGTCACTCCCTACCTTAGGGGCTGTGTATTGGCTCCACTGGGTATGTTCAAAATCAGCCCTGATGACGACCAGTGTGTTGTTCTTTGTGTTTATAAAAAAATTAGTCTCCCTCCTTGAAGAAGTCAGAATTACTTTCAAAAGTGTTTGAGAAGTCAGAGTATTTATATAAAATATGAAACACATTGTGGGGTTTCTTTTCTTTATTTCACAAAGGCATCAGGGAAGAACTCATCTGTTTAGTAAGAAATATTTTGCTCATTAGCTGGTGACATCATTGCCCTCTGAAATGAGGAGATTTTTGTCAGCATATGGAAAAAAAGATGAGATTCCATTCTTTTCCCAGAGGTGCAGTGTAACACTGAAATAATCTCTCTGGCAGTTTCAAAATTAACTAGTTGTCGCCAGATTTGAAGGAAGAGGAGGAGGAGGTGGAAGAGGGTAAGATGATTACAAGACTCTTTTATTTGTAAAAATTATGTGAGAATTTGAGGCAATATTACCAACTTCTAGGGGCAAAGGCTTGTCGGCACTTAATTCACTTAAGAAACTGTTTAAAAAACTAACTATGAAATCAAAGGAGCAGCAAATGGATGCTACATTCCCTAATAAACTATCCTTTTTCTTAAACTCATAAACTTTGAATTGCTTTTAGTCACCCCCAAATAATGTTGCTACTATCCCCATGAGAAGGAGGGAGAAAATATAAGACCAGAGGAGTTCTATGACCAGGTCTAAGGAGACTTGGATCCTGGGTAAGCCCACTCCTCTCAATTCTGCAAGTTGCCATGGAGTAGAGAAAATGCCTTTCCTTCTCCTGAAAGGTGTGGGAGGAGGAGAGAGGCAAGTAGAGGAAAGAGAACTGACTTCCCCTTCCCTCTGTAAATCTTGGACAGCTTTCTCTGCTTGAGATACATCACCCTGCCCACAGGTCAGAGAACCCTGCTGTTCATGTTCATATAAAATTGGTGAGTTAAGGTGATAAGTTATGGGAAGGTAGTCAACAACTCTACCAGTCTCTCCGTTAAGAGAGGGGTAGCATAACCCACAGCAAATCCATGGTGTCGGGCACACTGAAAACTAAAGCAAAACACCAAACCCACTCGTTCCCAAGTGCCTTCGACTCTCACATAGCCTGTGCCATGGAAAAAGGATGACTCAGAACAGGACTGCCAAGTAGGGCAATTACAAATGCGTTTGAGGCTCTAGTTTTTGGAGTTGATGGAAGTTTTCATCCCAGAAGCGGTAAGTCTCCTAAGGGATTGGGTGGTGTTTGCAAAATCACATTACTTTTATGGCATCTAAGACTGACTGATTCATGAATCAGGCATGATGATTTCTTGGACAGGGCTGCTGAACAACCTTGTCTAGGCGAATGACGATGGAGAGATAGAGAGAACTGATGGAGCCTACATGACAACAGAGGAAAGGTGTGGACACCAAGTTCTTTCCTCCAACCAAAACTTAGGCTGCCATGTCAACACAGCCATCTGCTGAAGCTGGAGGCAGGTGGACCAAAGTCACCTCCTAGAGTTGCAATCAATAACCTTAACACAATTCTCCTTATGTTTGGACAATAAATAATAAACAAATTTATTTCAATCAAATTGCTTCAATAAGCAAACTTACTTCCAAATAGAAGAAATCTAGTCTGAATCCTTAGAAAAGGATCCTTTAGAGCTAGAAAGGTTGTCTGTGGTCATCTAATTGGCAAAACTATCAGGTCATGACTGCTGAAGCTTAACCACAGAATATCCTTCCCGCAACAACAGACAAAATGAGCAACAGCCTCCCCAAAACAAAATTATTGAAAACTAGCAAAAACATTCCACCAAGAGAAGCCAAACAATTATTATTAGATTAATACACTAATATATTAAACTTTACAACCCCATCATCAAGGTAATTAACAGGTTTCTGAAGACCCATGGAAAAAGCCCTCAATTCTCTAAAAGGTAGACAGATGGGAATTTTGAGAATTATTTCACATAACTTCAAATCTGGAAGGAAGCAAACTGTGTGGCCATCTTTATCTTTTTCTGATCTAGGAGCAGTAGAAATTGCTTCAGGACAGTAATGAATGAAATGACGGAAGTTCAATAGTAAGGCTGATCCTGATTGAAATAAAGCCTCTAGAGATTCACCAGGAATTGAAGAGATGAATTAAAGGCAGACTAGCTATGCCCCACTCATTGCCCCACCCATTCTGCCACCAGTAACCAAGCTGCATGAACCGTGATGCAGCATATTTAACAAAATCTTAGGAGAGAAGGCAGAGCACAGGTACCCCAACGAAGATCACATTCCACTTCAGTCAGGTTTCCCCCTTCCCTGGCCATTACATCAGGCCATAGCAACAATAAACATGAATGGACCACAAAATAAAGCCCTCAACTCTAGCTTGGAAGAAAGGAAAACAACCTATTGTTGGCATGGCAAACTGGTCAAAAAGTAATCCTCATAGTATAAACACAAATAGAAAATCTGATCTGAGCTACCCAAGCATGATCAAGATGAAAAGAAATGCAAGACAACTATTCAAACAAACCACAGCAAGGGAAAAAAAGAGAGAGAAAGAAAACATGGAAAAACACGAAGATCCTATCTTTTGATCCCATCTCTCTATCAGAAGAAAATAGAACTCAAGGAGCAGGAAGAGATTCTTAAGAATTGTTTCACTCTATAAAATAATTTAATAAGAACACGAATTTAATTAAACGAGACCTCAAGGACAAGATGAAAAAAATGAATGATACGAATTTAAAAACTGCAGTCATTGGGAAATAAATGACCAAAACAACCTAGTACAGAACCGATTTGTAAATAAGAATGAGCAAAGAATAGAATCTACACCTTAGAAGTCAAAATATTGATACAGAGAAAAGCTGTATTATTTAAATCCATTTTCTCATATGACCCAAGTTTTAAGATTCACCCAGCTCTTCACCTATGCCTTTGACCTGGCTGGCCCCTCTACCTGAAAGACATTTCTCTTCCTTCTCCTAGTGAACTCCTACTTGGTTTCAGCCACCTTCTCTGGGAAGGCTTGCCACACTCTCCTCAATAGGGCTTAATGGACTTTCTGTGTGTACTTAACACACTAGGTAGAAATATTCCAATTAAGTCCCCAACCATGCTATCCACTTGTTTGTCTCTTCTTCTCAAATATAAACCTGTGTTTAGGGACTGGCCTGTAGAGGGTACTCAATAAGGTTCCACAATGAATGAGTAAAAGAATTTTCAAAATGGCATTCTTGCACCTACACTCTGGGTCAAAAGTGCAGGGCAAGAAGTGTCCTTTTAGGAACTAGTTATGCAGTGCTATTAGCAATATTGCTTTCCAAATGAGTGTCATTGCCTGATGACTGACTATAGTTCTAAGAGTTTTAGTATAATGGGTAACTGTGGTGACTTAAAACCAAATGGACTCTAAACAAGTGATGGGCAGCCTATGACTTCAATAAGTTGGCTTAGGCTGGAGGTGGCCCTTAGTCAGATCCTACTCATCAACCATGATAGGGCCTGGGTATCTCTCCAGCCCATTCATTACATAAGATTTGGCATAGGGGAAATGACTTAAGGAGGAATTAACAGGTGACAAATCAATAGCATTAAAGAAGGGACAGAAATTCTCTCTTACCTCAACCTCACTGAGGTTGCTCCCAAAAGCAAAATAACAAGTTGGCATTGCAAATCTAAATGCCAATCCTTAACCCAGAATATAGTACTTAGATATAATCAGCCAGCAGGAGAAATGTGGTATATATCCTGTCTGGTATTCATCTATTAGCTTGGAGGAATGAAATTGCCTTTTTTAAGTCAAAAGCTAATACCTCCAGTTTCACATGGTTCAACCTACTAAAAGAAACAACAGACTGGAAGGTATCCAATAGCTATCTTAAATTTTAAAATGTTACAAATAGGGAGCCTCAGATTGTGTAGTACCTGGATAGTCTGTCATTATTGATTTGTGTTCCTGTGGCCCTACATGTTAAGGAGGGTCTGCAGGCAGCACCCTCAACTCCCTGTAACTTTACAAACCAGTGAAGACAGAGAGGTACCTGGTTAGCCTGCCAGGTGCAAGGAGCTGAACTTCCAGTTATATCTGGGCCTGCTACGAGAGTGCCCCCCAGCACAACAGGTATGGAAGCCCACACCACACACTCAAAGCAACCACCTCATCAGCACTGCATGGCCCTAGATCATTTCAGTACAATTAACTGCTTATTCTTCCCAACAGTAATCCTGAGGCCAAACACGATTACTGAACTCATACCAACTAACCCTTAAACCTACTACACAAAAATACCTTCTGAGACAGAAAATGAACTGAGTATGTGTTAGGCAAAAGCATAATCAAGTAAACACGCACTATTTACATTAATCTTGTTCAGACTGTTCTAGCTATCTGCCGTCACACGTAAGCACGGCTACCGTGTTAATGGCATGGACAGATAGCACTTTTACAGGAACTCAAGTATTTTAAGGACACCAGTGAACGGAAAGGTAGAAGATCTTCCCATAAAGGAAGAGAAGCTGGTGTTCGCTGGGTGTTTACTCAGTGCCATTTAATCCTTGCAACACCCGTTATGCTTGTCTCCATTTTCCAGATGAGGAAACCGAGGCACAAAGAGATGAAACAACTTGCCCACAGATGCAGAGCTAACAGGTGGCAGAGCTGGGACCTGAAGCCAATGTCTGACTCAAGTCTGTGAGATTAACCAGCCCCCTGCCTGCCCACGCTGGGCAAATGCCTGGCTCTCCCAAGGCCAGAGCCCTCTTCTTATCCACCTTTGTTTAAAGATGATGATCTTAAGGGACTCACAGCAAACACACACCTCAGACTTTGGCCCTTGTCCCGGGGAGAAGGCTGGGGATAGGAGGGTGGTGCAGAGTAAATGACAAGAAGTCATCAAAACAATGGTTCTCACTCAGCTTATATCCAGTGAGAACAAAATTCATCTTTCTGGAAAGACTTTGCTGTGTTATTCCAATGGACTGATTTTGTCTCTTAGTCTCACCATCAGCTGCAAGTCTAAAGAATCATTCCTTTTAGTCTTCTAAAGAGGATTTTAATATGTCCCTATTTTATTATCACCTTAGTTTCAAAATAACTTTTATTAAAATTAAGAGTAATATTTTTTCCTGTATAGCCCTACTTGGCCAAATGAAAAAGAAATTTATAGAAAGTATCCATAAAAGGCTGAACAATCATCTGAAGATTTCAAGTATGCATTAAAAGACCAGAACCAATAAAAGTTATTTTTAACAGTTACATTTAGAAAGATTTAGAACAGTGTTAATTATTCTGGCATAATGTAACACAGGATGGTAAAAAGAATTGCTGGTATCTGTCCCAAGGATACAGGGTAAAAATGCCTGCTGGCAAATTACTGCTAGGCCATATTTCTTCTCATTTCTCCCGGTCATATTACAAGTCCAATGAGTAAAGCTCTTCTTCTGTTCAAGAAATAAAGAGCCAAAGCACACGTTCAACCATCCTGTGTTTAAGCCTAGCTAATAATATAACCATTAAACGTTCAACAAGCAGAACGTTTTTCTAGCCACAAATCAAAACTTACCTTGCCAATTAGAATCTTTTTAAGCTGAAACCCACATATTAAAAGTTATGAAAAAAAATTCTATAGGAAAAGAGATACAAAAGAAAAAATATAAACACCATTAAAAGCAAACAGTTCATTCAGAAATCTAAGTTATTTTTATGCTTGGAATCTACCTTCCTTAAATTTCCTTATAAGCACAATAATATAGAGTGGAAAGACAGAAGAAAGGTCAACCATTTTCCTGAAGATACCTTTACTGTACCTAAAATGCCAAGTCTAATACTATGGTATATGTGAATCTTCATATAATTTATGCATCCAATAAATATTCACCCAAAGTCAGAAAAAATATGAAAATCATATTTTCTAATGGCTGGGAATATCTATAGGTGGGAGAAAATTTTGTAAATTAGTCATGCTTTATCATAAAAGAAAAAAGTCTTCTTTTGGGGTCTGATTTCCCCAAATGAGGAAGCCAATGATAGTGATTAATATTTTCTTTTAACGCTTTTGAAATATAAAAATAAAACATCTGATAAATTTTAACTTACAGACATTGTCTAGAAGTTCACCCTCATAAAAGAAACATATTCAAAATAAACACATTAAGAGTAGCCAATTTTTTAAAAATCTGGCTCAACCCATAATACCAGACTCTAAAAAGAGCAGCGTGGATATACAGACAGCCCTCGGACCAGCAGAAGGACACACCACCCTGTTCCCAAAGGGGCACCCCGTGGGCACAAACTCTGTTCTCCCACCACACTCTGTATTAAGTGATTAAATCATTAGTTGGCCTTTTCTTTGACCATAAGAGAAATTAGGCCACTCACCATAAGAACCACTTAAGAGGCAACTTTGTGGAATACTCTCCTGGCTTTTGGCACATTAGCTTTTAGAAAGTTCTAGTTTACACTACGACTGTTGCAACAACCTCTTCCAAAACATCAGAACTGAATCCTCTCGCTTGAAGACAATGGCTGTAATTTAGGCAGGTGAAATGAGTCTGAAAAGCCTCAGTAAAACCCGTCTGCTGGCGAGGGACAAGTTTATGGTTTATAATTTTAGAAAGCTCCAAAAAGATTTGAGTCTTGCATTATGCCACCCAAAACATCTCATAATATGTGGATATTTTAGTTGAGACCTTGAAAGTCCTCAATCAAGGAAACACTTAGAATAGTATTTTGTAGAAAGTGGAAGCAGTGACCACCTGGCGCTGTGTCCCTGTTACCCAAAATTTCGGACACGGTTCAACCACATGGCTCCCCCGTACCTCAAACCAGGCTAGTGGCAAAGATATACTTAGAGCTGGAATGAACAGCTGGGAAGAGATGCACAGATGGCTGTCCCAGGTATTACTGTAACACTGCAGTGATAACATTATAGCATTTTGGGTGCAAATATTTCTCAACTCTAAATAAATTTCCCCCAGTGTAAAAGTGATCCATTATGAAATGATGACTTGCTTTACAAAGTAACTCAATCATGAAACATTTCAACATAGTTGCTTCAGCCTACTAAAGAACTCCAGATACAGAAACACAATTCCAACTTTTTCTGGAACACATTTCGGACGAAGTGAAACAACAGAATGGGACCAAAATAGAAGTTTGCAATGGACTCGGAGCTTCCAGTGCTTTATCGCCTTTGCTGTTGCTTTCATTTTTCTTGATACATTATGTACTTTTAAAAATAATTTAAATAGCATCATAATCAAATAATTTACAATTTGACATTTTTTGGAAAGATGTTTCACTGCAAGCATTTTCATGAATACTTAAGCACCAAGTAACAGATCATGAACTCTTACCTACCAATTTTGCAAAAAACATAAAAGCTATGATTTACTAAAAGTTATGCCATGAGCAAAAAACTATAAACCCCAGTAAGATGGAGAGCATCATTTCTTTAAACATTTTCTTAACCAGAAGGTAAAGTGACCCTCAAGGCACAAAGTCGAAAGCTTAAAATGAGAACTCTTAGCACCTTCCCGCCGCAGGAGGCAAATGAAAACAACATTTACCAAAATAAAATAAAAAATACTTGAATCAAGGTTCAGATATTTAACAAGGAATCCAGTTAAGTACTCAACCAGAAATTCTTTTTGAAAACCCTAACACTCACAACAGAAGTTTGTTATTAATGAAAAACAGCAGAGGAACAGATGCCCCTCTGGCAAAGAGAAAGCCATTTTTCACTTCTCCTAGTAACCATCTTTAGTACTTTACACTCTTGGAAACCAGGAATGCGAATATGGATTTATTGTGGAGCAACACGCAATTATCTATTGCCAGTTATGGGGGTGGGGATGCCTATGAAATCAATGTAAATGAAATCCTAACGCACCACGGGCATCAATATAGGCATTGAGGTCTAGTGACAAAGGCCTTATGATCCCTGAAACTTTCACGGCCTGGGCATTCCCGACGACGGCCAGTGGGCTATTTACATCTCAGTATAGAAAAGAATCAATGGAAAATTGAAAAGCCCTGGCCCTTGCACAAAAGATAATCAAAGCGCCTAATCCATGGCGGCTGCAGTAGGACACAGAGGGAACGATCTGAAATTAATTACTCTGCTATCAGGCAAACGCAGCATAATTGAGAAGGAATATTCTGGATGGAGTTTCTTGCTGAGTCTCCATAAAAACCCAGGATTGACTAAAGTCAGGGTAAGAGGAGCGAGTGTCACGTACATTAGGATTACAATCAAGGTCAAGCAAACTTCAGTGCCAACGGTGGTCAGCTCTAATGAGCAGCATGACTGGAAGTGGGCGTGGGTTGCTTGCACCAAGTCAGCTAGCAAAAAACACAGCGTAAATAATCCTGCTTCAGAAATTCTCTCCATTGCTGAATAGCCTGTCTTTACTCACATCTCTCAGCAAAAAGAGAAGTCACTTTAGAGCTTCTGGAAGATTGCACTGGAAGTGGAGGGAGCATATGGTATTCTTGGCCCTTCATCCAAATTGTACAGGCTGAATTTATTTTTGAGCCATCCATGAAGAAACAGTTTGCTAAGAAGCTAATACCCTAAGTCTGTACATGACATCTCAAGGCTGTGTTAGCAAGAGTGGGGGAGATTCTAAGCTCTGCAATGCAGGGTAAACCATCACGACAGAGGCTCTCTCTTTCTCCTTCACCTTTGTAACTCGAACATCTAGCACTATGCCTGGTCCGTACCAAGTGCCCTGTAGATGTCTCCTAAACGAACAAAGACGCTCGAGAGAATGAATGTCCAACTTTTAAGAAGTACCAATTTCATTCTGACAATTTATATCAAGGTGATGGTTCTGATTTACCCTCTGAGAGGGTTGAACAAACCAATACTTACTAATGCTTTCTTAGCACTCGTTCAAAATGCCTATAGTCCTCAATTTATATTAACTTTTTCCTGTATGAGACAAGTACCTTCCCTTGCCACCTAAGTGTGTGAGGTTTTACTACCGTCCTGTTTCTCTGAATGGACAAACTCATAACCTTTCCCGTGACTCAGATGCTATTAATCAGGACAGGATACAGTGAGCCTGATAGGAACGGACCCTCTGTGGACAACTAGGTCTTTGTATTCTCCCTCGAGCTGCGTCTGAATCACATCAGTCCTGAGTTACTGTATTTATTCTCCATGATTTACATTTATATTATGTTAGTCTTTAGGGCTTGGGGATAAGAGACCCAAAAGACACACTGAAAACCAGGGACATGGTTCTTTTGATTACCTCATCCTCCCAGGACACACTGCTGGCTAGTGTACGACATATTTATTATTATAAATGGTAGCGACTCAGTCTCTTTCAGACAAAAGCAAACCAGGCAGGGCTTTCAAATTAATAATCTTTCGGGGTTTTTTTAGGTGCAGTGGAAATCTGGTGCTTGATTCAGGAAATTAGGGAAAAGAAGGATGTGGGAGGGTTATATTAACTTCCGATAAACCATCACTTGTTGCTTAGATGAAAAGAAAGGGTAAAGATTGAGTCTGTGGTTGCAAGACATAAAACATGCTCTTAAAGCAGCCAGGAAGGATGAACACTCAAATACAACTTTGTTTATTAAATATTTCTCAAACACACTATATGAGCTGGACCCTGAGTTAGGTACTCAGTGGAGACACAAAGATAACACAACACGCTTTTGTTGTTCAAGGAGCTCACAATTTCCAAGGAGGTTGAAATATATACAATTAATTCTGATACTCTAGGATAACTGTTAGGTTTGATGGATAAAGCCAGTTTAATAAAAGCACAGAATAGGAATCAATAAACCATACTTGAGGAGGTTAAAGAAAGTTTCACAGATCAGATGGTAGCTGGGCTTCACCTGGAAGGATGCATAGGCTTCCCACTTAGAAAAACTTGGAGGAAGACATTTTAGGTAGAGGAAATCACATGAGTTAAAGCAGAGAGTGTGAAAACACAAAGTTGGTTCAGTAAAGCACGCAGAGTCCAGTGCGGCTGGAGTAGATGGAGGCTACTGGGGGAGGAGGGTGGAAGACGAGAGGGGAGAGATTGATTGAAGCCAGATCACATCGGGTGTGGAGACTGCCAAAAAATTTGGAATTCATCTTATAGAACTGGAAAACCCTCAAGCCTTTTGGAAACATGTTGATTGCAAGAAAAGGAGAGTGTTTTAGAAAGATCACTGGTTGCATGGAGCACGGAGAGGAGGAGATAAGAGGCTGAAGACACGGAGGTAGAGCTGCTCCCAGATTTTAAGGAAGAGATGACCAAACAAAACAACTACAGAATAGATGAAAAAGGATAACTCCCAGGGCCAGCCCAGTGGCGTAGCGGTTAAGTTCTCACTCTCCACTTCAGTGGCCCGGCGTTCACAGGTTTGGATCCTGGGCGTGGACCTGTACACCACTTATCAAGCCATGCTGTGGCAGTGTTCCATATAAAGTGGAGGAAGATGGGCACGGATGTGAGCCCAGGGCCAATCTTCCTCAGCAAAAAGAGGAGGGTTGGCAACAGGCGTTAGCTCAGGGCTCATCTTCCTCACAAAAAAAGAAAAAGGATAACTCCCTCCATTCTCGCTCCATGCAGTTTCATGACGGCATCATAAAATGACTGTTTCAAACTCTGGAATTTTAATTCCTACAATCCCCGTGGAACTCCTACTTTAATAAGCACATTTTGGTCACATTAAAATAGCATGAATAATAAAAGGCATCCAAATTGGAAAAGAAGAAGTAAAATTATCTCTGTTCACAGACGACACAGATGACAGATATGTAGAAAACCCTAAATATTCCACACAGACACACAAAAAACTGTTAGAGATAATCAACAAACTTAGCCAAGCTGCAGGATACAAAATCCACACATAAAACTCAGTGCCATTTTTATATGGTAGCAATGAACAACTTTGAAAAGAAAATTAAGAAAACAATTTTATTTACAATAGCATCAAAAAGAATAAAATATTTAGGAATAAACTTAACCAAAGAGGCAAGGCTTGCACACTGAAAACTACAAAACATTGCTGAAAGAAATTAAAGACATAAATAAAAGGAAAGATACCCTGTGTTCATGGATTGGAAGACTTCATATTAATAAGATGACAATACGACCCAAATTGATCTACAGATCCAATGCAATCCCTATCAAGATCCCATGGCATTTTTTGCAGAAATAGAAAAACCCATCCTAAAATTCATATGAAATCTCAAATAGGAAATAGCCAAAACGATCTGAAAAAGAATCAAGTTGGAAGGCTCCACTTTCTAATTTCAAAACTTACTACAAACCTATGTTACTCAAAACAGTAAGACACTAGCAAAAGTACAGACATATATAAACCAGCGAAATAAAAGAGAGCCCAGAAATAAACCCTCACGTATATGGTCAATTAGTTTTCAAAAAGGTTGCCAAATAGATGTTAGCTCAGAGCCGGTCTTCCTCAGCAAAAAGAGGAGGATTAGCATGGATGTTAGCTCAGGGCTGATCTTCCTCACAAAAATAAATAAATAAATAAATAAAAATAAAAAATAAATAAAATAAAATAAAAAGGTTGCCAAGACCATTCAATAAAGAAAGGACAGTCTTTTCAACAAACGGTTCTCGGAAAACTGAATATCTACCTGCAAAAGAATGAAACTGGACCCTTACATCATATCACATGCAAACATTAACTTAAAATGGGTCAAAGACTTAAACTTAAGAGCAAAAACTATAAAACTCTTGAAAACATAGGAGAAAATCTTCATGACATTGGATTTGGCAATGATTTCATGGATATGATATCAAAAACATAGGCAACAAAAGAAAATATAAATTGGACTCAAAAATTAAAAATTTTTGTGCACCAAAAGGACACCATCAAGAGAATGAAAAGGCAACCCATAGAATGGGGGAAAACATTTACAAATCATATATCTGATAAGTGATTAATATCCAGAATATATAAAGACGTCCTACAACTCAACAACCAAACATAAAACAACCCAATTCAAGAATGGGCAAAGAACTTGAGAAGACATTTCTCCAAAGAAATACAAATGGTCAATAAGCACATGAAAAGCTGCTCACCGTCTTAGTCATTAGGGAAATGCAAACCAAAACCACAATGAGATACCATTTGACACTCATTAGGATGACCATTATCAAAAGAAGGAAAAATAGTGGGGCTGGCCCGGTGGCGCAAGCAGTTAAGTGTGCACGCTCCACTTTGGCAGCCTGGGGGGCTCGGGTTCGGATCCTGGGCGTGCACCAACGCGCTGCTTGTCACACCATGCTGTGACGGTGTCCCATATAAAGTAGAGGAAGATGGGCACAGAAGTTAGCTCAGGACCAATCTTCCTTGGCAAAAAACAGGAGGACCTGCATAGGATGTTAGCTTGGGGCTGATCTCCCTCACACACACACACACAAAAAAAAGGAAAAATAGGGGCTGGTGGCATAGTGGTTAAGTTTGCATACATCGCTTCGACGGCCCGGGGTTTGCGGGTTTGGATCCTGGGCGCGGACCTATACACCACTTATCAAGCCATACTGTGGCAGGCGTCCCACACATAAAGTAGAGGAAGGTGGGCATGGATGTTAGCCCAGGGCCAATCTTTCTCAGCACAAAGAGGAGGACTGGCAAGAGATGTTAGCTCAGGGCTAATCTTCCTCACCAAAAAAAGAAAAAAAAGAAGGAAAAATAACAAGTGTTGGTGAAGAAGTAGAGAAATTGGAACCTTCATACATTGCTGTCAGAATGTAAAATTGTGCAGCCACTGTGGAAAACAGTATGGTGGCTCCTCAAAAAGTTAAAAATAGAATTACTATATGATCTAAAATTTCCACCCATAGGTATATACCCAAAAGCAATGACATCAGGGACTCAAACAGATATTTGTATACCAAAGTTCATAGCAGCATTGTTCACAATAGCCAAAAGGTAGAAACACCCAAGTGTCTATCAACCAACAAATGGATAAACAAAATGTGGTATATACATATAGTGGAATATTATTCAGCCATAAAAAGGAAGGATGTTCTAGTGTATAGTGCAACATGGATGAAGCTTGGCAACATTGTGCTAAGTGAAATAAACCAGATACAGACAGACAAATATCATATGATTCCACTTATGTGAGGTACCTAGACCAGGCAAATTCAGAGACAGAAAGTAGAATGATGGTTGCCAGGGGCTGACGGAAGTTATATCTCCTTTGAGAATGAGGAGTTATTATTTAATGGTTATGGAATTTATTTTGGATGATGAAAAAGTTCTGAAAGTGGGTTGTAGTGATAGTTGCACAGCAACGGGAATGTACTTCTAATGTGAATGCTTATAACGGTAAATTTTAAGTTAACTTTACCAGATTAAAAAAAAACAATCAGCATGAATAGCACTATTCTGGCTGTAAATGGGTCTATGAGGTAAAGAAAACTGAGTAACATGTAAGAAAACACTTCTTTTCGGATCCACATGGGAGCTGGGAGTTTCGAAAAGAAATCACAAGGCTGAATTGTATAGGGTCTCCCTTTTTGGTAGAGGCAGTGAAGATGCTCAGAGAGGGCAAACTTACGTTGCAGTTTGATGAGGCATCGAATGCGGGGTAAGAGCCATCTGGCCAGTCCGCGGGGTCCAGGGCGGCTGACTGCCGGTGCTGGGCCTCATACTCCTTGAGCTGCAACAATTAGAAACGGAAGGCTGAAATGGAGATAACGGCCACTGCTGTCTACCGAGCAGCGGAAGAGAACGCTTTGGGCACCTCCTCACGCTGGTGTTGGTGACTAAGTGCCAGCCAAAGACGAGGTGGCAAAACCGAAAGGAAGACACACCCCTTGCCCTATGGGTTTTCATCTAAATCAAACCGACAGACGCAATGGACTCTGTATTCTGTGTTCCAAAAGGAAACTTGATTTTCTCACTTTGACATCCTCCAACATCAAAACTCATCTTGCTCCGTTCAATTATTACTTTGAAAACAGAAATTGTTTGTAGTTTGGCCTCTGAATTCCCTCTCCGTACATTCCCTTTGTAGAAGACACCATGTGGTAGACCACAGACATTTTAGTAAAACAGGCGGAAGCCTGAAACTGATTTTTAAAAATCACTTGCTTTTCTTGCTCTGCACTGCTTCAAGTTACCAGTTCAACGTTATCACCTAACAAACGTTATGGGATTTATTGGGGATGCTTGTGGATCAGAGGAAAATAACAAAATATCTAGAATATGTTCAGAGACATTTAAAGGAGGGGTTTAGAAACCAGGTTTCTACTTTTTGAAAAACGCAGAAAGATAAGTGAAATATTTCAGAACATTAGCAAATTTAACCTAGCAGAATTAGATGAAGGATCTTTCCAAATGGGAAACGTGAGAAGTTCCAGGTGTGTTTTCATAAAACACAGAAACTTAACTCTGCTACATAATCAATTAGATTGCATTAAAATTCTATCATAAAGCAGTTTTTAGATGTGAATTTAAGACGTTCATCAAATCCTCTTCCATGAACCAAGCCACTAAAAAACAAATGATCTGACCTGACGGCCCAGGGCATAGCGTCAGGTCTGCCCTCAACCACCAGAGCTATGTGGATGTGGCAAAGATACCAGGCTGACAACATCCCTCTAGGAAAAAGCAACTTCCCTAAGCATTATTTCTACTATGAAATTCTTTTCTGTGCATAAATGTGATGGGAGATGGACTGAGGGGAGGCAAATGATGATTAACCGGTAAGAACTTGGCTGCAGAACCTAAGACCAGCTAGGATCCCTTGGGCAAACTGCATAACCCCCCTGTGCTTCAGTTCCCCCACCTGGAAAAGGGGAGTGACAATAAATCCACCTCACAGGACTGTTACCAGAATTCAGTATGATAACGCAGCAAAGCTCTAAACACACTGTACCTATGCGATAGAATTTTGATGATAATATTATTACCGTCACCCTTGTGGTTTCAGATAAACGAGAGCTCAAAGTTCACATCACCTCCAGGTACTGGAACTTTTGTTATTAGGGGCACTAATACCATTTTGGTCATTCTAGTACACTAGGGACATGAGTATTCTAATCTTTACAGTACTTTTAAGTTACGTATTAGAATGCTTTTTCCTTCCAGATATACTGGTTTCTGAAATGCTACACTCTCCCTGCATCATCAGGAGAGCTGCCAGCTGAAAAATGGGGTTCTCATTTGTTTTCTTAGGTCTACGCTCTACTTTTATGCCCAACCTTGGCTGCAACTCCTAGGAGCCACTAAATAAGGTTCATCTTTAATGAAAACAAAACAAAACAAGACAAATTCCTCACTGATCAATCATAAACAGAATTAATATATTTTTTTCTACCTGTCCATTTCAATCATTTATTTTAGGGCCCAAGAGTACATGTGCTGCTTCTGATATAGATTCAAATCTGTGCCCTATCCAAATTTACCCCTTACTTTTTTAATTATCCTAATTCCTATGTGTTTTAGAGATCCTATTACAAAACAGTATCTCTAAATTTTTTTGTTTTTTTTGTGAGGAAGATCAGCCCTGAGCTAACATCCATGCTAATCCTCCTCTTTTTGCTGAGGAAGACCGGCTCTGAGCTAACATCTATTGCCAATCCTTCTCCTTTTTTTTTTTTCCCCAAAGCCCCAGTAGATAGTTGTATGTCATAGCTGCACATCCTTCTAGTTGCTGTATGTGGGACGCGGCCTCAGCATGGCCGGAGAAGCGGTGCATCGGTGCGCGCCCAGGATCCGAACCCAGGCCACCAGCAGAGGAGCACGCGCACTTAACCGCTAAGCCACGGGGCCGACCCTAAAATTTTTTAAAGTGCATTTTACAAGGAAAAAAACAACCTGGTTACTATTTACATAATTATGTCTCTACTCTGCTCCTGAAGAGGCTTTGACAAATATAATTTCATGAAGGAAAGACAATTGATTTCATTTGAGAATTTACATATTTTAAAGTAAATTTATAGTTTTAGTTTAATTCCAGAAGTTTTAAAATAATGACATTTTAAAGTGTGTGTGTGTGTGTGTCTGTCTGTCTGTCTGTCTCTCTGTCTCAGGAGGAAACACTCTCTTACATCTTATTTTCCCTAGTCTCATATTTGAAGTCTATGACATGATTCTTAGAAGGATGGCCATCTTTAGTAGATTCATGCTTATTCTCTCTTAAAGACTTTTAGTGAAAGAGATCTAAAATGTTCCCATTTCTACGAGAGCTTATTGTAAAGAACATTTATATTGCATCTAATCTAAATCCCCTCCAGCTGCAATTTCAATTCATTTCCTTTTATTCTGTCCTCAGTAGAGATTAAAACAAAATAAAACAAAACACTCTTCAGTACGTCCTAAAGATGTACTGTTTAATGATCCTTCATATACTAGAGGACAGTGATTAAGTTCTTTTCTGCCTCTTCTCTGAGACAAATCTTTTCTAATTTCACCCCATGGGACCCATTAAAAAAACCCTGAATCACTTTGCTGCTCTCCTATGGACTCTCTCCATCAGCCCCCTCTCGTTGTCCAAATCTCTGTGATTGATACACAATAGCTGATAAAAGGAAATAATTCAATAATATATATAGGTTCCCAGTTCACAAGCGTGTACTCTGGTAGACCAGATGTCCAGACTCCCTCTGCACAACTGCTCACCTATTCCTCAGTTACTGTAGGTATGGGCTCACACCCACACCCTGCTCTGGAGAACTATCCATGTTGACAGGAGCTGTCTCCCCAGAGATGCCTACAAGGCTGCTCCCTCCTCTCCAACCAG
This sequence comes from Ceratotherium simum simum, assembly GCF_057802395.1. NCBI lineage: Eukaryota > Metazoa > Chordata > Mammalia > Perissodactyla > Rhinocerotidae > Ceratotherium > Ceratotherium simum. The sequence goes on along the minus strand of NC_141937.1, from coordinate 25,563,692 downwards.
TTTTCAGCCTCTTGTTCTCTGGCAGGACCAACTCTACAGTGGAATTCACCTTCTAGAGATCCCCCTCCCTAAGGAATCAGGCTGAGGCCAGCCTTCTCCTGAAGTCAGGTCTCTCTCCAGCTCCTTCCTCTGCCTCTCCTGCTTGCCTCCCTCACTTCAGGTTTCTCCTGAAAGCTATCCTCAACAAATTACGTGCTCAAGAACGCCTGTCTCAGGCTCTGCTTCTAGGGAAACTGACGTTAAGACAGCTGGCATTAAGAAAGTTCACAATGCCAAAACATCAGTCAAGTCAGTGACAAACATCAAGTACTTTTTTTAATCCCTTAAGAACTTTATTTTGGATTTTCACATGGATATGACCTTGTGGAACCAGACACATATTTATCAGATGGATAAATACATAATATTTAGTAATTAGATCAAGTTACATGAGCAGTCTTTAGTTATAATAATTATGTTACTTTTTAGGAAATATAATTACTAAATTATGGTCACAGATCTCTCTCCATTTCCTACAGTGTTTCCAGTTAAAATGGCAAAGGACATAGCTTCTATAACATAGCTCCATTATTGCTGAGTACCGTCATACCAAAACAATACTGTTCTCTTTTATCCAAAAGCTTTAAAAGTGAGTTTATTCCCTACCTTCCCATTCTCACTCACTCACCACAAAAATTACCCAGATAAATGAACAACCTGTGGTTGCCAAGTGTCTCAAGGGCTTTCTATACCTTGCAGAACTAGTCCAAGATTTGAACCTCCTTGCCAAGAGCTATGTATGCTCTTAAGATTAGCACCTGGAAGTTGTATTATGTAGAATATGCCAATTACCTAGACCCCCTTAAACAATTTTTTTGCTCATGAGCTTGACTTCCTTAAAGCATACGTAGTAAGTATCCATCACAAAACCATTAGAAAATGTTGGAAACGTCATTAGATTTGATAAGCTGTTCTGTTAATAAAAGATAAAAATCAGGGGCCGGCCCGGTGGCGCAAGCGGTTAAGTGCGCGCGCTCCGCTGCGGCGGCCCGGGGTTCGCTGGTTCGGATCCCGGGTGCGCACCGACGCACTGCTTGGCAAGCCATGCTGTGGCAGCGTCCCATATAAAGTGGAGGAAGATGGGCACAGATGTTAGCCCAGGGCCGTCTTCCTCAGCAAAAAAAGAGGAGGATTGGCAGATGTTAGCACAGGGCCGATCTCCTCACAAAAAAAAAAAAGATAAAAGTCATAAGTTGAGGGACCGGCCCAGTGGCGTAGCGGTTAAGTTCACGCTCTCCACTCTGGCGGCCCAGGGTTCGCAGGTTCGGATCCTGGGCACGGAGCTATGCACTGCTCATCAAGCCATGCTGTGGTGGCATCTCATATAAAGTAGAGGATGATGGGCATGGATGTTAGCCCAGGGCCAATCTTCCTCAGCAAAAAGAGGAGGACTGGCAACAGATGTTAGCTCAGGGCTAATCTTCCTCACCAAAAAAAAAAAAAAAATCATAAGTTGAGCTGCTGTCTTTTTAAATTACACACTCAAAAAAAAATTAGAGAGCTGTAAACTCCATTCTCTTCAAACGCTTTTGCCACTGCCAGTGGTGTTCCACATACAGTTCCTTGCAGCCTTTTTCATTTTGACCTTTGTATCAATAACTGGGTTTCCAAGGATGTGAATCATGGCTGTATCCTTCACAGAGGGAAAATATCCATCAGTGAGATCAAATTCATCCACACAAAGTAGAGTAGACCAACTTTTCTTCATCTGAACATAGGCAAAATTCTCCCCAATACAAGGATGCAGTGGAGGATGCAACCAGCTCCAGATGGCACATAGGCAAACTTCTCTCCTAGTGCTGGCTTGTCCTGTCAAGACGAAAGCCTAGACATTCTACTCAGGGGTCTTGAAGTCTCTGACTGATAGTGGGAGAAACACACACCTGATGTCCCGGAGGAAGGAGCACCTATCACAGTCCGCAGAGCTGAGGCCATTCCCATCACAGCCATTATAGAAAGTCAAGGTCTCACGGTCTCCTTTATACAGTGATCAAGTAACTTCCGATCTTTGATCTGGTCATGAGTTCAAGGAGACAGATTCCTTTCCACAGACTGTTTTCTGCTCTAAATAACATATTCCTTGAAGTGTTTTATCTCTGGCCAAAAAGCAGCCCGTCAACACACTAGCAGTTGAGGATGTTTGCTGCCCTGCCAAGAACAGACCAACAAGCTTCCCCGCTCCTTCATCATCCGTCAAAGGACGCCCATCCTTGTGTGCAGAATCTAGTAAACTTTGGAGAAGGTCACCATTTTTTTTCTTCTATCTGTTTCCAGATTGCCTTATAGAATATATTCTTGATCTCTTGATGAGCTCTGTCCTTGCGTCTGAAGCTAGGCAAAAAAAGGCAACCAACCTGGCATCTGACAGGGTGGATGGCTAAAACCTCCAATCAAATGTGCCTAAAGTTGTGCCACCTTCTCATGGAGACGCCTTCTGATCTCCTGTCCACCTCAACAATGGCCAGCCGTTAAACTGATGGGCTCAGAAAGAGCTCCACACAAATGTTTCTCTCCCCAACTTCGAAAGTATTCTTTTGCTTCTTTTTCAGTTACAGAAACGTGCTACCTAACAGGGCCTATGTGAAGGCCACTTTTTAATGTTTTCTTCTGCTCCAAGAAAACCGGATTAGGCACATCATACACAACCCTCTTCCCAAACACAGGTGTCAGAAGACTACAGACATTTGCAATCGGATCTTCATTTTTACAAAATGCAGTGCAGCAGCATCGCTCCCCGGAAGGCAAGTCAATGTCTCGCCCCCTCTGGTGAAACTAAATACGGGCCCATATTTCTCACACGCATTTTTCTAGGGATTCAGTTGGATGTTTCCCAAATGCTATGGCATGTTCGAGGAATGCAACCGGAGAGAAAATGTATTTTCTCAGCTGGTAGCCAGGAGGGGTGGCTGAAGGCACAGTGGAGCAGTTAGATCAGGCTGAGGGTGAAGGTGCAAGCTAGGTGATCAGCAGCACAGACAGGAGAATGCCACTTGTCACCTGCTCCACCACTGCCCCGGTACCCCCGTGGTCCACCAGAGATGCTGGAGGCCAAGATCACCTCCACTCCTCCAAATCGACAGAGCAACAGAAGTTGGCAGATGCACGTCTGGAGGTGGCCCCTGACCCTAAGATCTCCTACTAAACCCAGTCCCACCTCCCTCCCCTCAAGAGCTTTTTTTTTTTTTTTTTTTTTTGCAACATTGTCTCGGCAACAAATTAAACTTTTAGAGTCAGGTATATACTAAATTAAGTTCAGTATGCTTGTCAACCTTTCAAGGTTTCAGATCTTCAAGATTCTACTTGATGCTCAAGTCATAACTAATGCAATGGTTCCTTAGTGACTTGAAAGTTTTCATTAGTTTCTAAACCTGCCTAATTTATGACTTGTCTACACAGTGCCGAACCAACGGTTCAAAGTGAAAATCCAAAATCAATCAGTCAGTTTGTTAGGTGACAACGAAGCAGGAAATCTCTGAATAATCGCTATTTCACGATCATAAATGCTACTTCAGTGTCCTAAAGATTTATTAGGGTTCTTTTAATGCCTAATTTAACTTAAAGCAAAAAGTATGATATAATAAACTGTAATTAATATCTACTTAGAAGTGAAAGTAAGAAAAATTTTACAGTACACCTAAAGCTTAACCTTTAGATTATTCAAAGTTTAGTTTGTGAAGACATTTATAGAACTGATGTTTATAATGTTTGTTAAGATATTTAATTTTTCTTTGGTTTTTCTTTAATAATTCTTTATCATTGATTACATTCTTCTCAATCTTTGCACAAGGCTTGTAAATTCTGCAATGGCATCCAGAGCATCCTTTTCCTTATTGAAGTGGTCCACAGCTCAAAAATATTTGCCCTGCATTCACCCATGTATCCACTGAATATGGAAATTTTACTTCACAGTGTGGAATGCTTGTATCAAGTAAATAGAATGGAATAAATATTTTATGTGACAACAAGGGTATCTGATGACGACCGAAATATCACCCAAATACTATTTTAAATAATATATTCCTATACCCCTTGATGCCCCCATCTTAGTCTGCTGGAGCTGCTGTAACAGGATACCAGAGACTGGGAAATTCCTCATAGTTCTGGAGGCTTGGAAATCTGAGATCAATGGTGCTGGCAGAGTTAGTGCCTGGCGAGGGCCACTTCCCAGTTCACAGATGGCCATCTTCTCACTGTGTCCTCACATGGCAGAAGGGGCAAGGGAGCTCTCTGGGGTCTCTTTTAAAGGTCACTCATCCTATTCATCAGGGTTCTGCCCTCATGACCTAATCACCTCTCAAAGCCCCACATCCAAATAACATCATATTGGGCACTAGGATTTAACATATGAATCTGGGCGGGGGTACACTAACATCCAGTCTATAACAGCCCCCAACCATTTTTAAACATAAGGAGGTCAAGTCCTTACAAATGCAAACCAAGCATCTGCACTCTTACCCTAGCGAGAGCTTCTTCAATGGTGATCATCTTCTCCTTGACCATCATCATCAGCTGAATCCGTTCCTCATCACTCATGGTTATCTCGCTTGCAACATAACCCACATCTTCTCCTAGAGATTGAAGACGAAGAACATCAGGAGAGAAAACAAGAAAGATAAAACAGAATGCCAATCTTGAAATTGTCATCTAGGGCTAGAGAAGGATGCTACTCAGGGGCACTGTCTGGCGTCGTGCATTACTGATGGGGTAAGAGGAGCAGTAATGGGATGCTTTTTAGGAAGCCAATGGACCCGTCTTATTGAGAAACAGGCTCCAGGAACATATGGATGTTACCAAAGAAACAAATCCTTCCAAATGATCCAAGCTTTTGTGATGGAGGGTCTAGAGGAGTTTTGGAAGAAAGTTGATGGGGAGTTTGGAGTTAGAGGTCAGGCAGAGACCTAATGTAAAGACCCAGCTTGAGCAGACAAGCATAACAAGGCTCCTCTGGCTGAGGGTTCTCTGTGTCCTTCCACTTGAAATATGAACGAGAAGAAAATATTTCTGCAGAGGAGTGGGAGGGAACCCTCTGCCGTGACAGAGAAAGGCAACATTACAGAGTCAGCTGCGGAACAAACCTACAGCCTGGTGCAACCTAGATTCCTACTATGTTATTCGACTGTTGTGCCTCAGAGGATGAGCACAAGTAAATAAAATCACAGGTGTGAAGCCTTTAGAGCTCACTGGAAGGAAGGTACTATATATGTACATATCTGAAAGTACCATTGTCATAAATGTTTCCAAACTGTGAGTGGACCTCAACTTCCAACTTAGAATAGCAGAGGAAAAGAGAATTCCGCTATTAGGATCCTTTGAAAGTGTTTTCCTACCAACCAAACAGATCGTTGTCGCCTCTAATATATATGAGCCCCGTTAGGTTGTGTGTCTGTGGGCAGCCTGTGGGCTGTGAAGGCCTTTGGTCAGTGAAAGTGGGCTGTGATTCGCACACTGGGAATAAGCCCTCATTCCAGCCCCTCATCTTTCTCCTTCTGCCCTGTCTTCCCCATACATGCCTTACTAGCTGCAGTGTCATTAGGATGCTCAGCTGTGGCTTCATCGGCCCTTGGCGTGAGAGGGCAAGAGTCTGGCTGCAGACTTGCAGGAACACATTTCAGTCAGGACCTACCTTAGGATTCATGTTCCCCTGTGTTTCCCTACCTCATTTCCATTTTGTAATCCATCAGTCCAGAAATACCACTCAAGTTCCTTGGCCACACATCTCCTTGTAGGGGAAGAATAATAGTGTGTGCTGGATGAGGGAGAAGCCTGCAGCTTCGATTCATTGTACCATCTGTGTCACCTCCAGTGGTGCAGAGGGTGATGGGGGTGGGGGGGAACGGTGGTTGGGTTTTTTAAAAAAGTCCACGTGATCTGGTCACCTGTTGGCTTCCTCCCTCTATCCCTCCATTCCTTTCTCTCTCTCTCTTTCTCCTTTTCTCTCCCTCCACGTAAGCCTTTCTTAGAAGGTTTGTTTTGAATCACAAGTGATCCTGGGTGTGTACCAAGAGGAAAAACTGGGAACGTTTACAAATAACTCCTTCAAAGCAGGACAACTTAACAACATTACCCCACTGAGCGTTGCTGAGGAACCCAGGCGTGCTCCTGGTGTATCTATTGCCGTGTCCACTTTTCTCATTTCCGTGTGTATGAGTAGCTGGAGAAGCATTTTGAACCGGGCAGGACACTCAGATTTCGTGAAAGAAATCCAGTAGTGTCACTGACGAGCGACAAAAAACTTTCCTCTAATGATAACCTGATTCAGCCCGACTGGAATCTGGAAGCAGCCCTGTTTCCACTCCTTCTCTGAATGCCGAGGAAGCATAAATTGTATAACTGAGCCTCAAAGGGCTGACATATTTACTTACTATATAAACAACAACAAAAGACAGGGCCAAGGGTAGGGCGAGACTCCCTCCACAAAGCAGCTGGGCAGATTCCCATGATGTCAGACCGTTAGACAGAGTTTCCAAGGCCGACAACCCCATCCCTGCCCTGCCACAGAGAAGCATCAGAAGTTCCGAAGATCGCAAAGGCCCCGAGTGGCAGTGTAGCAGGGAGGGTCCAAAACGAACAAACACCAAACCTTCCCAGACCCTTTTAGGTTAGATCTTGTTGAGTAAAGATCTTCCTGAGGCTGGGGTGACTGAGAAACCTAAAGGTTCGGTCTTTGCTGTCGCATCTAGGAAATGAAAGGCCTGCCAACTTTTCCCAGTTTGTTTTATTTGACTTAAAAAAAAAAACACCCCACTGGGACAAAGTCTTAAAGGAGCGCTAGGAACGTCAGAAAAGTTGAGCACTTTATGGGCACGTGCAATGAGTTACTCTAACTTGCAGCACCCACTTAAGTGAGCAGCACAGGCTTCTTCGTATTTTTGAGCCAAAAGGACCTACGGTCTGCCAGCCGTGTGACAGTACCTTTTGAAGTCTGTCTCATTATTCCTTTCTGGTTCTTTCGGAAGTTCTGCCAGAAGTACTTATTTTTCTTCTTCCAATCTCCTTTTCCTTTAAAAAAAAAAAAAAAAAAGGCACAAGCCATAAATTCATTAATAACAAAAGTAGCCTCTTCCTTATAATTCAAAGCTTGTAAAAATACTTTGATTTCACAGGAAGACAGTTTCTCTCTTTCAGTTTGTGAAAGACTTGGAGATGCCTATAGAGTTGTTTAAAAGAAATGCAAATTTCCTAGTAGCAAGAAATGGTGCAGGAGGGGGAAGATGAGAAATAAAGAAACATCAAAAAGGCAGACAAAACATGTATTCTTATATTCACTTTGATGTTTGTTTAACTAGTATTTCTAATTCTGCCTTGTCTTGTGGGATATTTTCTCCCCTTTGGTCTCAGCCACAATTATTTCAACTAAGCCACAAATAGGATACTTTCAAAAGTTCACTTTGTTTTGTTGTTCTTCCTGTTGTTGGTCTACCCTCGATTTATTTCTGTTATCCCAGATTTATGAAGAGCACAGGATGGTTGGCATGTCCTGTGCACAGCGGTCACAGAGCTGGTTCCACATGTCTGTGGGGTTGACCCACCCTGTTTCTCGCAGGTGTGGAGTTTGCATGGGCCTAGCTATAGCACCATCCCCACCTCTCTGGCATTCAGGCACCTGGTGACCTGCCTATCACTCACTCAGGGCACAATGACAAGAAAAGCAGCCTGCTATCTTGCTGTGACATCTCCCAACTGGGTCCCCCTCCTGCCTCCCATCCTCCCCAGACTGTTCTGGGTGACTTTCAAGTGGAAACAAACTCCCTGCCATAGCTAGACATTTTTAATGTCTGGCAGGGTTCTGATCATCAATAACATGTAATACCTTTTAAAAAGCAAAGGGAAAGGAAGAGAGCACATAACGTGAAAGGATAGCGTAGTCCTTTATTCCTGAAAAATAAAATGAGGGAGCGGCAGCGATATCTGCTCTCGCGCAGATGTGGCACACCCAAAGCCGTGGTGTCTGGTTGCTGCACAGCCCCTGCAAACAGGTCCCAGCAGAGAGATGCACTCTTGGTTTCCACAGTCTAGACGGGTGGTGCCAGGCGATGGTGCATGAAGCAGGCATGTGGGAACCCGTCCACAGTGCCCCCAGGCTAGAGAGGGCACATTTGTCAAAACAGGATGCCCTCATTTAAGTTCTGACAACCCCCAAAGCTACGGGAATGAAACCAGAGCCGGCCAGCCTGAGACTGCCCATATACTCAGAATCTCGAAGGCGCCTGCTGCCTTTGGGCTAAACTGCAGCGAATATCAGCCAGGAAAGGTTCAAGCAGAAGCAGGATTATGACTAACTCAACCCTTCTCTCGGGCAATCAGGGAACAGAATGTATTTCTTTGACTGTAAGCTGTACTCACTCCTCCCATGTTAATGTTTCTGAAATGGAGGTGCAGCTTAGAAAACAAATAGTAACATTTATTCAGCACTTGCTATATCCAGACACTTTGCTCTCTAACGTTATATCTCATTTAATACTCATAATGAACATATGATGTATTCTTTTTATTCTTTTTATTGTAGTAATATTGGTTTATAACATATAAATTTCAAGTGTACATCATTATATTTTGACTTCTGTGTAGACTACATCATGCTCACCACCCAAAGACTAATTACAATCCATCACCACACACGTGCCTAATCATCCCTTTCGCCTTCTTCGCTCTCCCTTTCCCCTCCAGTAGCCACCAATCCAATCTCTGTCTCTATGTGTTTCTTTGTTGTTGTTTTTATCTTCTATTTATGAGTGAGATCATACAGTATTGACTTTCTCCCTCAGACTTATTTTGCTTAGCATAATACTCTCAAGGTCCATCCATGTTGTCACAAATGGCCAGATTCGTCATTTCTTATGGCTGAGTAGTATTCCATTGTGTATAGAGACCACATCTTCTTTATCCATTTGTCCCTTAATAGCCAACTAGGTTGCTTCCAAGTCTTGGCTATTGTGAATAATGCTGCAGTGAACATAGGGGTGCATGTATCTTTACGCATTCATATTTTTATGTTCTTTGGATAAATACTCAGCAGTGATACATATGATGTATTCTCATTCCCATTTAGTGGATGAGAAAATCGAGGCTTAGAAAGGCAAGTGACTTGCTCAAGGTCGTAACTACTAAGTTAGTAGATTCAAATCCAAATCCAAATGCCTGATTTGAGCTCTTATGCTCCTAATCACGATGACTTTGCCAGGCTCCCTCTGACCCAAACAGAGAAGATGTTGCTCAATCAAGAGTGGATTTTATAATCAAGGAAATATAAAATATATAACACCTTAATGGCGAGGATGTGGAGAAAAGGGAACCCTCATTCACTGCTGGTGGGAAGGCAAACTCGTACAGCCACTATGGAAAACAGTATGGAGATTCCTCAAAAAATTAAAAATAGAAATACCTTATGATCCAGCTATTCCACTATTGGGTATTTATCCAAAGAACATGAAAACAGTAATTCAAAAAGATACATGCACCCCTAGGTTCATGGCTGCATTATTCACAATAGCCAAGATGTGGAAGCAACCCAAGTGTCCATCAACAGATGAACGGATAAAGAAGATGTGGTATATACATATATATATATACACACACAAGGGAACACTACTCAGCCATTAAAAAACAAAAAAATTGTGCCATTTCTGGCAAAATAGATGGACCTTGAGGGTATTATGCTAAGCGAAATAAGTCAGACAGAGAAAGACAAACATTGTATGATTTCACCTATATGTGGAAGATAAACAAATACATAGATAAGGAGAACAGATTATTCATTACCAGAGAAGGGCATGGGGGAGGGAGAAAGGGGTAAAGGGGCACATATGTATGATGATGGATAAAAACTGGACTATTGGTGGTGAACGTGATACAGTCTATACAAAAACTGATCTATAGTGATGTACACCTGAAATTTACAGAATGTTGTAAGCCAATATGACCTCAATAATTTAATATATATGAATATTATATTTAAAATTACATTATATATATAAGGGACGTGACCAGGGATAGGCTCAGGATTTTTACGGTAGCATCATTTCTCTGTGATAGAGAGAAAACTGAAAACACTTAAATGTCCAGCAAAGAAGAGACTGGTTGATTAAATTATGGCACATCCAATATGGTGGGATAATATGCAGGCTTAAGAATTTTACTGTAAAGAATACTCAGTCATAGAGGAAAATGCTCAGGACATATTCAACTGAAAAAAATTATAATACGTAGAATATGATCCAAATTATGTTTTCACACAAATACAGAAAAAAAAGAGAGGAAAGTTGTACATCAAACTCTTAACAGTGTTTATTGCTGGGTGGAAGGATTCTTGGTGGTTCTTGTATTTTTACACATTTATGGGTTCTATAAAGTAGTAAAAGAAAATAATTTTAAATAGTTAAAATAAGAGGAGTGGTACTAACCTACAGAGCCATCTTCCGAGTTTGACTTATGAAGAGGGTTCCTAGAAAAGAAAAACAAGTCTGATTACCCGGGGGCCTTGCCTTCACTTGAGAACTGAAACTAGTCTGACCCCTAACTAGTCTGACCCAGCATCAATACTACTTGGCAGAGCCAATATTTAGAGGATATTTACCAATGGCCTTCTCTAGCCATCTGCCGCCTTTCTAGAAACACACTGGTGTGCCCTTGGTCAACATTTATTAAGGACTCACTCTGGGGTAAGATCTGTATTAAACGGAGGGAATGGACTTCACTGGGTGATCCATGAAGGACCTTCCATTTCTGTGAACGATTAACTACACGTTACGTGACTGCCATTGAGAAGTCTCTTGGGTAAGTGGGAAAGAGAAGGCAAATAATATTGAAAATACAGACCCAGCACCACAAATGCCACTCGGGCCAGCAGACTGAGTTATCGGTCAGCTCTAGGAAAAATAAGAGGGGCCTCCAAGCAACACGAGGTTCCCCCCAAACAGAGGGGCAGCCAGGATGTAGCTCCTCCAGTCGGTGGCTGACAGTTGGCAAGTGCACTGTCCACTTTGCTAGATCTTCCAATGTTCAAAGAGAAGCCAGAAACCTGCCTTTTTTTATGAGAGTGCCACATTTTTAAGTGATGGCAAATAATTCAATGTTTTTAAAAATGTATCCAAGTCAATCAATACATGTCTAGGCACCAGATTCAGCCCACACCCTACCCTACTCTGGCTGCCAGTTTGTGACTGCCGATACAGATGAACCCGAATAACCTGAAATGTGAACACAGCCCCAAACCAGTTCAGTAAGCATTTCTCCAGAAAATACATAGACAGACACCAACTCAAGTAACAAGGCAAGGAAACCAAAGAAAGTTAAAATTGGTTTTCTCAAGGAGGGAAGGGTAGAGCGTGGAGCATAATCATTCATTAGGTGGGTCCAGAGCCTAGAGCGCAAGTTCAGTGTCCTTGGGATGCTGTCAAGGAAAAGCAGGAAGAAGAGACCGCAGCAGAAGAGAAGCACGGACACTCGGGGGTTACACCTGAATCTTCACTACAAGGTCCTCTGCCAAGGAGGATGGAGGCACCTGGCAGAACCCTCTTTAGTGTGAGAACGCATGGGAAGACAGAGGTGGGAGGCCAGAACTGAATTACACTGAAAACATCAGAGGAAGAGAAACAGAACACCCGAGCCACTGAACAGTGATGTTCTGCCTACCTCGCAGGGAAAAAGGACCTCTAGAACTTAAGGTGACCAGAGAGAAGGGGAAGGGGCTTTCCCTCACGCAGAGCCCCCTCTGACAAGCCACCTCTCTCCATGACGGCTGCACTGATGTTAGCAGACCCCTGGCTGCCATTTGAGACTAGAAGGCCCACCTCATACGCAGCGTCACACCCCAAGTCCGAGAGAAGAGAAGTGTTTTTGACCAGCACGACAATCTGACAGACCACTAGTGTCATGAGGGGACAGAGAAGGAGCTAAGAACAGGACACAGGGGAGATGTCTCAGTTGCTGAGGACAAGAGGTAGGTCTTCAGTCTGGTTATTTCCCCTTCCCACGATGCTGTGAACACAGAAAATGGAAGGAAAGCCACCTCATCGTCAAATGTAGCCAAGGTGTAGCTTCTAGGATCAGTTCTCCTCCCGGGAAAGGATGAGGATGAGGACGCAGAGGATGAGCAGGAGCAGCCGCAGCACATGCAAGGTGCTCGGGGCCACGGAAGTACGGGCAAAGCAAAATGGCAGCAGACAGCAGCCCGGAGAGTGGGCTAGTTGGCTGGGGATCAAGGTAGAAAATCTTTCAACAATAATATTTCAGCTAAGGTTTGGATTCTTAAATTTTGTTTTTTAAATTGTACTCTGCTGCATTTTCAGCTCACAGCCATGGTAATAAGCATCAGTCTACGATACTTCTACTGGCCATGATCTACGAGCCCAGTCACCAGGCTTTCTGCAGATGATCCACTCACAGCAAAGGAAGCGCCACGTTTATTTTTAAACTCGCTCTAAAGACGGGGAAAGTCTTGACCTAATTGCTAAGGACCAAATATCCCAAATATTACTAACTCTTGATAAATTACTTAACTATGGAAGAAACTAAAAAGATGTATGTGAACTTTTACTCTTTCTAAAAGAAATATTTTCATGGGAAAACAGTCTAAAGAAACATGACTTTTTCTTTAGTCCTCTGCTGATTTAGAATAATACATCTTATCAAGTTGTAAGGGGTTTTACCGATCATTTAATCCAATCCCAGTTTTACAGGAAACTATGGTGTCCAGAAGTTACAGAAGGGGCCCAAGGTTCCACAGCTGGTTAGAGACCAACCAAGAGCTAGACCAGGCACCCCGGACCACTGGCCCCACTGTATTTTCAATATATGTCTGCCTCTCCCTATCTGGGTAAAACTGTGTCAATCCTATTCTTGAAAAATTCGAAGCCTCATTTCAATTTTTCCAACCCATTTTTCATTCATTCTGCCAAATGGGAATGTCTAATACCATAAAAATACTCTAGAACCCACACTGCAGAAAAAGGTAAATTCTCGCGATTACACGGTTATCACAGAATATAATTGTATTTTCCTCTATAAAATGCTGGCTTACAACTTTTTCATTATTTCTTTTCTACTCTCTTCATATGATCACACATTTGGAATAATTAAGCCTCAGATTTGCACTGTCGAGCTTTTGATTACATAAGAGGTGCACGTCCTCGCCATCGCTTGCACTTCCCGAGGTCGCCAGCAGATGGCACTGTAGCTTCTTTATTCACCTTGCTGTGGCCAGTGGGGATTTTCGCTTTAAAATTTCACCAGTTCACAATCTAGACACTGGCCCAAAAATAGCAAGCCAGTGTTTCATAGGCAGGAGGCTCCCCAACTCATCAACGTACAAAGGGGGAAAATGACACCGCATGAAGTTTAATTTGGAGGCAGGGAACTGTCTCTGCCAACAGAGAAGCTGGCAGGACAGCGATGCGAAATGCCGTCTCCCTTCTCCTGGAGATTGATTATAAAACTCATCCAGCAGGAGCAAAAATCAATGATGTAACCAAATTCCAAATGTGGACGGCAGCAGGTGGAAGGGGTCATTTTTACTGATCTCCTCGTGAAGGAAATTAATGCTCAGAAGTCACGTCCAAAGAGGCCTCCCGGTGACACGGCCAGACGCCGCGGGCCTGAAGTCAGCAGAGCTGGAAGGAGGCCTGTCAGCCCTTTTCCATCCACCACTTTTGTTGTCAACAGGGTAAAGAGGACGGGAACTTCCGCACGGATTTCGATGACTAGGAAGCAATAATTAACATTCTGCTGCACTTTGAAAATCTAAGCATTTGATAATCATCAAGCTTCACATTTAAAGTCTCTGAACTCAATCTTACTAAGTACCTTTTCATCAAGCACCACTACTATTAGACCCCAAAACTGCTTAAGTGTCAATATTTTTCTTCAAGATCCCTAAACAACTTTAGCCCTCCCTGAAGGCCAAATGCACTTATGAAAATTCATAAGGAATTTGTAAATTAGATCAAAACACCAGTTGAAGGGACAACATCCCCAGGACTTAACTAACTCCTTCCGCCCTTCCTCAGTCTTTAGCAAATTCTTTGTGAAATTGCTTCGTTCTTTCATTTTTACCCATTCGTTCATTCATTCTTTCTTCCATTCAGTAAATATTTCTTCAGCCCCCATTCTGAGTCCGGCACCCTCCGGGGCGCTCAGAAGACAGTGGTGAACACGAGGGGTAAGATCCCTCTCTTGGAGCTTGGAGGCGGGAGGAGAGAAGCTTGGCGGGGAGCAGATCCAGAACTGGGGAGAATTTCAGACGACACGGACAGAGAAGGCCTCTCTGAAGAGGTGACAGTTGAGCAGAGACGTCAACGATGAGCTGGCATGGCACGCACTCCCCCCAACGAGGAATTCTGGGTGGGGAAAGGACAGAGGAGGGAAGTAGGAGGTCTGAGCTGGTCACGTCAGGTTTGACGTGCTTACTGAACATCCCTGTGGAGATGCGAAGGAGAGAGCTGGACGCGTGCGAGTCCAGGGGAGTCGGGGAGGCCCCGAGATAAGAACCTGGAAGTCACTCGCATATTTAAAGCTAGGAGACCAACTGAAGGCAATCAAGAGGAGCTGGATGAAGGCTGAGCTCAGGGACAATCCAATTTGTGGATTGAAGATGAAGATGAAGCAGGCAATGGACTTAGGAGCAGTGGTCAGCGGGAGAAGGAAAACCAGGAGAGTACGCTTTTACCTTTTGGGCTAGAATAATATGAAAATCGATTTTACACAAATTACACTGGTGCCTCAAACACCATACAGGGTAAATTCTCAGTTGCTCTATTTTCTTTTCTTCTGAGTTTACTGCGTCACAGCTGAGATGCTCATAAGACCACAGGGAAAGAGAAACTAACAGGTCCAAATGAAATCCTTTACGTTCGTATGGAACTCCACCTTGCCCAAGGACACAGAGCTAGGCAGGGACATCACAGAGTTTAGAAGGCACATCTCGGACTCTGAGTCCAATGCCTCGTCCACTTCACCACACTGTTTCTCATTTACCTAAGAGAAATTCATATGACGTTACACACTGGCCTCGTTCTTGAGTAAGTTACTGGAGTGATACTCAGAAGAGCTTGTGAAGACGGGGCATTGTTTTCAACACCAAATCCGAACATGGTCTCTGGGTTTATCAGAACTAAGTATTTCAGAAACATTTCTCAGGAGTTGGTTGTGTTGCTGCTGCATGATCCTCTTGTCTGCTTGTCAAAGGAAAGGGGGCCTCATAATTTGGCTGAAACTCATTTTTCTTCTTATGTCTATTTATAAACGAATAGTCCAAGGTACCGCCAGGCAAAGACAACTCTATCTCGTCGTTACACACTTCGTCTGGCAACCGGAAAAGCAGAAGGAATGCCCAAGCATAAAGGAATTCCTAAAACAGACTTCGTGTCCTTGTTTTGATGGACGGTCCAGAAACTTCATTACAACCAAACAAAACAATAAGAAAATATAAAACCTGACTTCTAAGAAAGGAACATGTGTTATATGTTACTGGAAAACCTATACTTAAGAGATTTTTAAGCTTCCTTTATCTTGAGTCTCCGGAAATACACTTCTCCATGAGTTTCTTTCCTGCTAAATTTTGAGTCAGGGCCTTTGCTGTGTCTGGGTCTTTTCCTGCATCATCCCAGGCCCGCCAAGGCAGTCCCCTAAGCTCCAGCGTTTTCTTCAAGATGCAGAAAACGGACCGAGACATCTGGGCTACTGAATTGTACGTGCACAGGGGAAAGAAGACAGTAAAGGGTTGGGGGCTTTTCAGTTGTTACATTTTCTTTTTCTTGACGCCTTTCTAAATATAACTACTGATATTCACGCTTTGCATATCTAGTGACAAATTATGTTGTGTAAAATAGGTAATTCTTTAATTTGATATTTCTTAATATCCTTTGGGTATGAAAGGTATTTTTCATCACAAGAGCTTATGTCCTCTATTTAATAGAAATTAATATGAAACAAAATTCTGTTCCCACTATGTACAGTCTGCCGTAAAAATTCCAGGGTCACCCCTGCCCCAGCCACAGGGCCAGGACGAGGAGGAGGCACCAGAGACACAGCAGGTCCACAGAGGGGGAGATGCTCACTCTCACAGCATAGGGCAGGTGCAGAGAGCGAGCACCACCTTCAATTCTGTGCCCTCCGCGCCTCTCTGGCTTTACCTTAGATGGTCCCCTCCCAGCCAAGAGCAGCTGGATTTCACACCCACGAGAGAATTTAGCTTGCAAACTCACTGGCCGGGATTGAAAGCAATTCTACTGCCAAAAATCTGGCGTATTGTTCGAATTCCCTGAATATTCAGTATCAATGACAACGTTGGTGACATTTTGTCACTCTGGTCAAAACACTCCCCATACGGGCTTTTTCTTTCATTTCACAGTCTATTCCCAGCTGGTACTTTCTGGCTTTTTGTTACAAGGTCACCTTCATAAATGATCAAGGCAGGTGTCTGACGCACTGAATCCGAGGCCAGGGCTTGTGACAGCACAGCCACCAATCTAAGCCCTGCTTTCTTTTCTGTGTGAAGTGGTGACGATAAGAACCGTGCCTTCCTTGATGGGTTGTTAGGAGAATTACATGAGACCATGAATGCACAGCTTAGCACACTGCCTGGCACTCCAGTTCCCAATAGATGTGACCTCTGGAACTACCTCCCAGAGCAGCCCCAAAAAGGTGCATGTTCTTGGTCTCTGCACTGGACTCCACCATCCTCATTCCCCCAAGCATTGCCCCACTGCGCACCCCTACTCCAGACTCCAGCAGTTTCTAAATCTCCAAGGTTCCTCCGTTTTATTTTTTTAACATTAACGTCCCTCAGATAATTTGGATGGACATAATAATTCCTCTTCTTCTTCTCAATCACACTTTGTACAAGCAATTCATGTTTTTCTCAGAGTTTTAAAAAAACCCACAGTGATTGAACATGATGTCAACAGCTCTTTATCCATTTTTTTTAGCATAATGTTATTCCCATTGGCTTAGATCCTATTGTCTTCCTTAAGGAGTAAGAACGACACCAATTTAGCTTATTGCATATAACAGCGTATACTAAATAATTTTTTGTGGACATTGAGTAGCTTTTCAATACAGACGCTTATCATGGGCAAGGGTTTGGGTCCACCAATCGTGTAATATTAACTCTCCAAAAGAAATGGCAACTAAGTGTGGATAGTGTCTCAAAAGAAGATTACCATCCAATCTTTAATTCCGATTTGAAGAGGAACACCTACCACACAAATCAAATTCTCACACTTGAAAAACGCTGAAAAGACATTTAAAAAGTTAGAAATTTCCAGACATGAAAATTTTTTTTGGCCCACCCCTCTTTTATATTATCTTTGGTTTACAACAGCCATCAGAATCACTGTATGTGAGCCTATTCCTTCCAGGCAAGATGTCTCAAAAGGAGTCTCGTATTCAGAAACACACAGAGAGAAAGATACAGCCAATCTAAGTATGCAGCTTTACTTCTAATGACAACCATTTTTGTCATCCTTCAATCCCTGCTAATTATACTAGGTACATGGAAGACCCAGGTACTTAAACGTGATCTTCTCTGCGCCAATCAAGCCTATCTCCTTTTTTTTTTTTTTACATTAACTTCCCTCAAATAGTTAGGATTGACACAGTGATTCCTGTTTCACTTTCTCAATTACACTTTACAAAAGCAATCCATGTTTTTCTTAGAATTAAAAAAACACACACCAATCACTGATGATGACGTCAACGCAGAGACGGACGGGCAGACGCACGTGAACGACATTATCTCAAATGTCTCCTAAGGCCCGCTCCCCGGGAAGCCGCCAAGCACAATGGCTCACAATGCGGGTTCTGGACTCCGTCCACCAGTGCTCAAAGCCCAGCTCCACCACTTACTAACTCGTGACTCTGGACAAGTCACTTAGTCCCGCCGAATCCCAGTTTCCGGCTATGCAAAATGGAGACAATAATATTATGATCACGTAGGTTTTCTATAGGTTTCAGTGAATTATGACTTATCGGGTATTTATAACATGCATGCACACGCTAAGCTACAACAAAAAGAGAGCAGTTACGATTGCTGGCTTTTCTTTCAACCAGCTCCTATGGAGTCCAGCCTCTCTTAGTCCTTCTCAAAACGCACTTCAGTTTCCCAACGTGGAAGGGGTTGGTCCTCTGGCACCTCGGGGGTGGCCAACAAGCTCGCCAGGCCAAGAACAGGCTCCACCCCTGTTGAATCTGAAAATCCTTCACAAAGGTGCACTGAAAGACATTTGTGTCCTTTTATTCACCAACTGGTCACTTGTACCGAAAGTTGACGAGGCAGAAGTAGAAGAGTTTCATGCCTGAAAAGGCAGCCAAAAGCCATCTCTCCACAGCAGAGGCCCCTGGCCTGGTCGTGTCGGGGCCACAGTTCACTCAGGCCAGGACTACAAAGTGCGGAAGTGCAGAGCCGAACGTGCCCGGACTCAGCGAGAATCAAATCTGGGGTGGCGGACAACCATCCTCCGACGTTTCCAAAAGCCCCTCAGTGTTCTTGTCTCTTCCATGTGGGCCATATTATTCTCATCTGCGGCCTCTGCGAGTCTGAACTAAGTTGATACAACTTGCTGCGCGGATGCTCATGCGTCACCCGAAAGCAACGGCTCACATCTCAGCTCTGAGAAGTGATAAACGCCTTCCCAATTCCTTCAGATTTGGTAACTCATCTTCAGAATATCCCCATAACATACTAGAGAGTAGATAACATTATTTTGTATGTAGGTCCATAGAAAAAGGCATCAGTAACTGATCAGTCTCAAATAAAAACAACCAACGATGATCTCGTTGGGTAGACATGAGGAAGCCCCGTACAACTTGATGAGGAACATGCACACGTGGTTTACAATAACTGTGCAGATTATATTGACACGCTGCAAGACGAATGGCTGAGTGAGTAGTTACAGCAGGCAAGGCCAGTCGACTCCCATTTCAACACCCAGGCTCATCTTCTTTCCTACTAAAAGCACCCTGATTTTGTTTGGGTGGCAGTGTACCCCGTTAAAACACTCCCTTCCCCATATACCCTTACAGCACGCAGAAGCCAGGTGTCAGCCTCTGCCCGAGAAGATACAACTAGAATTGACAGCAGGGTGTTTCTGGGAAAGCTGCTGTTTTCATAATGAAAAGGACTGACTCAATTTCATGTGTTTTTTGCCCTTTGCCCTTCCCCTTGGATCCTGCCTGAAACATGGAGACAATGCCCCAACATTTGTCACTTTATCAGAAGGAGGAAAGTCACATACCGAGAATGGTGTGGAGAGGAAATAATTCCTCGGGCAGCTGTGCCAGCCTGGGAATATCTACCTCCAGACTCCTCGCTACATGAAAAAAAAATGCCCCCATTTGCCTCAACACTGCAGCAGTCAGGTTTCAGTTACATGAGACTAAATATAATCCTAACAGATTCAGTGGTTAAGAAGTAAAAAGGACCAACTTCTATAAAGCTTTGGTCTGGGTTTACCAAGTACTTTCATATATATCTCATCGTATTTCAGGCTTACAGGGCCCCTGAAAAGAACTAGCCCCATTATACAGATGAAGAGACTGGGGCCTAGAGTGTTCATGGAAGTGACCTGTCCAATTCTAAGTCACAGAGCTGGGGCTTAAACTCATCTCTTCTGACACCCAGACTAATGTTCTTCCCACTAAAACACCAGATTCGTGAAGGCAAGAGCCTTACTGAAGTCACAGGGCCAGCACAATCCTGTGAGACCAAAGCCAACACGGTGTGCATTTTCTCTGATTATTGGCACTGAAAATGTAATTAAAGTTTGTGACTTGGCCACTGGAGTCCACAGCCCCAGGTCAAGCTCTTCAGATGTTTACTCAACAGGCATACAAATTAGGGTGTTAAAAAAGGAAAAGTGTTGGGCCAGCCCGGCAGCATAGTGGTTAGGTTCTCGCACTCCACTTCAGGGGCCCAGGGTTCACGGGTTCAGGTCCCCGGTGCAGACCCATGCACTGCTTATCAAGCCATGCTGTGGCAGGTGTCCCACATATAAAGTAGAGGAACATGGGCACGGATGTTAGCCCAGGGCCAATCTTCCTCAGCAAAAAGAGGAGGATTGGCAACAGATGTTAGCTCAGGTCTGATCTTCCTCACAAAAATAATAATAATAATTTATTGCATCTGTGTAATACAGACGTGGTCCAAGAAAGGCTTTTCTGTAAGGAAGTGTGGCTGAGATTTGAGACCAGCTGGATCAACAGGGAAGCACCTGTGTGCCTCTGGAAGGCCTCTTGGTTATCAGTATGCACAACACCGGCCCCAGCTCGAGAACGGCTGTGAAGATGGACTGCCACTCCGACTGGTACGGGGTGCGTACGGGGTAACTTATCCCAGCAGAGGCTGGCACAGTAAGGAAAACTGGCCTCTGATACTCTTATCAGATTTGCATGGACCTGCGGAGAAAGCCAGGCTGCAAAGAGCGGGCCCCTCCCAGCCTGAGTCTCGGGGTGGGGAAAGGGGGAGAGAGGGGAGAGGAGAGAAAAAGAGGCTCCATTCAATTATCTCCTCGTCTGTTTCCACGGCGACGGCTCCGGAAGCGGGTCAGAACTTTCTCAGTGGAAGCAAACAGCGGCTCCCATTCACCGTCGCCCAAGCCACACTGGCCACGCTGGGGAGGGACGTGGGGCCAGGACTGCCAGCTCTTCTTGTCAGCTGCTCTCAGGGGAGCAGGCGAGTTGGCGAAGCCGCCTCTGGAAGCCAAAGTGGAGGAGCTGTGGGCATGGAGGGCCCTTCCTCGCCTCACTGGTCACAGGCTGGAGGCACGGTGACCAGCCACCCGCCTGGACAGGGCTGCGGGTGCCCCCAGCCTGCCCTACTTCTCCTGGCGGGTGGCACGAAGGACTGGGTCCTTTCCATGGCGAGTCCTGCCGTAGCCACTTCAGCCTTTTGTTTATTTCACTTTTAATTCCTTCAGATACCGCCGGTGGAAATTTTTTAGATGTTACAAATACTAAGAAAACGGGAGCTTGAGTTTTCCTGTCTTCTCATATCTCATTTTTTTTTTTACCGAGGTATAACTGACATACAACATTATGTTAATTTCTGGGATACAAGACAGTGATTCGATATTTGTATATATTGCGAAATCATCAGCACAACAAGTCTGGATGGCATCCGTCACCATTCAGGTCTCATTTTTAAATTCCCACACATCTCCTTTGTCACATCCATGTGCCCTCCACATGCGCACCGCTAAGCGGCTCCCTGGGCTCTGTAATCCCGCTGGCCAGACTCACTTTGCTCTGGGATTGCTTCACATCCTCCCCCTTCTGATTCTGCGGCTTTATCTCAAGTGACACACCAGCACCTTCTAGAGATGACTCGGACACCAGGCAGCACTGCCGGGGTCACCAGGACGAGACATGACCTCCACCAGCATCAGCTGAGTGGTCTCCAGTTCCAACAGTGGTTGAGACACAGAGCAGAAGCAGAGAGCTTCTCCTAACAAGAACGGGTTAGGGCAGGATTCATGAAACCAAGCCGCCTGCCTGAGGGCCTCCTGGGAAACTGAGGAAGCCAATTCACTAGGACTGGGCGGGGCTGAGGGTCTGTCTTTTCAACGAGCTCTCCAGCTAACTGATGTATGGACATGCTCGGAACCACTGGTTTAACTCAGCAGAGACCAGGAACACATTCCCCCTCCTTCCTTCTGCAGTCCCGCCTTGTATCTTCTACTCCAACACCTCGAAACCTCGTAAGCAGGATGACTACAAGATTTTCAGGAAAGAATACGGATTACAGGAAGATAAAACGAGCAGCCAGTATTCTGCAAGCGTTATCCTGAGCGTCACGTTTTACTGAGACAAAGCTTTTAGACAAGAGCCGGTTTCAGTCTTGACTGCCACGTATCCAGCCCCCGAGCCTGGCACACAGGAGACACTGCTTAAGGACCGGATGAGGGAAGTGGCCAGGGGATGAACGAATTTAAAAAGTGGAAGCACAATAAAGACAGGCTCTGACAAGGTGCAGACCTGCAGGACCTCTCCCCTCTGTCACTGGCCTCCTGCCCTGCCTCCCGGGGCACCAGTCCCACCTCCTCACACTGACAGTCATCCTTCTAACACACGAACCCACCAGCAGGCGACTCCTGAACTGCTCCCACCAGCTGGCCTCTGGGCTCCGCTCCCGAAGGTCTGGGCTCGCACACCTTGGCACATCCTTGCTTCTGCCTGGAATTCCCTTCCCCTCTGTTTTTGCCTAGAAAGTCATCCCTCCGGTGCTCACTCCTTTGGGAACCCGTAGTGGATCTGTAGTGTCAGCCGAGCTCGGCTGGATTACGTGTCCCAGAATCCCCTTCCCTGCACAGTCCCGGGGCAGCGTGAGCTGCAGGAGACATTTCACCTGCGATGCGGAAAGCAGAAGGAGAGAGGAGCCATTTTCTTTCTATGTCTCAAGGTCAACGCAGGGCACGAGGCCCTGTCGTGGCTGACACGTCATCATGTCCCCTGGGTCTCTACGTGGCATGGGCAGCAGCTGGGCCCGCAGCATCGCATTCCTGCTGGCCTCCCCCTCAGGGTCTCCGAGTCCCGGGTCTGTGGCTGGTTTAGCTCTCGAGGAAGGACGCCAGCGCCCCTGCAGGCTCCCTGCACTGTCAAAGCTGGAGGCCTGCTCGGAGGTGGTGAGAGACGCGGGCTTCAGCCCATCCTCGGAGGTGGCAGTTCGTCCTTCTTGCCCCACTTTCCTGCATCCTTTGTTCCCCAAATGCAAGTCCCGCCGACTTCAGGCTGCGTCCTCGGCCACAGAGGGGGACAGCCTCACCTGGGCTGTGCAACCAGCCCCACAAACCCATGAGGTCAAAACCTATGATAATGTTATCCTAACATCTGTGCCTCTAACAGAACCCTTACTGATAACCCCATGTACGTGGTCCACGGCCCTGCGTCTGTCCTCCAGGGGGTACCCTGCCCCTCCGCCTGCCTTGTACTCACACAGTATTACATCATTTTGTCACGTCCTCTTCCGGTTGTAAGAGACAGCTACCTTCCCAACCTCTTCCAGGGCCCAGCCTATTCATCCACACAGCAGAAATGTGAAAAACACTTATTCAATTAAACTGCATTAGCCGCCCAGCCCATCACTGGTCTTTCCTAAGTGCATCGGTCCTCGTATGGTCCTCATGGTGGCGTCTGGCCTGGCTGTGGTCAGATAAACAGATCTAGACTGGAATTCCACCTCCACCTCGCCCGAGGTTTGTGATCCTGATCTGGTTAAGTCGTTGACTCTTTCTAACCCTCAGTTTCCTTAATTGCAAACTACCACTTATATTATAGTTTTTGTTTGTTTGGTTGTTTTTGAGGAAGATGCACCCTGAGCTAACATCTGTGCCAATCCTCCTCTATTTTGTGTGAGGGTCGCCACCACAGCACGGCTGATGAGTGGTGTAGGTCTGCACCCGGGAACCGAACCTGGGCCACCACAGCGGAGTGCACAGGACTTAACCACTAGGCCACGGGCTACCCCTAGATTACAGTGTTGTTGGAAGGATTTATACACAGAAGTGGTAGGTGTGGGTCTTCCCTTTTTCCTGCCAGGATGGGGATGCTCTTTATTCACGGATTACCTCCCTCCCACGCCCACTCTCCTCCCTGGCCCAGCGTTCCGTTCACCTCTCCTGCAGGGGAGAGAATAAACAGCAGCCACTTTCGCACACTAACTCCTCCCTGACAGCATCACCCGTCCTCAGCAGTCACACACGGCCTGTCACCAAGAAGGACGCAGCCCAGGCGCATGGACTCAGGCTGGGGCTGGGTCAGTTGGGGCTCCCTCACCAGACAGAGTTCAGGGCAACAGCGTTTTCAGAGGGCAACAGCTGAGATGGAGAATCCTGGCACAGCTGCTCCCACCCAAGCCCCTGCATTCTGGAATGCCGAGCCCCTCAGCCACGCTGTGCGATGGAACACACACGTGTGTGACACAGATCCGCCCACACAAACGCAGACTTCAGCACGTGGCGACCACGGGGGCTCTGTGACAATGGTGGCTGTGTCCTAGCCTCCCCTCTTTGGGGCACTGAAGGGAAAGGAAAGCTCCTGTGGGAGTGGCATATTAAGTGGCCATGGCCACTGACACGCTCTGTGTCTGGACCATCTAATGAGACGGAGGATGAAAACCACAGACACCCCGCCATTGCCACAGGCAGTGCCCTACATTACAGAGGGCACAGTGGGGAGAGAACCAGAG
This sequence comes from Ceratotherium simum simum, assembly GCF_057802395.1. Lineage (NCBI taxonomy): Eukaryota > Metazoa > Chordata > Mammalia > Perissodactyla > Rhinocerotidae > Ceratotherium > Ceratotherium simum. The sequence goes on along the minus strand of NC_141937.1, from coordinate 25,539,478 downwards.
AAGTCTGAGCCCCCCTCATACACCAGGCTCCGTGCTGGGCATTTCACACCACCACCCCCAGAAAGCACTTTTATTGTGCGTCTTTTATCCATTAGAAACCTGAGGCTTAGAGAACTTAAATCCCACTGCAAGCAGAGCTGAAATTCAGGCTCAGGCTCTGTCCAACACCAAAGCCGACGCCGGCGACAGCACAGCAGCATATGCGGACAGGCCACACAAAATTGGTGGGCACGGGGCATGCTTTGGACTGGGTTGGAAAAGGAAAGTGGGCCCAGGTGAGAAGGACCCTTGGAGAGCACGTGGCTCAAACTCATCACCGTGTGACAGAGATGAGCCCGGAGGGGTGACGAGACACACAGGACCAACCACAGAGGGGAGCACACTGACAGCTCCAGCCACCCCCCACCCAGAGAGTGACCTCGCCCTCGTGCCCACAGCCTTGGCAGATGGCTACCAGTAAATTGATTAAAGCAGAGGAATACATAATATATACACTAACACCTAGCTCTTGGTGCAGCCCATTGATTTTCTGAAACCTAAGCTGGCTCTTCTGTCCCTGGCAGCTGGAAGGACCACACAGCAGCAGCCCGAGTCATCTCTGGCTCTCTCGGTGGTGCTGCTCCAGCAGGCCACGGGCACCCACCTCCCTCTCCTGGGAGGGCAGTGGGCAGACAGCAGGACACATCCTCCTGAACCGAGCAGAACCGACTTGGGGGCTATTTTGAAGGACACGCCTCCGCACTGCTCCCTGGCTCCGGGGAACACATGCGCGTTCCCCACGGGAAAGAAGAAGTATTCCCCTCCCCAGCCCACAGCCCTGCCACAAACAGGACGTGGAAACAGGATGCGCTGGTCTCAGCTCCAGGGAACGTGCCTTGATCTGGATTTCCCAGGAAACTCGCAAGACCTCATCAGGAACCCTCACTGGATCTGGTCTGTTCTGAAGGAGGATTAATGATCGCACTGCATGCTCACTCCTACGAATGAGAATGAGCGCAGAGAGCCCCAGCTTGTCACACAGAAGTCCACGTGACCACAGACGGCAGACCCTGTCCTCAGGGGGCTTCCTGAGGGACGCCTCAAAGCGGGGGAGCCAAGCCCGTCTCCTCAAGCCTGTCCCCAGGAACGAGTTTGTTGAGGAAGAGGGACGAGATCCCACTTGGGAAAAAATTTACTGAAAAGAGAATTTCTTAGACATTTCAAGGAGGCTGAATACAAAGTTATCAAGAATTGGATTCAAAGTTCTATTCTTAATAAAGCTCTAACAAGTTTTCTTTCAAAAATGTACTTTCCCTCTATTTATATGAAATGTCCATAATAGGCCAATCTACACAGACAGAGAGTAGATCAGTGGCTGCTTAGGGCTGAGGGTCATCAGGAAATAGAAGAGTGAGTGCTAGAGGGCACAGGGTGTCTGTTTGAGGCGATGAAAATGTTCTAAATTGACTGTAGTGATGGCGACACGTCTGTGAAGACACTAAACACCTTTGGGGTGTACATTTTTAATGGGTGACTTGTATGGTATGTGCACTATATCTCAATGAAGCTGATTTTAAAAAACAAGAAAATAGATGACCATACAAGAACTTGCTTACAAATGTTCACAGCAGCATTATTCATAAGAGTGGAAAAGTCAACACAACCCTAAATGTCCATCAGTTGACAAATGGATAAACAAAATGTGGTATGTACATACAGCGGAAAGGAGGGAACGTGGATGAACCTGGAGAACATCACGCTAAGTGAAAGAAGCTAGTCACTTAAAGCACGCATGAGTCCATTTCCACGAAACGTCCAGAATAGGCAAATCTACAGAGACAAAGCTGATGAGTGGTTGCTCAGGGGTGAGGGATATGGGGGAATTTGGAGGTGACAGCTAAGCGGTATACGGTTTCTTTTTGAATTCACAAAAATACTCTAAAATTGATTGTGGTGATGGTCGCAAAACTCTGTGAATATACTACAAATCATTGAATTGTATACTTTTAATAGGTGAGTTGTACGGTATGTGAATTGTATCTCAGTAAAGCTGTTACCAAAAACAAAATGAATTAAATTAAATGCACTTTCCCAACAAAACTGAAGGCTGAAAAAGTTTTAAGGACTTTTAAAATAATTATATTTTGTGTGTATTTCTCGATATTATATCTTTATCTGGAGGTATTATGTGGTCTTTTATTTGTATTTAACACAGGAGGAAAAACCTAAGGAGACTGAACAAGACTGCAGAATGGAACTGGGTGGGCAGAGAGGGGCAGCCTTTAGAAATAGATTTGGGGATTTGTGGAAGTTACTGTTCTCTCAACTATATGTTTTTTAAAATGTTTTTAACAAGTGTCCTTTTCATGTGAATATTCACAAGCAGAAAATACTTGCCCTTATTACACTGCTATCAGTTTAGGGGGACACCGGTAACATGTGGGTAACAGGTGAGACAAAGTAGGTCTCCCCTAATTCCAGGCCTGGAGACAATCCAGTTTTAGCCTTATTTCAAAGAACTGGGGGCATTCAACGAATCCAACGCAAGGCCTTAATGAGCACTTGTTCTGGCCACTGAAGAAAACCCAAAGAGAGGAAGAGGGCGAGCTCTTAGCCTCAAGGAGCTCACGATCGTGCTGGGCCGAGTGGGGTTAGAAAAGCATGCAAGTGTCTAGAGCCACGGGCAAGGGCATGAACTTGGGCCAGAGAGGAGAGGCGATGAGGATAACAGACAGGATTACTGAAACTTCTTAGGTGCTAGATAGCTTACGGAGTGAGGGAAGTACTGTAACGATCATCCTCGTTCTACAGTTGTGGAAACGGTAGACACGAAGGTTAAGTAACTTGCCAAGAGCTGCAGAGTAAGAACAAACTTGGATTTGAACCCAGAGAGTCTGGTCTCAGGCGGGCATCTCAACCCCAAGGCTATAATGGCACTCAGACTGGATTAGGATTTTTGTCTCTAGCTCTGGGAATTTAGGAAGGAATTTAGGAAGCTATTACTCTCAAAAACAGTACACACCTAAATGAGTTCACGACAAATTAAATGATAAAACACAGTGAAAGTGATTAGCACTGTGTTCGACACCCAGAAAGAACCCAAGAAGCGATATTATGATGATACTGACGATGGTGATGATGGTATGTGTTCTAGCACAGAAAGAAACTGAGACCCATGCAAAATGCTGCTGGGTTCCAAAAGGGGGAAAGAATACAGCCAGTGAAGGGACTGAGAAAGCCTTCAAGGAGAAGCAGTCCCTAAAATAGGACTTAAAGGAGGGAAATGCTTTCAAGGCATGAACTCCAGACAGCCCAGGAGGCATCTGGGAAATACACAGCACCCAGTGGAGCTGGAGCTGGTCATGTGACGGGGAGACTGGGAGGTGCAGTGACCAAGATGGGCGGGGGCTCTATGGGCGAATTTTGATTACCAAGGTGAAAACCTGCAGAGGCGGGAATTTATAGGATCTCAGCATCCCCTCCACGTGGTGTGGCCTCACTGTACTTTAGGGAGGCAAATCTGGGAGGAATTTCCTGAACACTCTTCCATAAAAAGAGCATTAAGGGTCTCCCTTGGAGCAGTGAAGACGAAAAAGAGGGAAACAAGGGAAAAGATATAGAAGTAGAAGCAACAGGATTAGGCAACTGAGGTTTTGGAATCACGGAAGAAAGCTGGAGATGACGATGGGAGGCCAGGGCAAAGCACAGAAAAGTGGTCCCTAGGAGACAAAGGGGGACGGATGCACAAACAGCAAGTGGTCAGAGAGAGAAGGAAAGAAGGATACAGAGCGGGTGGTGAGTTCCGCTATAAGAACGTGCAGCTGGGGTGACTGGACTAGTAATGAGCAGGCACCTGGCAAGAGGCTGCAACAGGCAGGTCAGCAGCCTGGGGATGGGGCGGAGGGAGAGACGTAGATTCGAGGTGGGTGCCTAGAGACAACAGTTCAAAGCCCTGGGCGTGGGCACCTGGGGAGAGCTTGCAGGCTGGATACAAAGCCCCAGGGGAACACCCACAGTAAGGGGTGGGCAGAAAAAAGGGAGCTGCAAAGAGTGGGCACAAAGGGAGGAGGAGAAACTGGAAGCCGGAAGCCGCAAAGTCACAGACGCCAAGGGGGGAGACAGACACGTGACGGAGAGGAAAGTCAGCAGGCCAAAGGCAACAAGGAACGCACGTGGGGAGAGGCCTCTGGGATGGGTACTGTTGCGTCACTGGCCTCAGAAAGAGCTTTTCAGCAGGGAAGGAAGAGAGGAGCCGGGCTTCAGGGGGAAAGTTCAGCAACTAGAGGAGGAGAGAGAGAATTTTGGTTTGGGAGAGGGGCAAGAAGATTTTTATGGAGTGTGGAAGAACTAAGTGTGTTTGTACATAGCCACCCACTCACTCATCATTATTTTCAACATTATTGAAAATCTTTTATGTAAAAGATCCAGGGTTCAGAGTGGAGATGACTACACACACACATACACACACACACACACACATACACACACACACACACACACACATACACACTGCAGCAGTGTCAGGAGAACCAGGGGTTACAGAGCCCAGCAACAGGACACTTCATCTCAACTCTGCGGATAGGGAAGACTTCTGGCGGGGCCAAGACCAGAGCTGAGTTTTTAAGATCAAAAAGAGGGGTGGGGACGACAGTGAGATAGTGGGGGACAGGGGACCCCACCGGAAGGAACAGCAATTTCAGATCCTCAGCATGCCTTGGAGAACATGACTTGTCTGAGCAAGTGCAGGAGCTTCATCCTGCCTGGAGAGCAGATTAAAGGATGCAGCGGCCAGGCACGCAGAGGGAGGGTCATGGGGGAGAGGAGGAAGAGGAAGGCAAGATCAGATATGCAAGCAGTCCAGAGAGTAGCTGATGAGAGAGAGGGCTGAACACGTGAACACAAGCAAGGGCTTCTTCCCTGAAGTCCAAGAGGAAAGAAGAGGTGAAGAGAGAGGTTTTGAGGGGGAGTAAAGGAAAGTTGACACCATCAAAAAAGGAATCAGGGGCCGGCCTGGTGGTGCAAGCGGTTAAGTGCGTGCGCTCCGCTGCGTTGGCCCCGGGGTTCGCGGGTTGGGAACCCTGGGCACACACCGACGCACCACTTGTCAGGCCATGCTGTGGCGGCGTCCCATATAAAGTAGAGGAAGATGGGCACGGATGTTAGCCCAGGGCCGATCTTCCTCAGCAAAAAGAGGAGGATTAGCATGGATGTTAGCTCAGGGCTGATCTTCCTCACACACACACAAAAAAAAGTAATCAGCTTGCCAGATGAAACAAATCAATGTCCAAATGGAGTAATAAATGCTCACACAGAACATTTACAAACCAGATTCTACCCATTTTATTCGACCACAGAACACTGCTATATTGGCTTTCCCTCCTTTTATTTACCTTCCTTTTCCATCACCCTACTATATATTCTTGGACTTTTTCACCATAGAATAGTTCAAGGGTAGTCATAGGTAACGAAAGAAGGTAAAACTCCATCAGTGAATTTTCAACTCTGGTGAAAGACTCAGAAGAAAAGTGCTTATAAATATTGGCTAAGGTGACGTTTTGAGATTTATTTTGGACCTTCCTGCCTCTATAGATAAATAACGGAGACCCAGCATATACCTGAATGAGAGTAAAAATTGCTCCTTCTTCCAAGGGGACCACCGGAGTGTAGGTTTTAACTGCTGCTATTTCTGTAATGCCAATAAACTCAATTTGCCTCTAACCTCTCTATTTGCATCTAACCTCTCTATTTGCATAATACAATTATAAGTACTTTGGAATTATACTTGAGTGGTTACGAGCATGGTTCTCAACTGGGATCAAATCTGGGCTCTGCCACTTATTAGCTGTGTAGCCTTGGGCAACTTATTAACCTCTCTGTGCCTCAGTTTCTACATTTGTAAATGGGAATAATATACCGAACCTCATAGGGTGGCTGTATTAAATGAATCAATGTTAAGTACTTAGATCAATTCCTGGACCGTAATGAGCACTCAGTAAACATTCCCTACTATTTCCTGATTTTTCTTTTCCAATTTTCATTCCATATAAACCAACCCCGCAAAGATTACTTCCATCTAGACACACACCTAGAAATAAACAATGGGCTCCCCTATAGTTGGCTTCCTCGAAAGTAACGAATCTAAATAATCCTGACACAGAGTTTATTTGCTAGACATCCAGCTAGTTTTCAGATTACTCTGTTTTATACATATATACATACATATAGAAGATTAAATTATTGTGGAAAATGCTGCTAGTTTCCTACTTAATGTCTATCTTCCCCCTTCCTTAAGAAGCCCATTTTGCTCAGGGCAGCAGGATGCTCACCTCTCCAAACTCCCCTATGGCTATGATGGCCAAGTGCTCCAATCCTGGGTCTCCTTTCTTTGCTTTCTTTTTCTCCACAGCACCATTTAAAATATATTAGTTTTTTCTATTACATCTCCCTGCATGCAGCTCACATCAGCTCTTCATCACTATACCCTAGCACCCAGAACGGTACCCTGCCCACAAAGCCCACGTTCAGCGAGCAGGCACTGCATGAAGAAACGAGTGGGATAAAGTGGGATGTGTTGGACAGGGCTTCTAGGAAAGCTTCCTAAAGGATGTGCCTGGGGCCTTTTGCCCTTTACCTTCTTCCCTTCACCCTGTTTCTCCTTCCCATCTGGAAGATGGCACAGCCACTTTAAAACCAGGAGGCACAGTCTGGGTTCCTGAAGGCTTACTTGAGCCAGATGCCAGCCCTGGAACAAGGATGTATCTAATGAACCTTGTATTTGCTTACGCCACTATTTGTCACATCTTCTGTAATTCATTGCTAAACTCATTCCTAATAGACACAGTTATAAAGATATTTCCCAGCAGAAGAGCCTTGCTCTCTAGATATTCATGAGACTAACTGGTGAGTGGCAAGAAATTTAACTAACGTTCGCCTTTCCAGCCAGTCGACACAAATCCAAGATTGGTGGAACAAAGCAGCGAGTCGCAACAAAAGGCAATGGAAACAGATACAAATAGAAGAGGTTCAAATGAAAGCTCTTTGGCCGTCTGTTTTATATTTTCAGCGAAAGCACAGAGAGGGACCAGACAGACTGCAGGAAAATAAGGATGAAAGGGGCCTTTGTCAAACCGGGGGGGGGGGTGGGTCCGTTCTATCTCTCTCTCTCCATCTATCCTGCAGGTCACACACATCTACAGGTCAAATAGAGCCCCGGCAGCCCCACCTGGCAGGGTACCCAGGTGCAGCGAAGTCAGGTATATCAGACTTTTCTTACTGCTTGTCTCCTGCACAAAAGACCCACCTCCTGGGTCTCTGCTGGTCAAAGCTATATTCCTGTAACTTAAGACTTTAAACCCTGTGAAATGCTAAATACCGCTGGGAGAGGGGATGTGTTTTTTAGAAATCAGACATTTGCATCATAATTCCTGCCTGATACCTTCCTCAGATCAGGTTTTAACTGGGGGAGAAGGGAGGGAGGAAGATGTGCAGAGGTCCCTGAGACAGCTGGGGGGGGCTGGGGGACTATGGATCTGGAAGGCAGGAGCCCCAGGGGCCGACGGCTCCACTCTGTATTGCCTTTTGCCATCCACGCCTCTGCTTCAGAGGGCGGGCTGCCGTAGGATTTGTCCACTTTCGTTTAGTACTGAGTTCTCTTGCCTTTTGAATAAAAAAACGAAGAAAACTTCTGCCTATAAAGCAACACTGCTGACTCAGAAGGATATTTTGGTTGGCAGACGCTTTACAGACACTAACCAACTGCCTCGCCAGGTCATCCTCCAGGCCTTGCAATGCCACCAGCAAGCATATGGATTTGAAGAACAGCAGGATGTTGCATTTTATAGCATTTGTATTTTCAAGTACAAAAATACAAATAATTCAATATAAATACTGCATCGAACCTACTCAGATTATAACCTGACCTAGAATGTCCAGAGTGATACCTCATCTTTTTAAAAAAACCTTTGTGGAAGATTTAGTTGAAAGTAATTATCAATCTAAGAATCAGTATTACCATTTTGCAAGTCACAGTAAAAACTGATTCAGGCAAGAACCATTTAAGGAATCTAAAAAACCATTAGGTACAAATTTGAAGAGGATCAAGATATAGACGTGGTCTCAGATGATCTCCTCATACAATACTCATTAGTTGTAAAGGGAAAATTGTAACTTCTCAGAAGAAACCTGACAGTCATCACCTTAATCAAATGATCAAAATTAATATCACCAATAACAGGACCAACTAACATGATGCAATCAATGCACTGAGTGGAACACAATATCAAAAAATGCATTATCTGGGGGCCAGCCCTGGGGGCATAGTGGTTAAGTTCGCAGGCTCAGCTTTATCGGCCTGGAGTTCACGGGTTCGGATCCTGGATGTGGACCTACGCCACTTGTCGGCCATGCTGTGGCAGCACCCCACATACAAAATAGAGGAGGATGGGCACAGATGTTAGCTCAGGGCCAATCTTCCTCAGCAAAAAAAAAAAAAAAAAAAAAAATTCATCACTTGAATCTTAAAAAGAAACCCAGATTGAGGAATATTTCACAAAACAACTAGCTACATTCTTAAAAAATATCAATATCATAAAAGACAAAGAAAGGCCAAGAAATCCTTTCAGATTAAATGTGACAAGAGATGTGACATGTGAATACGTTGAGTGATTTTTTTAAAAAGTGTTGGATTGAAAAAAAACATGCTATAAGAGGGGCCGGCCCAGTGGCATAGTGGTTAAGTTTGCACACTCCCCTTCGGCGGCCCAGAGTTCACAGGTTCAGATCCCAGGCCTGGGCCTATGCACCACGTGTCAAGCCATGCTGTGGCAGCGTCCCATATAAAGTAGAGGAAGATGGCCATGGATGTTAGCCCAGGGCCAATCTTCCTCAGCAAAAAAAAAAAAAAGTGCTATAAGAAATATTATTGGGACAATCAGAGAAACTTGAATATGAAGCGCATGTTAGGAAAAGCACTATTAAAATTCCTTTATTTAGTAATTATACTGCGATTCTGTAAGAGAATGTCCTTGCCCTTAGGAGACACGTGGTGGGATATTTAGAAGTGAGCGTCGTGGTGTCTGCAACTGACTCCCAAATAGTTCAGCAATAATAACAATAATTAGTGAGGTTACATAAGAGAGAGTGTGTGTGTGAGTGTGTGTGTGTGTGTGTTTTCAAATTTTTTTGTTAACCTCAGAGGAGGCTGTCAGTCTGTCTCTTGGCCACAAGAGTCATGCCACATTTTACTAAGTGAAGGATATAAACACAGAAAGAATGACTACCCACAATTAAGGGGAACAAGAAATACCCAGCCTAACGAAGATTAGTACAAATTTGGTGAGTCACTTCCTCTTAGGAGGAAAGGCAAACATTTCTTGTTTCCTGAAGGATTCAGAGATTCTGAGAGAACATCTCAGTTCTCGGACGGAATCACGCCACATGGGTAGCAAACTACGTCAGGAGAACCTATGGCCCGTTCACTCCATGCTCTGCCCACACTCGGGTCAACATCACCAGAGGACTTCCAATTTCTAAATCAATCTCAACTCAAATCTCCAGGCTGTTTCAGCCTCCACACGACGAAGCTGCTGGCAGGACATACGCCACTAAAACAAAGGAAGTTCGTGTTAAGTGCACCTTTATCCTCTAACCCTGAGTGGGCAACGGCCTTGGTTTCTTTTGCTCATCACCCTCAACGTTCCTCAGTCCTGAACTGGATCTGCTGAGCCTCTGAAATTGAGACCTGAAGCTTGGGCAAAGCAGCCTTCCCTCCTTGAGGCTGCCTCCGTGCCAGCGGCACACACACGTGGACGGATTAGGCAGGGCTGTGCTGCAAAGCGCACACACGCTCTCCCAACATGTGCTTTTCATTCCAGAAATACTTTCTTTCCAAACCACTTCTATGCCTCTCTTGGCATGAAAACGGTCCAAGCGGCTCTGTGCCAAAGGAAGTATCTGTTTAACGAGGTGGACTTTCTTAAACTGCCTCTACCTCAGAAGAGGTAAACAGAACATTCTAGCATAATTATGATGGAATGAAGCAGAAAAGGGAAAGGTTAGAGGAAAAAAAAATTGTTTTGCCTTTACTTTGCTTTTTAAAGTTGCCTAAAAGTAATACTGGAAACACAAGATGTAACATAGAATTATCTTCCACGAGAGTCAAAATTACAGGGTCCAAGTTAGGACAAGGAAGCAAAAACATCACCTTTCACAGGAAAGGTTAGTGAGCATTTGCCATCTTCTGTCACAAGCTTTTATTCTTGTTTTAAGGTCACTCACCAAAGCAAGGTGCAGTGGAGGGATTTTTACTCATTGTTTTATTCCAGAATGTATTTTATTTTTGTACCTTACTTCTTTAAGACTTGCATCCTATATCAAAAAGTAATGTAAAAGAAGAAAACCCATTTTGGTTGACTTACCTGTCCTCCCCCTTTCTCCAAGCTCACTTCCACATATTTATTTAGGGTTCACTCAAAATAAGCAGTGTGAAGTCAATAACTCGTCACAGAATCTAGGCGTTGCCGACGGAATTACAAAACACACTCTTAACCACCTATCTGTGTGCAAACACACACACAACACGTAAGGAAAATGACATCAAGCTTCACAGCCATACACAGCACGATCACGCATCTGACTCCCATCACAATGGACCTAAAAGACACCTTCTTAGAGATTCTGATCCCGGGCAGAGGGAGGGAAACTTACTTTCTTTCCACTTCTGGTGTTGACACGGCGCTGGAGAAGCCAAGTGACTCCTAGGAGAGAAGATTCACAGGGTCAGTGCAGGCAGAGCAGCAGGCTTCCTCTGATTTTACAGAACATCACTTAACAAAAAGGGCAGAAGCAAAAATAGACGATTAAAGTCACTGTGCTTACTTCGATCTGAGACCGCAGCTGAAGTGACGCGGGGCTGGCATCAGGTTTCTCCTAAAACAGAACAGATGCTGGTTTAATGAGACTTCCAAACGTGGCACAGACCAGAAAGACAGACAGACACGTAAGAAGAGATGAGGGGTTTGGGGAACTCTAGGGCAGTGGGAGGAGATGGCGGAGATAAACACACTTTCTGGAAAAGCTAAAGTATTTTTAAAATGAGAGCTCTAGCCTCCTAAAAGTGAACTGTTTTCCAAACTTCACCACTTGACACTGCTGACGATTTTATTGCAGAAGAAAAAAGCACAGTGTAACTGAAGGGACTGACGGATAACGGCGAAATAATTCTCTGGATGGGAGTAGACCACCACTAGGACACAGAATTCACTGTGACCCGCTGTGTTCAGTTTCTTTTTCAATAACAATGGAGCTCCAATCTGATCTTAAAGTTCTAAATGTAACCAGAGTATTTAGTAATGTAGAGCTAGTTGTAAGTGTCTTTAGGAAGGTGGAAAGCTAACTTGATGTCTTGGCCCTAAAAGCATCCAGTTAATAGATGAAACAAATGTATGACATTATGAGTACACTACAAAAAAACCAACCACTGGGCCAACCCCGGTGGCCTAGTGGTAAAGTTTGGCACACTCCACTTTGGCAGCCTGGGTTTGGTTCCTGGGCGCAGAGCTACACCACTCCTCAGCGGCCATGCTGTGGTGGCGGCTCGTACACAAAATAGAGGAAGATTGACCACAGATGTTAGCCCAGGGCGAATCTTCCTCACCAGAAAAAAAATCACCAAATCATAAAAGCAGAGGCAAAAGAATCAAATAATTTTAGAGTTAAAACCATGTTGTCTAACACTCTTGTTTTAAAGTTACAAAAATGGTATCCTCTTTGAAAGAAAAAAAGGAGATAAACCTGTGATGAAAATAATATATTGAAATAAGCTTTGCCAGCAAAATAGGAAAATTACACTATTAGAAGTGTTAGAATATACTATGGGAAAACAAGGGTTACGCTACTCAAAAGAGCACGAGCACCACATTGATATGTTTCATAAGTAGAAAATAAATCTAGATCTAAATAGGAACTTAAGTGGAGGTCCTCATCAGAGTGTGACCCACAGTCCAGGGTGGACCCCAGCTGACCATCAAGTCATAAGCAGGACGATGGGCAGGTTCAGAGGAAGGAGTGATATCACTAACATTATACAAGTTTGAAATGTCAGGTTAATTATGAGTTTTCCAATAATCTTATTGTGTTCTTAATAATGGTTATATTCTTCAGGACTACACACGCACTACAGGAAGACTATCTTGTTAGTCTCAGCTAATACTCAGGACATGGGAGCAGATCATCTCAAATTACGAGTCTCTCTTGCATCTAATTGTTCAGTTTATTGAAGTTGCCCATCATTAGCACAATTACAAAACTAGACCAATATTTTTAAAAGTCAGCAGTGAAATATTAAAACAAGTTTAACTCAGAGTAAATTTATAAATGTGAATAGGTAACAGGAATCCAGTACAAATATAGAACACAAAATGAATGTGCTGGGGTGAGTTAATCTGAGAACGGGATGATTTGGGACAAGCAGACCAAAAGAGTAAAGTGTTTTAATTGACTGCCAACCCACTCTCCTAGTCCCAGGGCCTTATTTGTTATGAAAAAATATCAAGAGTGGTGTGAAGCTCCACAGAACTTCTCTCCAGTTGACATCCTCCTGGTTTTTGTTGCCACCTTTGTTCATAACAAAAAATTTATATTTCTGTCCCAAACACGATACGCCATTTTTACAAAACAATGTATGGAAACGTTTGAGTCCCATTCCAAGTCCAGTTGGTATGAGGTCAGACTCAGGTGTAATCAACAAACGGGTATGTATTTTGGAGGTTCCTGGTCCCAAGAGACCAATCACAATACCTAACCTCTTAGCACCGCGTGAGAAATTTACAAGCGTAAACAGCAGGAGGTAAGCAAAGGTGTAGTTTCCAATTTTTTCCTCCTAAGTCTTCTTGTTCAGGAATTAGAATGGAAGCCTCTGAATGATGACAGAATTCTACTACTTTCTCTGAAATTTTTTCTGAAGTTGCCCCTTTCACACCCAACTCCAGCCCACGTCCTTCTTTAACCATCAACAAAAAATGACCGACACCGCTCTCTTTTCCTCCTCCATTGTCACCTTTTCTTCAAGCTTTAAGTCTCTACTTCACTAGGTTATAGTCCATGATAGGAAATCACCTGCTTTTATTGGATATTTTTATCTGCGTTTTTCTAATAAATTTTATTTATTGAGTGCATCACTTGTCACTCCATATCATAAATGTAACATTTATGATATTATGCAAAATGTACCTGTTCCCGCACACAAAACAAGTGCTTGTTAACATCCATATTCAATGTTTGATGATCAGGAAGTAACATTTGAAACAATTCATCTTCAGGCGTTAGTTTGTTACTTACACACTTAACTGTGTTTTAGCTACATTTTAGAAAACGTTGGGGGTGTAGTTTGATGTATAATGTATCAAAATTCATCCCTCTAAAATAATGGACCCAGTTAACGTTTCCATGCAGAACATCTGTTTTATCAGGAACAGGGGATGATAACAGGAGATCTTGTACAGTGATGTTTCTAGTGATTTTTCCAGAACATGCCACAAAATAATGTTTTTCAGAGCAAATATTAATAATTTCATCTTTCAAGGAGAGACCACCATCATCGTTACGAGGCATTTCTTAGAGCAGACACACCCTAAAGGGAAAATATTACACAACTGAAGAGAAGCTTGTAAAATTATCTGTTACCAATTTTGCATCCCTCCAGTGGGACATGAACCCACAATCAGAAGGGATCCGAGGAAGACTCCAGGGCCGGTGGGCCTTGAACCCACAATTGGCCCTGTCCTCCTTAGAAGGTTCTTTTCTGTTCAGTGTTCCAGATTTGAAATGAAACCAAAGCTGAGCGTTCAACAGCACAATTTTTATTCAATGGCCAAAGAATGGAGAAGTGGGAACTATGTTCACAAATCAACTTCTCAGCTCCTGGGGTGATAAAGCAGCTGTTATAAGGGGTCTAAGGTAAGGAAGGGGAGGAATATTCACAGTTATTCGAGGAAACCGGTGGTTTTTGTGGGGAGCAAGGGTGCCACCTCTTTTCTTTCCTTATTTGGTTATATCCTGCCATTGCCATGGCAACTGTAAACTGTCATGGTGAAGGTGGGTGTGTTCCATAATACGGTGATGTATTACAATGAGTGTATAATGAGCTTTGGGGTCTGTGTTAGGTCAAGTCAGACTGCCCTGTTGCCTTCAACCGCTTTTAAGTGGTTTCGACTGTATGTCTCAGCCGTCTCCTCCTTCCTCTCTTCGTGGTTTCCTGTCAGCTAAAGCAAACGTGTGAGGCTTGTTCTGAACAGGGTTGTGGTTAATGTCCTATGGGGCTAGGGGCCGGGGTAACATATCCACCAAGTTAGGGATCTATATGATCCTTGGAGAGAAACCAGAATGGACTATTGGCAAAATTCCATTATTATGACACTGATGGATATCACATGTATCAATGATAAAACATGCCAGAAGGTAATTATTAACTATTATCATGTAGATGTGAATATTATGAAATATTTAAGACATATAAAAATAGGTAACACAAAATACAGCAAACCCTTGTGGACCCTCCATTGAGCCTAAGAAATGGAAAATTACAAATAGAGGTGCTCTGATACACACTTGGAGAAAACACCTCACGTGCAGAGTATGAACCAAGTCTTGACAGATGTGTCCTATGCATATAAGGAAGAAGTGCTGGACAATTTTTTTACTGTCTATCACTAAGAAAAATTAGATTTTTTTTTCATGGCACAATGTAGAGTGAAAAAGTGGGATGGAGTCAGATAGAAGGAGCACCAGCTAAGTATACCACAATAAAGGGGTTCAGGTCAGAATGGACTGAGAAAGGGTCCTTGACATTCCCCCTTGTGTGTCCTGTCTCCAGATGAGGCCGCCTCCTTCTCTCTTCCCAATTCAAGCACATAATGGGCAGAAGGGGCAGGAAGCCTGGTTCTGGAGTTGCTGCAGGAGAAGGAAGTCCTGATGAAGGGGGGTTGGAGTAAGAAGAAGTAAAGAGATTCACCGGATTGCTCAGCCGCAAACTTCTTCATCTGGGGAACAACTGATGGTCCACAATATAACTCCTGATCTGGAAGTCACCATGTTGATGGAAATAGTAAAAATTGTGAATACCATCGAATCACAGTCACTGAGTATATATGTATCTTTTGGGCATGTTATGGAAAGAGACGATCACTGAGAAATAAGATTCTTCTCTCCCTTATTAACACACACTGACTGTTCCAGTTACTACTGCCCTGTAACAAATCATCCCAAACTGAGTTACATAAACCAACAAGCATTTTACCACACTCACAGCTTCTGTGGGTAAGAATTCAGAGAGGGGACAGCAGAAAAGGCCTGTCTCTATTCCATGGTGTCTGGGGCCTCCGTTGGGAAGATTGGAAGGCTGGGAGTGACTTGATGGTTGGAGCTGTAATCATAGGAAAGCTGGCACATTCACATGTCTGGAGGCTGAACCTGGCTAAGGGCCAAGACCTAGGCAGGGGCTAGCAGCTGGAACACCTGTGCTCCATGCAGCTGCTGGTCCTCCTCACAGCAGGAAGCTGGGTTTCAAGAGTGAGCATACCAAAATCACCAGGCAAAAGCCATATTACCTTATAGCCTCATATGGCGCCACTTCTGCTGGAGTCACAACCCTCCAGGAGGCAAGAGGGTACAGAGCTCCCGTCTCTCAATGGGAGGAGTGTCAAAGTCACGGGTAAGAAGAGCATCGGGATGGGAGGTACCATTCTGACCCGCTTTGGAAATTACAGTCTGTCATACTGACCCCAAGAAGATGGGAGCTCACGTAAGTTTTCGAAACGAGGAATGAGATAAGACTCTTTATTCATGACAATGTCCATAAGGATTCTTTTGTGATTTTTATAGAGTTTATTCAAGTAGCATATCTTGGCAATATAGTTCAGCCTGAACCTATCACTCAGAGGCTGAAATATCACAACGTTTTAGGCTACAATTATCATCTCTCTCTTGATTCAAACTTATTATTATAGAAAGTCTCAAATAAACCAGAGTAAAGAGAACAGTATAACGAACTCTCAAATGCCTATTATCTAGCTTCAACAATTATCCACTCACGGTCAATTCTGTCTATACCTTCATCCATGGTTCAACTCCACCCCATTTTACTTTGAGGAAAATCCCAGACACCATATCACGAAATATTACAATATTTAATGTGAAGGTTTAGCTATCAAGGTTTCTTAAGTCCTAACTGTGGCTCAATCTTGGGCAAATGGCTCAACAACCATGAGTTTGACTCTTTCCTAGCATTGGAGGACTTTCTTTGGTCATTGCAGAAAAAAACTATATTCGACAAATTTAGATATTCCATCTAAATGTTGCAAAAGAACACGAAGAAATCCATTCAAAATTGAACACAACCCAAGAGTTCATTAGAAAAGTACTCATTACTGTCTCCCAGGTATTCATCTATCATCCTAATACTTTTTGAGTATGATGTGCTCATTCACTTTGCACTTGACAGAGTATTCTAAGCGGTATCCAATGACAAATAACTCCATAATTTGGCCCATGTATGATATGAACATCCAGAGAGCCACACAACACTGGTGGCTGAACCTGAACCTATAATTATAAGTTATGACTTCGTTGAAATTTTTAAAATAAATTTAAAAAGAAAGTGGATGCATAGAATTTTATCTATGGATTAAACTAATCATCATTAAGCCACATATGGATGCTTTAGTTAAGAATGACAAAATATCATTAACATTACAAACTCTTTTTTTTAAGGCTAATTTTTCTTTTCTTTTTTTTTTTTTTGAGGAAGATTGGCCCTGAGCTAACATCTGTTGCCAATCTTCCTCCATTTTTCTCCCCAAAGCCCCAGTACATAGTTGTATGTCCTAGTTGTAGGTCTTTCTAGTTCTTCTATGTGGGACATCTCCTCAGCATGGCTTGACGAGCGGTGACTAGGTCCGCGTCCAGGATCTGAACCAGTGAACCCCGGGCCGCAGAAGCGGAGCGTGGGAACTTAACCACTACGCCACTGGGCTGGCCCCAACATTACAAACTCTTAGTAAGTTTGTAAATTACAAATGCTTAAGGAAACTTCCCCAACTTGGTGGGTATAACAGTGAAAAACAAGCCAAAATAAATATAGCCCAACATGTGTATGTGTATGTGAGTGTGCATGCAGAGGAAAAGGTCCAGGAGGGTATACTGTGCTTCTGTTCTGTTCGTACTTTGTAACAAGCATGTAATCTTGCATTATTTTCATTATTTTTTTCTAACAACGAAAGATCAACTTAAAAATACAAACTCCAAACCAGACTTACTGTCGTGATCACTTCATAATATACACAAATATCGAATCATTATGTTGTACCCCTGAAATTAATAATATTGTCTGTCAATTACTCGTCAATTTTTTAAAAAGGTTGAAATAATAGTATTTTAAATAGTAAGAATTAAAGAAAAAAGTTTTTAAAATTAAAAAAATAAATTTTTTTTTTTTGTGTGAGGAAGATCAGCCCTGAGCTAACATCCATGCCAATCCTCCTCTTTTTGCTGAGGAAGACTGGCCCTGGGCTAACATCTGTACCTATCTTCCTCCACTTTATATGGGACGCTGCCACAGCATGGCGTGACAAGCGGTGCCTCAGTGCGCGCCCGGATCCGAACCAGCACCGCCAGCAGCAGAGCGTGCGCGCTTAACCGCTATGCCACGGGGCCGGCCCCCTAAAAAAATAAATTTTTATAAAATTAGTTATAAAAATTTTAAAAATACAATCTCTAGATCCTATATATGTTTTTAAATTTATAAATTTATGAGAAAATATCTGAAAGGGCTCTTACACACCAATGATTACTTCTGCAAAGGCCACTATATTTCTGAATTTTTGAAATATTTTTCAAGCATATACAACTTTTATATATTTTTAAAAAATATAAGAAAAGTCCTCAAAACTTAAATTTGATAATAATTTTAAATGTATCCTAACAGTTAAACTAAAAAACTTCTTAAGAAATAGTAAAGCTTAATTTCTCAAATTAGGTCATGCCTCGAATTAAAATACTTTCTTGAAGTATTAAAATTTTTAATAACTAGTGTCATAGAAAATTATGCATGCATTTTATAATTAATAGTGAAGGTCCATGATGATTTTAGAAATCACCTCATATTTATATTTTGACTGAAAGAGAATAAACTATAGTACTGTATAGTTTTTTAAAAAAGGAATCAGATGACAAAAAACATTACTGGGGGTGATGCACCTCAAATCCATTTCTTGTTAACTTGGACAATTTCCGGAAACAGTAATTCCCTAAATGTTTACTATGCCTATCTCAGAGGCAAAAAAAGAACAAACATTTCAAGATGAAATCAGTGGTTTACCAAAACCAAAACACGTGAGCACGTGTGTGCTTCCAGCTGCCTGTACCACGTGTGCGTGCACACATGCACGACCTCAGCCCCACTTAACAGGACATGGGTCAAGCATAAAACTAAGGCTCTGACCCTAAATGACTACATTTACGCTCCAAAGTGCCACAACCCATTGTGCAATACACCAGGTCAAAAACCCACTCGGGGCAGAATAAGGTCCTGGAAAACAAAGACCACACCCTCACCCCACTCCAGCTGTGTTTCCACCTTCTCGTGGAAATCCACATCTCCCTCCCTCAATGCTGCCAGTGCTCAGAGCCAAATGAACTTCACAGCTGGAAAAGCAGGAGGATAACCCCTTCTCCTGCCCCAGAAGCAGAGAGGAAGAACAGCAGGCGCCCACCGGCTCAGCCTAGCGCCAAGTTCTCCTCCACTCCGGGTACCGGAAGGAGGAGGTGGAAAAGGCAAGAGGACCGGCAACATTCAGCCTGCAAGCGAAATGCCGCAGGCTTGCTGACGCGTCCACTCACGGAGGGGACCAAGCTCCAAATGGCTGGGGAAAGCTGCTGCCGGTGGTCGACTTAAAACTCACGTGGCATCTATCACTTTACAAGAAGACCGTGAAGTTGCGGCAGCTCCCAGTTGACAAGGTACACTCCCCTCTTGTCTGACTTTCTCCATTTCGCCCAATCAATGGAGCATGTGTTCATCTCACCAGGATTTAAATCTCAACCTTTTCTTGGGAGTTTTCTCACCCCCCGTCAATCAGCTCCTAGGAGCTATTGCTTTTCCCTTCACAAGGTTTCTTGCGTCCAGCCAACCCATTCCATCCCCACAGACATCAGCTTCTTCGCGGTCCCTCACCGCCCAGGTGCCTCACAGGACCACCACTGCAGAGTGCAGTGGGAGGTACTGACTGCAAGCTAGAGAACTGCGTTCCAGTCCTGGTTCCGAGATAGTGAGCCCTGTAGACCTCAGTTCTATTTTGTTTGGTTTTTCCAATGGCAACAAAAGAGCTATGGACCATTTGAAGTTCCTTTTTGATTCTACATCCCTAGGATGAAGCAGCGTCAACCCAACCCATCCAACCACTATTGTCAAATCAATCTTCTTGAAATAGTAATGCTACGTCCTTGCTATTTAAAGTGTGCTTCATGCACCATGAGCTTTGGCATCACCTGGAAGCTTGTTATACAGGCGGTCTTGGGCCCTACCCCAGCCCTCCTGAATCAAAATCTGTATGTTCATTTCACTTTGAGAAGCACACTGCTTTGTACTCTGTATCATTTCAGTCCCAAAATCTCTCCCAAATTGTGGAAACACAAGACTGACAAGATAAGGTCCACATTTCCAAAGATGAGCCCCTTCCACCAACTGGCCCCATCAGAAACCCTCTCCTGAGAGAATGGGTGCCAAGTCAACTGTCCCAGGTGCATGCTGTCCTGGTGTTTAACTTTTGCTCGTACTTTCTGGGATGTCTTTCTTCTTCCTGTTCACCCAAACCTTAGTTGTCCTTTAGATCCAACTCCAAACCCACCTCCTGATAGACCTTCCCTGCCCAACTGTGCCTTAAAGGACATGCCCAAATTCACAACAATCACTAGCCACATCACTTATGTGTTGTGTCCCTGTGTGCAGCAACTCCTCTACTCACTTATTTGTATCTTATTCCCTAAACTAGGCTGTAAACACCCTCTTAATGGGGACTCATTGTACACACACACACACACACACACACTCCCTCTCTCTCTCTAACAAAAACTATTTAGCACTTATGTACCAGGACCCATTTGAAGAGCTAAAGAGGCAGCAGTGAACAAGACATGGGCCCCTCCCCTCGAGGATGCTCCTTTCTAAAGCCTTGTACAAGCTTTCTGCAGGAGAGAAGTGCTTGACGAGCATCTACTGGTTTGATTTGTTTAAATTGCATCACTTTGCCAGTAATTCTGACTCTTTCTTCTATTAATTTTTGTTTGCAAATTCACTGATTGGGACATGTATTTTCATGTTTTGATTTAAGGTTTACTTTTGGGTTACAGAGTTACACTGGTCAGTAAAAGTAATTCAGCAGATACTGTCAGAAAGATCTACAGCTTAGATCTATCAGAACTTATGAAAATGGGGTGTTTAATCACATTTAGGGTAAAATCTGCAGTAGCCTGGTGTGTTCTAACTCCAAACTACACCTTTTCATGTCTCATTTCACCAAAATCGTTCACAGGTGAAACAGGAAATGTGAGTCATTTTTCAGGCTCCCAGAAGCACATGGCTGGCATACGAAACTTTTTTTCTAATGAGTGAAAGTAAATGGAAAAGTACTTTTATCCATCATACCAAAGAAGAAAGGTCCCCAGGAAAAAAATTTTCTTCACAGTTGAATGCTATTTCAGAAACTGCAACCTTAAAACCTATCCATAACTAACAGATGAGTGAATTTCCAGAAGCCTTGATAAGAAAGAAACTGTAACTGGCAACTTCCACCTCGTCATTAATGCTCTGTGGGAAAAACGACTGGGTCTTCTTGCTCGGTTAATCTATGTTCTGCAACTATTCGCTAAATATTTATTTAGACCTCACCACGTTCCAAAAAATGATTTAAGACAGCTGATAAAACTTAAATTCAATGTTACAAGATAAAGTTAAAAAACTAGTGTAAATGATACAAAGGAGGAGAAAAAAAAAATCAAGATTGTATAGTACAATTGTTCCAGGAATTAGGTTCGTTCACAAAATGCGGGGCCATGAGATCCTACACTAGAGACGGACCACACATTTGGGGCTAAGCTTTCCAATGTTTAAAGCAAAGAAGGAAACTCGATCAGTTACAAGATTGATGTGATCCATACTTCTATGTTTTAAGGTATTCGTAAGATACAGGACTATTCCTGTGAGTGAGAGTTTCTCCACGTATCAAGCAGCTTGCATAGAGATGGGAATAAGACCAGGATATGACAACAGATCATTTCAATAAGATGAGTCATATAATAATGTACCTTTTGCCATGAACAAAACTAACACAAGAGGACCACGCCATACAAATGTGAATATTAAAAGGCACAATGTCAGTGAAGACATTTTAATTATCCAAAAAAAAAAAAAAAAAAAGGAACGTAACACGTTGTCTAATTCAACTTTTCCTAGCAGGACTTGGCTCACTGAGGTGAACATACAAATGGCCCCTGCATTTCCCAGTGGTGGACACCGTGACAGCCGGCCACTCGAGACGGTGTCACCATCCAGCAAGTCCATCCAACCTCACTGCCGTGACAACAGTGGGGAGTGATCCACTCACCAAGTGATCTAAGTACATCTGGCTGCTGACTGGGATTGATTAACACAAGACAAAAGTCGGAGGAAGCAACTAAATGGGCCCATTTTCCCTTTCTTTCTGTTTCTCCCCATTTCCTCTTTCAGGTAATCATTCCTTAATTTTGAAAATGTTTATTGAGCACATACCGTATACTAAGCACTGTTCTAGTCAAGAAGGATAAAACTCTGAAAAGACGGTCACTGCCTTCATGGAGCTCACATTCTAGTGATTTCTAAAGTCCCTCATTGGCACTTACTGTCTAAAGCACAGGTCCACCAGGCAGATGCCATCTGGATAGTGGTGATCAGCTATGGATGCCACATTTTCTGGAGGATAATGAAAACCAGGATAACCTTCACTTCTGAATGGTGTCTGGAAAGAGGATCCTATAAACAGGATCAATGGGAGGACCTGGGGCTGTTTACTCAGAGAAGGGAAGGAGAACACCAACATGTGAAGGGCTTTCAGGGAGCAGGGGGCAGAAAGCTCCCTGGTGCAGTTTTCCATGGTGGCACATGGGCAATGGAAGAACCCTGCACACTGGGGGACACTGGGGCAGCTTTGAGGTGGAAAGCATTTATTACATTTTTAAATAATATGTAAGAATTATAAAGAAAATTAAATCAGAGTATGAGTGAAAATAGTAAATACTGAATTGGTATAAAACTTTCAAATAAAATCTTATTAATTTTTAAATAGAGAACCTGGAGCTTACTTACTTGAAAATAACTTTTTTAAAAAATTAGGTTGTGGGGCTGGGCTGGTGGCGTAGTGGTTAAGTTCACACGCACTGCTTCGGTGGCCCGGGGTCCATGGGTTTGGATCCTGGGCGTGGACCTACGCACCTCTCGTCAGCCATGCTGTGGCGGCAAGCCACATACAAAATAGAGGAAGACTGGCACCAGATGTCAGCTCAGGGCCAATCTTCCTCACCAAAAAAAAAAAAAAAAATTAGGTTATACGCTTGAAATGACTGTAAGTTATACTAGATCAAAACTTTTAATAATGAGCTCTTCACACTCTCGTTGGTCATTACAACAAGGAATTTTACTCACACAGCTAAGTGCTAAAAATTGTTTTAGCCATTTTAACAATCACTGAACTATTCATGGAAATTTATATTTCAAGGATCTAACAGCACTTTACTTGATTAACGTCATAGTGAAATTTCTTATGAAAACGTAACAGATTTCAAATCCAGTTGAAATTTTTCACATTAGATATTACAAAATACTGACAAAGTTCTCATGGGTAGCCTTGTGCATCCAATGTCCATCCTGACGCTCGCCTGGCCACGCTGGACCCACGGGAGGGTCCCTGTGCTCTACCACCACCACGTCTGACCACTGCAGCTTGGACTATATGCTTGAACCTTGAGTCAAACTCTTCCAACAGCTCCCGGCCCCCTGACCGTGATGTACAGCAGCGGTGTGCTGGGCAGCTGGCTGCTGAAGTGCGTGCCATCGCTGTTCCCACCGCCCGAAGGAATCACATAGTAAGATCCCACCCTGGGACTGCACTGCCATAGCCCTAGAACAGTGCTTCCAAATTTAGTATTTTGCCATCGCTCGGAGGGCTTGTTCAAGAGAGTGCTGGGCCCTCCCCAGAGTTTCAGATTCAGTCCGTCTGGGGTAAGCCCTGCTAATGGGCATTTCCACCAAGCTCCCAGGTGATGCAGATGCTGCTGGCTGGGGACCCACACTTTGAGAACTGCTGCCCCAGACAAGGCCGCTCAGAGCTGCCTCCAGTCTGGGATTCAGCGGTCTGGAGGTTGAGGGGATTAACACATCCTGAGCCACCCTGAACTCTGGCCTAGTCCTTCAGTGCTCTAGAAGGGGATGATCAAGACTAATGATTTTACAGTAAAGAGACAGGCTCAATATCATTTTTTAAAAAAAGCAAGTAAAGCCAGGTGTCCAAAATAGAAAACATTATTTACAACATGTAACATCCATATCACTGGAGGGTTCGAGCACAACCACAGGACTGTCTGTGGCCTGGGATGCGGGTTCTTCCAGGAACTGGTTCGGACCTCCGTCTGACTACTGTGATCCTATTACTGGAAATCAAACAAGCTTCTGTGGGATAATTTACCTTTTACCATATATTTTTACGGGAAAATGAACTACAAATCCTAACCCAATGACTCAAACGTTTTAGAACAGATAACCTTCAGAAGTTGGTGACAGCCTGGAACTGAGCAAACATTCATGTACTCATTTGTTCAACCGATATTTTAAGTGCCAACTCTATACTTAAGTGACATGCTGGGTACCGGGAACATAAAAAAGAGTCACAGACCTTCAGGAGCCCGTGGCCAAGTAAGAGAAACAGATAACTAAGAATAAAAAAAATCAAAAGCTTCCATATTATCATATAAATAACATCTGAACTGATTAGTAAGCAGACTGGGTATCTGAATACGGGTTTTACAAAATTATGTAGCCTGGCCAAACTGGAGATGCCAAATTTTAATGAAACCTCTAACAGACTGACTCACATTTCATCATGATTTAGTGCAATATTATTGTTGTCTTTGTGGCTGTAAAATCAAACGGTGCCAGCATGACATTTAATCATCCTTCTTTCCCAGTCTTTGAATGGTATTTTCAAACCATCTTTAAAACTTTTGTAACTTCAGAATCAACAATAATCCAGTGCAAACTGAAATCATCAGCCACAAACATTACTTCTAAAATAAATGAACTTTCGAATTAATAGTGTCACTTGATGAGGTAAAACATTCAAAAACACACGGATAGATGTCACAGTATTTGAGAAAGAAAAGTAAAACCAAAATAAAAATGGCGGGGCTGGCCTGTGGCATAGTGGTTAAGTTTGCGCACTCTGCTTTGGTGCCCGGGTTCACAGTTTTGGATCCCAGGTGCGGACCTACACACCACTCCTCAAGCCACGCTGTGGCGGTGTCCCATATACAAAATGGAGGAAGATTGGCACAGGTATTAGCTCAGGGCCAATCTTCCTCACTAACAACAACAACAACAAAAAACTGGAATCTCAGAAGTTGCAACAAATGCCAAATTTTAGCACAGAGCAAACTTTTCACTACTGTATTGTAAATGCTGGAAAAATCAGATTTATAATGGAAACACAGGCAGACCAAGCCACAACGTAACATACATAAGTGATATGTTTCTGTTCTTGCATAGTGATTTTCCTCCCCTCTGAGCATTAATCTTTGAAAGACTTACTCTATAAATTATTGAACTTAGTTCAAAAGCAAATGAAATTTAAAATACCCGTTTACTGAATGGCTAAAGTGCCATATTGAAATTATCGTGATTTATCTGTTTCTTTAACAGTTAACTGTAGCAAACGTACTTCATTGCTCAAAATTATTACCTGGTTGCATAGTTGACTCTGGTTTAAACATAAATCCATCCCCTTGTTCAGGACGGCAGCTGTCTGCCAGGATCTCATTCATTGTTCATCCATCCACAACCATGAAGCCCAACTTGTTCTTTCTACAACCCGAAAGTGTATCTACATGTACACTGAGGTGCATATAGACGCCACTCATTTTTTGGAAACCAATGAAATTCACTTGCACCATGATTACTACCGTGGGGAAGGGGCCAAGGTGGCGTACCATGTAACCAGTACTGAGTTCACTCCCAGTGTTCACATGCCCACTTGGATCCTGCATGGCTCTGGCAGCTCAGGCATTAAAGGCACTAAAGGCAGCCCTGTCTGTAAAACTAATGTATGTCTTAGACACTAGTGGCTTGCAGGTAGGGCTATGACAGAGACTGAGCCGTTGCTGCTGTGGCTAGGGAGAGAGATTCTGGTTTAAAATCCAACTTCTCATCTACAACAAAATGAGGACTACCTCTTCATTTCCCTTCTCATGATTTGGTTGGTGGAGAAGTTGGGGGAAAATGCATATTCTCCACCTCAGGAAAGATTTGCCACATACACGATCACGGACCAAATGGCTCAATATATAAAGAACGCTGGTAAATAAATAAGAAAAACACTACTGTAGATAGAAAAATGGGCAGAGGACTTTAAGAGATGAGTCACAGACACAAAGATATAAAAATGTGTGAGAAATAATCAAAGAAATGCAATTTAAAACACTATAAGACCACTTTTCACTAATCAAACTGGTCAAGTTTTCTTTCTCCTGATAACATTAAATACTGGGAAGTATGAAATAAAAAAGGGGGCACAGATATGCTGCTAGTAGGAGTGCAAATTATACAATGTTTTCAGATGGTAATTTAACAGTGCTTCCAGAATCTTTAAAATGTTCCTCCTTTTTAACCTGCTAAGCTCTTATCTAATAATCTACCCTAAGGAAATAATAAGTTATGAAAGTGAAGAGGTACATTTAAAGATGTTCATGGTCACTTATTTTTATAATAGCAAAAAAATTGGAAAATTCCTAAATAGCTTGAATTGGGAGATACATAAATAAATTATGGTATATTCACAAGATAAAAGGGTATGGCCCCCTTAAAAATCACAATATTGAAGAATATTTACTAAGGGAAAAGTGTTCCTTATAGAAAGTTTAGGAATACAAGTAAGCACACTGTATACACAGCTTGGTCCCAAGGTGTATTTGGATATATAGGTGTACATACATACATTACATGTCCCAGTGTAAATTCCACTGGGACAAGAAATTTTGCATGTTTTGTTCACTGGCGTATCCCCAGAACCCAGCAGAGTGTCCGGCACTTAACAGGTACTCAGCATCTGTTGAATAAATATATATGTACAGATAAAAGTGTGGGAGGAAATAAGCCAACAAGTGATTATATGTGGGGGGGGAAGGGGGACTTAAGCATAATCTTTATTTTCTTTTTTAGGATTTTCTGTATTTCTTTATTTTTCTACAATGTGTACATACTACTTTTACAATCAGAAAGCAAAACGAAAAGGCTTCTATTCAAAATACGTGTTTCCTAATGCTATTCCTTCCATAGACCCATAGTCAGACTTGGTTCAAAATCTACACATATACATTGCACACTATCAAGATTCCATATAATATACATAATATTAACAAGGATACATAATAGTAACAAGGATGTAGAAAACCCAAGGCATAGAAGATCTATGTTAATTTTTTAAAGTCTCACATGACGATCAATTTCTTTTCTACAAATAGATCTTTGTGGAACATTTGTCATTTAAAGATACATTATTCAACACACACGTCGTCGTACCTTTTTTTTTAATTGCATTATATTATTAAAGATTCTGAAACATCAATTATTTAGAACTTTCCTCCAAGAAATTTTGCTTTACTTTCCCTTTTTCTTCAACTGCCCTGTGAAATTCTCCTTTCCTGCAGCACAGAAAGAAAGAATTGGAAGTCTTTTCTTGTCATCTCTTAACAAGCCTCAATCATGTAAATATCACCAGAGTGTTAATTAGAAAATGGTTATTTCATATAAAATTATGCATATTATATGCATAGAAAATGTGCGTGTACACAAAAAGTAAGCCAATGTCCCCCGAGCAGATAGTACTTTTTTCTCAGGAAAAGCAAACAAACAAAAACCTCAGAGGAGTACAAACAGGAAACATAATAGGATCTGGTCTCCAAGGGCAGAAAACAGATGGACGGCCCTTTCCTAGCATCTGTAGCAGGAGAGATAAAAGCAGTGAGCCCAAATATGATGAGCAACGTGCCTGGGAAATTGGATAAGAAGGCTGACTGTGCCCTGAATACTACCTGTCCCCCTAAAAAGGCTGAAATGAACCTAGAGGATGATTGCTCCTTAGAGACTCAATAGACTAGAGAGTCTTGCGTGGTACAATCAGATCTGTTGAAAAATGATGCAATCCCTTTGGTGACATGGTATCACTTCTAAGTCACCTACATTTTCTCTATCAATCCCTTAAACAATGTATGCAAATTCAAAGCACTAACATTTGAATTCTTCATTCATTCCATAAAACTTAACATAAAGAGAACCCAAGAATCAGAGTGCTCACCTCTGCCAATAAAACCCCAAGCTAGAACAAGACACCATCTTAGTATAAATTTTAAATGTTATGCATATATACCTTTTGAAGGTTACTATGAAGTGTCTCTTTGGATATTCCAAATTTTAATCACCAGATACGTAACCTTAACAGCTCATGAAAATGCTAATTATACTAAACGGAAAATGATCTTTGGAAATGCAGAGGATTCTTCAGTTCATTGCCATAAAGTACTCACAGAGCGATAAGTAAACTCCCCCAAATTTCACCAAAAATGTTATAATGCTAGGATGAGCGATGCCGCACATGAGTATGACTGAGTAGGCAAGAAACAGGAAGGGGATGATTACCAGGCAAGATTCAACGTTGGGGAAAAGACTGGTTGCAGTGAAATTGTACAGGGCTTTAAAAGCCATGATTTGGAGTCTGGAAGTTAATGAATATTTTTGACAGAACTTCAGGAAAATTAAAGATGTCACCTTCTCCACGGGCCTTCCCTGATCCACTAAGACTGTCAAGTGCGCCATTGAAGCAATTAACCCCACCACGCTGTAATTGTCTATATTCATCCACAGGGACTTCACTGTCAGTTTAACCATCAACATCTCAAGACCTGGCGAAGGGCCTGGTAGAGATTAACCATCTAAATAATAAATATGTGTGGGATGAATAAATGAACGAAATGCAGCAGAGTAGACGAGACTGGAGGTGGACAGACCAGGGCACGCCTGGCACATAGCAGGAAATCAATAAGCATCTATCAATCGGATGAAAATTTCTGTTTTTAAAGAAAATTTCTATTGCATTTTTAATCCCTGGGTATTGACATTGTATCTTTTGATCCACACAGCATGAGAAAGACAGTATTGCACAGTAAAGCAAACAATGACAGAAACATGTTCAAGGAAGGACAGAAACCATGTAAAGGCCTTTATATATTTTCTACCACATGTGTCGAGGGTTTTGTTAAGGATCACATCGACTGCCATTTATCCTTGTTTATTCTGAGTAGGCAGCCAGGGGAAAAACTGAACCAAGTGGTTTGGAAATACATAAAAGCAAATAATTATCTTCTTAAAAATCCTCTCTTAAATAATATATTCAAAAGACACGCATTTTATTTTATTTTTATTTTGGTGAGGAAGATTGTCCCTGAGCTAACATCTGTGCCAATCTTCCTCTATTTTTGTATATGGGATGCCGCCACAGCATGGCTTGATGAGTGGTGTGTAGGTCCGTGCCCGGGATCTGAACCCATGAACCCTGGGCTGCTGAAGTGGAGCTCGCGAACTTAACCACTACACCACCAGGCCAGCCCCGGTACAAATTTTGAAAATTGAACTGATGGACTGATTCAGTTATCCACACCAAGGTGTTACCAAATAACTATAGAAACAGCAGCATCAAACTCCTTGGGGTTACCTGGTCAATATACCCCATAAACACCAAGTATTTACCAAGTGCTCACCAAGACCACCAGGCTAGTTCTCATCCTGCATCTCACTTCCCTACCTGCTGCCAATCATGGATCTCCACCTAGAAACTGAGTACAAGTCCCAGGGCCAAGTCTGTCTTGAGGAACAGGCCCTTCCACAGTACTTTCTGATTCATCAGTAGCATCAACATCATCATCATCAACGTGATTATCATCATCACCATCATCATCATCTTCTTCATAATCATCACCATCACCATCATCATCATCATCTTCACCACCAGCACTGCCAACGTTTATCAAGTGCTACTTGGTGCCACATACCATTCCAGGCACTTTACATATATTATTTCATTTAATCGTCTCAAAAACCTTATGAGGTAGGAAATGTTACTATTTCCATGTTATCAATGAGAAGACTGAGGCACAGAGATTAAGTATAGGACCCAAGACCACATGCTAGAAGGCAGAGTCTATTTGGTTCCAGCATACTCTTGACTGCTATGCTAACACCTATTGCCCCTTCTGGTCAGTGCCCCTGTGCTGCTGCCCAGGCTACCTTTAGCTTCCTGAGTCCCTGTCCTCCTTCCCTACTTCCTTGCCTGTATCCAAGTGTTTTGTCATTTTCCTCCTTCTAAGGCTTTGTTCTGACAACTGCACAATAACCCTGGTCTTCTCCCAGGACAAGGGTTCTGCTCGATCCATGGGCAGCCTGGTGACTGAGTACCTTCCACCTGCTCACAGACCTAAGAATGGATAGACCTCCAAATAGGCTGCTCTCATTTTCTTAGTGCTGCCTTCTACCCCACTACTCTGCCTGGAGGCCCCCATCACCTGCTGCTTGCCCAGACTTGAACTCCCTACTGAAAACCTGAGCCTCTCCAGTCAATCTCTGCCATGAGGCCTCCCCCAGTGGGTAGGTCTATATCCAAGTACTGGTTCCTCCTGCATGTTTCTGATCCCACTATCAATCACTGGCCTTGTCAGGCAACAATCTGAAGTTGCTAAGGGTGCTAATGAATCTCGCTTAATAACCGCCCACGTCCCAGGGAAGACCTTGTGTTATCTAACCGCTTCAACGGCAATCCAATGAAGACTTATTCTCTCTTGAGGCAGCACGACTCCAAGACACAAAGACCTTTTTCTGAGCTGTGCTGTGTGTGCAGTAGCTCCCTTTTCCTGCAAGCCACTGAGGAGCCTGCCACCTGTCAGACATTGTGCGGTTTAATTAGGTAACACTTGTGAAGGGTTTTGCGATGCGGAGCACACATGTTGTCCCCGGAGCTCACACATGGCATTCCACATCACAAAATTCAAGAGCTATTTTTAAAATCTATCCACCAGTTGACCAAAACCTCGAGCATCTCCTTTTGCGGACTGTTGTAAACCCATTCCTCTTTCATTGAGGATACCTCCAAAAAAGCATACAACTGTTGGGGATTATTGAATAGGATCCAAAGGACACTTAAAAAAAACACTAGTTGCAATCAAAGCCAAGTTTTCAGGGAAACCTCCAAGAGCTTGCTTTGTTTCATCTATTCTTTTGAAAACAACAAGCAATTCAAGGGGAAAAGGAGGGAACATATTGCATCTTGTGTGTCCAGAAGTCATTTCCAGGTATAAGAGTGAGTCATGGCGCCAGTGGGCCAGCGGAGGGCACACTGCGGAGGCTTCTGGAATGCTCTGGAACCTGTAAACACCAAGGCCAGTGTCTCTGAAGCCCTGGCTAGACTTGCTGGGTCAGTTAAACTAAGTGCCTTGAGGGGTGTAGTTTAAGTGTGGGATCACTTTTACCTCTCCAAACTATAATTTCACAAAGCTTTTTCTGGCTTCAGGAAAAATAAAAGGTTTATTTTTAATGGATGAGGGCAGGTCCCTCATTCCCTCTTCAGGAATGCCTCTTTTTGCCAAAGGGAATCCTATGACTGGGTGGGTAGGTTTAAAGGATTGCTTCTGGCTAGGAGGTTTGCAGACAGTTCCCCACAATAGCTGTATTCCTCCAACGACAGAGCCACTGAGTTTTGCCTCCTTCCGCCTGGGCATCCCCCTCTAAAGTTAACACACTCTCGTGAGGGCTCTGTGGCGCCCTGTGTCCTGCTGGCTCTCAGGCGATTGCCATCAATTTTTAAGTTCTTGAAGTTTGCAGGGGCAGGCGCTGGCGTGTTCTCAAACCGGTGCACATTTATCTTTCTAGTATCTATGCTCTGCAACAATGCCGATCATACCAAATGACTTAGTCAAACCACAACAGTGATTCTCCTTTGATTTAAATCGTTCTCATTTTTTTAAGAAAACTACCCTGTAGTCTATTTCCTACAAAATTAATACTTTTCTTCAAGTATTGCTTTATCAATGTTGACTTCTCCCCCAGATGTGTGACATCACAAGGGGGCCCTTTAGATAAAAGCCTGGGTCAAAGCTATAAAAGGCCAGAAAAGTGATATTCTTCCCTCATGCTTACTGTTTAACAGGAGGAAGAAGCATAATATACGAAAATCAGAACCCAGGGCGCTTTATAGTAATCAGAATTTCCCAGGCATGCAAAGGACCATCATGGACTAATATCAACATGTAAACTGTTCAGCTGACACACACACACCAACAGCACTAAGTGGTTTCTTCTCCCAAATTAAAAATACTCAACACCAACTTCTAAATCCATTTGTCAATGGAAGCCCTACCCATTTGTCCTCATAGAAATAAGAAACATTCTGTTCTTTGTGAAGCCAATGACGTCAGCTCATGTTAAGCACAGTCAGGTATTATGTTTGGTGCTTTACAAAGATCACCTCTTGAGAAATGTATTAATTCTTCCTGGACCCTGCAGAATGTAGGCTCCATGAGGACTGACACTTCGCCCATCTTCTTCACTGCTGCAGCCCCAGTGCCTGGCACACAGTAGGTCTCAATAAATATTTGTGGAAAAAATTTTTAAAAATTATTTCCCAGAGTTCTCACTGTGGTCTTCAAAGGTAGAGATTATGTTTATCTCCTTTTTGCAGAAGGAGAAACTGAGGCTCAAAGAGATTATGTAACTAGCTCCCAGTCACAGAGCCAGCAAGTGGTGAAGCCGCGATTTTTACTCCCGTCTGCCTGCCTCCTACACCCACCCTGACCCACTCTGCTCTGTGGCCTAAGAGTCTCCTACATTTAATTACCTACTAATACCGTTTGCATCCAACAAATGCCCACATGAATATACATGCAGGAACACCAGAAATTCTTCCCATTATATGCTTTCTGACTGTGCCTTATGGCCTGACATTTAGCATGTCTGGGGTCTCAAACATAATTATTTGTGTGCTTCTATCTCCTTACATAATTACCTTTCTTTTTAGCAAATATTATACTGACGAAAGTAGACAAATCTTGTCGGACGACTTTCGCCTGCTGTAAATATTAATGATGTGCCTCTGGTAGGAGGAGGATCAGAAAGGCTACCCAGGCTTTAAGTACTTTTCATTCTCCAAAGAGGGAAGGTCACACTTCTTCAATTGTTTTTACACAGGCTTCATAAAAAGGAGAAGCAATCTGCCATATATTCATTCTTCCTTCTTATTTTTTATTCATCATCATCATTCTTTGGCATACAGACGTGTTCAACTCTCCTCATAGAAAGAAAAAAGGAGAGGGGAGGGGAGGGAAGGAGACAGAAGGAGGAAGGAAGAAACAAAGGAAGGAAGGAAGGAAGGGAGGGAGACAAGGAGAGAAGGAGGCAGAGAGGGAAGTAGGAAGGTAGTAGTTTAACTAATTCTCTACTCATTCATTGCATCCATTCCTTCAGAGCCAAAGATCAAAATTCTTGAATGAATTTTCTATACCCACTGCCTCCATTCACGTCCCAGTCACCCATTCCTTTAAGGCCACACATCAAGCTAGGTGCTGAGAAGACAATGATGAATAAGTCTCAGAATGTATCTCTCTCATTCCAGCTGCTTCTCTCAGTCGGAGGTCACCATTCTCAAGTCCCTGGCTGCATAGCTCCACAAGAATGTCCAGACAGGACCTCAGTCTCTACACATCGTAAAGTGGGCTCCTGAGATTCCACACACCCAGCATCCTTCACTCTCTCACCTGTTAATAGCCACACCAACCTCCCGGCATCTTCCCTTATCCCTGTCCCTTCCATAGATTCAGTCAAGTTCTAAATTCCTCCAGCAAAATGTTTCTTACACCCATTTCCTCATTTCCGTTTCTACACCTTGTGTCTTTGCTCAGGCCTTTGTTACCTATCATCTAGACTGCAGCAATAGCCTCTGAACTGCCCTTCCTCCTCCCAAATTACCGAATGCACCATCGATAAATCAAACTTCCCAAGCACGTAATTCTCCCGTCATTCTTCTAATCAAAAATTTTCACATGTTCCCTTTTAACAACTGAACAATGTCAAACTCTTCAACTGGCATTCAAATCTTCCACAATATGGGTGCAACCTACTCTGCAAGTTACAATGTCACTAATTGAAACTGAACTTCACGAAGCTCCCTTGAACATCCAAACACGATTCAAACTAACTAAACAGTAAAGTAGCTCAAACTGCCACAATTAAGGTTAAGTTTTGTGCATTTGGTAAGAAATCAATACACACACCAGGTTCACAGTTTCCAAAATGGTAAATATTTGCCTGTCGAGTCTCATCCTTAAAACGCTAGTATTATTCAGAATCACTGAGTCGTTTTCTTTAAGAAATGCCTTTCTTTTTTTCAATGGTAATGATTTTCCTGTGATTCTTTCCCCATATACCTCATGATACAGTATTCTAGCTTTTGGAGACTCATTGCAAACTGAGGTAGCTATGGTCCAAACTATAAGTTTAAAAACCAAACAGTAATTACTTCATTGTATCATTTTACATCTTTTTTTGTGTGTGTGTGAGGAAGATTAGCCCTGAGCTAACATCTAAGCCGATCCTCCTCTTTTTGCTGAGGAAGACTAGCCCTGAGCTAACATCCGTGCCCATCTTCCTCCACTTTATGTGGGACGCCGCCACAGCATGGCTTGACAAGCGGTGCATCAGTGCGCACCCGGGATCCGAACCCGGGCTGCCAGCAGGAGCGCGAGCACTTAACCGCTATGCCACCAGGCCAGCCCCATTTTACAACATTTTTAAGCAACTTTTTTTCCCTTTCATTCATGGTTGCTTTTGGTGTAAGTGTAACATATTACAGAATCCTTATCTGGAAGTGCCAGCACCTAAAATAGAACCTGCTCCTACTGCCAGGAGAGAGTGAGGGACCAATTGAAATTTATGTGAAAACAAACACTGGAAGCTGTTAATCATTTCCTAAGTGAACTGTGATTTTCTCAATCCTTAAATCAAAATCTAGCCAAAATGATCCCTCTTACTTGCAAAAATATAATCCTCTTAGACATCTTGAAATGTGGTAAATCAGACATATATATGCTTCTTTAACACCTCAGCTACAAGTCATAACGAGTCATAAGCATCGACGTTCAGTCTCGCTTCAGGCCATGAAGAGGTCATGTAACACCAACTATACCAAAATGGAGATTAAGGATTTGAAAAACTAGTGAAAAATCCATCAACAGTGTAGCCTGCATAAAAGCTTCAGCAAATATTCCCATTATTGTCTTTGGGAATAAATTTTCAAACAACTGGAAATTTTAAGGGGATTTCATGCTTCGTATTAATGTCATCAAATTTTACACAGAAAATTACTAAAAACTCAAATGACATTTTATTTTATTCCATACAGTTTTAGCTACAGCCTTGCACATGGTGAGGATCTAATAAATGTTGAGTGAATGTAATTGCATAATGCCGAATTACATCAACTCTTGTCCTCTACTATTTCATGTGTGTTTGTTTAGTGAAAAAGAAATTTATATTGCATTTCTCTTGGACCCCAGGACATTCAGTAAAGTGCTAAATCAATACTTGGTGACTGACTGAATCACAGGATTATATATTTAACTTAAATTCATGAAATTGCTTAAATA
Source organism: Ceratotherium simum simum (assembly GCF_057802395.1). Classification (NCBI taxonomy): domain Eukaryota; kingdom Metazoa; phylum Chordata; class Mammalia; order Perissodactyla; family Rhinocerotidae; genus Ceratotherium; species Ceratotherium simum. Next base: position 25,504,468 of record NC_141937.1, on the reverse strand, counting down.
AAAACACAGACCTGGGAGGTAATTTTGATGTCTGTGTCACAGGAGTGTGAGCAAAGCTTTATATTACACCACTGGGTAGCTTGTGACACTGCAGTTACATTAGTTTATAATGAGGTCCTCCTTAGAGCAGCCCATCTTAGACAGAACGCTTATTACCTCTAACGCAGCGTGGTTGTTTATTACCTTATGAGGTTTCCATTTCCTAAGGAATGTGACTTTATGTGCAACTTAAAATTAGGACTGTCCTAGAGAGAAAATGTAATGCTGGTAATATGGTTCCCCTGTTTATAGGAGGGTATGGCTCTTGTCTCAAAAGAACCGATTGAGAACTTTAAGAACTTTCCGAGGTTAAAAAAACGACACATCTATTCTAAATTATACGTAATCTTTTTCGTGATTTGGATACGCAACCATTAGAAATGTAACTAGGAGCACTGCCTTCCACAACGTTACCTTTTTCTTTTTTTTTTAAAGATTTTATTTATTTATATTTTTCCCCCCAAAGCCCCAGTAGATAGTTGTATGTCACAGCTGCACATCCTTCTAGTTGCTGTATGTGGGACGCGGCCTCAGCATGGCCGGAGAAGCGGTGCGTTGGTGCGCGCCCGGGATCCGATCCCGGGCCGCCAGCAGCGGAGCGCGCGCACCCAACCGCTAAGCCACGGGGCTGGCCCCTACCTTTTTCTTATAACACAAACACACCCACTTCAACATTTTAGCAGTTTCTCATAGTGGGTACTCATCAGGATCACCCTAGAAAACACTCTAAACTCACTGTGACTCTACCAGAGGTGTGCTCACAACCTCCAATTGACACACACCAGGAGGTTTTCCACAGGCAATTTCTTGACGGGAGAAGCATGAGTATTCGTGTCAAGCTAAGAGCGTGTTCCATTATGGTCTGTTGTAGATGTGACTCTCCAGGTGACCAGCCTTGGTCATCTGATACGTGCTTCATGGCTGCCTCCAGCAGTCCAGCTTTATCAAAAGCACAAGGAATCTCCTTCTTCTGTAGTCTGGCTTTAAATACAGAGTACAGTTTTCAAAGACAACCTTGAAGTCACTTAGGTATGAAATTTCTTAAACATACCCCCAAAGTGATATTGGAATAAAATGCCTCCTTTCTCTGACTCTCCTATTCTTCTCTCATTCTCTTAATCATGTTGATGGCAGTTTTCACAGCATTTTGGATACTTTAAAGAAAAGAAAACTGAACTTGAGAATTCGTTTAAGCAAAAACTGAAACATGAGAACCTTTCAATTGAATATTGCTATTCACATAAAACTATCTACTTACAGCTTTTTATATTGGATAGTCAGTTAATAGTCATTGGCCTCTACACGGTACAAGTCACCGCGAGGCAGCAGGTATCTGTTCTGTGACAAACGCTCTGAAGCAATTAACGCCAGCCATCCTGGCCCATGGAAAAGAACAGAAACCATATGAGAAGTATGATAGAAATGCAATGGGGATTCAGAAGGACGAGTGTCACTTCCCTCAGGGAACCAAGGAAAAGACCGCAGAGGAGGTGGCATTAGAGCAGGACGCAGTGACAAGTGTAGTAGGAGAATGATGGTCTAGAGGCAAGAAGTGGGGTGGAAGGGAGGCAGGGACTGTTTTTCTTCACAATAAATCTCTTGAAATTATGCAACAAGGCATAAACTGCATGATAATAAAAGCGAAGGGGGTACCTTACACCACATACAAAAATTAACTCAAAATCGATCAAAGACCTAAACGTAAGACTTAAAACTACAAAAATATTAGAAGAAAACACACAAGGAAAGCCTCATGACATTGTCTTTGGCAATGATTTCTTGAATATGACACCAAGAGCACGGGCAACAAAAGAAAAATTAGATAAATTGAACTTCATCAAAATCATAAAACTTTTAAAGGACACTATTAACAGAGTGAAAAGGCAACCCAGGGAATGGGAGAAAATATTTGCAAATCATATATTTGATAAGGGATTAATATCCAGAATATATATATATAAAGAACTCCTACAAATCAACAACAAAAAACAACCCAATTCAGTAACAGGAAAAGGACTTGAAAAGACATTTCTCCAAGGAAGATATACAGACGGCCAACAAGCATGGGAAGATGCTCAACATCATTAATCAAGAGGGAGATGCAAATCAGAACCACAATAAGATAGCACTTCACATCCATTAGGGTGGCTCTTATTAAAAGAAAATAACAAGTGTTGGCAAGGTTGTGGAGAAATTGGAACCTTTGTGGACTGTTGGAGGAAATGTAAAATAGTGCAACTGCTATGGAAAACAGTATGGAGGTTCCTCAAAAAATTAAAAATAGAATTGCCATATGTTTCAGGAATTCCACTTCTGAGTATATACCCCCAAAGAACTGAAAACAGTGACTTAAAGAGATATTTGTACACCCACGTTCAGAGCAGCATTATTCTCAATAGCCAAATGGTGGAAGCAACCCAACTGTCCATCAATGGATGAACGGATAAACAAAATGTTATAGATACATACAATGAAATACTATTCAGCCTTAAAAAAGGAAATTCTGACACGTTACAACATGGATGAATCTTGAGGACATTATACTAAGTGAAATAAGCCAGGCACAAAAGAAGAAATACTGTATAATTCCACTTATATGAGGCACTTAGAGTAGTCAAATCCAAAAAGACAAAGTAGAATGGTGGTCACCAGGGCCTGGGGGAGAGGGGAATGGGGAGTTATTGTTTAATAGGCACAGGGTTCCAGTTTTGTAGAATGAAAAGAGTTCCGTGGTTGGATGGTGGTGATAATGGCACAACAATGAGAATATTTTAACACCACTGAACTGTACACTTAAAAATGGTAAAGATGATAAATTCTATGTTCTGTGTATTTTACTACAATCTTTTAAAAATATTTTTTTAACTAAAAAAAAAGCTAAACTACACTAATAAAGTTCAACCCTCCCCACTACTACCCCTCTTATGAACAACGGCCTCCTAGACCCAACAAGGGCCTGTCCTCCTGCCCTCTCCTTCTCCCTGCTCCTCTCTGCTTTCATTGACATTCCTCTTCACGGACATTCCGGCATCCTCTCTGGCCAATCCCCTAGGGCCAGATCCTTCCTTGACAACCTGGAATCCTCAGCCCAACCTCTTCGCACTGGTGCTCCTCCATCATTGTATGAGAAGGTGATATACATATGTTGGCTGCCTCTCTGCTGGATGCTGATGGATAGGACTCTGTTCTCTCTAAGCTTGAGCACTGAACTTAGGAACCTGTGTACAAACAGTAACATGATTTAACGTAACACAACAAATTAAAACAACATATGCCAACTGCATTTATTTGTAACTTCTTATCTCTTGCAGTTCAGAAATACATTTTACTCATAACAGTAATGTCCACACTGAGCCTCCTAATCAAATCCTTCAGAGGTATTCTTTGAGGTCATACGGTGAGAATTCCAGTCAAAAGAAACAAGCAAACAAACAGAAGGCTTGCTGAATAAATTATCTGACTAAAATGCTGGCTTGTGTTCAAAATACACATCTCCTCAGATCAGCCCAGGTGACCGACGCCCAGCAATGAGAAGCATGCCCATCTGGCCTGTCCCACAGCCCTGCCCTATCCTCTGTCCCATCCTCACATGAGTGTGACATGGGCGCAAACACATCTCCACCTGGAGCAAAGGTCTCCAAGTTCTCCATGACCATGGAGGCCACTGCCTAGCACAAGATGGGTTGGGTTCCCAAGATCACCTTGTCAGTTTCTGATTTTTTTTTTAAGGGAACAAATTGAGCCTTAACGTTAGCATTAAAGTAAATCAATCTCCACAGCCCAGTTTTTCTCATGATGTGCTGGGATGCAAAATGCAGAGCCCACCTGCCACGCATAACATGTTTCTGTGGGAACATGGAGTCGGAGGGCCAAGTTGAGATTCCAAGATGATTTTGCCCCCCAGGGGAGTGAGTGAGGGTGCACAGCCTCAAGTTGTTACTGGTGGCCATGTTCACCTGGACAGTGGAGGATGGGCTCCAGGTAGACAGAGGATGGTGGTGAATGGAGGGAATGAAGGCAAAAGGAGGTGAGGAAGAAGGGGTGGGAATGCAGAGGAACAGATGGGGAGGGAAAAGGTAGCAGGTGGGCAGGATAGTTCCTTGGCATCTGCATTGTCAGCCCTGGAGTGGAACACAGAGGGAATGGGGGCAGAATCTCCTGTCCTTCTCTCTGCCTCTGAACCAAATCCCGCAGGCAGAAGGTGAGAACTAGGCCAGGGCTGGAGGGCCAGGCAGGCTGATGAGAGGGGCGTGGAAGTGCCCCATGTCCAGGGTGTGCAGCACACAGAGGAAAAGGGATTGAGGGGCAGAGGCAAGAGGCAAGAAGAATGTCCCTCATTAGAGCGCCTGCTCATGGGCAGGAAGGTCTGTAAACTTGGGACTGTTAGTCCAGCCGCCCTCTGAGCGGAATCAACCATCTCTTCCCAGCTTAGGAACAGCTAGCGTCGGTTCTTTCATGGGTCACACTCAGCTTCCAACACTTGCATTATTTCTTTGTCTCTCTCTGCTACTCGGCAGTTCCCTGTGACTGTACCATAGGCTCAGCTGTGTTAAACAAAGAAAGAAACAAGGTTGCTGCCTTGGAGAGTTCACTGTCAGATGGAACAGAAAAGCCACCAGGGGAGAGGGCTCAACCAACCACAATGGGAGTGATATGTCAGTTTGGAAAGGACTGGACTACCGAACGCATTTTTTCTACTGTACGCCAGTTTTTATGAAGATTATCCCCATTGGACCCTGGACTTTTACATTTGGATACCGTTTTTGAGACAGTAGCCTATCCCTTAGACCATATTAAAAAATAGGTTTATATAAGCAAACTTTAAAGTTTGCTTTTTTTTTGAGATTTTTTTATTACCAAATATACTTTCATTGGGGGCTTTTACTCCTCTAATTACAAGTTTGAACCTCTTAACATATTTTACATTTTTATTAGTCAGTGGATTCATTCTGTATAAAGGCACTTTTTTCCAGAATTATACTTTCTAAAACTTTCTTGCTTAAAAGAGTTTCTTATTCATGTTTATTTTTAAAACTAAGAGGGTAATAAAAAAGCCTCACTTTTTGAGGATGGGAATCCAAAGGCCCCCAAAATGCCCCATTGTCATTCATTTGTGAAAATTAATAAACAGAAACCTCATTTAAAATGGAGTCAGGAGGCCAGAAGAGAGAACTCTTATGCACCTGCCACTCAATGCACACTACAGACCCCCACAGAAAGAGACGGACCTTACCTCTCCGACCCTAAGTGATACTACTTACTACCCCAGCAGAAAGATGGAAGAAACTCCTCCTTGCCCAGCAGCAGCTCAGCCCATGAGAGACTGCCATAACTCGGCCAATGAGAGACTGCCAAAACTCAGCCCATGAGAGACTACCATAACTCAGCCAATGAGAAGCCACTACAATTCAAACTCCCAGTCTCCTCCAATGGACTCTTCCTCTACAACAGCCCCTCCCAACTTCATAAAAGAAGGTTTCTCTCCTTTCTTTCTCCAGACTTGCGTGTGGTTCCCCATAGATTCTATGTCCAGAATTGCAGTTCTTTGCCATTCCCGGATAAACCCATTCTGCTGGTAAAATAACTGGCTGTTTATTTGCGTTAGGTCAACATATTCATTCCACAAATATTTATTGATCACCTACTACATGTTGGAAACTGTTCCAGCCACAGAGATACAGTAGTGAACAACGCATTTATTATACACTCACTATAGAAAGGTGAAAAACAGAATACTGGGTACTATGGGATTCTGGAATTAGATTGTGGTAAAGATCACACAACCTTGTGAATATACTAAAACCAGTGAATCGTACACTTAAAAAAGTGAATTTTATGGTATGTGAATTATATCTCAATTAAAAAACTCATTTTAAAAAGCCCTGTAGGAGTGCTCTGTAGGGAGACAATATGTACTACATGCTTTCACACAGTAAGTATTCAATAAATGTTTTTTAAACAACACAGTCAGCTGTGGTGTTTAATTAAAAGAAGCCATCTCCTTGGAAAAAATACATACATATATAAAATCTTGGTTATTACTGTAGTTGGCATTATCGTAATAACTCTAAGTGCTCTTATAAGTCCATCCCTGTTAAATTCATCTGAACTTTGGCTTCTGTTGGTCCAGTTTATGGCACAGGACAAGCTGAGCAATTGTCCAAGTTCTTGTCCCAATTACTCAGAAACCAGCGCTGCCCCTGATTTTATGTTGTGGGGTCCTTACCCTAGCCCAAGGGACCTGCTCTTCCAGACCAGTTCAGCTAAGCTTTTCAACCAACAAGTACCACCACCCCCTTGACCTTTTCTGTTGTCCTCATGCTTAATGTATGTCCACATGAACCAATGGAGAGCCAGAACTTGTTGCAAGCAAATCTGCATCACCCACTTATGAAAATGACTAATTTATCTTATTCTTGGCTGTCTTGTCCTATTGCAACATGAGCTTCCTGAAGTGAGGCTTATATTTTCTACGTTACTAATAACTTTTCCATGACACCAACTAAGTTACTGAAACACACCAGAAAACCAGGAAATGTTGTATTCACCAGTTCCCTGCATTCAATTTCAGGAAGAATACTATACGTCATCATTTAGCCATCTCTAAAATAATTATTACGTAAGACACTAAAATTACAATACTATAGAACCCTTTCATATGGGTTATTCTGTTAAATAAAATGAGCTTTCAAGAAAAAGCCACAGGTAAAACAGTAAAATGTTTTATTTCACTTACTTATTTCACTATTTTACTTTACTATATTTACGTTTCATTCTATCTTACCCTCTTGAATAGAATTCTTTTAAAGTCTATTATTCCGTGTTCTATAACACGGAATGTAAGGAATGTAGGGAATCGATGTAGGGAATATAATTTAACAGATTCTTTTTAATTCAGGATTGCCCACAGAAGCTACACAGTCGTTCGCCCCTATTCTAAACAGTCCGGTCTGCTGAGCTTTTCGAGATCTTCTATTTACTTTTTACATTTTCTGTCTCTTCATTTGTTAACATTCCTTACCACTATCAGACAGCCACCTCCAGCAACCAGTCAAACCCCCTTTTAATTTACTGCTTCTAACCTGCGACAGGTAAAACATCATGTGCGTTGGTATATGAGTGTCTATTTGTGTGTTTGCAAAGAAAGAAGAAGCCATGAGGAAGTAAAGGGAGAATAGAAAATGTGGAATTCCAGAAAGCCACTTAAAACCCAACTGTTTAGAATTCTTATCTTTGGTAAGTGGCTGTTAGGAGACTTGAAACTTCTACTTTAAGGAATTTTCTGGGGTTTGTTGTTTGTTTTTTTTTTTTCAAATTTTTTTAATAATGATTGTATCATTGTTAACTTGTATAATAAAAATTATTTTATATTATGCTTCATAATATTACACTTTAATATTACCCCAATACATAAACTAATGTGTAAATCGGGGTCGGGGGTGGTGGGAGTCGGGAGGTGGCGCTGGGCCTCTGAGGAATCTCCGGAGAGAAAAATGCAAGGGCGGTGGGTGGCCTGGGGGGATTCAGAGACCTCCTTGTTTCAAATCCCATCTCATACTTACTAGCTATTTGAATTTTAACAAGTCCTATTTTTATGATTATTACCCTTATCAACATTTAGTATTTCTATTATAAATAATAATAACATTTATGATAAATATCCATTGAGCTCTAGCTTGTACCCAGGAACTGCGGTGACTGCTCTGCAAACATTACCTTATTTAACCTTTACAACAGCCCAGTGAAGAAGCCACTGTCATCCCCACCCGGCAATGCCCCAACGGAGGCTTCAGGCAGTGGTCCAGGCAGGTGGACGATGCAGCCTGGTCTTCCCCATCAGGTTATACGGCCTCCCTTTGCGAGCAACTGAAATCATAAGGTTACTAATACCCATCTCACAGGGTTATTAAAGGAACTAAATAAGGTAGATGTAGATGCCTCATAAACTCCAATGTACTTCATCAGCATAATTATTATTATGGCCGCCTCATACTTTATTTACTCTTCCTTTCTCGTGATTGGTAGTACTTTAGGCAATGAGGCAGATAAAGTACCGAGTTTTACACATGTTAAATTGATAAATGATCAATGATGCAGAATAGCTTAATTGATAATTAACTTATCTAATATGCTGGTATTCAAAAGATTCCTCAAAAATATTAAATAGCAAATTTTTCCTTAAGTTAAAATTCTCCTTTGGAAAGAAAGGTTTAATCTTCAAGAGGCAAGTGACTGACTTCAATGAAGAATTCAGATAAAATACCAAAACAGATTCCCAAAGATGAAAGAGATCAAAGGACTATCTCAGAGAAGCAAAACCCACACCCCAAGGAGAAAGGACATTCACACACAAATAAAAATACCCTTTGAAATCACAGCTGGACATCTGCCTTCCTCTGGGCATCTCTGTTAAGAAGCCATGTCTCTGCTGTCGCACACATTAAAAAAATAACAAACGCTCACACAAACACATCCAGATGTTCACGAATATTCATGATGTGCTTCCCATCTGGCTTGGTCTTGTCTTTGATTTATTTTTGATTAAGTTCCATCAGCTTCTGCTGGGGTCCACGAGATGGACGGCATTGCTGTAGCACAAATTTAGAACATCTTCATACTCTAAATAACTGCAGAAAGACTCTCAAGCTAGCCCTTATAAACAAATGACTTAGGCACGAGCCTCAGACTATCCAGAGAGAGAGAAACTGGCTTACTTCTGACCCTCACCTCTAACACCATTGCTACAGTTGATAAATTAAGCCTCTATTTCTAATACACATGGTGACATGTCGGGGGGAAAAATAAAAGCTAGAGCCTGATGTTCTTTTTTGAGTGAGACATTAAAGGAAGGCAAGGCTGTGCTCTGGGGGTGCTGAGGTCCATTTTCCACAGTCACCAAGTTCGTTTGTGTCCCTCCAGATTCCAAATGGTGAAAAGCCAGAGTAAGATTAACTGAACCAATGGCACTGAACAAATTAGCTACGCATTTTACCATCTTGCTTTCTTCTATTTAAAACAAAATTCTCAAAACTTCCAAACTGAAAGGACAGGCAGCTCCAAATCAAAAACTACTGCTGAAATGGGTGTGATGATCTTCTAAGGAGAGGTGGGCAGAGAAAGCTCCACTTAACATACTCGGTGTGCCGGGGCCCAATTCCTTCCGTGCTTAGTCACTTTGGTGCACAGGCGCTGTGGTGAGAGATCCGTCTAAGCCACGGACCTACAGGTCCAGAGGCCAACATCAGGTGTGTGTGGCAGCACCAGCAAAGGCTCACAGCCCTGCCCCAGGGGACCTCCCATCTGAGCCCCACAGGAATCTGCCTAATCCCATTCCAGACACCCAACCCGGGCCTTGAAGGACAGGTAGGCCTGAGCCACACAGTCTTCACCACGGGCCTCAAATTTAGACCTTCGATATTATCATCAAATGACATGATCGATACGGGCACAGAAACGCACTCGTAGGGCCTGAAAATAAGCAAATAGTCATCTCACTCCTTTAAGTTGTCTTCAGCCAAGACCCTTCTGCCTCCAGGGTGCTACCAATGAACATGTTTAAATAGCCTATAATTAGCACAAATAAATTACACTGTCATCTTCCATGTCAAAAGTGTTTAATTGTTCAATGTACACATTCAGATCACACTACGGTTTGGGGAACCTGGTTTTAATATTCTGGGGCTTCAAGAAGGCACCTGGCCTGGGACGCACTCAACTCTGAAAGGTCCTGATCCCAAAACAGAGCCGCTTTCCCCCCCAGCCCTGGCCAAGCCCTGGACTCTGCCGTCAAAGTGGCCCCTTTTCCTTTAATGTCTTGGCCTTTCTCCTCAGTCACTGTCAATATCATTAACATTTCAGAATTCTCTGTCGTATGGAAATGAAAACAACTACAAAGTTCAGACCTGTTTACCTCTTTGGAAAGCATCTGTGTTTTAAGGAGGATGCTATTTGGGTTTTTAATCCCCCAGGCATGTCGTGTTTTAGAAACGCAAACAAGCAAAAATCAGTCATTTCTAAATGCCCGGGAGCAAAAACAGAAGAAGAAGCCGATATTGTTGATCCATATATGAAGAATCTAAGCCAGACCTCTCAATTCATAGACTCTAATGTCAGATTAATACACCCACTCTGTCCGTTTCCATAATTGGACACGCAGTCTACAAGGGTCTCTGAGTTTAGGCAGATGGAAGCACACCTAAATTGACTGGAAATACAACAAAAACTTGCTTAACTACAAGAGGTGCGGGATGCCCAGATCGAATCTGACAGCCAAGAGTTTTGTTTGCGTCCACGTAACCGTGGTGCAACGGACAAGAAATGCTTAGTAAACGGGGACTGGGCCTTTGACTACAAGCGGGACTTTGTCCGAGGGGAGCCAGAGCAGAGGACTGCATTACCAGCTGGCTGAGACGGAATGCCTCAGTGTATGATGACATCAAGTGTGTGAATCCCACAGCAGAACGAGGTTCAGACTCACCTGCTAACGCCCACTCTTTCTGACTGCCATCTGCAAAGCAGCATCATGTCCGTTAAGACGAAACGAAACGAAACAAAAACAACTGGGGTTTAGCAGTCGAATATTTCAACTCAGGGCGATTTGCAACACAGATCACATTCTGATCCTGTGGATAATGAGAATGAGAATTCAGGGAGGACGTTTCCCTCCTGAGCGGCTGTGCTCCCGGGGCTGCCAGCCTTCCCTCAGGACACCTGCGACCTATGCGCTGAGGCGGGGGTCACCTCGCCTTCTTCATCATTTCCTTGAATACTCAGGGAGCTCCAAAGCATAGGAAACCTGTTTTCCACATGCTTGGCTGTCTCTAGTAAATAACAAAGGAAGAACAGTCAATAAAACAAAACAAAAAACCCCACAGAGACTGGACCATGTCTGCATATCTGAGTGAAGCCACGAGTTCACCTTGGCCCCAGCCAGTCCACTATTGCGAAATGGCCATTATTTTTGTTTTGTCTTGTGAATGGTGATGAATCGAAACAACATCCTAACTTTTTACATCATTAGTAATCCCAAGACCTCTGAAAGAACACCAAGTATGTTTTTCTGCACATTGTTTATATCTCAGGTTCCAGCCACAGTAAACTTCTCCCAACGGCCCATAAAAGCCACATTTTCTCTCTTAGTCTTTGACCTTTTTGCAAACTGCGACCTCTGCCTTAACTTATTCTGCACTGCCCACGCCCACTCCCCCACCAGGTTAATCTTCCATGTTCTTTATGATTGGGCTTGGGTATTACCTCCTCCAGGAAGCCTTCTACGATTTTCCTCCTCTGAGTTAGGGGCTCTCTTCTGTATTCCTGCCCAGCATTTTAATAGTCTGTTTACTTGTCTAATACCTCCACTAGATTGTGACCTCTTTGTGGATGGGGAATACCTCTTCATCTGTGTGTCTGGGAGGGCAAAGTAGCCGATACAGGCTCAGTGCTCATTAAATATTTTTAAATAATTACAAACATAAATGAATTCAATAGATACTTACTGAGCACCTATTACGTGCCATGCACTGTTCTCTATGCTGGAATTACAGAAGTGACCAAAACAAACCAACAGAAATCCCTGCCCTCAAACCAGGAGTTACTGGGAAACGTCCCCTGAGGGAACTTTTCGGGGTGATGGCTACGTTCTATATCCTGCCGGGGCATGGATGACATGGATATATCCACTTGACAAAACTGTGTGGCGAAGATTTGTACGTCTCAATACGTAAATTTCACCTCACAAACGAGGAACTCTTAAAAAATAACAATAATCCAGCCGGCACAAGGAGGAGAGACGAAATGAGAACGGCAGAATGCTGATACCTGCTGCAGCTGGGTAAGAGGCACAGGAAGTTCATTATATTACGCTGTTTACGCATGTTTCAAATTTCCCAAAAGGAAAGCTAAAAAAAAAATCTCTGCACTCATGTAAATAAATAGTAATGAAGTGCAAATAACAGATACTCTTACCAGCGTTGCTACAGGAGTTTCTGAACTAGGAATAGAAGGGAAGGAAAATAAATGAACAGGAATAGCTCACTCACAATGACGGACCAGGCACTTTACAGCAGTTCTCTCATTTAATCCTCATAATAACTTTATGAGAGATTTTCACTCCCATTTTGTAGATGGGGAAACTGAGGCTTGGGGCGGTCACCTAACTTGCCAGCTAAGTACAACAGCCAGAGTTGGAACCCAAGTCTGTCCACCTCCCCCAGGCTCTTTCCACTAATTTCTACCCCCTCTGCCATGGCACCAGGCCCAGAGGCAGGACTTCAGTGGGCTTGGGGTGGGAGTAGTACAGTCTGAAGAAGCCCCAAGAATCACCACTAGTTACAAAAGACACCACTCTTACCACCTCTGTCTTAGTCCAGAATTATATCTAGAAAGATTAAATTATAAAAGTTGCAAGGAACAATTATACCCCAGAATCGTTCTGACATCATCGGCAACGGTTCTGATGTCACACTTCTCTGTGATAATCTGCGATATTTTTATTTACATTTCCGGTCCTTAAAGACCTGGGTAAACTGTCTCCACCTGGGCTCCCATTTCCTGGTGCCCGCACAGGTGTGATAACGATTTGGCACAGAGTCCCAGCCGGGCTGTGGCCGATGTCCTCATCAGGGTCCCGCTGCAGATGGGGACTCCCAGTCAGGGCTGTGCCACACCAACAACCACACAAACTTGTTTTCTGCCAACAGCCAAGCCTACTCAACCTGAAAGATGCCGAGGAGGCCTATACAGCCAGTAATAAGAGGCCACCTTGCACGTATCCCTTTCCTGGCCGTGGTGTCACTGACAGATGTCAGACTCAGCATCACTAGAGATGGGCCCATTATGGACTTGGAAAGCAGCTGTCATTTCCAAATGCATCTTCTCTCAACCAAAGAACACACGGTGCTCAGAGCTGTGCCAAATGTGTGGAAATACAGGCAACTTCCCTGCTGTTCACAAGTACTAATGTCCCAATGCCCAGCAGAGGCGAAACTTGTGGTCCAAACGCACGGTTCCTCTAGGGCCCATTTGGTGCTAAATAAAAACTCGCACCATGGTTATAAATTTGAATCATAATGCCTGTTTATACTGTTGAATTTTCACCCATCTGTACTCTCTGTTGCCTTCATCTCAACTAACTGGCCCCAAAAACACTTTAGCAAATGCTTTATTCCAGCCAGGAGCCGGGTGATTCGTTCTGGAGAGGCAGCTGGATATCCAGTCCAGAAAGTTAATTGCTAACATAATTATCAAAACCTTTTATTTTTCAGGGTTAAGTCAAGCATCTGTGGGCAGAGTCTCTTTTTGGTTTGTTTGTTCTCCAATTGACACGTAATTAGCTCTTAAGGGCGAAGTGGGTTTTTTGGACTTTTTAAAGCCAACACAAATATCTAAATGTCTATTAGCTCTACAAAATATTCCCTCAAACCCAAAATTCACCCAGAGGATTTCAAACGAAATGAAGTCATAAACCGATTCAACCCATCACCCAAAATTCTTTGTACTCAAGGCTGTGTTCTAAATGACTTTTTCTATAGCAGACACAACAAACTTAACGCTACTTTTTTCCCTATAAAACGTTTTAGGCTCCTAATATGTTACTATGTCCTCTTACTGCTTCGAGTGCATTATTTTTTCTCCAAGCCAGCTCACAGTCAGCTTTGATGGGGCTGCCTGTTGGCACAGAAAGAAAGTATTAAGCTACAGCTCCTCAGACCCGAAGCTGCTCCAACAGCCGAGCAGGGAAGAAATCTGCCTACTGGTCCGAAAGCAGAATCGAAAGTCTAGAAATACGAGTCAAATCTGATGCAATAAAAGGAAGCATTATGGACTGAAAGTTATAGCTTTTCAAGAAAATGAGTTCCCATCGGGACTCACCCTGTGAAGAGCTAACCCCCAGAGAAGCAACCTTCTAAGTCGTTAGTGTTGTATGCATGGCCTGAATGATGGATAACCTTAAAACATGTCTAACACAGACATCTGGACTCCTGAGCCATGAGAATGACAGGTGAACATGACATCTAGCCTGGTCTTCAGTAGTTTGAGAGCTCCCATTGACCGCTGCAAGTTGCCCTGAATTTCCTAGAAAGAGAACCTGACTGTGCCGATTTGGGATCTTCCTTTCCTCACTAACTACAGTTTAAAGGATGAACAGAGTTTCCAGCCTGGCTCGAGTTCGTTCCCATCAATTTTACCCACCACCACATTCTCGCACCTTTGATCAGAACTAATTAAGTTCATGTGGTGTTTTTTTTTCCCCGGACTGTCTTCTGCAGCTCTGGAACAGAGCACACCAATTAGGCCCATCTGTCTAAGTGGGAAGGAGTTATTTCTCCCACAGCCAGGCAGCTTCCTTTCCAACCTAGAAGCTGCCTTCCAAGGTCCCCAAACTCCGTGGGATGATTCTGGTAACCCAACTCCCAACTGGCTAGAATTCTGAGAAGAGCAGTTGCGTGTCGCGTCGAGGATCATCTACCAATTCACAGCATCCTTTCCTTGCTCGGTGAAATGTCCAAGGAGGCCACAAAGTATGCTACCAGACGATCATTCCAGATCAAAATTGCAACATTCAAGAATTCAGCACAGTATTTAAGTTGCTGTTCTGCCGCAATCTTGCCAAGATGAAAGTCTTTTCTCATGAACTACGCCCCAACAGGAGAGCCTAATTAATGTTAAAGAACAGGAGTGTCTTTTGCTACATGAGGTTACTTTCTTTTTTTTTTTTTTGTGAGGAAGATCGGCCCTGAGCTAACGTCTGCCAATCCTCCTCTTTTTTTGCTGAGGAAGACTGGCCCTGGGCTAACATCCATGCCCATCTCCCTCCACTTTATATGGGACGCTGCCACAGCATGGCTTGACAAGCGGTGCGTCGGTGCGCGCCCAGGATCTGAACCGGTGAACCCCAGGCCGCCACAGCAGAGCGCGCACACTTAACTGCTTGCACCACCGGGCCGGCCCCAGGTTACTTTCTTAAGAGGAAGGAAATAACCCTGCCATTCATACATGCCAGGGGACAAAGTTATGGGAAAGAAGCCCTTGGAAGCAATGACAACCACATGCCCCCCTGGGCCATGATGTCAGGCTCCCTGGACGACGGCTTCTGCCCCCAGTAGATGCCCATCAGTGACTCTACTATACCCCCACCCCTGCCGCCTGCTACATCAGTGGAGAAAAAGGAAAGAGAATCAATAT
Organism: Ceratotherium simum simum; assembly: GCF_057802395.1. Taxonomy (NCBI): domain Eukaryota; kingdom Metazoa; phylum Chordata; class Mammalia; order Perissodactyla; family Rhinocerotidae; genus Ceratotherium; species Ceratotherium simum. The sequence continues at coordinate 25,489,246 of NC_141937.1, read as the reverse complement.
TTGACACTCATGACACAACGTTACTCCTGACCTGAGGAATCTTTGCTTAGGTTGGGTTATGGAAAGAAATTGAAGTCCATCCTACCTACGGGGGAAGTGGGTCCTGTCCACTTATAGAATATACAACAGTGGTGCCTAAACTACTTGTTGGGTCCCTTATATCACAGGTCCTTTATAACATAAAAGGAATTATTAATAAAAGAATTATTTATTCCTAGTTTCTTAACTATTATATTTTTTTCATTCCTACCCTAACTAGATTTATGGAAAATAAAAAAAAAAGAATTCAATGGAATCAGCAGTTTACAAACTTTTTGTAAAAGCAGAGGGACTCAGGTTATTCAAAACAGATCCACGTAGCCCCCCAATATATCAAAGATGGTCAAAAAGGAGCTGGTCCGGATGGGGGGACATGGAGAGTTGAGTCTTTTCTTTGACCTCCCATTCTTCAAGTGGTCTTGGGTCACCACAGTGAAACAAAGCAATGTGAAAAGCACTGAACCAAAAGGAAATCAACTATAATATATGCAGCAAATTTAAATTAATAAATGCAGAAGTTTCAGTAAGATATTTTGTAGCATATGTACAACATGGAAATACTAGCACACATATACGTTATATAGAGAGAACACCTAAGCTATTTATTTACTATTTATCACATGCCAGTTCAAATGCTCCACTAAACACACACATAAAGGCCTTTACAAAACAGCCAAATGAATTTCAATACACCTCAGCGAGAGAAGAGACTATAGCCATGAAAAATGGGGATTATAAAAAGGTCTTACTGACATGGAACCATAATAAAATGTTAAGTAAAAAGAGCAAGAACTATATCGCTGATGTAAAAACGCCCAGAAAAACACTGAACAGAAATCTGCTGAAACACCAACGTGGTTATTGCCAGGAGAGAGATTAGAATGGTTTCTTGCTTCTTGAAATTTTATTTTGTTTTTCAAAAAAAAAGAAGAAAACAAAGAAGGAAAGAAGGAACTAGCCTAGACATCCTTTGAGTTTAGAGTCAATAAAACTGTAGTATACATGGGCCAAGAGTAAAAATATGCTTTTCCCGGCCCCGTGGCATAGTGGTTAAACTTCGGCATGCTTTGCTTTGGTGGCCCAAATCCCGGGCATGGACCTACACCACTCCTTGGCTGTGGTGGCAACTCAGATACAAAAAAAAAAAAAACAAATGGGGGAAGATTGTCACAGGTGTTAGCTCAGGGCTAATCTTCCTCAAGGAAAAAAAAAAGAGGAAGATTGGCAACAGATGTTAGCTCAGGGCCTGTCTTCCTCAGCAAAAAAAAAAAAAAAAAAAAAGATTATTTTCCCTTAAGTCAAAAAAAATAAAAATAAAAATCCAGTCTTTTAACGGACACAAAGATTTGATCATATGTCCCAGCCAGTACTCATTCGATTTGATATCCACAGAAGAACTGAGCTGATCCTTTAGGGATCTGAGTTTTTCACCCCAAACCAGTGCAGCAGCCTGCAGACGGATGCTCCACGCACGACTAGGACCGTTCGAAGGCCCAAGGAGGGGGTGCTGGACCAGGGGCACAAACGGGAGCAGCCCGGCTGGGCTGAGCGTATGCCCAGTGCCGCCCACTCACCACATCCAGGTCCTGGGACACCCGCCGTTTCCGCAGCTCCTCCATCCTCTCGCACACGTCGGAGAAGCAGGTGTTGTAATAATCTGCGTACTGCTGTGCCAGGTCGTCGATGTTCCCCAGGGAGCCGTCCTGAGGTGAGGGGGGCAGGAGGAAGGAACGGGGAAAGAACAGAGGCGGTTAGTCCACTTGCAAAGCCCCATGTCCGCTGGTCTTCCTCTACGCAGGGTTTATAGGAATAATCGCTGGTATGTATTAAGCGGTGAGCATGTGCCAGGCTAAGCTTGACTCTCAGGACAGCCCTCGGAGTCAGGACCTATTCTCCTCACTGTACGGATGGATAAACGGCAGCTCAAAGAAGATGAATGACAACCCAAGCATCGCAGGGCTAACAAGCAAAAAGCCAGGCTCCAACCTGGGACTGTCCAGTGAGTGCCGAAGCCACGGTCTTAACCTCACACCTGTGCCTCCCTCGCAGGGCTAAGAAACCCCCAGGGAAGCGCCTTCAGCAAGGGCACTGTGTCAGTAAGAGGTTCCTACAGCCCAACGGGGGTCTGTGGCTGCATCAGAATCTCCTGGGCAGCTTCTGAGAAATCCAGACACCAGGACCCGACTCCCAAACATTTTGGTTGGAACCCGAGAATTCAGGAACCAACGGGGAATGCTGTATCTGGGACATACCTGAACATACCCTCCCGTGAGACCGTCAGAAAAGTGCAAAATCTTATTCCGAGTCATTCTAAGTACAGATGCAAGTGTACATATCACAAATTCACCTAAATTAATAAGGAAACACGTCTGTCTCTTCACTAAGGGAAGGGCCCGGGCGCTGCTCTGGAGCCCACACTCCTGAGTGAGTCCGTGCCCAGGGGGGCTGGCCCGACAGTGTAATGGTTAAATTTGGGCGCTCTGCTTCAGCTGCCTGGGGTTTGCGGGTTCAGATCCCAGGCACAGACCTACACCGCTCATCAAGCCGTGCTGTGGCGGCATCCCACATACAAAATAGAGGAAGACTGGCACAGATGTTAGCTCGGGGCCAATCTTCCTCACCAAAAGAAAAAAAAATGTATACCTGAGTCCATGCCCAGCTCACTGCCATTTAGGGGTCAGCAGCCACAGACACGATTCCTAATCTCTGGGGACACTTGAATAATAATAGTACCTCTGTCATGGTGAGGAGTAATGAAGTAACATGAAACACTTATAACTCAGCCCCTCATATCCACCTGGCATATACTAAGTGCTCAAAACTCATTTAACTACTAACATTCACTGCAAGATAATGTTTCAGACTATAGTCTTCCTTTAGGCCAGTGGATTGCTAAATATGTGTCTGAATACATACATATAGAAGGACAGAAATGCTGCACACATTTGTTACTTATGCTATTTCTTCTATCAATTCATTCATTCATTCAGAAAAACATCTCCCCTGTTCCTTTTCACCTCCCAACGTGTTCTTTCTCTGGTCTGAGTAAATGACCTTACCAAGACAGCCATGGAAAATGGTTTTACCTGACAACCAAGGAAAATACAACCATTAGATAACCTAAAAGGTGCAAAGACACCTTCCATTTTACAGACCCTTTCCCAGCCCCGTTGCATAACTAATGTTAGCCGTCACCCACAGCAGCACATGGCAAATACTGCAAAGCAGCCTTAGATGCAAAAGAGTTTTGGGAATTAAGAGTTTTCTCACAGGGCTGGCCCGGTGGCGTAGCAGTTAGGTTCAAGCGCTCCGCTCCGGCGGCCCAGGGTTCACGGGTTCGGATCCTGGGCACGGACCTACTGACTGCTCAACAAGCCATGCTGGGGCAGTGTCCCACGTAGAAGAGCAACAACCCTACAGCTATGATACACAACTATATACTGGGGCTTTGGGGAGGGAAAAAAAAGAGGAAGATTGGCAACAGATGTTAGGACAGAGCCAATCTTTCTCAAAAAAAAAAAAAAAAAGAGTTCTCCCATAGCCTTTCTGCTCAAATCCTCAAAGAGGCCTGGGTCAGAGCATGCCATCATCTCTATCCCACTTCTGCATTCACTGATTTTACAGAACTAAGGGAGAGAGAAACAGAAATTGAAAGAAATTATTTTTAAAAAAAGGTTCTCCCTTTCCCACCAGTAAAATACCCTACATTTCAGGTCATTGTCTCGAAGTCCCCAGTATAGAGCTAGGGACAAGAAAGACTCTCACAAGGTCAGGGCGATCTTTGAACATTTGACACGTCGACAAAAGTGGTTCCCTGACTACAGCCTGTCTGTCTGAGGCAACGGGCTGGACGGACACGGGAGAGGAGATGGGAGCCTACCCCGCTCTTCACAATGTTTATTGTCCCATTTCCAGCAGGGAAATAACATCGGTCAGGATGGAAATCTGGGGCTGTGCCTCTGAGGAAACTCACAGAGGCGGGCAGCCTACTAGTCTTGGCTTTACTGCCTTCGGTGAAGGAAGCTGCCTGAAAACAGAATCACTCTCGGGAGGAAGGGAGCCAGGCCAGAGCATCTTAAGGTGAGGTTCCTGAAATATAGCGTGATAAATCAAATTACGATCCTAAGGTTTGCCCTGACTCGTCTCAACTCAACACCACCTGCCCCATGGCCCACGACTGGATGATCGACACCTCCCAACTGGTTTTCCCGTCTCCTTCCCCACTTTATCAACTCTGCCTTTGACCCAGCCACCAAAGTGACCTCGCTGAAGAAACAGAGATCTGACCGGCTCTCCTCGCCCTGAGAATCATCCATGCCACCTCCATCACTCATCCTAGAAAATAAACCCCAAGCTTACCAGCCCTGCTTTTGGGGCCCTTCACTTCCGCTCCCCAATCCCAGCTGGTGGAGAACGGAACTGAGCCTGCAGACTGGGGGGCCCAGAGGAGCCAGAGAGCAACAAGCAGCCCCTACAGTGGCGGCTTTCCCCTCAGAGCAGGCCCTTGCCCACTCCACCCACGCCACCCCAACACCAGAAGAAAGGACTGGAGGAAACTTCAGGACAGATCAAGGGCAGAAGAGCTTCTCCCACGGGAGCTACTGACAACCAGGACTGGGAGAGCAATGTGTCCACTGAGACAGGGGCTCAGTTCACAGCTGCCTCGGCCAGTGGGGGAGTACCTGGGCAGTTCCTAGGACTAAGGGAACGAGCGACCCTTCACATCAGGGCACCTGCCTGCTATTAACCCAGGATGTGTGCTTACACTTCAAAGAAACAAAGCCTCACCATCCCTGTTCTCTTCAAGAGCCTCACGTTTTCTTAGCTCCCTCCTCCAGCATATACTGGGAGAGACCAAGGCGCTCCCGTCGGGGGGTGTGGTGGAAGGTGGGGAGACAGGACTTGTAACAACCCTGCCAGAGAACCCACATTTATGAGCTAACACCCTGATCCTGCCATTCCGCACAACAGCTGGGGCCCATGGAAGATCCTGGGCTCTCTGCAGTTGTCTTATTCTCTTGAGAATATGATGCTCTCCTCCTGTCCTCATCCAGACCCTTCTGCCTTCATCCACCCAGGAAATGAAATATATTTGCCCCTTTTGACCAAATACTAAAACCACATCTTAGAATACCTGAGTGAACTTGTTGGAGGCGTTACAGTTCCTTTCCTATGGCTTGCTGTTCTTAATGGAAATTAAACTCGCTCTTATTCAGAGAGGCACTAAGAGTTGTACTCTCCAAGCAAAGGCACTCTAATCTCGAATTCTGGCTTCTCAAAAATAACCAGCTATCACATTTATAAACTGTATGACCACACAATCAACTATTTTCTTGGACAATTCAAGGCCACCCAAAAACATTGTAAAAACAATTATTTTTATAGCTTTGTTCAAATTACTTTTTTCCCCTTTTTCTCTCCTCTCTCATATATCCTAGCAACACCTTCCAAGCCAACCGTTCACTTCAGTTCTAAAGTTTCCAAGCTGCAGATCAAACTTTTTTTTCCCACTAGTGAAAAAGTTTAATTTTCTATCCCTTACTCCCAATCATTCAAAACTCCCCAATAATTTGGGGGACTGGAAAATCTATCTGTTGTTCGTGGAGAAGAAAGCAGTTGTTCAACTCAACTCAGGCCAACAGCAAACATTTCACACCCCGCAATATGCTGCCACAACCAGTCCTCACTTGGTGCTCAGCAGATGATAATTTAGAACAGGGAGGCATAGCTGCCTCTGTTTTCCCAAATCGCTTTCCAGATGTGCAGTAAGTCCCTATAATTACCACTTTCATCAGTCTTGATGATTTCAATCCAAGCAAGGCAAAGAATAAAAGAATGTGTGTGTTTTCAAAAAGTGGGTCTTATCTGCCATCCCTGGAAAGGAATTTTTTCCGTCCTCATCAAATGGAACCAAGGAACCACATCACGATTTTCTCTTTATCCACGCAAAATCCACTCTCTTTCTGAACTATCTGGAAACTTCTGCATCATTTCTACCCAACTTGTTCTGACTTGAGATAGTACAGAGCCACTCGGTAAAAATATTTACTTCTACTAAAAATATTTGCAACATTAGTCTGTAGGGAATTTAAATAATGCAGCTGAGGTTTCCATAGCACCACACCTACTGCATCTTTCTTTTGGGGATGTGAAGGTCATGTCTGACTCAACACCCCACAGTGCTAATGCCAAGAGACACTGATGTTACAAAATAAACTTCTACATATAGTACAACTTTAAGCCATCTCTACATTTATTATAATAAATACAATTATGAAAATACTGAAACAGATTCCTTTTTAAATTTTCTTTTTCTTTTAAAGATTAAAAGTTCCTGCTCTAGGGACCGGCCTGGTGGCATAGCTGTTAATTTCGAACGCTCCACTTCCTCGACCCAGGGTTTGCAGGTTCAGATCCCGGGCACGGACCTACACACTGTTTGTCAAGCCATGCTGTGGCGGCGTCCCATATAAAGTAGAGGAAGATGGGTACGGATGTTGGCCCAGGGCCAGTCTTCCTCAGCAAAAAGAGGAGGATTGGCAACAGATGCTAGCTCAGGGCTAATCTTCCTCACACACACACACAAAAAGATCCTGCTCTAGAGTTTATTACTGTCTAATATGTTTCACTTCTTATTTTTCCCCTTTGGTTCTCATGCATTAGGCTGAAGCAATATTAATTCAAGTTTAGAAAGAGAGGAAAATCTTATTTCCTCAAAAGAGCTTTTTTTAAGTAAATTGTGAAATTTTGTGTCACGTTATCTTTTTACAAGAATTTTTCCCATCCCTGTCTTTCAAAAAAAAATAGAATGATACACGCAGATTCAAGTTCTCTTTCTTTTTCTTACTACAAAAGCAAGTCACAGCATCTTTCCATATGACTATCCATTTGACTTGGTATGGACTTAAATCTGTGGTCCCACTACTGGTGTCAGCTCAGTGGAAGACAGCCTTGTGTAATCTTCCCATGGAGCCATAGCATAGATTTATCCCAAACACCCATCTTTTATACAACCAACATAAAAATACAGAGATAAGAGGCGCTGTACCAAACAATTCAGGTTGGATGGACTGTTGCTGCAATTAAGGAGAGAAGAAACAGAGCACTGTTCTCTCAACAACTGATTTAACAGTATTTCTGATATTTATCCCAACGTACTTCTGTCTCTGGAAAATGTGAAAACTGAGAGTACCATGAAAACAGAGACATTTGTATCATGACTTGCGTTATTTTGCTCTCTTCTCTCTCCAGATGTCATTTATGGTTTAGCATATCTTGACAGGCTTAAGGGGAAAAAAAGAAACTTCTCTGAAAACACCAGGAGACACAATGTATCTGTACTGCTGGCTGTATGCAGATTGTATGCAAATGAATGCAAATGAACTTGTGGTCCTGCTGTTTTATGTATCTATAAAAACAGGGCCCGGAGGGAAACTCAGTGTGTTGCTCTGAATTTCCAAAGTTGAGGGAAAGAAAGAGAAGAGACTCCTGGCTCATTTATTTAGTGTGTCTCTCTACCTTTTCTGTCCATAAGAAGAAGTACATATATGATATATTTCATATAATACAAATTATGTTATATTTATATTGCTCACTGTTGTTTTGGAGAGAGATGGAGATAGATGGATGGATGGATGGATGGATGGATGGATGGATGGATGGATGGATGGATAGATAGATACTCAGTTCCCTACAAGCTAAATGCACTAAAAGACATCATTACAATCAAGGAATTACTGATTCCTTGAATGACTTCACAGTATGTGTTCACTCTTAATTCTCTTGTTAAAGATTTTGAGGAGGTAAACACTTTCAGCAACCTTTCAGGTGAAACTACTGCTGCCATAAAAAAGATGTTAATTCCGGTTTCCTTGTTCGGCCTCACTGAATCCATGAGATGCCCCTCTTTGCACCAGCTCTATCATCCCATCCTGCCGCATCAGTCTGGAGAAATTCACTAAATATATAATAAGTGATCTCAAATATTTTTCTCTGAGGATCACACCCAGCATTTCTGCAGCTGGTTTGGGCTGGAATAAAGTTTGTCTCAGGAAAAAGTTTTTTACACATAACAACCAAAAACATAGACTAAAGGGACATATTAGGTCATGCTGGTACTGAGAGAAAGCCCTGGGGACACACCCACATGGCAGGTGGCTGGAGGAGGGCTGATTTCACAGCTTCCACTCCCTTCTCTCCAGAAACACCCAGAACTTGCCAGAGCCTATGTCTAATTCTTGCTTTAGCAAATATGATCTTGGTGCCCATGGCCCCCACTATAGGCAAATGGTCTCCAGTTAACAGAAATCCCTTCTGGCAGAATGAATGGCCTCGCAGCAAGCACTACTGACCATTCACTCCTCCCTTCCCAGCACTCTCTGAGCAACCGCTTCTAAGGCAGTGGTTTTAAAAGGTCTGGGAAACAAATACCAGAAAAAAAATTGGGAGATGGAACCTCCTTGATATAATGTAATTATTTATGAACATATATCATATCTACCTACAAGTATAAGCACTTGTTAACATAAATTATATCTATTTACAACTACAACTATTTATATTAAAAATACACACAGAAATAGGCATTTTAAGTAAGATAAAAACAAGTGGAAATAGAAAGTTCTAAGTTCTTTCCTATTCCCAAATGGATAAGCAACTGCAGTGGTATTCCTCCTGCAGATGACGACCATTAGAGCTGCACGGGTCAAGGCTGCATCACAGAAGCAACTGCTATGGGTGACCAGGAGCTGGTGAAAGAGTCTGCACAGGCTGCAGCCCTGCGTCTAGCATTAAGCCTAAAGTTACTCTAGGTCGGCCAGGCTGGCAGTTATGAAGGAGGCTGGATGTGAAATGGCAAGGGCAAATCAGAGCCCAAGAGAACACTGGAACCATGAAGACCATTGGAATCCACATCTGTTTCTCATCAACTCCAACCATGTTGCCATGGGTGACCTACAAGAGAAGCTGGAGCTCTTCAGGATGGACCTGCTCACATGCATGACTCAGGACTCCCAGAAGATGAAGGAGATCTGGCAGGCCCTGGACTTGCTGTGGGTCTGGGTGCCGCCTCATGCCGACAAGGTTAGCTAGCAGATCAGGGCCACCACGTGGGAGCCGCCACAATGCCTATTACCCTCTGCCAACCTTCAGAGTCTAGAAAACATGGCTGCTGGTGATTCATTTACAGCTACGGGTTGACACAGGACTAAGCCACCACAGAGTCATAAAGTAAATTTAGACCTTTGAGACTAGCATTTGTTTAAATGACATTGCATCGCATAGCACAGCACAGAACACAATAGAAAATGTTGGCGTACATCTCACGGAGAAAGGGTCCTGTTTCCTGCAACATTAGTTTCGGTTATGTAAGTGTATCACTGCACTTGAGCACAATGTAAAATACATCTCCCAGCGACCCTGTGACAAGTTTGAACGTCACTGATGGAGTTGAGTTTACCCCCCAGGCTGCTCCCTGGGGGTCCTCCCACTTCGGGGTCTCTTCTGGAGCCCTCTGCCCATGGGTCTGCTCAGGACCTTCCCTCCTCCTCCTCTGCTCCCCGCTAAACACCGACACCCCCCAAGCCTCTCCCTGCATTTTTCTCTTCTTGCGCTCCCTGCTCTCTTGGGAGAAATGTCATCAGTGGTCAGATGGATCTAAAGCCACAGCCTAAGTTTCTTTTCCTTCTCAACTTCCTCCCTTAGGCCCAATGCAGCCTGTTTGACCCTAGGATACGAAAGCCTTGAGATTTTTAGCAAAAATGTTATTACCAAAACCTTATGCATAAACTAGTAATCCCTCATTACCTGCTGGGAAGGACTTTGAAAAGCTTGGTCTAAATATGAATAAACTCAGTTTACTGGCCATGGAGAGGAGTAGCTCTAATAAAACAGGATGAAAAAGGCCTCCTCCTGGGGAAAGTGTGTACTGGTACCTCTGACACCACATTGATTGTCAGGTCTGATGAAGAAAGTGATCAAGGCTCTTCAATGATGCTCTTCAATTATCAACCCATAATGGGATATTTCAATAATATTTATTGACCACCTATGACATTCTAGGTCTGCGTTGGGTGCCAAGTATATAATATAAAATCAAGAAATGTGAATGCTTATTATTACTGGAAAGAAAAGCAAAGTATGGTCTTTATTTTAAGGCAGTCATATGGTTAACTCATGGAACCCTGTTAAAGGGATTTACTAAAATGTGTGCTTAGCGTAAGGTCTTCTCGGAATTAAAGGCTCTGAAAGGTCCAATTTGCTGGGCTATCGATGGCTCAAACAAACATTTCACAGGACCCCTCAGAACTTGAAAATGCATGGAAAAGACTGGAACGTTGACAGTTTTTCTAAAACGTTCAAGTACAGATGCACGCTTAAAATGGACACGTAAATTCAGCAGATGGCAGTTTTAGAATGCACTCATTTCTCATTTCTAAACTGCCCTGAGCTTAACAGAATCACAGATTTGGAAAGAACAGCAGAATGAGCTTGCGGAGTGGGAACCACGTCACAATTTCAGACCAGATTCGTAGATTTTGAGGAGTACAAATCACACCTTGCAGTTTCTCTTGCTGCCTTGGGCACATCTTCATGAGGATATGGGCATTCTCAAGCATTTGGCCAATCAAGATCTGATTGGGAGAAAAAGTATCTATGATAGTCTTAGAAATTTAGAAGTGAATATACTAATACCAGAACAATCCTGAAATTTCTGATTACGTTGTTAAACTTTGTACAATATTTGAGTTTGCCGTGTTTTATGAAAATTATATTCTGCCACGGCTTGAGCAGGGAGTCAGGTGATAATACGTGGACTTGATTCCACGTATTATCCAAATTTGATAGATATTTCTAGGTAATTGTAGTCCAATTTGATAAGAACTGGACTTGATTCCACCTGATTTCCTCAGACTGCTCCTGAGGGCAGCGCGACTGTTATGCGAGATTTGCAAGTCCTGGTGACCTGAGCAAAACCGACAACAGGCATCATGCTTATAGCCATTCACTGTTACAGAACCAGTGTTGATTAAACTCTTTCTTGGTGATGTTGCCAAAATCCCACATTTTTAAGAATGGACAGGTAATATCTAAATTAGTGTTATCAATAAAACTTCACATGGCTTACCACCCTGAGGATTCTGATCATAAGGCCCAGTACTGAAAAAGTAGATGCCCTTATTCTTTGATAACTCTCAAATCACCTTCTCCACCTCCTTAGCTGCAGACAAATGCCCATGCCTACTCTTCCTAGATATTCAATCTGAACTCTCCATCTCCATCAAACTTTCTTTCCGGATTCCAGTGTTCCAGAGATTAGCATCAACCAATTCCATCCACACCAGCCTCTCAGGAGCCATTCATTTATCCCCAAAGTCAGAGGTCACTAAGTCTCGTATGACTTATTATAATGTGTCATAAATACATCAATGTTGCAAATTTCCTCTCCAATATCTCTCAACGGCTCAGATGTCTCAAAACGTCTCTCCATCCTAATCCTAACACTATTTCAAGCCATTGACAAAGCTTGCCAGCTCTTCACCCTCTCCAGTCTCATCTCATTTACAATCCGCCCCATACCCCATGCCCACTGTAACTTTCAAAACATAAATCCTGAAAACTGCAAATGTCTCCCAGTGCAGATTTAACAAAGTCGGTCTGTTGTCTACAATACAAGAGTCTTTTTATCTGGACTCTGCCTTTCTAGACTCGCTCCTGCGGCTCCTACTCCCCATCCATGCGCTGGTTTTGGCCAGATCAAGCTACATGCAGCACTGTATCACCCCCGCGTCCCCCCTGCTAATTCTTCTGCCTGGAACACCCTTCTTTCATCCTCCTGGCCCTGCAGACAGCAGCCCTTCCTTCACCACGAACTTAACATGGAATCTGACCTTCCCACTGCCTCAGTGTAAACTGTACGTTCCCCACACAAACAAGGATCTGATGTCTGCGATTTGCTTCACAGTCATAGGGGAGGGCAGAGGAGTGGGTGCAGATCTAGAGGAAACAAGATTGGCCATGATTGGTAATCGTAGTGCTGGAATATGGGGGTTCTTTAAAGCACTCTCTCTGCTTTTGTATGTATTTGAAATTTTCTATTTTAAGACCTTTTTGAAAAGTGACTTTTACTTATTTACACGGTGGTTGTCCTCAGGAGACTTTAAAGTCCTTGAAAGTTGGAACTGGGTCTTCCCCATTTTTGCAACCTCAGCGCCTAATCCCATCACAATGCCTGACACTTACAATTACCTAAGAAATATCTCTCAAAGGCACAAATGAAGTGATGAAGAATGAATGGAAGTCAGCAGAGCCGATCTCTCCCCTTCCTGAGGGTGCCATAACATTCACTCGGTGACTATGCGATCACATACTGTCCACTAAGACAGCATTTTCATACATAATGGTGAGCTGTTACAGTCTTGGTGCCTGTCCCCACCAACCTCACAACAGTAATTCAGTCTAGGCAGTGAAACATTCAAACACAAAATGTATTATTAGAAACAATGACAAACGAAGAACTAGCCCAGGGGTGGGGACTATGTTTCCAGGCACAAGGGACAACAAATGTATTTCCTCTGAGTCAGGAGACAGCCCAACCTGTCTCAAGAGGAGAAGCTACGTGGATGGCTACTGGGTCAGTGCAGAGGTGTGGCAGGACAGGGGGCAGGAGGGACAGAACGGAGCCCAGGTTTGAGGAGTCTTCATGTACAGAAATGATTGATTTCTAATTATTTCCACTTATTGCTGATAATTCTTCTCATGTTCAGGGCATGGATCTTCTTGGAATCCCATGGAAGTTTCTTACACTGAAAAGATGAAAGGGAAAAATTCCTTGGCACAATGAGCTTAAGGTCACTCAAGTCTCATATTCTTCTCACATCCTGATGGAAAAAGCAATTAAGTGTTTTGAAACAAAGAGAGACTTATATTAAAAGGCACCTGTCTGGTTGAATCCTCCACGTTCAACCCCATCAGGGAGACCAGTAAAAACAGAGAGCTGGAATGTAACTGGTCAGGTGTTGTAAGAAAGCAAATAATAGAACAATGCTGTGGCCACAGAAGCAGGCACATTTCCTTTATGAGAATGAGCTGGAGAGAAACCTGTTTGTTCCTATTTACTGGGGACTATTTTAGGGCCTGCATTCATGTGACACCAGTTAGGTGGTTTCTTTCCAAAGTCAAAGAGAAACCAGATCACCCCCTGCCCTGGAAAAACACCAAGTGATGCAAAACAACTCTTCATTCCACACCTAACACTTCTCCAGCACATTTCATGACTTAGCTTCTGACATTTGCTCTTCTGACCAAATCCTTGATGTCTAGGAAACTCACACGATAGCTATCAGTTCAGTAAGGACTCCATTTAGGGACTCAAAAGCCCGCTTGTGAATGTGGGGTGAATACAGAAAATCTGGTGGCTTCATCCTGTACCAGTTTCTGAGCTGTAACATACAGGAAAAAATCAGATTTAGAGCATGTCAGCCCCACAACATTACTCTTCTTGTTCCAGGCACATACGTGAGTGTTATCTGTGTCCATATCCATGTATGTGTCCATCTACAGATGTAACCATAAAACATATTACCTATGACATGATGGCCATACTTTTATTTCAATTTCTTTGGGAAGAAAAGTTCTTTCCTCACTACATCATTTTCCCTCAAGATGATCCCAATTTTCATTATAAAGGACTTTCCCATTTGCCAAGAATATAATGTGAAAGAGCTCTGAGAAAGCATCCTGAGCATGTGGATCTCTTCGTACTCGTAGATGAATAAAGAACATTCTGGGGCCGGCCCCATGGCTTAGCGGTTAAGTGCGCGCGCTCCACTACTGGCGGCCCGGGTTCTGATCCCGGGCGTGCACCAACGCACCGCTTCTCTGGCCATGCTGAGGCCGCGTCCCACATACAGCAACTAGAAGGACATGCAACTATGACGTATAACTATCTACTGGGGCTTTGGGGAGAAAAGGGAGGAGGATTAGCAATAGATGTTAGCTCAGAGCCGGTCTTCCTCAGCAAAAAGAGGAGGATTAGCACGGATGTTACCTCAGGGGCTGGTCTTCCTCACAAAAAAAAAAAAAAAGAACATTCTGGAAGTAGAGAGTGAAGATCTGCTTACACCACTTTCAATACAGGGTTATAATGTAAACTTGACCAGCAACTTATAAAAAGAATCTAAGATGAATCCACATCATTCTACGAAGCCATTATCACAAGAATGAAAATATTCATTGTTCCAATTGGTTCAGGAGCTGAGAATTTACTAACATCATCACTGGCTTTTTCATGACACCTAATGTTTAAATATCTAACGTCCACTTTTTTGAAAGAGTAATTCACTTCATTGAAGAATTTACATTTTTATCTACTCATCAACCAAACCTTCTTTCTTCTAACAGTGTTACAAGTCAATGTTTGCTCAGATATGGTCCCCTCCTTCCTATCCATGCTCTTGGATTTACAACGAAACATTCTCACTAAAAGAAATGAACTAGTTAAAACATGTCTACCACCTACCCAAACTTTTTTATACTTCTCAATTGCTCTATAAAAATGGGCAATTTCACTTTTTTCTCTGTGATGTGAGTAGGACAAATTTTCATCTTAATTGTTTGCCTCACTGTGGGAGAAAAGCTTACAAAGAAAATTAAAACCAAGCCACTTAAAGAGTCATCTAGTTTTTTTAAAAAACGCTGATTCTGTCAGGATGGGCTGTGTTTTTCCATTCAGAAGGCACGAGAATTCAACGGGGAAATCGAATACTGGGCAGCCTCCTCTTACCCCTGTGCACTCTCTAAACACAGCAGTTGGAGGGATCCTGCTAGAAACGAAGTCAGATTCTGTCCCTCTGCTTAAAGACCTACTCAGAGTAGAGGCTACAGGCCCCCCATGAACTGAAAGGCCCATCACATCTTCACCCCCCACACCACCTCTCCTGCCCTGCCCCGGGGCCACACTCCTCCCACACTCCAAACCCACTAGACCAGGCCTTTGAAGTTGCTTCTCTTTCTGTTCTGCTTTTCCCACAGGTATCAACCAGCCCTCCTATGGGGGTTACTCAAGTACCCTCTTAGCAAGAGACCTACCTAAATTTGCAACACATCTATCTAAACTTATCTAAAACTGCAACCTCTGGGGCCAGCCTGGTGGTGTAGTGGTTACGTCTGTGCGCTCCGCTTTGGTGGCCTGGGGTTCACAGGTTCGGATCCCGGGCACAGACCTACGCACAGCTTGTCAAGCCAGGCTGTGGCCGCGTCCCACATATAAAGTGGAGGAAGATGGGCACAGATGTTAGCCCGGGACCAATCTTCCTCAGCAAAAAGAGGAGGACTGGCAGTGGATGTTAGCTCAGGGCTTATCTTCCTCACCCGCCCCACCCCCCCAAAAAAAAAGCAACCTCTCTCTCCTGCACACTATCTCTAACTCCCTCCTCTGCCTTATCTTTCTCCTTACTTTTCATCATCTAAACAGGTTTGCGTATTACTTTTTTAGTCTTCCTCCCCCAACTGGAGTGTAAGGTCGATAAGAAGAGAGATTTTTCTAAGTTTCATCCACTGTTCAGTGGCTAGAAGACTCCCACTATAATTTACTGAATGAATGAATGGAATAAATAAAATTATCAGGGGCCAGCCCTGTGGCCTAGTGGTTAAGTTCATCATGCTCCACTTTGGCGGCCCAGGTTCAGATCTCGGGTGTGGACCTACACAACTTTTCGGTGGCCATGCTGCGGTGGCATCCCACATCCAAAACAGAGGAAGATTAGCACGGATGTTAGCTCAGGGCCAATCTTCCTCAGCGAAAAATATAAATAAATAAAATAAAATTATCAATCCATAATCTCTATGCCATGCACTATGGTCAGGCCTTTGGGGAGATGAATATAAACAATTTATTTTTTTCTAAGTAGTAGATCTATTCTTCAGTCCTCAGACTTAAAAGTAACTGGCAAGGTTTAACTTCTAAGACTTCCATGACTTCATTGTCATTTAAAAAGCCAATATTAACTATGCTGGTGCCTTTTGTATGTGTATCATCTTGTCCTCTCTGTATGGTTTCAAAAGCAACAAATGGAATATATGGTTCAAGGTGTTAATTACATAAGCTTGTTAAAAACAAACTCCTAAGAGGGGTCGGTTCTAACACTTAGCACTTTTATGTTTCTGTAGTTTATTAGCTTTATAAATGTGAGAAAGTCAAATGCGGTAAGCATAATATTGCAAAACAGCCACCACCGAAGGGAAATTATTTCACTGACATAGACAAGCCTTTTAAAGAAATGGTTCTAGTCTGCAAAGTTTGAAAGTGAAAGAATATGGCATCAGGAAACAGGTTCTTACACGATAGTGTTCCTGCATTCACGGAGGGTGATGTGTTTCCTTATGTAATTTGCCGTTATGTAATTTGCAATTTAAGCATTTTCACATAATCAGAAAAGAAGTATTTGCAGTATTCCATTCTGTAAAAATGAGTGAGGACTATTTCAAGACATTCTGTATCTCCAGATCATAAATGATCTAGTTTGATAACTCCAAATAACTTTTTGTATTATATTTAGGGGAAAAAATTCTGTGAATAACTACTAGTAGGGAAAATTGGTTGTTAATGAATATCCCAGAGTAAGACCTTTTGACTTCCAATGGCAAACCAGGCCATAAATGCAGGAAGAAAAAGATTCTCAAAAGGCCATTAGAAATAACTGTTCCCTGACTGCAGGTACAGGAGGCCCTCAGTATCCGCGGGTGCCGCATCCGCCGACTCAACCAACCACTGACCGAAAACACCTGTGGACTGCATTTTCTATCCTCGGTTGGTTGAATCCGCAGATGCAGAACCCGTGGATACGGAGAGCAGACTGTAGAGACTTGAGCAGATGTTGGTATTTGCAGGGAATCTTGGAACCAATATCCCGTGAATACCAAGGGACCATTGAACTTCACCACCCTCCCGGCTCACAGACGGCAGGTGTGCTAGGAAGCCTGGTAAGTGGAAGGCTCCATGCCCCCATTCCTGCCTCTCTCTACTCTGCCAGCACCATGGACCGGGGTGGGGCATCCTGGCCTTGTGCCCACCCCCCTACGGACAAGCCTGGCTGCAGAAGCTTGACACGACTACCACGCGAAAATGCAGAAACGCCAATCTGATTTTCCGTAGAAATAATTCAGAAAATGTCTAAAAAGATATTAGTCAATTAATTTCAACCTCACTCCATTTTTTCCTAAACATTAGCCCGGGGACATGAAGCTCGTCTCTCCCATCGCCCTCTGTGGCAACAAAATCACTAAAAGGTATAAAACGTGGAGGAAGGAGGTGAACTAGCTATTCCTGAAAAATACAGTTCCACGAGGCTGGTATTCTGACAGCAACGTCCAAGGAAACAACCAAGGGAAAGACTAAGCATGAGGCCCCTGGCAATGTACTTCGCCAGCTGTTTTTTCATCATAAAATTTCATTTATTATCTAAAAACATGTTTCAGTCCTCATTTGACAATACCTACCTTCTAACGGGAGTCCCCCCTTATGCGAGCTTTTGCTTTCCGCGGTTTGTCACCCACGGTCAACCACAGTACAAAAACATTAAATGGAAAATTCCAGAAATAAACAATTCATAAGTTTTGAGTTGTGTGCCATTCTGAGTAGCGCGATGAAATCTCGCACGGTCCCACCCGGGACATAAATCACCCCTTTGTCCAGCTATCCACCCTCTATAGGCTACCCACCCCCTTAGTCACTTAGTCGCCCTCCTGGTTATCAGATCATCTGTCACGGTATCGCAGTGCTTGTGTTCAAGTAACCTTTATTTTACATAATAACAGCCAAAGTGCAGGATTAGTGATGCTGGCAATTCGGATATGCCGAAGAGAAGCCGTAAAGGGCCTCCTTTAAGTGAAAAGGTGACAGCTCTCGACTTAACAAGGAAAGAAAAAAAATCGGATGCTGAGGTTGCTAAGATCTACGGTAACTTTTATAACAGTATATTGTTAGAATTGTTCTATTTTATTATTAGTTATTGTTGTTAATCTCTTACTGTGCCTAATTCATAAATTAATCTTTATCACAGGTATTTATGCATAGGAAAAAACATGGTACATATAGAGTTCGGTACTATCCACAGGTTCAGGTGTCCACTGGGGGTCTTGGAACGTATCCCCGCTGGGTAACGAGGGGACTACTGTAGCTTGGCACATGTTTTTGAAAAGGCAAGAAAGCCTAAATAACTCCAAAGCAAAGAGAGAATTTAATAGGACAAAACCAAGATGGCACTATTGAAAGAAAAGGAAAGGAAAAGACTGAGAAACATTTCAACCCACTACGTTCAAACACAGATAACTCAGGGACTACAATGCTGGGTCTATTTCAAAACTTCACACAGAGGACTTCTGCGTGAATTTCCTCCCGATTCCAAATCTTGCCAATTACCTTTAAATTTCCAAAGATAGTTACTCACCTATTTGTTCTTTAGAATTGCATTGGATTTTGTCCATATTCCACAATTTGTTTTTTAATAGAAGACATCCACATAACTCAAAAGACCACAGAATACCTTGTCTAGAAGGAGACTTGAACCATCGCTTTTGCTCTATCCTTACATCCTTCCTTACGTCCACCTCCCATTTACAAAAGAGAAAAATGCTATTTGTTATTTACAGGTCACTTTATTTTTGTGGAGGTTTTTCTTGTTTTGTTTTGGGTTTCTTTCCTTTTTTTGTCAAGGAAAATAAAGAAGTGGTATGGAGCAATGGTTAAGATCCCAGGCTCTGACCTCAAAAAAGCCAACTATTCAATTTCTTTGTGCCTCGGAGAGAGATGCCTGCCCACAGGACAGTGCTGCCGAATAAACGAGATAATCCATGCAGAGCACTCAGAACTCAACAGATGCTTGCTCTTATCATTAACAATCGCCGTTGTTGCTTACGATGCTGTGGAATCGCGTGCCCAACGCGAGATTACCTAGCTTCAAAAATTTTACTCCATCATGATGAAATCACTCTTGCCCAGGCAGAAACAGGTTCAATGACCACAGACAAAAAACAATATGTAGGGGCCGGCCAGGTGGCGTAGTGGTTAAGTTCCCGCGCTCCACTTCGGCAGCCTGGGGTTCATAGGTTCGGATCCTGGGCAAGAACATACGCACCGCTTATCAAGCCATGCTGTGGCGGTGTCCCATATAAAGTGGAGGAAGATGGGCACGGACGTTAGCCCAGGGCCAGTCTTCCTCAGCAAAAAGAGGAGGGTTGGCAATAGATGTCAGCTCAGGGCTAATCTTCCTACCAAAAAAAAAAAAAAACAATATGTAGAAGCCAAGAGACCCATAATAAACCCAGCTTCCAAAATGGCCTTTTCCTCCTTCCTAGCAAGGGGGATTATCTAAGGCAGGTCCCTCCTGTGCTCTGAATCCCCTGAACATTTGTGCAGTCACTCTACCTTGAGTGTTTATTCCTGGTTGTCTCACATACTCAATTCAGGTATTCTCCCCAAAACGTATCAGCTCCGCCAGGCCAACGCATGCATCTTCTTAGAACGCAGTGCATCAGCGACTCTGCAGTGCCTACCGCGAGGCAGCACAGGGCGGCATTTCCTAAAAGCTCAACAATTGAATGAATCTTTTTCTTCCGGACTAAGAGACAGCACGCAGCTTCACACATCATATGGATGCCTTTAAAATGACTTGCTTTTGTCCTGTTTGATGGAGTTTGTAGAATAAGCTGAAAGTAGAATCTGGCGCGTGTGTGTGTGCGTGTGTGTGTGCGTGCACGCTTGGGGGAGGTTGGAAGATGAGAGTTAGGGGAGAAATTAACATTCATTGAGCATCTATATACCTATATTATATGTCAGGTATTCTTGCATATTATTTCACTTAAAACATACAAGATTCCGCAGGGCTGGCCTGGTGGTGTAGTGGTTAAGTTCACACGCTCTGCTTGGGCAGCCTGGGGGTCGTGGGTTCAGATCCCGGGCGCGGACCTACACACCGCACGTCAAGCCATGCTATGGCAGCGTCCCATATACAAAATAGAGGAAGACAGGCACCGATGTTAGCCCAAGGCTAATCTTCCTCAGCAAACAAAAAAAAGAAAAATACAGGATTCCATGTGGCTTTACTAACTGTACAATACCAGTGAGGGCATAGACACTCAGGGAGGTGACAGACATATCCACTGTCACATGGCTAAAAAGAGCAGCCCCAGGCTTCAAATCCATGCCTGTCCCCTCCAAGACCTGACTTCACCATCCCAGAAGTACGGACTTACCTCAGTTGGGTACATAACAAACCTCAGCTAACCTTACTGCTTACTTAAATGATACAACCATCGACGGAGGCCTTCCACAGAAGGCACCACCCCCACCAGTATATTTTTAGATAAAAGTGTGTTAGTTCACAGTACTCCTGAGCTGCAGAGGCGTCCAGTTCACTCAGCCACATATGAGAAAACACACGCCTGGGTGCTTGGCCAGACCAAACACATTGACACATCACCAGATCTATCGCTTCTTCCCGAGGCCGGGGTCACGGCTGACCCAGCAGCCCTGGAGTGACCGGCCCGTGGCCCTGTGGGAAAAGCGGAGGCTCAGAACGGCTGACACAGCTGCTCTGGGGGCCTCTGAGGGGTGTCCCCCTTCCGAGCCCTATACCCCAGTACCGTGTGCAAGAGCGTGAAATGGGAAAAAGGAGCCAGCTGCAACCGGTCCATCCTCACCACCTCCCCCACCCCACTCTGGGGCAGGAGAACTGGCCTGGAAATTCACAGACTGGAAAGGGTGGGCCCAGATACGGATCTAGGCCTGACCTCAGCGCAGCTCCCGGAGGGCACAGGGGGCTGTGTGTCATCACATCCTGATTAACCCTGGCCCACCCTCCACCAGGACAGCTTCCTGAGGAAATCCTGAGGGCTGCAGAGGAACGGCTGGCTCTGCCCGAGGATGTAAACAGGAGCAGCGTGTTTTGTTCTGCGTCCCTGCACACGACCGAGAGCGGGGCCTCTGCTGAACAGTTTGTGGCAGCAGCACAACTAACAGGCCAGGCTGAGCAACGGCTCGGACGACCAGGATTTACGAGTCAAGAATGCTCATGGCTTGACTCAGCTGGGGATTGCTGTAAGGGCGGAGGTGTTCTCTCCTAAGCCTTTAGCTTGAGAAAGAATAATTACAATAAATAACAAAAAGACACACAGTACTCTTTTTTTTTTAATTATTTTATTGAGGTCACACTGGTGTACAACATTGTGTAACTTCTAGTGTACATCACTATATTTCAGCTTCTGTGTAGACTGCATGGTGCTCACTACCAGTAGTCCAGTTTTTATCCACACATATGTGCCCCTTTACCCCTTTCACCCTCCTCCCACCCCCTTCCCCTCTGGTAACCACTAATCTGTTCTCTTTATCCATGTGTTTGTTTATCTTCCACATAGGAGTGAAACACCGTATTTGTCGTTCTCTGCCTGCCTTATTTCTCTTAGCTAAGGCGTGTTCCTTGGCCAAAGGTCAAGATGCTTTGCAGCCCAGAGCTCGTCTACTCAGGTGCGTGCCCACCTGGGAAGAGATTCAGTTCCAGTCGGGACCAGGTTCCCCGGGGTCTCCTCTGGATTACCAGGGTGCCCGGCACGTGGAGACACTCAGTAGATGCTTACTGAATGAAGAGTTTTTCTCTCTGAAGTGAGAGAATCCCTCCCAGTTGGCTACATCAGAGTATACACGCATAGGAAGAACTGCACTAAAAATTGGAAAAGGAAAACAGAGAGAATGAGTGGAAAGGCTGGCGTCCTTCCCCATCCCCGCCCCTGTGCTCACATCAACCCCACGTTTGCTCACACAGCTTGTCCTTAGAAATTCTCCTTAGGGCCAGGGGAGTCCCACGGCCACAGGAGGCCCAGCCCCTTCTCAAGATGAAATGGTACCTGCCTCCCTTGTCACTCAAAGTGTCAAGCACAGGACTTTGATACACATTTTCTTCTAGAGTGTCTTAATACGTCCAGGCTCCAGGGAGCCCGATGGAGTTTTTGTTCATTATACCCGTGTGGACACTGTCTGCTCTCTCGCCACCCAGCCCCTCTTCCTGTCTGCCCGTCTCATCAGGCACAGCCACAAAGAAGGATGTCGCCAGATCCTGATGCTGCCCGACTGGACCAGCAGCCAGCACCCGGCCGTCACAGACACTGCCACATCACCAGGATACCAACGGCTCAATGCTCTTCTTAGGAAGGGGGAATATGAATAACGTCATCAAGATTCATGCACACACTGGAGCGTAGTGGAAACCATATGGGCTGTGAAGGCAGAATTCCGAGCTTACGTCCCAGTGTCAGCACGGTGTGACCTCGCACACACTTACCCTCACTCAGCCTGATCTGTACAATGGGCTGATAACGACAGGACCTACATCTCATCTCATCGGACTGTGTGAAGACTAAAAGAAATAATGCACAGGGGCCGGCCCGGTGGCATGGTGGTTAAGTTCGTGCGCTCCACTTCGGCGGCCGGGGGTTAGCAGGTTCAGACCCCAGGCATGGACCTACACACCACTTATCAGGCCACGCTGTGGCGGCGTCCCACATATAAAGTAGAGGAGGATGGGCACAGATGTTAGCCCAGGGCCAGTCTTCCTCAGCAAAAAGAGGAGGATTGGCCACAGATGTTAGCTCAGGGCTAATCTTCCTCACCAAAAAAAAAAAGAAAGAAAGAAAGAACTCACGGAGAGCATTTAGCACAGAGCCTGTCACACAGTAAGCACTCAATAAACCTTAGCTAGTATTACTAAGTATCAAAATTCAGGACTTAACTATCTAAATGAAGCCCTAGGATGCCTCTCTCTGTAAAGTATTTTATTTTCAGGAACAGTAACAGAGGTATTTGAGATTTTTTGAGGGATTTAATTAAGTCTGACACAATTATCCCTTCAGTGAGCTTTTTAAACACAAAGCTTCATTTAAATATTATTTGGAATCACACTTCCAAGTACCAGAAATTGCGTGTGTGTTCTTAGAGAGATCGGCACAGGAAAAAAGCTCTTCCCTTTGTCATCAACCCTCCTTTGGACTGTGGGATGTACTGCCCTCATCCACGCGGTGGATGGTGGATTCTACCATCAGCAGGAGCTCTGAGGTTCGGGCCTGGTTTCCCAAACAGCTGAGAACAGTCCTGTCTGCCCACGTGGGTCCATGAGCACCGGGGACTCCAGCCGAACAGCTGCATCTTATGACGGTGACTGTACAGCCTTTAGTCACTGTGCTTCCTGAGAGCACCAATGAGGTCAACGTGAAAATATATCTTATTGCAGAAGATAACAGGTAGGTCAGGCAACACGGAAAGGGGTAGAGGGAACAGAAAGTCTTTTCTAATTGTTCGGATGCCCTCGGAAATTTCAAGAGAACTGAGCAGACGGATTTGGGCTGTACATTAAAAAAGTCAGCGGAAGAGTGTACCCACACGGAGGCCACTCATTTTTTTCACTTCCCCTACCACAGGCCCATCAGCCCTTTACGCCGGCGAGCCGCAGGCTTACCGAGATGCACGCATGACGCCATTCATCCTCTTCCCTCTCTCCCCTCCCAGCCCACAGTGAGTCAGCTGCCAAGTCCCGCTGTTTTCTCACGTACACATCTCTCGAAGCCATTCCCTCCCTCTTAGCCCCCTTCCTGTCATCCTAGCACGGAAACCAGATCACTGTACCTGAGATGGCTCTGAGCCCGGCACCTCTGCTCTGCAGGACAGGCCACACGGCCTCCTGCTACAGAGCTGACAACGAGTGAACGTGCCTCTAGTGCCTTCCAGGAGAGGCGAGGATTCTGGTCCACTCAAGGAGCCTCCATGTGGGGAGGTGGGGAGATGGTGGAGATGGGCACCATGATCAAGACCACCCAGCTCCGCCCTTCTGGTCCTAATTAAATGGACCTTCTTACAGGACCGAGAATGCCATGGTAGTCCAGTCTGCTGGGCAGTGTTCAGTTCTCACTGCGAATTAGTTTAATGGCACTGGCTTTGTCTTGATTCCCCACCCCCACCCTCACAACCCGAAACAGTCTACTTAGGCAAAACATCTAAGGGTCATCCTCAATTCTTCTCTGCCCTGCTAACGACCAGCCCAAACTCAGAAACTACCTCCAAACCCTGTGCCACGTCTGTCTGCTTCTCTCCAACTCCACCAGGACTACAGGTCCGGGCCACCACCAGCTCATTACAACCCATTTCCCTAACACTGTCAGTGACCTTTTAAAAACATAAGTTAATTTAAATGCTCCAGTGGCTTCCAATCGCGCCTAGAACAGAACCCTGACTATGGCCGATGTCATTTGGCTCGATTGTTTTCTTGACCCACTCTCCAATCTCTCACTCTCCCTCAGCAATAACGCTTTTGGCCTTGTTTCTGTTCCTGGAATTCACCAAGTTCACTCCCGTCCTGGGGCCTTTAAGGCTGATGTTCTCTCTGCTTCAGAAAGTGCCCTCCCCCACGACATTCATGTGTCTGGCTCACTTTCAGCTCCTTCCTTGAACACCCTATTTAAATCTAGCCCCTCAGGAAACTGGACAACTTATTCAATTTTTGAGGAGTTGATAGTTTTGTACAGAAGAGACTGCAGAATTATAAATTATATAACATGTATTTATATCCTGCCTTGATTCACAACGAATTTGAGGTGGCAATTCAAAGTCATAAGTGATGAATACTTTTTGAAGTGAACAAGTAAAGAAAGGGCCATCCTTGATCCATCTTCCATGATCTAGTTCAAAAGAACTCAGTTCCCACATGGTCACCTCCCCAAAGGACACAGAGTTCTGTATGCGGCAGGATAGATTCCCCCTCAGAGAATTCACAGTCAAGAAGGGGAGGATTGGGCCAGCCCCGTGGCATAGCGGTTAAGTGCGCGTGCTCCGCTGCTGGCTGCCCGGGTTCGGATCCCGGGCGTGCACCGACGCACCGCTTGTCAGGCCATGCTGTGGCAGCATCCCATATAAAGTGGAGGAAGATGGGCACGGATGTTAGCCCAGGCCCAGTCTTCCTCAGCGAAAAAAAAACAAAAAAAAGAGGAGGACTGGCATGGATGTTAGGTCAGGGCTGATCTTCCTCACAAAAAAAGGAAAAAAGATGGGGAGCCACAGACAATGGTAAGGCAGTATAAGAAATCCCAGGGCCAGCCCTGGTGGCCTAATGGTTAAGTTCGGCACGCTCCTCTTCAGCAGCCCAGGTTCAGTTCCCGGGCACAGACCTACACCACTCATCTGTCAGCGGCCATGCTGTGGCAGCTCACATACAAAATTGAGGAAGATTGGCAACAGATGTTAGCTCAGGGCAAGTCTCCCTCAGCAAAAAAAAAAAAAAAAAAAAAAAAATCTTAACACCCAGAATTAGGATTAAGAGCTGCCCACTAATTCCAAAATCCATCCAAACCCATCATAAAGATGATGAGAAGGGAGGACGAGAACTTACTTGGAGAAGAGCATCCAGAGCGGAGGCCCTGTTTTCTTTCATTGTGAGAAATGACCAAGTTCAGGCCCAAACCTAAATACTAGTCAAGCTTATACACAGGGTCCAGACATTTTTGAGTCAGACACTTAGAAACCTGCCATCACCTCACCAAGTCCAGACAAAACCTCCAAGTAAATGAAGTTCTTGTTCCATCTGAAGCTTCATTCCTTCCATGTATCCAACGCTTTCTGTGCTGACGCCTTACAATTAACTTCCTGGGCACAGCCTCTTCCTTTCCCAAAGGTCCCCTCCTCAAAAATGGTCGCTATCTTCCCAGCTCCACCTCTCCTTCCGTTGAAGCTCCCTTTTACTGAGTCGCATCAGTAAGGGACAGCAAGAATAAAAGCTGCTTAAGCAACGTGAAGATACAGCTTTTGAATTCCTAAGGAGAAACGCAGTCATGGGGTGGAAGGTGGGGGCGAGAAGAACTCCAGTGTTATCTCCCTCCTCTTACCCTAGAGCAGGAGAACCAACAGCATCTTGTAGGGAGCACTGTGCCCCCCACAGGTCTCAGTAAAAAATAAAGATAGTAAGAGTTCCATCCAACGAAGAATAAAATGGCGAACAGCCCTCCTAAAGACTGTAAATGTCACATGAATGACACAACCAGTGGGTGCTGAAAAATACGCAGAGAAGAAAAATACTGATTTTGCAATGTCAAGAGACCTACTATAAAGAACAGCCTAGAATTGTTAATTCATAGGCCAGTGAAGCATGGGAGCCAGGAACTTGCCTGGTCAAGATGGACCATAGTCAAGACCTGGGGAAAAGGATTTTTCTAATCGTGGAATGTTCTTTACTTTGTAATATTGATAACCTTGACTTCGTGTTTCGTTTTTACTATTTTGCAATGGTTCCTGCTGTTCAGACCTCAAGAGTGGTGCTCACTCTATCCTTGTGTTCCCCAGCTCCCGTGTCAGCAAGCCTGTCGACCTTAGTTAGATAGAGCCACCAGCCAGAATTCACTCTCACCTTGACCTTGCGTTTACGGAATTCCTCCTTTTGGTCTTGAGTCATTTCCTGCCTCAACTATAGCAATTTCTGGTTTTATATTCTTCTTGAACATCGAATCATAAACTCTAGATGTGCTCAGGACAGTCAACCTCTGCATTTTTAACTCCCACACTACACTAATGAGGTATCTACACCTTTTTTTTTACCCATTGCTGAGCTTGAACCAAATTACTGATTCCTCTGTCATTCTTTTAAGGGACTGCACTCTGGTGCACGCACTGGCTCCATTAACTTTCCGCAGCCACTTGGTGAGTATGTCTCCAAAGGAAGGAGTGGCAGCTGGGGGCCATCTCTGGAAACTGGGGGCCTCTTCCCTTGGGACTGTGAATCATCTTCCTTCTCAATCTCAACTTTAAAACTTTCCTTTTCCTCTGCACATCAGAAATTTCTTAATAGAATGCCTGCCGGGCTGTGTAATAGTCTCCAAAGGGAAGTGATGAAGGTTTTGGCTTGAATCATTGAACTAGAGTTGGAAAAGTAATCTACAGTAATGCACCATAGGGAGAAGTCTATGGGCTACAGATGATCTAGGAAGTTCTATTTTTCTAACTACCCATTTTTATTTTATTTTACAAAGACATTTCTCTGAAAGCATTTATTCTGAATGCATGGTGGGGATTAAAACTAATTTATTCAGGGGTCTGACCCTTTTAGAATGAATGCTCTATAAGATTTTAATTAAAATGTCCAGTAAAGAATCCACAGAGAATAAAATAGAAGATGCTATAAATTATTCCCATTTTCTCCATACCCTCTTTTACTTTCATTCCTAACCCTCAGCAATCCAGTACGGAGTGATTTCTGACTCCCCAAATCTTGCATCATAGCTAAGACGCCTCCAAGACCAAGGGAGTAAAGTGGTACCAGGAGGCGTCTCAAGCAGAGGCTAATATTTTTATCCAGAAATCTCTATCACCTTCCTTCCCTAACATAGTCCTTATGGAATACTATGATTTATCTCCCTCTTACTGGATTTGAAGGATTGAGGGCAGAGAATTCAAAGGCTGACCCCAAGGCTTACGGATATCACCACCAACATTCTTTTGGGGCCATGTGGCCCCATCCCCCCAAAACCCTTTGCCAGAGACCCTGAACGCCAACCCCCCAGCTTATCGGACCCACCCTAGAAGTCAGTTCAAGAAATCTAGCACCAAAGGGACTTTGATCTGTGTTGAGCTAAGGCTTTTTTCTCTACTCCCTCTGCCAACTCTGTCTTGGGTAGTGGCTGAGAATGGGGATGGGGAAGGCAAAGACGTGTTGTCCTCCTTGGAAGACTAATTCAATTCCAGCACTTCAGAACAAAGATGTGAAGCATCCTTAGGTCTCCATTTCCTCACAGCTCACCTCCACCCTCTCCTCACCTTCCTCAAAAAAATATATAATGGTAATAAGGGTGAGCAGAAGAAGAGAGAAAAGCCATACGCACTGGGCTGAGGCCTTATTTGGGTGGGAAGATGGGACCCAATGCAATTTTTTCCCTTTCCCAAGTCCACGTCATTCTTCATCTCGTATGACCTAACAAGAAATGCTGGACTTTCACCCAGGAAACTGACTGCACTTCCCTCTATCTTGGTCTCTCCTGTGACTCCCTAAGCACTTGGGAGAGGAATGAGGAATGTCTTCCTCATCCCTAGCGGAACCCACCCACACCCAATAAACACAGGTGTCCGTGCTGCAATGGTCAGGTCCTTACTGAGGCTCACTGCTTATCTATCTTCTCAATTTTCCCTTTCCCGCTGCTCAAGGTGTTGGCCGTGCCAAGTGCTACAACTGGAGAAAGTTCTGATCTCTATACTTTCCTCCTTTTCCCAACAGCTGCTCCCCTGTAGAGAGCAGGTAAAGCACTCACTGTATCTGTTTCCCAGGGCTGCTGTATCAAAGCACCAAAAACTGCGTGGCTCAAAACAGAAATTTATTGTCTCACAGTGCTAGAGGCCAGAAGTCCATAACCAAGGTTTCAGCAGGGCCATGCTCCCTCTGAAACCTGCAGGGGACTCCTTCCTTGCCTCTTGCTAGCTCGTGATGGTTTGCCAGCAATCTTTGGCATTCCTTGGCTTGTAGATGCATTCCTCCAACCCTCCGTCTTCATACAGTTCTCCCTGTGTGTCTTCACACTGTCTCCCCTCTGTGTGTGTGTGTGTCTGTGTCCCGATGTCCCCACAATGGATTAGGGCCCACTCTAACAACCTCATCTTAACTTGATTAAACCTACAGAGATCCTATGTCCAAATAATGTCGCATTCTGAGATACCGGAGGTTAAGACTTGAATATATCTTCTTTTGGAGGACACAATTCAACCCATAACACCACCTCACAGGGTTATTAGCACAATGTTTGGCACACAGGACATGACGAATAACTTATCAGCTGCTAACATTCATATTATTCTTACTATCACTGGGTCATCCAGTCTTTCCGCCCCATAGCATCTTTGCTAAAAAGACTTTATAAACAAGTCTTTATGGTACTCAAGTTTCAAAGAAGAATATTCCAACTATCACACAAAAATATAACCCCCAAACTCCTTAGGAAAAGAAATAATTCCAATGGTTGCCTGGGTAGTAAATTGTAGAACATTCTTTGTTCCCTCCGCTGAGCTCTGAAGCATCAAGAAAGCATGGAATGCAGAGCTGTAGGAATCAGTAAAGGAAGTCCCCCAAAGAATCTGCTGACAACTGAATTTCTCAGTTCCTTTGGTTTGCAGAAAAAAAAAAATTGATTCTACCCTACACACTCTCCCTACATTGCCAAAGAATATATGCTTATATTTTTCAAAATAAAAGTCCATAAAGGCCAATAGATACACATGGCATTAGAAAACCAGAAGCCCAAGAACCAATTAATTGACTGCTAATGGTTTGAAGAGTAGTGACTTAAATTTAAAGGAAAAAAAAGTGATCACTCTTAGTTTTAAAAGATATTTCAGTCTGACTGTACCCCTACTTGTGCACAGTGACTATCTGTCACAACATCTTCTGTGCTTTTCTCTGCATAAATAAAGCTTGTTTTGATTTGGACCTTCATGGGACAACAGAAGGTAGTGTCACCATCCCCACCCCCTAATCATTTTGCAAAGTTATTTTTCTAACAAAACAACGTCAACCTCATCAATCCTCACTGCCAACTTCATTGCATAATCCAGTACTTACTTATCTTGACCTAACTAGCAAATTCAAGACCCAAACCAAGCTTGCTTTGGCTTGTTCACTTGGT
Organism: Ceratotherium simum simum; assembly: GCF_057802395.1. NCBI lineage: Eukaryota > Metazoa > Chordata > Mammalia > Perissodactyla > Rhinocerotidae > Ceratotherium > Ceratotherium simum. Next base: position 25,459,516 of record NC_141937.1, on the reverse strand, counting down.
TTTTGGCTGATCTTCTGGCACCGTCTGTTAACCTAGTGCCTGTGAGCAACTCTTGCCCTGAATTTTCTTCCATATGTAAGAACTTGAAGCAGAACACCCTCAAACTTGTCTGCAAATAAGTCCACAGGTATATTAACAATAGGTTATGAAAAAATCTTGATTTTTTAAAAAAAAATTGAACCTAATATTATAAAACCAAACTGTTTACAGCTTGAAAAACTTTTGGGCTGACAACAGAAGAGTTTGCCTTTCCCAGTGTTGTGGAAGTAGGCCTTCCTGTTTCCCACAATAGAAGAACAAACTAGAAGTCAAGAGAACTAAAGTCGTGCTGTTCTAGAATTTGTGGCAAGCTGGTGGCAACAAGACACCAGACATTTGTGCTTCTCTCTGCCTCTTTGGAAGAGGTGAGCTTGCAAAGTCTTGAGTGTATCCCACACTGACCCAGACATGACATCCAAGACCCCAGAGAGCAGGCATCCTGGGTGGAAAATGGGAAACCCCAGATTACAGGTCACTTTCTGGCTTTGCCCCCAAACTCTGCTCAAAGAATAGCAGAGTCCACATCCATCTGGGTCTGGTCTACTTCAGACCAAACATTTGCAAAGATACAACCTCAGTGTTTCACCGATAACACAGATGAACTTGGAAGCCTAAAATTTGCAAAAGCCAAAACCAACCAGCAGTTGTTGAATTATGAGTATTAAAATGCGGGTAATGAAGCGTCAGTGTGTTTGAAATGGAAACCAGGAACCCTAGATTACTCATCTGGCAAAAGAACGGTGGCTGCCAACAAGACGGGTTCCTGGTAGCTACAAGAGCATTAAACCAGTCAATGTATGTAAAGACACGCCATGAAGTGCAAGGGATTATACCAATGTGAATATTATCATCTAATCTCTAGGGCAGAGCTTCATAAGAGTACGGGATGTGACATGCTAAAAATCTCTTGATGTTTAAGGAGTGTATCAGTTCTGTTTGTCTCCCCTCCCAGTTTCTATGGAAGTTCTTCCATCATGGAAGGCATCCTGCCTGCTAAAGACACAGGCTCTGGAATGCGCAGCCCTTCAGCGACGTGACAGGCTGAAGAGTTCTTTGATACAGAATGTGGGGGTTACCACCTGACATTCTGTTCTGTTGAAACAGCACAGAGTTCTTTGCTAACGCTCAGGTTACATCACATAGATTTTACTGTATCTTTCATGTATCATTTATGAATCATTTGGCACCTATTTACTTTAATGCTCATCACATAGCCTCAATTTCGTAATATCCTAATCAAGGCAAATCACTACCATGCACCAGTGTTATGAGGGGCTTTCATTCAGTTACCACCTGGACGCCACATGTTACGTAGTAGGAGCAACATGCTGCAGAGAGCAGTAATGACCTTGCCCCAGTAGACCGTGTGATAACGCTACCCTCTTGCGGAAAGTTTTCAATAAAACTGTAATTCACGGTAAGATGCTTTAAAAATGAGATGTTTTATCTTTCCAGCATAAAACGTTCATGGTCTTTACAGACTGTCCCAAAGATTTCAAATTCCTTCAGGTTTTCTTTAGATGCATAATAAAGTTACCCAAAAATAAAAATGTATGTAAGTGGCAAATTTATTCATTACAAGCCTACTATTAATTCTTCCTCAAACCACAATGGATCCCGTTTTCTACCATACTCACATTGAAATGTGTTTGCAGGCTGCTTTGGGCTCTGTGGACACTAACACGTGATACTCTATTTATAAATTCTTGATTGGAGACCGAAGACTCCTAATTAAGATGCAAAGATCCAAAATGAATGATTGGGCCGGCCCCGTGGCTTAGCGGTTAAGTGCGCGCGCTCCGCTGCTGGCGGCCCGGGTTCGATCCTGGGCGCGCACCGCCGCACCGCTTCTCTGGCCATGCTGAGGCCGCGTCCCACATACAGCAACTAGAAGGATGTGCAGCTATGACCTACAACTATCTGCTGGGGCTTTGGGGGAAAAAATAAATAAATAAAATTATTTAAAAAAAAAAAATTAAAAAAAAAAAAAAAAATGAATGATTGATGACCCTGATAGAAACAGCAGTTAATTCAATAAAATCCTGGGAAAATATTTTATAAAAAAGTTTAAGATAATGAAAATAGATTTAGTACATTCACATGAGTCCAACACTCAAAAAATAAAATCATTAGTTAAGTGGATGCTTTCAATATTTTACATGTTTCTAATAAGTCAGCTATTAAAAAGATCTCATTATTGTGCTCCTTAGCCAAAGACAACTCAAAAACAGCAATCATCTGGACACCATTTAAACAGAAAGTATGTTTTCATTACAAATATCTCCTTGCCTCCAGAAAACCCTGCCTATTCACAAGTTTTATACACTCTTTCTTGAGTACAGAGAATATTTTACTTTGAAGCAATTTATGCATTTATTTTTAAATTGTGTATTTTAAAAAGGACACTTGACATAAATTAAATCAACAGTTAATGTCAATCCTAAATTGAACATGTGGAAATCAGATCACTCCTCCATTTAAAGGTGAAAGTGAAGGGAAATTAGTTCACATTCTAACTAAAGGAGGCTCGACTATTAACAGTTAACAATAACAAACATTTATGATCTGCTGACCATATGCCATTCAATTAATCTCACCAGACCCAATGATTCAGGTGGCTATCATCCTCATTTTACAGATGAGGAAACTGAGGCACAGATGGCTAAGGAACTGGCCCAGGTCATATGTCCACCAAATGACGCAGCCCAGACTTGAGCCAGAACAGTCTAAGCTACTTCCGTTGCTACCTACTCGACAAAACGACCTTTCACTTTTCTAAGAGATGTTTAATTAATTTTTTTTGTTTCTAAATGTTCTAATTCTGTCACTCTTCTCTTGTTTAAAACTTGAAAAAAAAATTGATATTACTTTTTTATTACAACTTCATTTTTTTAGAGTAGTTTAAGATTTACAGCAAAATTGAGAGGCAAGTACAGAGGTTTCCCATATATCCCCACCCCTACACCTGCATAGTCTCCTCCATTATCATATCCCCCCCCCTGTGATATTGTAATTTATAAGAAGAAATATACACTTGGTCTTCCTCTCAGTCCTGGCACTGGGCTCCTAAAACTCTTGGAGTGATAGGAATGTCTCTTGTCATTCATTAGACACCTGAGTTTATGCTAATGAGTGACTTGGGCGGTGGGAACCCTTGATAGCCTCGGGATGGGGCTGCTCACCAGAAAGACCAATGGTTAGAGGGTAGGATCTTTCAGTCTCAATTCTTCCCCCCACCTCTGGAGATTGAGTTCAATCACCAGTGGCCAATGATTTAATCGATCATGCCTATGTAATGAAGACACCATAAAAACCCAAAAGGACGGAGTTCAAGAGTTCCTGGGTTGGTGAACACGTGGAGATTTGGGGAGAGTGGCACCCCAGAGGGCATGGAAACTCCTTGCCCCTTCCCACATATCTTGCTCTCTGCATCTCTTCTATCTAGCTGTTCCTGAGTTACATCTCTTCATAATAAACAGGTAATCTAGTAAGTAAACTGGTTAATCTAGTAAATAAATTGGTTCTTTGAGTTCTGTGAGCCCCTCTAGCAAATTAATTCGAACCCAAGGAGTGGGTCATGGGAAATGTCTGATTTATAGCCAGTTGGTCAGAAGCACAGGTGACAACCTGGACTTGCGATTGGCATCTGAGCAGGGGCAGTCTTTTGGGACTAAGCCCTTAACCTGTGGGATCTGAACTATCTCCAGGTGAACAGTGTCAGAAGTGAGTTAAATTTGTAGGACACTGGGTCAGTGTCCGCTGAGAATTGGAGGATTGCTCGGTGGTGTTGAAAAAAACACATCATGTCCACCTGAGTGGTACATTTGTTGCAAATGATGAACCTACATTGACACATCTTAATCACCCAAAGTTCAAAGTTTGTATTACACTTCACTCTTGGTGTTGTACATTCTATGGACTTGGGCAAATTTATAATGACATGTATCTACCATTATAAAAATCCTCCATGTTCCACCTATTCATCCCCTCAACCCCTAGTAACCACTGATCTTTTCACGGTGTCTCCGTAGTTTTGCCTTTTTCAGAACGTCACATAGACAGCATCAGAAACCTTTTCAGATTGGCTTCTTTCACTTAGTCATATGCATTTAAGGTTCCTCCATCAAGCCTTTTGATGGCTTGATAGCTCATTTCTTGTTAGCGCTGAATAATACTCCATTGTCTGGATGTACCACAGTTTATCTATTCACCTACTGAAGGACATCTTGTGGCTTCCAAGTTTTGGCAATTATGAATAAAGCTGCTATAAACATCTGTGTGCAGGTTTTTGTGCGGACGTAAGTTTTCAACTCCCTTGGGTAAATACCAAAGAGCATGATTGCTGAGTATAGTAAGAGGATGTTTAGTTTTGTAAGAAATAGCCAAACTGTCTTCCAAAGTGGCTGTGCCATTTTGCATTCCCACCAGCAATAAAAGAGTTCCTGTTGCTCCACATCCTCACCAGCATTTGGTGTTATCAGTGTTCCAGATTTTGAATATTGTTATAGGTGTGTAGGGGTATCTTACTGTTGTTTTCATTTAAAAAGAATTTTTAACCCTGGGCATTTCCAAATAAGGACATTTGCAAAATAGTTAATGGCTGATTTTATAAGTAAGGTCTTTAAAATCCTCTGAAAATGGCTGTAAGCCTATAGGAAAGATACCTGTTCTTAAACTAGGATAGTCCTTTCTTCTACAAATAACTTAATATTGAAATACTCTTTTCTTTTGAGGAAGATTAGCACTGAGCTAATGTCCGTTGCCAATCCTCCTCTTTTTGCTGAGGAAGATTGGCCCTGAGCTAATTTCCACGCCCATCTTCCTCTATTTTACACATGCGACGCAGCCTCAGCACTGCTTGACAAGCGGGTGTGTAGGTCAGCACCCACAATCCCAACCCGCGAACCCCGGGCTGCCAAAGTGGAGCACGCAAACGTAACCGCTAGGCCACTGGGCCGGCCCCCTGTTCAATGGCATTTTTAGTTAAAATTATAATTATATGCATTTATTTTTCCTTCACTTTTAATTCCACTATTATCTGCATGCCAGGAAAGAGAATGAAGCCACCACCAGGTAGAGACTCATGGGGAGACACCCCGGACCTTCCTCACTCACTACCGGCTATAAAACCAAACCATCAATGGATGAAGCACCAAAACCAGCCATGAATCGACGCTGCATCACAGACCCCAAGGAGAGCTGTAATGGATCTCCATGGACACAGAGAACAATGGTCTAAAGAGCACCCATTATAAACACAGACGTAGTCACGTTTCCACCAATCTTCTTAAAAAGGTAAAAGACAATAGGAGATCCCTTCAGAAAGGAAAGAATGCCGATTACAGAGAGGAAAAACCATCTCATTATCAAGCTTTTGTCTTCTGAGTCTCACAGATACCACACTGCCTGGGTGCCCAGTCCCCGTGCTGGAGTCGTCTCTGTTACACGACTTGAAGTACGAGAAAAAATACAAAACAGGTTATCGCTGTGAAGGTCTGCTCTCATAAAGAATTAATGCTACCCAGTGAAACATATTATGGAACAAAAGAGGAACACTAGACAGCTGGCTAGGAGCAAAGCTCATGAGAAACAGACCCAGCATTTTCAGGTCTCATTACCAAAAGTAAATTAATAAATAAATGAGCCTACCACGGAAAAATGACAAATCCAAGTGGTCACAAAAATACATTTTTCCTCAAAATTAGTCTGAAGGTTTGGTTAATTCTTATAGTCTTAGTCTTAGGCTATACTCACTGGTATTAAATGGTATAGTTAATTCTTAGAGCCTTAGCCTCATCCATTTAAATTCACTATTTTGAGAACAATTTTATTTCTACTGTATGCTAAGAATGTGTGTAAACCATAGGTAAACACATTATATATCACAGCGGGATTATGATGGCTCAGGCTGAAGCAGAGAACACTCTTAAAAAGAACACATTAGATAAACTACTAGTGACGGGTTTTCCTCTTACATCCTTTGTAAATTTGAGCTACAGGTTTGCTTGTTAATCCATCTACAGGACTGAATATTTCCCTCTACTTCACTGTCCTCCGTCCTTTAGCTGTTAAAAGATGGAATTAAAGATCATTTAGCTATAGCACTATATGCATATTATTATAAATAATAATTCCCCTCTTTAAGGAACCACATCATTCACTGCAGTATAGACAGATAGGTAAACAGATCTGTGTACATATATATGGTCTAGATAGATATTTTTTCTTTAGAATGAAAAAAATCACAAAGACTACAACATTTCTAAAAATCTCTTGCATTAACCCAGTCTGCCCATAAGCTTAAAGGAATTACCAAAAAAAGCAGCATAGAGCAATCCTTCAGTACTTGTAGATACTCTGTAAAATATTGGGACTAATGGAAGCCAGATGACAGATAACTGATGTTTCATAAACTTATAGTCCAGGCTCTCATCTTCTCTTGCCTGGATCACTAAAAAAATCTTCCAAATTTATCGCCAACTCATCACCCACAATATTTTTCTTTCTTTTTTTTTTTGATGAGGAAGATTCGCTCTGAGCTAACATCTGTTGCCAATGGTCCTCTTTTTTTTTTTTTCCTTGAGGAAGATTAGCCCTGAGCTAACATCTGTGCCAATCTTCCTCTATTTTGTATGTGGAACTCCTCCACAGCATGACGGGTGGTGTAGGTCCGTGCCCAGGATCCGATCCTACGAACTCGGGCCACTGAAGCAGAGTGCACTGGACTTAACCACTGCGCCACAGGGCCGGCCCCAAAAGTTACTTTCCTAAAACACAGAAGTGATCATGTCACATAGCAGTTTAAAATTCTTCAACGGCTTCTCATTGGAGCCTACAGAATGATTCCAGCTACCTCAGCCCTCATGACCTGGTGCCCGCCTCAGTGCTCTGTGCTCTCCCATCTTTGTTCTGCTGGGCTCTGCCCAGAAGGCCCTTCCTCCATCTTTCTCCTTAACCCTCACTGACAAATGCCTCTCTGGGAAGACCTACTTACTGGCAGCGCCCTACAACAGTGGCATTTCTGGGAACTGGCCTCCCTTGCTCCCTGTGCGCACTGCTCTGCCACCTTAGGGTACTCTGCCCACCGCACTGTGGGACGGGGCATTTCCGAGAGGGAGGGTGGGGCTGCTGCTGTAAAACTACCCCTTTCTGGAAGCCAGGGGCATGTGTCACTAATACTTAGGCTCAACAGCTTAAACAAAAAGATTCACAACCAATAAATGTCTCAAGAAATATACGAAAGAATGAACTATAAAACTGCAACTAGGAGCTAATTTCAGGGAAATAACATGATCCAGATCCCAGCTCCTCTGTTTATTGATTCAGAACATGCTTGTACACCTCTCCACTGGAAAAGGGTGACAAACATTCTCCCTGGTCACAACAAGAGGACCAAGAAAGGTAAGTAAGTATGGGAAGTGCCCAGCACAGCACGGGAACTCAGCCCTTGTGAGCACGGCCTCCTTCCCCTCCCCGTGTAGCTGCTCTGTCATCAGAAGTTGGAGTAAAACGATGAAAAACAAGGATGTCAGTAATAAGCCAGGTGGAAGAGGGAGGCTTACAGGTAGAGAATGCAAATGAAGGCAGAACGGAGGACGACGAGGAGCAACAAGCCCACCACTTTAGCGCAGGGGTCTCTTCTGATGGCAAAAGAGTTAGCGACCCCAGCCAGAATTACCAGAGACTTAACTTTGTCTCTGGCAAAGAATTAAAACTCAGGAGGCCCGAGTGCTGGTCCCAACTCTGCTTCCTTGAGCCCTTCCCTTCCTCCTCTCTAAAGAGGGAATGGAAGGCTCATTTCCACCATCTCTTCAGTCCCTCCCACTACAGCATCCAGCAACCTCTCCACGTATAAAGCCATAAGGCTCTCGGTTGGCCGACTGGAACTTGAAAATTAAGATGGAGTCAGAATATCTGCAACTGGGGCTGACTCAAATGCCAAGACCTAAAATTAATTCAGTCATTAGCTGATGGGAAAACGTTAAGTCCCCACCCAAGGAATATGGAAATTCTCGCTTTCAAAAGAGTTTGCATTTTAAAAGCCCCCTAGAGATCAAGCTGGCATTTCCCCTCCCCCATACTTTGCCTAAAACTACAAAGCCAAGGAGGATCTTGTTCTTTTTTAAAAAAAAAGGACTTCAGTAAACAGCAAGACAATATGAACAACAGTTTTGTGGACTAAAACCTACCACAAACTTTTCTGTAGCTTGCAAAGGAATCAGAATAGAGGAAAGTCTAGAGTATCTCTATACAATGCATATTTTCTAAGCTTTGCTAGGAAATGGGTGTAAATTGTAGGAACAGAGGAAATTTAAGGTTTGGGGGAGGTGCGTCTTGCAGGATCCTGCAAACAATAGGCACTTACTCCCTCTCCCTCCCTTGCCGGTGAACAAATAGCTTTAAAAGTCTGGCTGTGCTTTAAGACGCCCTCAAATCCTAGAGGAAAAATTAAGAACCATCACAATTTACCAAATGGATAATTAGTGCTGAAAAAAATGATCTCCCACATCTAACTATATCTAACAACATTAGCAATTCCTACTCTTAAAAACAACGACCCTCCACCACCGGAAAAAAAAGAGCTGTTTTGTCTGTAGCCGAGGAGTAAAGATAAGAGTCAAATTCACAGGACTCTAACTCGTTTTTCACTTCTCAGTAGAAGTTGAGGCATGTCATCACGAACGGTGACATGCTTTGAAACCCCAGGCAGACCACATGCTGCAGAGTCAGAGAACAGAATAGCACTTTACACAAGAAGGCCGAAGTTTAATTGGTCAGGGTTTACAAACATTTCGCAATTTGCCATCGCCACTTCCAGTGGAAGTGCCAGGATTTTTGTTTGCATACGAAAATGCCCAAGTGGTAGCTTCAGGATGAGCAGAATTTATGAATGTCTTCATAAATGCACCCCATTATAGCCAGTACGTGAGTCTTTACAGAACTGTATTTTGATGTGGCTCCTACATTTAAGTACATGCTCTTTTCCTTTTCCATTCAGTAAAACCATGTTCTCAGCACCCAACAAGTCCCAGGCACTGGAGATAAAAAAATGAGTAAAACACAGACCCTTTCCCTCCAGGTACTCACAATTGATAGTGTTTTTATAAGCTCATTTTCTCTTAATTCTCTATCTATTTACATACACCCTTATTAGCATTTATTCATTCTAGCATGGCTCAAACATTTTCATGCATAAATACTATTATTTCTTTTCCAAATAAGCACTTTGTTAGCACTTAGGTAACTAGTTACCTAACAGCAACTAGTTGGTGCTGAACTGTACAGAGCTGAATTAATTTAAATACAAAATATGTCCTAATGAACTCAAACAATCGTCCAGTATTTACTGAGGTCTGTGCCTCTGAGGCAACACCCTTCCCTGGATTAGAACCAACAAAATCCCAAGGGCCGATGCCCAGTGCCACTCACTGTTCTGCAGTTTTTTCAATCACTTAAAACAGCTTGACCCTGATAGGCTTTGAGGTTTAATTTTTACACTTAGAAGAATCTAAAAAATCAAGTAGCCACTGTACCTGAAATCTGTTCAATGTGATTTTTAGACGTATAATTCCCACTTCCTCTAATCTCTTCCTCAAGTTCAGTATTGAAAAATAATCTTCCAAATTGCATTTTCCCTGAAACATCGAACGTAATTACCTATCTACTAAATTGATCTGGGACAGGGAACTATGGAGTATCCTGGCCTCAGGCTACTGACTGGTGGCGGTCAGAGAACTGGAGTGCGGTCTGACCTTGTCACTAGCAATGTATAGGTGCCATTGGTAAGTCACTTCACCTGTCTAGGCTGATAGATGATGGCTAAATCCCCTATTTTAAATACAACACAAAGGAAAGGGTGTCTTTTATCTCAGTAAGAACAAAGTCAACTGTCAGTTTGGTGTCTTGATGTATTCCCCCAAAGATACAGTTTCTTATAAACACTTGGATGACAGCTTTCTAAACGGAGAATGAAGATCCTTCGTTTTAACCTGGTGACTTCCTACAGGCATGTACAAAGGAGAGGTAACCAATGTCTTCTTCATCTGAATTCTACTAAGGAACAATCCTGATGCACACATTTACCCCAAAGGACAATACGACTGTATAAAAGATGGGACAACATGAATGAACCTAACCTGTTGGGGACAATCTTTATGTTCTTTCCAGCCTCACGCTGAACTATTAGCTCTGTAAGAAGGACATATTTTCTTTTCTCCGGCATCTGCCCTTTGAATAACAGCTTTGAGCTTCTCAAGCCCCACTCTATCTTTTAACTCAGCCAAAGAACCCTCTGCTCCGCTACAACTGACCCAGCAGTGCTGGAATCTGCCAGGGAAGGGAAGCAAATCTTCAGAAACGGCCACCTGCCAACCGCCCCCCCACAAAAAAACCACCCTGAGCCCACACTTCCATTTAAGTGAGTCCCTCCAACTCTCCCCTCCCCAGCCCACGCCCTAGTAAGGGATGCAGTGTGATGTTATCCAACCAATTTTTTTAGTGGCTGAAAATTTAGAGGGATTTAGCAAGAATTAACAAGATAAGCATCCTGCAGGACAAACTTAGAAAACAATCTATAAGAACAACTTTAAGATGTTCATTGGGTTTTCTGGAATTTCACTGAAGGCGCATATTCATAAGCAATGTTCAGAAAATGGAAAAACAGAAGGGTTAAAATTTTTTTAAAATACGCATTTTTAAAATATCAAAGAGTGAGAAAAGCAGATAGAAATCTTTGACCAACTTTCCCTGGTTCTCTGTTCAGGAATAATCATAAATACGAATGGACACCTGAAAATGGAATAACTGGGACTTGAGGATGCCTGTAAAGATGAGGCACAAAACTATTTTCAGGGAAAAAAATAGAAAAGCTATCATTTATTGAGCACCTACTATATGTCAGAATGCTGAGCACATCATATCCATCAACTTAGCTAAATCTCAGAAAACCTAAGCAAGTCTTCTTGCCTCGCTTTCCAGGTGATGAAATTGAAGATTACTGGGGTTGAATACCTCGGCCAAGGTCACATAGTCAGTCAATGGGAGAGCTGGGTTTTGACCCAGGCTAACTCACTCCCAAGTCCAAGAGTTAATTACTGTGTAAAAATGATACACTGTGTGCCGCCCCGTGGCGGAGTGGTTAGGATTCTGCGGGTTCGGATCCCGGGGCAGACATACTCCACTCATCAGCCATGCTGTGGAGGCATCCCACATAAAAAGTAGAGGAAGATGGGCACAGATGTTGGCTCAGGGCTAATCTTCCTCAAGCAAAAAAAAAAAAAAAAGTAGCATTGGAAACAGATGATAGCTCAGGGCAAATCTTCCTCACCAAAAAAAAAAAAAAAAAAGTACACTGTTCCTCACTCCTAAAGAGTTTCTTTCTAAAAACGACACTTCTTTCCATTAGAAAACTAAAAGATGTCAAAGTAAACCTAGAACCTTTTCCGATGACCTACACAACTGCCAATTCCAAATCTTTAAACTAAAATTGACTTTTTATTTAGATGTGGATTAAGTTGTCTGACTATAATAACCCCCACCCACCTGATTCCAGTCTACCTGCCTACCTACAGCTCCACCAAAGCAAATCTACTAATTCCCCAAGGCACTGAGTCCTGAGCGAGTTAAAGCTTTATCCTCCATCCATAAGAACTGTTTTTCAGAAATTATGCCAAACCCATGGGCGGTTCGAGCTACCGGACATTTCAAAATACATGACAATACAGATTTAGCAAAATAACTCCTATTGTGTTTAGTCCCAAACAGATGACAACAAATATCTTGTAATTCTACAAGCTGAAAAGCTGCAAACAAACAGTAACTAATCTTTTTGGTGGTTCTGAGTAAGGAGATGGTCGCCTTCCTCTCCTGGTCAGACGACAAATGCTGAAGAGATCAACACCAGTAACATCAGCCTCGTCCCAAATTCAACCGCGAAAGCACACCAGCCAAACACTATTTATTTACATCCCCTCTCCGAAGGACTCTTTCCAGCCTTTTCCACACCAACTTCTCAGCAGGTGTCCCAGATCAGACTGTTGAATGTCACACCCGATCGTTGAAGAAATATCTGTCATGGGATCTGTGGTTGGTTATTTTTTAATTAGGGTGTGAAATCCTATACCATGCGTATTTAACCCCCTAAGAGATGGACGACTCCGAGGAGGGGTGGGCTGGCCAAAGTGGGCGAGCGCAAAGGGAGCCCCGGGGGCCCGCGACCCGCCCTCCCGCGCCTCCCCTGCCCCAGGTAACTCACCAGGATTCCCATCACGTCGGCCCAGAGCCGGGAGAAGGCCTCGGGCTCCCCGGGCTCCCCGGGCTCCCCGGGCTCCTCGGGCTCCTCGCGCGCGCGCTCGGGCCCCGGGCCGGCTGCTCCCGCGCCCTCCATGGCCGCGTCCCCGGGGCGCCCTGGCCCGCACCAGCGCGCGCGGGGTCCCCGCCGCCGCGTCACCGCGCCGCGCCCCGGCGCCGCATCCCCGGTGGCTCCGGTGACCCCTCGCGGCCGCCCGGGCTCTCGGCGGCGGCCGGCTGCGCCGCTGACAACTCCGGAAACTTTCCCACCGGCTCGGGGAGCAGAAGGCGGAGTCCGCACCACCGAGTTCTCCGGCGGGGAGTTCGCGCAGCCCGGGAGCAAGGCCAGCGGCTGCGGACGCGTGTCCTCCGGTGACGGGGGCCCGCGAACTACGGCACGCGACTCCCTGCTGCCAGCGCGTCCGGGCAGGGCCCCGCCGGGGCGAGCGCGGCGCTCCGGCGCTCGCAGGGGAGGCCCGGGGCCCCCTCTCTTCAGAATGAGCCCTTCCAGCTCCACATGACTCTCTCCCCTCGATGCTCGAGAAAGCGTTCAGCAACAAAAGGTGCTCTGATGTCGGGCTCTTTGCATGGAAATGAGCCCCAGACAGGAGAACAAATCGCCTGTTGAAAGAGCAGCCGCGCCGCCGTCTCCCGCCTGCACGAGTTTCCAGTCGCGCCCTTCGCGCAAACGGTTTTGGGCACAGAAACGCGAGCAAGTTAATCTTTAAGCTACTCTGGCCGAAAGAGTTCACAAGTGGTGTCGTTACCATCCCCACCTCCCCCGGTGAAGTCGAGAGATCTGAGGAATTACAGCTCCGCCTCTGTCAGCCAAGACTTGGAAAAACAAGTGTGAAAGCTTGGGCACGAGCCATTGTTTGTCTCGTTTGTATTATGAGTGGGGACATTTTGGTTCCTGGGTGCCCACAATGCCATGCATCGCTTAAGGGTTTCGGCTAATTAGGGGAAACGCGCTTTGGGTTTTAATGGCTCCTTTACAGTAAGGACAGAGGGAAAGGCCGTTTGCAAAACGCAATGTTATGGTCGTAGCCATTTAGCCAATGCACACTGGGGGCCCTGTGTGTTTTTCCAAGGACGAGATCCATGACGGATTTATTTTAGGAGGGAAATAGCCCTGTCGAGGTATTTCTCCTTTTGTGATTCTTTCTTTAAAAACCACTTAGGGAATTTCCCCTGGGAGATGACAATACATGTCACATTTGATTTGGTGATCCATCACTTTGTGAAACAGTTCGGAAACCACAACCGGTCCTTATGTTCAAGGGCTGAGCAGTACAAAAAAGCAGGTGAGGTGCTCCAGGGAGAGAGCCCTTGCTGGTTTTAGAGGCTTCTCCTGTTGTTGCTTTTTTCTTCTGAACCCACATAAAAGGAGGGGACAGGAGCGTGTCCTTGAAATCCGCTTACTAAAGCATTAATTACTGGGAGCACCATTCAGTGCCAGCAGATGAATAGCAGTTACAGAAAAGTTCAAACTGTAAAAACTTTTGCAAAAGTAGTTAAATTTGTAAGTGTAATCCTCAATGACAATATTTTTGAAAGGAAGGAAAAAGAATGAGAAAGTTTTCCCTTGGTAGGAAGAAGGCACGGTGAAATGGATAGAGTGCTGGATGCTGAGTCAAGACGACCAGGCCTGGTGCTTTCCAGGGCCAGATGCGTGCTCTAAGATGCTGGGAATCCAAATACATTCAGCTAAAGCAGTGGTGGGCTTTTAAAAAATTATTATTATTATTATTACATCTATAAAGATATGAATATAAGTAAATGATGGGAAAAAGTAAAGTAACCTTTTAGAGTTCATTTTACTGGTATGTTTAAGAATTTCGACTTGTTAGCCATGTGGTACTTGATTAAATTCAAGAAGAAAAGAACCGAGCAGCTTCTACCAGGAGGCAGCTCGTTCTCCACATAAATACTTTCTGGCCAGTGATGGAGCACCGAGTCAGGGAAACAGGGGGGCGGGGGTGGGTGAGCCGGATGACCAACTCTCCAGCACCTATCATGAGACTGTCTTCTTGCCTCATCAGATGACCTGGAGCGAAGCTTTTAGCCTTTCCGTGCTGCAATTTCCCGATCCTAGATGAGGCAAGGCCACGCTAATTGCCACCCGCCTCCTCAGAGGTGATCTTATATTTCAGGGTCGTGTAAAGATAGGTATGTTTTAGCAACAACATGTACACACATATCAATATAATTAAACCTGAGCCAGCATTTGGCACTTATAAACATCCATCTATTCTAGATATTTAAGCTCCTTCTCCTGGTGCTCCCTAATAATTGGATAGGGAAATGACTAAGTAATATTTGGGGGGGAATGTTGATACCTATAAATTTGCTGTCTATACATAAATATAAAATTTCGAGTAGTCACTTTTCTACTTCTAGAACATGAATAATTTTCTTGACCAGTTAAAAAATGCAGCTGAACCTCTTTACTCATCAATTTCATGATTACTTCTCCCACATTTGAGTCTGTTCTCCTTGAGTTCATGTCAATCTTTACCTCCAAAAATTCCTTCAGGGGCTTTTTAATGCAGTATAGAAGAATAATCATCAACATCACGATCACCATCATACTATTTCAGAGGCCCATAGGGTACTGGTTACTAAGAGCTTTTTATAATAGAATTATATCCCATGAGGATGAGGAAGGGCCTCAGAACTGGTCTGGGTCAAGTCTCTCATTTTACACAAGAAGAAATGGGCTCCAGAGAACTTCAATGATCAGTCCAAGTGAACACAACTACGTGGAGCAGAATCAAGGTCAGACAACTTGATTACTTTTAAAAGTCCTTCCATCTATACTGTAATTGATTTGATTCTCACAAGACTCTGCAAGGTAGGCAAGTGTAGATGGCCATTAAAGATGTGTATCCAGAAAGTAGACAGGAATCCTCTCTCCCCTTCTCCCTTTCCATCAAGGGCTCTCTCGTCCAGCTCATTGGAATTACTATGATGGTGAATGAATCCAAAGCAAAGTAAGGGATCTAGAAGAGGAGATTCCAGACGTCTAGTGGACACCCAAAAGTTGATTGTGCAATCAATTCTGTGGGTCCTGATAAACATTCCTTGCAATGAATGAAAAGAAAACTATCACAATGCATTCACTGAGAGTAAATATTGATAGTGTGCCTATCTCAATAAGCGTTATTTCTTGAAAATTAGTCTTAGTCATATTATTGCATATATATGTGCAACACATATGTACATATATACACACATAAATGTATAAATGTAACTACTGGCTTGCTTTGTGAAAAAATGGTTCTCACTGTGAGTCAGGATCACAAAAGTTTAAAAGCCACTAGGCTAGAAGTTGCAGGGTGTTGCCTGCAGCCTATTTAGGTCTTAAAAAAGGCAACCAGTCTATCGCTTGGCAGTAAAGGTAGAGTTTGGTAGTGGAAAGTACAAATATAATGGGGTCAGGGCAGAGCTGGGTTTGAGTTTTCACTCAAGCTTCTGTAAGGCGTTGTCCAAGTTATTTATCTCATCTGTGAAGTGGGATAATTCCACCTATTTAACGTGGTTGTTGCCTAGTGGCCTAGTGCTTAAGTTCAGCATGCTCCGCTTCGGTGGCCCAGGTTTGGTTCCTGGGCGTGGACCTACACCACTCATCGGCAGCCGTGCTGTGGTGGCGCACGTGCAAAATAGAGGAAGATGGGCACAGGTGTTAGCTCAGTGCCGATCTTCCTCAGCAAAAAGAAAATAGATAAATAAAAATAACATGGTTGTTGTGAGGTTGTCTGAGAAGATGTGCAATAACTCTCTATGAATTAGGACCTTTTCCTCCCTCTCCTCTTCCTTCCTATACCTACTTATACCTTGAGGTGACAGCCACAGGCAGGAAATTTCCTTGTTCATACCTAAATCTCTTGGATTACACAGAGGAGTAATTCCTTGGAATGTGGCTCCTGAGTAATGAACTTGGGAGGTTACCAGTGGCAGGTGAGGTGATTGGGACTATTCAGGGTTGTTTGTTTTTTTTCTTTTCCAATTATTTTATTGAGGTCATGTTGGTTTATAACATTGTATAATTTCAGATGTACATTATTATGTATCAGTTTCTGTATAGACTGCATCGTGCTCACCACCAATAGTCTAATTTTTATCCATCACCATATATATGTGCCCCTTTGCCCCTTTCGCCCACCCCCCACCCCCTGCCCATCCGGTAACCACTAATTTGTTCTCTTTGTCTTAGTGTTTGTTTATCTTCCACATATGAGTGAAATCATAGGGTGTTTGTCTTTCTCTGTCTAGCTTATTTCACTTAACATAATACCCTCAAGGTCCATCCATGTTGTTGTAAATAGGACAATTTTGACTTTTTTTATAGCTGTATAGTATTCCATTGTATATATATACACCACATGGGATTACTCAGTTTTGATAGTAAAGGTAGTAATAACAGAAATAACAACATCTGTCATTTACTAAAAATCTACTCTATGTCAGGCTTTGCGCTTAACACTTAAAAAATATTTTATTTAAACTTTAACTGGCATTTATGGCTTCTTACCATGATCCAGTCCTCCCACCCTGCTCATTTCCCATTTCAGTACTCTGTTACATCCATTCATTTGTTCAACTACCAACCTCGAGGACATGCTTGATTCCTTCCCATCCCTTCCCATCACTCCCATCTAAACCATGCATAAACCCTGTTGATTCTGCTTCCTAAATATATGTCAAATTCATCCACTTCTCTCCATCTCCACTCCCACTGCCTTCATCCATGCTACCTACATCGCTCACAATATTTTATCTAGATCAGTGCTTCTTAAAGCGTGGACCCAAAAACAGAAGCTTTGGCATCACCTAGGAAGTTGTTAGAAATGCAAATTTCTGACCCCACCCCAAGCCTGTGGAGTCAGATACTCTACGGCTGGGGCCAACAATCTGTATTTTAACAAGCCCCACCCCGCCAGGCAATTGTGGTATCTGCTCAAATCTGAGCCACTTGGAACTATGGGCATGACCGAATAAGGAAAAGGAACACATTGCTGAGGAGAGGTGAAGTTTGAAAATAGAATACATTGAAAAACTATACCAGTAGATTGTTTTAAAAAATTAATTAGTGGGGCTGGCCCCGGGGCTTAGTGGTTAAGTGCGCTCACTCTGTTACTGGCAGCCCGGGTTCGGATCCCTGGTGCGCACCGATGCACCGCTTGTCCGGCCATGCTGAGGCGGCGTCCCACATACAGCAGCTAGCAGGATGTGCAACTACGACACACAACTATCTACTGGGGCTTTGGGGAGAAAAAGGGGGAAAAAAAGGAGGAGGATTGGCAATAGATGTTAGCTTAGGGCCGATCTTCCTCAGCAAAAAGAGGAGGATTGGCATGGATGTTAGCTCAGGGCTGATCTTCCTCAAAAAAAAAAAAAAATTAATTGGTGAAAGAAACTGGCATGAGATAAGTGAATGGAAATCCCCAAATTTAAAGGGTAGACAATAAATAGTGGAACTAAAATTTATTATCCATAGGAATAATACATGTTTTCGGAACTCAGCTTCATTTAAATTCTTGTTGTTTTTAAAAGACAACACATCTTCTGCAGAGAACATGAGATTAAGCAGAGATTAAATCTGAAAGATTATCAAGAGTCCCATTTATCTCTTACCATACTGCCTTCTGAAATTGAGCAATGAAAACAGATAAACTCCTTTAATTTTTGCCTTCAGTCAGCAACCTCTCTGGCACTCCAACTCGGGGCATTCCACAATGCCTCAGGGAGCTAACTTCAAGGAAAGGCTGAAATGCTAAAATGTTTTTCCCCTTGACAATCCCAAACAACTTTTTTTCATAAATGCCTTAAAGGTGAGCCAAGCTGTGCTAAAGTATTACTTCTTTAAAAGCCTCTTCATCACGGAGTATTGAGTAAGAGAGATGAGAGAAGATCTAGGAGCAAACTAAGGAGAAATTAGAACAAAGTGAAGACAGGCTGGGGAGAAAAGGTAAATAAGCGAGGAGAGGATGCAGGGCTATAAATACTTTTCTCTGAAATCTCTTCTTCCACTCTGATAAGCCAAGCTCCCAGCCTAGCCAGTTAGGTTTCCCTCTGTGTTGAGACTATGTAAACACCAGGGTCCTGCACGGGAATTATTCTGTCAGGCATAACAGCACCGTGACCAAGATTTCATTTTACATAGCAGGGTCAGACTAGATAATTTCTAAAGCCATTTGTAATTCTGAAATAGGAGGATTCTGAACTATTTGGTAATACACCTTATAGACAAGAAGCCAAAAATTCTGTGTGGGCTGCCAACAGTGAATTCACAGTGCTTAAGGCGAAGAACCAAAAGACTTCAACTCACCATAAGATTACTTCTGAATTAAGAAGAGAACAGTGTCTCCTGTGGAGAGCTGTGAGGTTATGTGAGGGCAACCTGACACTTTAGAGGAGAAAAAAGGAAGCATGGGGAGGGAACGAGCTATTTATCTTTTTAGCTTAGGAGGGTGTCAGAAAAAAAAAAGAAATGTGTTAATAAGAGATCAGAGATTATGTTAAATATTTCCCAGTTGTGCAAGAAAAGGCTTTAAAAGCACAGCTGAGAAGTATCACCCACCAACCAAATTGTCTCATCAATCTTGTCTATTTTATAAACATTACCCCATGAGAATGCCTACTTGGTTGTCTCTATTTCTTAAACATACTTGTGAAAAATAATTTAAAAGCTCCAGTTAAAACTGTTGTTTGGTTCTTTGAGGTGCCATAATATTATGTACATAGGACAAAAGATTGTCGCCTACATAGTTAATCCTAACCAGGGAAGATTGTTACAATCTTATCCAGAGTCGAAGTATTATCCAGAATGCTTTGGTTGAACAACGACAAAAAAACAATTTATTGTTAATGACATTTGCATATAACTAAAAAAGGGGCAATGAGTAAGTAAAACATTCTGGGAAAAATATGTGTTGATTCATTAAAACAAAGAAAAGTGTGATATCCTTTTTACTACTCATTTTTTTAATGAGTCACGTATTTGCTATATAAATTACTTGAGGAAGAACCATGAGTCTTCTATGCACTGGCCTGCCTGGTGTTAACTCTCTATATGGCTCTGCTTTATTCTATTCTATGTCTTTCATGAAGGAGCCAAAATTTTAGATCACAAGGAACAAGATTTTTATACTAGTAAAATTTGCCTGCTGGCTATCAAAAAGAGATGGTCCCATTCCCGTTCCTGAAAAAGAAAGAAGGAAGGAAGGAAAGAAGAAAGAAAGAAGAGAGAGAGAGAGAGATATGAAAGAAAGAAAGAGAGAGAGAAGGAAGGAAGGAAAGACAAAAAAAGAAAAAGAGAGAAAGAAAGAAAAAGAGAGAAAGAAAATTTAAAAGTCTCTCAACCTTCCCTTCAGCTATAAAATTCCATCATTTTGGAATCTCAGAAACATACCTTCCTTCGCACGCAATCTGACTCCCCTCCCTTCCATGTATAGTAAGTCTTTCGGTGCACCCCCAAGTCATTAAAAGCCATTTTCCTCTTCTGGGTACTTTCTTTGAAATTGAATTTCCTGTGACACACACAGAGGCATGGGTGTGCACGCGCGCACACACACACACACACACACAAAGGCTCAGTTATCTCAGTTTTTCTGAGCCATTTTCTACAATTGAAGATATAAATAAATGAACTTGGTGAAGAACTCATCAAAAGAGGTGGCGCCATGAGAATGTCTCAATGAGCTTCTTACATATGGAGAGAGCCATTGGAGTGACAGGACATTGGGGTCACGGCTATTTCTTTAAATAGTGCCTGGGTCCAGCTTAGTGAAACAATTGCCTGTTTAGGGAAGCACATAATGTGCTCTATTCCTATGGTTGGTGCTGAAGGAGTCTTGAAATCTAAAAGAAATATTAATACGGATAAGCAGGCACCAGATTTTCTGCACTATTTCCCTCTAGATGAACACAAATATTTTTAAAGGAACAAAAGATGAATTGTCTAGGCATAATTTTTTCCTATGCCTTATAAATGAAACAACAAGGTGCTGGCTACTCTTTATCTAATGAATGTTCTCAAAAATCAGATGATGTTGATTCCAATAGCAAAGAGACACTTAACAAAGGACCCTTGTTCTAGAAATGAGGTCATTCGGACAGTCTATCCATTAAGAAAAAGCCTATTTTGCTTTCAGAGGTCACCTATTGGGGCAGGAAATCCATCTTCCAGCCAGTGGACTAACATCTGGCCTAAGTCTTCTGGGCTGAAATGTCAATTTCCTGGTCTAAATAGAACACACATGAAAGAGAAAAAGATGAAAAATACAAATCTTCATTCGCTTCAACGGTAGCACAGATGATCAGAATTCTCCAAAAAAGAGCTACTCTTTAGTGATCAAGCAAATAAAAACAGTAAAATACCTGTATGAAAACTTTATTTCTTTCTGTAATAACTACTGAAAGGCAAAATTAAGAGCCTATAGCTAAACGATAGCAAAGAGACAAATCAGTCATTCACTGGGAAATCCATAAATAAATTGACTTTAATCTAGACCAGCTAATCAGAATTCATGATGATTCATCCCAGGCTGGGCACATTCGCTTTTATACTATGAGTGAAAGAAGTTTACTAACTAAATTAACCTGATAAAACTTAAAGAAGACAGATGGGAGGATGTTTAACTAACATAAGAAAATAATCTTTTTTTGCTGAGGAAGATTTGCCTTGAGCTAACATCTGTGCCAATCTTCCTCTATTTTGTATGTGAGCTGCTGTCACAGCATGGCTGCCAACGAGTGGTGTAGGTCCATGCCCAGGATCCGAACCCAGGCCACCAAAGTGGAATGTGTGGAACTTAACCACTAGGCCATTGGGCCAGCTCCAGAAAATAATCTTTTTGTTCAGTGAGGAAGATTAGCCCTGAGCTAACATCTGTTGCCAATTCTCCTCTTTTTGCTGAGGAAGATTGGCCCTGGGCTAACATCTGTGCCTATCCTCCTCTACTTTATATGTGGGTCACTGCCACAGCATGGCTTGATGAGCGGTACGTAGGTCTGTGCCTGTGATCCAAACCTGCCAACCCCGGGCTGCCGAAGTGGAGCGCACGCATTTAACCATTACACCACCGGGCCGGCCCTGGAAAATAATCTTTTAAAGCTGGTTAAAAGTGCCATAAAATGTTTTGTGTATAATTCTTCTGAATAAGCCACTCAATTTATAATTTTTGTACTCTTTGAGAATATTCTATAATTTTGACTAGTCTTTCTTCTACTGCTTCAAATTAGAGAGATTTTGTTGTGTCCATCATTGATTCATTCATTTATCATGCAATAAATATTGAGTGCCAATTACGTCTGTATCGTGTTAGGTATCGACAAAAGACAGCCCTGGTTTTCAGGAGCATCTAATCTAGTCAGAGAGATAGAAAAGTAATTAGCAGTCATACATACAGAACAAAGAGGTGCTCAGAAGAGAGAATGGTCATCATCCTGGTGGAGAATGAGAAGAGTTCGAAAAGGAGGGGATTCCTATTCATGGTTTGAAGACCACATAGCCAGTCAAGGAAGTAAAGGGAAAAGCATTCAAGTCAGAAGGAAAAGCTTGGAGGATATAAACAAGTGTTAAGTCCTCGTGTGGACAGTGGGACAGGATGTTAGAGATAGGACGTAGTAACATGGATGGATGGCCCTGTATGCCAAGCTAAGAGCGGGGATTTTATTACGTATACCCCTTCCAGTGTCATGCTTTGCTGTAACTGCACCCGCTTCTCTTCCAATCAAGGAAGCAGAGTAGAAATGCAGGTGTGTGATAAATTTTGTTTTCGTCTTACCAGTTACGTGTGTGATATAAGCAATATGGAGGCACTGAAGGTTTTAAGCAGGGAAGTGTTAAAATGCCCACATTAGGTACATTTTATAATTAGTGGTGGCAATTCAGATCCTAGAAGAAGGTGAAATTCAAGGCAAGGCAACTTTTATGAGTCATGCTACTAAACCGGGCAAGAGATTAATAATGGGGGCCCTTCAGCACATGTGTTTGGGCTTCTGTGTGATCCCACCCTGCTTTTCCACCTTGATTTTCTGTTATGATCTAACATAGAGTTACTCTGGGAGGTTCTTATCTGCTTTCCCCCACATTCCTACACTTCCTATGTTCTACTTCTCTGCTGTGTTCAGTCTGTTCCCCCCTCAGCTTTATTGAGATATAACTGACATATAACATTGTATATGCTTAAGGTATACAACATGTGGACTTGATACATTGCAAAATGACTCCCACCATAGCAGTGGCTAACACTTCCATCAGGTCAAATAATTACTTTTTTGTGGTGAGAACATTTAGGATCTATTCTCTTAGCAACTTTCAAGTATATAATATTGTTTCTAATTATAGTCACCATGCTGTACATTAGATCCCCAGAACTTATTCATCTTATAACTGGAAGTTTGTACCCTTTGACCAGCATCTCCCCATTTCCCCACCCCCAGCCCTTGATGACCACCATTCTTCTCTCTGTTTCTATGAGTTTGGCTTTCTGAGATTCCACATGTAAGTGATATCATATAGTATTTGTCTGCCTCTGTCTGACTTATCTCACTTAGCATAGTGCCCTCAAGGTCCATACATGTTGTCTCAAATGACAGGATTTCCTTCTTTCTCATGACTGAATAATATTCCTTCATATGTATATATGTCACATCTTCTTTATCCATTCATCTGTTGATAGACACTTAGATTGTTCCCATGTCTTGGTTATTGTGAACAATGCTGCAATGAACATGGGAGTGCAGATATCTCTTTGAGATCCTGTTTTCATTTCCTTTGAATATATACTCAGAAGTGGGATTGCTGGATCATATGGTAGTTCTATTTTTAAGTTTATAATTCTTAAATTATAGAAACTTCCATACTGTTTTCCATAGTTCCCACCAACATAGTTTCCATACATTCTCACCAACAGTGTACAAGGTTTCCCTTTTCTCAAGTTTCTTTATGTTTTGAAAGAGCCACAGGTGATTATGGTGGCTAACAAGGAATGGAATCCATTGGTGTAAGTGAGAGTGGAAAACCAGGGAAGACAGGACTTGGGGAACACCAGCACTTCCTAAACTAACATAAGGAAATGACACAATGTCTGAGGGAGAGTGGTCCCAGAGGCAGGAGGAGAATCATGAGGGCCTGATGGCGAGGAAGGTGAGAATCACAGGAAGGAAGGGACGACCAGCAGGGTCCAACATTATGGAGAAGTCAATAGGAGAAGTATCAACTGTATACTCATTCTGGGGGTCACCAGTAATCTTACTTAGCTGGTGAAATTTCAGTGTCAGGGGAAGGAGTAGAAGTTAGATTGCAGGAGATTGAGATTGATGGGAGAAAAAGGGATGAAGAAAGCTGATAATCAGAGGAGATCACAAGGTTTGAAGAAGTGTTTTTAAGGATGTGAAAGATTTGAGCAAATTTATAAGCTAAGCAGAAAAGAACTAGTAGAGAAGGAAAGATTGAAAATTTAAGAGAAGGTACTACTAGAACAAGATCCCAGAGAAGGTGATGGTGATGATAATGATAATTTACGTTTTTGAGAAGTTATTGTCATGGGGCTTCTCTTGTATAGAGACCAAACAGATTATCTCTTTCCTGTTACATTTTTCCTACCCAATAATACAACAAAGTTGATCAGATTTAAGCATTCTAAGAATTGCATTCTAGTCATATTTCCCTGGAGCTATACCGAGACAATTTTCAATGGATTTTAGAGTTTTCATAAAATCCTTACTCATACATTTCAGATATTTCAGTTCAATAAATATTTGCTGAATGTCTATTCTGCACAAAGCATTGGGAATATGAAAATAAGCCACAGATGCTGATCTTGATAAGCTTGGTCTAGTGAGGGAGACAGACATAAACAAATAATCTTAACCCAGTGTGACAAAAGCATGCACAGGTCCTTTACAAACAGAGACACTGGACGGTCATTGCAGTCTAGGGTCATCATGGAAGACTTCCTGCAAGAGGCTTCATCTGAGTTAATAAGTCTTGGAGGAAGAGTCAAAATTAGCCAGCCACATGGGTGCTAAGCTGGTTGCAGGCTATGAGAATGATAAGTAAATAACAAGCAATAGGATATATTGGAGCATACGAGGAAGCCATTTGGTGTAAAACTAATTTGGCCTGAACTTGTTTTTCCAAAAAACGCCTGACGTGGCTGTTGAGCAAGCATTGTATATCTGCTTTAAGTATTTACCATGTCCCAAAGACAAGAACAATAAGATAAAGATGTAACGTGCCCCACATTGGCATTTCCTTAAGGATAAGCATCTCTCCCCAGGCTAGGAATTGATTGCTGGCCTGCTGTGTTCACCTTGTGACGCCCTGCTGGAGACCACAGACCTGCTACCTGCTGTGTCCATCAATTTCTGTGTGAAATGCTATGCCAGCAAGGCAATCTCATAACTATTGTAGAAGGGACATTGCAGTCATATGTGGTGCCTGCTCTTTGACGGTATATAACCACTCTGTACACCCCACTTCTTTGGAGTGCTCCATTCCTTTGTGGAAGGACTCCCCCAGGCTATATGATCCTCAGATCTGGCTCATAATAAACTCACTCCAATTTTGACTGATAGATTGGTTATGGATTATTTGCGTCGACAAGAACAGCAGGAGCAAAGGCATGAAGACATAAAACAACATGTGTTGGAGGAGCTTGAAGCTCTCTGTTTTGAGAAATACTAATGAAGAAAGGGCTGGATGCAAAGCTCAAGGTACATGAGTGGTCAGTCATCCAGCATCCTGTGTGCTGTAAGCTAAGGAGGTTAGTCTTAATGCTCTGAGGAGCTCATTCTTTGTATTTTGAGGCTTCCTAATTTCCTTTCTGAGGTGGTAACCTTCATTTTACTTTCAAAGTGCTCCATGGACCGCTGCCAGTCCCTGGGCTGAGTAGGTGATTCTGCAACTTGCAATAACAGAGTGCCCACGAAAAGCCATGTGTGCATTAGGGAGAGAGTAAAATTTGGAACACTTCACTAATGTGCAGGTCATACCTGCCCAAAGGCCATGCTGACTTTTTCTTTCTCTTTCTAATATTAGTATATGGGCCACCCTTCTTGACATATTCTGGCAGTACCAATCAGCTTTACGCAGAAGACCTCATCACAGATCTGCCCATCAACTCTGAGATCTGAAGTAATTCACCATTTCCCTGGCTCTCAGTGTCCTTAACTCTAAAATGAAGGGGGTGAAAAGAGATATTTGAGGTCTCTTCCATTTGTAACAATCTGTAATGTGAAAAGTGGGTATTTAGGTATAGGGATTGGCTTAGGGAATAAGGAATAAGGAAGTAAGAAGGCGCTAAAAGTCTGGGGAACAGGAAAATGCCTTTCCCACTTAGTGAAAGTTATTTACATAATGGATGGGTTAAGCCATCTGGAAGATAACCCATATAAGAAATGGCTTATGCAAGCATTCTTGATGAGACTAGAGTGTTCCTCAATTCTCCAACTAGAAATCAAGCATTATCTTCATGAAGGTGGCAATGGATTGTGACTGATGTAAAGGAAATTATAATTACAAATTGGTACAAGATTCAGAAATTTGGCAGGATGCTTCAAAATCCATAACAATGTACTATCCTCTGACCCAGTATTTACATTCCTGGGAATTTATCCTAGTAAATTATTGGAAAGAAATAAGAAGCTCTGTGCTCAGAGGCTTTTTATTGCATTTTTAATAATGTTGAAAATTTGGAAAGAAGCTTCATCTTCCACAAGAGAAGAATGGTCAAATAAATGATGGTGCTGAAAGAATAATGTCTACTGATTAAAATATTAACAGAAAGAACATGGAACAGCCTGGGAAAATATCCTCTGTATGAAAAACTTAACTCTAAGAAATTAGGAGTACGTATGCACAGAGGCGAGACGAGAACCTGCAAATAGTCTGTGCCAGTGTTTGCAAAGTAATGGGAGCTCAATAAATACTTTTTGAACAAATGAATAAGTGAATGTAAAATGAAAACTGGTGATGCATTAGGATGGTGAGATTTTGAATTAAATTATCATTGAAAAATTTTCTATGCTGTTACTATAAACACTGTTAAAGCTAATGTTAATAGCTAACATTTATTAAGTGTTTGCTGCGTACAGACACTATCCTATATAGTATGCATTTTGTAAGCTACCTATTCATCACCTTCCAAAACATGGCTATTACTTTTCCACCTCCAGATTCAAGTCTTCCTGGGGACAAATTCAATGCCAGCAAGACACAGAAGTGCTCTAACAGTTAGTCTGATGAATGAGTGAATGAATGAATGAATGAATACCTCAATGAAGGAGAGTGGCAGAGACTGAAACCCATGTTACTAGTGCCTTAGACCACAAGGTCCCTGGTGTGATGTATGAGGCAGAATTCTCAGTACTCACTCAA
This sequence comes from Ceratotherium simum simum, assembly GCF_057802395.1. Lineage (NCBI taxonomy): Eukaryota > Metazoa > Chordata > Mammalia > Perissodactyla > Rhinocerotidae > Ceratotherium > Ceratotherium simum. The sequence continues at coordinate 25,432,800 of NC_141937.1, read as the reverse complement.
AAGTCCTAGACTTCTAGATTCTCTATGTAAATAATTGCAAGAATTGGAAGGATTGAGTTCCCGAAGCTGAAAGACAAAGAACGAGTTCTTCTCAAAACCCAGTCTCGAAAGCATAACCCTTTACCTTCCTTAAGATCCTTCTTGAATGCCTCACTGTTAAATGATGGAATGTGTGCAAAAGTTTACATATGTTAGCATTTCCAAAAAGGAACAGGAATGCACTGTGGCCAACTTTTAAGCAATGGAACCAGCATGGATCCAGCATCCAATGAAAGCAAGCAGGAGCCGATGGGAGTCACATTTTAAAAAGGTTTTCTCAATATTTCCTCAAACTTCCCTAATAATAACAAATATTTGGGAGCCACCTCTTTTGATCTACCCACCGTGTTTAACTTTCCTGGTTTTGCAGGTTTGATGATAAACAAGATGTCCCACGTTAACAAGAGTTCTTTATTGGGCTGAATTTTATCCTTGGCTCATGCACACCCAGGTTTTGTGGCAGCCACTGGAATTGCTCGTCTGCATCCAAGAGAAGCATTTAGCCTTTAGTAGGCAACACAAGCAATTTCACCCTGGATTTTTCTTGGATAGGGTCTACCTTCTTTACTATTCATCTCAAACTTTTCCATGGAGAGACATTATTTTTGAAGTTGCTCTGTGCCTTTGGCTATTTCTCCTGAGTCTTCCCCTTTCCAGGTGACTCGGAATGGAGTTCAGTCAGCCAGGTGCCATGTCTGATCACCATTCTGCTCCTCGAGGCACACATGGCAGTATTTTTAAGCACAGCAATCTTGGGGGCTCGATTTCAGTAGCTCATGTGACATACAGAGCGCCATTTTGATCTTTCTCACATACAGATACTCAAGATACACACGTCTTCCCATAATGCTGTAATCTCTGATCGGGTCAGAGCTTGGCCACCTCTGCAAAGCTATAATAAATACTATCTGAATCACTTCAGCATAGGGTGGCTGGCTTCTCCCAGAAATGTTTATAACCTATGAAGGAAAACCAGCAAAACATTTCATAAACTAATGGTGTCAAATGCCACTTACTCTCTTGGTCTATAAAATAAAATGTCTAGCTTTTGGTGCCTATGAGCAGAAAAATTGAGAGCCCAAACACACACTGCCCAGTATTTCCTGAAAGCCTTCTTCTAATCTTAGATGCGTTCTGGGCAAGCAAATTCATCTGGGCACCATGCCCTGAAGTGGGCCATGTGCTGCTTGATGTTAATAACAGCATGACATATATCTATGCCTTGTACCCACTTAATTTGTCCCTGGCTGGAATACATGAGCTTTTGTTTGTGCTATTATCATCATATCCTGTCTAGACTGAAAACAGCCTCAGAGCTGCTCCCTTCATAGTGAATTCAAAATAAAGAGGCTGGTCTGGCCCACTCTGGCTCTGCCGGGAACTCTGGTGGATCTCCACGCAGCCTCTCCCATCTCAAATGGGCTCCACGCAGCCTCTCCCATCTAAATCTAAAGAGGGAAGACCATGGAAGCTGCTTCCAACTGGAAAAACCTAGATAAGAATAAACAACATTAAATAGTAAACACGGTGATCTGACTTCAGTACTATTAAGTTTTAAGTAAATCACTTGGAAAAATAACGCAAGTTTTAAATCAAGCTATTAGATGTAACGTTCGGACTCTGTTTTGATTCTAGTTTGAAAACACTGGTGTGCCAGGAAATCTGTGAACAAAAGGATTACTATGTCCTCAGAGCCATGAGGGGGAAGAATCCACCGGTCCACAGCACAAGGGTTCAGGAGGGCAGAAACGTTCAGGGGTGTGGCAGGCTATTCTTAGTTCTGAGATTCTGACAGGCCAAGAAAGCTGCTACAGCCAAGGTGAGAAAATCCTTATGTTTAAAATAATTTGAATTTATATAAAACTGATCAGTCATGATGGAGTTACTTGCATCAGAAAAAAAACAACTATCCATTTAAAGATTCGTCAAAGGATCTAAGGTAGAGGTTGCACTCATACACTCTGGCTTCAGACATACCAAGTTCAAATTTTAGCCAGAATTCTTGAAGCTTCACTTTCTTCAATTATAAAATGGGGTTAATGATAGTGTCTCTGACATAGTGTTGATGAGAGAAATACATGAGATAGTCTGCAAAGAACTTGACACTATGAGTGGCACATAGTAAACGATCAATAAAAATATATTAGCTACTTTTATTATTATTATGTGGAAAAGCACTTAATACAGTATCTACCTGGCATAAATGGATCAATGAACAAATGATAATAGTGGTTAGTAAAGTTTTCATTTCAATTTTGTTTAATACTAATGATAAATAGTAGCCCATTCAATCCCTTGAAAGTTTGCAGATCATTAACTGCTTTTTAAAAATATTATTTATATTATTCCTCATTAATAGACTTGGGGCTTAGGAGAGAATGAGGTATTCTCAATCCATCCACTCTTTCTTGTCTCCTCTTCTTGAGCTAAGGACACAGTAATGATGCTGGGCAGAGAAGAGAGAAGGAAAACAGAAAGATATCTATATCCAAAATTTGTTTGAGGGTCTAAAATGAAAACATATGCCATTGATTAGCAGGAAATGACCGTGAACGTCTTAGAAATAACCCCTAGACTCAGGCACAAAATAATACACTCAGCGGGCTCAGTAGAGTCCTCATTACCATATAAATTGTTTTCAGGTCTGATCTAATAGGATATGATTAATAATTGGGATTTGTTTTCCTCCAAGAGGATGAATGATTGAAGGGAACCCAATACACTTTAAAAGACCGTTCCTAAATTGAACACGTTAAGTGTTTTGTTTTGTATAAACAAAAGCATTCTAATTAGCGTGCAGGGTCCTCACGGATGCTGAGTGAGGAAGTGTGTGGCTGGAGTCTTGGCAATGCGTGTGTTCACTCCAGGAAGTGGGGCTGCATCTATGCACCATATGGCTTGTACAATGAGAATTGCAAAAATTGTGGCTGCTCGGGGATAGGGCTTCCAACTCCGTGTTGTTTATACTCTGATTAGAATACCTGGTGGGCTCCAAGGACTGTTTGAGCTACTTCCCAGCCCTTCTCACTTCCTCTTTGGACCATTTCTGAGAAGCACAAGCTCATTTCTGGTGTAAATTTAACGCAACCTGAACTGCTTATGAAAATCTGGACAGGAAAACACTGAGATTAGGCTGAAGGTAATTTTCAGAGGAACCAGATTTCTTTGTTCAAGTTGTCCCAAATCCAGAGCCATGCAAAAGGAGGGAAGAATTGGCAAGTTAAGGGAAATAAAACCAGCAAGCTAAGGCCTTCGATTAGAAGTTAACACAATGTGCGCTAGCCCGTTGACACAGTTACAGCTCTCACTTCTCTGCCAGAAGGAGCAGGTAGCAGTTTCTACTTCCATTGCCCATCCTATGCCAGGCATGCCGCCGCACGGGCACAGCCACCAAAGCCCTTGTCAATTAGAAACGACATTAAAATGACGTCCCATCTGCTCTACAATTGTCAATGGGCTTGTGCCACCTGTTGAGGGGTGGCGGGGACAGCAGATGGGTGAAGAACCCCGACACAGGTTTGTATATTTATACAAAGAGCCACTTCATTCAGCGTTCTTCCTCCATTTCCGCCCTCTACTGCCCTTCTTTGCCAGAAATCTTTCGAATAGATTTGCAGTGGTATTTTGCACCCAGAAGAGTGTTAGTTGTATTTAAATATCATGCCCCAAGAAGCACAGAGCATTGAAAAACATGGGTTATACCTTAAATAGTAGGAAAATGAACAGCTTAATTTATCTTGAGCCATCCTCCACGTGCATTCACAGATAAGCATGAAGAAAAACTACAGCCAAGAGGTTTTAAATTTGACCTAAAGATGAATTTTCTCAGGATGAGTACCAAGACACTGCAATGGGTATAGAGAAGAGGATGAAGCTCTTTCCCAAAGATCTGGACATGAGCAGAGTATGCCAGAATCGGGATGTCACGCCAGCTTACGTGACCTCCCATCCACCTTCCCAGCCTCTGCTAATGTAGGTCCCCTTCCACAGTATCCAAGCCCAACTTTGCGGTTGGGCTCAAATGCTGTCTCCTTCCTCGGCCACAAATTCCCATAACCTGTTTTTTTGGAGGACGGGGATTTTGTTTCTGGTTATCATTTGGAGTGTCCCTCTCGTCAACCACTCCACACTTCACTGGATCTCTGTCTGCTGACACTTAATCTGTCCTTCGTGACATAATCAGATGCCACCTCCCCTGGGGAGGTTTTTCACAGTACCACTCTCTCCCCCAGTAAGAGTCTCCTCGTCCTCTTCCATGATCCCAGAGAAGCATGCTGCAGACCCCGCTCTCACGCACTTGTCACAGCGCATTTTAATTGCTAGTTTCCTTCATGGTCTCGTCTCTTAGACCGTGAGCTGCCTAGGGCAGGAACTCCATGGTTTTTCCCCTTGTTAGTCTTAGTGCTTAGCACAGAGCCTGGACATAAAAACTGCTCAATAAAGAGTAATAATAACAGTCAAAGCTTATGGAGTACTTCCTATGTGCCAGGCACTGTTCTCAGCATGTTAATAATAGGACCTATCTCCTAAGGTTTCTAGAATTGACTTAGAATGAATATAAAGGCACATCCAAAGCCTAGTACAGAGGAAACGGTCAATAAACTAATTTTATTTAATGCATTATGTCATTTAATTCTCAGAACTTATTTATTTATTTATTTATTTGGAGACGAAGATTGGCATCCTGAGCTAACATCTGTGCCAATCTTTCCTCTATTTTGCGTGTGGGTTGCTGCCACAGCATGGCTTGATGAGTGGTGTAGGTCTGTGCCTGGGATCTGAACCATGAACCTAGGTCACAGAAGCAGAGTGCACTGAACTCAACCACTGTGCCACCGGGCTGGCCCAGAACTTATTTTTCATTCAGTGCTACTACTCTTTTTTCTCATTTTAAATGAGGAAATGGATATTTATAAAACTTAAGAAACTTCCCTAAGGTCATTCCCTCAGCTTTAAGCACCAGAAAGAGTTTTGTTTTGTTTTAATATCACTTTCATACTTTTCAACAACTAAGTAGTATTTATTATATGACTTCTTTTTCTTTCAAGTGGCACTTATGGAGGCATAATTTACACACAGTAAATTTCATGCTCTTTACTGTACAGTGCTGTGAGTTTTACAATCATGTAACCCCCACCACAATCAAGATATAGAGCAGTTCCATCTCCTCCAAAGATTTCCCTCATGCCCTGAAGCAGTCAACTTCTTCCCCCTTTCTCAGGCTCTGGAAAACGTTGATCTGATCTCTATCCTTACAGTTTGGCTTTTGCCAAAATGTTGTATAAATGGAATCATATAGCATGTAGACTTTTGAGTCTGCGTTCACTTAGCATTTGAAGTTTGTGAAGCTTTTGCAATTCATCCACACTCTTGCGTAGAGCAATAGTTTGTTCCTTTTTATGGCTTAGTGGTATTCCGTTGTCTGGACGTAACCCAGTTCACTCGTTAACCAGTTGGAGTATGCTTGGGTATTTCCCAGTTTCTGCTGATCATGAACAAACCACTTAAGATCATTCACGAACAGGTGTTGTGTGAACATATGTTTTTATTTCACTTGGGTGAATACCTAGGAGTGGGATTGCTCTGTCATAGGGTACGTGTGCATTTAATCTTATAAGAAATTGCCAAATTTTTTTTCTGAAGTGGCTGTACCATTTTGCATACTGATAAGCAATGTATGAGAATTCCCTTTGCTTCACAGCCTTGTCAGCACTTGGTATTACCAGTTTCTGTTTTATTTTTTTAAGCTTGGTTTATTTTTTTTTTGTTTATTTATTTTTTTGGTTTATTGTTTTAAGGTTTTTATATTTTTGGTTTATTTTTAAATTTTTTTCTAATAGGTATTGCATTGTGGTTTTCATTTGTGTTTCTCTAATGACTAATGATGCTGAGTACCTTTTCATGTGCTCTGTTCAATGTGTGCTTTGCAAATATCTTCTCAGTCTGTGGTTGTCTTCATTTTCCAGTGTCTTTCAAGTAAAATTTCTACTTTTGATTAAGTCCAACTCACTCATTTTTACTTTTATGGATCTTATTTTATTGTTTATCTAAGGAATCTTTGTCTAGCAAAGTCACAAAATTTTTTCTGTTTTTCTCTAGAAATTTTTCTAGTTTTAGATTTTACTTTCCGGTCTATGATCTACTTTGAGTTAACTTTTGTGTAAGATATGATGTATGGCTTGGAGTTCATTTTTTTCCCACGGATTTCCAATTGTTACAATGTCATTTATCAAAAAGAGCAGAAATTTGAACTCAGGTTTCTCTGACTCTGGAGGTCAAGTTCTTACCATGGACTTCCTAGTACTGTGTTTACCTACATTTTTAATCCTCTGCTGGATTCCTAAACTCTTTGACAGTCTTCTCTACATTCCCCATAGTGCAGTGCCTTGAACATAGTATGTCCTAACTAAATACCCCTGGACCGACTGTTTAACAGAGGATGGAATAATAATCACTGAAAACTGGCCAATCCTTGTTTTTCCTTGCCCAAGAAAGAAACAGTTTCCTCATACATGGTGCCTGTGTGTTTAGAGTTCTGAGCCACCCAGCAGGCAGGCAAAGGTCACCTGTCCAATATTTATAATTGACCTCCATACCCTAAGCCTTTTAATACAAGAACTAGATTTTCCTTGTAGTCTAACAATGGCATGAGGATAATTGCATTTCTTCTGACACCATTACAGCCTGATATACAAGCTCTGGCTGTCCTGAGGAATGATCATTTGTCAGTGGGCAGGGTCAGCTCAGAAGCAATTTGGGGCCAGAACTAGTGGGTGGATGTGGGCGGAGGCGGGAAATGTGCAAGACTAGTATGACAGAAATTAGCTGAGGTCGTGTTTCTGATTCTAGGGTAAAGAAGCTAGTGTGGGCAAGCCCTCTGCATGAACTTCAGCTCCGTGGATTTATAAGCAAAAGCATTTTTGTAACCTACAGAGGGCAAGGCCAATAGACCATTGCTTGGCCTTTGCCACTGAAAAGGCAAGAAGGCTTGCAAAGTCCACCTTAGAGGATGTTGCGTTTTTTACCCCATCACTTGTTTTTGATTTTAATAACCTTCAGTTCTCATCCAATACTCCACATTCTCTCTTTTCCAAGTTCGCATAACTACAAGCACCAAATCATTTCTGATGGGGCCACTTAGAGGAAGAGAATCTCACAGACTGAAAAGGACAAATTCTATTTTCTCGATGTGAGAAACTGGATAGCAAGAAAGAAAAGCAGAAAATACTTTAAAAAGCTACCAAGTTTTTGGTGAACAACTGCTATAACACAATAAAAGTTTTTTTGCTCAGGGCTGATTATAGAGTAAGTTCTCAGAAATGCCATATTGTTAGTGATTATTATATATTTTTTCTTTTTTACAATTTTTTTATTGTGACAAAATGCCATTATTATATTTTTTTACTAGGTGAAATACACACAAACATGTATGCATGCACACAGAAGTGCACACACCCAAACACATGAGACACCAGAGAGAGACAGAAATATAGAGGGGCAGAGATTAGGAACCCAGAGAAAAAAATAGATTCAGATACATATAGCAAAGAAAGAGATAAAAAAGAGAACTCTGTGGTTTGTTGCATATCTTGCTTATCCCTATGCTAAATCTCTGAGCCTGCGGGCTGTGTCCCTTCCGTGTTTTCTAACCTCATGTTGCTATAGAAATTCTGGGATCATGGCTCCTCTGCAGTGCTCTGCACATCTTCAACATTCAGGGTCAGCTGGTTTATTTCAGGGAAAATTAAATAAAATCTATTTGTTGAATAAACATTAATGGAAAAGTCATCAAACCCTGAGCCAAGTGACCAATTAAACAAAATTCTACTAGCCAAGTGATCTGCTTCCCACCCAAAATAAAATAAGCCAAGTTAAGCTGAGTAAGAGGATGAACAAAAATGTTAACAACCTAATTTGGAAAACAGCTGCCCACTAGCGGCATGTGGGGGATGACAGGTCAGTCTGGTAGGGCTGGATTCTCAGGACCTACTGGACACCATCCTTTGAAGCTCAACATCAGCAGGGGGTAGAAGTGCCTTAAATACAACAGGATACATGAAGCATCGGGGCCGCCATGGAAACTGGATCACACGCATCCTCTTTCAGGAGGCTGCCATTGTTTAATGGGTTTTGCAGCTCATTAGACCATAAGCTCTTTTAGGGCTGGGCTCCCAGCATCCTCTCCAGTTGCCTATGAGGATGTGGCAAGTGGCCAGTTCTCTGGGGCACTCGGTGATGACTAAGAGGCACTGTCAACACATATGTTTAAAAATACCAAGTTCCAGTCATCTGGCCCACATCTACTTGAGCACATTGTACAAAGTGAGTCCCTAGAGGTACTGACCAAGTCCTGTGGTGAGGATGAAGTTCTCCCAATCCTTGTGTGCAGCTGGTATCCGAGACTCAGTGGGCGGACTGCTTGTGACACCAGTGAATGAACTCAGACCAGCCCCACATAGCCTTTTTTTGGACACTAAAACAAATTCAACCAGGCAGGGGTATGGTTATCATAACTCAAAGGCTCCTTTCAATGGTGATGTCCATTATTCAGGCACTGTGGAGAACCCAGACTAGAACACACTCCTTGTCCTACCTTTAAGAACCACTAGACCAGTGGTTCTTAAACTTTAACCTGCATCCAAATCTCCTGGAGGGCTCCTAGAGTGATTCAGTGGGTCTGGGCTGGGCCTGAGAATCTGCATTTCTAACAAGTTCAGGAACCACAATTTGAGAACCACTGCACCGCCATTTGCTGGGATAATGTTTCCTACTTCAGTGCCTTTAAACCTGACACATGATGGAAACTTCAGAATTCAGTAACTATTGGATGATTTTGTAGTATGAGAAAACAGTGACAAGGAAACCAATAACATTTCACCTTTATAGAGGTCAGACTTTTGGCAACCTCGACCATTTGGAACACAGTTGCAAACTTGGAAGTAAGAGAAATAGGTCTTTAAGTTGTTAAAATAGGGCTATGAAAAAGTTATGAGACTCTGCAGGGGACAACAGTCTGGAGACCCCTTTAGGTCTGAGTGTAAAATACGCCAATACACAAGGAACAGCCAAGATGCATCAACTGCAAGATAATGACAAAAGAAATGTGAAGGCACAGGATTCAGACTATATTATCTGTAGGGGCAAACTGTCCTATTCGACCTAGTAGTAACCCTGTGGTCATCACTACGTTACAAGCAAAACACGATAATTGATTTTCAAAATATCAAGGCTCCTCTTACAGCAACCCCCTCCCACTACTGCCCCAGTGTCAAATAAAGAGAATATAAAATGGTCCATAAGGAATTTTGGATGTGGGAGTGTAAAAAGACTTATGGCTCAGCTTGGGACACACGCTAACGGTCAGCTGGAAGAAGTGGTTCTGAGGGGGCTGCTGGGTGATGTGTTCCACAGCCTCGCTCTCAGCAGGGATAGGGGGATGGAGAAGAAACTCTGCCCCTGACTCAGCCCTGGGGGAACCTGTCTGTGTTCCTAGGGAGAGGAGGCTGTGAAAATGGAAGAAGAAGACTACTTCTGTAAACTTAAGGAAGGGCTGTAAATATTAGTGGGAAGGGACACCTCTCCTATGTCAACAAGATCAAAGACTCCCTGGAGAATCCTATTAGGGGCTGAAATAACAGCTGCTTTTGAAAGGGCCATGAAGTATTGGGAGCAGAGAGCAACACAAGCAACTGAGGAGTGGCAGTGGTGATGTACAATCAAGAAGAGGCTTCCTGGGAAGAGCCGGAGCCTTGGGGCTTGGAGACCAGTGACCCTGGTGGGTCAAGGCTTGTGCTGGTTTTTCTCCGTTGGCCCCACTAGATCCACCTCTGCCATCTGTCCCCTCCCTAGTAGGCTGACGGCTATAGACAGTGGCCTGACTCCTTCGTTCTCTGGCTTCCTTTGGGTTGGGTCAATGGTGGATGATAAGAGAGTGGAAGAGAGAGAGGTAGGGTTGGGTATCCGTGCCTGTCAGTGACTACCAGCCTTACTCCTGCCAGGGTTTTAGCAGTTGCTGTGTTCTTCTAAGCCTGGGGCTCGGTAGAGGTGAGCCCATTTCCAAGATTACAGTTCCTGACTTAACAACTGTTTTCTCCAATGTTCCCTCCAGGCTTAGATGTGGCAAAGGCTTCCTTTTGTTGCCAGTGTCTGGGGCTTCACCATTCCTAGTGTGTTCTTTAATCCTGCCCATACCTCTGTGAAAAGTACCCTTAATTCAACTCTTAAACCCTGGACCCTGACCAAAAAGAGACCAAGGTCAAAGCTTCCACCAGTTGAGCACGAGCTTTGGTGAGCTCCAGGTGGTAAACCCGGGAACAAATGGAATCATCAACTTTCCTCGGGAACCACGCAGTAGTAGATAATGAAGGTAAAGGACTTAAGGAAATAAGTCTCAGCTCAGGAATGTCAATGAGAAAGTGACTCTAGAACAATTACCAAGGGGATGTAAGCAGGGGTTGAATGTCTGACTACATTCTGAAGACAGAAACTGATTAGTATAGAACATAAGAGTTATGTTAAAAAAGTGTTCTAGACGTTGTGAATTTTTTAAGCTTGGTCTTGAAAGAGTGATCATAAAATTATTGACAAGATTTGATGGGTAGTATGAGGGCTGGTAGATGTAGGAAGGAATAGAGTAGGATGCCGTGTCCTTTATTTAAAAACAGCTCTTTTGAGATATAATTCTCATAAAATACAACTCACCCACTGGAAGTGTACAATTTAATGTATTTGAGCACATTCACAGGGTTGTAAAACCATCACTGCAGTCGAATTTTAGAACATTTTCATGGCCCTGAGACGAAGCCTCGTACCCATCATGGGTCAATCCCCATTCCCTCCGCCCAGGCCTCACCTCAAGCTCTAACACCACTAATGTCTCCATAACCATGCCTACTGAGGCTATTTCATATTAAAGGAATCATATAATATGTGATGTTTTGTGACTGACTTCTTTTACTTAGCAAAGTGTTTTCAAGGGTCATTCCTTGATACAAGCTGTAGCGTGTATCAGTACATTATTTCTTTTTATTGCTAAATAACATTTTGTTGTATGGATATATACATATTATTTATCCATTCATCAGTTGATAGACATTTAAGTTGTTTCTACTTTTTGTCTATTATGAACAATGCTGCTATGGACATTGATGTAAGTTTTTATGCGGGCATATGTTATCATTTCTCTTGGGCATATATCTAAGAGTGGAATTGCTGGGTCATATGGTAATTCTGCTCAACTTTGAGTTACTGCCAAACTATTTTTCTAAAGCAGCTGCACTATCTTAAATTCTCACCAGCAATAAATGAGGGTTCCAATTTTTCCACATCCTCATCCACACTTGTTATTGTCTCTCTTTTTGATTAGAGCCATCCTAGTGGGTGTGAAGTGGTATCTCATTGTGGTTTTAATTTGTACTTCCTTAATGACAAATGATGTTGAGCATCTTTTCATGTGTTTATTAGCCATTTAGATATCTTGTTTGAGAATTATTTATTCAAATTTTTGTCTATTTTTTTAATTGGGTTGTTTTCTTATTATTGAATTGCAATAGTTCTTTATATATTCTGGATATGTCTCTTAGATTTATGGTTTGCAAACTCTCCCATTCTGTGGGTTTTCTTTTCACTTTCCTGATGGTATTGCTTGCACTACAAAAGTTTTTAGTTTTGATGTAGTCCAATTTATCTATATTTTCTTTTGTCACTTGTACTTTTGGTGTCATATCTAAGAAGCTATTACCTAACCCAAGGTCACAAAGATTTATACCTATGTTTTCTTCTAGGAGTTTTATAGTTAGCTCTTACATTTAGGACTATGATCCACTTTGAGTTAATTTTTTTGTATGGTGTGAGGAAGAAGACCAACTTTATTCTTTTGCATGTAGATATGAAGTTGTCCCAGCACCATTTATTGAAACGACTATTCTATCTCCCATTGAATTGTGTTGACATCCTCATTGAAAACCAATTGACCATAGATGTTAGGGTTAATTTCTGGACTCTTAATTCTATTCCATTAACTTATATGTCTATCGTTATACCAGTAACACACCATCTTGATTACTGTATCTTTGTAGTAAGTTTTGAAATCAGGCATTGTCAGTCTTTCAACTTTGTTCTTTTTCCAAGATTGTTTTGGCTTTTCTGGGTTGCTTGATAGGGGTTGTGTTGAATCTGTGATCAATTTGGGGAGTGATGCCATCTTATAAGTATTAAGTCTTCTGATCCATGAACATGGGCTGTTTCTCCATTTAATTAGATCTTGAATTTCTTTCAACAATGTTTTATAGTGTTCAGTGTATAAATCTTTCACTCCTTTTTTGTTAAATTTATACCAAAGTATTTTACTTTTTGAATGCTATTGTAAATGAAATTTTCTTAGTTTAATTTTCAGAATGTTTATTGTTATTGTATAGAAATGTATTGATCTTATTTCCTGCAACCTTGCTGAACTCATTTATTACTTAATAGTTTTTTAGTGTATTTCTTAAGTTTTTCTATGTACAAAATCATTTTATCTGCAAATAGAGGTAGTTTTACTTTTTCATTTTCAATGTGGATGGCTTTTATTTTATTTTCTTGCATGATTACCCTGGCTGGACCCTTCAGTAAAATGTTAAATAGAAGCAGTAAGAGTGGACATCCTTAGCTTGTTCCTGATCTAAGGGGGAAAGCATTCAGTCTTTCACCATTGAATATGATGTGTTTTTTGTAGATGCCTTTTCTCAGGTTGAGGAAGTTTTCTTCTATTCCTAGAATGTTGAGCAATTTTTTTCTTTTATCATGAAAGGGTGTTGAATTTTATCAAATGCATTTTCTGTGTCTATTGAGATGATTGTATGGTTTTTGTCTTTTATACTATTAATGTGATATGTTACATTACAGTTTTGTGTTGCTTAACAATGGGGATATATTCTGATAAATGCATCATTAGATGATTTTGTCATTGTGCAAACATCACAGAATGTACTTGCACAAACCTGGATGGTATGGCCTACTACACACCTAGGCTATGTGGTACTAATCTTATGGGACCACCGTTGTATATGTGGTCCATCTGACCAAAATGTCATTATGCGGCTCATGACTGTAATTGATTATGGATGGTAAACCAACCTTGCATTCCTGAGATAAATCCCATTTGATCATGGCATAGAAACCTTTTTATATGTTGCAGGATTCAGTTTGCTGGAGTTTTGTTGAGAATTTTTGTGTCTATATAAGATATGAATATAAGGTTTTGTGTCTATATTTATATGATATGAATGTCAGGGATATTGGTCTATAGGTTTCTCCTCTTGCAATGTCTTTGTCTGGTTTTGATATCAGGGTGCTACTGGTCTTATTGAATGAGTTTAGAATGAGTTGGGAAGTATTTTTCCTTTTCTATTTTTTGAAAGAGCTTGTGAAGGATAGGTATTAATTCTTCTTTGAATGTTTTGTAAAATTCACCATTGAAGCCATCTGGCCTTGGGCTTTTCTTTGTGCAAAATTTAAAAATTACTATTTTAATATCTTTACATGTTATAGGCCTATTCAGGTTTTCTATTTCTTCTTGAGTCCTTTTTAGTAATTTGTACCTTTCTAGGAATTTTTCATTTCATTTAGGTTTTCTAATTTTTGGTGTACAGTTGTTCATAGTATTCCTTTATAATACTTTTTATTTCTGTAAGGTCATTAGCGATGTTCTTTCTTTCATTCCTAATTTTAATTATTTGAGTCTTCTCTCTCTTTTTTTTTCTTAGTCAGGTTAGCTAAAAGTGTATCAATTTTGTTGATTTTATCAAGGAACCAACTTTTAGTGTCATTGATTTTCTTTTTTGTTTTTCTATTCTGTTCCATTTATTTCTGCTCTAGTCTTTAAATTTCATCCCTTCTGATTGCTTTGGTTTTAGTTTGGTCTTCTTTTTCTTGCTTCATAAGGTGGAAGATTTGGTTACTGATTTGAGACCTTCCTTATTTTTTTTTAATGTAGGCATTTACAGCTATAAATTGCCCTCTCAGCACTGCTTTACCTGCATGCTATAAATTTTGGTATGTGGTGTTCTTGTTTTATTTCACCTCCAAACATTTTCTAATCTTCCCTGAGATTTCTTCTTTGATCCACTGGTTATTAAGAAGTGTACTGTTTAATTTTGCCATATTTGTGAATTTACCAAATTTCCTTTGGTTATTGATTTCTTTTTTTCTTTTCTTTTTGTTGTGAGGCAGATCAGCCCTGAGCTAACATCCATGCCAATCCTCCTCTTTTTGGCTGAGGAAGTCTGGCTCTGAGCTAACATCTATTGCCAATCCTCCCCCTTTTTTTTCCCCAAAGCCCCAGTAGATAGTTGTATGTCATAGTTGCACATCCTTCTAGTTGCTGTATGTGGGACGCAGCCTCAGCATGGCTGGAGAAGTGGTGCGTCGGTGTGTGCCTGGGATCCAAACCCTGGCCACCAGTAGTGGAGCACGCGCACTTAACCACTAAGCCACGGGGCCAGCCCTGTTATTGATTTCTAATTTACTTCCATCATGGTCAGAAAACATACTTTGTATGACTTCAATTCTTTTATACTGAGTCTTGTTTTACAGCTTAGCGTGTGGTCCATCCTAGAGAACATTCCATTTGTGCTTGAGATGAATATGTATTCTACTGCTGTTGGATGGACCCATGTTTTTAGTTTTTAATCAAGTTTAAAGTACAAAGCTGCCTGGAATCAGACACATTTCATCTCCTTCACCTTATCCATGGTCAAACAGGGAGAAGAAGGATAGTTTATAATCATTTGTCACTAGATTGATAGGTAGACAGTTAGATGGAACATGGTGACATATGAGTTGGAGAATAAGGCAGCATGAAGTGATAGAAACACCATGGATCTAAGATTTCCAACTCTAACTTTCTGACACAAGTATCTAGGCAAATCCTAGAAAATTCTAAGAGTGGATTCTCTGATTCCAAATGTCCCCTCTAATGTTAAAATGGTAGGTAAATCACTTAACTTCTCTACCTCTCACTCTGATCATCTCCATTAACCGAGAGCGTAATAGTACTACCTTCTTAAAGGTCTTGTGAAAATTAAATGACAGATTTTTGAATTAAATGAGAAATGACATGAAAATAACTTAGCACGGTGTTTGGTACATAATAATTAATTATCATGTTAGTTGATTTTAGATAGTTGTTTTTTAGATATAGAATGTTAGTTTTAGATATAGAATTGCTATCACTTCTAATAAACAAGGATTTTCCTTTTCTTTTCTTAAGTAAAAGACACAGGGAATCCTTATTTGTAGTGCTTTAGGGGTTTTGAAACTCTAGCCTGATCTTGTTGCCTTGTTCTAAACGAAAGGAACAGAATATCTTATTTCTGGGAGGCAAAGAGGTTTTTGTTTTTGCTTTTTTTCACCAGACCCCTGAAACATATTCTAGGGCACCTAAAAATGCTGGACCACTTGGGGAGGATGTTATAGAGGGGAATAAGCCTCTGATGGGCGCACGAAGGTCAGACTAGATAACCTTTAACGTCCTTCCAACCTTGAGTTTGCTGAGATAGACAATAGATGTTATGAAAATGAGTATCAGCATAAAATCATCTTGTGAATCTGATCATACTAATGAAAAATGGACACATTAATCAATTTATTTCTTGGAACTATATTAAGGTTCTTAGGCTTCCATATTAGGTTTACTAAATCACTTCTGACAGCATGTGATGGTAATGTGGTCATAGCAAAGAGTTAATTCATTTCGACCCAAAAGCAATTTACTACCTCTCAAGTATAGAATAAGAACTACAATGTGTTGCTAAACTGATATCCACGCATCAGTGGAAACAGGCCCCAGGAACTTAGAGTTTCATTTCCTCCCCAACATCTTGACAATATTCTCTGTGCCTAGAGACTTCCATCCAAAGCGGGGGGAGGAAGGGACAGGCATCCTGTAGGTTTATTCTGATTTAAGAGTTGAGACTTTGTAACTAGAGATAACATCCTGAATTAACGTTTTGCTTCTTGTGCCCTCCCAACTCAGCTTGACCTTTCACCCCAAAGGCTTCTTAAGTTTATATAATTTGCAGGCATAAAATCCCACAGAATTTATTAAAGGACTTCAGTGATATCAGGATGTATAATTCTTGCAGCACCAATAAATGCTGAAAAATAAATATCCATCTCTGAAATCTAAATTATGAAACAGAAATCTTTATGATGTCAGATTGCCCCACAAAATATTACTAAGCGTGTTGGAATTGGCTGTAGTTTAAAATTCACACATCCTCATAAAACCAATCTCTAGAATGTAAGGTCCAAGAAGACAGAGAAGTTCATTAACTTCCTTGAGGTATCCCAAACATCTTCAACAGTGTCTAGCATAAAGTGGGTGCCCAATGGGTGTTTGTTGAATGAATTCCCTCCTTTAATATGCAAATATTTACATACAGTTACAAAGTGTTTTAAATGCTTGCAAAATTCTCACTATGCTTTATTTATGAGTTATTTAATGATATTTCAACTCAAGAGAAAATATGATTATCTATTGGTTCTCTGATAGCAAATTTATAGACATATTTAAAGTGGTAAATTGCCAAATAAGAAATCATGGTGATATTTGTTTCAGGTCAACAATTCAATGTATT
The DNA here is from genome assembly GCF_057802395.1 of Ceratotherium simum simum. NCBI lineage: Eukaryota > Metazoa > Chordata > Mammalia > Perissodactyla > Rhinocerotidae > Ceratotherium > Ceratotherium simum. The sequence goes on along the minus strand of NC_141937.1, from coordinate 25,416,142 downwards.
TTCTTTTAATGAATGCTATTTCCCTTAAAACTTGTAAATTATAACCATGTACTAATTTTTACCAAAGGTAGTGGTGCTGTATTACCTTGATGCATCCATAGGGTTACTAGATAAAATGCAAATAATTTTTTAGTATATATGTTCCAAGTATTGCACGGGACATAAGTCTACTAAAAAATTATTCATTGTCTATCCGAAACTCAAATTTAACTGGACATCTTGTATTTTTTTCTCCGAAATTCGACAACTGTAGCTTCAAGGTAAGTATCTTTGCTCTCATTGCAAAGTGTTGTCGCAATCAAATAAAAGTTGTTTAATGCATAAACCCATAACTGGCTGTCTTCAAACACAATATCTTCAGTCTAAGCTATTTTACCACCGTCTTTCCTCAGGAAAAAAAACAAACTGAGGAAGAAAATGGCTTCCCGAGTGACAGCAATTGTGTGACTCTCCACGGGGCCTCTTCTCTGTGGCCCCCTGAGCTCACTGGCTCCCTGGACAGTGCCACAGCAGGGCCCAGAGTCCTCCTCTCTGTGCTGGATGAACCCTGTTTCATCTTACAGACCTTTATCAGTGTACTCTTCCAGAAGTTTCTTCCCACTTCTGGAGGAGCTGGCCATGTGGAAATGCTAGAAATTTTAAGAATGCAGCAACAAGGAAATTCTCTTCCCCACGACCTTTCCTCCCTCGGGTTAACTCCACACAGAGGTAACACCTCCACAGCTGCAGACCTCTGGCTCTTGACCTGCGCCCTCACGAATGTGGTGGAGTGGGTCCTCAATATTTTGCTAACTTCCCCAAATCCTTTAAACAAGAGACAGAGCCAGAGCCTCCATGAGATGGCTCCTGGTCTCAGCGAGCTTCTTTCCTCTTCCCTTGTCCCCTTTCTCTGAAGTGCCACGCAAAGGACACTGAACACTGAGTGTGTGACACTGTGGATGAACCGGCTCAGGGAGGCTGACGACCCAGGATGTGACCTTCAGAGCCTGACAGAGCAGCCTTCAAAGCCAATTGTCCTCGGGTCAATCACTCCAGCCCACTGAACCTGTTTTCTCATCTATAAAACGGGGCTACGAATACGATGCAGCCCATAGGGTCACGTGAGCATTGGTGTCATCGCCCAGGGACATTGTAAGTGCTAAGTAAATGTTACTATTATTAATTAAAAAAATACAATATGTCTTTAAGAATATGCAAATGTTGGTAGAAATTTTGCTTTGTAACAAGTATTCCTTTAAAGTTACAAAGATTTCCAACAGGCTTTAATGGTAACTAAGAAAACGCTTAATAAAGTCAATACACATAATAAGAGATATTAGAATAGTAATATGGAACTTTGAACTTCACTTTTTGGAAGAACTCTAAGCAGTCGGCTTCCCCACGCTTACAAAGAGTTATGAGAACCGCACAGGGTTCCTGTATCCGCTGCAGAGGATGGAACACAGACTGTCAGAATGTCAGAAATGAGTATTTCTCTATGGGGCAGGATGTGGGCCACACAGCAGTTGCTCCCCCCCCACCAGGTGGAGCATGCTGTCATCATGCAGCCCTCACCTGTGCTGGGGCCTGAGGGAGAAAGGCATGCTGGGAACAATTTTGCACCTTCCTTCAGGCAAGGGCTACACTACTTCACATGGGGGGAGGTCACTTCCGCCTGTCTCCACCGCTGTGCTGACCCTCAGCTTAATCTGAACACATCACGGGCCACCAAGAAAACACCTCCCTGCCCTGTGGGATTGCTACCCAGTCAATCAGCACTCCAAAAGAAGTCAAAAGTAGTCTTGTTAGGAATACTGTTTGTTTCAGTTTTTCTCCATTTCTCCCTCTCTCTGAGGGAGAAGAAGCTGAGTTAAGAAGAAAAATCGGAATCTGGAATCCGCTCACCCGAGAATAATGGATCTATTCTGTTCAAAAAATGCCTTGATTGTTGATTTGTTTTCTTGAGCTCCTTCTCTGAAGGAGAGTATCAGAATTTTGGGGACAAAGCAAAATTGGGAGCAAGCACAGTGTGTGTGTGTGTGTGTAAGTGTGCACGTGTGTGTGCAGACACAGAGCTCCTTTCTCTAAGGGTTGAAAATGCCTCTGTAATGAGCCTGCCCACCCGACTGAGGCGTCAAAACTGGATGATTTTCCCCCAAAGCTATGTTTAAGCCCCCTTTAAAGTGGGTAGCCGACTGCCGAGACTCGTTTACTTCATTATCCTGGGCCTCTGTTTGCTCATCATCTGCAAAATGAAGACACTGGATTAAACCCAATCTCAGACCTCTCCAGATCTAAAATGCTCCTTCTTTCTTTCTTTTTCTTTTTCTTTTTTTTTTTGCTGAGGAAGATTAGCCCTGAGCTAACATCTGTTGCCAATCCTCCTCTTTTTGCTGAGGAAGAGTGGCCCTGAGCTAACATCCGTGCCCATCTTCCTCTACTCTATATGGGATGCCGTCACAGCATGGCTGCTGTTGAGTGGTGTAGGTCTGCGCCCAGGAACAAGCCTGGGCCACCGAAGCAGAGTGTGCCAAACTTAACTGCTAGGCCATGGGGCCGGCCCCTCTAGGTGTTTGTTTCCACCTAATAAGATTTAAGGGCAGTTGAAATTTTCAAGCCAGTGTTTTTGCTTCACCCTCTTTCCCCATTACAAGTAAGGGCCTGGGATTTGATCAGACAAGCTGAGGTTCACAGCTCAGCACTGCCATTTGTCAGGTGTTATTTATAACACGGGGCAATAGCAATTCCATGCTTCATGCAGTCCTTTCTGTGGAAGCATAATAACAAAAATAACAGCAGCAACCATGCACCAAATACTTACGTTCTAGGCAGGGTTCTAAGTAAATGTTTTACAAATTGTTACTTAATCTCCCTATATCCTGGTGAGAAAGGACCTATTACTATCATCCCTATTTGGACCTCACTCCCATGAGAAAGGACATATCACCCATCCCTACTGAGGGGTTTGATACTTTGTCCAGGGTCTCAGAACTAATAAGGGTAGCATCCAGGATTTGGACAATTCTGACCCTGGTCTGTGCTCCCAACCATTCCTGGATTCTGCCACTGGTCTTCATTTGATTGCCAACCCTGTGACAGTTTCCTGGCTGTGGTCTCATTCGTATTCTTGTCTGACTTCTCTTGTGGCGAACAACACATCTGCAAAGGAATTCGTGGCCATGGAACTGAATTTCTCTGTGCAGAATCTAAGCCCACGCTCCAGAAACGAGGGAGTGCCCGGTGCCCTGTGAACACCTTTGTCTGACGGGGCGAGCTCAGGTGGGGCAGACATAGACACATCGTCCTTTTCAGAGAATACATTCCCCTTCGCCTCCCCGGAACCATGCCAAAGGCCCAATTGCAATTCACAGGATTGTCCGTGAAACATTCAGCCATGCAAATTAGGCCAATGACTATTTCTCAGGTTTCTCTTTCTCCGTGATGAATCTCAATACTCGCCGAGTGTATACAATTAGCAAATATTTCCTAAATTCCAACAAAGGAATAGCAGCTTCCCTTTTCCTCCTCCTGGGATAACTGGCATGGTTGTACTAAGGTAAGGACTGTGTGACAGCACAGCTGGCAGAGAATGTGGAACGCAGTGTTTTGATGGCTTCCCCCAGGATTCTTCTCTCTGCCTCTTAGGCAGGCAACAGGGCGCTAGCATGCAGATTTTAGAAAATTTGGAGCCTAGAGTCAGTGGCATGAACAAGATTTCTCAAGTTCCCTTCCCCCTCCAGGACGAGCTGGCCCTCGGGTTCTGGTGTCCGCCCATGCCGCCTGGGAGAGAGCAGCTGTGGAGAAGTGCAGGGGGGCCAGGCGCGGCAGAAAGCGCCCACTCACAGGCTGCCCAGTGTCCCGACCAAGCAAGTGGAACACTAAGACTTCTCTGAAACCCTTGCAAGACAGTCACTGCGCTTCCAATCTGGAGGGAAGAAAAGCAAACAGTTCAAGGACATTTCCTCAAACCAGGCATTTATCTGGCAGATTTGGAAACCAATCTGGGATATTTCATTGGCTGCTGATTTCTTGCTGCACACAAGGAGCCATGTCCTGCCTGAGGAGACAAAGGGCAACTTCTTTGCTCACCGCTAGTCCAGGGGTGATTTGGTTCCGAGCACATCTGAAGGCTCATTGCCAGCCCCACTGACCATCTCTAGGGTTTGGATCATCTCATGTAGGGTTAGCAAGGTGCCCTGTGGCCACTCTGTGGGGATTTATATCCAGGTTCAGTGAGCCCTGCCAGGTTATTATAGATCATGGTATTACAGATCATGGTATAGATAAGATCTACCTCTCTGGGCTGCTGCTGATTTAAGTAGACCTTTTACAGCCTGGCATGGAGCCTCCGATTGATGGAATGCACATATCATTTGCCTTTGTTGCTCTGCCCTGATGCTAATTTGCTGGAGAGAGGAGCCAGCGGCCAAAACAGCTCTGGCTCTAGCCACATGCGGAGTGACTGAGTTCCCTTGAGTCTCAACGTTTGAGCAGAATGTCCTTCACAGCTCTTTTCCAGGGGCAGAGCCTTCTAGAGGCTATGCTGGAGTTGTCGAGCCCCTAGGCCAATGCACTCAGAAGTGACGGAAGCCCGAGTGTTGCTAATATCTGTACTAATATCCATATACCAAAGAAAATCCCGTTTCTGTGGAAGGCTCTGGTACTCCTATCTCAGGATGAACCCAAGTGAGGGCCTGGGGTAGACGGGTGTCACCCTCTGCCCGTGGTGGAGGACGGACAAGCTCAGAGCTCAAAGCAGAGTGTGGTTTAAAACCTTAAAAAAAAAAAATGAATTGGCTAACCATTCAAATTGAGTGCTTAGTTATATAGCTCTCTGAGGCAGGAAGTAGGATTAAACCATCTCTTCCAGCTGCATGACTCTGGGAAAAGATCATCACCTAAGGCACTTCTGTCTACCTTCTAATCTCCAGGAACACTTAAAAACACTTCATTAAGTACATTTTACAAAAGTAATTCCTTCCAATTCCATATTCAGTGTTTTTTTCCCTTTGCCTGATTTTGTTACCAGTGTTAAAGATGCTAGATGCTCTTTTTCAAGAACTTAATAACCAATTTTTTAAAAATACTAATATCTGTTTTTCTTGGTTCTAAACTTTTCTTCTCCTCCACGTCTGGATTGTTCACTTTTTTTCCTTCTACTGTATCTCCAACAGCCCCCTGGGAAACCCACACCAACAAGAATAACGATTACAATACACATTTTATGCCCCAAGCTGTGGCATTCTTCTTCTTAGCCCTTATTTTTGGCTTTCCTTTCATTTTAAAGAGAATTTCAATCAGTCACATATTGCCTCTCCCTACATCTCTCTTGCTTTTTCTCAAGAGCCTGCTTTGCTCAGCATTCTTAAAGAAAGCTTAGCCAAGCTCATCAGAGGGGGTGAATGGCTCTCACCATTTAGAGGCACTGGAGATGGACAGATACGGGGCATTAATGTCCATTACTCATATTAGGTTGAACCACATGGAATTGCCAGTATGGGGCCATGTTTGACCTATAAAAATAACTTCATACGGTTTAAACTAATATGTAGGTGTTTGAGGCTCATAATCATACAGTGAACCACAATTCTCCTGCAAACTCCATTCAGGCAGAGAGAATAAGATTGTCTTCCACTCTTCATAGACTACCTTCAGGCTGAATTCCACAATTTCTAAAGATGGTAATAGCTAGCGTTTATTGGACAATCCTGCATCTTCACATGTAATTCTCACATTAACTCCTCAAGGTGGGAAATATGACTCCCATCTTATCCTGAGGCTCAGAGATGCTGAGGGAAGGCAGGTCTGCAGCATTCCCGTCCCTTCCACTTTCCCCTCGACCATAGAGCCTCCTCTTCGCATTAATATCTTGCCCTTTTTAAAAGTTCTTCCTAATATTCCTTTTCAACTGATTTTACCTAAAACAGTATAGGCAAATTATCCACCCCCTGATTTTCACTGGGCCCTAACTCCCCAAAATATGATGGTGACACCTCCCTGTTGATAAGAAAACTGTAGGAACAGTGCCATTTGTTTGTCAGTCAGTGGTCCCCCATTTTCTTCAGTACAAATGCTTCGACATTATGAAAATTTTTTTAAGTTGTAGGCAGATGGCCAATTTGTATGTGTTACGAACAAACTGGGAAGCCAGAGCACAAATGTGTCATGTTTATAGATGCCATCCAATAAAATCTAGGAAATTAAATTAATCTGACACATCCTTAATGAAGTACACAATCATTATTACGTCTCATGGTAATTAGGCACGAATGGGCTGCATTCCACCTAAATGACTGTAATTGCTTTGACTGTACACAGTGAAGCCAACTTTTAGGTTTTCTCTGATCACATTTAGTGTTGCAAGCCCTATAAAGAGTATCAGTGTGGACGGTGTCCTCTGATTTCACGTGTCCTGGCCATCATCATCATCATCATCATCATCATCATTACACGAACTGACCAGCACAGGTGTGGGTCTTGAACTTCTTCCCTTGACAGTTAGGGTTCCTTGTCCCTTCCTTCTCCCCACGCCAGCCTGGGATAGCTGCTTCTCGGCTGGTGTGTGTGCCCCTTGCACCTTCCAGCCTGCTGTGCTTCTCCCAGACTCACGCTCTGAAGGCTCCTTCGGCAGCTGCTCAAGCCGTGCTTTTCTTTCTCCTTGGACGTCCTGGATGACGAAGGCTTGAAGAGACTCATCCCTGGGCTCTGATGTTGTGGCCAAGAGCAGTGCTGGGGGTAATGTGAAAGAGGATGAAACACAGCTGCAGGAAAGAGGAGGCAAGGCTCAGGCCAGGGCTGCTGCCTGAGCGTGAGATTTCCGTGTTGCAGGTGACCCTATTCATATGCATTGAAACCAAGGGAATTGATCAGATTCCATAACTGAAATATCAGAGGTGAATCCAGGCACTCGGGGATGTCTTCGGGAATCTGTGTCTCTCTTTACCGAAGCTCTGCTTTTCTCTGTGCTGATTTAATTTTAGGCAGGCATTTCTGCACGGTGGGAAGATGGCTGTCAGCAGCACCAGGCTTAAATTGACCATCTCAGAAACTGTAGAAGAAAACACCTCTTGTTCAATTGTTCCAGCAAAATTCCTGAGATCAAGTCTGATTTGCCCGGCCCTTCACTGAACTAAGCACAGAGGCCGGGGGAATGGGATGCTCTCATGAATGGCCAGGCCTCCATCACAGGGCAACCTTGACAGCTGGAGGTGGATTCAGTCCCACTAGACCACATAGACTGATAGTGGGCAAGAGCGGGCTGCAAAGGAAAAGTGGATGCTGTTACCAGAAAAGGGAGGATAGAGCTGGGCAGTGGAAATTACAGATGTCCACTCTAGTTGGTGAAACAGAGCAGAGAGAGCATAGGTAAAACAATGTCTGAGCCCCTGTATCTCAGAGAGTTAGCTCAGAGAAGGCGAAGTATTAGGATTAAGGTAAATAGAAGAAACACGAGTAGCTATGGTCCAAGTGATCCATTCTACCTACCGAGTCTTTCAAGACCTTAAACTGAGCATTAGTTTTAAGATTCAGCGCTCTCACCACCAAGGCCTGGACTTGTTTCCCGGTCAGGGAACCATACCACCTGCCTGTTGGTTGTCATACTGTAGCAGCTGTGTGTGGCTGTGATGCTGAAAGCTATGCCACCGGTATTTCAAATATGAGCAGGGTCACCCACGGTGGACAGGTTTCAGCGGAGCTTCCAGACTAAGAAAGACTAGGAAGAAGGACCTGGCCAACCACTTCCCAAGAAATTGGCCATGAAAACCCTGTGAGGAGCAGTGGAGTGTTGTCTGATAGAGCACCAGAAGCTGAGAGGATGATGCAAAAAGACCAGGCAGAATACAGCTCTGCTGGACACAAGGTCACTGGGAGTCAGAATGGACCCGACAGCACTAACAACAATAATCCCTTAAGACATCTCCCTCAACTGTATGCTGTTATTTGAAATCTTTAACCACAGACAACTGTTTATTCTAGAAATGGAGAAAATGGATCTAACTGCAAATGCCCTGGGAAAGGCAATACAGAGGTATGAATGAGTTGCAGCCAAAGTAGAAATTAAAATATCATATCATTTTTTATTTTGATAAGGCAAGAGAATTAAAAAGAAGCAGGGAAAGTGGATGCCATTTAAAGAGGAAAGAAAGGAGAAATGTAGGTCATTAAAGACAGAGACAGAGTCAAAACTGACTTCCCAAATTCGTCAATGTCAACCCAGTTGATTGAATACAAATTGTGGCCACAAGACTCATCTTAGTGGAAATTCTATTACATAGCATGTTTACTATTGATGTCTTTCCCTTTAAAGCTTCTTAGTTTATTGAATGAGCACAGAACTTTCCATACTTAGTATTTGCTCTTGGTTGAGAAGTCTCGGTAGCCTGGACAATCTTGGCCCAGTGAGGTCATAACTCAAGCTAGAGAAAAGAATGCAAGATAAAACATGCCACAGGAGAAATTCTCTGGCTCTCAGCCATATCAAAAGCCTTGACATTTCTTAATAAAGTTCAACATTTTTTTTTTGCTTTTCTGATGTAATCCATGTTTTGTTAAACAGGACTTAAACTATCTTGAACTTTATTCCAGAAAAATAAAGAAGATAGTCCAAGCTTTGATATCCTTTGAAGGCTCCTCAAGTGCAAAAATTCAGGTTTATGCAATATTTAAAAGACACTGAAAAATGGCACATTGTGTTTTCCTCAGTGTGACACTATCTTAATTGTATTTTCAGCGACGGAAAGAGTGTTTAGGTGGCTGATCCTCCTGGTGACTTGGCTCCACATCTGACCACACGGGTGAGACTGTTACTGCCCAAGGAGGGGTGGGGGTCGTCTGCTGACCTCAAAACATGTCAATGGTCAAGAGGCAAGGAGGTGGGAGAGAAAGGACTATTTATTACACCTTGCTAGCAAGAGGGAAGATGGCTGACTCATGTCTGAAAGAAGCATCTTATAGAAAAAAGACTACAGGCTAGCTATATAGGGGGCTGGTCTCCTGGTGGGGGAGGCATCTGCTCTCAGGGTGGGAGGCATCCATCTGATCTTCAGATGGGGGCTGACATCTGGTCTTAGTTCCTGATGGTCTTTGGTCTTACTGGCTATGCATCAGAGACCAGGGCAAGGCCCCATACCCTGATCTTTCATTGAAGATGCCTATCAGCATAGACTCTCTGCCCGGGGGTCATCACATTCCTAAGGAAGAACAAAGTTATCAACTTATAGCAGTTGGGAGGGACCATAAAATCTACATAGCATGTCTGACTTAGTTAATCAGAGGTCTTTCAAAATTGCAATAGGGTTTCTTTTCTACAATATGGCTTCCCTCATGTCAACCTTGTGTTGAGCCGGTATCAAGACCACTTAGTTTAAGATATTCTAGAGCCAGCCCTGGTGGTGTAGTGGTTAAGATTCAGTGCTCTCACTGCCATGGCCCAGGTTCATTTCCTGGTCTTGGAAACACACCACTCATCTGTCAGTTGTCATACCGTGGTGGCAGCTCACATAGAAAACCAAAAACTAACAAGTGGGATACACAACCATATACTGAAGCTTAAAAAAAAAAAGATGTTCTGAAGATTTCCCAATGGGGGACAGTAATGTGAGGACCAAAAAAGCAACATCACCGTCACAAGTGTTTTTATGATATTCACTCTTCGATTGAGAAATATTTGAAAGAATGTGGGCATGGATCAAACAACATTCTAAAAACACCCATAAAGAGAATCAACACCACAAAAAAGTCCTAATTACTCTGTATTTCATCAAAAAATAGTGATATTACGGTCATTTTTGGACCATTTGACTCTGACATCACAAGTAGAATGACAGGAAAATGTCAGAAATGGTGAGGAGAGGGTAAAGAAAAAGACGGTCTGAAAGACAAGACGCCTTTTCACTTCTATCGTAAAACATATTGAAATCTATAATAACAACTTTTAAATTAATTCCTGGTTCTTAGCTGGGAGAGAGAGGGGGAATTCTTAGCATATATCTGGGAGTCAGAGACTAAAAGCTAAGGGTGTTTATTGTAATCACAGATAAAAACTGAACATCGCATTCAAACAGCCTTTCCTCACAGAATTCATGACTTTTATTTTCATTCACAGTTGCTATATAACAAGCGTAAGCAGGCAGGATAGAAATCAATCACTCTTTGGTTGTATATTAAAGGAAGCATCATCTCCAGCCCCCGTTCCCCAACATGCAATACTCATTATGCTTGGTTTTAGGTTCCTACTTTTCAGATGTTTTCCAGTCAATAGCCTTATCAGGAACAATTATCTACGTCCCTGTGTCTAACCAGTTTAAAAGGAAACCTTAGCCTAAAAGCTTCTCTTGAAGCTTATCCTGGACAACAGCAAAGGCTACACTGGCTTCTGTGAAGACCTCCCTGGTGCCCCCCTCAGACGAGTCCACCAGACAGGCCTGGAGACTCTTGGGGGGCAGGCTCCCTCCTCTGAGCACCTCACTGCCTTTTGCCCCAAAGTCAACAGGAAAGGAAAATGGAGACAAAAATGAGGTTAGAGGCTCCATGCCTGAGACTGTGGGGCATTTGACATCTCGTAGGATTGGGTAGGATCCTGCCTTTCCACATGAATGGACCAACGGCTGTGTTTGCACAAGGTTAGCCATTCTTCCCCTCCCTCCTCTTTTCTTGTTAACTCAAAGTACAAAATGATTTTCAAATTACGGATTATGTCAGGCGACCTGGCTTGGAAATTAACCCAAACAATCCCTTGAAACTGATGTATTCTGGATTTTTTCCAGGGTAAAATAGAAAAATTGCACACCATGTAAGAGTCAGCGTCTCCAGTTAACTGTCTCTCTAGTACCAGAAAAGCTGGAAGGTGGCACCTTTGGTCTTGTTTGGTAGCCGGGCGTTGATGTAAATGATTTGGGCAACATGCTGTGGTCCCATTTAGAAGCATAGACTCTGGGGCCAGCTGCTGAGAACCAGGTTAGAAATCTTACTCTGATTGCTATCAAGACCTTTTTCTGATGGCCCCACACTGGTGTGTGTGTGTGTGTGTGTGCGTGCGCGTGTGTATTCTGTGTATGTCTGTGTTGGCCCTAGAGTTGGCATAGGATTTGCTGAGAGGTAGGAAATTGCAGAACTAAAATACCGTTCTTGAAATCAGGGAAAGGTGAGCGAGGAGCGCACATGTTGTAGATAAGATATAAAGCACAGGGAGGATTTTTCTAAGCTGGGAGGTCACTTCCTGTTTCATGCAAGGATGAACATATAGTTCAATCTCTTCCCTCAGTTTATTTTTGTATTTTTAATTATATTGAGGTTTTTTGTTTTTTTTTTTTTTGTGAGGAAGATCAGCCCTGAGCTAACATCTATGCTAATTCTCCTCTTTTTGCTGAGAAAGACCGGCTCTGAGCTAACATCTACTGCCAATCCTCCTCCTTTTTTTCCCCAAAGCCCCAGTAGATAGTTGTATGTCATAGTTGCACATCCTTCTAGTTGCTGTATGTGGGACGTGGCCTCAGCATGGCTGGAGAAGCAGTGTGTCGGTGCGCGCCCGGGATCTAAACCCCGGGCCGCCAGTAGCAGAGCGCGCACTTAACTGCTAAGCCATGGGGCCGGCTCGTATATTGAGTTTTAAATAACCGATTTTAGAGTCATCTGGGTGCTGTTTCTTTCTAAATCTATAACTTAGGAGACGGACTGTGTTTCTGCAACTGTGACAGAGGTGAGCATGACTCCCATGATCCTCTACTGTTGGGACGGTAGTGAGGCCTCATTTCATTGGAGATTCCCAGGGCTGCTCTGCCCTTACTCCGCTCTTTCTAAGTGATTGAAAAGCCCACTTGACACACATGCCTTCTTTTGAGATCAAGTTATAATTAAACCCAGGAAAACTCTCTGACAGCTGGAGCCCACAGGTTTGGAGTTTGGTATTTGTTCTTGCAAAAGCCCACAGCTATAGCTTCTGTGTCACTGCCACATGCATGACCGGTTAGGGTGATTATGAAATATTTGTTCTGTCTACAGAATATTTAGTTCCAGGAAAATGAAAGCCCACTAGTAAAGCGGACTTGCTTTGAATACAGATTTAAGCATTTTCTTACACAACTGAAGCCCTACTTTTTTTCACACAGGACTAAAGGTTAGTTAGATATTGTGCCAACAGACAAGAGACCATAACTAAGTGGTTAAGAAGAGGTAAACAGAAACGGCTTGGGGGAGGGGGAGATGTCTGGCGGGATGCCAGTGTGGAGCCCAGATTTAACAGCTTCATCAAAGAGAATGTGTTAAATGCTCGTTAACTAAATTTACAAATGATCCCCAACTGGGAGGTGTTGCCAACAACAGAGGAATCAACACACACACACACACACACACACACACACACACTAATTACATGCACACGTGCACACAAAGCAGGAAATGAAGAACGTTCTCCTTGGAAAACAGACCCAAGATAAAATAATTTTAAATACAGTCAATGAAAGTATTAACATAGATTTAATACAGAATTAAGGCAACGATTCAAGACTAATGAGTCACCGTCTCTGATGAATGTAGTTGCGGCATTGCAGGGGGTCAGGGGTGGGGAGACTGTGCCCCTCGTCCAGGGAGTGTGCACGTCTACAAAGGATCCTGGAAAAGATCTGAAACACACCCAGGAGGAAAGAGAGCAGGGGCTTCTGGACACCAGCACAGGTAGAGTAGTGATTGATGGTAATGTGTGATCAGATTCTAAATACTTGTTCCTAAAACCCCTAATTTTCCAGAGCTTCAGGAGCCATTGACCCAGATCACACTGTGGATCTTGGTAGTGGAGGAAGGCCCACACTGGCCTCCCCCAGTCACCCCACTGATCCTTAAGAAGTCATTAGGGGTGCCGGCCACATGGCCTAGTGGTTAAGTTCAGCATGCTCTGCTTTGGTGGCTTGGGTTCACGGGTTCGGATCCCAGGCGCGGACCTACACCACTCATCAGTCATGTTGTGGCACCGACCTACATACAAAATAGAGGAAGATTGGCACAGATGTTAGCTCAGGGCTAATCTTCCTCAGCAAAAAATAAATAAAAAAAAAAGAAGAAGCCATTGGGAACAGACATCTTAAGGTATTCTTTTGGGTGTTGCATGGGCATCTTGAGGAAACAAGAGTGAATCCCGGATCTTCAGCCCCTTCAAGATAGCATCTGAGACACCTGCACTCATGTCCATCCGTGGAGTCTGACCTTTTGAACCTCCCCTGTGAGCTCTTGGGACAGCATGCGGCCATCTAAGAGCGCACAGGGAGAGAAGGCAGAGGGGTTTAGCACAGTGGGTGATGGGACACCTAGGTCGTAGTTCTGCCTCTGCTGCTAAACAGCTGTGTGACCGTGGGGAGTCCTGGGACCTCTCTGGGTCTCCCTAGTTCCCTAACGAGATCAGAATTTCTTACTGGAGAATCCACGAATTGGCTTCAGGGAGGTCTCAAATCCCTTGATGCTTGTAAACATTTTATGTGAGTGTGCATATGTGCACTTTTGAGAGAAAGGATGTATTCTTTAGGAAAGAATCATATGTTTAAAGATGCTCCTGATACAAGTTAACAACCACCGACTATCACTAGATTGTTGCTGAGGTTACTTTTAGAGCTAAACTTTAATCTCTAACCCATATAATCCCTTCAATCTCTAACCCATACCAGCAACCAGAGGTTCTGATAATAGAGAAAAAATCTGAGGCACCTGCTTATTAGAGGTCACCAAACCTGTAATCAGACATCTGACCATCTTGATTAGACGTATTTGGACTGAAGTGTTGGAGTATCTTTGCTTACTTGGTTAGAACTTAGGAAAAGCAAGTTCAGGGGTGCTAGTTTGATACATGCTTAGGCCATTTAACTTTTCCTTTAAATGGCCTTTCTTACTCTTAAGAGTAAAGAAAGAGGAAAAAAGCTTCTACTGGAATTACCTGTATGGAACCCTACTCAGACATCTTGGAACGCAAGGAAAATTGCGGAGAAGAGAAAAATACATAGCCCCTCACTGCTTTGTGAAAAGCAACAAGTGTAATGTCAATACCACACCCTCAGCAAAGCCTTGTAAGGGGTCCTCTGGCTACCACTTGGGGAAATGGCTTTCCTCTGGCCCCCAAACACCCAGAGGCAACACTATAAGGTAATATTATATGCCCAGTAGGGTGCTAGGTGCTCATCTTGTTTAGCCCATGTCACAACTGTAGCAGGTGGATAGCATCAGTTTCATCCTCATTTTCCAGGTGAAGAAATGGGACTTTAGAAATGGTTGGGCAACTTTTCTAAGGCCACAGATGGCAATATTGGAGGTTAGATTCAAGTGCACAAAGCCCTACTTAAGGGTCAAGAATTGTGTTTGATTCTGTGATGGGGGACGAGAGGGGACTTAAGGCTCAAGAATTGTGTTTGATTCTGTGATGGGGGACGAGAGGGGAGAAGGCTAGAGATGAGGAGAACATAGGTGTCACCTATGTTCAGTGTGAGTGAATGTCCTTTTTCCCATGGGCATCCCGTAAATACTATATGGACTGGATACAAAGCTACTTGAATTTTCCCTCCTATTTCCTCAGAAAATTACTCCAAGGTAATACGGTTCAAGGTCAAACAAGTCAACCTCTCTCCCTCCCTCTCTCCCTCTCTCTCTCTTTCTCACTCATCTCTCAATCTCCCTCTCCCTCCATTTCCTTCTTCTCTCTTGTTCCTTCTTATTCTCTAATAGAAAGATCGCATATCCTTGAAGTTCTGCTCCTTAAAAAATCTGTGAGTAGAGACAGCCATGATGTCCTAGTGGTTAAAGTTTGGTGGTCTTACCGCTGTGGTGGCCCGGGTTCATTTCCCAGTTGTGGAACCACACCACCAGTCTGTCCGTTGCCATGCTGTGGTGGTGGCTCACATAGAAGAGCTAGAAGGACTTACAACTAGGATATACAACTATGCACTGGAGCTTTGGGGAGAAAAAAAAAGAGGAAGATTGGCTACAGATGTTAGCTCAGGGTGAAACTTTCCCTGCCAAAAAAAAAAACAACCCAAAAAACACGTCTAAAAAAAAATCTGCGAGTATACAAATTCAGAATAATGGCTACCTTTGGAGGTGAGGGAGGGGATGTGACGGGGGAGTGGTACCGAATGGCTCTAGCTGTGTAAGTAATATGCTTTCTTAAGCTGGACCTTGGGCAAGCACTTGTTAGTTTACACACTTTTCTCTGAAAAATCTGAATATTATTAAATATTAAACAAACTTTTTCACAAGCTGTCTAAAAAAAGATTTACTTATCCTTAAAAATGTTCATACCACTTGACTGAGCAGCCCCACTTCTGGGAATCTATTCTGAGGAAATAATCTGAAGCAAGGACAAAGACTTATATGCCAAAAGTTTATCACAACACTATTTCTAATTCAAAAATCTTGAAATAATTTAAAAAGCCTCATAAAGAAGAAGGATTAGGCAAACTATGCCACATTTGTGAGCTGGAATATTACACAGACTTCAAGAAAAGATGTTTACAAAGATTCTTAATGGTATGAGGAAACGCACTTGATGAAATTTTAAGTGGAAAAGCAAGTTATGAAATTATTCATAAAATAAGATTTCAAAGCTCTGGAAAAGACTTTGAAAAAAGACCGAAAGAAAACAAGGCAAGTAGTGGGTGCCTCTGGGTGGTGCAATTATGGCCCTTTTGTACATGTTTCTAAGTTTTAGTTTTATATAATTGAGCATGTATTACTTTTATATAATAAAAAGTAGTCTGCCTATTGGGTCTTGTCATCACAAATCTTCTGGTAGGTTCCTGTGTTGGCAATTGGGGTGACTTCTGTCCCTTGGCCTGAAGTGGATGATGTGCTGTTGCAGCTGGACTCTGTAGCTAATTCACAGGATTATGGGGGGGCATTCTGGAGTTCTGGCCCCTCCTGGTACGCACTGTTTCCTGCACTTAAAAAGATAGATAGATAGATAACAATTCCCCCCTGCCCCCACACCGCACAACTCAGTGTCTCCTGAATTGCCTCAGCTGTTCCAAGACTAGATAAGATGAGGAAAGTCCAACATGAGACCCAGGTAGACACACGTGCTCCTGACCAAGGAGGGAAGAACTATGATCGTGTGAGGTGAGGATATGAGGTTTCTGTGGTGTGTACACACACACTCACACATGCACACACACACACACACGCCTCGCCACAGTGTCCCTGCCCCTACATTCCACGCGGCCTGAGCTCCATGGGAGGAAGGTATGTGGCAGGAGTCCAGGGGGCCTCTGTGGCAGCTGTTCTCTGGCCCAGGTGGCCGCAGGGCAGCAGTCACAGCTGCTGGGGGAGCCCGGGACAGGGAGGGGGAGGAGGAGGAAGGAGCTGCCTTGTAATCATCTCTTTCTTCTTCGTGTCCTCCTCCTCTCTATTCAGCCCAGCGAGTCATCCAGGAGGAAAGTGTTTGACTAGTTTAACCAGCTGCTGATGTCAGAATAAAGAAGCAGTAAATCTGGGCTTAGCTGTGAGCACATAATAAGCCTCCTGGAGCAGGGTCCCTAGATAAGGCTGGGGAGCAGTGGTTTGGATCTCTTCAGGTATCCTTGGGATACATAGGTGTTTTCCTTGCCTCCTGCTGCTCACTGCAGGCACCTCTGTGTCCTCTCTGCAGAGAGATGAGCTGGACTTAGAAGCAGGGGCTGCAGCCAGCTTCTAACACAGGAAGAAGTGAGCTGGGGAGGGGGCGGGCTCAGGGTGCAGACTGGGGAGAGGGCAAGCAAGAGAAAGGCACGGTGTCTGACTCCTCACCACGATCTCGATCAAGCATCTTTAAATATCTATATTATATACATAATATATATTTATATATTTAAAAAACGTGTATTTACATATATATTAAACTATGTATATTTAGAGATGTTTTAGTTTATATACTTGATATATATATTTTAAGTATATGTAGTTAAAGATGTTTGATATATATAAGTATGTGCTTTTTATCTTCCTAATATTAGGCAGAGCTTAATAAGCAAAATTTATTGAGTCAAATAGTACCCAAGGCACTACTCCCCTCCCCTCTCCCCCCACACAGTTCCCCACTTCATCCCTCCTTCCCTGACACAACCACTCTTAGCTCTTTTAGTATTTTGTTTGTTTGTTTCTGGCATTGTCTTCCTCATTTCTAAATCATGTGCTCATTCTGCTATTTCTTGTTGTTGTTTTTTTTTTCCCATTATAGACATATAGACATTCTCTACTGACTTCCTAAAATGAAAGATGATGATATAAAATTCCATCCTGCCTCCTTCCCCCCATCCCTCCATCTCTCCTTCTTCTGTCCTCCCAATATGGTGATTGTGTTATTTCGAGTCCTCTGAGAAGCAGAAACCAAGGCAGAATTAGAAATGCACAAGATCTTCTAGGGCAGATGCCCGTGAAGGATTAAGGGGCCGCTCTAGGGCTGATCTGAGACTGTGAAGGAGATGGGCAAGGAAGGCAGGCTGGGTAGGAAGAGTCTTTGACTGCAGGGTAGTTCTGAGAAGTTCAAGGCCAGGCTGATGAAGAGACCCAGAGTAAAGACTGCCCATTGGCGAAGTCCTGCCCTGGGCAGCAATGGCCGGCTCTAGTCCCCTTCCCTGGTCAGTCATTGGCTGGGAGCCCAGGCAAGCGAGCCTTCCCCGTGAAGACAACAGTGGGTCCCCAGGGGGACACACACTCCCCACAGCCGGTCACCCTTTGAAGGCAGGTCTGAGCGGTGCACCTCCACAGCCACCACATTTATATTCTAAATCATGGTTCTAGTAACATTCAGTAGTGCTCTCATTATTGAGTCATATTCTGTCCTATAATCATATTTCTTTTTCATTAATTATTTTCCTTCCATGGAGTTCTCTTTTTTAATTTGCTTGCTTTTCTATGTACCTGTCCATTATTCTGCACAAAACTTTCTGACAGAATATAAACCACCCTGCAATATGGTAGAACCCATCCGTGCATCACTCAGTTCCATTTCTTTCTTTTTTGGAGATGTTCCATCTGGATTGGATCCCCACTCGAGATTGATTGAGCCTCACTTTTTCCCTCCTTTTGGTGGAGCACATCTTCCAGGAGCTTGCTGAGAAGGGGTGGGAGTGATGTAAATGTTTTCATCCCTTATACAGTTCTAGTCCACTCCAGACTTGACAGTATCTAGGTCAGAAATCACTTGCATCTCAGAATTTGGAAGTGACTGTTTTCTGGCTTCTAGTTGAGAAGTCAATGCCTTTCAGATTCCTGATGCTTTATGAGAACTTTTTTTTTTTCTTTCTGGCAGCTTTTAGGATCTTCTCTTTATTCCTAGTGTTCTGAAATTTCACAGTGATGTGCCTTATTCTCTACGCTGGGTGCTTGGTGGGTCTTTCTAATCAAGAAATTCATGTCTTCTGTTCTGGGACATTTTTGTATTATTTCATTGATTTCTTCCATTTTCTTTTTTCAGCTCTTTCTTTCTAGAACTTTCATTATTGGGATATTTGACCTATTGGACTGATCATCTAATTTCCTTAGCCTCTCTGTCCTGTTTCCTATCTGGTTCTGACAGATTTCCTAAACTTTATCTTCTCAGCCTTCTATAGACTTTTTGTCATCAGAATGTTCCTTTTTATTGCATCTGTTTTTGTTTCCCTTGACTCGCTGAGGATACTCCTTGTATATTTTGGACGCAATTCTGTTCCCCACATTGCCTCTGCTACTACCTCTGAAATCATTTTCGCCGCTCATCTGTTTAGGTATCTGCCTTTTACATCCACAGCTTCTCTGATTGTCTGATGAGCCTTTGTTCTCATTTAACACCGAGGCACCAGAAATCAGATGGTAAGCTCGCGTTGTGGGGGGTTTTTGTGGTAGGCCTTACGTGACTGATCTGGTAGAGGGCTCAGACTCTTGTAGGGAGTGCCCAAATGCCATTGTCTGTAGATCTTCACCTTTGGGCAGGTCCTTTTCAACACAGAGGAATCCTCCCGTCTCTTCTCTCGGTAGAGGAGGTTACGGCAAGGAGAGGCTCTGTGAAACCCTCGCTGCCAGCGTTTTGGGAGCTGCGTTTGGGAAGGTAACTGGGAAGTCTAGCGTTTCAGCATGTAGATTTTTACTTCCCTTGTTTTTAGGGTAGTGCCTGAGCCCCTTTGTCAGCTGTTTCCGAGACCACGGCAATTCTGGTCAGCTTCTCCAGCTTTCTGCCTGATGGGGAAGGAACTGGCTCAGCTTCTCGGCTCCCCAGACAGGTTTTGGGCGGTGAGGGTGAGTGGGAACCTGGAGTTCTGGCTACTCCCTATACAGACTTTCAAACATCCTCCTATTCAGCCCTTCCCTGCCCCCTGGCCTGTGGGGGTTGGGGTACCCCCTGCCTCCTTTCCCAGAATCTTCCTAGGGTGTGTGACTCCGATGAGCTTGTTCTTAGGGGTGTTCTCCAGACCCCACACCCTGTGTAATTAATTTTCAGTTTTCTCCATTGTGTACTACATCACTTGCTACTGTTTCCCTCAGTTTACGTTCAATCTTACCACCTTTGTTGGCATTTCTCATTTCTGTTATCTGCCTCCCCCCCGACAATTGTTCCTGCGGTTTTATTTTATTTTTCCCTTATTTCCATTTTATTGGGGTTTGAGGAGGGAGTGGGGAAAAAAGAGCATATGTTCAATCTGCGGTGTATAACGAGATATCATGCTTCGCCTGTGTCTTTTTTTTTTTTTCCTGTGTCTTATTATTACACTTTCAACATCCTCCGGGTCGACACTCTACCTTAAAAATGGTTGAAAAGGTACCTCTTTGTAGAATGTGCTCAGAGGAAGCAACTGCTTCTTATCAACTCGTCTTATCCCAAGATATCTTTCTTCTTTGACACTCTTTTTTTTTTTTTTTGGTGAGGAAGATTGTCCCTGAGCTAAAATCTGTGCTAAGCTTCCTCTATTTTGTATGTGGGATGCCGCCGCAGCATGGCTTGATGAGCAGTGTGTAGGTCCGTGCGCAGTGTGTGAACCTTCGAACCCTGGGCCGCTGAAGCGGAACATGAGAACTTAACCACCATGCCACCAGGCTGGCCCCTGATACTCTTTTGATCTCTCTGTTCTCGATTAAGGTAACACTGAGGACCTACAATGTGTCAGATACTCTGTCAATATGTCTCATTTCATCTTCACAGACTCCCTCCAAGATGGGTCTTATTATACCCATTTTGCAGACAAGAACTGTGACTCAGAAAATTTTCCAAAGAAACTGAGCTGTCAAGATGTGGAGCCTGAACTCGAGTAGGCATGGGTCTGATTTCCAAGCTGACTGCTCTTCCCAGGGCACTTGGCTGCCCACCCTGAGGGAGTGTCACCAGTGCTAGGTGACAGCAGCTCTTGCACACCAAGGGCTTTGTGGGAAAATATAAGTTCCATGGAGGCAGATCCCTCATCTGCCTGTTCATCTCCATCTCCCAAGCACAAGAACAATACTCGCTGCATTGAAAATTCACAATGTTTTTTTTTTAAAAGAACGAATGAATGGACCTATGGACATGATCTCATTTAACTCTCAGAGCAACCCCGTCATAACTCTAATATTCGCCTGTTGCAAAATGTTAGGAAACAAGTCCCGACATTTTGGGACTTTTGTTTTTTCGGAAGATCGCTCTTTCCGGAGAGTTGTTTTCATGCAATCTGTGAAATAACCCATGCTAAGGGGTCAACTAGGCCTGAAGGAGATAGTTGAGTTGGCTTGGCTACATTAGTCCAAAATTATTCAGCATTCATTCAACAAAGCATTAGTGAGTGTTCGCTCTGTGCTACTGGACTGGGAGATTTAGAGTCATTAAATCTCATCCTATCTTCACAATAGACCTGCCGGGGAGCTGGTTGGCCTAAAACCAGTTTCCTAAACATCCATTTGCCCAAGGAAGAGTTTGCTTAAAATTCAACCTCTGTTTGAGAATCTGGACTTCATTTTAGTGTCCTATATTTTCTTGGCTTTTTGAAACAGTCTAATAATTAAATAAAAATCAGTTCCTTGAAGGGCATATCTACCTTAATTTCGTATTTCTTTTAGGTATTTATTGAACTGGCAGGGTTTTTTTTTAAATGATGGGATTGTTTTGGACACTTGAAAGTGCCTTTTTCTATTTGACCTACTTTTTGGATAATTAAGCTCTTTTTAGCCAGTTTATGTGAAGACTTTTATTCAGAATTTAAATTAAATTAAAGCTTAATTTAATTTAGTATTTTCTTCCAGGACACCTGAACAGATGCAAAAATGCTCCAAAGGGGATTGGATTTTACATCAATGGGTTTTGGGTAAGACGTTCTCCAGCCAGGCTGTAATGAGAAAAAAACGGAGACAGAGACCTGGGCAGTCCACTTCCATCCCTACCCTTCCTCATTTCCTTTCTCTCCCCCCACTGCCATCCAAGGATGAGGAGACTGGGGCTCCTCCTGGCTCCTGATTTTTATGATTCTGGATGTAAAGTGCTGTTTTTCCTGTTCTCCTGAGTCAAAGGTATGGACTCAGGCGGGTCGTTGAGCGGATGTATTGGAGGCAGGAAAAACTTCTGGTATCTTCTCGAACAAGCTTACCTACCTATCATTCAAGAACCACGCCCTAAAACATCAGTGTGGCACGTGAATGGCTTAAAATAGCAATGACTAAAAAAGCCAGAGAATTAGATAACTTTGTAGCACTTGCATAGTGATTATATTAATTACAGAAATGCTTATAATAGTTCAAACAGGTAGAAAAGGGGAAAACTTACATTCCTTCTGCCTGCCTAACACATCCTTGGATCAGAATTTGTAAAATTTGTTAAATATGTTAACTACTCAAACAAATCTCTATTTTTGATAGGAGAAAATGGAATCAAATTGCTTGGAGGAGTTTGAGGGAGAGGTAGGACTCAGGGTCAGGCATAAGAGTAATGGAATTATTTCAGAACATGGCCCTGTCAAACCTGATCTGAGAAATAAGCAGAGACTGTATATTCTGCTGCTTTCTTTCTTTCTTTCTTTTTTTTTTGTGAGGAAGATCAGCCCTGAGCTAACATCTGCCAATCCTCCTCTTTTTGCTGAGGAAGGCTGGCCCTGGGCTAACATCTGTGCCCATCTTCCTCCACTTTATATGGGATGGCTTGACAAGCGGTGTGTCAGTGCACACCCGGGATCCGAACCTGGGCCACCAGCAGTGGAGCCCGCGCACTTAACTGCTATGCCACGGGGCTGGCCCCCTGTTGCTTTCTTAACAAGATAAAAAAATAGATGATTCTTTAAAAAAAGAAAGTATGATTAAGAAAGTATGATTATCTTTATTTTCATATTTGGAAAACTCTTGGAGTGTCAACATAATGATGTCTACAACTTTCAGAAAGAATTTTTTTTGAATTCCTTGGACATTATCTGGGATAAATATGATGTCCTTCTGTCGCCGCAGTGCTATGTGGGCGGTTATGACCATCTGACCCCTGCCCCTCGTCTGTCCCCAGAGACTCTGACCCATGACCCTGAAGCTGACTTTCCCTGAAAATGCTCAGCATGACCATTTGGCTGGTCTGGGCATAACAAACTAAATGTCCCTCCACGCTACGAAATTCTACCATTCTCGCTTTTTACGTGTTAAAATTGTATTTTGAAAAGTCTATCCAGAGGGACTCCCACTGAAGTGGACTTTACAGTGCTGTTGACCGTAGTGGCTGCATCGGCCATCTGATCTATGCAGGAGCCGCGTCAGCTGTGGGTACAATCCTCTGTGAAGTGTGTATACTCTGGGACCCACTGCTTGGGTTCAAACACTGGCTCCTACGCATCCCGGTTATGTGACTCCTGAGGGCCCTCTTATAAGTAAAATAAGGATTTTATGTACCTACTTTACAGGGTTGTTGTGAGGATAAAATGAATTATTGTGTCTAAAGGGCTTAGACCAGTGCCTGGTACCTGGTAAGTGGTATATGTAGTGTTAGTTAGAAATGTATTACTATCATTATTATTATTTGAAGTATATGAAATTACACAAGGCACTTTTTCAGGTTACATATGCACAGGAGAGCACTTGCAGGTATATAGAAAAAAATATATATGTATTTAAATTAACAATTGCTCCTTTTATAATCCCGGAAGTGCAATTTCTCAACAGTGCCTGGTCTCTTCTCTTCCTTTCCTTTTGCAACTACCTGCCACCAAACAGCTTTATCATCATCCCCTCCCTTTTTTCTTTGCATGTACAATATTCCCTCTTCCTCCGTCACAGCTTACTTCCTTCTACTTTGGGAAGTTCCTTTCTTACTCAGGAATCCCCTGAACCCTCTTCTTCTTTTGTCTCACACTTCCAAGTTTATTTTATTTTAATCACCCAAGTGATATGGGAAGTGGCTGATAAAAGGTAGAACCATGCTGTTGACATTCTGCATCAAAATGAAGGGGGCGAGATTCAAAAGGAGGCTGTCTGAGGCTGGACAGAGGGGCCCAGGTTCCTTCTGGTTTCAAAGTTCTCTGTCAGCCATTTCAGATTTAGATTCACATTTTACTACCACTTATCTTCAACCTTATATGGGTTAAGCACTAGACTAGAGCTTTTAGATGGGTTATCATTTAGTCCTTACAGTAACTCAATGAAGGTAGGTATTACTCCCCTCTTATAGATGAATAAAAGCAAAAATAGACAGGTAGATAACTTACCTGAGGCCACATAACTAGAAAGTAGAGAGCTAGAGTTAGAACTTGTATATTCTTGCTCCAAGTTCCATTCTCTTCCCACTATTCATAATCTCTCCCTCAGAAAACAGTAGAAGTAAAATAATAATACCCAAATTCCATCAATATGATTCCCTTGAAACTGGCTAAAATTCTCACTCAGAGTTCCATTGAAATTTCTATATAGCTTTTCATCCTTCTGTAAATAAAACAACTTTTTCCCCAGCACTAACTCACTCTATCCATCCGTCCATCCATCCATCCATCCATCCATCCATCCATCCATCCATCCGTCCACCCACCCATTCATCCATCCATCCAATCAGTCATCTCTCCATCAGTACATCTATCCAACCAAGCATCCCTCCGTTCGTCCATCTATCTATCCAATCACATATTCATCTATCCATCCATCCATCCATCCATCCATCCATCCATCCATCCATCCATCCATCCTTTTAGTAATTATTTACTATGTTCCAGGCATTGTAATAAGTTCAGAGGAAATCTCTTTCTTTAAGGAGTTCTCAGTGTAGGGAAGGGGACAACATGTAAATAAAAAATCGTAATATAATGTGATGAATGTTAATACATAGTGGTGCTAATAAGGTGTTACAGAAATACAGGAGAGGTTGGGAGGGGAATTTCTAACTTTTCCTAGAGGAAAGTTTTTTAACTAGGCTCCTTGGCACTTTAGAAGGTCGGTGGAGGACCCAACTGAAGTTGCATGCAAAATTTTCTCAGAGGGATTTTTGGCCCAGGGAGCAGAGAGGTGGAAGTTTGACTGGGCATCACAGAGGAGTTTTAACTGTGTTAATGTTTACGCTGATCAAGAGTTTGCCAGGAACCAGAAGCGGAGGAAGACATTCCAGGCAAAACAAACCACAAGTGGAGAAGCGCATGCAAATAATTTACTGGGACTCTAACCTAGAGTACCCTTCGAGGAAGTAGCTGGAGACAAGGAGCCTCAGATGGGTGGTTAGGGGTCAGATCCAGAAAGGAATGGTGCGCGAGCCCAAGAATTAATTCTCAAGGATATTAAAAATGCTCTCAAAAGCAGTACTACGGTTCACTGTAAAATTTATTCCCCAGTGCCGTTAAAATGATAGAGGTTCTTTCTGTCCATTTCCAGAAACTTGTAACAAATTCTCTGTATTTGGGGGTAAATTTGCATTCAGGAGTTCAGCTGGGAATCTAACCTTGTTTCTGGGGGATAATGTGTTCTGAATTCTAAACAATGGCTTACAAAACTTCTGGAGAGCAAGGAGGCTGTGAATTGGCATGGTGGCATAGCCCCTTAATGACACGCCTCAAATATGGGTCAGGAAAGGGGATATGGCCCCAAATGAAGACTTACTTATTTTGTTACTCTAAAAGTGGTAGAGAAATATTTGGAGTTGGGTTTTACTTGAGGTAATAGTAATTAAATTTATGATAGAAGTGTCACCCTGGAAGTCTCTGCAGCACTGTTTTTATTTTCTTCCCAAACCTCTGAGGTTGAGATTAGGTAGTTTAGTTAAATTAAGATATATATACAACCATCTCCAAAGAGGAGGCTGGTGTGATCTGGATTCGTTTCTATAGATTTCAAGGCTCATTCGCCAGTCTCCTTAGATAGGACAGAAGCCATGTCTCTAAGCCTGATAATTCTCCTTTCTGTCTGAGCTGATCAATACATCTTTTTGCATCCTCCAGCACAAAAACCCAAATGTGCTTCCTTTTCTAAAAAGGAGGCTCTGTCTTGCTGGGATTCAGAGGGCATAGTCCCATGGCACAGTTTCCAGTCGATTTTTGGCGTCTGAAAAACCTTCCCTCTTTCAAGAACTGTGGGCATCCAGTCAAAAGAGAACAGTATTTTGGCATTTGGACTGAAAATCTTACCTGCCAACTGGGCTGCTCTTAACGTATTGTTTCTGCAACCAGGGGAAGCACGTGTAACAAGAACAGGCTTTGTGCTGCTGGAACATTTTTGGTGAGCACGTCGGCACCGAGTTGCAGGGAAAGCCAGCCAGCTGTGCTCAGTCCCCTTCTCCCACACCAGCTTTCCTCGGACTCCCGAACACTCTCGTGGGGCTCGGCTGTTACCTCTCAAGACTCGTGTTTCATATTTCTTTATTAATACCATAACCACGGAATCATACGTTTTATCCACAGTTGCTCTGATTGACATTAAAGCACTTTCCTCTCAATGACCCATCACCCTCCGTTCTCTAGTTTTGGTGCCAACCTTGCCAAGATGAAGAGAAATTTACCCACTTGCTCAATATGTTCAAACTGATGTTTCTTCTAAGATTCCCTTTTGTAATTCTATTTTCATTCAACAAGTATTTATTGGGTATCAACTGTGCCAGGCACTGTCCTCGGCTTCTCAGAGGAGATGGTGAGCAGAATAGACGTCTGGAAGTAACCCAAGATGCCTCCACTCACCAAAGCCCAGGCCAGAACCACAGAAGGAGCCAGAAGAGCCTCAGGAGCCGGGCTGGGGGGCTTAGCATCCATGCCTTAAGCGCTGGGCCCGCAGACCCCTGTTCATAACCGCTGTACTCTGCGCTTTCCTTTAATCATTTTTAATGAACAAATCTAACCTCCTTTTTAATGAAAAAGGAAAAGAACCCCATATTCTATATAATACACTGCTTCAACAGAGAAGACGACAGCAAGGTTTTTTAGCAAGCTGCCAAGAAGACTTTAGTGGGACATGAAATGCTAAATAGTTAATCAGACAGTCCTGGTCTCCTGAGGCTTGTCATATGAAGTACATAGTTACATCCTTCATTCTAGGCATGTGTGCAGATATTTTAAAATAATTTCATAGATAAGCAGAGAATGGAAAAGTTCTGGCTTTTCAGCAGTAAAAATCTTTTCTTGGCTTACAAAATCGTTTTAGAGTCTTGGAGGGGAAACATTGATATAAATATCTACATGATTATATGAATATATCTTATATCAATGATAAGTCACAAAAATGGCGAAACCTGGCAGAGGAATTTCAAAGCAGCGGAGGCTTCCTAGCCTCTCAGAATTCTGATCAATTCATTGGCAGCACAGAAAATCCCAGAGACCGACAGTTCCTTTAGACCCGTTAGCTATAATAGTCCCCTCCAGAATATTCCTGCCTAAATGTCAGAAGGACATTTCCTTGCAGAAAAACAGTCTTAAAATTCGAAAACGGCAGCCTACATACCCTGCAGCCTTGATCCTCCATGAAGGGAGCTGGTGGGTTGCTATCGGGCCATACGTTCGAATGTTCTCCGACTTCCTTTCTGACTCAGATCGAATGAATCCACAGCACTGATGTAAGGCTCTTAATAGGAATCTGTTTTCAATTCAGGGCAGATGTGGGACACCCTTGTAGCCCTAGGGATTATCAACTTTAAAACAAATCGCCTTCAGGATGATAAGTTGAGAGGCAGTAACTGCTTCCTGGGGTCTCCTTGGGGTCCTTCCAAATGCTTAACATATAACACAATAACTATGGCACAAAAGCAGGTTTTGCTCTTGAGGTTCTCAGACGCTAAAACGAAGCTTGCAAATACTTCTCAGAAACAAAGCTTGTAAATATGTCTCAAGAGTGTTTACATAGAAATTCAGATAGTTTAGCAACATCCAAAAGGGATCAAAATGTCCCTCCCCTCCACCCCCCAAAAAACTCTCTTAGCACTGTGTTTAGTTCATTGAGCACAGTTTTTCTGCAAATTGAAATTGAATTGTTCTGGTTCAGAGTTTTCTTGGCTCAAGGAAAGGAAGGAGAGGGCTGTTCCAAGACTTCCACGGAGAAACATCGAGAAATCAATTTAACACGATAAGTTTAATGTTCTAGAAGTAGCATTCACTCGGCACGAACTGCCTACATCTCGGAGCACCCTCTGTTCTGAGACCACTCTGTAGGGCTGGCTCATCTGCCAGGATTTTAGACTCAAAAAAACCTCGCTGGGGTTTAATAGAGTTTAACTCAGTTTAATAATCCTGAAAAGAGGTTAAAAAACCCCACTAATGTAAGAAATAATAAAACTTTCCTTTTTTTTTTGTTGGTGAGGAAGATTGTCCCTGAGCTAACATCTGTGCCAATCTTCCCCTATGTTTCTATATGGGATGTCACCACAGCATGGCTTGATGAGCGGTGTTTATGTCTGTGCCCGGGATCTGAACCTGCAAATCCCAGGCTGCTGACGTAGAGCGCCTGAACTTAACCACTACACCACTGGGCCTGGCCCTAAAACTTTCCTTTTACTTAAACAAGTTTTACTTAGAACTTTGAATATTAAAAGTTAGTGTGCATGATATTTCCCCGTAAAGCACACACAGATAAGTTTAGGTATAAGTAACACTGGTGAAGAGTCAGAAAATTCTGAGTAGCATTAAGTTATATGTTTAGAAAACACAGTCTATTCTTTAAAGTTGATGTTATGAGTGTGACATAATGGAGCTACATGATAAAGCATTAAGTCACCCACCAATGAACACTGGGGCTACTGTGTCCCTTATCATCATTGGGGAAAGATAGGTTAAACTTCCAGTAGCTTACACATGTGCTAAATCACCATTGAGCAGCATTATAAGGGGTTTTAAGAGTTCTGGATGGGACAAAAAGGGACCTGTCCCCATATCTCTTTAACTGAGTAGCTCTGGGCAAGCCATTTCCCAGGCCACAGTTTCTTTATTTGTAAAGTGGCTTGAATTAGGTAACTGGTTTCTAAAATCCAAAACTCAAATGTCAGGTACGATGCATTAACCAAGACGGGGTAGAAAGAGAGGGAGAAGGCCTTTTCTTTCTTTCGTTTTCAAGAACCATCACTAACTGCCACTAGCTGGACATCTCGGACAAATTTTTTTTCTGCCTTGAAGCATATACTTGTAATTATGGTTGACAAGACAAGTTTTAGCTAAAAAGTTGGATCTAAAGGATAAAGAAACCTACTACCTTAAACAAATTAGACACCTAGAAACTTTTTTGGTTTGATAGGCTTCTTGGGAAACAATTCCCTAAGGTGTTCTTCAGAATTCTGACCCTGCTCATGGGCATCAATAATGTACTTACTTAGCAAATTTATTAGGATTAGTTAATTTTTTTTAATTAAATGAGGTAAGAAAAGTCAGATGCTTTCAGTGAGCAGTGGGTAATTTTGATAGATGGGGGTGAGGTGGGGGATACCTGGTGTGGAGGATAGATTGTGTGATGTGATGGAAGATAACGGAATTATGAATCAAAGGGCCCAAGTTCAACTTCCAGGGCTGCTACTAAGTAACCCTGTGGCCTTAGCTGCCACACTTCTCTTTTCTAGGCCTCCATTTCCTCATCTATACAAGGAAGGCATTGGTCTCTCCACCCTCTTGCTCGCCCAATAATCAAAAGAGAAACTCTGCCCCATGAGATGTAGCTTTTGTTTGAGAGTTTGACTCTCAGGGGTGCTGAAGCCAAGACTATAAAATCAGAAGTTCAGTGTACATAAGATGATAAGCATAGATCAGGCGAAGATCTACAGTTAACCTGTGATAGGATCTTTTTCACGACCATGAGACACACCTACGTACCTGCAGAAAAGAGCTCAGATATACCAGTCCAGTCCTGTTACAGAGAATGTTATAATAATGAAGGTTTTCTTTCCATAAACATATTTTTATTTCTCAGCTACGATTTGATAAAATATGAACATTGAAAAAAATAGTAATGTATCACACTGGTGTTAAGGGTTGAGTTGAGTCCCTGCCCCACCCATTCATGTATTGGAGTCCTAACCCCAGTACCTCAGAATGTGGTCCTATTTGGAGATAGGCTCTTTACAGAGGTAATTAAATTAAAATGAGGTCATTTGGGTGGGCACTAATCCAATATGACTGGTGTCAAAATAGAAACGGGAAGTTTGGACACAGAGACAGGCACACAGGGAGAACACCATATGAATAGGAAGACAACCACCTACAAGCCAAGGAGAGAGACCTGGAACAGATCCTTCCTTCACAGCCCTCAGAAGGAACCAACCCTGCCAACGTCTTGTTTTTGGACTTCTAGCCTCAGAACTGTGAGACAATAAATTCCTGTTATTTAAGCCACCCAATCTATGGTACTTTCTCACCACTGACCTAGCAGACCGACACAACCGGCATCCTCTGCACAGTGATTGTGCATCACATCTTGCATCCTATTATGTGTCAATACTCACTTCCACCAATCAAGGTACTCCAGAGTTACAGAACCTGAGAGCTGGAAGAAACGGGCACTGAGAACGGGCTGACGATGGGGAAGGGCCACCAGCAGCAGCAGCATTTTCTTAGTTTAAAAAAATTCCTACCATCTCTCTGCTCCCCTACCCCCCAACACACAGTATAAAACACAAATGATTCCACAAAGCACACAAAATGCAAAAATCTATGAAAACCTAGAGAAGCCAGGTGACGGGGAGGGCACAGCCATGGGAATGCCCGTGGCCCTGTTCCCCTTCAAGGCTGTAGTGTGTGCGGAGTCAGCACGAGGGTTAGGGTCAGCTCTGTTACCCGCCAGCTCTTGCACGGGGCATGCCACGCTGAGCATTTATAACACACCCTCTTATTAATTATAAGAACTTCTTTCCAGATAAAAACAAAGGCAGCAATACCGTGTTGCTATTTCATCTCACAAAAAGTTAGGCTACGTTGGTTATTTAATGTATTTAATTGTTTAATAAGCACTTCCTCAAAAGTAAAAGGAGGTGCGCAGGAATGGGCATGGGGAATGCGCATTAAAGCAAGCACTAATTACATGGAACGAGTTGATCCAGTTTCCAAAGATGAAATTCCAACTAGATCCAGCATCACGATTCCCACATGCCTTATCTGGAAAAGTGTGGAAGGGAGTTAGGCTTTACAAAGCCATTTTGAAGGAAACGCATAAGTTCCGAGCCTATATATTTATCAAAATCAGTCTCCATTATTTTTCCTCTCCATGAGCTTAGAATTAAATACAGTCTCTAAACACTGACAGTATTTATGGCTCAAACAAAGCTGAGACAATGGCTGGACTCAAAGAGGGCAGGAAATAAGAAGAAGGAAGGCTTTTAGAGTTAACTACCTCGGCCAGGCAAGAGGATGGGGTCCCAGAGGAAATGGGATTCTGCAAGACTTAACTTTTTGCAGAAACATTAAAATATGAAGTGGAAACTGAGAGACCAGTGGTTCTGGCAGAGTTTGATGCTTTCAAAACTGTGAAGAGCAGTGCAAATATCTGTTGCCACGCACAGAGTTAAGCTGAGTTTTGCAACTTGGATATGAGCAGTTAATTAACTTTTTTTCCTTTATATTTGCCACTTTTCGTAGTAGCTCATCTGTATGTTATTTACCTTAAACCTGATCTGCCTAACTTTCCCATGAGAGCTAAAAGTAATAATGTGGGCTTTATAGAGCTGTGCAATATATCTTTTTGGAAGGGAAAGAATAAAAATTTAGTTATGTCTGTCTCATTCCCACTGTGCACACCCAAACTTGAATTTCTTCTTTTATTTCACAATATTCAAGCATTTATTCTTAAATGAAAGAATTCTTCTTTTGGTGCATTTCTTGGCATTCTAAATCGTTTGATCAACAAAAGTTTCGAAACATTGAAAATCTTATCTGTCAGAGAAGATATTTTAAACCAGAAAAGGGGCTGGTGATGATTTCTGCGAGAAGAGAAATAGCGAACAGTTGTATTATTTATTGTTCTCGTAGTTGGTTAACACACATTCGCCTTCGGTTCACGGGATTCGTAAAGTTTCACATGGTTTAGAGATGAATCAAGTGTGAAGACTTTAAACAATATCCCTTCCAACTCAGACTATGATTCAACACAGTATTTCTCATAATTGCCTGCTGAGAAGAAGCAGCGAGGAAAGCTAGTTGAAAATACAGCCTCCCAGTCCCTCCCCTTGGAAGGCTGATTCTTGAAGCATGGCGGGACTCGGGGGCTCCTTATTGTTGGGCAAGTTTGAGACACAATTCATTCCTTGACCCTTAACCTGGGCTGGATATTGGAATCACTTGGGGAGCTTGGGAAAAAATAGCACTGAGCCTGGGTCCCACTCTTAGAGATTCTGACTTTATTAGTCTGGGGTGTGGCCTGGGCATCTGGATTTTTAGAAGCTTCTGGTTGATTCTAACACGCAGCCAGGGTGGAGAATCACTGACTTGATTGGAACAACAGTCAGTGAAGTGGGACATATGTGTAAGCAATCTCTAACTTCCCATTAAGATGTTCAAAGTGCTTTTACATACACGTGTCCCATGAGAATCCTTGAGAACCTGCAGAGGTGGGAAGGGTGGGTATTATCTTTCTTTTAGAGATAAGCAACCCAAGACTCAGAGAGGTGGAGTGGCTTGGTCAAGGTCCTATTCTAAGCAGAATTATGGAGTTGGTGAGATTCGTCTTAGGTACTCTACTATCTTACCTATGTTCCTTTGCTCCTTACTAGCTCTCCAGCTTTCCCAGTCTCCCTTTAAAAACAAAACAAAACTTTCGGTTGCCTAGAGCTCCTCTTACATCAAAATTGTTATTAATAATAATATTAAGAATAACACTAATAACAAGAACAGCAGCAGCTAACATTGGGCCCTTTCTACACATTGTGCTAATTGCTCTGCATACGTTTTCTTAATTGTCTCAAGGACTCTGTAAGGTAGGTTATATCCCCATTCTAGAGATGAGGAGACTGAGGCTTAGAGAGAAAGTAACTTGCCAAAGTTCACATTCCTATGCAACACTCTTCTCATTTTACCTAAGCCTCTTGGACTAGAGAATCTGATAAAGTAATTCAGAGTCAGCTATTATTGATAATTGCAGCTTTCTGGAATCGTACTGCCACTTTTAATGTGGGGATCGGATCTTTTAAGAAACTTCTTTTTTATTTTTGGTGAGGACGATCGGCCCTGAGCTAACATCTGTGCCAGTCTTCCTCTACTTTGTATATGGAACGCTGCCACAGCATGGCTTGATGAGTGGTATATAGGTCTGCTCCTGGGATCTGAACCTGCGAACCCTGGGCCTCTGAAGCAGAGTGCGTGAACTTAACCACTATGCTACTGGGCCGGCCAAGAAACATCTAAAGCCACAAAAACATGAGTATCTGGCCCTTGAAGAAGTCAACGGGAGAATCATGGGTTGTTAATTCTTAACTATCTGCCTTGTCTCTGCCTGAGGTTAAGCCCGCCTTCTCCAGGACAGCTGCAGTGCACTGATTTGGCATCAGAGGCTGGGGCCTGGGTCCCAAATGCTTTTTTTTTTTTTTTTAATAATTTTGCTTATTTATTTTTCCCCCAAAGCCCCGGTAGATAGTTGTATGTCATAGTTGCACATCCTTCTAGTTGCTGTATGTGGGACACGGCCTCAGCATGGCCAGAGAAGCGGTGCATCGATGCCCCCCCGGGATCCGAACCCGGGCCACCAGCAGCGGAGCGCACGCACTTAACCGCTAAGCCACGGGGCCGGCCCCCAAATGCTTTTTATTACTGTGGAGTCTTGGGCCAGTCACATCCAAGACATGGCTTAATGTTCTCAGAGAATCAGGTCCAGTTAAAACATTAATCAGTACTCTCATATCTATTTTTCTAAGGTTTCCAAAGTACTGAACTTATATTTTTTTCAGCTCTGTCTGTTGCTGTTGCTCTTGTAACCACTATTATTGCTATCATATAAGTGAGATATTCTATACTAGATACTATACAGTAAGATGAACTATATATTATGCTTTATTTATGTATTTCATTTATAAATAAAATATTTAGCACAGTGCCTGTTACAGAGTAAGCAAATAATCCTAGACATCATCACCACCACCATCATCATCATTAAGCTTATTATTTGCTAGATCATGTTTAATCATCAATAGTGCAGGAAATATAGGAATATTATTAATATCATGGAAATATTAATGGGTGATGCTGACTGTGCACTCACTCCGTACACGTGCTAAACTTATTTTTATTATTTTAGTATCCAGAGCTCAAAGTAAATCAAGTCAAGAATCTGGTTCCTAGAAGTTCGAGGGGCATGCACCTTCTGTTGAGCTACATGAACTCTTTATAGAAATTAGGTACTATTTCATATGACTTCATTCATAAGTGGAAGATAAACAAACAAACGTGGATATGGAGAATAGGTTGGTGGTTACCAGAGGGGAAGAGAGTGGGGGAGGGTGAAAGGAGTAACGGGCACATGTGATCGGTGATGGATGGAAACTAGACGCCTGGTGGGGAACACGCTGCAGTCAATAGAGAAGTCGAAATATAATGATGTACACCTGAAATTTATGTGTTATAAACCAGTGTGACCTCAATAAAAAAAAGGAAATTGGGTACTATTTTATGATGCTATGAAGAGGGAGACAGATGTAAAAGAACAGAATTTCTTTATCCCTCCAATTTTGAAGACTGTCATCTGGTGTGGGAATCCTAGCTAACTTCCTGCAAGGTGTGAAGTTATGTAAAGATTGAGGAGGAATTATTCTTTCATGTCTACTGCAAAGAGAATATGGCTACTGGGTCAACCAAAAGAAGCTTAGACTATGCATCGCCTTACGTATAAATTTCGATTTATTCAACAAATAGTAACTGAACACTTACTCTGTGCCAGACACGGGGAACACAAGATGACAAAGGTCCCTCTTCTCATTGGACGTACTTTTTAGATGGATGTACAGACAAAGGACAAGTGTATGAACAGATTAGTGAAACAACAACTGTGTTAAGTTTTTAAAAAGAAACCAACAGGGGGCTGCGATGGAGACTGTTGGCAGAAGTACTTTCCGGTAGAGCAGTCAGGACGAGGTGACATTAAGCTAGAAGAATATGAAGAAGCCAGCTATTCTAAGTGTGGGAAGAGAAGCATTACAGGCAAAGAGATTTGTAAACGTAAAGTCTGGAGCTGGGGGAAAAAGGTCGGTGCGGTTGAGAAGCTGGAAAAGTCAAGTGTAATTGGAGTGTGGAGAGCGTGGGAGGGGGATATGACACGAGGCCACAGGGCTCTGCAGGAGCCAGGCCACACAACCCCCCTGGGCAAAGGTAAGGAGTATGGGTTTTATTTTAAGTCTAACAGGAAGCCGTTGAAGAATTTTAAGCAGAGAAGCAGCATCATCTGATCCGTGCCTTAATGTAATTCCTACTGTATGTGGAGAAAGGAGAGTGAAGACAATGACGACCTTTCTCTTCCCAACTAATCCTTGTGAGAAAAGCAGAAATTATAAAGCAATCTACCTATATTTTTAAAGCAATCTTCCGTGGACATAGTCCACGGAATTTTTGGAGAGACAGTAGTTTGTCTACATTCTAAATGGGACAGAATTATAGATATATAGACCCTCAAGCTTTAACCTGCCTAATTAAGGACAGGAATACATTCTGTAACACTTTTTGTCAAAATAAAAGATAACAGAGTCCTTTCAAATCACTGCCAGTGAAATGCGTGTCTTCATGTCTCTTTCATCAGAGAAAGGGGCTGTGTTGAAACTGAGCAAGATCCAGCCGTATGTGACCTCGTTAAGTCCCAGGTGGAGCGCTAGGATGTCTGTGCCTCCTCCTTTTGGACAGGTAACAGTAAACAAATCGCACAGGTGCATGCCTAGGATAATTGATTGACATACAAGTGTCACTTCCCATCACAGTAGAGCATCCCTGATATACATAAAGGTTAAGACACTCAAATGGTCCCTGGGCCAGCTCAGAAATAAATCCTCCATCCTCTTGTAGTCTTCTACTTCCTTTGTCCAGACAGCAGAACAAGAACACTCTATATAACATAGAGTCGGACATATACAGATGTGAATGGACAATTTACACCGCTTTACAGCTCTGAGAGTCAAACTCTCTTTACCCCGTGATAGTTTTCATTTCAGGTTTTAGTTCAATGCAGAGCCTATTTCTCTGGTTGAGTTATAAACTCCAAAAATAGAGGCTTGTCATGGAAATGCAGACAGACGCGCTGCTGGGCACCGCTCTAGTCATCAGTTTTAATGAGAGCTGTTAATATCGCCTCCATCAGAATGGCTGCCCTGGGCTGACGTGCCGGGCTGTGCACAGGTGCTCCTGGCCAAAAACGTAATGGAGGTTACTACATTATCAACGAGGCACAGATGTGCTTTCTGTCTGAACTCAAGGTGCTGTCCCTGCCAAGTGCGTAACTCTTTCAGCGGGCCTGGGTCTGTTTGTATCAAAATGCTGTTCTAACTCAGTGAACCTGAGAACTGCCTTCTGCTTCCCCAGGACACGAGTTTGGAAAACATGCTCAAGAATGCAAGAAGGCTGGGCTCTCAAAGGCAGGTACAGGCTTTCCTCAGAACACAAAACTCATCCTGCAACATTCTGCTTTTTCAGGGAAAGCTTCAGCCATGACATATGCATTCATTGACTCATCAAGATTTTCTTGGGCACCTACCCTGTGCCAGGTACCCTGAAGGAGTCAAAGACGAATCTGCCAAGGAGTTTGCTCCCGGGCACCCTGCAATGATTTCTGTTTCTGATCTTCTCTTCCAACTTCTTCAGAATTGTCTCTCAAAATTGATGCCTCCACTGCCTCTCCCCGAGGCTCCAGTTCTCACATCATGGTGTTTTCCTACAGACGAGGATGTTCACCTAATTTTACATGCCGGGCATCTCCTTCTTCCTAAGCTTGAAACCCCCATTCATTGAGCTTTTCGTTATTCAACTTGGTTCCTGGGATCTCTCTGACTTGAAGCCAGATTTCCTTACAGCTGGCAGCTGCAGGTCCCCCAGGTAGCCTAGCGTCCTGCTTTGGCACTGCCAAGCCAAAGTGGATGCCTGGGTGCTGAGAACTGGCTTTGAAAAGCACCTGAGGGGCCACCACCGACTCGGCACCACACCTGCCTATGTTCTCAATGTGAAGTCACCCTGTCAGGGCTTGAATGGTGGCTCCAGGAGGAAAAAGGGGTTCTCCTCCACGTGAGAGAGAGGGTTTGGAATTGATCTTGACTTTGAGAATGACATTGCCTTGCTGTCCAGGAAAATTTCTCTCTCATACAGGAGCGAAAT
Organism: Ceratotherium simum simum; assembly: GCF_057802395.1. Classification (NCBI taxonomy): domain Eukaryota; kingdom Metazoa; phylum Chordata; class Mammalia; order Perissodactyla; family Rhinocerotidae; genus Ceratotherium; species Ceratotherium simum. The sequence goes on along the minus strand of NC_141937.1, from coordinate 25,379,540 downwards.
GCTGAGAAAGGGGGTCAGTACACTGGTCACAGGGCAGCCTCCCTGCTGCCATTTCAGTTTTAAACACAGAGAAGAACAGACGCAAGGAAGACACCGGGAAATGTGTGTGTGTGTGCGTGCTTGTGTGAGCGTGTGTGTGAGCTTGGAGAAGTGGACAGTGTTTTTGTGGGCGTCTGAGAGCACCCAGCTGAGGAAGATGTGAGCCGAGCAGAGTCAGGACATAGCGTTGTGCAATCCTCTGTCTTTTTGCTTGTTGCATACCCCTCGACTGTTAAGCAAAGATGACAGAAGGATCCTGAAGATAAATGGGCGCTCTTCTCTTCCATTTCCTCTCCATCTACACGGCCCCCTGCCTGATTTCAGGTCCCTCCCTTTTCTCTTATTTCCATTCCTCCTTTGACGGATGGGTTGGCAGTGGCAGTGTGAAGGGACGGCTGACGGTATTAACCCTGTTGTCTGTCCCTCTGCCCCCCAGGGATGTGGCTGTTGCCGGGGAGCACAGGACTGTCATTCCTGCAGCCCGGCTCGGACCCCCAGAGATTGGGGCCACCGCGGTGCCCTCGCGGTGCGGTGGCTGTTCTACACGGCTGGCTGGCCTCGCTATGAAGTGCATCTCTTGACAGGCAATTTGCTGCTGCCACCTGTATCCAGAAATCCTTTGCTAAGCATGAGAAATGCATCCAATCCCCTCTCTTCTCCCAGGTGTAGCTTTCATGACATGTTCTGCTTCCCCTTCCTGGATATTGCCCTGTTTGCATTTCCGTGGGGTGCTTGAAACATTCTGAGCACCTCCCCTTTCTCCTAGGCAGATAGGCATGTGTTTTACAAGCGGCAGGAAGGCGAGGACACAAGGGACCCAACAGATAATAATAGCAAGTAAATGTCAAACCGACGTGCTTCTGACTCAGGAAGACTTAGCAGCAAGTCCCTCCAATGGGAATCTGAGTTGGGATGAAATACAGAGGTGGGAGGGTTGACGTTCCATCTGGGAATTTACTATTGATTTTCTGTCATGAAAAACCAGTTGGAGGGGCCAGCCCCGTGGAGTAGTGGTTGGGTTCCTGGGCTCTGCTTCGGCGGTCGGGGTTAGCAGGTTCGGGTCCTGGGCCCCGACATGCACACCGCTCACTGGCCCATTCTGTGGCAGCATCCCACATACAAAATGGAGGAAGACGGGCACAGATGTTAGCTCAGGGCCAATCTTCCTCAAGAAAAAAGAGGAAGATTGGCAACAGATGTTAGCTCAGGGCCAGTCTTCCTGACAACAACATCAAAAAACCAGGTAGAAATCTTCCAGATGATTATCTCAATGGTAGAAAATTTGGGCAATACATTAATATTTATAAAGCCCTTGTAGGAGCTTTCCCAACTTTTATGCAGATTCAAAACAAGGCACATGAGAAACTGATTAATGTTATTATATTTATATATCAAATGTATAAACTATATCCTAAGATTTTTTGCAAGGGCAGGGAAGCAACTATAAGATGATTACGTGATATTCAAAAATAATTTAGATTCAAAATAGCAATCCTTTCCAGCAAATATTTCACATTTGAAAAATTAAGCTTCTTCAAATTTCGTAAAAACTGGAAGGAACATTATGAAAATGGTATCTTCTGATCTCTATTCTTTTAGTATTTTCAAAATATTATATATTTCAAATAGATATACATATTCTATTTAATCTTGGATGAAAGAAAAATGTTGGTTCTTAAATATGCCATTTTTTTCAGAAATTGTAAACCAGGGAAAGCATAATTTAAAAAGCCAAGCTTTACAGCGCCTTTAAAGGGTTTTCAAAACATGAAAAGTGCCTTAGGTTTTAAAAGATCTTATCATCCCAATAAAAGTCTTCCCCCAGCAGATAAGATTTGACTCCTTCTTAGTGGAAGGGGCACGTTCTGTGAGAGCCCAGTTCTTCTCTGTGATAGAGGAGTCAGGTCCCAGGCATATTTTTGCCAGGCATTTCTACTTCTCCATGGGCCTCCTAATTCAATTATGCAGTTAATAACAACGTGTTAAATCAGGTGTGTGCTGGGTTCTAAAAGTACAGAGATGAGTGAGCTGGACCTAGCCCTGCCTCATGGAGGGTACAGTGACAGCAGTGAGATAGGCAACAGTGATGGAATCAGGGCCAGGACGGGAGAAGGATGCGTTGTTTATGGGACCCACAGCAGGAGCAGCTCACCGACCGTGAGTACTGGTGAGGACGGGAGGGGGCTGGGGGGCATTGTGCCCTTGCTCTGAAAGGAGAATCCGAGAGAGATGTATGGACTTCCCCGCTCTCTGTCCACACAGTTCATCTGAGATTTGAGGACAGTTTATACAGCTGCATTGGCAACCCTGGCCCTTCCTAGAATTTTGGCTCAGTCCTAGACGCAATGCACGTCCCGTGTGTGGTGGATTAACTTGGGTTCTGTTTCACCTGTCCTAATCATAGGCATTGGTCTCGAATGGCTCCGAGTTTTCCTGGAACATGAGTTGCCCCACTTTGGGTGTGAACATCCCGCCCCCCTCGCAGACAACGATCCTTGAATGCCATCCAGTTATAACCCATCCACAGCCAAGGTAACAGAGCTGAATAGAAATAGGAAAAATATCAGGCTGTTGCATTGGGACATGGTAACCATGAAATGAGCAAACATTTAGTTTTTTTTATTGAGGTCAACGTGAAAGTTGTTGGATCTCTTAGGACACCTATTGGGACGTTGGATGCATTCCTTTTTGAAACATCTCAAGCTGTGCTTGTCATTCTGAAATGTCAGAATGTTCCATTCTGGTGAGCATTCAACTCGTATTGAGTTCTTCTTCTGTGCAGAGCTCTGTGAAGTGCGGCTGCAACGTGTAAGGGGAATGAAAGAATATGAAATGAAAACTGGGAGCTGTGAGTCAGTAGACAGCGAAAACAATCTGAAAAGGCTTTCTGGTTTTGGTTGATTACAGACTGAATTTACGACCCAGGGGGAGAAGCCCACCCATACTTTCTATGCATGCCTTATTTTTACGGTCCCCTTCTCAATGCAAGGGGCTGCGTGGGCAGTAATTTATGCCTACAGAATAAGGTACTCTCAGAACATCGCAGCCTGAATTTGTAGGAAGCCGTGTGTGGTCCTGGACGCAGGCAGGGATTCGCTAACCTTTCAAGCCAGGAAGCCTTCAGACAGGGCCTGAAAGGCACACCAATGATCTCAAGCCACAACTCTTGCTTCTTTTTCCGTTTACCTCTGACAGAGATACCTTGGAAAAATAAAATATAGAGAAGTCATAAATATAGAGAGGAAAAGTGCATAGGATGTGGAGTTCTGAGGTTCGAATCGTGGCTCCACTGTTAACTCTGTGACTTTGGGCAAGTCACTTAACCTCTATGAGACTCAGTTTCCACTGAGTCAGATGGAGGTAATTATATCTACTCAGGGGTTTATTGTGTGGATTCAATGAGATAATGAATATAAATAGTTTAGCATAGTCCAGAAATGTTCAATGAATGCTAAGCTATTATTACTGATAATTTACGTCAACACTCTGGAAAAAATCAATGCTTTAGTTAGGATTCTTTAGTTTTTCTAGTTCCAAAAATGGCTCAATCTAGCATAAGCAAGAAGTTATGTGCATTCTAACAAGTTAAAAATGGGAAAGCCAAGTTCTCATCTATTCATTCATCGAACAATGTCTATGGAGCATTTTCTATGTGCTTGGCAATGGGCGAGGTATTGGGGTGCAGAGAGAAAAGTAACAGTTCCCATCTTCCAGGAACTTGAAGTCCAGGGGAGCAGATCAATAAGTAAGCTGACAGTGACAATATGGCATACGTGCTTAATAAATGCACTTTGGCAGACCCATGCTTCAAAAACACGGGGCTCGTGAGAGAATACCGAAAGGATGACATGCTCACTAAAGTCTAACCTTCTAATTCTAAAGGAATGGAAAAGGGAAGTGAGGAGCACAAGAGAGATTACTTCAGGCCTTGCCTCACGCCCTGGCCAGTTCCCAGCCTTAGGAGCTCTCTTCTCCCCAGGCTGGGGCGTCATTCTTGGTCTCTAAGATGAACGCTGGCTTTCGTCTTAGAGACAGGAGCTTAAGCAGCTCTAGGCCGACCCTTTGTGACTCAGGTTCAAGCCAAGTTTGCAGCCAGGGCAGCTTTGACCATTCTGCTATCTGCTCTTCTGCCCTGAATTCCTGGAGTGTGTAACATTAAGGATCAGAATTGGGCTCTTTGCTCCTTGTATGTATTTAAGGACTCTAGTCCGGGCTCTGAACTCCACGCTTATGGGTGGACTCCTGCTGCATCTTAAAGACTACCAATGACTCTTCCTAGGATTTTTGTTTTTTTTGTAACAGCTTTATTGAGATACAATTCACATAGCATACAATTCACTCATTTAAAATGTACAATTCAATGACTTTTAGCATCTTCACAGAGTTGTTGCACTGTTACCACCATCAACTTCAGAACATTTTCATCACCCCAGAAAGAAACCCTTAGCTGTCACCCCAATCCTCCCATCCCCCCAGCCTCTGGTAACCATAATCTCCTCTCTGTCGTTATAGATTTGTCTATTCTAGACATTTCACATAAGTGGATGTTATGGACTGAATTATATCTCCCAACGCAACTGTATTTGGAGATAAGGCCTTGAAAGAGGTAATTATGGTTAAATGAGGTCATAAGGATGGGGTCCTGATCCAATAGTACTGGTGTCCTTATAAGAAGAGCAAGAGACACCAGGGATGTGTGTGCAAGGAGAAAAGACCATGTGAGGACACAATGAGAAGACAGCCATCTGCAAGCCACGGAGAGTAGCCTCAGGAGAAACCAACCCTGCCAGCGCCATGATCTTGGATTTCTCGCCTCCAGAACTGGGAGAAAATGAATTTGTGTTGTTTAAGCCACTCAGTCTGCCGTATTTTGTTATGGCAGCCCTGGAAGATTAACACAGCGGATTCATACAATATATGGTCTTTTGTATCTATCTGGCTTCTTTCACTTAGTGTAATGTTTTCAGAGTTTAATCCGTGTTGTAACATGTATCAGTCCTCCATTCCTTTTCTGATGACAAATAATATTCCATTATATGAATGTACCACATTTCGTTTACCCATTCATCAGTTAATGGACATTTGGGTTGTTTCCACCTTTTGGTTATTATGAACATTAATGTATAAGTTTTTGTGTGAACGTGTGTTTTCATTTCTCTTGTCATATACGTCTTGAGTGTATCTATCCAGCAGTAGAATATATGGGTCATATGGGAACTCCACGTGTAACCTTTGGGACACTGCCAAACTCTTTTCCAAAGTGACTATACCATTACTTTCTCACCAGCAATGAATGAGGGTTCTGATTTCTGCACATCCTCATCAACATTTGTTATTGTCTGTCCTTTTGATTAGAGCCATCCCAGTGCGTGTGAAGTTCCTCTCACTGTGGTTTTGATTTGCACTTCCCTAATAACTCATGATGTTGAGCATCTCTCATGTGCTTATTGGCCATTTGCATATCTTCCTTGGAGAAATGTTTATTCAGATCCTTTGCCCATTTTTTAATTAGCAATTAATTTTTAACTTGACTTTTTATTATTGAGTTGCAATCCTTCTTTATATATTTTAGATACAAGTTCCTTATCATAGATAGATGATTTTGGAAAAAATTTGTCCCATTCTGTGTGTTGTCTTTTCACTTTCTTGATGGTGTCCTTTAAAGCACAAAAGTTTTAACTTTGATGATGTCCAATTTATTTGTTTTTTCTTTTGTTGCTTGTTCTTTCGATGTCTTATTTAAGAAATCATTGCCAAATCTAAGGTCACAAAGATTTACTCATTTGTTTTCTTCTAATAGTGTTATAGTTTTAGCTGTTAATGTTTAAATCTTTGATCAATTTTGGGTCAGTTTTCTGTATATATGGTGTAAGGTAGGGGTTCAACTTCATTCTTTTGCATGTGAATATCCAGTTATCTCAGCATTTTTGTTGAAAAGACTATTCATTTTCCCATTGAATTGTCTTGGAACTCTTAAGGAAAATCAATTGACCATAAATGAAAGAGTTTATTTCTGGAGTCTCAATTCTATTCCACTGATCTTTATGTCTATCTTTATGCCAGGACCACATTGTCTGATAACTATAGCTTTCTAGTAAGTTTTGAAATTGAGAAGTGTGAGTCCTCCAACTTTGTTCTTCTTTTTCAAGACTGTTTTGGCTATCCTGGGTTCCCTGAAGCTCCCTAGGCTTTTGGCTATCCTGGGCTCCCTGAAGCTCCCTAGGCTTTTGAAGTATCACCTCTCTCTGGTGCCTGTTGCTAGGATACACCTACTGGCCGAGGCATCTGAGGTTGGCCTGCAAATATGCTAAGCTCACCACACGGGCTGGTCCCTGTATGCCTCAGTATTATTCATTCTGCCTCAATAGACTTTTTCCAGGCCTAAAGCTGGATCTTGCGGACCCAAATGCTTGATGGGTACCTTGTGGGGGAGGAGAAATAATTCTAAGCCCAGCTTTAGTGGCGCATTATATAAGACTGATGTGTTAGGTCTGGTGGCTCTCTACGGAATCCCAAGAATTAGTTAGCTTTGATGGACGTCTTGTTAGTGTAGCCATGTTGTGGCTGTTGTCTTTAAATTATACAAGTAATATAGTCACACCCAAAAAAGTATGGCAGATAAAAAATTCACGATAGTCAGAACCTACTTGTTAAAATTATGAGGTAATTATCAAAGATCTAATGTGTTACTGTAGATATGCTCTTTTTTTCCTCTGTAGAAAGAAGTTTTTGTATCATTTTTGGAAGTTAATTTGAATTGAGAATTCCACTAGGGGCTTTTTAGGTATCTATTGTTTCCCTGATTGTTAGAGAGGCCATACACATTTTTGGAGGCAAAATCATACTTCGGGCCTAGGAGGAGTTTGTTACGTCATAAGGATGAATTCATAGGAATGTATTTACCTGGATTTATTTTGAAGCTGGGCTAAGACTTAACATATAGTTTTTCTTTATATTGAACTTTCTCCTGTTTAAAAGGATATGTGCATTTCCAAACGCATCATCTCAGCTTTATAACGATTCTTAAGACTGACTACACATGTTTAGGCTAAATTGATTTGGATTCCTACCCATCTGTGTAGAATGTGTCACACCGTTGACTGAAACCTGGGCTCTGGTAATCATTACGCTCAGATTTTCTTCAGGTTGACCAGCAAGGGGCACTAAAGCATAGCATCTCTTCCCCGTTTCCTCCCAGCAACAGCAAAGGTTTCAGTAAGGAAATAATTGGGCACGAATCTGGAGGCTGTGCACTCTTAGAGTCAGATCAAAACACTAGTGGCAGTCTCTTTGATATTTTTCAAGGTTATTGATATTTTTTAAATGAGAAAAATTCTGATTGGGCAGAAAGGCAGCATAACAATTCCAAATACAGAATCACTCTTCGCTTGCAAGCCATAATTCTCCTGTCTAGTCAATACTATTAGGTAAACCGGCAGAATCCTGTCATTGCTTTTCTGTGAATTACTGCTTTTTTTTTTTTCCATTCAGAGAATATAATGGCCTAGCCACATAACGAGTTCCTGAAAGGATGAACTACTTGATGTTACAGTGACAAGCAATTATTATAGAGGCCTACTGGTTGCTCTTTTTTTTTCTTCCCTTTAAATTTTGCCTGCCTATTTATTTCCATCAGCTACTAAGGATGACTCTTTTATTGTTTCAAATAAAGGATGCAATCTATATGCCAGGCACACATTATGAATAATTCCTTGTCATAACAAGGCACGGATGTCCTTCAGAGACTGGCATGAAGTTACTGAAGCTGCTTGGTAATGGGCTTTTCTTTTTAATTTTAGCTTTTATCCATGTTTAATCACCTCATGGTACTAAAACATTAGGAGTGACAGCATTCAATAGTTAGTCCACCAAGCTGGACACAAATACTCATTATTCGTTCATTGTAAATCAAAGAAATAGTTTTTGGAAGCTCTGTCCACTTATCAATGTTGTAAAATGATGCATGTAAAAGTAATTAATTCAATATTAACATTCAATTACAGGTCAACGTATAATACTTTTTTTTTTTTTTTTTTTGCTGAGGAAGATTGGCCGTGGGCCAACATCCATGCCCATCTTTCTCTGCTTTATGTGGGATGCTGCCACAGCATGGCTTGATGAGCGGTGCCTAGGTCTGCACCCGGGATCCGAACCTGTGAACCCTGGGCTGCCGAAGTGGAGCACACAAACTTAACCACTACGCCACCAGGCCAGCCCCCAATGTATAGTACTTTGAGTAAAATTTCATTCATTTTTTTTAACTTAGTTTTTTTTTCAGACTTAGGTTTTTTGGACCTTGTTTTTTGCAGCATGTGAAAATTGTATATTAAAATGGATCACATCTTCACTCTTTCATCACAGCCCTCTTCTCCTCAAATACAATCCTAAGCCTCCAATTTCTGATTACTGAAGAACACTTAAGAAGTCTTAGCTAAATGATGGATAGTTCAGAGTACGATTTCTAATATTTTTCCCTTCGCTAGCCAGAATTAGAAATTGGAGGTTGCAGAGCAAAGATTTTTAGGGCTAAGGCGGATATCAAGAGGGAAATGAAAAAGCCAAAGCAAGAGAAAGGAAAGACCATGGATTCCATGTTTTCTGAACAACCCCAAAGGTGTTCTGTCTCAGCTGCTTGAGATGATTCTGATATACCCAGGCATTGTGCCTGTTCCACTGCCTGGGATTTTCTTCTGTCTGACCCCAGGAGATAGAAACAGAGACCATAAATGACTGACATGGTTAAGAGCACAGGCCAGGAGTTAGTTTGTGGGCTGCATATTCTGTCTGTGTGACTTTTGGCAAGTCACCATACTTCTTTAAGCCTCAGTTAATTCTTCTGTACAATGGAGATTCACTCACTCATTTAACAAATATTTATCAAATGCCCAGTAACCATTCTAAGCACACAGGGTTGTTCTGAGGATCAAACGAGAGGATGAATGTAAAGACATTTAGCACTGTGGCAATCAATTTGGCCATTATTATCTACTGAGAATCGGCTGTGTGCAGACCGTATGCCACGTATTTTGGCGAATTACTTAACCTCTGTCTGCCTCAGTTTCCTCGTTTGCAAAGGGAGAATCTTGCCTCATATGGCTCTTGTGAGGTTTAAATGAGGTAATGTATATAAAGTGCTCAGAACAGTGCCCAGTATGGAGTAGGTATTATGTAAGTGTTTGCTCTCCTTACCTCAGGTTCTCAGTAACAACGTGGAGAGCTACGTCTTATTGTCACCACTTTAAGGATGAGTTAACTGAGGCTCAGGGAGGTAAGGTAAATGGGTCAAGGTCAAAGTCCGGTAAGCTGCAGCTGGTACCCTTATCTGCCTGGATCCAAAGTCTGTCTGTGCTTTTCCCACTGGACCCTGGTATCTTCTAGAAGCATTGAGCACCCTGCTTGAGATCACACAGACTGAACGTGAGCTCCCTTACAGCTCTGAAATGCTACTCCCCACTTCCTCCGAGTCTGTCCTATCAGTGTGCTTGTGCGCATGAGCACACACACACACACACACACACACACACTCACGTCTATAGTTTTTGCACTTGCGTTCATTCTGAGCAGTGGCTTCTCTCCTCATAGAAATTATACTGCCATGTATGCATTTAGCAAAATTGCCATCCACTGCTCTGGAACCTGTATACTTTTCTCCAGGGGATAAGTAAAAAATGTAAATTTAGTTTTTCCATCTGAGAGCTTTCTCAGGGAGGAATCCGTTTTGCTAGCTTGCTCGTTTAATCATTCATTCATTCGTTCTGTCATCAGTCATTCACCAAGCATTCACTGTGAGCCAGACCCTGTACTAAGTAGATTCTTCAATTTTTATTAACCACAAGCTATGTTTTCTCAGTATGTAAAATATTGAATCCTAATTGTAGATCTTGTACAAATTAACTTAAAAGGACAGAACGCAGCACAAGACAATGTTCATTTGTTTTTTGCATCCCCGTGGTCGTCACTGATTGTCAGCAGAAGATATTTCTATCAACACTTCACAGCTTAACAAGGAGCATATTTTCTCACAGTGTCCTCTGTCTATCTTCCCCTTGGGAAACACAGTTACAAATTATATGGAGATGCTTTAAAGCCAAATGAATCTCCATCTGAGACTCGTGGGGGAAAGTGACTGCTTTACTAAACTATCCTTTTGGACTTGGTGAAGTTGAAAATGGTGCAAATGTTGTAAAGAGCACATGAGTCCAAGTAGATGATGAATTTGTGCAAAACTAAGTTCCATAGTCAAATATGGTAATTGCTTCTTAAAAAAAAATACAAGCACAGTGTTCCCCCCGAAATGTATCTAATTCAGGAGGGAATAGTTTTTGAGCATTTGTACTCACATGGCATGAATTCTCAGTTTTATGCCCCAAAAGAGCTATAAGTTTTGAGGATGCGTTTGCTGTTCGTTGTTCATGGAGCATCCATTCTTTCTTCTTTCAATAATATTTCAACTCTCCCCTGGGGAAAGGTTTGTACTGGCTCTTGATTAAAACACAAAACAAAACAAAACAAGAAAATTCCCTTGTTTCCTTCTCCCCTATTATTCTTTTGGGAACTTGTGCTTTGACTATTGCTCACTGTTATCTTCACTGGGCTTCTTCCTTCGGGCTTCTTTTTGTGAATGTCCTAGAAGATAGTATTGCTCAAGAGATAAAGGTTTCCACTTAGCTCCGTTGTATATTTGGCAATATACAGAGCACTGTAAAAGGAATTTTAAATATTTTGACTTGTATTAATTGTCACTATTTAGGAGTTACCATGAGGTTTCCGCCAAGTATTTGAAATAAGGGATTAACATTGAGAGTTAAATGGCAAAATCAATACATAATCCATTAGATCAGAGATATATACAAAGTGCCTTAAAAAGAGACACTTGTTAAAAATATTTACCATTCACCATGATCAGAACAGATGTTTAGTCCCAGCTGTAATCCTCCTTTTGCTGGAATGTGGCTAGGTCAAGGGTTTCCAGGGAGGGAGGGACCAGATAGCCAGAGTGACAGGAGTCAGGACAGCAGTGCTTTGTTGACTAGTGTGGAAGTATTTCCACAATTTAACAACTGGCTTGTAGAGGTGGATTTTCTGAGTGAACGGGCCCCCTCTTGCACGGGAATCTTCCAAATAAATCTTCACTTCCATACCTAATTTTTATTCATAAAGGAGTCTTGTTTCTTTAAGAGGTCCTACAAGCTTGCCTAAGCGTTGGGGCCCCATAAAACCAGTTTTTAGACGCCCAGGATGGCCATCATGTGCACACAGGTGACTATCAGCCCAGTCAACAAGGTTGGATGGAGACTATCAAAGGGGTTTGGGAGGTACCCAACACTCATGTTGGTGCTCACCGTCCACTGCAGAGGGTACTCATATCCAGAGCTCTGACTTGTCCCACCATAGTGTCAGGCCCACCCACTTTAGGAGATGGATTCATCAGGCTATTATTATAATTTCTTACGATCTTTCATCAAACATGACTTTCTTCTGTTTCTTACTTACTGAGAAACCTGATTATGACTTAGCTCTCACCGTGGCTGCCTGTGATGTGTTGGCTATTGGATTCAGGGGTGTAGTCCCTTGGGCAGTTCTACTTCTCAGGACAAATGAAAAAACTGGCATTTTAGTTTACTAGTTATTATTGTAATTACTTGGCCAACGTGAGTCCACTTCTGAGAGACAATCTGTGCTAAGTTTTCTGAGTCTGTGAAGCCAGACTTGGGACCATGGCAAATTGACTATAATAAACTTCCTGTCTCCAGGGACAGATACTCCATTGCATTGTTCTTGGGCTTCTTCCTTTATTTTCAGCAGTACTTTATTGAAACTGTTGATTTGTCTCCCCACTAGACTGTAAACTCCTTGAGAACAGGGGCCATCTGTGTTCCAAACACTTGGAACAAATGCATAGCACAGAGTAAGGACTCAATAAATATTTAGTGAAGGAGTGAATGGAATAAGAAGACTGGTAGCAATGCAAACCTTTAGCCAAATTTACAAATCACTTTGTTTTTAACCAATTTATTTTTTCACTACAAAAGTATTCATAATGCTTTGGAGATTGAAGATCTTTCATTTTTTTGTTTACAAGTCATATCAGATAAATTACAAACCTGACCACAGTTGATATAAAGTAGTCTCTTGCTTAAAATATTTTCATTTTCACTACAGAGTAGTTCCTTTTTTTTATGTCTATCAGATCTGCAAATATTTAGGGGGATTGGAAATCATTTTGTTCTTGGCACTAAAAGCTAGTGATGAGAAGCTAGTTATATCAGGAATAAACCAGTCCTGGGATGAATTCCTTTATTGAAGAATGTGCAAAATAACCCAAATGAATGGTACTGATGCTATTATAGATCACTTTAATCACCCAGAAAAATCTACTGTGGTTTTAAAGCACACACATAACATTATCCCACTACATTAAAATTTTGAGGCAGAAGTTGAGAGAGAGAAAACAATTCTAATGGAAATAGCCTTTTTAAAAAGAAGAACATCCAGAGGAAAATGAATGAACTGAATGATGATAAAAGAAATAAAAATGAAAAGAATTCTACTTATCCATAGCTATACATTCCTGTTAGCTCTTAGTTCTGAGTCTACTGTCCTGTCAACCCTCAAGGATATGGGTAATCTAAGAAAGAAAGAGAAAGAGAGAGAGAGAAAGAGAGAGAAGCCAGAATAAAGTATGTGTGTGTGTGTGTTTTAGGGATAAGCAGATGCTTCACAGCTTAATTCTTGTTTTTCTGAAACTTGAAAACAGAACCAAAACAAACCACTCCATCTGTCCATCCCTAACACATCTTCTGAAAAAAAAAAAAAATCCCTCATTTATGAACTATGTTGCTGGTTCTGTAACTTGCCTTAGTAAAGAACCCTAGCAGAGACAACCTACAATGTATCTATTGTGGGGCAATTAATTACTCTTATTTAACAATTAATATTTCCAAATCACTTGTGGCTTCTGTTAGATTGACACTTTGTGCTCAGAGATGAGAAAGGAAACTTTCTAGGCTCAAGCAGACAGCTCTGGTCTCTTTCTTTGTATCACTTTTCAGTTGTAGCATAGTGATCAACAATACCCATGCTAAAATATCAAGAACTGATTTTATTAGTAGCATCTACAACTTACCTACAGGCTACCTGGTATCATCTTGACTACCTTGATAGAACTGAGTTTGGGAGAGAAGCAATCATTTGGGAATTGTGTTTGCATTGAGCAAGAGAGGAGTTAATGCTGTTTGTTTTCATAAGCAGAGAGGAAGTTATCAGCCCTGCAGATTCTAAAATTCTAAACCTCAAGAGCTTTTAACATTTCCTCTTTAAGGCATCAAACAGCTGTTTCTCTTGGGAGGGCTCCTGGAAGCCAACTGAGTTGAACATGGGGTAATGGAATGCGGCTCGAAAAAAGAATGCTGAGATCCGACTTGTAATTACACACACACACACACACACGCACGCACGCACGCGCGCGCGCACGCGTGCCCCAGACCCCAGAATCTATGAGAAGCTCAGCTGAAGTTCCTTTTTCCTTACAGCCAGGCAAACCAAGAATCCCCAGCCTCTCCTGTGTCAAGCAGAGGGACCTTTCTCAGGTCACCCCTGGTTCAGAGGAACCCATGGCAAGAAGCACGGCTGTGACCCAGCTGCCCCCAGAAACACAACCCCAGGAGAAACAACAGCAACAGCAGCAACAACAACAGCAGTAGCTCCTTCTCCAAACTGCCCTGTAAATGCGTCGAGTCCTCCCTGTTAGAGAGATCGGAGGCCTATCGTATGGACCTTGAAGGTTGCTCTGCTTCTTCCATACGTAATCTGCCTCCTTCCATTTGAGCTGCAAATAGTTCATCAGCCTCCAGCATCACTGATCCCCTCCCTGAGTCTGTCTTCGACACTTGTATCCTCATAATAGCCATTTATAATAAAACAGCCTCCTGCCACTGGGTGTGTTCCTCCATCCATATCTGGCTGTGGTTTTCTGATGTGTTTGTCTTGTTAAGGCCATGGGAAGGTCATGCCCTGGGAATAATGCTGGCATCTCCAGGGTAGGGAGACATCATCCAGTGTCAAACATGTAGGGCAAACATGGGTTTGAGGGCAGGAAACCAGAACTTAGGAGGTGATTAGGTCTGGGCTTCCCTGCAGGGTGGGAGGGGAAAGACGACCTTGCTATGTGGACGCAGGCCTAGAGCTGGGAAGGGAGGGGCACGAGCAAGCGCTGCGATGAGGGCATCTTATACAGCTGTGAGTTCCTCTATTCCTTTTGCTAGCCTCAGTCATTTAGTAAGACCCTCTTTAAATGCTCCAGCCCATTCTCAGGGAGCTCTGGGGAAGTCAGAGAATGGTCTCGGGTCAGTGGCTGAGAGCAGAGTCGGAGGGAGGCCGCGTCCCTGAGGCTGGTGTGATGGTCACAAGAGAGACTCTGAATCTTAGCCAAGTCAGCCCGCAGCATCCCGCGTGGCAGGTCTCCCTGTATTGCCTAATTCACAGGATCAGGTTCAATTAACCAAACCGAGGGCTTCCCTGCATCGTTTCTCATTATTCATTTCCATAGTCTTCTTCTCGGTAAGTAACATGTTGTAAAGCTCAACGATGGCTGTTGTGTTTATTTAGAGAACTCAAAGTTAAAATCCAGCATTAAGGCAGGATTTCAACTTTCCTGGTCATATCCAAGTCTCCCCCAAAATCTGCCAGCTGAAACATCCTATTTTTAGGGAGTGGCAACATATGGGATTTATACCATCAGGAAAGGTAAAAATAGCACATATTGAGAGCCAGCAGACTAGAGAACACAGTTTTATACAGCATATAGCCACAGCTCACGGTCCTTAAGGAAAAACTATTTTCCCTCTTTGGGCTTGGGCTAGTCCTTATGAAAAAAAATTGTGATTAGCTGTAGATGAACCTATGGCATATGGGATCCTGAGGCTCCCACAGTATATTCCACCAAAGAAAAGAGATCAGAAAAAATATAATATGTGTTGTTTATAGTAGCAGCTACCTTTTTTTGAGAGAAATATGAACAGGATGTTGAGGTCATCTCTTAACCTGTGAATCAGCTTGTGAGTGATAAACCCTCTTTCTGTGAAGATGGTAATAAATACTAGGGTGTGAGGGATCTGCAAAAGGGGACTCAAGATGGATGCAAACACACGCTTTACTTGGCCTTGAGAAATTAGGTTGAATACTGGAAATCGGAGTCTTTGTTGTGAGGGGAGAGATTCTGAAATCACTGGGGCATGAAAGTGTTCTGAGGCTCAGGCCAAGCTCCCAAAACAGAGCCCAAAGACACTCAGAGTCTCATGAAGTATCTTGCCAAGAAAAAATGGAACTTTGCCTTCTTGGCTTCCAAAAAGAGGGTTTCCATCCAGGTTCCCACTGGAATGGAGAAGTCATTCACATATTTTCCCACCCTTCTGGTCTCTCTGAATCACAATGACTTTATTTTAGCTAGTTATTTACAAAAGGAAAATGATCCCTTAAAATCAGGCCAAAGATCAGTCTTTAGGTAAAAAAAAGGAGGTTAGTAAAAATAGCAGGATATAATATTGCATAACTACCACTATGGAGGAAAAATCATGCACAGAAAAAATACTAGTAGTAAATAACAGAAAAATGTTGAGGGTGGTTGTCTAATGGAATAAAATAAGGATGTTTTCTATAATGAGGGTGCTTGAGTTGATAAATGGATAAAACTTACTCCCCCAATCTTATTTGAAAATAAACCCATGAAGAAAAATATTTCCATTTCCAACTACACATTTAGCACTACTAGTCAAGCCCTCACCATCCACTTGTTGACTAATTGCATAGCAGGAGCCTAGATGACTATAGTTAATCCTGAATAGTCCTACAGTATTTTAAATTGTCTGTACTTATAAACAACTAAGGCACCAAGAAACTAACAAAGACCACTCTTGACTGTTGTATTTAATTCTTTCTATCAGATTTTAAGTCATAAGAAAGATTTAAAGCAGTAACCCATCATTCTCAGTTTGTAAGAAGAATACCCAGCATTTAGTGAATGCTTGTTGCATGCCAATAACTGAATTGATTGCTATAAATACATTACCTACTTGAGTCCTTACAACAGTCCTATAAGGTAGATGCTGGAATTCATCCCATGTAAAGATGAGAAGGTGGAGGCACAAAGAACTGAACTTCCCAGGGTCACAGAGCAAACAAGTGACCGAGCTGAGCTTCGTACCCCACTCATCTGACTCCAAAACACAGACTCCTAACCATGAAGCTTTACTGCTTTGTGAAGCTCTATGATACTGCAGCTTAGTCCTTCTCTGATGACTATCTGGGGTTCAAAATTCTCTGTTTCAATATTTATGCAAAATATAAATATGTACTCTGAAACTTTACAATGGGCATATTCCTATGAATTTCTTAGACACAACTCAAGGTGTTCATAATCTCAAGTTTGGAAAGCAAGAGGAGACGCCATTTGCCTAATAGTTTTCATTCCAAAGCATGTATTTTAGGAAAATTCTAGAAGTGCAACTGCAAAATGTGTGGCTCCAACACTTGTGTGTGCACTTGTCTAGAGGCATGTGGACTGTCATACATCATAATGTGTACATAATCCAGCTCTTCAGCTAGGATTCGTTCAGCTAAATGACTTGCTCAGAGTCTGACAACTAGTTAACGGCTTGACCAGGACGAAGACACAGTTCCCTTTTCACAACTCTTCAGCTGTTTCTTCATCTTAAGCCCAAGAACAGATAGAAACAATCATTAGCAGAGCAACAGAATTTTAATAATTACCTGGAATCTGATGATTTTAGTTTCAGTGGATATTTTTTCCCTAAGATGGGCTTTAAATATTTTACAGATTTTTTTAGAGCTTGCCAAAAATAGGTCTGTGGAGACCGTGAAATATTTTGTTTGTAAGAGAGGAAAAGAGATAAAAACATAACTTAAAAAAAAAATAGTGACTAACCAGGCATACATAATGATATGGGAAATTATATCCCATGCCTTGAGGTCTGAAGCTGATAACTTTTCCTGACCCCAGTGGGAAGATATTTTTCTTTCGTGGGGAGCACAAAATCATTGGCTCCGCTTTTCTCTCCTTTGAAGAGGACCTCTTCCCCTTATTAGCACAGGACAGATCAGGGGACAATAAATCCAATCTGGGATTTAAATCTAACATATCTTCCTCTCGATTGTGTGATAAAGGCTTCAACTCCAAGCTGGAGAGTGCCGTGAGCTGCCTTGGCCCACAGGGGCCTGACATACAGAGTAATGCTTCTGGTATGAAGGGGCCATTACCCACCAGCAGCCTGGGGTGTGGGAAAGTATTCCTTCAACTCAGGGAAGGCAGTCCAAACTCTGAAAACTTAATCTCCTTCTTTTGCCAAAGAGCCAGCTACAAGATTCTGGGTTCCATCACTATTATTATAACCATGGGGAAAAAAATGACTTAATTGTAAACCAATGACCTCACCCTAATAACCATGGTCTAATCATTTTCTAAAGAAAGCTGCCTTCTTCGTTCCTGCCAACTTGCAAATGAAACAAATTACATCGGCACATGATTATATTCATTAGTGATTAGTCCATGAAAACAGTGAAGATGTGAATTCACCCTACACTTAACCCAGACAAGTAAAAACTGCAGTGTGACCTTGAGCCAAGTGTTGATCGACACCATGTTGGGAGAACGTTCCACCCCAGGCTATGAGCATACAAGTGTTTCTCTTCCTCTGTGAGAAATTGGCTCAGGTTAGAAAAAGAAAACAAGTCAACAAAAATGCTACTCACATCAGACATAGGAATTACTTAGTTTAGAACCTTTGAATGATGTTTCTCTGATTTAACTCGGTATTTTTCTATGGGAAAGAATGACACTGGCACCAGCCTACTCTCTCACTGTAACATGTCAATGTCCTGGGAAGTTGAACTGATACAGGTTATATAGGGACAGCTCGAAGGCTGGGGACAGGTGCACCAGCACTGGTTATGCCCTGACATCTGTCACCTCCCATGGGGCGTGTGCACGAGCAGACGTGTGAGCTCAAGGCAGGGGCAAGGTTTGCTGGATGGCTAGGCATTCCCTTTTAGGAGGGAGGCTAAAGAGATAATAAAGTGAGAAAAAGAATAAAGAAGCAAGATTATAAAATGACAACATTTCCTGAAGTCATTTTTATTAACCATTTTTGAGCTGATCTCTATGTCATTGCTGAGAGATCGATTAGCAAGGTCCCTTGTTTACAGAAGAAAGATTAAAACGATATAGGACTGAAATGATGGTATAATGACTTGCTTGAGATGGATTAGCAAGTCAGAGTGGGACCTGGATTCAAACGTCTGATACCTGCTTCTCAGCTCTGACAATGAAAGAGGGTCCAGATTTCAGAAAGAGAGAAGGTTAAGAGAGCTGAGCCAGCTTCCCTTCCACAGTGATCCAGCTGGTTGGACTTCTTTCCAGTCCGTGCCCTGGGTCATGGGGCACAGGCTAGGAGTGTGCGGGAGGGCCTGTGCTGAGCCAGCACACCTTCTAGTGAAACATCCCTAGGCCATGTCACGTGAGAGTAGGTCAGTATTATTATCTTCCTATCAGAAGGGCCACATGATATGTTACCATTTCCTTGAGGAAATGCCAACACCCTTAAATTATTTAGCCATCACGCGTCCCTACAGCATAACAACCCTCCCCTTAGACCAGGAAACTACCTCTCTCAGTCAAACAAATATGTTTGGAGTCAGTGAGCAAGAAGTCCTATCTCACATAAGTTGTGAAGCCCCTCAAAGTAGGATCCGTTGATAGAGCCTAAGTAATCCTAACAGCCCTGCTCAAGCTGACCATCTGGCATGACAAACTCATAGGCCAGTGAAGTGCTTGGTACTTTGTCGATCACAGTTTGTGTCTCTACTTCCATCAGACCTTAACCCTGCCCAGCTTCCTACAATCTGCCTGCTAATTTGGTCAGAGAGAGACCACATTTCCCAGAGCAATTTTTTGGAGCTATTTTTTTTTTTTTTTTTTTTAAGGAAGATCAGCCCTGAGCTAACATCCGTGGTAATCCTCCTCTTTTTGCTGAGGAAGACCGGTTCTGAGCTAACATCTATTGCCAATCCTCCTCCTTTTTTTTTTTCCCCAAAGCCCCAGTAGATAGTTGTATGTTATAGTTGCACATCCTTCTAGTTGCTGTATGTGGGACGCGGCCTCAGCATGGCTGGAGAAGCAGTGCGTCAGTCCGCGCCCGGGATCCCAACCTGGGCTGCCAGTATCGGAGCGCGTGCACTTACCCGCTAAGCCACGGGGCCGGCCCCTGGAGCTATTTTTGAGCTCGCCCATATTGATTCTGCCCCGACTAACCTGGTATGGAGGTTGAGTCAGTTGGAGAGAAATGTATATAATTGTGGCAAGGGGGTAGAATATATGTCTTAAATGTTGATTGAGAAGTCACCATATGCTAGGTACTGTTCTAGTACCTGGAAATGCAGCATCGAGCAAAACTCATAAAAATCCCTTCTCTCATTGCATTTACAATCAGGTGTGTGTGCATGTGTGTGTATGTGTGTGTATTAGGGATGGGGGTGGGTAAGACATAATGGCCAAAATAAGTGGAACATTTTATACAGTATGTTAGAAGGCAGTAATTGCTATGGAGTGAAACCAGGGAAAGAGGATAGGAAGTTTTGACGTGGGAGGTGATGGGTGTAATTTAAATAAAGTGATAAGAGAAAGCTTGGTGAGAAGGTAACATTTGACCAAGAACTTGAAGAAAAAATAGCAATCCCTAAGGCCATGTGGGGAAACACATTTCAGGCCCAGGGACAACACGTGTAGAGGCTCTGGGGAGGGCCTCCATGATGCCCAGTTTTAGGGTGTGCCATTCTCATGGTGTCCTATGTCAATGGTGTCCACTGAAATTGTCTCATGAACAATGTGCGGTGGGAAACATGGCAGACCTGTCGTGAGACAGGAGCATTCTGAGAAGAGCAAGGAGGCCACGGAGAGTAGGGGGAGTCAGAGAGAAAATGGGGGGCCAGCTATTTTCAGGCTCTTTTGAGTAACTTTGTGGGAAGGCTAGTTGACTCTACAAGGAATTTTTAGACAGCCCCATTGCTTGTGACTACAGACACCACATATTCTAAAAAGGGTTGGGCTATGCCTGGGCCACGTGGATTTGATGGTCAATAAGTGAGTTCCATGTTATAAAAATGACATGTCTTTGTTTCCCTTGTGGTTTTTCAATTCTCCAGTCTCCTGCTGAATTTGGGAATGAAAGTTGCCATCAGAACCAACGTCACCTATAATGGGAGTTTGCTATATTATTTGAAATACCCGATTCTGCTCTAGAGGACAAGAAAACAAATGGAATGATGAAATCCATAAGAAACTTTAGGCATAGTAAAGTTTGTATATACATAGTAAGTAAGCTAGTTCCTTATGTGATATAGACAAAAGCCATAGCACATGTTAAGTACAGATAGAAAGTGATTTAGTACATGCTAAGACATATTAAAGATAAATAGAACAAATGGACTCTACTATACGATAAACAAGAATGCTACATGTAGATAGAAATGGATGGAAATATCAAGTCACATCTTGACCATGCTACCTCTGGGCTGACAGCTGCGTCACCCTATATTAGCCACTCATCGGTGACCATCAATATGGTCCCATTTTGGACCCACATGGGCTGTGCTCAAAAAATGCAGATAAAATCTATGGCTGTTCAGCAAGTTAATTGGCAAGCTACAGGTATTGGCCAGGGATTCCTGTCCCTGCATCTCTCTGATGGGCAAATAAGTGTCATTGGCCCAGGGGGTCTTTTGTCTGTGGGCTTCCTTGCTCAAACGTCAACTCTGGGCCCATAACTACCCCATTAGTGCAGAGAGAGAGACGTATGAACATTCATAATCCAGGATTCAGGTAGGGGGCGCTGTCACCTGCTGGCACCGCATCCTCACGAACTCATCCTATCTCTTTCTCCTTGCTTTTCTCTGTGTGTTTGAAATCAATTGAATAACCTGTGTGATTGCAGCATCTTAATTCAGTCTGTGCACCTTCCTGTTCCATTACCTCTGGGATAGCTTTGGATAATTTGCCACACACCACCATTTTCTTCCCACCCCCTTACCAGTAAGTACCAAGTCCAAGGTGCTGTGACGATGTTAATAGTCCCTATATTAGGTTATTATTTCTTTTATTTTTATTTTTTTATCTTACCATTGTATTTATTTATTTATTTATTTTTAAATTTTTTGTTTATTGCAGTAACATTGGTTTATAACATTGTATAAATTTCAGGTGTACATCATTATACTTCTATTTCTACATAGATTACATCATGTTCATCACTCAAATACGAATTACAGCCCATCACCACACACTTGTGCTGAATTATCCCTTTCACCCTCCTCCCTCCCCCCTTCCCCTCTGGTAACCACCAATCCAATCTCTGTCTCTATGTGTTTGTTTATTGTTGTTATCATCTACTACTTAATGAAGGAAATCATACGGTATTTGACCTTTTCCCTCTGACTTATTTCACTTTGCATAATACCCTCAATGTCCATCCATGTTGTCACAAATGGCTGGATTTCATCGTTTCTTATGGCTGAGTAGTATTCCATTGTGTATATATACCACATCTTCTTCATCCATTCGTCCCTTGATGGGCACTTAGGTTGCTTCCAAGTCTTGGCTATTGTGAATAATGCTGCAATGAACACAGGGGTGCATGTATCTTTACGCATTGGTGTTTTCAAGTTCTTTGGATAAATATCCAGCAGTGGAATAGCTGGATCATATGGTAGTTCTATCCTTGATTTTTTGAGGAATCTCCATACTGTTTTCCATAGTGGCTGCACCAGTTTGCACTCCCACCAGCAGTGTAGGAGAGTTGCCTTCTCTCCACATCCTCTCCAACACATGTTGTTTCCTGTCTTGTTAATTATAGCCATTCTGACGGGCGTGAGGTGATATCTCATTGTAGTTTTGACTTGCATTTCCCTGATAGTTAATGATTTTGAACATCTTTTCATGTGTCTGTTGGCCATCTGTATATCTTCTTTGGAGAAATGTCTGTTCAGGTCTTTTGCCCATTTTTTAATTGGGTTGTTAGTTTTTTGTTGTTAAGATGCATGAGTTCTTTATATATTTTGGAGATTAACCCCTTATGAGATGTATGGTTTGCAAATATCTTCTCCCAATTGTTAGATTGTCTTTTCATTTTGTTGATGGTTTCCTTTGCTGTGCAGAAGCTTTTTAGTTTGATGTAGTCCCATTTGTTTATTTTTTCTATTGTTTCTCTTGCTCGGTCAGACATGGTGCTTGAAAATATGTTGCTAAGACCGATGCCGAAGAGCATACTGCCTATGTTTTTTTCTAGAAGTTTCATAGTTTCAGGTCTTACATTCAAGTCTTTAATCCATTTGGAGTTAATTTTTGTGCATGGTGTAAGGTAAGGGTCTACTTTCATTTTTTTGCATGTGGCTATCCAGTTTTCCCAACACCATTTGTTGAAGAGACTTTCTTTTCTCCATTGTATGTTCTTGGCCCCTTTGTCAAAGATTACCTGTCCATAGATGTGTGGGTTTATTTCTGGGCTTTCGATTCTATTCCATTGATCTGTGTGTCTGTTTTTGTGCCATTACCATGCTGTTTTGGTTATTATAGCTTTGTAGTATATTTTGAAATCAGGGAGTGTGATACCTCCAGCTTTGTTCTTTTTTCTCAGGATTCCTTTACCTATTCGGGGTCTTTTGTTGTTCCATATAAATTTTAGGATTCTTTTTTCTATTTCTGTGAAAAATGTTGTTGGAACTTTGATAGGGATTGCATTGAATCTGTAGACTGCTTTAGGAAGTATGGACATCTTAACTATGTTAATTCTTCCAATCCAAGAGCACGGAATATCTTTCCATTTCTTTGTGTCTTCTTCAATTTCTTTCAGCAATGTTTTATAGTTTTCAGTGTACAGATCTTTCACCTCTTTGGCGAAGTTTATTCCTAGGTATTTTATTCTTTTTGTTGCAATTGTAAATGGGATTGTATTCTTAATTTCTCTTTCTGCTACTTCGTTGTTAGTGTATAGAAATGCAACTGATTTTTGTATGTTGATTTTGTATCCTGCAACTTTACCATATTCGTTTATTACTTCTAAAAGTTTTCTGGTGGATTCTTTAGGGTTTTCTATATATAAAATCATGTTATCTGCAAATAGTGACAGTTTCACTTCTTCCTTTCTAATTTGGATCCCTTTTATTTCTTTTTCTTGCCTGATTGCTCTGGCTAGGACTTCCAGTATTATGTTAAATAGGAGTGGTGACAGTGGGCATCCTTGTCTAGTTCCTGTTCTTAGAGGGATAGCTTTCAGTTTTTCACCATTGAGGATGATATTAGCTGTGGGTTTCTCATATATGGTCTTTATTATGTTGAGATACTTTCCTTCTATACCCATTTTATTCAGAGTTTTTATCATAAACGGATGCTGTATCTTGTCAAATGCTTTCTCTGCATCTATTGAGATGATCATGTGATTTTTATTCTTCATTTTATTAATGTGGTGTATTATGTTGATTGATTTGCAAATGTTGAACCATCCCTGCATACCTGGAATAAATCCCACTTGATCATGGTGTATATCTTTTTAACGTATTGTTGTCTGCGATTTGCTAGTATTTTGTTGAGGATTTTTGCATCGGTGTTCATTAGTGATATTGGCCTGTAATTTTCTTTTTTTGTGTTGTCCTTGTCTGGTTTTGGTATCAGGGTAATGTTGGCTTCGTAGAATGAGTTAGGGAGCTTCCCCCCCTCCTCAATTTTTTGGAAGAGTTTGAGAAGGATAGGTATTAAGTCTTCTTTGAATGTTTGGTAGAATTCACCAGGGAAGCCGTCTGGTCCTGGACTTTTATTTTTGGGGAGGTTTGTGATTACTGTTTCGATCTCCTTACTGGTGATTGGTCTATTCAAATTCTCTACTTCTTCTTGATCCAGTTTTGGAAGGTTGTATGATTCTAAGAATTTATCCATTTCTTCCAGATTGTCGAATTTGTTGGCATATAGCTTTTCATAGTATTCTCTTATAATCTTTTGTATTTCTGAGGTGTCTGTTGTAATTTCTCTCTTTCATTTCTGATTTTACTTATTTGTGCCTTTTCTCCTTTTTTCTTGGTGAGTCTAGCTAAATGTTTGTCAATTTTGTTGATCTTTTCAAAGAACCAGCTGTTGGTTTTATTAATTTTTTCTATTTTTTTTTAGTCTCTATTTCATTTATTTATGCTCTGATTTTTATTATTTCCCTTCTTCTACAGATTTTGGGCTTTGTTTGTTCTTCTTTTTCCAGTTCCTTTAGGTGCATTGTTAGATTGTTTATTTGAGATTTTTCTTGTTTGTTGAGATAGATAGGCCTGTATTGCTATAAACTTCCCTCTTAGAACCGCTTTTGCTGTATCTCATAAATTCTGGCATGTCATATTTTCATTTTCATTTGTCTCCAGGTATTTTTTGATTTCTTCTTTGATTTCTTCGTTGACCCAGTCGTTGTTCAGTAGCATTTTGTTTAATCTCTATGTATTTGTGGCTTTTCTGATTTTCTTCCTATAGTTGAATTCTAGTTTCATACTGTTGTGGTCAGAAAAGATGCTTGGTATTATTTCAATCTTCTTAAATATATGGAGACTTGTTTTGCGGCCTAATATGTGATCAATCCTGGAGAATGTTCCATGTGCATTTGAAAAGAACGTGTATTCTTCGGTTTTTGGATGGAATGCTCTGTATATATCTACTAGGTCCATCTGTTCTAGTGTGTCATTTAAGGCCAATCTTTCCTTATTGATCTTCTGTTTGGATGATCTATCTGTTGGTGTAAGTGGAGTGTTAAAGTCCCCTACTATTATTGTGTTACTGTCTATTTCTCTTTTTATGTCTGTTAATAATTGCTTTATATATTTAGGTGCACCTACAATGGGTGCATAGATATTTACAAATGTTATATCCTCTTGTTGGATTGTTCCCTTGATCATTATGTAATACCCTTCTTTGTCTCTTTTTACAGTTTTTGTTTTAAAGTCTATTTTGTCTGATATGAGTACTGCTACCCCAGCTTTCTTTTCATTGCCATTTGCATGGAGTATCTTTTTCCATCCCTTCACTTTCAATTTGTGAGTGTCTTTAGGTCTGAAGTGTGTCTCTTGTATGCAGCATATATATGGGTCTTGTTGTTTTATCCAATCAGCCACCCTATGCCTTTTAATTGGAACATTTAGTCCATTGACGTTTAAAGTAGCTATTGATAAGTATGTACTTACTGCCACTTTTTAACTTTTTTTTCTCAGTGTTTTAGTAGTCCTTCTCTGTTCCTTTCTTCTTCTATACAGAATTGATGGTCTCTTTAGTTTGACCTCTGTCTGAAAGCTCTACTCTTTAACTCCCCTTCTCCCTCATTTTATGTTTTTATATTATATCTAACCTCTTTTTTGTGCATTTGTATCCATTACCCTCTGATCATGGAAATAGATGATTTTTCTATTTGTGGTCTTCTCTTTTCCCCTTAAATCAGTCCCTTTAACATTTCTTGTAGCACTGGTTTCTTGGTGACAAACTCCTTTAATTTTTGCTTGTCTGGGAAATTTTTGATCTCTCCTTCCATTTTGAATGATAACCTTGCTGGGTAGAGTATTCTTGGCTGTAAGTTTTACCTTTTAGCACTTTAAATATATTGTGCCACTCTTTTCTAGCCTGTAAGGTTTCTGCAGAGAAGTCAGCTGATAGCCTTATGGGGTTTCCTTTGTATGTAACTTGACATTCTCTTGCAGCTTTTAGGATTCTCTCTTTATCTTTAATTCTGGACATTTTGATTATGATGTGTCTTGGTGTGGGCCTCTTTGGCTTTATCTTGTTTGGGGCTCTCTGTGATTCCTGTACCTGGAAGTCTGTTTCCTTCCTTAGGTTAGGGAAGTTTTCATCTATTATTTTTTGAAATAGATTCTCTGCCCCTTTGTCTCACTCTTCTCCTTCTGGGACACCTATAACACGGATGTTAGTGTGCTTGATGTTGTCTCAGAGGTCTCTTAGACTATCCTCACTCTTTTTAATTCTTTTCTCTTTTACCTGTTCAGCTTGGGTAATTTCTTCTAGTCTTTCGTCCAGCTCGCAGATCCGTTCTTCTGTATCCTCTACTCTGCTTTTGAGTCCCTCTAGTGAATTTTTCATTTCCAGTATTGTATTCTTCGTTTCTGATTGGTTCTTTTTTATATCTTCCATTTCTTTGTTGACATTCTCACTGAGTTCATCTATTCTTCTCCCCAGATCAGTGAGCATCCTTAACACTCTTTGTTTGAACTCTCTTTTGGGTAGGTTGCTCATTTCTGTTTCACTTAGTTCCTTTTCTGGGGTTTTGTCCTGTTCCCTTAATTGGAATGTATTCCTTTGCTTCCTCATTTTGCCTCTTTCTCCGTGCTTGTGTCTACGTATTAGGTAGGTCAGCTACGTCTCCTGCTCTTGGATAGGTGACCTTATGTAAGTGATGCCTTAGGGGGCCTGCAGTGTGCTTCCCTCAGTTCTCAATGTTCCAGGGGTGACCCCTATGTGGGCTACGTGTGTCCTTCTGTTGTGGCCTGTTTGCTCTCCCTGTAGGTGCCCAGGGAGGCCGAGTTATGCTCCTGGCCAGCTGTTGTAATGCTCAGCTGCTTGTAGTTGTTGTGGTCCCTTCAGTCTCTTTATCAGGTGTGGGGAGTCCCAGCACAGTTGGCTGCAAGTTCTAATAAAACATTTGTGTTGCAGTATTTCTTTTAAGTGAGTAGGCCCCCAGCGTGGCAGGTTTTTAGGCTCAGGGGCTTACAATTATGATAAGCCTCCAGGCTTTAGGTCTCTTGTCAGCTCTCTGAGGATTGCAGCTGGGTGGGGCTGGCCTCAGGCACAGGGGCACCCAATTTTTTCAGGCTTTGGAAGGTGGTGCAACCCCCCATGTGGGTCTTTGAGAAGCACAAGTCTTCTGCAGCTGACAAGCCCTGCCGCCCACAGGTCCACACACACAGTCAACACAGTCCTGCCCCGTGTGTGCGCCCCGACCTCCAGTAGTGGACCCAGTCTCTCCACGGCAGGAGCCCCACACACTCCACCACCACCCCACACTCTCCACCCGCTCCTTGTGCAGGCCCTGCCCCACTGAAGTGGGCTCAGTCACCAGGCTGCAGAGAATCTAGTCACCAATCTATGCAAGCCCACAAGTTGCCTGAGGGCTTGTTGTTGGGTGGGGCCAGTCTCTAGGGTGGGCTACCTGCCCTGGCTGATCTGGATTAAATCGGTGCTCTAGTGGGTGGGGCAGACCTGGGCTAGCAGACCCCAGGGAGAACTCCAGTGGCGTCTGTGTCAGCATGCCCACACCAGCCACAACAATGGCCGCCGCCAATGTCCCAGTCCCTTGAGAGGTCTCACCCCTCACCGAGATGCACTCAGGGCCTATCAGGTGAGTCTCTTTTCACCAAAGCACTGTGCACCTTTCTTTCTGGTGATTTTAGGTTGCTTTCTGAAACAGGTGAGTTTGCATGTGGGCCCTTTAAGAGTGGTTTTAATTTCTTTGTGAACCGGGTTTTCTGGGGGTACTCCCCAATGTTTTAGTAGCAGGCAAAGTCAGATATTATGCCACTCGCCTCGATTGTGCTGGGTCCACAAAATGCCCACAGCGGGGGCACTCCCGGCTCAGGGCCCCGCGCCTCCAGGGAGGGCTGCGTACCTGTGGGCTGCTCCCGGCAGCTGTGAGGCACTGTGGCTTGTGAAGGTGGCATTTTTCTCTCTAGAAGGGAGTTTCTGCCTCTTCCACCTCAATTAGGATTGTCCTTTGTTGCAGGAGTTCCTCTTATCCAGTTTTCAGTTCTGTTTCAGGGGTAATTTTTCCATTAGTAGTTGTAAATTGGCTGTGTCCGCGGGAGGAGGTGAGTTCAGAGTCTGCTTACGCCGCCATCTTGACTTCTGTCTTATTATTTCTTTAAAAAAAAAAATTTTTTTTTTTGAGGAGGATTGGCCCTGAGCTAACATCTGTTGCCAATCTTCCTCTTTTCTTCTTTTTTCTCCCCAAAGCCCCCAGTACATAGTTGTAGGTCCTTCTAGTTCTCCTATGTGGGACGCCGCCTCAGCATGGCTTGAGAGCGGTGTGTAGGTCCGCGCCCAACATCCCAACCGATGAACCCTGGACCGAGGAAGGGGAACGCACGAGCTTAACTGAACTTAACCGCTGTAACACGGAGCCAGCCCCTCCGTTCTTGAATCCTGACATTCACAATGAGTGAAAAGGTCCTTCAGAGTCCTTCCGTGGAAGGAAGTAATTTTATTTTATTTTATTTTATTTTTTATTTGTGAGGAAGATCAGCCCTGAGCTAACATCCGTGCTAATCGTCCTCTTTTTGCTGAGGAAGACCTGCTCTGAGCTGACATAGATGAGCTGACATCTATTGCCAATCCTCCTCCTTTTTTTTCCCCCAAAGCCCAGGAGATAGTTGTATGTCATAGTTGCACATCCTTCTAGTTGCTGTATGTGGGACGTAGCCTCAGCATGGCTGGAGAAGCAGTGCATCGGTGAGCGCCCAGGATCTGAACCCGGGCTGCCAGTAGTGGAGCGTGGGCACTTAACCACTAAGCCACGGGGCCCGCCCTGAAGGAAGTAATTTTAAAACACAAAAAGAAGAAAACAAGTTTACTGTGACTCTGCACGTCTCCTTTATATTTTCATTAATTGTGAGAGATATTTCAAAGCTTGACTTATTTTATCCACCTGTATGCTTAAAAGTAGAGGGTCTAGAAACGCCATGTAACAAGACAAAGGGGAAAATTCAGGGCCATTTTGGAAAAAGTAGAAATCTTCTGAGAATGAAGACCTTGACTCATGAGTTTTCTCCTACCATTTGCATCTACTATTATTTACTGATCATAATTTCTAGAAACATTTTTGTACTGGTCCCTTTGAATAAGTGGGCCGAAATACGGAGCTGTGGGTTTGACTCATCATAATACATAAGAGTCAACCAAGGGCTCCTGGACATGTTATTATAGCCTGGAAACTGCTGAGTTAGTGTACAACTTGGACATATAAAACCAAGCACAAATACATGTTTTTAAAATTATATGGTTTCTAATCAGTTTAACATGTTCTGTGGAGAATTGTGCTGAAAAAACAACGGTATTAGTTATTCCTCTGTAACCGAGTAGGTCAAAATGGACAATAAGGGGTTATAGGAACAGAAAATATCTTTGTGATTAGAGAGATTTAATTTTTCTGATTTTTGTCTTTTCTTTCAATGAATTGATTACATTTGACCGGATTAAGCATATGATTCTATAAGGTCAACAATCAGGGTTTGTTAATTTATCTACACCCTCCCTCCACCACCCACCAACTGTCTTTTGAAACTTTTGTTCTTTGCAGAATTGAGTTTAATTAAGCGATGAAAATTGACACATATCATTGTGCCACAGTGGCCCTGTGGTGTGGACCGTTGTTTTCATTAAAAGTCTGAGCCTAAATCCTATAGTGGGGGTGCTGAGCGAGGAAGATGGAGAATCCATGCCCTCCAAAATGCGTTCTATTCCACTATACCTTGGGCTGAAAAGAGCCCACAGACCCACCAAGGGTGAATTTTTAAGCATATTTCAGACATTTTCAAAACACTTGACAATTAGGATTTTGGCCTTGGCTCCGGCTCCACCTCCATCTCCTTGTCCTCTCCTCCGCACCCTAAGTCAACTTAGCCAAGCCCAGACATGCTCAGAGGGAGGTGAAGGTTCATGCCAAACCCTCGCTGCCAAACCTCAGTGGCAGAAGCCGAATATAAATATTCAGTATAAACACACACACACACACACACACACACACACACAATCAAATTCAAACTTACAAACCAGTTGAATCAATTAAAAAAAAAGATTTGCTAAGTTTGCTAGTTTTTCAGTTAAAATGTTTTAAAGGGACTACAATGCAGAATACACTTTTTAATAGAAATAAGTAATTCTCATTGAATCTGGTTTTGCTTTAAAACTAAATGTAGAACCCTTCATTAACCTAAGTGGTTCTCATTTTACAGCAAATATGGTTAGGCGAATTCTTTTCTCTTTCTGTGTGAATCAGTAAATGGAGGGTCATTCAGATAGTTTAAATCAATGTGTAATTAGTTGCTAATGTCTTCATCTCTCTCGTCTGTAAGCACCATGTGGGTAAGAATTGATTCTTTTTTGTTTCTCCCTGTATCATCAATGACTGGTACATAGCACATACACAATATGTATTTTTAAAAGATATGGAAGTATATTTGGATGGATGGAAGAAGAAAAGGAAGGGAAGAAGGAAGGAACAAAGGTGGGAGTGGGCGGTTGAGGGCTCCAGTATGTCTGAAGCTTCATCTCCTTCTCTGGAATCAGATCTGATCTCTTTATCTGAGATCAGAGGGAACAGCAGCCTGACTCTGCAGTATGGCGCCTCTGAGCACCTAGAGGTGGACAGACTGGGTGTCAATCTTTGTTCTGCCCCTGCCTGTGGCTAGTTACTTAACCTCTCTGACTCTCAGGTTTCTCACGTATAAACTGAAGAGAATACCTTCAGCATCAGATCTTTGTTATAAATACCAAATAATATACTCTCCATCAAAGTTCTTAGCTTGGTGCCAGGCTCAGAGTCCTGAGTAAGGAGACCCTAACTAAATGCTAGTTTTCCAAGGGGTACTGTTTTCAGGAAATTTTAGGCATACAAGCCTGCAAGTTCTGGGTGACGCCCAGTAGGGTGGAAGGATGAAAAGCTAAGTGGCAAGTCCTCCCGTTTTCCCTCCCTACGGTCTTTGGCTCAAAGATTTAATATTTTCTTGTCTTCAGCCATCTCTTGAAGGCCAATCCTGTCTACTGATCTAAGGTTCAACCCCACATTTTAACTGTCTTCTGCACATTTGGATGCTGGACTTTATACTTTAATACTTTTTTTATGCTCAAGTTTAACATATGCGACAACATCAAGCGAAGAATCCTAAACTAGTGTTTCCTCTCAGGTTCCCTCCCCCTTAATTTTATTTCCCTTCTCTCAGACTCCAGCTCAAAGCCTCAGAGTCAGCTATCCTTGACTCATCTAGAAGAGTGGTCAAGCCACGGCCTCTTGAGCCAGTAGGCTTGAGCCCAATTCTGAACATGGACACTTACCCGCTGTTGAATGGATAAGCTTGCTGTTTGCATCCACCAAAACCTATTTCTCCTATTGACTTTCATATTCCCGTTAATAAGTGCCTCTTCTGCCCCCAGTTATTAAAGCTTGAAACCTCAGACTCATCCTTGGCAACATAGTCTTTCTTAATGACCGCATTTGGCAAATTCAGGAGCTCCTATTCCTCTTCTTTTACATGATCTAGCATGTTTATTTTTCTTCTTATAGGTTCCACCATGACTTGCGTTCAGATAACACAGGTTAAGAGCATGGACTTTGGTGTCAAACAGAACTGAATTTGACTGCACTCTCTGTCACTTTTTAACTGTGATTGTTGGACAATTTATTAAACCTCCCTAAGCCTCTTTCCTCATCTAGCAAAAGGGATAATAACAGCATCCATCTCTTATGGTTGGGAGGATTAATCGAGATAACGCCCAGTGACAGTGCCTAGTTAATCATTACTAGCCACACCTACATACCATAGAATCATATTATCTTCCATCCAATGCTAGGATTTCTTCTACAACGTTACTTACGCATAGGCTTTGGCTTGAATTTTTTCAGGGATGGGTAGACCAAAGCGTGAGGAAATCTGGTTTATTTATGACTAAGTTTAGTTGTTATAAATTCCATCCTCATATTGAAATAAGGTTTCCCTTTCAGTCATTTTCACCATCTGGAGTAACAAAGAACTCACTGAAATAATTTTCCACATTACAACAACCTTTTAAGCATATGAAGTCATCTCTCATACTCCACTTTTATATTTCATCATGGGATTAAACATCACAAGTTGTTGAAATTTTTCTTCTAATGTCCTCTAGTTCACTCCACTTTATCAATATCCTCCTTAAAATATGTCCTAAGCTGATCATGGAAATGCAATGAGCCCAGAATAAGCAAAATGGTCTTGAAAAAGAAGAACAAAGTTGGAGGAGTCACCCTTCCCAATTTCAAAACTTAGTACAAAGCCACAATAATCAAGACAGCGTGGGACTCGCCAAAGAATAGATATATAGATCCATGGAAAAGAATTGAGAGTCCAGAAATAAGCCCTAAAATGCAAGGTCAATTGACTTTTGGTGGGGATGCCAGGATAATTAAATGAGGAAAGAATAGTTACTTCGACAAATGATGCTGGGACAACTGAATATCCACATGCAAAAGAAGGTGGACCCCTTCCTCACACCACATACAAAAATTAACTCTATATGGGTCATAGATGTAAATCTAAGAGCTAAAACTATAAAACTCCTAGAAGAAAACATAGAAAAATTAGACTTTATAAAATTAAAAACTTTTGTGTTGCAAACAATACCAACAAGAAAGTGAAAAGACAATCTACAGAATAGGAGAAAATATTTGCAAATCATCTATCTGATATGAGACTTGTAGTGAGAATATTAAAAAAACTGTTAAAACTCAATAATAAAAAGATAAATAACCCAATTAAAAATGGGCAAAAGATCCAAGTAGACGTTTTCCTAGGGAAGACATACAAATAGACAATGAGCACATGAAAAGATGTATAACATCATTAGTTATTAGAGAAATGCAAAGCAAAACCATAATGAGAAACCCACTAGGATTGCTATAATCAAAAAGATGACAATCACAAGAATTGACAAGAATGTGGAGAAACTGAAAACCTCAGACATTGCTGGTAGCAATGTAAAATAGTGCAGCAACTTTGGAAAACTGTTAAGTATAGAGTTACCATATGACCTAACAATTCAGAATTTGCATGTCATCCTTGCGCAGGGGCCATGCTAATCTTCTCTGTATCGTTCCAATTTTAGTATATGTGCTGCCGAAGCAAGCACATGACCTAATAATTCCATTCCTAGGTATATACTCAAGAGAAATGAAACATGTGTTGCCACAAAAACTTGAACATGGATCATTATTCATAATAGCCAAAAGGTGAAAACAACACAAATGTTCATCAGCTGATAAATGGATAAATTAAGTATGGTGTATCCATACATGGGATATTACTCAACAATAAAAAGAATGAAATATTGACACATGGTAAAAACGGATGACATGCCAAACATTGTGATAAGTGAAAGAAGCCAGTCACAGAAGACCACATATTGTATGATTCCATTTATATGAAATGTCCAGAATAGGAAAATCTATAGAAAGAGAAAGCAGATTAGCAGTTGCTTAGGGGCATGGGGATGGTGTTGGTTGTTGGGGGTAAAAGAGAATTACTGCTAGTGGTTACAGGGTCTCTTTTAGGGGTGATGAAAATATCCTAAAAATCACTTTGTGGTGATGGTTGTACAACTTTGTGAATATATTAGAAAACATTGAACTGTATACTTTAAAAGAGTGAATGATACAGTATGAATTATATCTCAATAAAGCTGTTAAAAAATGTGTGTGCAAATTTAGTACAAAACTTTGCTGTGATCTGACCAGTATTCACCGGGATTATTTGTTATTTTTGAGACCTAAGCTTTATATCTTTACGGCACTATATTGTAATTGTATTTGTTTGTTCATCTCTATTATAAGCTGTATGTCCCTAAGGGCAGGAATCATTTTTATTAATTGTTATTCCTCTTTTTCCTTGTGTAGTACTTTGTGCAGAGTGTTTAATTAAAAATGTTTATTGAATGGATAAATTTTAGGCTAAATGAATGTAGTTTGCATTAGCCTGAGGGTAGACATTTCACATATAATCAACCAATCCTCCTCAAGTCTCTTTTTATGTGGATTGCTGGTAATCCAGGGCAATTCCTTCTTGTATTTGAGTGATAATATTTTTTATTTTTTATTTTTTTGCTGAGGAAGATTCACCCTGAGCTAACGTCTGTGCCAATCTTCCTCTATTTTGTACGTGGGTCGCCGCCACAGCATGGCTGATGAGCAGTGTAGGTCCATGCCAGGGATCTGAACCCACGAACCTAGGCTGCTGAAGCAGAGTGTGCTGAACTTAACCACTATGCCACAGGGCTGGCCCCTTTGAATCAAAGTGAAGAGTTTTACATTTATTCGTTAAGTTTTTTCTTCTTAGATGCTATCAATCATTCTAGCCAGTTAAGATTTCCTTGGATCTTTTCTCTGTCATCTAATATAGTCTCCATTTCTACCTGCTTTGTATTTTAAACAAATCTGAATAAGCACACCTATTAGTAAAGTCTTATAAGTTTATTATTAGAGATGTATAAGTCTTTCTCCAAGATGTTGATAAAAACATTGAACAAGATAGAGCTGAGGTCAAATACTGGTGAAACATCAAACACTCACCTGAAGATGGACTTGGTTAATGGCTCTAGCTGACAGCACCACGATCTAGTCCAGTGGCTGGAACTTATTTGGGAGCGCCTTTCTACCTGCCTCCCAAAATCCATCTGAGAAGCTCAGATCCAATGCCATCGCCTTCCTGGACCATTCTCTGATCGTCTCAGCCGAATCTCTCTCTCTTTCTGTTTAATTTGTTACAATATTTTGTTTGCACTACTCTGGAGACATTTATCTCATACTACTTTGAATTATAATTGTTCATGTGCATGTCTTAGCATCTGCTCTAAACCATAAGAAACTTAAAAGGAGGAACTGTAATTTCTTTGATCCTTCTGCATCTCAGAATTTAAGGATGCTTAGTAAGTTTTATATATAACATAGATTAATAAAACATCCAGTGCTATTAAAAATACTATTGAATTTCAACACCTTCAAGGGTTATATGTCTGAAAAAATATAATAAATAATATAAATTATAAAATAAATTGAAATGGTCCATATTAAAAACTCTGCTAGAGTAGGAACCTCTCCCTAATCTTCTTCAATTATTCATGACATAATTTTCATGAACTGTAGGAACATACAAGCAAATTGTATGTTTAAATTTTAAAAAAATGAATCATCTTACAGTTTTCAAACCAGTCCATACTATCTTGAAATTTAATGTTTCTTGCATTTGTGTTTTTCCTGTTTTGTTTCTGTCAATCTTGGTCCAATGCTTGGGTAACTGCTCTGCCTTTTTATGTTTCTGTGGTGCTTACAGGAGTGTTTTTCTAGCTGTGTGCTTCCAGCTGTAGGTTCTCCTGGAGTGTATCCCACTCAAACCTCTTCTTTCTGCACCATGTCACAGAACCACCTTAATGGCAGGGTACACAGTAGCTATTGTGGTGTCTCCCATGTCAGGGGATGGAACTGAATCACATGTGTATAAAAAGATGGAGGGCTTTACATTTTTGGTTTGCAGTATAAAAGCACATCATTTCTAAATCATGATTTCCACACTGTGGAAGGGATTATAAAAGCCGCCCTGTAATTGTCATCATTTCTTCAACAAATATTTGATAAGTGCCTAAGGTGTGCTGATTACACTGTTCTAGATGTTGGAGACACAGCTGTGAACAAGACAAACACAGCCTCCACTCTCAAGAAACTTACATTCTAGTGGAGGAGAGAGACCAAAACCAACTTTGTTCATAAAATCTTTCTGCCAGTTATCAAGAAAATAAAACAACATGGGGTCTGAATTCTAGGTTGCTCTTTTAAAAGCTAGAATCCCTAGGGCCACAGTGAATGTTTCTGAACGAATAATTCACACTTCGTAGATCTATAGTCATGCCAATATATGTTCAGTATTGTCGTCTCCTCAACAGGCAGCTGTCACCTCAGACCACTCCTTACCAAACTTCCCTGCTCACTAATCCAAAATTTTGTTGGGTTTACACTTCTCCCACGGAGTTTAGAGGTTAATCTGAATCCTCTAAACCAATCAGAGTAATCCACTCTCCTTGATTGTTACTGTTTTAGACAGAGGCATAATCCTTGCTAGTGAAACGTGAGGTTTCTGAGAAAGGTTTCCTGGCTCCTAAAAAAGGAAGACACAAGAAGAGATGGTCTTCTCTGCCCCTGGAAATTAGGTGAGATCCTGGATGAGCCCACCATATCTGCAGCAGTCATCTTGCAACTTTAAAGAAGCCAGTGTGGGCACAGAGCCTACATGCTCAAGAAGGCACAGAAGAAAGAAGGAAAGAAAGTATCTTGTTTTTTTTTGCTGAGGAAGATTCACCTCGAGCTAACATCTATTGCCAATCTCCCTCTGTTTTGCTTGGGGAAGATTTGCCCTGAGCTAACATCTGTGCCAGTTTTCTTTTTTTTTGTGTATGTGGGTTGCTGCCACAGCATGGCTGCTGACGAGTGGTGTAGGTCCATTTCTGGGAACTGAACCTGGGCTGCCAAAGTGGAGCGTGCTGAACTTAACCACTAGGCCACAGGGCCAGCCTAAGAAACTATCTTCTTGATGATACAGTTGGGCCATGGAATTGCCCAACCCTGGAGGCGCCCCACTTTGAGTCTCCTTGTTATGTGAGACAATGCCTTTCTGTTACCAGCAGCCTAAATCTGTTAAAATGACAAAAGTCGATAGAAATGCACATATGTAATGAGCATTCTGACTGATTGATTAAATGTATATGGAGGCATAAATTACCTCCCCACTCCATTTATGATTGTCACATTTATTTTTACCTCAGGCCAAAGCAACGGTAGGATTAGAAAATTTCAGGGTTGAAAATAAATATCTGAATTTACTACAACTAAAAAAATCAATTCCATATGTAGTGATATTATACAAAAATAAAATAGATGCTTATAAATTTGTTAACTGCTTAAGATGTAATAAGACATCAAATAAACCCATTTTTCTTTAAATTCCTTAATACAAAAAAATCTGATGTTGAGTCCAGTCTTTCATTTTATCACTGGAATAAATGGAGAACAGTCATTGCAATCAATCGTCTGATTGTTCCCCCAGAGAGCTCTCCCACAAGCATACATTATGTATGGAGATGAGAAGGGACTGGGGTCCTTTTCATACTGTCTTTTCTTCTAAACTGCAGTTTCTCCACTGGATCTACTTTTAAATAAAATGAAAGCAAAAATGTTAAACTACTGCTGTCAGAAAACAGCCTTCTCTAAAAATGAAATGCCAATTGTCTTGCAAATATTTTCTGTTTCTCATTTGCAATATTCTATGGGTCAATTTGATAGAGTCAAAGCTTCTGAATATTTATAAAGATCTGTTATTTTCTTGAGAAAGACCAGAAAGGCAGTAACAACCTTATTGGGTTGTTATTTAGCAATTCAATCTTTATGTTTAAAGGACAAAGGGCGAGGAATTGTATTTATAAAAAAATCTAAATATCTAGTCTTCATAATGTTACTTCTGTGAGTGTAATTCTATCCATAACCTTTGGTATATTGCAATTTAGAACACAGTTTAACTAGTATGTGAGGCGTGGGGGTGGAGAGAGTGGATGAAATAAAGTTGAAAACAGTCACTCATGCTTAAAACAATCACAGGTTGTCTTTCCACCCATAACATTCCAGTATGTTCCTTCTATCTTACCAACCTGTGCCAAGCAACCATAATATTTCTTCCTGCTTGCTTCCGCTAACCCCCAACGCTCAGTGGCCCTTGGGGGGATAAAAAGCGTCCCCTTCCATCTGTCTGGGAGGAAGAGCGAAGCTGCGGAGACACTATGGATCATCTATACACATGCCCATCTTCTTAAAAAGAATCTGTTTTCGTATCCTCAATTTCCATATATATTTTTTTCCTAAGATGATTTCTTTGAGAGGGAGCTTGGCTCATAGGTTTTTAGAAAAGATTTTAGTAAAATTGTTCCTATCAGTTTAGAAAGAATAAATGCCTACCCGTCACCTGTCTCAAATCTTACTATGGTACATTGCCCACAGGTGGAAAAACTTTTGGACAGCCAAACAAGGTATACAGAGAAACAACAGTTTGAGGAAGCCTCTTTTACTGATTTATTAAGGCAACGTAAACACACAGGGCTTCCTATCTTTTCCCACCTTACACACAATTCTGTAAAACCTTTGTGCTGGTAAAGTGATATTTTAGATCATGTAGGAATGGATGCTCTCAATTTCAAACAGCCCAAACAGAATAGGTTATTGAAGCTGATATTTTTAAATGCACCTGGAATGTTTGGTGTCTACCAAAAATTTTGGTGATATAGTTGATAAATCCACATATCAATATTTTATGTAATTTCTTTCCGATGTGTCATGCTTTGTTCATTAAGGTAGGTAAAGTCTATTTTTCCAAATCAAATCTTGAGATGTCATTTGCAATTAACAGTCAACCCTCATTTTATCTCATTTTGTATTTTCTACCTCTTAATAACAAAAATAAACTTACTTAAAGTCATAATACAATTTTAGATACCAAATTTAAACTGTGTGAGTTACATGAACAAACATTTTTTGGGAGGTAGAGAAACAAAATGGTTTAAAGACCAGTTGTTGATGGACTCTTATGGTCTCCATCCTATGGTCCCTTCCTTCTTTCTGTCCACTGATGCTCCTTTGGTGGAACTCAACTCTTGCTTATGAGTGATAATGACCAGAAAGGCACCTTTTCAGACAAAGAGGGACCTTTTCTCCAGCATAATCAGACATGCTAAATTTTTATTTACACAGCACTCCGACATTGAAAGCACTGTTCTAAGAGCTTTATAATTATAAACTCATGTAATCTTAACTACAGTAGTAAGGGGGTCACTATTATGCCCCATTTCACATTTGGGGAAATTGAGACAGCCAGTCAGTAGCAAAACTGGCAAATCCAGCCAGCCTGACTTTCTCAGTCTATGCTTTTCTTAAATTGTTTTATTGAGGTCAAAATGGTTTATAACATTGTATAAATTTCAGGTGCACATTATTGTATTTCAGCATCTGCATAGCCTCAGTCTATGCTTTTAATCACTGTGCTACAGCTGCCTCTCCAGAGACATTTTCAATTCTTGGGTCTTCTTTGGGCGTTCTCAGGATGATCCCCTTCTTGTCTTGGCCGTGCCCAGAATACTTCCACCATTGGCGGAGGATGATGAAAACATTGAATAACATTTAGTTACCTTTCATCTGAAAGTCAGTTTCCATGCAAAGTATTATTATCCTCATTATATAGATAAAGAAAGGAGGAACAAAGGGTCTGTTAAGTGTAACTGAGACAAAGTTGGACACAGAAGCCCCCAGCCCTGTGATCTAATCATAAGAGAAGTTTCCATTCCCATGAGTCACTGAGTTAAACAGATTTGGAGGGAGAGAGAGTGAATGTCATTGAAGATCCAGAAAGGAGGAAAACCCTAAAATGCAAAATCTTTTGCCTGCAATAATCAAATTTATAAGGTAATGGAAGCAAAATGATTTTATATATTTATTCAACATTTCCCATGTGGGGCATAATATATTATCATGTATAGAGTCATCATTGTAATGCTGTGAGTATTAACTCGACAAACCAGTTGCAGATCTTCCAAGAAGTCAGAGACTGACACAGCTCCACTTGGTTCAAGATCTCAGCAG
This sequence comes from Ceratotherium simum simum, assembly GCF_057802395.1. Lineage (NCBI taxonomy): Eukaryota > Metazoa > Chordata > Mammalia > Perissodactyla > Rhinocerotidae > Ceratotherium > Ceratotherium simum. The sequence goes on along the minus strand of NC_141937.1, from coordinate 25,340,001 downwards.
CTGCGCAGGCTGCAGTGAGTTGATGTGCCCTCAGCCTTAAGTGCTCTTGGCGTCTCTTCCTGAGGGTGCGGCTCCATTTTGCTTTCCAGTTTAGCAGCCTGAATTGAGACAAGTCACACCCTGCTCTGTGCTGGGACGTTCCCTACCTAAGGAATAGCTTGAATCACTTGCCTGATTCTTGGCTTTTAATTTAGTCAAGAAGGAAAATTTGTGGAATAGTTTCATGTTGCTAGGCTATTAAAGACAGTGATATTGATTGTGTCTGGGAAAAATCCCCATTGTTGATTTCTCTGCACAAATTCGCCATTCCTAAGCTATTTAAGGGTCCCCTTACCCTGGGCGTCCATTTGATATTGCGGCCCACTGATGCAGAGGAGGTGAAACAAAATCTAGGGGTCCCACACAAGTAAGCAATCACAGGTTGGGAGAAAAAGAAAAGTTCAACTTGCTCTTGAATTTAGGAAGAGGGAAAATAAAGCTTTGTAAAGAAAAAGAGTTCTATTTTTCAGGTTCATTTGGTGAGTGGTGAAGAAAGGTGTAAAGAAAGAGGCTAGAGAAAGGCGATAAAGAAAAAAATAAAGAAGGCTAGTGGGGAGAATGAGAATGAAGGAGAGGCTTACAGACCAGAAGAAACTTGTGGAACAGAGAGAGATGGAGGGAAAGGCAGACTTGAAGAGACGGGCAAGGAAAAACTGAGTCACTGCAAAGTGTTTTAATGGACTTGAACTTCTCCTGTCAGATCCTTCTGTTCACCACTGTTATCACTGCCCTTTGAAATTCTAATTAGCCATTTAATCACTGTCCACAGCTCCCGTGGCTCACCAAAGGGAAAATTATGCTCCTGGTTGTAGCCAAAGCAACATCACCCTACGTCTAAGGGAACGGAACTCACATAAAACTGTCTTGGAGGTTCAAGTTCCCCTCTTCCTGCCTTAAGTAGCCACTGTAAATTCTAGGGGACCCAGGTCATTTTCAAAATGAAACCTTCCTGTAAAGATTTTGCCTAAAAATCAGAATTTTAGTATGTACCCTGAAGCCTTTAAATATAGAAAACGTCTCCCTATTGACTGCATTTTTGGTTTCGCTCTGTTCTGTTTCAGATCTCTTTGCTTGCTTGTATACAGTTATGCAAAAGATATTTGTGCAAATGGGGGACATAAATTCAGTACTAAGCAAAGCTCTGTTGCAGCTTTGTCGTGTTAATACCAGCCACAAATGAAAGCAAAATTTTATTTTTAGACTTAACCTCATAAATTGCCCCAAAGCAATTTTTTATTTCCAGCTGATTTATTTGGAGAAAATAGGCTCAGATTTATAGGGTCTCTTAATAAAAAAAAAATTAAATGATCTCCCATGGTTTTGCCGCTATTTATTGATCTCGTTCAAATTTAGCAAGCAATTCAATCCGCAGCAAGGCGTGTTGAATGAAATGGATTGCGAATGTAAAAATGGAATGAACGTTTAGAAAGCATTTTCAAGTCCCAGAAAGTGGCTCTAATAAATGAGAATAAATTAAACTAGAATCGCTGGGGAAAAAGAGACAGATTTTGTTTTAATGGTGAACTACACAGAAATAGTTTATTGGATGTAGGATCTATTGGCCACTTTTATTTATTTATTTATTTTTGGTGACAAAGTTTGGCCCTGAGCTAACCTCTGTGCCCATCTTCCTCTATGTTGTATGTGGGATGCAGCCACAGCGTGGCTTAATGAGCGATGTGTAGGTCCATGCCCGGGATCCGAACCTGCGAACCCCGGGCCACTGAAGCGGAGCATGCGAACTTAGCCACTACAGCACGGGGCTGGCCCCCTATTGGCCACTTTTAAGAAGCTAGCTCATGGAATGGACTGCTGTAGCTCTGATGAGAGAAGGATCCATCATTATCTTCTAACCCTACCTTCAGAGACTTTGGAGAATTATTTCCAAAGTCATTTGAGTAATTGACTCCTGTTTCCTCATCCAACCATTGAAACTATTATGACCACTACTACGAGTAGTAGTGACAATAATAATTATTAATAATGACGATGAGTACACTTGACTTCAAAATGAGAAGAATTATGGGGGTGCTTTCCCAGAATTAGACGACGTGACCTCCATATTGCCAAATCCACATGTATGTTCCTGTACTTTTCCCACTTCACCTTTATTACAGTGCCACTGTTGACCATCCCTTTCTTCTTGAGACTCCTTTGGCTTCCCCAATACCACACACCGTTCTGTCCTGTGTTCTGCAAACTTCTGTCTTCTCCTTCTAGTCTTCCTCCCGGGATACCTTGACTCAGGCAACTCGTTAACCTGTAGCTTTAAAGCAAGCCTTAAATAATGAGGCTTCCCAGGGCTCTGCCCTGGATCTTTCCTCAGCTTACCCTTTTCCTGAGCAACCTCCTTGGTGTCAACAAACTCCTATATGTTGATTTCTTTCTCTCTCTTTTTCACAGCTCACTACTCACTCCTCGCCTCAAAGTCAATATGATTAAAACGGAACTCATCTTTCCCCCAAACATGCTCCCACCTCTGTGTTCCCCAGTGATTCCGTGATCTACCCAACTCTCAACAGGAGTCCTCATCTGATCTACATGACACAGGAAATGATTTGGGGGACTGTTTTCTCAATCCTTCCACCAATGGCACATAGAACAATTCCAGATGCTTAGGAGGGAAGTGAATTCACCACATACAGTAAATACCTGTGGACATTAGAGCTTGATTCTCTCCAGGAGTCTGGGTTGAGAAAGGCTGCATTTGCTCTGAACCCAGCAGCTGCCAGAGGCAGCTCTATCTCCTTCGTTCCTCCATGCACTTGTTCTCTTAACTCTATTTTTCACCCTGACTACACACGAGAGGAGCCTCACGTGTAGATTTGTTGATGAAAGCTCTGTTGACTTCTTATTTTCCTGATTGGAATCCCCTTCCATCTCCTATATAGTAAGCTTTGTCCTATAAATCTTCAATCCCTGCCTCCAGCTTTGCCTTTTCTAGTTCCTTCTCCCACTTTGCCTCAAGTCACTGCCAAGATGCAAATCTGATCATACGCTTCTGCTCAAATCCTTCAATGGCTCCTCCTGGCTTTCAGATTAAAGTTTAAACTCTTTAGCATGACTGAATGTATTGTCTCCCCATTTCTCACCATCCCCACCTCCCCAAGCCCAAACTGTAGTCAAAACCAATGCTCCCAGGTAAAATTGGTTTCTTCCTATGGCTTCTACAGCCCCCTGCACATATCACACTCTACTGCAATCATTCATTCATTCAGCAAAGTTTACAGAGTGCCAACTATACACCAGACAGTGCTGTGTGCACCAGGGAGACAGTTATGGGCAAAATAATGTCTTCGTTCTCACGGAATCCAATTCTAGTTGGAGAAACAGACAGTAAACATGTAAACAAATTAAGAAAATAAAATAGAATAATGGGATAGTAAGGGACTTGCAGGTGCTTTCTTAGGAAGTTGGGGTAGGTCTCTCGGGGAAGGTAACATATGAACTGAGAAGTAAGTGAGAAAAAAGAGGCTGTGTGAAGATCTAGGGGAAGCAGGGTCCTGGTAGAGGGAACAGCAAGCTCAAAGACCCCTGAAATTGGAACAAGATGTTTGAGAGACAGAAAGAAGCCAGGGCAGGCTTGAGAAGTCACTGAAGTAGGGAATGAGAAGGAGAGATCCAAGAAGTGGGCTGGAGAGGTCGATGGGGGCCAGGTTAGGGGTTTGGATTTTATTTTAACTACAATGTAAAGCCACTGGAGGGTTTTCAGCAGGGCAGAAGGTTCTTGTGGCAGCTGGTGGGGAATGGGCCATAAACAGGCCAAGAGAAGAGGCATAGTCTGGATTCACAGTCATGGTGCCTGGAACTGGGGTCTTAGCAGGGGAGATGGCAGGGTGTATCATATTTGGGATATAATTTGGATGTAGTACCAATGTAATCAGAAGGTGCTGATGGATTGTGCACGGTGGGTGTTTACTTCTGTCTTTCTCTAGCATGTAACCTCTGGGGGAAAGGGATTGTTTCTTCATATGTGTATTTTTAGTTCCCAGCGTAGCGGCTGGTACCTAGTAGGTCACTAAGACTGGTTTGTGAAGGACACAAGCACGGGGAAAAATAAATTGTAGCTGGGGTGGTCAGCACAGGCTTAAGGGTAAAGATGAGAATTGACCCGTAACTAAAGAGAAGGGTAAAATTTCGGCGGGTAGAAATGGCAGCAGAGGGAAGGTAAGCCCCTAACATTTCTGGATGCTGGGGCAGGAATATAAATGGAACCCACATACCTCACGTCTTAATATTTTAAAGTCCTAAGTCAAACTAATAGACTGTTAGATAAAGTGTTCTATTTTAAAGTTATAAATCAAGCTAACAAATGTTAAATGAAATATGCTCTATCCTTTCACCTTGACAAATATACTTCCTAATCACCAGGTTCTAGAACATGGCAGTCGTATGGCAAAGCCAGTCCCTGGCCCCCGGCATGAGGCATGAGGTTCCTCCTGTGCACACGTGTAAACATCCCAGCCTGAAAGTCAAAGCTCAGTCCCCTGACCCACCACCCCCACCCCTGCACAGCCCATCCAAGCTGCCTTTGCGCCATCGGAGCAGGGAATTCTGGGTCTCAGGTATTCATAGCATGAACTACGTGGCAGGACTCGGGCTCAGGTGGGCACACCCCCTTGGCCTGCCAATTTTTCACCTCAGGAGGAGGAACAAGGCCAGAGCAAGGTCCCTAGGTGTGACGCTGTAGCAAAGGCCTTTCTTACCTGGATCTAAGGGTGGTGCTGGTTGAGGGGTAACAGGTGAGAACCAGGAGGCATATAAGGGAATAGGGAAAGACTGGTTTGTTGGGAGCAGATGATTCATGCAACTGAGCAGGGATCAGATCCTAGAGGGACAGAATTGGTGGCTAAAGAACTTTCACCACATGGGCAATGGGGAGTTCTGAACTCTTACGCAGAGGAGGAAGTGACCAGACGTTTGTGTGCAGGGTGAATGCGGAAATGGGAGAGAGAGCGCGATCAGCAGAAAAAAGTCACTTTACTGCAAAGTTAGGGGAATGAAGTAATGAGAACTGAAAGCAGAGAGAAAGCACTTCGTGTAACTTCTAAGAAGAGACGACCACTTAGATGTAGCGAGTGAGGGAAATGGAAAAACTGGACCAAAGACGGTTTTGCAAGATGCAGCGTGGCTGGCTGTTTAATTCCTTGCGCTAAGAACCGAATGCTCGTCTCTCCTCCAAATTCAAATGTTGAAGCCCTAACGTGATGGTATTTGGAGGTGGGGCCTTTGGGAGTAATTAAGTCATAAGGTTGGCGCCCCTATGATGGGACTGGTGTCCTTATAAGAAGAGGAAGAGAGCTAGCCCTCTCTCTCTCTGTCATGTGAGGATACGGCGAAAAGACAGCTGTTTACAAGCGAGGACGCGCTGGCTCCTTCGTCTTGGACTCCCAGCCTCAAAAACTGTGAGAAATAAATATCTGTTGTTTAAGCCACCCAGTCTATGGTATTTTTGCTATAGCAGCCCGGGCTGACTAAGACACCTTATGTAAGGCTCTTCTCCCTCTGAGAAGTCGAGACTGGGTATAGGTTGAACACTGTTCCTATAACCAATGCCCGGCCTGATTTCTCATGACTTCTATGAACCTGGATTCCCCCTCAAGATCTTTTTGAGTAACCCTTTCCCCACCTCAGCACCCCCATCCACTGTCAGGCTGAGCGCAAGATGCAAGTTTATTTTATTTTAATTAATTATTTTAATTTTTTAATTCTTAAAATTTTTGTGAGGAAGGCTGGCTCTGAGCTAACATCCACTGCCAATCCTCTTTTTTTTTTTTTTTTTTTTGCTGAGGAAGATTAGCTCTCAGTTAACAACTGTGACCATCTTCCTCTATTTTTTTGTATGTGGGATGCCGCCATAGCATGGCTGGATGAGTGGTGCATCTGTCCGTGCCTGGGATCCAAACCTGGAACCCCAGGCTGCCGAAGCGGAGCGTGTGAACTTAACCACTGCGCCACCGGGCCAATCCCAGCAAGATGCAATTTTAGCTGAGAGTTCTGAGTTACGTTCATTTTGGATGGGGAGGAGAATGATGTAGGAATGATAAAAATGCAAGATTCTTTTAGAAAAGAAGAAACAAGCCTGTCCTGAGGCAGGCACCCAGGTCATGGTCAGATGAGGGTAAAGGATCGTCACAGAGAAGCAGAAGAGGTGACAGGGCGGTGTGGACTCCAAATTGCCTGGGTCTGAATTTCGACTCTGCATCTTACCAGCTGTGTGACCCAGAAAGTTTGGACTGGAACTTCTTCCAAATTATTGTGAGCTTGAGCGTTTCCTGTCTTGATACGGTGCTGGGAGGGGGAGGAGGCTGGCCCTCCAAGGAGCTAGCGCCAGCCCTAGCCCTCCTCCTGCCACATCAAAGAGGCAAGGAAGAAGGCCAGGGAGCTTTTGCTGCAAAAGTCAGATGCTTTGGGTCTGCAGTGTTGTGCTAGAACCAACTAATGAAAGGAATTTCCCACTAAAGAAAACTAGGCCTACAGATTTGTGCCATTTAATAGAAAAATAACAGTTTTCTATTTTACATATTGGGACATAAAATAACTTTTGGCAAAGTCCTCCGTCTTTTTCCTTGTTAGGCTGTTTTTCCGTGTGGTCTCTTATTGTGACCATCTGTGGCGGTGTGCTAACTAGCTGTGTGTCACTAGTTCTTTTCTCCTTGTCCTCTTTCCACCGTTGCTTGGCAGCTGAGTTTGTTTTTCATTTCAATCAGTGGCACGCAATTTCAAGCAGATGTTTTCGAAAGTGCTTGACTTTTAAGCAGGGTATGCGATGCCCTCTTGAAGGTGCCTCTGCACTCAGCCGCGAATCTGGTTTGCAAATGAGGGCGCTGGTGTGTCAGTCAGCCTGGGAGCCGGGCTTCCTGAGCTTCTCAAGACCTTTGACGATTTCCTAGGGGTTGTTAATGCCTAGACCTTCCCTGGAAGCATCTCAGCATTCTGGACATGCCCATGTTGCTTTCCTGGGTGGACACAGAGCCAGCACAGACTGTAGGGCTGGGAAGCACAAGCTTTAAATTAGGGCGACCTGCTTTGGAACCCTGCCTCTACCGCACGTTGTCTGTGTGACCTTGGACAACGCTCTCAGTTTTCTTGTCTGTAAAATGGGGATAAGAAAAGAAGAGCACCTCATAGGCCACTGTGAGGATGAAAAGCGGGAAGGTGCATAAAGCACGTTGGTTCAATGACTGACCCAGAGTCAGCACTGGGTACATGTCAAATAGTGGTATTATTTCTATCTAGGTTTTTAAAATCCTTACAACAGCCTAATGGGGTAGGTTGCTATTAATATTATTATCACTGTATCACGGACAAGGAAGTTGAGGCTCAAAGAGGTTAAGTAACTTGTCAAAGGTGGCACAGCCAGTAAGTGGCAGAGCATTCTGGCTCCAGGGGCAATCTGAGTCGCTGTTTGGTGCTAAGCGGGGCTGAGTGGTACATGATAGGCAGTGATAGGCATGATACACCGTTGCAGGCACGAGGGGTAAGGGCTTTATAGCACAGGATTTCATTGAACTCCCTAACCTGACTCCCTTACTGAGCTCTGGGGATGCTGTGACATCTTCAGGATAGAAAGGAGGGAAATCAGAGAGGTCAGATGAGGTCAGGGAGGACATACGCTGATGGGAGAGGCTGGCTTCCAGGGCTGGCACCCTGACCTCTCCCTGCACATGCTGGGTGCTGCCCGGACTCTTCAGAGCTGGCTGGACCTGAGCCCTCAGGGCCCATAAATGTCCCCAGGATGCCAACGGGCTCCTGGAGGTGCATGAGCTGTGCCCCATGCGTCCTGACCCCAGCCCATTGTTTCGTGTCTTTGCTCATAGTGTTACAATAATAATATCAATTGCCTCTGTAAGTAATTCAATAGACTTTGTGTTTTCTTTTCCTCCGGCCACAAGTCTTATAATAATAAAAAGTTTCTGAAATGAATAAATATTAAAAACCAAATTTGCACAAGCACAAGGAAGTCCAGAAGACCAAGTAAACAAGAAATCTGGGCACTTTTCTTTAGAAAATAGAAGTAGTAGGAGAAAAAAGCCAAGCGAAAAAGTGGTAAAAGTAGATGTGGTAAAGTAATACTGCAAAATTCCTTTGTGATAGCCATATTCTGGAAAAGTTCTGTGCACACCTACATACTAGAAGGTATTTCTGTTTATAGTTCTGCCAGGAAAAAGGTTTCTTGTTTTTTTTTGAGTTAGGTATTTTTTTTTGCTAGTTCTGCCCACTATACACCATAACAAAATTTTAGTGCTATGGAAAAGTCCAGGTATGTTCTGCAAATTAATTCTAACTGATTTTACATTAGAATCCTACATCTGGGGATCCAATGGAACTACACCACAATTTATCATCAGGAATAAGTTAGTCATTAAAATATTGCTTTCTCTGATACCTCGGACACGGCTGTTTATTACCGAGAATCTCATTTTTAAATATTTTAATCTATTACAAGTTTCCTTAGGACCAATCACAAGGAAAGGTAGCCTGGTGAAGTCTCTGTATATGTCCTAATATTTACCATTATTTAAACATAGTAAGTCTTATAAACTTTTCCTCTTTTAGAATTTCTGCCTTGGTGTGATACCCATTTTGAAATTTTATTAATTTTCCAAGAAACTAAGATCTGCAGAGTCTGGGAGAACCAGGAAATGTATCGACTGAGTTTCTACCGATTGCCAAATGGGGTTATTTTCTGCCAGACATTTATCGGATTTTGGTTGAAATAAGACAGGTGGTTTAAGGCTCAAAGCTATTCAAGGCTGACAGAATAATAAAGGAAGGCCAGCAGGCTTTCTCACAGAAAGCCTGTCCCAATGCTGGCAGAACCCCGTAGGGTCTTCAGTCCAACTCTGCAGAGCCAGGTGACAGCACGGTGGAGTCCCCACGCTGGTCTCAGATGAGCCTGGCATCTCTGGCTCCTGGGGGCTGGGAGTGACTGAGACAGGCCTGCCTGGCTCCCTAGACTGTTTTGGTCTGGAATGGTCACCAGTGATGACCACAGGGCCAGAGAAGAGACCGACCAGGCGCCAGGGTGCAGGCAGGAGGAACGAATGCAATCATTCTCTTTATCTCGCCCATTCAGCTCAGTACAGCACAAACGCTTCGAGTCCCCATCAGGCTGCCATACGGCACGCAAAAAAAGCTATTTGTCACGGAGACTTGCAATCTCCCTCTCCCACAAAGCATTCTGGTAATATCAGATTCGTCTCCCCTCCCCTCATCCGTGCGCTAATTCTCTGACGTCTCAGAGCTGGGAGAAATACCAAATATACATCTCGGCACATCTTGAGACTCAGTTGTATTTAAGTCCAAATAATGCCAGAAAGGGTTCTCGTGGGAGAACAGAGCTGGGAGATCATTATTATCCTGAAAGATAATATTAATGATAGCTAACGTTCATTGAACTAGACACTGTGCTAACAGCTTTACATGCATTAGCTCAATTAATCCTTAAACAACTCTATGGGGTAATACTATTTTTAATCCCACTTCATGGAGAATGAGGCACAGAGATGAAGTAACTTGTCTACAGTCATTTAGCTGATTAGTGATGGATTCAAGATCCAAACCCAAGTTGGATTAACTTCAGAGTCTGAAAACTTAACCAGTTTTGCTAAACTGCATTTATCATTTAATCTCACTTATTAACATGTGGGAAATGAGGGGCATACAAGCATTTTCCTCATTGGAACATGCCTATTTTTTAACTCCACATCAGGATGCATGCCCCGTCAGTTTCTATCAATTACCAAATGCACAAATCAGAAACCTGGCTCAGCCCAGTGTCAGGAGTCATGGGCACTCTCGTCACAGAAAAACCAGCCCGAATATAGTGCATTTGGTGTGGAGTGACAGAACTGTCATAAAGGTAATCATGTAAAAAACAAAATCTGCCACCACCAAGTTTCTGAATTTCTGGGAAGGAGTTTTCTGCACTGGCTAATGGTGAACATCCTTCCAATTCATGACTGTCAGTTTTATGCTCTTGGGAGTAGGGTATCAAAACTATCAAACCAGAGATATAAAAGACTAGGAAATATTTAGCTTTTAGAAAATAATGGCTCAGAACCCTGGTAAATCAAAAGAGCAAGAGAGGAAATAAACTATACAGTTAAGATGCCAGCTGGGATGCTTTATAGTTGGGGCTTGACAATGGTTTACAAGTTTTAGTATTGCAGAGGATGAAAAGGAATCTGCTTAGGAGAACCAGAGTCTTGAAGCCCATGCAGACAGAAGATCCTGGAACTGAAAGTGACCTCTAATGTGGTCCCTGCTGTTGGGACTGACTAGCTGGTTGTTGGTAAGTGCAGAGCAGTCAACAGAACTGTAAGACTTTAATATACCTGTATGGGTAATTTTCCTGACAAGCCAGAAGAATCACCCAACACCCTCCCAATGCCATAACACACACACACACACACACACAGACAGACACTCTTCGTCAGGGAATTCCACCCATCTATAGCAATTACATCTTGACTGAATCATGGACTTATATTAACTGAAATGATCTTCACTCTTTAAAGTTGAACTTTGCTATGAATTTGGCATGGAAAATTGACTTATCCCCTAAAAGCCAAGAATAGAGATTTTAATCTGGGGTTTATGGATAGGCTCCCCTGAAACAGGATGAAGAACTTACTCAGCGGAGTTGTACGCACAATATCCTGTGGAGAGGGTTCATGGCTTTCATCAGATTCTCAAAGGGATCTGAGACCTCGTAAAGGTTCAAAACTGCTCTCCTAGAGGTCGTCTAATAGAGCTTAGAGACACTAGAGCTTAGAGGAATCCTATTTCACTCTAATTCAACACTTGCTAGGACTTCAGGCTGACAGGAGGCTCTAGCCCAGCAGTTACTTTTTTTCCAGAAAAACCAAAACAACTGTGGGAGGTGTCAGGGTCAGGGGCAGGTTTCACCAGGAGAAGCTAGCCGTGTCCCCGAGTCCCCTCCCTGGGAGCCACTGCTGGCTACTCCACAGTCCCCATCAGCACAACGCATGGCACAGGCAGGGGCACAGGGATGGGGTTTAGATGTGTGGGGTTCAATCCTCAATCTGTCACTTTCTACTGGTTGCAACCTTGGTCAAATAAATACTTCCCATCCTATTTTTTTCACCTATAAAATGGGGAAAATAATACTTTCCTCTTAAGACTTTAGTGAGGATTAAATCAGATAATATGGAAGTAAGTGCATGACACACAGTCGCCTGTCTGAAATCCTTGGGAACAGATGTGTTTTGGAATTCAGACTTTAGATTTTTAGAACTGTACTATCTTCCTATATTCTATGTTATTTTTTTATGTATTTATTTTTTTTGTGAGGAAGATTGGCCCAGAGCTAACATCTGCTAATCCTCCTCTTTTTGCTGAGGAGGACTGGCCCTGGGCTAACATCCATGCCCATCTTCCTTTACTTTATATGGGATGCCGCCACAGCATGGCTTGCCAAGCGCTGCGTCGGTGCGCGGCCGGGATCTGAGCCGGCGAACCCCGGGCCGCCGCAGCGGAGCGCGCGCACTTAACTGCTTGTGCCACCGGGCTGGCCCCTATATTCTTATCCTCTATGTTATTTAACACCACCAGCATCACCTGTAATAAAATATATGGATGTTTCTACAGCAAAACTGTGAATCGTCACATTAAGAGGGATGAATCAAGATTACAGACAGCCTTACATCAAATCAGGACAGGTTTTGCCACCCAAATTTTCAGTTTTCAGAGCACTTGGATTTTGGGATTGAGAAGAAGCAATTGTAGACCTGTCTTCTCACAACAACTGTTGGTCGAATCCTCCTTCCTTCAGTTCCCAAGGCCCTAATTCTTACGTCACTGTTGAGTCACCAGTCTTGGCTCATCCCCACACTGGCACTCTTTTGTATCAGTGCTGGCCCCGTGGCTGAACATGCTGCCCGGCATATTTCTCTTACCTTCACGCTCATCTGAACCGTGTTCTGCTTAACCCAGTGGCTCCCCTCTCCTACTAACAAACACCCTGGGTGAAGAAGACTCCTCTCTTCTCTTGGCTTTGTCTTCAACTCTCCCAATTTCCAAGGCAATCTCTCTTGCCAAAGCTCCACTATTCCGAGAGCTGTCTGCCGCCTGGCCAATATATTCTCAAGGAGCTATCAAAACGACTTCTGGTGACGTTGGTTGGTTCACTGGTCAGAAGAACGCTCTTCTCCTGGAGACGAGAGGGAACATTCCTCCGTTTCATTCAGGTATGCCCGAGAGCCGCTTCCAGGCTGCTTGAGAATGAATGACGCAGCAAATCCTGTTGGGGACAACAATCCTAGCTTCTCTTCCCCATTCCAGAGTGTCCCGAGAGAAGGAATTGGGCTCCAACATCAACGTAACAGCTGAGGGCGACACTTTCAGAGGCATGGTGGCAGTCAATGGCAGGTGGCAAAGGCCACCCACATGATGCTATATGGCCATGGGGTCCACACAGTTGAATATTGGAGTGCAAAGAGCACAATCAGACATATGGGGGCTGATTTCTAATTCTTTCACATACTGTGTGACCTGGGGTAAGTTGCCTTAAATTCTCTGGCCTCAGCTCTAAAATGGGGATCGTATTACCTACTTGACTAGGACTATAATTAGGAGTGTGTGAGATAACCTATATAAATGCCCCAGTAAATATCCAGTCCCTTCCATCAATGCCCTTCCATAAGCTTTCCCTTACCAGGCCAGGAGACCCCTAAAGGGCAGGAACATGTCTTCTCTTGGTATTTATTCCCAGCACAGGGTTTGGCCCAGAGCAGGCATGTAATAAACTATTGAAGAAATCAATGAATGAAGGCAATTGTTTCTGCAGTTGGTAATACATCTTTAGTTCCTCCTAAATCCGATATCCACAATTTGATAAGAGGCCACTAGGGTGAGGATGCCTGAGTCAGAGATTCATGGTCCAAACAACCATATTTCCCTCCCATGTGGCTGACAGAGTTAGACCACACAAGCCCTTCCACTCAATAATAATGTTTCCTTTTTAAAATGGAACTTTTAATTTTATAGACAGAGTAATACATCTTAATAGCTAGTAGCAAAAGTGTTGCATTTTTAAAAAGATGTCTTGGTTTAGAGTAAGATACGAAGGTCTATTACGACTCAGTACCTTTTTCACTAATCCTCAACCATTATTAACTAAAGCTTAATTTAATCCTGGCATGCCCTTGGGTTCTAGCAGATTATAATGACCAAACTAATTCTGAAAGGTCTTGTAGACCTCAAGATTCATCCAGGGCTTCACATAGGTTTTGGGAATTAAGACACCTTGGATTTAAAAGCCTATTCAAGCAGCTCTGTACTTAATCATTCCCCTATTCTCTTGGAATAGAGAAGAAACCAAATGACTTCTAACTTACTAATATCAAAATCAATGATATTGTTTTTGCAGCAGTTTCAGTTAGCCGCAATCGCTTTATCTGTAAGAGGGGCCCTAACAGTATTTGCCACGTCCAGGCGGAACGTCCATGGAAACACCCAGGGCTTTGCCAACTGTGAAAAGCCACAGCTGCTGGACGGATGAAACATTACTGTGACGTACTGCTGAAGGCCCTTTTCCGTGCTAATTTTTCATCATTCCAAGATTATATGGTCCTGCAGTAAACAAGGACTACACAGATTTTTGCTTACAATCTGCATTTTCCTTTCTGTCTGATTCTTATTCTTGCTATGTCTGAAAGAAACTTTGGGGAAAAAAATACTGCATGTCTATTTCTTTTTATCAAGAGTGTTACTTTTTCCTTTTTGCTTTTAATGGAGTAAAATGAAAGACAGCTCCCACGAGCAATCACCGTGACTAGGATCTGGGTAAGAGAGGAGAAAGCTCAGAGACGAAAGAGCTGAAGTTAGATGAAACTAGAAGAGCTCATTTTGGAAGAGTGAGGCATACTGGTTGGAAAGCATTTTCCCCTCTCTGATAGGTAATATAATGCATTTCTCCCGGAGAGAACACTGCCAGTGTAGGTAAAAGATGCTGCTCTGGAGACTTGGAGGTAAGATGCTCGATAGAGCTGACAAGGGGTGAGGACAAAGGAGGGAATAAAGACTTGTAAATTCCTCACACGTGGCCTCTGTGATTTGGCACTCCTTCAGGATTCAAGAACATGTACACACTTAATTTAGCCCAGCCCTGCACATTGCTCCCCGCAAAAAGGAAAATCTTTCTTTAATTTCTCTCTTCTGTCCGTTTTCTTTTTATTTCTTTCATTAGAACCTTAAATTATACCTGGGTAGAAGGACATAGTCACATAGATGAGTCTTCTTCATCTTTTCTGATGATAAGAGGGGTGTGTACAAGACGGGAGCCAGCAGAAACAGCCTTTGATTAATATTTCAGTCACAGGAGAGGAATTCAGCTAGAAGATGAAGGTGTACGAAGAAATAGCTCCCAGCCAAATGAGCTTTGTGAGTTCATCTCGAATCATCCAACATCAGATTCACTCTGCATCAAAATTCAGGTGATTTATATGATTGCATTATGTTCTATTAGTATTAATGGGAAATATGCCTGTATATCAATATACACATTAGTGGAGACAGATTCCCCTAAAGGGTTTCTGCTTTGGGGAGAAAGCTCTATTATTTACACCTTCTCCACAATGGAAATAGGATTATGCCCATTAAATATGTGTTCAGTACACCATGCTTAGCAGAAAAAAGGCTCATTCTTAAAGATATCAATAAAACTATATTTATATTTGTAATTAAAAGCATTATAGCAAATGGACACATCTTATTACTATTGTTTATTATTTGCTATTTAGGATTTATTTTTATTATCAACTGTGTTCAATCATTGATGGAACACAATGGAAGAGACAGGAAAAGAGCCATGGTCCAGTCCTTTATTGTCATATCAAAGATGAAGAAATAAACAAAGTTTGATAGTGACTTATACAGAGAGGCAACCCCTAAGTAAAATAATAAACTGTCAGAAAAGACAGCTTCTCCAATCCACAGAGCGGGAAAAAGCTAAGACTATAGCCTCTCATTTTCTGGCAGGAAGAAGTTTTAAGTCAAATTAGAGGCAATAAGAAGTCTGCAATATAGTACCATTATATCAGAAATGATGATTTCAGCTGCTAATAGAAGAAGACCCAATTCAAAATGGCCTAACCTGCTAGGAGGTTTATTATTTCACTAAGCGGAAGTACAGATTTTTTGGAGTTGGTTAATTTGCCTCTTCTACTGTGCTATTAAGGACCCTGTCCACCTTTCTCCTCCACCATCCAGCAGGTCATCTTTGTACTTTACGAGCGAAAAACGGCTGCTACAGTTTCTGGCCTCAGTAGCAGACCCAAAAATGCCAGCAGAGGAAGAAAGGTCATCTTCTATGCATCTCTCTCTCTCTCTTTTTTTTTTTTTGTGAGGGAGATTGGCCTGAGCTAACATCCACTGCCAATCTTCCCCTTTTTTGCTGAGAAAGATTGTCCCTGAGCTAGCATCCATGCCCATCTTCCTCTATTTTGTATATGGGATGCCACCATAGCATGGCTTGATGAGTGGTGTGTAGGTCCACACCCGGGATCCGAACCCGAGAACCCCCGGGCCAGGGAAGCAGAATGCGCAAACTCAACCATTACGCCACTGGGCCGGCCCCCTACGCATCTCTTTCTGTTGGTAGGAAAGTTTTTCCAGAAGTCCTTCAGCGGCCAGCATTAGGTCGTGTTTCTTTTCCAAAATAAGTAAGTGGTGAGAGAAGTGGAATTCCATGATTGGCCTAGATAATTGATTTTACCACCCCATTCCATGAGCTCCAGGTAGGGTAACCGTCTGTGAGCTCCGGGTCTCCCAGAGAGGCTGTGCACCACACGGAACGGGGGGCTCAGCGGGTGAGGAAGCAGGGGGTGGCAGGGTGGGAATGGATCCACAGTCATCCTTGTGTTTGCTACACAAGTGAGTGCCCCGACTGGGACCCTCAAAGGTCTACGTAAGTGCAGCCATGGGTCCCTGAGGACTTACTGGAGTGTGTGAGGCAGTGCCAGGTTTTGTCTTGAACCTGATTCAACACAACTGGTCCAAAGATTTGAAGACTGAAGAATGGGGCTTGAAGCCAGCTCCAGGTACAGTTCCTAGGTTTAGCAGGTTAATGACAAACTGTGGAGCAGACTCCTTATTCTGAACCTGAACCTTTGACTCTGAGTGACAACTGTTTTAAAAAGGACAAAGAGGAGAATGTTCAGGAAATAAAATGGTAATAATACAGTTTAAATTTTGGGACTTGTTGGGTTTGCATAACTGAAAAGCAGGGGAAAATTAATCTTTGATACCTGATCTCTCCATTCTTCCCCCTCACCCCCACCCCCCACAAGACTCCCAGCAGCACACAGGAGTCTCATATTCTATTCCTGCATCTTTCTATCGTATCTCCTCCCAGAGCCTTCTTTCATGCTAAGATGTAAATATCTAATAGCAGCGTTAAGTATCATCCATTTCACTGGTGAACTTGGCTGGGTGGCCTGACAGGTCTCATGGAAAGGGAAAGAATTTTAGAATTGATCAGTTCTGGGATGGAGATCTAGAACCCAAGAAGGACGGTCATAGTCACAATCACACACTCTTGCTGCCCTATGCAATATGGTAGCCACTGGCCATATGTACCTAAAGAGTTTAAATTTAAATTAATTAAAATTAAATAAAAGTAACAATTTTACTCCTCAGTCACACCAGCCATGTTTCAAATGCTCAGTAGTTACATGTGTCTAGTGGGTACTGGACTGGTGAGAGCAGATACAGGACATTTCCATCACCACAGAAAGTTCTATTGGACAACGCTGTTCTAGAGGGAAATGGTAAGTCAGGATTGTGACAGCCAATGATGTTTCCCAGGAAAATCCAGTCTGATGGGTGGGGATCTCTGTCAATGCTTAATTGAGTTGGGGAGGTCTGGTTGGTTCATTCGTTTTGGAGCAGGAACCTGGACGGTGGCTGGGTGTCTGTGGTTGGACAGTGAATAAATCAAAAATTATGAACAGAGTGGGCGCCTTCGAGCTATGCGTTGATCCAATCATTAACTCCACAAGGACTAGTAGAATATAAGAGATGCTGAGGAACTCAGAACATTGGAGGCAGGTAGAACATGAACAAACTTAAATTTAAAAAAATTGCATAGGGGCTGACCCGGTGGCGCAAGTGGTTAAGTGCTCGCGCTCCGCTGCGGCGGCCCGGGGTTTGCCGGTTAGGATCCCGGGTGTGCACGGACACACTGCTTGGCAAGCCATGCTGTGGCAGCATCCCATATAAAGTGAAGGAAGATGGGCACAGATGTTAGCCCAGGGCCAGTCTTCCTCAGCAAAAAAAGGAGGAGGATTGGCAGATGTTAGCACAGGGCTGATCCCCTCACACACAAAAAAATATTGCGTAATGTATTTATGTTAATTTGTATTAATGTGTATTTTCTATTAACGGCAAGTGTCTTAGTTGCTTGGGGTGCTATACCAAAATACCATAGACTAGGTGGCTTAAACAACAGATATTTATTTTTTCACAGTTCTAGAGGCTGGGAAGTCCAAGATCAAGGTGCTGGCAGGTTCAGTTCTTGGTCATGGTCTGCAAATGTCCATCTTCTCATTGTGTCCTCACATGGTGAAGAGCAGAGAGAAGCAAGCTCTCTGTGTCTTTTCTTAGAAGGGCACTAATCCCATCCTGAGGGCTCCACCATCATGACCTAATTACCCTCAAAGGCCCCACCTCCAAATACCATCACACTGAGGATTAGAGTTTTGACACACAAATTTTGGGGTGACACAAACATGCAGTCCATAAGAACAAATTATACTGGTGACATCAACTTTCTTCTCAAAAAATAGTTATTAAAATTTCAAAAGGAGTAAATTTAAAGAAAAATATAAGGTGAAAACTAATACTAGAGGAGAGCAATATGGTAAAATTTCTAAATGTGGTTTACAAAGGACTGAATTTGGAAACACTGATCTAAGGCAAAAGCGTCTGCCACGAAGGTCTGTTTCTAGATAGAGCCGCCTTATCCACTGGGGACACTAGACACAGTGCCTAGGGTCTCAATACTTTTAGGAATCCATGCAAATGTATTAATTTCTTTTAAAGGAATTAGAGTCAGAAGAAAAAATACACTTTCAAGTCAAAGAAATGTTTTAATATATAATATTAATATATTTGTCTTTATACCAACTCAATTGTAAAATATAACATGTAATTTTTTTTTTTGTGGAGAAAGGGGCCTATGATGGTGACAATGCCAAGGGCCAATGAAAATCATAATGCAGCCCTGTTTCGAGGCACACTCGGAAGGCACCCCGAGGCAATGGGACCCAGAGTGTAGACCTTGCTCCGCAGCACCACCAGTGGGCAGGGGTGCGGTAGCTGGATTTCAGTAGGGGGGCGCATAGATAAACCAGAAAGAAATGGCAGCATCCCGCGCATGCCCACCAACTTTGCACGACGTGAGCTAAGGTGCAGGTCAGCAGACAGGGTGCAGGCCTCAGCCCAGGGCCACCAGACACCAGGCTTAGGACAGCAGGACCAATCTCTGTTCAAGTGACGACTGCCTGGGGGTCAGGACGGGTTCCAGGAGCGGGCAGGGCTGAGCCTTCTGGGTGAGGTTTCTCCAGGGACAGGGGAAAGGCGAGGATGGCCAAATGGAGTGATTTCAGGCATCAGCTATTAGGAAGACCCATCAGGACTACTGAGCCCTGAAACCACATCTTAGGGCTACAGGGATCCCCTGTATGGCCTGAGTAAGGCTGACGACACTGACGAGAAACACGGAAATGAGAAGCAGACGTACACACACACACCCACGCAGCTCCTAAACACAAAAAGTGACTTGGAAATGTTATCCGACATTCCTTTTGGAAAAGAGAAATTTCTGAAACAATTACCTAATGCACCGTGAAGGCAAAGGCTGGCAAAGTTAGCGCTGACTTCAAGACCTCCTGACAAGCTCTGGGATGACAGAGGTATAAATGCCATTTCAAGTCGGAGAGCTGTGATTAAAGGCCAGGTATGCAGGCTGATTCTATAAAATCTTGTAGTTGCTCTCTTGTCTCCGAGGGAGGAGAATGACATTGATAAATCACCCTATTATAACTCGTGATAGAAGCTGCAGGTACTTAGAGAGCTGACCGACGGACACCTGAAAATGACAAATGGCTGTAGGAAGACGACTTATGCAGGTTGGAAATTAGTGGTATCCATTGTGAGGAGAAGAGGACAAATCCTACTGGGCAGATAAAACATCCAAGTCTCATGAAGGTCCATCGATTCGGGTTACTTGACAGTCTTCTCGGAAAAAAGTCTCCATTACTACCAACATATGTGAAAACACCCTGAAGACTATGATACACCACGCAAACGCAAGGTATTATTATGATTAAACCAACCGAAGTGGAAAATGGAAGCAATTATCTACATACTTTTCATTTTAGGCTCAAGTTTTGGGATATTTGGTCAGGCCTTTTTTTTCCTGGCTAAATGGATAATATTTACCAGTGCGATGTGTAGAATCAGCATAAAGAGTATTTTGATTTTCTAAAACCTCCAGCTTTTAGGGGGACTCAGAATGACCATGGGATGAGATAAATGTCTTGCAGACACTTCTTCTTTGTGAAATTGGGCTATTTTGTACTGTTGATTGTGGTGGTTTCTATAGCGGCATCCAGCACCTAGTCCACAAATCACTTCCTTCTTAAACCTTAAATGTGGTTTCTGCAAACCACAGTCGAACCGTCTGTAGAAAGTGCTGCCCTACATTTTCCATTACCTCAGAGTTGGGCTGAGTAGGCCTGAGGGGGGATCATTAACTGCTTCACTGCCTCCATATGTCTGATTAACCGCAAATATATAATGTGGTTCAGCCACGTAGGAAGCCACATGGAGAACCAGGGCGAAAACTCACAGCAATTTTTTCTGGCAGCTCTCATCAGTCAATGAAACCCAAACTGAGACTGTCAGCTGCCAACAGCTTTGGATAATACATGTCCATGTTCCCAAGGAAGAACAGCTCCTCGGGGAACAAGTTGAGTGGGTATAGGCCTGGGTGAGAGGGATAGAAAAATGAACGTTGGAGATATTAATAAAGAACTTAATGGATTCATAAGAGGGACCCATGTGTAAGTTTCTGGTGAATAACCAGTGATACTGTGGAAGCTACATGTGGCATCCAATAGTTCATCCATTTTTACTTCAAGAAAATTCATTCTCGCATTCAGCAGCAGCTGCTACTGTTGGGATTATGAATAGCAATAAGCCGTATTAAGCAATTAAGCCGGTGTGGCAGAAAGGAATCACACACATTGTCACATGGACAAATATTATTATTCCAAAACACAAACGCGTCAATGTAAGTGTTTTTTTCTCTTGGGAGCAGCACAGCCCCTGATCTCTGTTATAAGAAAATGACTCACGCTGTACGTGCAAACATTACCTGCCAAGGTTATTATTGGAACCTGCAGCAGAAGTCTCCTCAAGTTTTTCTTTCCTTATTTGTAGGAACACAGGAAGGAAGGGAGGGAGGGAGGGAGAGAAGAGGGAGGAGGAAGGAAGGGAAGGAATGAAACAGAGAGATAGAAAAGAAAAGATGGAAAAATGATCCAAGGAAGGGAGGATATACTCTTCCTAGCTCTGCCATCTGGATGGCAACCCAGAACTCTCATAACTGAGAAAGCAGTGTGCTTGCCTGGGGATTGTAAAGCCAAACACCCAGCAAACAAATCCAGGAGGCAAAGGTGGAAAAGACTTAATCAGGCCATTTAGACCTGTCTGTGAAGATTCTTCTGAACCTTGCTTCTAGCGCTTTCTCTGATATTATTTTATAAGTCTCAAGGACAAAGCGTCCACCACTGGCAATATAGTTCTCCAAACAATTTATCTAGATTTTCCATTTCATAATTTGGTCTTGCTATGTCTCTCTGTCATTTCCATTTTTCTTTATTCTTCCTTTCCAAAACTTCTTATATAAGGTTTTCCTCTTGTGAATCCATTTCTTTGGGTGCTGGTTGTTTTGTAATCAGTTCCAACTTCCTCTCCCCTATGGCTCTTCCTGCCAAGGCTTGATCATTGCCTTCCAAGACTTCTCTTTGTCTGTCTTTTCAGGCTCCCCGAAGGCCCGCCTGTTTCCCAGCAGGGTGGAACAGCCCTCTGAACTCAGGGAGGGCAGATTTGGGGCCACATTTTCAGGGAGAGATAGAAAGAACGAGCTTAGCTAAAATTTTTGTGTGTCTTTCCCATTTAGGTCCCATGGCCACTGTGGGTCATCACTAGTAACATGGAACCAGAGGAGGCCAACGGAGGGAGAAAACCTGGAGGGAGGACGGGGTGACAGAGAGCAGTGCCTCACTCAGAGGCCACACTAGGCAACTCTGCATTGACTGGCAATGTTGGAACTCACTTCCACGCTAACACAGTTTTTGGTGGGTCCTCTGTCCCAGTGTACAGTTCCTACAAGTGAACAAACTGGAGTCAGTTTACCTAGTGACCCTTCTCTCATTCTTTAGAGTTTGGATGACAGATTATAAAAAAGTATCTAATCCAGCATTCACCTGCTGCGCCATCACTGTCTACATCGGCCACCTGCGGCCAGGCCAGTGCGTGTAAATGGATGAATCAGTGGGCCTAAGAGAGTAGGGGCTGCAGTGAACTGGAGGATATATGCCTCCAGTAGCATTTAAAACAAAATGGGCCTGACAGCCATGCACACTTGCAGCAGACACAGCGGCAGCTGCATTCAGCCTCTGGGCCTCCAGCTTGTAATCCTTGCAACCCTTCACCCTCCTTGGCTTGGGCACCTCCCAGATTCCTTGATCTGCTGCCTCTACAGGCAGCCCGCCGCATCTGTTCTTTCTTACTCTCAACTGACGTTTATTTCAATCCACTTCCATTGGCCAATGTTGCATCCATTGTCTCTGGTATCACTTATACATATCAGCCCTTTAATAGGCTGCAGGAGGCTTCTGCGCACCCCAGAGCCGTCTCTTCTCTAGGGTAAGCATTCCGGAATACTTCACCTGCTCTACATGGGACACAGTTTTGAGCTCTGGGCCAGCAGCTCTCAACGTGTGCTCGCTGGACCAGCAGCACTGGCATCACCTGGCAACTTGTTCCAAATGCAGATTTTGGGGTCTCACCTTAGACCACCGAATCAGAAACTCTTGGAGGAGGTGCACAGCGGTGGGCCCTGCAGTCTCTGTTTTAACCAGCCTTTCAGGAGATTCTGCTGCAGGCTCAAGTTCGAGAACCTCTGCTCTCTCCAGTTGGTCCCACCCCCACTTTGCAATGTGCTTCAGTTTGCCTGTATCCGTCTTAAACTGTGTGCCTAAAACTAAACCTTAACCCACACGGACTATTATCTCACTCATGTTAGAGGAGTATAGGGGCAATTATGAAGATTAAATCAGATAATACCCATGTAACACATAGCACAGTTCTTACTTATTTACTTACTGATATGTAATACATGTTAGTTATTATCATTGTGTCATCATTAACCAGTTTATTATATCAATTATATCACATTTTATTAGTGTGGTCTAAGATCAAGTGAACTTTTTATGTGTGATGACTTTCTACTGTGGACTCTTAGTGTCAAATTTCTCTACAGAGCTTTTGTGTCTCATTTACAGCTCATATATTCACAAAGTAGATGGAAGTGTAGAACCTATATCGGAAACAACAGCATAAATGGTAGGGCTGAAACGTCCTCACCAATAAGGAAGTGATCTGGGTGCATCAGTCAAAAGTTCCAAGAGTTTGGGGAGAAGGAAGAAAGGCCCCCCAAAAGAAAAGGAAGCAATCACAGAGGTATAATTCCTTTGAGGAGGATGAAAGTGATGTAGTGAGAGATCAAACACTAATTTCGAGCTTTCCTCTATTTCAAAGAACGCAGACTCTCTTTTTCATGTGCATCCTCCAATTCTAAACACCCTGCAAAATCTGCACCCTGCTTGCATTTTAGTTAAAAGGCTACTTGGGGTGTTACTATGCAAAAAGTAGAAACGCCAGCCTCTGCTAGGTCTGCATGAACATTCACTCAATAAAGTATTCTGCCTTTCGTTAAAGTAACTACTACAAGAGAGAGCCAAGAGGTTGACCTTCAGTTGTTCAAGAGCGACACGAATCACCTGGCTTTGGCATGCACGTGGGTTTCTCTCAAGGATTTCAGCAGGCGTTTTCTGAATTGCAGCCAGGATCGCACTGGACAGAAACGCAGCCGAGGCCGCTGAAGCCACGTTAATAATGATAAGCAGGATGACCCGGCCCCCTCCCGCCTGCCCTGGGAGCCTGCCGAGATCACAGCGCGGCTGGGTCCGCGGGAGGCAGCGCCTGCCCCCAGCTTCTAGCCAAGTGCCAATGTCATTTTAACATATTCAAGACAAGGACTCTAACTAAACCAACAGCGCAGGCCGGGGGTCTCAGGAAATGAGATGAGATTAGGAGAGGAAAGCGGACAGGAAAAAACACACACAGATACTTTTTTATCACTAAGTTTCATTTAGAAATTTGGGACAGTTGCAATACAAATGCTTACAAAGTTACGTCACAACTGCTATATTTTCAAGTAGACTTTTTTTTAAAGTAAAATAATCGTAATAAAGGGGAAAAACTAATTATGAAGCATGTTCCTTCTTGGAAATATAAGTAGCAAGTACAATAAAGTAAAATAAAATTATATCAAGAGTCACAGTTGAGAAATACTATTATTCTGGAATCCCCCAGACGCCTGCTCTCAAGAACACCTGTTGGGGCCAGCCTGGTGGCGCAAGTGGTTATGTGCACGTGCTCCGCTGCTGTGGCCCAGGGTTCGCCGGTTTGGATCCTGGGCACGCATCAACGCACTGCTTGGCAAGCCATGCTGTGGTGGCGTCCCATATAAAGTGGAGGAAGATGGGCATGGATGTTAGCCCAGGGCCAGTCTGCCTCAGCACAAAAAGAGGAGGATTGGCAGATGTTAGCATAGAGCTGAACTTCCTCACCAAAAAAAAAAAAAAAGAACCCCTGTTCAATATCCCTTTGGACTGATGAGCATATTCCCACACACAAGCCTTTGCCTTCCTCCAACTTGCCAACCTTTCTGGTCTTGTATTCAGGAAACAACTACAGTCCTGACAGGGAGGAAGGATAGAGTGAAGGAGTCATAGCACAACTCACTTCTAATCCTTGTACTGCTACCAGCCTCTTGGGTAACACTGGAAGGGTTATTTAACCTCTCCATGCCTCAGTTTCTCTTTCTGTGAAATGAGAGATTGGTTAGATCAGGGGTCATAAACTCAAATGTCCACAGGTCTTGATAGGCATTTGCAAAGGCATGTAAGGAAAATGCATGCCCATCTACAGGGGATAGCAGTATGCAGCGCCAGTGGATTATTGCCACATCTTTTGATTCTTTTTCAAGGAAATGTGTTTCTGGATTTTAACATCAAATCTTCCGAATTTTAAATATCAACTCAAAGATTAAAAGAAAAAACTGTTAAAAAAATACTCTGCAGGTCAAATAGAAGATGTCTACAGTCCCTTAAAACTCTCACCTGCTATGATTCAAAATTTCCCTGGAAACCTATTTAGGACTTGTCAGTGTAAACACACAAGCCTTTGATTTTCTTCACTTGTGTGCTGGCTGTGATACCTTGTTTCTCCTTTCATACTCCTTTGCTGGTCGATAGGAGAGACTTTAAGACAAATACAATACATACACGCTTGGCAAAGTTGATCATCCAAAGCTGAAGTGTGCTGCCAAGTAACCAGATATCGGTGGGCAAACTGATGTGAATAAAGCCAGAGGAGGGGACGTGTGGAGCAAACTAACTGGAGATAAAACCAAGACAGTGAGGCAGAAAGAAGAAGAATGTTTCACGTTCAGCAAACAGTTACCAAGAAGGAGAACTTGGGGAATTTACCCACAACATCATGAATCCAGCTGTGAGAGAGGAGGAGCTTTGAGGGAGCAAAATGTTCCAGGTGGCAGGAGTATTGCCTGGAAGAGAAATTTTGCCCTGAACTCTCAGAATGGGCACTGGTGTCTGGAGAATTTTCTAGAAAGTGTTTGGTTAACTCAAGGAACAGAAGGGGAAACATGAAAAAGGTTCATTGGCCCTGGGAGTAGATCTAAGGAGAAGAGTTAGACTGGGCTTTTACCTTGAGCAAAGGTGGACTGTTACCCACACAAGATCCGTAATTTGCTAGCTTTATGAAGTTTGCACCCTACAGGATCCCACTCAGTAACTGGTGTTTCCTATTTTCTCTTGGAAATATGCTTCTTTCTCCTTACCCCACTTGTTCCTCTCTGGTCTGGGACCGCTGTTGTCTCATGTTTAGGATCTGTAACAATAGCTTTCTAACCAGCCTCCAGAATCCAATCTACCCTGCCAGACAAATTTCCCTTAAACACTGCTTCTGTCATTCCATTCTACTATTCCAACACATTCCATGGCTCCCCTCTCCTACCAAGCCTAAACTCCTCTGCTTGGCCTTCGAGGTTCTCCAGGATCTGCTCAACTTTCTCTCTCTCTAGGATCTGCTCACATGCATTTCCTGTTCAATCGCTCAGTCACCGCCCCATGACCGGGGTGCTTCTGTCTCCCAGCATTTACTCAGTGCCATCCCTCCACGTGGATGCCCATCGCTCTCCTTTTCAAATCCTACCCATCCTTCTCGATCCATTTCCTTCATGAAACTTCTTTGACTTCCCTGACTTCAGAATCGCCATTCTATTTCATATCGGATCCATGCACTCTGCCGCTCAATTCTATTTTATTTTGTCCTCTAATTGTTTCATGTATGTATATCTTGTCCCTCAGTTATATTCTGACCTTCATGAGTCAAGAGCGTGTCTTCTTCCTCTATGTCCTCTGCAGAAACAGTGGAGTTAGTACAGAGGCTGGACTCGGTGAGCACCTACCTAATGCTTTCTTCAGCTGAGCTCATTAGAGAAAGGGGATGGGGGCAAGTGAGGATTTTAGCCTTGAAAAAAGAAAAATGGCTTGGGTTTCCTGGGTGGTGGTGATCACACAGGACTACACAGCCAGTTACCAATGTCCACTTCCCCAAAATAAGTGTGCATGTACACTGCACCCATTGCTGACTGCATCCTTGTATTTAGTCCACCCTTGCTGAAGTTGGCCTGTATAACCATTATGCTAGGTTGTGTGCAGGACAGGGACTTGATCTATCAATTGTTTTTGAACAGCACACACCTTGGAGGTTTGAAGCTGCACTTGGAGGCAAGCTCCTGAATTTGAACTTCCAGGGGCCACTATTACCCTCTTTGAGAAAAGCATTATCCAGTTATGTCCAGCATGGAAGTGAATTTATAAGCAACACAAGCAGTCTGCAAGAGTGAAGACGTGCAAAAACTCAGGTGCAGTAAGCACCAAGAACAGCTAGGGAATTATCGATAGAGGAAATACTCTGGTCCTCCAGGCAGAGGAGGCTGAGAGAGAAGGTCCAACATTAGGTATGAAATTGCCAGCTTCTGACGCCAGAGGCTTACATTTCTCCCTCGCACTCTGCTCACTAACTAGAGAGCACCAAGCCCATCATTAAATCTCTGTCTCATGATCTATGCATTTAAGATAACAACCTGCTGACCACAAGAGAGGTTGGGTGTGTTAATTACGATAGAAAGACACTGTGAAAATATACCAGGCTCTCCAAACTCCATTTCTGTTGATTCACACAGGCGCCTGAGTAGCCACTGGATCGTAATGAATTTCAGTCCCTCCTGCCCTGGGCCAGGGCTGTCCCCTGGTGTCTGAGTTGGCAGGTATTCTATCTACTGCACAGCCTGGAAGGAGCTGAGGGGAGACTGCTGAGCAGCTGCCAGCTCCCTAAGGCAGTCTCTGGGGCCACTGACCTGCTGGTAAGATGTCACCTACCTGCCAAAGAAACCAGTGACAACATGTAGTGGCAGAGACAGAGCCAGGGGCCAAAGAGAGCTTCTAAAGAGGAGAGAGTTTTCAAGATGGCAGTGTGGGGAATCAAGGTTTAACACAACAAGAGGCGAGCTTGAATTCACATGACAGGTGCTTACCTTATAATTCTGACATTCGTGTGATTGATTGACTGTATCTTATCTGGAAACTTCCTTAGGCAGGGGCTGGGGGTGTCTAAGTGGAGAGGACCAATGCCTACATCTCATTCCCTAGTGTATTTCCTGAGCTCCAGCCTCTGCCTGGCCCCCACGGGTTGTCTTAGGACCTTGGAGCCAATCAGAGCCTGTTGCTACATCTGTTTCCAGCCCATTGGAGCAGAGACATTCCTTCCTGCCTGGAGGGCATGCAGCAGGAAAAACTCTTTTTATTTTTCTATAGTAGTTTGTCAAAATAAGCTCCTAATAAAAATAAAGAAATTTTTAAAAATCTAAATATTATACAAGTGTAGAAATGGTTGAGTTTTTAGAATATAACTTGTTGATATGCTTGCTACGTCAATGAGTGGATGACTTGGATAAACAAAGGTAAGTGTATCAAAAGCTTGAATATTGATCTGAAAATTGTGCCTTTTAGTTATGTCTAGGAATAGTACAGTATCTACTCTCCTTTCTCCAAAAGTATACAGCAGGGCTTGCCAGCTTAGATGGAGCGTTAAAACCTAAGACATCAGGGATGGTGAACGTTCTTTAACAAACAAAAGTGATTTACTTTAGAAACCAATGTTTTAATTTGCTCCTGGAGACAACCTCATGTCATAAAAGAAGGTAACGTAGATCATGCTGCCAGGAAAAGGCAGCTGGGTCACACTGCTGCCACCAAAAGAGAATTTGCTATACCATCCAAGCTAAAAATCGCCTCTGTTTGTGACAGTTTTCTATTTCCAATGAAGTTTAAATTCATATTAGAAAGGAGAAAAGAAGACAAAAATTTATACTATGGGACAGTGAGATATACCAACTGAAAACACTGGACTGGGGGTTACAGTCTGTGATCTTGTAGCCCAACTATAGGTTGTTAAGTAGGAAAAGTTCAGTTTATTCAACTATAACATGAGATGATCAGCCAGGATTCCCAAGGCCTGGGACTCTGCCTCTCTATGAGGCTTTTAGGACTTGACCAATGCATCTGAAATAAACTCAACAGTTCTCAGTGACATAAAGGGAAATAGCAGGTCTCAATGTGCCCAGTTCAAAAATCATGAGAGTTAGTTTTAGACAGACACGAGTATGCTCCTTTATCATGTTCTTCTGACGATAATATGTATATATATATACACGCACATATACACACATACAGGTGATATATAAAATATTAAAAGAGGTACATTTAAAGAAGATCAAAAGTAACAATCCGACAGAGTTCAAAGAAACACTTCATTTGTGTTAAAAACCTAGCTCAGCTTTACAATTCCTTTCTGTCAGCGAGTCATACTGCTTCAATAAGGTCGTGTCTCGTGTGCCCACAAGCTGTTCAGTACTGTTCATCGATAAAATTAGAAAAATTTACACCCAAACAATTAATCCAAAGTCATTTCTCACTAACACAATTTGGTATGTAGAAGGCATGTTTCACTTTAAAATAATGAGCAAGGCTACAATCCTTTGATTATAAATTCCCCTTTCATCTTAATTTTATAAAAAGCCACAAGGAAAATGCCCAGCACGATGCCCTTGATATTTAAACACTTCTTTCAACTTACCATTAGTTTGCTCCAAAATTCAGCCTCCCTTGCAAAACGCTCCATATTGAAGGGATAAATTTCTTGTTCTGCCTTGTCAAATGTGTCACTTGGACTGCTCGAGTGACTGAGCACAGGAAAGCAAACATTTCAGCCAAGCCACTTTCATAATATTGACGGTTGCATTCTCTCAGAGCTGGGAGTCTTGGGAGAAATGGAATTTACATACATTGGGGTGAGATGGGTGCGGACTTTTTCCATAGTTATGATTCAAAACCAAGATATGTTTCATTCAAGGAGACAATAATATAACTCAAAGGAGAAAAGTATCCCCTAGCATTACGGCCACTTAAGACCAGACAACTCATACTGCCATGTGTAGATGCACCACACCTCTGTCCCCATGCCAAGAACAATCCCACTGTGTGTAGCGTGGGTTCCTTCTGGCTTTTTTTTTTCGTGGTAGACTGTAGTAATTATAAATCTCTCAGCTCACTTTAAGGTGTGCATAGTAACACGAGAATGGACATCTGGAATGTGAGTATGAGGCTACAGGTTCAGGGAGCCAACGTTTGGCATTCTTGTGGGTGAAATTAACTGAAGTCTACTACGAAATGATTCATCCTCTGTGCGCTTTGTTAGAACAGGTAAATATGATTTTAAATAGCTGCATAAAGATATATGTACCTATAACATTCCCACTTTTTTCTGACAAGAGACAGGAGAAGAAATCACTTTCTCAAAATACCCTGGAGAATTGGATCCGTGATTATTATCTTAGGCGCAAGTCCGGCGCTCAACATTCTCTTCTTCATTAGTACCAATGACTCTGATGGTCACTCAAAAGAAACATATGTTGATAGAGAAGTGTAACACCCCCTACCCACCATTCCTGCAAGTGGGAGAAAAAAGGAAAAGTAGAGTCTAGATAAGCTTGGTGGTAGAGACCTGGAATTGTGGTCATTTCTTTCTGTGGTCTTACGACCTTGACACGTTCAATGAACATTTCTTGGATATTTAGATCCAGTGATTTGTCAAAGCTTGTGATGAAAAGCAAAACTCCAATGCACAAACTGTGTGCCCTTTAATAAACCTTCCCCTGGGTGTTCTAACAACACTTCCTTCCTTTGCCTGTTTCTAATTACACACGACTTACTGAGCAGTGGCCCTTTACAGTGAACCATAACAGCGGTCAACAGCTGAACTTTACCTCCAAAGCTTGATGCGGAAAATCAGAAGCCAACATCGTATTCTTCCAACACGAAATGTACCCCTTTCACAGTTTTTTTCTTGCAGGGAGACTTTTTCCCCCCTTTCATTTTAATATGAACAGAGCTTTCTAAAATGCTTAGTTTTATATAGTTTTACCCAGGAAGCAAATTATTTATATCTGGTACATTTTCTCCGTTTCCTTGGTACCGAAAATTAGTATCCACCTTGTCAGATTAATTACCTAAATACAAAAACAAATATTCACAAACCAAGAGATGTGGGGAAATGCAAAGTTGGTCAAAGAATAGTTACTTTGCAAGAAGATAAAGATGTTTTGTTGGGGAACTATGTAACAGGACTTGTTTACTTTTCTTCCCTGGAGCCTGGAGGAGGGCTACACTTAGTGTGAGTATTCCATAAACCACTGCACCGTCAGAACCTGTTTTTCGAGTCTTGCCTCATGGCCCAGTCCACTTCCAGTGGCTGGTGTTTGTGGGCTATTGTTTGCGGTTGGGTGAGTCATTGGAGGGCTGTGCAACTCTCCTAAACACGAGGAACAACGATTTAGGTCTGGCAGGGAGTCTTCCTCTTTCCCATCTGGCTCACTATTCATTTCACTGAGTATGGATGTACGTACTTTTACAAAACAGATAGGCTTTTGAAAATCTACACATAAATCCTTGATTCTAAATTTAGTCATATTTTTAAAAACTTCAAGGACATCTTGATACCTAAAGGAATCCCTGCCGTATCCACTGGTAAGGGGGAAAACAACTTTTGCTTTAAAACCATCCATGAAATCAATGTTTTGCAAGTGTGAGGTTTTATAGACTGTGTTTTCTTAAGCTGAGAAACACAAGTTCAGCCCATTTGCCCTGTGACTGACTCAGCTAGTGTCACCGGAACACAAAACTGACTCTACAGGCAAGTTTTAGTCACCTTTTTCCCAGAGAGCAGTTATGAGAGCCTTCTTGAGTATTAGTGACTTACACTCATTTGCAAAAAACTTACAAGAAAAAGAGGATGCAAAATTGGTTTACATTTTCCAACAAATTAAAATGATATTAAGGGCAATCTGTAAAGGATGACCCAGTGGTATCTTGAAAATAAACCTTCGATCCCCCACACTCCTTTGCACAAACATAGGGAGTCGAGGACCCAAAGTTTTCTTCTCTTTGTAAAATGTTCACTCCATTTCTTGAAGAAAATGTTAGACCTCCGCATGGAATGCAGGCTGTGTTTATTGCCACTATACACATTAATAACAACGTTTGGAAGTTTTAATTTAGGGTTTTTTTTCCCTCTCCCTCTCTGTATCTTTCCTCTTTTCATCTATGCCTCTGTATCTCATCGCCTTAGTATGGCAGAAGTCAGACCTACCTACGAGATTTCTTGGCTTTTGTTTTAGAAAAACCTGATTCCCAAAGGGAAGATAGAATTTGAAGAAAGCAACAGAATGTCTTTGAGAAACAGGTCATGGTGAGGTATGGTTGTCCATTCACATGAGGAAAAGCTTCCCTGGTCTGGGTACAGGGACAGGTACCCAGGTCCCAGAGAAGGTGGCTCCCTGTCTTTGCCCTGGGGAGGCAGAGGACCCCAAGGAGGAAGACTGGTGGTGTGTCTAGGGAGGAGAAACTATGGGACTGGGGCTCACGCCTTCCACAAAGATCCTCATGCCTCAGGAGGGCACGGGAGCAGCAGAGAACTGCTGGATGTCCCAGACCACTGGGGGCTTGGGTGGTGGGGTGTCAGTGAGACCATGACAGACCCCACAGCCAAGGCCCCTGGCCTTTCTGGGCACTGCATACCCCTCTCGAATCTGGTGCAACCCTGGGAAGGAGAAGAGAGCCCAACAATGACAAAAATGAGATGTAGCTGGCGGCTCAAAGTTGCTTTAAAGGAAATATAAGTCAAGTTACCTTTAGTCCGCACCTGAGTTGGAGGACATGGATTCATACTAGCTACTCATTCTGATGCCAAGCACTGCGGTGAGGACTTGTGAAGTCTGCCAATTTTTTTCCGTGGAGGCAGGTGGCATCACATCCCTAGTGTTACAAGTGGAGAACTAGACAGTGCTTGTGTAACTTTACTCCTGGACGCAAGGTCATCTGGAAGCCTTTGCCCCTTGGGTGTGACCTTGAGCCTCACTGTTGGGCTCCAGGGTGGGCAGCTTATTGCTGTTGTTTCCGACTCTGAGGGGTTAAGGGGCACCGGTTGCAACAACAGATGGTGAGATTTCCGAATTAGAAGTGGTTATCATGTTCATTGCAATTTTAGCTTTTGGACCATAAAAGAGAGAGAGCACATCCCAACCAAATAAAATTCTATGGCAGAGAAAAAGATCCATTTAGGATCAATTGTCAAAGGCCCCATAGGACATGAGCATGGCTCAGTCACCCCATAAGTTAAGATGGCCTTTCTCTTCCAGTGTGAAGTGTATCGGTTCCTGGAATTTATTGTTCATACCACCTACGTCCATTAGTGAAGAGTTTCTGGGACCATTGACAGATGCAACTGAAAAATAAAAATAAAAAAGAGCCTTGCCACCTGGGTTGGAGCCCATCTGACAACATAAAATAAGACATTCCCAATCTTCCCTAAATGGTCCATAGAAGCTCATATAGTGAACACCAAAAGCTGGTGGAACAAATTAACTCCCCACCCCAGGAAGCCACGCAAGCACAGAAAAGGGGAGCCTTCTGTGCTCCTCAGAAGGAAGGTACACAGAACACAAGAACAAGAGAAGAGGGATAATGCCCGGCCTGTGCTGTGGGTGGATGATAAACTACATGCTGAGGCTGTGTCTTCATTTCAATCTATTTCCACAAGCAGTGTAAGGACATGGCAGTTGTCAAGTTGCGGTGGTCGGCTGCACCTTGCCCTGCATCAGGCTGCCCTTGGAGATCATCGCAGGATCTCCGTATGCATGGAAAGGTGTTCCGTTTCCTTGTCTCTGTCAACAGGAGATAGAGAGCAAGGCCAAGAAACAACTAGCGGGAGGAAGAAAGACTCTCTTACCACTGAGCAAACAGAAAAAGCAGAGGCGGAGGCCTGAAGGTGTTGCCTATGCAACTTGAATTGGCAGTGGCCATGCAGGGTCTCTAGAGGAAAAGGAGAAAGATCTGCTCGGGAATTTTTATGTGCTGCACACATTTCCTGCTTCCTCTACAGCCTAAAGCTTGATTCCGACCTAGCAAGCCTGGTAGCAGTGTGTGAATCTTTTCTCAACACAAATCTAAACATCAGGTCCAATTTAGAGTGCATTTAAGGCGACCCTGCGGGCTCTAATCTAATCTCCACATCAGAGTGAACTACTAGCCTGGGAATAACAACAAGTGCTTGAAGAGTTTCTTGCTATTGCTAGGGAGAGGGGAAAAGAGGGAAAGATTTTGAACTAAAATTTATTGAATACGTACCACGTACCTAGCACTCTGTAGACTCTAACATTTCATTATCTTCATAACCCTCTGAGGTTGACATTGTTATCTTTGTTTTGCTGAAGAGGAAACTGAGGTTCAGAGAGTTCCTCCGATTTCCTATGGTCACTCAGTTGGTGGTAGTTATAACAGTGAAATCAGTGGAAATGGGTGAAGTGGTAGCAATAAAGACCACAACCTCTCAATGTGGTAGGAGTTTTACATACTTATTTCATTTAATTGTCCAACAGCCAAGCAAGATCTTACTCCAATTTCACAGATTAAGAATCTCAGAATGTTTCAACAACCTGACCATCGTCATTTAGATATTAAACCAGGATTCAAACCCAGGCTGATTTGCTTCAAAGTCCACGCCCTTTGCGTTAGATCATGATGCTCTTTTCTAAATTGTAAATAACCACATTGTTTTCATAAAGAGAAGATAAAAGTCTAAACAGACAACACCTAAAAAAGCCTTGGATAAAAAGTTGGTAAGAGTTGCTTTGTGCAAGAGCCACTGAGAAGATAGAGGAAAGGCCTACCTACCTCTGGGTTAGAAAGTCTAATTGGTTTATTTTATGTAAACACAGAAACTGTGCTAAGGGTACATGAACAGTGTTTGCCAATAGTTGAAAGCCGGAAGAGAATAGATATCCAATACTAACTGGCTAATATTTCCTTACTTATTAATTAATATTTCTTTATATTTTGCTCTGAATTATATCTCACAGTTTAAAATATAAAAGTGATTGATAGATGCATTTAAAAAAAGTTATTCATGGGGCTGGCCCCGTGGTGTAGCGGTTAAGTTTGCACGCTCCGCTTCAGTGGCCTGGGGTTCACTGGTTTGGATCTAGGGCGCAGACCCATACACCGCTCATCAGCCATGCTGTGGTGGCGTCCCACATACAAAATAGAGGAAGATGGGCACAGATGTTAGCTCAGCGCCAATCTTCCTCACACACACACACACACACACACACACACACACACACACACACAAAATCTATTCATGCCTGGAGAATCAGAGAATCAGAACATGGGGTCCTGGACACTACAGCCCATCAATGGCAGTTGACTGTAAGTCTCTGGAACTTCACATCCCAGATCTGCACGTGGATGATGCCCTCTGACAGACACAGCAGCGCTGAGCCAGCCTGGACACTCCTGCCAGGGTGGATGTGCCGGGGCCTGTCACTGGGCTGAAGTCCTTTGGGCAGTATCTCTCTGCTCTCTTGTTCTCTCTCCTTATCCCCTCCCTTGAAGGAGAAGAGGTTAAAGTAATCATTAAAATAAGTTACCTTTTGTTTAGAAAGCCTTTTTGTTTCTGATGATCTCAAAATATTTTTTTGGAATCAAATCTGCCCATTTAAAAAGTCAAGCAAAGTGCAATATAGAATGTGCTGGAGTGACGGGGTCAAAATTTCTTGGCAATAGTTGCTAAAAAGATTAGCACCAAATTTGTGGCCCACTCTTAGCAATTATGTAGAATCCTAAAGTATACAGTTTGGTCTCATTCTGTGTTGATACCCTCTCCTTGCATTTGCATTACATGCTAACTCTGTTTCTGCTGACAAAGATAGGGGATGCCAGGATTTGGAATCTCCAATTCCCTCCTAAAACTTTGCAATGTAGATATTCCATCTTTCATGGAACTTTCTCATAGCACATTTAAGGCAAAAGAATAGTCTGTTGGTTTCATCCCAATTCTCAGTGTATTTTCTTAGGCTATTACTTAAAGTTTCAATATATTTAAACCACAAAGACATCCTTTACCCCTCTGGCTAAGTCTACACTCAATTCAAGACGAATCAATTGCTTTTATTAGATATTATGTCAATTCTTGGAAAGTTCTAATTAGTATACATTTCTTAAATATGTTGATTCACAAACCTAAACCAACACCTGGTAACATTTAAGAGAAAAAAATGTTTTTTAGTAGTTAAAATAAAAGCCAAGTAAGCCAGCTAGAGGATCTACAATCTCCAACTTTGTTGAACCCAGTTTAGTAAACTCAGCCATTGTCCATGGAAGCATTTAGATTGTGGGTATTAAAACTGAGCTCTCTTAAGAAGAGATCCACGTCCCTCTCCCATGTAAGGTGTACTAAGTCCAGTCCTATTTGGAGGTAAGAGAAGAAATGGCTTGCTGAAACTGGACCTGGAATGCAGTCATAAAACTGTATAAGACCAGGTTGGAGCTCCATGGTCACGGAATGAACGCTGTATTCAGTTGCCCCCTCTGCCTCTAGCATAAGGCTGGGGGTTGACTTTGAAATGTCACAGCAGCACCTGCAGCCCCCTGACAAGGGAGGTGACAGACATTCCTCAGCCTGCGTGTCAATAGCAGAATACCAGGTCTGGCCCCAATAATCTAAACTCTCATGAGGAGGAACTATCATCTTTCAAACTCAATAACCAACATCTACTGAGGCTTATCCTCTGGCTCCTTAACAGTGGCCCCCAAGTTTGGAGAACACCAAGAAGTTCAATTACATTTTTCTTGTACACTAGAAAGAACATAAAAGGTAAGCCATTTCTCTGATGAGCCTAAAATACCTACATATTGATCTCCCAGAAAACCAGGGCTTTGAGCAATCTGAGTGTTGATGAATTTATGTTCTTCTAAGCATAACCGGATCAAATAGTTGATAATGTTTTTAGTTCTTAGTAAGTTCAAAGGGCTCATTTTGGTTGAAGGAGCACAAGTGTTACATGCAAATGTTATAAGGCAAGTATTGACTGTGCTCTTACTTTCTGGAATTATTGAAGCACAATGAAACCAAACTGGATTAATTATACAGGACAAAAACAATCTGATGTGTAGTACACCAAGCTATTTCTCCTACGCACACAATATTCACGAAGAAAAGCAAATTGAATAGGTTTTCCTAACAGGAGTACGTATGTGGAGCCATGCATAAGAATAAAAAGAGAAAATACAGATTATAGGCTATATTCTTCTTCCATATTATCTAACTAGGCAGCTGTAAAATTTAAAAATTTATTTAAATGATTATGTTTAAGTCCTTTTTGTTGTAAGTATCACTGTGAACATTCTCAGATGGTCTCGAAATTTCAAAATAAAGATTTCTCCTATAAGAGTCAACCCTTCGTGTCATCCAGCAAATGACTGACAGTGAAACACATAGTTAATGATTTCAGATCTTTAAATTGTGTGCAACGAACAGTTTCCTAGCTGATGGACCAAGCATGAAGGTCTCCAGCAGGAAACTGGCCTCCAGTGGACATGCACGAGGGGTTCCTGCCTTCTTTTGGTGTGCACGCCAGCTCTCCCACCATCTGTGCTGCAGCAGGCTCCTCGCCCTCACCACCACGCAGGCTCATAAAGATGTCTGCCTAGGAGCTGGGCAGAAGGGAGACTAGTTTGATTTGCATCCGTGGCCATCGGCTTCTTGCAAGCCAAGCAGCCTTTACAGATCAATAACCTGGAATATGGACCAACAGCTTCATGACCAGGGATGTGGCCTCCTAGCTCCCCAGCCCTCCCACTTGTGCTGGACCACACATGGGGCCAGACTGGCTCTAAGAGAGCAAAAGGGGTGGGTGTCCCTCACTGTCTCAGGCAGACAGATGCCTCAGGAATTTGGATGGTTACTTCACAAGGCACCCGCACAGGGCAATTGATGAGAAATGCAATTTCACGCAGAGGGGAAAAAAGGACATATTTGTAATTGGTGATGGGAGGAAAAACTCTGTGTTCCTGCTCTTTCTTAGTCAGTGTGAGGTGATGAATACAGGATACGTGGCACTGATGGGGCATTAGTTACAGATTAGTTTCCCCGACTTACAAAACCTCCCCAAATCGTTTAGTAATGAAGACCTCTTCTGTGAACTGTCAGCCTTATGCATCCGTTCTACCTCCATTCTGAATCAGAGTCCTTTATACACCCTTTGTGGAAGGTGTCACATTCAGCCGAGAATACAGCTCCCTGTATGGATTTACAAAGGGATACGTCCTTTAAAGTCAACTAAAATGACTGTTTTTATCACGTAGAATGTGACCCGCGAAAATAGCTTTTTGAGTTATTTCAGTGATAGACATACTTTACTTTGGTTTAGCAATCAGTATCATTATTTCTAACAAAGAGTAACATGCCATTTCTCAAAAAAGCTTTCAAGATCAGCGTTATAGGATTCTTTTGTGCTGTAAACAAGGTCATTTGGAGACATCGGTGAGCCCTGGACAAAATAAGATCTGGAGGGCGTGGAGCGGTTTGGTGTGAACCTGACGTGTGGGTGGAAGACCCGGGTCTGGGCTGTCCACCAGTCAAGTGACCTTGGACAGGCCACACCCACACCATGGTCTTCTCTTCTACCTGCTTCGTGGGGTTTAATGAAATTACAATGAAAACGAAGATCCTCTGAAAGTGCCCGTGGCACCACGTACATATGGTGGTGCCCCATCACCATGCTATGAGAGGCCCCCTTGGCATGAATGGGTACTCCCCACTCCTGTTCCCTCACGGGCAGATTTTAGGTCAGGGGAACAAGATATGAGTCACCCCACACACTTCCTAACCCAAAGGACTGAGGCTTCTCAGCCCACGCCCCAGCTCACGCCCTGCCCTGCCTCCTCTCTCCAGTCCACACTGAGTTTCCAACAAAGGGACCTCGTGTCTCTTATGGTCCTGCTGGGGCTCTGATCATGCTGGGCTTCCCGCCTCTTGTTGTCCTGTGTTCATTCCAAATATTGGGCACCTACTCACGTTCAAGGTATTAATCCCCACCACAAACTCTAAATTCCTTACCAACTGTACTTCCGCCTCTCAGCCCTGGCTCCCAAACATCGTCCCACTCAGAATGTCCTTTCTGTCACCCACCCAAGCTTTCAGCTGCAGTGTGGGTCCCATATCTGGAACAACACTTCTTAGCTCTGCCAACCCAAGGATATTTCTTCATCTCTAACCACTGTTCTGTCTATCATTGCTACAGAACAAGTTTGCACATTAACATTATTTCTGACATTCTTTTATTTGCTATTTATAAGACTTGAACTTCCTTGAAATAGAGCTTATATCCCCAAGTGGCTTAGAAATAATGGATTCTTT
Organism: Ceratotherium simum simum; assembly: GCF_057802395.1. Taxonomy (NCBI): domain Eukaryota; kingdom Metazoa; phylum Chordata; class Mammalia; order Perissodactyla; family Rhinocerotidae; genus Ceratotherium; species Ceratotherium simum. The sequence continues at coordinate 25,301,679 of NC_141937.1, read as the reverse complement.
TTTGTTTGTTTTTTTTGGTGAGGAAGATTAGCCCAGACCTAATATCTGTTGCCAATCCTCCTCTTTATTCCTGAGGAAGATTGGCCCTGAGCTAACATCTGTGCCCATCTTCCTCTACTTTATATGGGACGCCGCCACAGCATGGCTTGATGAGCAGTGTATAGGTCCATGCCTGGGATCCGAACTTGCAAACCCCGGGCCGCTGAAGGGGAGAGCATGAACTTAACTACTATGCCACTGGGCCAACCCCAGAAATAACAGATTCTTAATGAAACTTCTTGACTGATTGCTGGTCATTAGATGCTTTCTACTAGAGGACTTATATACTAGGAACATTGATTCACTCACTCATTCCCTTTTTCATCCAACCAACATTTATTGAACCCCTATATGTCCCTTCAAAATCTAATTGAACTTCTCTGGAAGTTTTGAAACAATGACTTGAGGAACAAAACTATGAATTACAGATAAATGCTTATAGTAAGATCCCCTCCCTGCCAACTGTTTCTCTGGGCTTTGACTAGTGGCCCTTTAAAACAGAAATTTTCCCTGCAGCTTTGTTCCAGTTCCCCATCATTGCGTGCATAACAAACCACCCCAACATTCAGTGGTTTGAAATAACAATTTTTGATTCTCCGTCACGGTCCAGTGGGTTTGCCGGGCTCAGCTGGGTAGTTCTCGTCCAGGATCTGTCATATGGCTGCAGTCCGACAAGGGCTGGAGTTGGAGGGGTCTAATGGCCCACACGGGCTAGATGTGCAAGATGCCTCGCTCGTATGGACCACGGTTGATGCTGGCTGTTGACTGGAGCTCGGCTGGGCTGTCGACTGGAATGTCTACATGTGGCTTCTCCATGTGGTTGGGACTTCTCAGAGGCTGGCGGTTGGGTTCTAAGAGAGAGCACCACCTGTCGTCTTAGAAGCTGAAGATTTCTTATGACCTAGCCTTGGGAGTGCCAGCTCCTCACTTCCAGTGTATTCTATTGGTCACACTAGTCACTAAGGCCAGCCAAGGTGCAGAGAAGGAGAATTAGACTCTGTCTCTTGATGTGAAGAGTGGCATGTGCACATAAAGAGGGAAGGAATCCACGGCAGACATCTTGGGGACTTTCATTCACAGATGTCCTTGAGGAAAGTCCCCCACCTACTGCTACTGATTGGTTACTATACGCTCTTTGCAGCTTTATGTATTTTCTCAATTAACTCTCGCAACAACCTGAGGAGAGAGGTATTATTATTTTCTCTATATTAGAGATGTCAAAAACAGGCTCAAAATGGGTATATGACTTGTTCAAGGTCAAACAGATGGTTTAAGTGGCAGAGTTGGGTTTTAAATCCTGGTATGTCTAGCTCAAAGCAGTAGTTTTGCTTATGCAACCCTGCTTGAAATGATTACAGTATATGAATGACGCCCAAGGAGAGGAAATATGAAGAGAAAGGAAGGAAGGGGATAGAGGTGCTTTTGTATGAGTGGCCACAGCTCTCTGATGAGAGCCGGCTCCAGACCACAGCCCTGTGGCTCTTTGGGTAATATTTTCAGATGTTTAAGCCCCCAAACATTCTTGTTTTATGGAAAACGGTCTCTAATTTTAGATGAAGCATTTCAAGAGCACACATTTCAGCAAAACTAAAGCCCAACATACAATGTGAATTAAAATTTATTGTAGAGTAATATGTTCTTGTTAAATGGAACAAATGTTTTCCAGTAATTTTTAAATTATCTTGAAAAGAAGGCTAAAATGAATCCTACAATCACATCTGAGCTTTAAAAATTAATTAGAAGATGTGATTTAGTATTATGCTCTAAGCAAGTTGGATTTTTAAATAAACATTCACATCATTAAAATAAAATGATTCAGAGAACAAGGGACTCAATTGTTTCTGCTTCATTTCCTTTCAGCTGCAGGGGGCAGCACTGGACAATTAATGGCTTTTTTTTTTTTTTTTTTTGGGTCCCTTCCTAACAAAAGAGAGTCATTTCCTTCCCTGAAATGTTTCCATCTCTGATCTTCATTGCACGACTGCCCCTTCCTGAAGAGCTGTTTCTCAAGTCCATATCTGAAACTCCACTACAAATAGCAGGCTTTATTTTGGGGAGAGACAGATTGGTAAAAGATTCTTATCCTTCTTAAACTTTAAATTTCTTTATGAAAGTATTCTTCCCCCCGACAAGAAACAAATAGGCAATAAAGAGAAGACAAAGGTAAAAAGAAAAATCAACCATAAATAATACCAGTGAAAGTGTTCATGGGAAATTGGGTAGGTGTTGGTGCCTTGAAAATGCACATCTTTTGGGGCAAGGGCAGTCCTTAACTTTGGCCCACTTATATGTTACTGAGCTGCTAAGAGCTGAGGGGATGAATTTCTTTTTTCCATAGGCTTTCCTAAATGAGGAAGGGCAAAAATATAGTGATTATCTAAGCAGTGCTGCCCCCTGCTGGTGGCAGTTCTGCAACCCTGCAAACAGATGTTTCCCATGTCTCGGTTTCTAATATCTGCTAGGAAGTGTTGAGAACTCTAAAGCTCTTGGAGATAATCTAGGTCGCATACCCCTGTCCCACTTCTGCAGAGTGGAAGCTGCTACCAGTCCTTGGAGGGGAAATGACTTGTTCATTATCACAGCTTTCAGTTCAGGTCTCTTTCTGGAACACCCAACTCGTAGAATTCATAGTTCCAAAATAGATAGTGTTTAATGTCACTGGGATGCTTGTACATCCTTTTTTAAAGATAGGTATGGGAGTCTGGTGCTCTGTGGTGAATCTTATCCTTCAGATCTGACCCATTTAACTAGAACTGTCAGAATTTTCCTTAAACACTGAAATACAATTTGTAGGATGTGTGAGGTATTTATGGCTCCCTACATCTCTTTGATGTAACAAAAATAGGAAAACTTTCCTTACTATTCCGTAGTCTAGTTTCTGGGGAAAGGATTCTTTCATAACTGGAGCTAGTGATTTGAGGATGGAATTAAGAGAAATGCATTTGATATTTACAGAGCCAAGAGGTTCCAATAGTCTTTCTAAATTTTCATGTATTCAGTTACATTTTATTTACACTTTATTAATACTTGAACCTTAAATATAATTCAAATGATCAAAGAAAATTGTGTGTACAATTTTACTGCTCAAAGTTTATGAGGAAGTTGAGAATCTCACAGCAGCCTGGCAGGGTAATTAATCTAAATTTTCAACTGGCTCGTCTATTCTTTTGGTACCTATTCACACTCTTTGGTTAACTGGTTTAGTTACTAGATCCAAGAGAGCGGTCATGTTATATTCATAGAGATGTTATTCGAGAGATTTTATACTTCCACATCTACTAAGATGTTTTTAACAACTGTAATATAATGATAACTGGGCAGCTTCTGTGTCAAAGAGTCTTAACTTCCTTTCCCAAGAGGAAGGCTTTGAGATGCCTTCACGGTGTCTTTAGTCAAAGCCCCGCCCCAAACATAGTACCTGCAAGAGGCTTTCTGTGATTCCTCCCGTCTGACTTTGGTTTCTTCTCTTCTTGATGCACTCTGGTATTTATAGTCTCAGTTCTTGACTTTTTTTTACAGTGTAAGTGACTTTCAGTTTGTGTGTGTGTGTGTGTGTGTGCACACAGACGTTTGTGCACTGCTGAAGCCTGTGCTAAGCTGTACACTTCCTGAAGGCAGGTGCCGAGTCTTTTCTTTCTTTGATATTGTTCTAAAGTGCCCGGTAGAATCTTCTACTGACGGAAGAACTCAAATGATGTTGGCCAGTGTATCTGGCATTTCTCAGAAAATCGATTATAGGGAAAACCTCATTGAGGGTCCCACATCTTGCCCTCCTTAACAAATGAGTCTGTTTCTCCCGAGACGCTGTCTGCTTATCCTGCAGCCTGCCTGTTTCTAGCCACTACCAATTAGCATAATTACTGTCTCCAGGCCATGCCCTGTATTGATCCTGGTAGTTGAAGCGGTGTTCAGTCGAAAGCCGTGCTGACAGAAGGTACGAATATATTCACCAGGACCTCTAACAGAGTTATGTCTCTCTTCCTGCTTTTCAGAATTGCTTTTGTTTTATTTTATTTTATTTTTTTTTTGTGAGGAAGATCAGCCCTGACCTAACATCCATGCTAATCCTCCTCTTTTTGCTGAGGAAGACCAGCTCTGAGCTAACATCCATTGCCAATCCTCCTCCTTTTTTTTCCCCCAAAGCCCCAGGAGATAGTTGTATGTCATAGTTGCATATCCTTCTAGTTGCCGTATGTGGGACGCGGCCCCAGCATGGCCGGAGAAGCGGTGCGTCGGTGCGCGCCTGGGATCCGAACCTGGGCCGCCAGTAGCGGGGCGTGCGCACTTAACCGCTAAGCCACGGGGCGGGCCCAGAATTGCTTTTGTTTTAGATTTTACTCTCCTTTTTCGTGTTCCCACCAAATTCACTGTGGCAGAAGTTCTGTAGCTCACCTAACTCGGCGATAGAGAGCTGAGGGAAGACGTTTACAAGAAGAGTTTGGTTGCAATACAGACTAATGTGACCACCCTGTCAAAATAAGCATAAAGTCCTGTAAATAATCGGTAGGGTATTTATCAAATGCCCTGGCAGCACCATACGGAGGGTGGTTCAGGGTTTTTTAGTTAATAGAAAGAGTTGAGTCTTCAGTCTCCCGGTTCTGAAAAGACTCTCCCCATGACGCTATTAAAGAAATGAACTACCAGCGAGAAATCTGGCAAAAGACCAGACTGTACCCTGAGCCATTGTGAGAAAAATGCATTCTTGAGCCTCTAGGAACTAGAAGTATGCGGTGACATTCCCTGACATAAAGAAGTCTGTTTCTAATTTAGACAAGAGGTGCACCAAGCCAAGGAATTTATTATATAATATTAAAATATTATTATGTAATAGTAAATCTGTAGCTTGGGTGTATTTATAGGCATATAAAATAAGCATCCAGGAACAAAGATGGGCGTAAGATAGATCAGGTTAGGACACCATCTCAGGGCAGATATCGCAGAAGCCCAGTGGTGGCTCTCAGGTTGGAATGACAAGTGGCTCTAATTTCTTGAGCCAGTTCTGATTGTGTTAAAGGCTGCTTGGAGCCTGGTTTGAGGAGGATTTGCACAAGGCTGCCAGGTGTGGGTGCAAAGATGTGTATCGCATGACTCCTGGGTGTGTCAGTCACATAGATTACATGCACGTACACTGTACAGCCCCGATTCCAAGCCTTCCCAAGCTCAGAGGGAGCAAATACCTTGACTGATTCATATGTTTATTGTGACATGAGAGGGGAAGACATCTGTTATGGATCCAACATCCCTGCCTTACAGCCCGTCCTTTCTGCCTTCGTCCAGGGCCAGACAGCAGCCAAGAGTGATACCATGTCCTCCCCTGGGCTCCACAGCCGTAAAACCTTTGTTCTTTGGAAACTAATGGGAGTGGGTCGTCAATATTATCTTCTTGTTGTTGGTAGATTTACTCTCCCCGAGTTGGCACCTAAACAGCCAAATGCGATGTCACCTTATTAGAATGATGCTAAAATGCAAGATTTCTCTTAACCTGTGGGGTATGGAGAGAAATTTGAATGCTGTGATTCCATTTGAATAATATAGTGTATACGTTATCTCGTAACCTATTTGGCTATTCATGTGGAGGCCACATGTGGGTCACATATAGGCATGTGCAGAAGATTTTGGCCTTTATTTTGACTTAATGATACTTAGTGTAATGAATATTGTTTTTGCTTGCCCGCCATCCAGTCTCCCTTCTCTTCCCTGGAGAACCAGCCTTTCTCACTCTTACCAGTTATGTTTATGGAGGTAATGACACTCCCAGCTCTGGGGGTGCTCAAGTGACTCAGAATTGGCCAATGAGTGCTTTTTACCCCGCCAACATTGTGTTTGATTTAGGGATTGTTATGAGTTGAATTGTCCCCCCTAAAGATGGGTTGAAGTCCCAACTCCCAGTGCTTCAGAATGTGCTGCTATTTAGGTTGTACAATATTTTTATTTTTTTATTTTATTGAGGTCACACTGGTTTATAACACTGTGTAAATTTCCGGTGTACATCATTATATTTCTACTTCTGTATAGAATGCATCATGTTCCCCACCAAAAGTCTAGTTTCCATCCATCACCATATATATGTGTGCCCCTGTACCCCCTTTGCAACCCCTTCCCCTATGGTAACCACTGATCTGTTCTCCGTATCTATGTGTTTGTTTGTTTATGGACATAGGTTCTTTTCAGAGGTAATCAAGGTAAAATGAGGTCATTAGGGTGGGCCCTAATCCAATATGACTGGTGTCCCTATCTATATAAAGGGGAAATTTGGACACTGACATATGAATAGAGGGAAGATGATGAGAAGACACAGGCAGAACACCATCTATAAGCCAAGGCCGCTGGAAGCTGGGGGAGAGGCATGGAATAGATTTTCCCTCACAGTCCTCAGAAGGAGCTACCTCTGCCAACACCTTGATTTTGGACATCAGGCCTCCAGAAGTGGGAGAGAATAAATTTCTATTGTCTAAGCCCCCCAGTCTGTGGTACTTTGTTACCGTAGCCCTAGCAAACTCGTACAGGGATGATCGTGTGACTCAAGCCCAGCAAATCAGAAGGAACCAGGATTTTTATTGAAGCAATCGGGAAAGAGATCTCTTTTCTTTTACGATTGTGAGTAAGTAAGGCTGGAGCTCTGGGGCTGACCAGTGGACAGAACCTGTCTGATACTGAAGCCAGGACATGTGGGCAGAGCTAGAGATCCTGAGAGAGCAAGATGTGGTCCTGATGATGTTATTTGAGCCAAAAGATGAAAATATTTTGAAGTAGCTGGCAGGCCTTGAATTTTCAGCTACATTGGCCAATAAATTCCTTTTGCTTAATCCAGGTTGAATTGGATATCCTAATATTCTCATTCAAAAGGTCCCAACCAAGACATTTAGCATCAGACAGTCAATTTTGGGCATGATTGAGCTACCATTGGGTTGAGAGCTGCCATCAGTTAATTCCTATTATTGCATGAATATGGCTCAAAACGGTAAAAGGCAATATGGGAAAAAATCCTCACCATTACATTCTACAATATTATGTATCACAATTACAACATGCTGCCCTCACGTGGATTGTGAACTCTTTCAGAGCAGCCGTCCTGTAGCACAGGCAGTGACTTGAAAAGAATGTGTGTTCAATACAGAAGTGTGAAATTAAATCGAATCATTCAAATATTCCTGACACAGTTCAAATCTGTTTTTGCAATTATCTGTGATTCTTCCTTCTTGCTATTCCCCAGTGATACTTGATGAGACAGATACTTTTAAGAAAGGATAGCTTTAGAAACATCACTTAACACTAAGAAATAAAAATAGGAGACATTTCAAGTTCATGGATGGTGAAGATATTTCTATAATCTCCACTTTTGGACCTTTGTACGGGCGCATACAGGAAACTCTTTTCTCTTTTAAGGAGCGCAGTCACAGACTTGCTCAGCGGGGTGGCTCTGGGTGGGTGGACAGACGCTGAGGGCGCTGCTGCTCGGCCAGATTGGGGTTTACATTAAGAGTCATTGGTGAAAGCCTGGCCCAAGACAGTCGTGACCCCGAGTGATCGCCATCTGTTGATTATTGGTTTCAATCCAAGTTTTCAGTCTGGTATCCACATTAAAAAAGATATACACATATATTAGCATCAAAATAATTAACCACCACAGCATCTGCGCCAAGGGCAGAAGGAATGGGCCATTTTAAATAGATGGTCCATTCACGCTTAAAGGTGACCTCCGCAGTGATTCTGGAGTACACTCCTGGAAGCTTTGGCTAGCTTGGAGCAGGATTCTGACTTGCTGAGTTCTGGGATAAATAATGGATTATTCAAAACTAGAACCAAAAGGGGGGGAAAATATATATATATGACTATCCATTATTTATTTTTGATCAAGGATCTCCTTTGCCCCCCCCCCCCAAAAATGATTTAAAGCAGCTTACATAGTGGCTCGTAATAATACAGCTATCTAATATAGATTTAAAATAAAAACAAAAAATAAGGCAAAGAAAAAATAAAGTGCATGAAAATCAGATGGTGCCAGGAGTGAGATTAATGTTATACAAACTATGGTTGGCTTTCTAGTATTTACTATGAAGAGGAAAATACGATCAGTCACAAGAGTCAGTCTTCAAATAGTAAGCACAAAGAGAAACAAAGAAAAACCCCTTCCTTCAGGTAAAGAAGAACTCTGCTTGACACGGAGACCAGAGAGGAATTTCCTGTCGATACAGCAGGATTTCAGGGAAATAACAGAACAAAAAGCCTCTGCTTTTCCCTTTTGCAGAACCACCATAGCATTTCTCCTCCATTTTGTCTTCCTGCAACAAAAGTCTTTTCCTAATATTAATAAAAACAGCAATGGTTAGTGTTTACCAAGCCCTTACAGTGAGGCGGGCACCGTGGTGATTGCTTTGCTTGCAATTCAGTACACATGACAACAAACTTGTGATGGGGTGGCAGGGATTATTGCCTGTTCACAGATCAATACAGGCTTGGGGTCGGAGTGACACAGCCCGTGGGTCAGTGGATCTGTCTGACTCCAAAGTTTCTGTCCTTGTCTGTTGCAATATACAGCTTTCAAAGAAGAGGCTGAAAGTTAACTAAGAAAACGTCTCTAGGGAGTTTCTATTAGGATTATATTTCTTTAAAGCATTTCCCCAAAGGCCCAGATTGTTTCTGATGATTCTATCAGGAAAATGAGATGATAATCTTGTTAACAGATCATATGTTAGATCATAAAAGTTTATTGTGTATCATGTTTATTTCGTGAAATGAAAGCCTAAAGCAGACTTGGTGAAGGGTCTATGTTTCAGCGTACGCAAATGCAAAAGGCTCCCCTTTGCTCTTATTTGAACTTCTCAAGCTCAGGTTCAACAGAAGGGAAACAATCAGGGGATGGTTCCGAGTGTGGAAGTCTGGCCAACAAGACAGTGGATGAGGGAGCCAGGCTGGCCATTCATCCCAAGTCCCAGGCAAGTCGTGCCTATTGAACTGACGTGGCGTATGTTGCATAGCCTGGCTTTACTGGTCAGAAAGAGTGAAGGTGACCGAGGACAGGATTATATCCAACGCACTGCCTTTATGGCAGAGTGAGGCAGAAAGATTTTCACAGCAGAGGATGCTACAAGGACAATGTGGAGGCAGCCTGAAGAAAGGCAACAGAGCTGCCGCTTCCTAGGCAATGTTAGCAGCCAACACATCAGAGTTGCATGCCTTAAAAGGAGCTACAATTGGTCTGTCTGGGCAAAATTGTTGTGGAACAAAGGGTAGAGACAACTACAGTGTTGAGCTCTGCAAACCTACTGCCCACACACACAAAACACAGAGAGAGGAAACTGACTGAGTTTATCGTCTGCAAACTTTGTCACATGTTCGATGCTTAGGTCCTCCATCTATCCGTGTTCTCTGTCACATCACAAATGTACGGAGGGCAGGATATGGCCGAAATGGTTCCCTCTGAAACCTAATGTAATATGCTCATGAAAATTTGTGTCAGTGAAGACAAAATGGTAATGGATATAGAAAGAGAACACCAACTACCTTTGTTAGATCTACTCTGAGTTGAGCATAGGTTAACACTGGAGGTGGGGTGGGCATTAGGGAAATACAGACAAAGCCAAAACTGGAAGAAATCTATATATGTATCTTGCCACCCAGCCTTCCTACAATGAGTCTGCTGAAATGTTTTCTTAACAAGTTTGTTTATTCACAACAGGAGGCATTTCAAACTGATTTGTTTGAGGATGCATTTAATTACTGTCATGTTGATAATGAAGCGTCTTCTCACCTTTCCACCTACAAGCTTAATTGTATGTACACCCATCTTTTCTTGCTAACCTCATTTCCAGATACCTTTCCTTCCATTCAAAGTGAATTCTGAATACCCTCCCCTTCTTCTCACTTCTTTTGAAAGCCTTCGCCACCAATTATTCCCTTTCTTGTTTCTTTTTCTCCCTCTCGACCAGTATTTGCCCCCTGAGTGTTTTCTCCAATAACTCTCATCTTAAAAAGTAACCTCCCATGGTACTCTTTAATCTCTCTCATTTCTTTTCCATTACAGCTTCTAGAAAGAAGAGTCTATACCAGTGGTCTCACCTTAGCTGCACATTGGAATCACAGGGAGTTTTCATTGGTCTGGGATGCAGCCCGGCCATTGGTAGCTCTTAAAGATCCCCGGGCGATTCTAATATGCGGCCAAAGTAGAGAACTGCTGGTTTATCCTTATTTTTATTAATTCCTCAAACCTTTTCACTTCTGGTTCGTGATCACTTCACTTCCCTAAGATGTCTCTTGCTAAGTTAATCCGTGGTCTAATGACAAAATTCCATGAATATTTTTCAGTTCTCCTCTTCAGTGACCTCTATTTCCCTCTTGAAATTTTCCTATGTGGGAGATCAAAATTGGCCACCCTGAAATATATCTTTTTACCTTGATTATTTTCTCTGAAAGAAACATTAACCTTACCCCAAACTTACACCTAAAAGTGATAGACTGGGAGGGTTCTTGCTGAGCCCATTCTTTTCAAAGTTCTGTCTACCAAAACATTTACATTTCTAAAGGTATCTCCCTCTCTGTACCGGGAAGGGGGTGGGGGATGGCCTTATCTCTGGAAACTCTTACCAGTTTAGAAGGAGCGGACTTAAATCTACATACCCTTGATTGCTGTGCTGTCCAGTAATCCCCCATAGCCCGTCTCCTTCCCCCATCTCCAACATCCTCCTTTGTCTAACTGAATATGCTATTTAAGGTGAAAACCTTTGCCATTTGTTGAGAAACTCAGTTTCCCTGGTTCCTCCCATGTATACATGTTATTAAACTTGGTATTATTTTCTCCTGCTACCCTGTCTTTTAATTATTTGGCCAGCCATAAGAACCTTAAGGGAAAGGGCGGAGGGGGATTCTCCCTTTTCCCCAACACCTACCATTGGTTTCTGGACATGTGACTCCCAGTGCCCCAACCTCCACACTTGTTTCCCAGAAGTTCTATTTCCTCCTTCATTAAAATGGTACCACGCTTCACATGATACCCAAGGAAACCAGGGCATCATTGTCAACATTGTGCCTTCAGATTCCATATACAACCTGTCACCAAGTCTTGCTATTTCTACCCTTTAAGGGCTGAGCATCTGTTCCCTCTGGTCCATTTCCACTGCTTGGCTCAGGGTTCGATCATTGACGCCGAGATTAATGGAGAGCTTTCATAATTAGTCTGCTTCTAGTCCTGACCCCCTCAAATTCATCTTTGGTATTGCTCCCTAATATGGAAGAAAGTTCCTCTACCATATGTTTCCTTCTGCTTTTCCATGACCATCACCCCTTATTTCCTTCCGGTGCACCTTGCACCTTATGTCTAGTAACTGTAAGCTCCTGGTAACCCCACATATATGCCTCCGGCATTGCATTTATCAGGTGGTCTGTAACAACTTACTCTCTTACTCCCCTCCCACTGAACTGATGGAGAGGAGCGGTTTTGCACCTTTATATCCCAGTGACTACCATAGAATCTGGTACGTAGTAAGTGGTCAACAAATTTTGGTTCAGTGAATAAATGAATTAATATGCAATTCTCTTCTGTCTGCTGGGCATGGCCTTATCTGACAGCTAATTTCCAAACAACTTTTCTAGAGTGATTAACAAAGGCAGGCAAGGATGAAAGAAAGAAATGCAAAACACAAGTGATCTTGACCCCCAGAGAGCCTGAGACGGGAAGGGAAAAGAGAGAGATGCAGTTCCCATTAAGGGAAACGCCACCCATGTGAATCAGCTTTGCCTGAAGTGTCCTGGTTCTCTTTCAGATCTAATTGTACGCATATAAGAAATCATTTCTTTAAGACAAGTTCAATGCCACACACAAGTTTCATTACAGACCCAATAGAAGGCAATAAAGCACCCTGGAGACGTAATAATAGCACGAACACATTTGTAGACAGAGTCTGGCTCAGTATTTGAATCAGGACTAGATTTAATACAGAAGGAAAATATTCTGAGCACCTATGCCATTTGAAATAGGAGATCAATGATTTACCAGTAAAAATCAAAGGAACGAAAAGTTGGTAGGGATGGGGTTCCCCTCCTCCCATGGAAAGTGAAATGACTTCTGTTTAATGTTTTATTTCATTCTCCCCATTTCATGCCCATTTCTTATGAATTAATTTGAATTCCAATATGTGAGTGGCTGTAATACGGGCTTCTGGTCGTCCCTTCTGTGAAATACCGATCTTAGAGTCATGGAGGGAAACACGCATTTCTTCAGCTTTGACATAACTTGTTTGGGAACAATTTGGCAAGGAGACCATTGAATCATCAACAGTAAATTGTGTACTTTGGGGTGCAAACTGCTAATTGCTAATGCATTAATTAAAACAACTCTTGGGCTTTTTTGCTTCAAGAAGCCAAGCCTGTAAAAATCACCATCACCTTTTCCTCACATTCCTCCCTCACTCCCCCTCCTTCCTGGATACTAGGAATGGGAAAATTAAGATAATTTGTATGCACATTTCTGACAACCACTTTGGGGTTGTGTAATGATAAAGAACCATTAACAAAAGGTTTTCTGGCTTTGACTAACCACTTTCTGGGCAAATGGTTTAATTAATGAAGAGGCTGCTTCCTTTGGTTTAATCAGGCAACATCGAAACAGAGGCTGCTTGGGAAAGCAAACGACTACTCTCCTCCATTGAGGTGCTGGGGTGAAGTCTCCCCGTCCACAAGATGGCAGTAAATGTTTGATAGGTTTCTGTGATAATTTTAGTCTTTTGTGTGTGAATGGGGGCAAGGGGAGAGTGGGAGTGAGACTCTGTCTGGAAGAAAATTTTTATTTATTTGATATTGTTTTATATTTTTGTGTCAAATAAATCCAGTAGTATGTAATTAATTTAAAATGCTGTCAAGTGGGTGACAGTTACATGGTTTATTGTAACAAGCTGTCTATCATAACAAAAATAATATAATTGTTCTCCACCTCAACTGTATATGACAAAAAAGAAGAGCAAAAAATTAACATTTGGCTGGAGAAATTATAGCGTTCTAAGCATACCCGCTAATAACTTGAAAATATATGAACAAAATAGTTTATTTCTGAATCCTAGGTGAGCAAATGCTACATGCAAGAGTTTTGAGTGATACAAAAGTCAAGCACACTAGAGTCTTCTCCTCAAGAACTTTTAGACCAGCAGAGAATATCAACGAGTATTCACACAATTGTTATACAAGGTGATGGGTGACAGAGGGAGTTATAGATAAACAGCTGTGTCACTACAGTGAAGGAGAGATTATTTTTAACTGGGGGGGAATCAGGGAAGGTCTTTTGGGAAGCAGAGCATTCAGCATTTGCCCTGAAGAATGGGCTGGATCCAGATTTGGAAACTGCACGCACATAGGTATGGCAGTAAGAACACACCTGCAGAAGGTGAGGAGTACCTGAGGATGGGCAGGTCAGTTTGCTTGGTTGCAATGTGTGTACAAAAGGTGGGATTGGGAACTAAGTTAGTTTGATGGTTGAATACTAGGTTTAGAAGTCTGGCTTTATTCTGGAAGCAATGGAGGACCACTGAAAGTTTTTGAGCTGAGGAGTAGCCCAGCAGCCATGCTTCAGAAAGAGCAGCCTGGAATCCGTGCAGGAGGGATGGAAATGGAGAGAAACTGGCTGTGCAATGGTGCATAGCTCTGGAGAGAGGCGGTGGTATGGTCTGAGCCAAGCTATCAGCCTAAAGCCAGGACCATTAACTTCATTTCTTTAGGTCATTTTCCTCCTATAAAAAGCAAAAGGTTGAACCAGGTGGTTCTTTTCAGCTCCAAAAAACACAGGCTTGACTAGGGTAATAGCGGTGGTGTAGAGACAGAGGGATGGATTCAAGAGAGATTACAAGGCAGGCAGAGCAGCACCTGGCCTCTCTGAGTGGAAAGCGAATGGAGGGACACGGGGATGGGATGCTGGCAGGGAGGGGAGGAGAGGGAAAGGGAGCAGAACATTTCATGCAGCTGGTTGTTTAGAAAGACAATGGGGGCACAGGTAGAAGATGGCCACACCAGCTTTCTGAAGAAGATATTTTCAGCTTTGAACATACTGGTACACTGGCAATATTTGTAGCATTTAAATCATGGACAAGAGGATTGTTTCAATTAATCTGAATATTTGGATAAATTATCTGAACAGATAGCAGAATGACCACCATGGATGTTTCCATTCTTTCCTTATTAATAAATAAAGATTTCAGCCCATATAAGATTGTTAGAGAAGGCAGAAAGGCTCTTAAATGCAATGTTGGAATGGAAGCAAAGTAGGTGGTTCTTTGTATACAAAGATGGCGCCATGGACCTGCCCCATGGGAACTGGGCTTGAAGCTGCTTTCCTGCTGGTGGTGCAGTGTGAGGCCTGAGCCACCCACACGAGCTCACAGAGTGACAAGCACACGAAGGAAAGGGTGGAGGAAGCACAGGCTGAGTCATCACCGAAGATCCGGTCTTCAGTCTAATATTATCTCAACAGTGGGAGCAACCCAGTGGTGAGGAGTTCTCCCCACCCAATTCTGACCAGATTTTTGTGCAAAAAGAACAAATGTGAAGTCAACAAATAGTTATCAGGGAGTGATTCCAAAAGTGCCATTTCCAGGGCTGTCACAGGGTGAGATCAGACAGTTTCAGCCTAATCTCCTGGACCACAACACTGTACAATAACAACTGATGCCCAGGGGGTGGATTGGTGGGAGAAAGGATTGGGATGTGCCTTTGAATCACCAGAGATTAGAGTCTGTTTGATGCTGCTTAGTGCTGTGTGTTGAATGTGAAATGGACATTTTCATTTAGCGTGCTGAATGTAGTAAATTCATTTCCAGAATGTTCAATTCATCAGCACATCACTTCCTTGACCTTGCTGTATGAACAGGCATTTGCTATATAACTAAACATATATATGTATTTGCTAAGACAAGAATTTATGTTCCTTAATAAATGAAATTAAAAGATTCCTAACCAGGTAGATTTTACAGATCAAATAATTATTACTGGCACTGTGGCCGTCCTTACTTATGTGTTTGTATTTGGATCTGCGTATGGATCAGCATTTGATTTCCAAACTTTCTAAAAATCTAAAATGCTTTTCTTGATAGTCTGGAGTGGCTCAAACATCTGGGACTGGGGAGGTAACTTGAAGACAAACTACAGCTTTTGGAGACAACTAGTTAACTTCTTCAACTGGCTAATGATAAAAATATTAACTATTCCTTTAATACCAACAATAAAATAACTACTATACAACTGTATTTTTCTTCTTCTTTTCTTAAACCTACCTTCCCTTTTTATTTAAAAAACACTTTAATGGTTAAAAGCAATGTTTTCTATCATGTGATAGGAATTAGTGATTTAGTTTAGTGGGGAGTTTAATTTTCTGCCTCGGGGTTACCCATCGCACCTGTCTGACCCAGCCCTACTCTTCGTTCTCACCCATGTGAGGCCTCCCTTTTTAGGGATCTGTCTACCTGGTCACATCCCAAACCAGATTGAGCGCCTCGGTGCTGAAACCACGTCTTGACTCTTTCCTGCGTCCCCACCACCTACTCTGCCAGAGCCTGGAGCAAGGGGCACATTTGCACACGGTGCATCAATCAACGAATCACCCCTTGCTTCTTCCAATTTTATTTTACATTTGCTCACAGATGCATACTAACTATGAAAAGTAACACATACCAACATAACAGAGTAGGAAGGCGACCTTGATGTTACATAGTGAATACAAGTGAAAATCATATACAATAATCACGATATAAATCATTTGGGGGGCAATTCCCACCATCCCTTCTTCCTTCCTTCCTTTCCTTCCTTCCTATGTGTGTTGGTATCTATTATCTGGGAGAGACTAAGATTACAGAATGTCGGAAGAAACCTTAAGGTGATCCAGGGCAACCTTTGACTTATCGTGAAGTTGCTCTATCAAATCCTTGACAAGAGTGCTGTGGCCTCTCCTCTGCCTGGACATGAGCAGTGATGATGAACCCATCACTACTACAGGTAGCCCCTTTTATGTGTAAACCTGTGATTATCAGGATGCTCTTCCTTACTATTTGGCACAAATCTGGATCCCTGTAACTTCTATTTATTGGTCCTGCTTCTAACCTATAAATAAAGAATAATTCTCAGTCTTCTACATCATGGTTCTTAAGATATCTAAAGTCATGTATCATGTCCATCCTTAATCTTCCCCTTTTTTAGGGTAAACTTCTTCATTTTTCTCTTGTTATTCTTTATGTGTCTGGATCTCCCTCCAAGACAGGTGGGAGCTTGGGGCGTGTTACCATATTCCAGAAACCTGAGCCAGGCCTGGGGTGGAGGCTCCATTACCAGCTGTTTGCAGGCTACAGTTGGAGGAATGTTTGAGGGGTTGGCAAGCAGGGGCTCTAGGAGATTCATATTCAGAAAACTAGACAAACTGTTCAAAAAAACAATCAATACCCACCTCTCCCATCAGCAGACTCGGGTTCTCAAACCTAAGCTTGCATCAGAATCACGTGGGGGTGAACACAGAGGGCTGTTCTCCGCCCCCGGAGTCTCTGATTCAGCAGGTCTTAGCTGAGACCTGAGATACTGAACTTCTAACAAGTTCCCAGATGATGCTGGCTCTGCTGGTCTGGGACCAAACCTGGAGAACCACTGCTGTAGGCAGTGCAGTGACACTGAGATGCAGCAGCAGATGAGGATAGAAGGCTCAACATGAATTGTACGTTGACACAGGTCAAGGCTGACACTAGGGTAAGGCAAGTGAGGCGCCTGCCTAGGGTGCAAAATGGAAGAAAGGTGCTCTTAGGGCCCTGTAAGTGTGGGGCCTTGCACAGGAAGAGCCAGCTGCAACCAAGCCTGTGCCAAGCAAGCTGCTGGCTGGAATAGTCTTCATGCTGCAGTGTGGCCTCCATGCTAGGTTGAATATTGGTCCTCAAAGATGCAGACATAGTATGAACACATAAGAGGGTTCCTCATTCCCCTACCATCCTGGTGACTACTTCTTCCAGTAATAAATATCACAAACCCATCTGCAAAAAAATTCTGTGAAATTGTGGACAGTGCTACAGCAGGATTGCCTTCTAAGAAATATTTAAAATCTAAATGTACAAGAGTACATTTTAAAATTCCATTTAAATCCTGAAAATATTAGAATTGAATTTCTTTTTCCAGAAGAAGTGAAATCACACAGAGGACGGCAGGTTGTAATAAGTAAAGGTTGTGATCCATGAACTATGAGTCGTATTATTTCTATCCTCAAGGGCTCTCCTGTCTCCTAGGAGACAGGCATGTAAATCAGCCATTCTCCATCACAGAATGAAATGAGCAGAGGTCCAGTAACAGGGCTGCCAACTGGCTGCCATGGGGATACAGAGGACAGAGCGGTCCTAAGGATGTACACGTATGTTACTGATTCTGTGCTTCAAGTAAATTTATTTAAGAACTGTTGCCCCCACCTCCGGGAAACCTGAGATTGGCAGCCAGAAGTTCCAGATAAAGAGAGATGACAGGGGTAGTTGGCAATGTTTTTCACCAGCCCCAATGTCCTGACCCTGTTCCTTCCTCTACAGCTGCTAGTGGCCTTGGGGGGCCACTGCTCCCCCAACAATCTTACTCTTTAACATGAAAGAAATTCAATCTCAAGCTTGGCAGGAACTTAGGGGTGTTATTTATTCTATCTTCTGACTCCAGGTAGAACTTTCATAACCAAGACACATAAGTACTAGCAATAAACTTTTTTGAAGGCCTCCAGGGAAGAGGGTTTCACAGCGTTGTCTGTAGGTTGCTGCTATGTCTGTATGCTTATATGCTCCTCAAATTCATATGTTGAAACCCTAATCCTCAATGGATGGTATTTGGAGGTAGGGACTTTGGGAGGTGATTGGGTTTAGATGAGGTCATGAGGGTGGAGTCCCCAGGATGAGATTATTTTCCTCATAAGGACAGGAAGAGACGCCAGGGCTTCCTTTCTCTCCACCATGTAAGGATACAACAAGAAGATGGTCATCTGTGAACCAGGAGGAAGGCCCTCGCTCACAACGCAACCACGCTGACACCTTGATCTTGGTCTTTCAGGCTCCAGAACAATGAGAAATAAAGGTCTGTTGTTTAAGCCACGCAGCCCAGCCTATGGTTCTCTGTAATAGCAGCCCAAGCTAAGATAGTTGCTCGTCAGAGGAGCACTTCCTTTGCCTCATCTGACTCTTCATCATTTGAATCTCCTTTCTCTTTGCCCATTTCAATGGAACTACTACTTGTCATTAAACGAGAGAAACAACAACCAGCTGGTTTTGTAGGAGTCTACAGTATCCCCCTTCAAGATGTGCTGGGTGCTGGGGGTGACGGACAGCTCAGATTCCAGCAGGTGAAGACAGAGCCTGAAGTCTCTGTTTAAGGGAAGAAAGAACTTCAAAGCTCTTCTGTTCTGAGCAAGTTCCCTGTTCCAGAAGAAGGAAGGAAGAGACTAAGGCAGAGCCCTGACCTGCCCCATTGAGTCTGTACCTCTTGCCTGCTGGCGAGGACGGCCTCTCTCACTGGGCAAGTGGATAGGTAATTTATTTGCAGGGCAATATTAGAATCTAGATGTACCATGCTTCAAATGGTCTATTTCCTAAGGGATAACGTGGATCATTTCATAAATTAGGAAGGAGGAGAGCTGGGTTCTAGTCCGGTGTAACTTTATACGTGGTAGCTTTCCCAGCGTGGATTTCAGTTTATTCATCTATAAAAGGAGGGACTTCGATTAGATATGCTCCAGGTCCTATCCAGCTCTTAAATTTCTGAGTTTCTTTGGTTTTGGAGTGCTAAATGTAAAAGCTATCCAAATTGTGTTTTCTCTATTAGTTAAGAAGCTGCTAGGATTTCATTTTCTCTCTGTGCAAGACAAATGGACATTTCCATCAACAGCTTTGCTGTAGCCCTTCTGCTAAAGTATGTTCTTCCGCCCACCAAATTGTGCATTCTGTGCTTGTCACGCCACCTGAGCCTGTCGCTGTGTGTCACGGGGCTAATTTGCTCTAATCCCATCAAGTTCATAGCCCTGTGGATGAGTTTTCCTGTTGGTAAGCTCCAGGGTGATTGATAGGCAATTACGACAGGGAACATGGAGGTAGAGAGGGTCGGCAGAAGGGGACGGATGAATATTACCTGGAGTAATTCACTAAACTCAAATTAGAAAATATTAATCCCTTTTCAGGAAAACACATGGCAATGCTGAACTTACAGAGTTCAAATACCAAGGCGACTGAAAATGGTGCTTCATGGTGACAAGAGGGTGTGTGTCACAGAAGCTTCACGACACAGCCCTTCAGTAAGCGGTCCCTTGACATCAAATGAGTTGGTTGGCTAGTTTCTTCTCAACAAAATTGTTATTTTAAACCCCAAACTACCTGGCGTAATTTCCAGCCTGCTGACTGGAAATCAAAATAGAGCATAATTATTTTCCTTGCAGAAAAAGGCTGCCCAGGGATGTGTTGGAGATGGTCAGGAGACATACTTTGCTCCTCGAGGCCTTTTCCCACTTTGTGTTTCCAGTTCTCACAGCCCACCTCCTTCAGAGACCACACACGGAGGCTACACTGATTGGAGTCGAGTTTAAAGAAAGACTGCGCTGAAGTCACGGAGAGCTTACTGGGCAGTCTCAGTTTTCTAAGACTTTGTCTCTTAATCACCTTTCCTTTGACCCAGCATCTATTTTATTACTTTTTTTAACTTTTATTTTTTGTGAGGAAGATTGGCCCTGAGCTAACATCTGATACCAATCCTCCTCTTTTTTGCTGAGGAAGACTGGCCCTGGGCTAACATCCGTGCCCATCTTCCTCCACTTTATATGGGACACTGCCACAGCATGGCTTGCCAAGCGGTGTGTCCGTGCACACCTGGGATCCGAACCTGTGAACCCCGGGCCGCCAAAGCAGAGTGCGCAAACTTAACTGATACGCCATCGGGCCGGCCCCCATCTATTTTGTTTTTAATTTGTCCTTTAGAATGGGAAGTTTTTTTGACTGAAAATTCACCTGGATTAACTTTACCCAGGACTCATTCACACCCCAGTGTATGATCTGCCAGTGTCCTCTGGGGCTCAGTTCACCACCCGGGGGGCACTCTGTGGTTAAGAGAGGAAGGAGGAAAAGAAAAAGGGAGAGGTTAGTAGCAACTTCAATGATTCTGCTAAGCTTCTCCAGGGTCATTACCGCTTAGACTCCAGTAAATGGACCTCCTTGTAGGGAATTGCCAAAATGACTTGCGTCTGCCTGCAGAAAGGTTGCATTCAGTGATAACAAAGAGGAACATGAAACTTGTAGCTACTATTTATTGAATATCATTATTGAGCATATTACCAGGTGTTATGCTGGTCAGTTTCCCGATATTATCTCACTTGAGCCTCAGGTCAGTTCTCTGAGGGAGGTATTCTTATCTCCATTTTCCAGGTAATGAAACTGAGTCTTAGAAGGTTAAATGACTTGCTTAAGGTCATATAACTAGGAGGTAGTGGAACTGGGCATAGGACCCAGCTCTGCCTGACTCCAAAACTTTGCTATTTCAATCCCCTCCCCTGAGCCTCCAGAACAGAGTATTTCCTTGTCCAGTTCACCTTCCCGTAGTATTGATATTTCACGTTCAATTCCAATCATAGCTATGCAGCAGCAAAACATGTGAGTTCATGTGTCTCCTCTTTACTAATAGAAAACTGGTCTATGGTTATTTGTGCACATCTGTCTTTAGTATTTTTTTAACACACGCCTCAGTTAAATGCCAAGGCAGAAGCTTTATGTATTGGGCCCTTGGCAGCAATATGTTTAGATTATGTGTAGCTCTGAGCCTGTTTTACTGTAACAGAGCTTCATTCTCTCAAATATATCCATCAGCCATCCATCAGCATAATATACATCATTCATTTAACAACACATTTCCATCAGACCTTTTCTCACTCCACTTTCTATGATCACATATGGCAATTACAAGTTTAAGAATCACAAGGTTATAAAGGGAATAATCTAAAAATGATTAATTTTGCTCTGTTGGAAAGCTGTCACTTCTGCTCTTATGAACCGATAATAATAACCATGTCAGTCTTGCACCTCTTCTCTATGATATAGGCTACGTATTAATTTGCTGGGGCTGCCATAACACAGCACCACAAACCAGGCGGCTTAAATAACAGAAATTTATTGTCTCGCAGCTCTGGAGGCTGGATGTCTGAGGATAAGGTCAGCCTGATTAGTTCCGTCTGAGGGCTGTGAAGGACAACCCGTTCCATGCCTTTCTCTTAGCTTCTGGTGGTTTGCTGGTGATCTACGGCATTCTTGGCTTATAGATGCATCTCTCTGATCTCTGCCTTCGCGTTCACATGGAATTCTCCCCCCCTGTGTGTGTCTCTGCCCAAATTTCTCCTTTCTGTAAGGACTCGTGTCCTATTATTGGGGGCCCATTCCTTTACTCCAGTGTGACTTCATTCTAACTCAACTAATTACATCTGCAAGGACTCTATTTCCAAATAGGTTCACATTCTAAGATACTGGGGGTTAGGACTTCAATACGCATTTTTGGGGGACATAATTCAATGCATAACGGGCTAGTTGGGTGGCAGGTGATTCAGTGTGTGGGAGACCTAGCATCTGGTACCCTCTCTGAGATCCCCAGTGTGGAGTGGGACTGGCTCCGACGCTGGAGAAGCACTGAGGCAGGAGCCCTAGTCTGCCACGATGGAGCTCCAGGCTAGGAGGGGCTGGAGACCTGTGCAAAGACATAAATTGCAACGCAAGGTGGGAAGTGCTGCTTCAGGGAAGGGAGCAGTCTGCTGCAGGAGCTTTGAGCTCTGAGCAGGAGCTGCTGGGGAAGACTTTCACAAACGCCTACTCCTCCTCACCAACTGCCTATCAAACTCAAAAAAACAAGTCTCAAAGTTTAAATATGACTTAATGTTGTTTGAGATCAGAGCACTCTTGTACTTCTTAGCAGCCAAACTGGGAGAAAAAGGCTTGTTTTAGGGGAGCGCATCGCTCAAGAGTTTTAAAGAGGAGGCTTCCTGATCTCTTTACATAACAATTTGCCCTTTTGGTGGTTGGGTTAGGAATAAGCCTGAAGTCTAGTGTGATGGATGTAAATGTGTTCAGTCTGCAAATACATCTTCATGTTTTCTGGTTTCATCTCTCTTGGCAATATAAGTCAAATCTCATTTGAACCAATACATCCCAGTGTAAATAATGGACTAGGAAGAGGATTTACAATGCTTAGCTGATGGGTTGCTCATGCCCCAAAATATGAGTGCTCTAAATTTACACCATCAGGCCACAGACATACTCTTAGTGTTGGCCACCATGAGATTTGACCTGGATTTGTAGTAACCACACCACATATTACAGCTTAAAATTTGTTCTTTTCCGTGGCACAGCATTGATTAGTTTCAAGCCTGAAGTCAGGGATGATGTTCACACATTACGTCCCAAGTTTGTATCTACGGCAAGGCAATGACTGTTAATTAATTCCTATAGGATGTCAGTGTGCTTTTAAAATTGAATCTTAATCATTAGAAAAGTACCGTAGATATTTCACAAAAGAAAGAAAATATTATATATTTAAGTGTTTTCTAAGTAGCTAGAAATCAACCTCTTTTACTTTTGATTATTCTGTTTTACTCGGGAACATACTTCTCACCTTCTAATCACAAGATGAGACAAATAGACACCTTTATCAATAGCCTATGGTTGAAATACATAAGCCCCTCCAACTTCCTGCACCTCGAGTGCTCTTTCTCGTCACAATATCATTCTCTCCATGATTAAATTCTGGCCCCTCAAAGTCCTCTAAAGCATGCTGGCAGAATGCTTGTTGGCGGAAAGGTGCAAGGTGCACATTTAAATGACACCTCCTTTCCTGCCACTGTGGCACAGATGTGAGCTGTAAGATGTGAGGAATTGAATGTCGCCCTCAGGGAGACCCTTTCCCATAGCAGCACTTTTTTTTTTATTACTATTACTAAGTCCCTGGAGGGCCATTGAGCCAGCACCCCCTCTCCCCCATGAAAAGCAGAGCAAGGTATTGTCCTATCTATGTCTTAAAGCTGAAAATGCACAGAGGATGAACACTGAAACCCTAAGTATATTCACTCGGAAAATCTATCTTTAACAACTGTGGGATGTAGAAAAAGGATTTAGTACATCTGAGGATCCAGGTTATTCAAGGAATGAGAGGGACACTGGGCATGTTTAGGGCTTCGATGGTGGATAACTCTTGGGCTCTAAACCTGTGGCTCCAACTTCTTATCTCTCTACCCAGACGTCCTGGGGGCCCTTAAACTGATGTGATCAAATTTAAAGTCCTGGATTGTCCCTCTCCTCTGCCAGATACCCTGTCATATTCCCCCAGCACAATGTCTTCCATTTCCACGGTCAGTGAGAGTGACATCCCCGTCCACTTAGTTACCCAAGCTGGAAGCTTTGCTGTCATCGACGCCACCCTCCCCTTACATTGACAACTGCTTTCACCATGCAGTTGTTTCTTTTTTTAAAAATGTCTCTGGATCTGCTGTTATCTTCTTTCCATTCCCTTCACTCTCGCCTAAGTTCAGACCTCAGCATCTCTCCCAGGAACTGCAGCCTCCGAACTGGAACTGGCCTTCCCGTACATAGTGCCCTCCCCACCCCCCACTGAGCTCTGGTCTTTATGCCACCAAATGCACAACAGAAGTGATATGACCTTCCTACTTCAAATCCTCTGAGTCTTCCTCTGTCTACAGGTTAAGTTCAAACATCTCCGCAGAGCAGACAATGTCTCTCCCCATCTGGCCGGGACTCACTTTCTAACCTGATCTCCTTTGCTGGACTCTTTATTATGAAACAGATTATGCGCTTTCATACCTCTGTGGGGATTCCTCTGCCTGTAATTCTTTCCTCTTTCTCCCCCATCGAATGTCAATTTGTCCTTTCAGACCAAGTTGATTCTACCCTTTATTGGTCAAAACTGTTAAGACTTCTCTAACTATTCCTGGGCATAATTACTTCTTTCCTCTTTGTGGACACAGCATCTTATGCATCCTTTATTCTTGCTCATAACAGAACTAAAGTGTAATTCTTTATCAGTCTCACCTCCTAGGTTGTTCATTCCTTTATGGCAGGGATAGTCTCTCATTTATTTTTCAATTTCTAGAGCTTCTCTGAAACATGGTAGGTACTTAATACATTTTAGATGAATGAATGAATGAATGAATGAAGTCAAGCCCACCATTTCTTTCACATTAGGGGATTTTTTTTTCCTTTTTGTTTTCAGATTGCTATTCTAGATAAGGAATAAGGTAGGGAAACGTGTCCTATCAAGTCTTGTTACAAAACTGTATAGTATTGACAGAGAAATTGACAATTAGAACAATGGAACAGAATAGAGAGAAACAGAAATGGACACGATCACAAACTTGAGCTGTGACATTTCACCGTTGTTATCCGTGAGGAAAGAGTGGACCTTCCAATAAATGGTGCTGAGCAGTTGGTTATCCATATGGGAAAAAAATGAAATTGGGTGCGTATTTCTCACCATATACAATATTTGATTCCAGGTGAATTAAAGATTTAAATGTCAAAAGTACAATTACCTGTATGAAACTTTCAGAAGACAATATAGGAAAATATTTTTATGATCAAGAGGGATTTACTAAACCAGAAAAAAAAAAAAAAAGAAAAAAACCTAAAGAAAAAAATTAAAATATGCTCTATAAAATTAAGAAAGTCTGTTCATGGAATTATAGCATTAGAAAGTGAAAAGACAAACCATGAACTTGGGAAAGATATTTTTTAACACAGACAGCTAGGATTCCAATATGCTCTTTAGCACACCACTCTCAAACATGAACAGGTAGAAAAGGTTTGAGGAAAGCATTAAATATGAAAAGATCAATGTCACAAAAAGGAAAATGAAACAACTTGGAGCATGCAGAGCATATGTCAGAAAAAGAAAACTTTGAAATCCTCAGGTATGCAAAGAACTGCATCTTTAAATAACAGGATGCAATAAAAAAGAAATATTCCAAGAAAAAAAGGAGCTTTTGGGAAAAATAGAAGCTTGATGGCAGAAATGAAAAACTCAATTGAGGGATAAGAGGATAAAGTTGAAGAAATCTCCCAGAAAATAGAGAAATTGACGAAGGGATGGAAAACAGGAGGAAGAAAATAAGGAAACACAAGGATTAAACCAGAAGATCGAATACCTGAATAATAATCATTCCATAACAAGAGACTAGAGAAATTGGACAGAAGAAAACAAAGAAATAGTTGAAGGACAATTCTTTGGAGCTGAACAACATGATTTTCCAGATTGAAAATCTCATTGAGTACCCAGCAGAATGGATGAAAATAGCCTGTATCTTGAAATGGCACATCATCATGAAATTTCAGACCATTTGCATCAAAGAGAATATCTTACAATCTTGCAGGGAAAAAATACAGCTTTCATACAAAGGGTCAAGTCACGGAAAGCCTTTGGACTTTTCAATAGCAAGACTGGAAGTTGATATTTTCAAAATTCCAAAGGAAGATGGTTTCCAACCTAGAGTTCTATACCCAATCAATGAAGTCACTTTTAGACGTTCACGTATCAAAAATTTATCATCCATGCATCCTTTCCTACAGAGCTACTGGCCCATGTGCTCCAGCAAAACAAGGATGTAAACCAAGAGAAAGGAAGAGCTGGAACCCAGGAATCAGGAGATCCATTGCAACAGAGAAGCAAAGGCAATCTCTCGACTAGCAGGCTCTAGAATGAAGTCTCTAATGACAGCTGCTGACAGTCAGGACTGGAACAGGTTGGAAGACTTTCTCAAGAAGGTGAAAATAATAGACTAATATGTTTGAACATTTTGAAAGGAGATTTACACAACTAGGGAAAATTGGGGAGTTGAATTCAGGATGGGCACATAGAAAACTAAATGAATGAAAAAGTAAGTTAACTATTAACTCTAGGGAAAACCCAACATTTGTGCAGAAAAGAAAAACTAATCATGGTGTACCACGTGGCTAGGCTGTGAATGGTGTTCACATAGTCATAGTTATGTAAACTCTGACTAACGATTTCACCATGTATCATCTAATAATGAGATAAAGCTCCTGAGAGGATGCAGAAGATGAGGAGTGTGAGTATGAATGTGGGGAGATGGGATGAGTATGAAAGAGATGTCTTCTCATATTCCAGAGTGGAAAGAAAATAGATATTTTCTAAAACTGAAAAAAAAAAATAAAAACAATATAAGCTTATTATTTAAAGATATATAAGTAAGTATTTTAAAAATGCATTTAAAAAGTGGAAATTGGGAGTGTGTTGGGGCAGGAACCGATTTTTTTAATATCAAGACTCGTGGTACTATTTGCCTTTTTATGTGTTTATATGACTTGGATAAAAATAACTACATTAAAAAATAGGTAACAAAAGAATATACAGTATGACATATTTTATAAAGTACAAAACCAAACAATGTATTGTTTAGGGACGCATACATATGTGGAAAACCACAAAGGAAATGATAAAATTCATGACAAAGTAGATGGAATTGAAAAACAACAACAAACCAAAAACATCAGGGTAGCAATTAGCTGGGGTGGAGGGGTAAGAATGGAACAGGAACTTTCAGAGAACCCCAACATTAGTAGTCATGTTCTATTGCTCAAGTTGAGTAATGGGTTCATGGGTTTCTTTTTACGACTTTGTTTCATAACTTGAGCATATATAAATTATATATATATTAATTTATATGTATCAAATGTCATATAAAAACAAAAGATACTGCCTTTGCATAATGCATTAATAAAAACTTACAGAATATTGATTTCTGTTTTATTTATAGCTTGATTTCAGCCTTTTCCAGTAAAGTTAGAAAGTTCACAGAGATGACCATTACATGTGATAACATCATGGGGTCAATCTATTATCAGTCAATTGACATCAAGAACGTAGCTATATGGGGATTTGCCATATGGGGTTAAAAGAAATTAACAAAAGGGCAGGCCGAATGGCATAGTGGGTAAGTTCACGCACTTCGCTTCGGTGGCCTGGGGTTTGCGGGTTCGGATCCTTGGCATGGACCTACACACTGCTCATCAAACCATGCTGCGGCGGCGTCCCACATACGTAATAGAGGAAGATTGGCACAGATGTTAGCTCAGGGACAATCTTCTTCACCAAAAAAAAAAAAAAAAGAAATTAACAAAAAATAATTCTCAACTTGTCTCCCTTTGAACTAACTAGAGAATGCCATTGTTTATGCTTATGGTTTTTGTCTTCATTTGGGTTCTACTTGAGATTAATTGTGGCCAGTCCCACACCTTTAACTGCTTTTTATGTTAACCTAAGCTACTCTACTCCCCATTAGAGCCGAGTGCCATTAGCACTTATATTACCTCCTTGACTGATCATGCTGAACTTTGCTGTAATAACAATGAGATAGACTGTTAGGAGAAATTCGTCTTACACAGCTCTGCTGAAAAACACATCTCAGGTTTCCCCAAGTGATATGAAACCCTCCACGAGTTATAACAAGAGAACATCCAATCTCCCCAAATGGCTCTAGTTGTCAGGAGTTTTATTTTCAGTACCAATGCTTGGAAAGTAATGTGCTTTTACCCAAGTTTCAAGCTGGACTTACTGGTGCTCATTTGCACAGCCTGAGAGATATTTATTTAGGATGACATTGACTTGAGCTTTCAATATTTCTGATTTACATCTTCTCTTTGGATAGGACATCTCTGACACAGCAAGAATCAAAAATATGTGTTAAAGAATGCCTTGCTTTACCTGCACGGGGCAAAGCTACTGCCGAAGCTAATTAGACCACATCTTTGCCTTTAATAGTTTGGTATTTTTTAATATTAAAAAATAAAAATTTAATTTTTAATGCAATATTCAATACATATAGCCCAACAAATATTTATTGAACATATCTCTGACATTAATAGCTGTAAGAAGTTATTTTTCTATTCACTGACACAAAGAGATGAGACAACCGAAACAGCCGTCAGACTAAGAATGCTGTTGTCACCATCAATTATATCCCTTTGCTGGACAGCTCTGGCCATGCACCTGTTTTCTTTCCTTTTCCTTTTTTTTTTTTTTTTTTTTTTTTTTGATGGAGAGCTACTCTTCTCTCCTCCCTCTTATATTGAAAGAAAGGCAGGAGGGGAAAGGAACAATTATTTAGCTGAAGGTCAACGAGGGCACGCCACTAATGGCTCTCTCTCCTCCCATCACTGATTCCCCGAGTGCAGGAAATCAGCCCAGATCTATTGTCGTGATCAGGGAACGAAAGCTGTAACGTGGGTGAGTAGCATGAGCTACTGGCTGCCTTTTTCCCTTCGAAGACAAATAATTACTACGTCTAACGGACACACTTCAGAGCAAACACTTTCCTCAGAGCCTCATCAATGTGAAGGATGCGGCACAGCAGAGCTGCTCGGCCCTGATGAAAACAGGCTGCTGTCGGAGGCTCCCACAGCCTCTTCCTTCTCGGTTCTCCCTGGTCCACCTTGATTCAAGGCAACACTCGAACATCTGGATGAATGGTGAGGGTCTGGATGTGTCAGCGAGCAAAGGTGGACACACTGAAG